>NW_026575040.1:22875000-24075000 GCF_905146905.1 Nyctereutes procyonoides | reverse complement strand
AAACAAAACACAACAAATCTTTGCTTGACTCCACATTTCCTTCAAGCTAATACTGCATGTTTCTGCCTCCATCTACAGAACAGGTTATTGGTAAAAGTTTTTCCCTTTACTTCTCCTCCCATGCTTTCTAAAACTCACTCCAGTCAGGCTTTCAAGCCAATCACTACCTTGAAATAAGTTTCAACAAGATCACCAATGACTTTCCCTAAATTCAAAGGTCAATTTTCAGGACTCCTCTTCATTGATATATCCAGCAGCATTCAACAGAGTTGATCACTCCCATTTTCTTAAAACATCTTCAATAGTTAAGTTTGGTCTTCTCTTCACTGGTCACTCCTTTATCTCCCTTGTTGATTCTTCCCCTCTTTTCCCCAATGTTTTCTTGTTTTGTTTCTTCAGAGATTTTATTTATTCATTTGACAGAGAGACAGAGTGCGCACAAGGGGTAGCTGCAGAGGGAGAGGGAAAAGTAGGAGCCCTCCCAATGTAGGGCTTCATCCCAAGACCCCGAGATCACGACCTGAGCTGAAGACAGACATTTAACCGATTGAGCCACCCACGCAGCCCTCTTCTTCCCAATCTTTGGGACTTCTTTTTTCCAATTATATGCATTCAGACTTTGGCCTTTTTTACCCCAATTGTATTCATTCTTTCAGTGCTCACACCCAGTTTTTCACAATACACTGGATGACTCCCAAATTTATATTTCCACACTAGATCCTTCCCTAAACTCCATGCTCTCCACTTTGCCTACTCAACAGCTTCATTTTGATGTCCAACAAGCATCATAAGCTTAAGATGGCCTAAAACTGAATTCACATTTCATCCACTCATTTCTTAGTTTTCCCCATCTCCGTAAATACCAACTGTATTCTTCCAGTTCTATTTTTTTAAGGCAAAAATCTTACCAACATTCTTAATTTCCTTTTTATCTACTTCATATATAGCCCCATGAGCAAAACCTGTCAGCTTGCCTTCAAAACACATCCAGAATCCAGCCACTTCTCACACCTCCACTGCTACTATTCTGATCCAAGCCATCATCGCCTCTTACCTGGCTTACCAGTATCCCCTCCTGTTACCTTTGTCACTTTACAGTCTATTCATCAAGAAGGATGAAGTAATATTTTTAAAATATCATCAGAGATGCTGGGATGGTGCAGTTGCTTAAGCATCCAACTCTTGGTTTTAGCTCAGATCATGATCTCAGGGTTGTAAGATCAAGCTCATCAGGCTCTGTGCTCAGGACAGTCTGTTAAGACTCTCTCCCCACCACTCTCTGCCCCTCCTCCACTCTCTCTCCAAAATAAATAAAATCTTTTAAAATATGTCATTTTGTCACTTCTCCACTCAGTACTCTCCAATACCTACACATTTTACCCAAGAGTTTTATAAAAGCCAAAGTCAATAACCTTTAAGGTCCTAGTGCTCTGCATCTCTGCATCCTGCCTCATTACATCGACTCTATGAGCTCCTTCAACTCTTTGAGCAAACGTCACCTTCTTAATGAAGCTTACACTATTTAAAAATGCAATTTCCACCATGACCCCTCACTCCTCTATAGAACCATAGAATAATAAAACCATCATCCCCAGGATCACATTTAGAGCACTGTCCTGAGAACCAAAAGATCTGGCCATGTCAATTAAATTGCTAGTATATTATTCCTATCCTAGGCCCTTCTCCCTCTCCACAACCATACACTGATGCTAAGGCACAGCACTTGTAACCTAAAAAGACAAGACATTTCCTATGACTTCTGCGTGTAACTTGAAAAAAATATCATTTGGTAGTGCTGCTCTGACACATGATGATGTGAGGCTGAATTTCTACCAAGACCAACATAACCTACTGCTCTGTTTGAAACTCATCAAATTTTCATTATGCTATTATTTAAAAACACAGAATTCAGGAGTAGTACTGAAATTATACTGATTTATTATTTTTTTTAAAGATTTATTTATTTATTCATTCAGAGAGAGCGAAGAGAGAGGCAGAGACACAGGCAGAGGGAGAAGCAGGCTCCATGCAGGAAGCCGGATGTGGGACTCGATCCTGGGTCTCCAGGATCACACCCCCGGCTGCAGGCGGCGCTAAACCGCTGCGCCACCGGGGCTGCCCTGTGATTTATTATTTAAACATTGCATCTCTTAGACAAATTGGAAACAGTTTGCAAAAAAAGAGGCAGGTTAATGACTGTACTTATTGCTATATGCTTACTGCTTGATCATTAATGTAATTCAGATACAGATAATATAGGAAAAGTTTGGTCATTTATTAAAAAGTTAAACATAAACTTACATATCATCCAACAATTCTACTCCAAAGTATCTTCCCAAGAAAAATGAAAACATGTCCACAAAAAGATTTGTATTTGAATGTTCAGAGAAGCAGTATTTGTTAACAGTCAACAAAATCAAATATCCATATAATGGTATACTACTTATAACAACAAGGGGGACAAGCTAAGGATAACATGCAACATTGCTACACCTCAAAACATTTAAGTAAAAAAAAAGCCAGGCACATAAGATTACGTAATTGCATTTACATGAAATTTCTAGAAAGACAAAACCACATAGTAAGTTTAGTAAATGCCTAGAGCTAAAGTAAGTGATAAACTTAAACAAATATAATGGAACTTTGTGAGAGGGCAGAAATGTTCTAAAACTGTATTGTGGTGGTTATAAAAATAAATAAATTTATTAAAGACTATCAAGGGATGCCTGGGTGACCCAGTCGGTTAAGTGTCTGCCTTTGGCTCAGGTCATGATCCCAGGGTCCTAGTACCCAGCGCCACACTGGGCTCCCTCTGCTCAGTGGGGGAATCTGCTTCTCTCTCTCCCTCTGCTCCCCCACCAACTCACCCTGCTCATGTTCACTCTCTCAAATAAATAAATAAATAAATAAATAAATAAATAAATAAATAAATATTTAAAACACACACACACACACCATCAAACTTGTGTACTTACCATGAGGAAATTTTAGAGTATGTGCATTAAACAACAATAAAGCTGTTTAAAAGGCAGGGGAAGGTTGTTAAGAAATAAGTACAACAGAGTAACAAGTCAAATATATGTATGTTTAACTGGACCTCCAGAGGAGAAAAGGGAAAGAATTGGCAAAGGCAATGTTTAAAGAGATGCTAAGAATTTCCCAGAATTGATGAAAAACACCAATCTGCTGATTCTGAAACCCAACATGAAAATAAAGAAAAAAAAACTTAAACTACACTTAATTTAGAGTAAGTCAGAGATAGAATATTCCAGAAATTATCTTCTATTACAGTTACAAGTTTATAAAACACCTTGAGGCATATGTTTTCTTTTTTTTTAAGATTTATTTATTTATTTATTTATTTTTGATAGACAGGGTGGGGGGGCAGAGACACAGGAGGAGGGAGAAGCAGGCTCCATCCCGGGACTACAGGATCATGCCCTGGGCAAAAGGCAGGCACCAAATCGCTGAGCCACCCAGGGATCCCCAAGGCATATGTTTTCAAATGCAAACTCCCGGAAGACAGTGGTTGTTTTATTTTTTTGTTTTGTTTTGAGTAATCTCTACAAGCAGTGTGGGGCTCCAACTCAAGACCTCCAGATCAAGAATCCCATGCTTTTCCAACTAAGCCAAGCCAGGCACCCCAGATAGTGGTTGTTGAGAATTGTTTTGTATAACAAATGCAGGTCAAAGGAGAACAAACCCATGAAGAGGGTGAGGGTGCCTTCCTAGGCTCAAATAGAGATAAAATAAAGACTCCCATAATACTATAGGCTACACTTGCATGGTCTCTTAGAGAAACAGACTGGGATCACAGGTTGCCAACAAAGCAGCACTGACTATTCCCCCTTTGGTGGGAATCCCTAGATCAACCATGCAACTTAAGTGCAAGGTGATAAGATACCTAACGTGTAGGTACAGGATCTGCCCTTGCCTCATAAACCCCAAAGCCAATTATCTCTTCTAACTACTTCACAGATTCCAAGGTCCCCCACAAGGAAAATGCCAAGTTTCAGGAACCATTGCACAAAGGGAAACTAAAGCTGTGATTTCTCTATTACTAGGTATTTATATATCCCAGGTAAATATTTATACTAGATATCCCAATTCATATATAATTTAACCATATGTCACATAACAGATGTCTCCTAAAAGTACAACGCTTTTGTTATCTTTCATAAACCCTTTGCCCAAAGTGCAAAGAGATAATTTTAAACAGTAGTGTGTTTGTCAGGCAATGTTCTAAATATTTTATATGCATTATCTCATCCTATGCTCTCAGTAATCCTACGAATTAGATACTATTAGTTTTTTTTTAATTTTTTAATTTTATTTATTTATTTATGATAGTCACAGAGAGAGAGAGGGGCAGAGACACAGGCAGAGGGAGAAGCAGGCTCCATGCACCGGGAGCCCGATGTGGGATTCGATCCCGGGTCTCCAGGATCGCGCCCTGGGCCAAAGGCAGGCGCCAAACCGCTGCGCCACCCAGGGATCCCAATACTATTAGTATTCCCACATTATACATGCAGATTAGTTAGACATAGAAGTTAGAGAATTGTCTAAAGTCACACTGCTAATAGTTTGCCCTGACTTCAAAGCCTCTACTGACTTTGTAAGAAAAATGTAAGATAAGTATTTCAAGATCACTTGATGATATGCTTTAAATAAGCCACTGAGTAGGGGATCCCTGGGTGGCGCAGTGGTTTAGCGCCTGCCTTTGGCCCAGGGCGCAATCCTGGAGACCCGGGATCGAATCCCACATCGGGCTCCCGGTGCATGGAGCCTGTTTCTCCCTCTGCCTGTGTCTCTGCCTCTCTCTCTCTCTCTGTGTGTGACTATCATAATTAAATAAATTTTTTTTAAAAAAATAAGCCACTGAGTAGAAATGCATTAATAACTTTAAAGAGGGAATTCCTATGTGATTGATCACTCTGAATATAATTTTCTGAACATGGGGGGAGAAAAGGGCTAACATACTTCTCCTAAAAGGTATTGTTAGTTACTAAGTATTGCTAACTAGTATTAGTTTCTCCCCTATTCTGCTCCTTAGCTGCAGCCTGCCTGAAGTAACTCTAGCTATAGTTGTTCAAACAGGGTAGGTATAGGGATGGAGGGATTAATCGATTCCAAAAAGACTGCTTGCTCTACAGCAATGAACTAATGACCCAGTTTAAGACTAAATGCTGGTTTGCAAAACTTTGTGGATAGCTATTCATTGAAATACTCCTAAACAAGAATCACAGGCATATACTTTTCACAGCTTATGCCTTTCTACTAAATATAAAAAAATATTTTCACAGGGACGCCTGGATGGCTCAGGGGTTGAAAGCCTGCCTTTGCCCCAGGGCGTGATCCTGGAGTGCCCCCCACAGGGAGCCTGCTTCTCTCTCTCTGCCTGTGTCTCTGCCTCTCTGTGTGTCTCTCATGAATAAATAAAATCTTTTTTTTTTTAAATCTTAAAAAAAATTTTTTCACAGACATTTTAATTTAGGAGATAGTTATATATGAAAAAAATGAATAAATCCCAAGTAGCATTTAACATAAATAATCAGAGCTGGGGCACCTGGGTGGCTCAGTCTGTTAAGCATCTGCCTTTGGCTCAGGTCATGATCCTGGGCGTCCTGGGGTCAAGCCCCATATTGGGCTCCCTGCTCTGCTTCTCCCTCTCCCAAGGTCCCTCCCCCTCATTTTCTCTCTCTCAAAATAAAATCTTAAAAAATAATAGTCTCTCATTAGGAAGATTAACTGGAAGGGGAACAAGTAAAAGTAAACCAGAGCCACAAGTATTTGAGGGAGAGGCAATGGGCTCTTGGACTAGTAAAGGAATGGATAGAAGAGATAATTTCCAAAACCTTTAGTTTAGCATGATACCTTATTAAAAAAGACAACAACGACTATAGAATGATTATTAATATAGTCCTGGTTTCTCCTTTCTTCAAATCACCTCTATCATTATTCTTCAACAACATGCACAATTTATCCAGTCCCAAATGAACAGCTCTCCACTAAACTGATGCTTCCTTCAATTTCATACTGAAGAAGTATGGCTATCCTCTAAATGAGGGATCAGCAAATAATGATGGTAAATGTTTTAGGCTTTTTGGACCATATACCATCTCTGTCACATATTTTTTGTTTTCTTTTTAAAAAACCCTTTAAAAAATAAAAGAAGCATTCTTAATTTAAAGTCATACAAAACAGGCCTTGGCCAGATTTGGCCCACATGGCATGGTATACCCATGCTCTGAATCCCACTAAAATAATGATCTGTCCTGTTCCTACTGAGTCAATTCAATCCAACAAGCCATGTGCCAAGCCCTAACTGTGTCTTCAACACTAATATACTTCTACCCAGTTCTACAATCCCAGTAGATCCTTGTATTAAGAGTGGCTTTTCAATGAGGAAGAAAAAAAGGGTAGGGCTAAAGAATTTTAGATGTTCATTAACAAAGTTACTTTTCCTGAAGGAATTTCAATAGAAAAAGCATTTAAAGGGTGCCTGGGTAGATAAGTCAGTTAAGCATTTGCCTTTTTTTTTTTTTAAGACTTTATTTATTCATGAGAGAGGCAGAGACACAGGCAAAGGGAGCAGCAAGCTCTCTGTGGGGAGCCTGTTGTGGGACTCCATCCCAGGACCCCAGGATAATGACCTGAACCAAAGGCAGAAGCTCAACCACTGAGCCACCCAGGTGCCCAAGCATTTGACTCTTGATTTTGGCTCAGGTCATAAATTCAGAGGTCATGAGATCAAGCCCCACATCAAGTTCTGTGCTGCCCCTGCCAGCTCCCCGAAAAAGCATTCAAATTTTTATATAACAATAAAATCAAAACACTGCTGAGCAAAAAATCTAGTGTTTTGAGTACATATGTCTAGCTTTTCTCCAGAAATAATGGTATTTTCCAATCACCATCAACCTACAACACATTAGTCACTTTAAATATTCATTTTTTGGGCAGCCCTGGTGGCTCAGCGGTTTAGCGCCACCTTCAGCCCAGGGCCTGATCCTGGAGACCCAGGATTGAGTCCCGTGTCGGGCTCCCTGCATGGAGCCTGCTTCTCCCTCTGCCTGTGTCTCTGCCTCTCTCTCTCTCTCTCTCTCTCTCTCTGTGTGTGTGTGTCTCTCATGAATAAATAAATAAAATCTTAAAACAAAAGCTTTAAAAATGTTATAAATAAATAAATATTGATTTTTGGAGTATTTTATGATAAAATATATAACTATTTAAGACAGGTATGCTGTTGCATTTCAAGACCTAGTATAAATCTTGCTCACAAATAAGTCTTATTTTATCATTCTTCTAAACACTCAGTACTATCCCTTCACAACCTCAGCTCTTCCATAATAGTTTCTAACTGGCAAATCCATCCAAAAACTTCAGTGAAACTGTTTCCTAAATAACTTAAATTGTATCACTCTTGATGCTCACAAATTTTTACCAAATTCTGTGCCTAGAGAGACATAAATAACATTAGCATGTTTCAAGACTATCACTTATGGTTTCCTCTACCTTAAATATTCACCAATTTTGTCTGTATCGCGGGCATACTGCCTTTTACTTTGTATAGCTGTCAAAATATAAGTGTATTCTCCCTCACGGAGCATTCTTGTTGTTCACGGCCCTCATTTATTACATTAGAGATTGGCTTCATACACCTAATAGTCATATACCCCAGGTGAGGGTTATAAATCCTTCTCAATGATAGGATTCTGCAATTTTTGAAATTCTGAGTTTCTGCTCTGCCATCAGATACCCAATGAAATGTGCCCTAGATTCTAAACACATATATCAATTCCTAACTCTATACTTTTCTTCCTTTTCCTCAGCTGCATTACTGAATTTTACCAAGAGGTGGCACACTACAAACACAAACCTCTAAATTCCAAAATTTAAAGTCAGGTAAAGTAAAAACTAACTATAATCACAGAATGTTAGCACTAGAAAGAAACTTTTTTAAAAAGACTTTATTTATTTGGAGAGAGGAGGCGATAGAAAGAGCAAGTGAGTGGGCAGGGCAGAGGGAGAGGGATAGAGAATCTTAAGCAGGCCCCAGCCCATGCAGGACAAATCTCACAACCTTGAAATCATGGCCTGAATGAATTGAAATCATGAGTCCAATGCTTAACTGAGTGAGCCACACAGACACCCCAGTCCTAGAAAGAAACTTAAAGATCCCTCTGTGGTCTTCAGTGAAATTGAAACTTGA
This sequence comes from Nyctereutes procyonoides, assembly GCF_905146905.1. Lineage (NCBI taxonomy): Eukaryota > Metazoa > Chordata > Mammalia > Carnivora > Canidae > Nyctereutes > Nyctereutes procyonoides. The sequence continues at coordinate 24,066,791 of NW_026575040.1, read as the reverse complement.
AGATCCCTCTGTGGTCTCCAGTGAAATTCTGGAGTCAGAGTAACCTGTTAGAACTATAGCTTCGTGCTATTCATGCAATCTTAAGCAAATTTCTGAGCTTTTGAACTAATAATAATACTTACATTACAATGTTGCTCTAAAGATAAAACAAAATGATCCATGGAAGGTGCTTCAGCATAATGCCTGAGACATTGTCAAATCTCAATAATGCTTCAAAATTCCATATTCTGTCTTTCAGCAATAAGGTGCACATATATTATAAATAAACTTTCTAACGTACTTTATTCTTTCCATAAGTCAGTACCAGCATATCCTTCCTGCCTAGATGCTAATGACAAAAAATTAGGGGGGAAAATTAAAAATTGCTTTTAAAATTCTATTTCAGGGGATCCCTGGGTGGCTCAGTGGTTTTGGCGCCTGTCTTCGGCCCAGGGCGTGATCCTGGAGACCCAGGATCGGGTGCCACATCGGGCTCCTTGCATGGAGCCTGCTTCTCCCTCTGCCTGTGTCTCTGCCTCTCTCTCTGTGTCTCTCATGAATAAATAAATAAAATCTTTTTAATAAATAAATAAATAAATAAAATTATATTTCAAGGTAATGTGAAAATCAGTCTACTTTTACAACTGAATACTAAGAGTCTACATATTAAAATTAGAAAGGAGCTGCCAGCTATGTTGGTTCTACTAGACTAACCCTCCCACAGATAACCCACCATAAACTCCGGACAAAATAAAAACAAAGGGAAGCCTGGGTGGCTCAGCAGTTTGGCGTCGCCTTGGGCCCAGGGCCTGACCCTGGAGACCCAGGATGGAGTCCCGCGTTGGGCTCCCTACATGGAGCCTACTTCTCCCTCTGCCTGTGTCTCTGCCTCTCTCTCTCTCTCATGAATAAACAAATAAAATCTTTAAAAAAAAATAAAAAATAAAATAACAAAAAACAACTAATTAACCATACTAAAGACAAAAAGCAGGCAGAAATTAACTGGCGTCTATACTTTTAATTAAAGAACAGAACTAGATGAGTTTCTCATTTTTTAAGGCTTTTTGCCTGATAACAATCCTGCTCCACACTACTTAACAACTAAAAACTTCAACAGAAATCCCAGTCTTACTGGCTTAAAAAACCGAAATACAAAGTCCAAGGTGACAAAGCAGCTATAAAGGGATGGGAAAAGGCCTTTCTTTAAAGGAGAAAGTCACATAAAGGGTATCCTAAATACTGCATAGTAACTCTGCTCAAATCTCTAGCAGACCCATAAAGTATGTACATATGGCAGTCCAATTAAGAATAAAATAACTGAACAGACACTTTTGCTACCCACAGGAGACAAGAGTATGGAATTTTATTATAGTCAAGTGAATCAACTACTATCTTAGTCTGCTCTGACTGCCATAGCATATACCATAAGCTAGGTGGCTTAAACAACCAAAATTTACTTTTTTTAGTTACAGAAACTATAATCCAAGATGAATGTGCCAAGAGAGTCAGCATCTGGTAAAAGCTCTCTCCTTGGGTTGCAGATAGCTGTCTTACCGTATTCTTCACATGGTAGAGAGAACAAGCTCTCTGTTGTTTCTTTTTATAAGGGCCCTACGCCCATGACCATCTAACCTAATTACCTCCCAAAGACCCCCAACTCCAAGTGCCATCACACTGGAGGTTAGGGCTTCAACAAAGAATTCGGGGGCATTGGGGCACCTGGGTGGCTAGTCAGTTGAGTGTCTCCCTTCGGCTCGAATTGCGATCCCAGAATCCTGGGATGGAGCCCCATGCCGGGCTTTCTGCTCAGTTGAGAGCCCGTTTCTTCCTCACTCTCTGCCTGCCACTTCCCATTTGTGCTCACTCACTCTCTGTCAAATAAATAGTTAAAATCTTAAAAAAAAAAAAAAATTCGGAGGCAACATAAACAGAAGTTCCTAACAACTCCGTTAAGAAGAATCAAGTCTTCAGAGAACTATAACAGAATGTAGAGTTATAAGATATTCATACATATATATATAAGATATTCAGTGTCTATAATACAATTCAAAATTACTAGACTTAAAAAACAGGAAAATGTGACACATACTCAAAAGGAAAAGAAAAATCAAAAAGGAGTCTATATATTAATAAAATGTATATACTTTAAAAATTGACAAAGGCATCTGGGTGGCATAGTCAGTTGTGTCTAACTCTTGGTTTTGGCTCAGACTGTGATCTCAGGATTATGAGAAGCAGCCCACACTGGGATCCATGCTTACCATGGAGCCAGCTTGAGACTCTTGCCCTTTCCTTCTGCCCTCCCCTCAAATAAATACAAAAAATATTTTAAAAAATTAAATGAAATTACAAACATAGAAATTTTGAGTTATGTGAAAAATTTGTACATAGGTCAATACACGTGCCAACATTGGCACAGACAGTGACAAAAATTAAGACTAGCCCAAAGCAAAATGTTGAAACAGACTGGCACTCTGACTTCCTCTGGCACAGACCAACTCATTTGACCTTCTGGCACTCTTACAGGCCCTTACTTTAGAATTTTGTTCTTTCTCTTAATTAGCTGCCAACTACTTAACTAGTAATTAGGAACTGTTGATAATTCAGATGTGAACCCTCTGGAGGGTCTTAAAGACACTATTGAAAAGCCTCTGTGGAGGGATGCCTGGGTGGCTCAGCAGTTGAGCATCTGCCTTAGCCTCAGGGTATGATCCCAGAGTACCAGGATCAAGTCAAGCATCAGACTCCCTGTGTGGAGCCTGCTTCTCCCTCTGCCTATGTCTCTGCCTCTCTCTCTCTCTCTCTCTCTCATGAATGAATAAATAAATAAACGACCCCCCCCAAAAAAAAAAGCCTCTGTGGAATAAGTCAAATTTTATGTTTTAAAAAATTAAACTGAATCAAATTCATACCATAACTATGTTTGTAAAGAGAGTCCAACTACATCCAACCTTATTTTCTGTTTTGCTTTCCTGGTGACCTCATAGATATTGATATTGCTACCTTGGTTGTGTAACACCCCAATATTGCCCTTGATTTGTGGGATAGAAAATATTTAATAAAGTAAAGTGTGTGGAGATGCGTGGGTGGCTTAGCGGTTAAGTGTCTGCCTTCAGCCCAGGGCGTGATCTTGGGAGTCCCAGGATTGAGTCCCACATTGGGCTCCCTGCATGGAGCCTGCTTCTCCCTCTGCCTATGTCTCTGCCTCTCTGTGTCTCTCATGAATAAATAAAATCTTTAAAAAACGGGGTGGGGGGGAAGAAAAGTGTGCAGTTGCATTATGCCATACCTAGGACCCTAAGATACTAAATAACTGAAGCTAACAAACAGAACAATGGCATAATTCACTTGGAAACAGAAACTTGCCTTTAAGGACACTTGGGTGTGTGATGGAGAAAGCAATACAAATCAGGAGAAAATATGAATTATTTACTCTTTGTATATAACTATTACACTACATCCAAAAATGAATACTAGATGGACTAAAGTTGAAATGTATAAGCCAAACTTTAAAATTTCTACAAAAAAAAATGGGGTGCCTGGGTGGCTCAGCAGGTTAAGCATCTGCCTTTGGCTCAGGTCATGATCTCATTGTCCTGGAATTGAGCCTGGTGTTGGGCTCTCTGCTCAGTAGGGAGTCTGTTTCTCCTTCTCCCTCTCCCCTGCTCATGCTGTCTTGCTCTCTCTCAAATAAATAAATAAAATCTTAAAAAAAAAAAAAAAAACTTTAAAAGAACTTCTACCAAAAAAAAAAAAAAATTAGAATAACTTTATGACCTCAGGAAAAGAAAAGACATGTGCTATAAAGAAAACAATGATGGGGGCAGCCCCAGTAGCCCAGGGCGTGATCCTGGAGACCCGGGATTGAGTCCCACGTTGTCGGGCTCCCTGCATGGAGCCTGCTTCTCCCTCTGCCTATGTCTCTGCCTCTCTCTCTGTGCCTCTCATGAATGAATAAATAAAATCTTAAAAAAAAAGAAGAAGAAAGAAAGAAAGAAAGAAAGAAAGAAAGAAAGAAAGAAAGAAAGAAAGAGAAAAGAAAGAAAAGAAAAGAAAAAAAAAGAAAAGAAAAGAAAAGAAAAGAAAAGAAAAGAAAAGAAAGAAAGAAAAGAAAAGAAAAGAAAAGAAAAGAAGAAAACAATGATGGGATGCCTGCTGACTCAGGCAAGAATGTGAGAATCTTGACCTTGTGGCTGTGAGTTCAAGCCTCAAGGTATGGAAATTACTAAATAAATAAAACTTAAAAGAAAAAAAAAAACAAGAAAATACTGATAAATTATACTAAATTAAAAACCAATGTACATCAACAATCTAAAAAATAAGTAAATCACGTACAATTAGTCAAGTGAAAAATCAAAAAGCTATACACTGGAGGGATGCCTGGGTGGCTCAGCAGTTTTGCCTTCGCCTCAGGGTGTGATCCCGAGGTCTGGGATTAAGTCCCGCGTGGGGCTCCCTGCAAGGAGCCTGCTTCTCCCTCTGCCTATATCTCTGCCTCTCTCTGTGTCTCTCATGAATAAATAAATAAAATCTTTAAAAAAAAACAAAAAAAACCTATATGCTGGAGAAAATATTTGCAGCTCATAAACTACCCCACCCCCCCAAGAATAGTATTCAGGATAAAGAACTACAAGTAAATAAATAAGAAGATAATCCAACAGAAAACTGAGCAAAGGTTATAAACAGGCAATTCACCAGAAAGGAGGGAACCACAGCCAAAACCCATAGCCCAAAATATTCAGTATTAGTAGTCAGTGACAGGCAAATTAAAACAACGAGGGAACTATTTCACATTCATGAGTCTGGCAAAATAAAACAACTCAATAGATGAAGTATGGCAAAGACGAAATAAATATAACTGAAAATTGAAATAACTGAGAATTCTCATATACTTTATAGGGAATATACACCATACACTTTGACAACGTCTATAAAGTTGAAGATGCACATATCCTATGATTTAGCAGTTCTACTTCCAGATATATGCATCCTAGAAAAATTCTCACACTTGTACATAAGATGATACATACAAGAATGCTGCACCACTATTTGTAAAAAACTGGAAATAATCAAAATACCCAATAACAGTAAAATGGACAATAAATAATATTCATATAATGGAATAATGTACAGCAGTAAAAAAAGGGTGAGCTAAAAAGCTACTCTAAGCAAACCCAATGAGGCTGTCTTATAGAGAAGTAGTAATGTTAATTTTCAATGGAAATAAAGACAAAGAAAAATAAATCAAAGGCATGAGCTAGACCTTACATGTATTATTAAGATGAATAAATATCTAAAACTTAATGTTGATTAAAAAAACCAACAAAGGGGACACCAGGGTGGCTCAGTGGTTGAGCATCTGCCTTTGGCTCAGGGCATGATCCTGGAGTTCTGGGATCAAGTCCTACATCGGGATCCTTACATGGAGCCTGCTTCTCTCTGTGAAACCAACAAAGTCCATAAAAAGTCCATATATATATATAAAACATAAATACCCAAAGCCACTATGTATTATATATATTCTCTTTATATAGACATGTGTGTGTGTATATATATATATATATATATTTAGAACACTACAAAAGCATGCAAAGGAACAACAGGATAATAGTTATGTCTGCAGAAGAAGAAAGTGGAATGGGATTTTGATGGAGTACATGTGAGGTTTCAATTTTATCTGTAATATTTTATTTCTAAAGCCATGTGGCAGGAACATGGATGCTATTATATTATCATCACACTTTCATCTATCTGAATTCTATAACAAAAATTACCAAATAATTCAAATTATATACATTTATTTTATTTTTATTTTTTAAAGATTTTATTTATTTATTCATGATAGACATAGAGAGAGAGAGAGAGGCAGAGACACAGGCAGAGGGAGAAGCAGGCTCCATGCCGGGAGCCTGACGTGGGACTCGATCCCGAGACTCCAGGATTGCGCCCTGGGCCAAAGGCAGGCACTAAACCGCTGAGCCACCCAGGGATCCCCAATAAATGACTTTTCCAACTACTAAGGATCCCCTCTGACTAGTAAGTCTCTGTACTTTGTCAAAATACAACGTATATAACTGAACTGTGAATAATCATAAGATTATTACATAGAAATTTGGTAATAAAGGAAATTCTAAGTTTTATAGGATTTGAAAACATGGTATATAAATTTTTTTAGGGTAATACTTTTTTTTAATGACTTTTTAACTTAACATAACACTGGCCATCTTAGATCTCACAAATATATATGCCTCTCAATATCAAGGTCCTTCTCCAAGTGCCTAATTTGGTGAGTTAATACCTACTCTATCCACCTAGTGGCTTTAGGACCTTTGGTGAACGATTTTTGCTTCTGTTCCTTACAAATGGAGGAAAAAACAATCTACTTCACAGAATTTTCTTGAGAGTATCAATATGCAATGATATATGTAAAAGCATTTAAAACAATGACCACAGCTAAATATTAATACATATTGGCTAATACTTTGAAAAATATGTCTAAAGCCTATTACAAACTTTTCTTATTAATCAAGAGTACCTTCTGGGTATTAGTATTATATACTATATTCTCTAAGATAAGGAAGACCAATGGTTCGCATACTAAAGGGTGAATTATAGCCCTATCTTTCCAGTCTAGTTAATGTTTCTTGAGTCTTATAATAATAGTCTGCTTCTCAGGTAACTTTCCTTCTGTTCATTCTCAATGTCCTACTGAACTGTCAGAGGAAAACAGTAACTAAACCTATTAAATTTCACTTTGTACATATTTTCAATCTGTGAACTCTGGGCTCAAGGTTGCTATATTCCCAATAATGGCGTAACTCAAGTTCTTTTCTTTCCATGAGGAGCTAGATCTCCCCACAAGTTGTGGTTTCCAGCAGTCTGGTAGCTAAACAGTTGAGATGTTAAATTATCAACATGTTTTCATGATGCAAGGAGAGAAAAAAAGTGTTTTACAAACTTCAGTCCTAGTATTGCTCCCAAGATCAAGTAGAAGAAAGATTACCATCTGCTTTTTACAGGGAACATAACAGTAGTGCTCGTCAAAGAGTATGATTTGGCAAAGATGCTTACATGAAGAGCCAGGTCTACCAACTTCAAAAAAATTGCTTACCTCCATACATCAAAATTTCTTCAACAAGGTTCTAAAATCTTTAGTCAAGAAACTAAACACAGATTCCCCCAAAAGATCCAGAGTAATTTCCCAAATCCAATTTGAACTGAACCAAAGGATCAACAAAATAACAAAGTATTAGCTTAACTCAAATTTGGAACAATCATTTTTATTTTTTTTTAATTTTTTTTTTATTTATTTAAGATAGTAAAAGCAGAGAGAGAGAGAGGCAGAGACACAGGCAGAGGGAGAAGCAGGCTCCATGCACCAGGAGCCCGACGTGGGACTCGATCCCGGGTCTCCAGGACCGCTCCCTGGGCCAAAGGCAGGCGCCAGGACCGCTGCGCCACCCAGGGATCCCCAGAAACAATCATTTTTAAAGATAAACCAGAAGAGGTCCAATTTTCCAAGTCAAAGATTTCATCCATATTCAAACTAATCTAATAGTTGCAAAGCTCCTTCTAAAAGTGACATATACCTAAGTTATTTTATATCAACTCATGTAAGTAATTCAATTCAAATCCCCACAGATAATCAAATATTGCTCATTCTAAACTAATCTCAACTATTCTGAATTTGGGTACCTCTAGGTACTCAAACTTAAAACAGGCACTTAATGGCCCTGGTGGCTCAATCATTTAAGCATCTGACTCTTGATTTCAGCTCTGGTCATGAACTTAGGGTCATGGGATCCAGCCCCACATCAGGTCTGCACTCAGCAGGGGGTCCCTGTTTGGAACTCTCTCCCTTTCCCTCTCCCTCTGCTCCTGCACCCAACTCCTGCACACTGTCTCTTAGATAAATAAATCTTTTTTAAAAAAAAGAAGAAAAGCACGCACTTAAGGAACAGTCACTTAAAAAAAAAAACTGTAAAATTTAATCATATGCTGAAAAGTTCCTCAAATAAGAGGAGGGGAGCCTGAGTGGCTCACTTAATGTCCAACTCTTCATTTCCACTCAAATGATCAAACCCCACATAGGTTCTACACTGGACATGGAGTCTGTTTGACTCTCCTTTTCCCTCTCCCCCACTCACGCTCTCTAAACAAAACACAAAACAAAGACAAAAAATAAGGGGAAAGAGAAACCTAGAATGAAGTAATAGATCAATGACAATAATCAGTGGCTACTACTAAAACTATTATGTAAATGTCTGACCAAGAACTTCACAACTAAAACATCAGGCAGCTAACACCACCGCTGGTCAATCTCAACATGAAAGAAAGAAAAGGAAATAAAGAAAGAAAAGAAAAGAAAAGAAAAGAAAAGAAAAGAAAGAAAGAAAAGAAAGAAAGAAAGAAAGAAAGAAAGAAAGAAAGAAAGAAAGAAAGAAAGAAAGAAAGAGAAAGAAAGAAGAAAGAAAGAAAGAAAGAAAGAAAGAAAGAAAGAAAGAAAGAGAGAAAGAAAGAAAGAAAATAAAGAAAAAGAAAAACAACCAGAAAGCATGTGCTTCTTAATGTGATGCAATACAAGATACATACCACGACCTGTGAAGTACTCTTGCCAAAATATCATACTACAATCTGATCAAGTCTTTAGATTAACCACAGGAAATAGAGGAGAAACAAGTTACATCATGCTATATGGATGCATCCAACAAAATCCAAACTGTGGCTAATTCTATAGGGCAAATGATCTTGATTTTTCTCATTAAATAAATAGTAATAGTAAATGACAAGACAAAAAAAAGAGGGGTTACTAGAGACTGAAAGACTTAGCAGATACTGTATGGAATTCTTTGAATCCTGATTTAAATAAACCAACTGAAGAAAAATATGAAACAATCAGGGAAATATGCCGAATATTTAATAATATTTAAAATTACTAATTTTTCAGGTGTGCTAGTAGCAGTGTAGATGTGTTAAGAATCCTTGTCTTTTCGGAAATATATGCAATGAAGTATTTATAAATGAAATATGTCTGAGATTGTCTTTTAAGTTTTCCATCTGAGGAGTAATGGGAGAAATAAGAGAAGACACAAAATACACATTTCAAACTGTCAAAGTGGTCATGGATGTATCATGATTCATTCTTCTATTATATTTCTGTATGTGTGAAATCTCCCATATTAGAATGTTAAAGAGAGAATATCAGAGCACAAGGCCAAAAATATCTGATTGGTGGAACTCTCAAACTTTTGCAACTGCTTGCACTTAAACAGCCCTTCATTTAAAAATCAAAACCCAAAATGTGCATTTTAAGTATTTCCTTTTAAGAATTACATTTGCATATTTTAATGACTTCAACTATAACTGACATTTGCCAACACACACACACTTTACTCCACAAAAGTAACCAAGTTCTGAATAATATTCTAACTCCTAAACATCTCAATCTGTTCCTTCTACTACTTCTTTGTTTCACACCCTTGATATTTGGTCAGAGTCTTGCTGTAGCCTCCTCCTTAGGGTCTCTCTTTTCAATTTAAACACATACCATTTACCCTCCATAATGTTTTTTAAAGTAGATTCCTAACATCTCCTGTACGAAATCCAAACTTCTTTTCATGACATACATTGCCCTAAGAACATATAATCCTTGGAACGCCTGGGTGGCTCAATCGGCTGAGGGTCCAACTCTTGGTTTTAGATCAGGTCATGATCTTGGGGTTGTTAGATCTAGCCCTGCATCAGGCTCTGCAATCAGCAGGGGAGTTTGAGATTCTCTCCCTCTCCATCCTCGGCCCTCCCCTCACGCATGCACACGCACTCTCTCTCTCCAATAAATCAAGAAAGAAAAAGAAAGAAAGAAAGAAAGAAAGAAAGAAAGAAAGAAAGAAAGAAAGAAAGAAAGAAAGAAAGAAAGAAAGAAAGAAAGAAAGAAAGAAAGAAAGAAAGAAAAAAGAAAAGAAAAGAAAAGAAAGAAATCATCTTGTTCTTATCAGTCTCAGAAATACTCCCACCAGTATCCCATATCATTCCATACTCTACTCGTTCCCAACTACATAAAGTACTTGTACAGTAGTTCCCAGAATAAACTAAGGATGTTCTTCTTTTCTAAAGCTCAAGTTCCCTTGGACTAAAACCAATTCAATGTCCCTTCTATTTCCAGATTAATTCCAAATCCTAATGACACTGTAAGACTCACCTCTACTATCAGCTTTTGTGCAAACCCACCCAGACTTTCTTTACTCTCCTGATTATTCCATATTTTTAAAGTAATCTATGTAATAGTATCACAGTATCCTTCTGGCATTTGCCTATCTTGCCTTTACTGCCTTTCAAAACTACTAAGTACCAGTGTCTGCAATAGAAGAGACACTAAATGTTTGTTTTATGATGTATGCACCTTCCACTGACAACTAGATCTATGTAAGCTGTTTGAAAGTGGAAAACACTTTCTACACATTATTTGTCACTCCAATGCCTATCACAGTGCTTAGAATATGTTAAACATTAAATAAGTGATACCAAATGAGTAAAACAAATATTTCTATAGCCATGGTAGACAGTTTTGTACAAAATTTGATTGCACTCCAGTTTTTAAACTTGTGCTTTTGGTGTGGTTTGTTTTGTTTTTTTGGTTGGTTGGTTGACTAATTGAAGCTTCAAATTTTGTAGGCATTCTTTTAGTGTCAAAGAAAAAACTGATTACCAGAAGCAATTTTTTTTTTTTAAGATTTATGGATTTATTTGAGAGAGAGTGTGTGTGAGCTGGGGAGGGACAGAGAGAGGGAGACAAGCAGAATCCCCCCTGAGTGGGGAGCCCCACACAGGGCTTGAACCCAGGTCTCTGTGCCAAAATCAAGAGTCAGACTCTCAACCAACTGAGCCACCCAGGTGCCCCTCAAGAAGCAAACACTTTAAATAAGTTTACAGTAAAAATTATAAATTATACAGTGCAGATAACATGTTTTGATGAACTTTTAGGTCACAGTGTTGACCTAAAATTGAGTGAGATTTTCTCCCTGTAGAATCAACAGGATTGCTAGCATGTACAACCAACACTGAGTTCATACTGTGTTCCACAGATAGTGCACAATTTATGTACACAAACATATTGAGGGGGGAATATCTGCTATTAAAAAAAACTGGACATGAATGAAAAGACAGCAGAAACAGGAGAAACTCATACCATATCTTAATTGTTGAAGGTTGGGTTTCAAAGCATGTAGGCAGCAAAACATCAAGAGGCTGGATTTAAGAAGAGCATCTGAAGTAAGACTAAGAAATTAGAGACTTTTACTAGAAAGTCATTAGAAACAAAGTTGTCTGGCTTGAAGATGATGAATCATCTTGATTTCCAGTTTCTAGGTGTCTAAAAATGTTTTTCGAAATGTTGAAATGCTATGTTGATAATGCTGAATGCTGAAATGCTGAAAAGCCCTAGACACATCACTGAAGAGTCAGTATTAATGGTTTCCTTTTTCCATTAAAAAGACAGTGATTCAACTCCCCCCCCCCAAAAAAAAAACAACAGATTCTCTTAAAACCCATTTAAGTAATAAATTTAAAAATCTGGTGTCGGTAAGCCTTCCTTAAAATCAAGGAAAAAAAGTAAAATGATGCTTTTATTGAGTTTACATTGCTATCGAAGGTGGCAAATAGTGTAAGTTGCGCTATTTATTCAAAGTATAACTACATTCGTGGTTTCACTTTTGTATGGCACTTGAATTCACTTCTGGAGAAAAAAGTAAACCTGCCAGACTCCAGCAGAGGGAGAGATGTTCGCACGGAACCTATCAGGTTCGGACAGCAGAAAAACACTCCTCGCTCTTCAGGTCCCCGATCTAAAATTACTTTCTTTGTAAGAAATCTTCAAATGTGATTCCCGGCCTTAACAACAACAAAAAGTTCCATTAAAAGCTGCAATGCACCGAATCCCTCTCGCCACTCCGCATCGTGGGTTTAAAACACGACCGACCCGACCCTTCTTCTCTAAGGCAACGGACGAGGTAGCTGGACATAAATCCAGACGCACATCGCCTGGGTACCTACCTACAGCAACGCCCCAATAAAGGTCCTTAATTCTTGCTAAAGAGAAGTGGAAACCAGACCGACCGTCAGAATCGTCAAAGCCCTCGTCTGTTGGTCCCAAAAGGAAAACGTACCTGTGGAGTATCCACTGCGCAGCAAACAAGGCACAGCTCCAAACCCGTGTCCTCTGTCCCTTTTTTTGTTCCCTCCCAGCCCTCCTTCCCTTTCCAAGCAGAACTTGAGCAGAGCCTTTGGCTCCCTTATCTGCCAGCAACTGGCGCCAGGAAGAGCGCGCTCCCGGGAGATGCGGCGCTCGGAGGCTGAGCGCTGCGGCTGGCGCGCTGCGGCCGCTCGGCTCCCGCAGGGACTCGCGGCTCGCGCCTCGGCCGCCTCGAGGGGCCCTCGCGGGAGCCAGGTCTCAGCTCCGGGGATTCCCGCGGCGAGCGGTCGCGCCAGGCTTGCTACCTGCTTCCTGCCCCTCACCCCCGAGCCAACTGCACTCCCGTCCCGCCGGGACGAGTCCGGAAGCCTCAAGGCAATTCGGGGCTCCGTCGCCCCAGGAAGCACGGCTCCGGACGCACCGTGGCCGGGCAGGTCCTGCCCCTTCCCCGCCCGCAACCCCCAGGGCCATTCCCCCGCCGGGGCCTGCGTGGGTCCAGTACCATTCTCCTCACGGGGCGGACTCCGGAAGGGCAGCAACTCCACCTCCTCCTCCTCCGCGGCCTGTAGCCATCTATCGGGAAGCGTCTCCGGAGGCGGCAGCAGAGGCCGCCGGACGAGGACAGCCCAGGGAAACCTTCTCAGAACTAACTCAGCTCCGGCGCTAGCAGCAGAAGCTGAGTCTTTCATAATTGTGCGACCAACTCCTCCGGGTGACTGGCCACAGGGACGCGCCCGCGCCCGCCTCCGCCGGCGACGGGGCTGGAGACGGACCACGTGAGGGGCGCGTCGTGTGCGTCGCCGCCCGCGGGCTGGGTCACGTGAAGGGCGCGCGCTCCCTCCCTCCCAGGCCGCCTCCCTGCGCGCCGCGCGCGCACGCGCCGGGCAAGGTGCCCCCACCTACCGCTACCACCTACCGCTACCACCTACCAGCGCGGGGTTCCCGTGCAGGGCTCTCGGTCGGACACCTGGGCGGGACTCCCCCGGACGGGCGTCTCCGCTCCCGGACTGGAACTCGAGGGAGCAGCGGTGGAGGGTGGAGGGTGGAGGGTGGAGGGTGAAGGTTCCGGGCCGCCGGGATCCGGCCTGGGGCGGCGGCGTGGGCTCGGCTCCGCTAGCTGGCCTGGCCTCCCGCCGCGCTGGCCGGGTCCGGCCTCTGCCCACGCTCTCCTGCGCCGTTTCCCCGCCCCTTGTCTGTGCCTTAGACACAGGTCTTGGTCTCCGCGCCCAAAACGCCGCATCATCTTCCCACCCCAAGTCACGTTCTTCCTTGAGACTCTGGGCAGAACAAACTCTTCCCAGGTGGACCTCTTGGGCTCCATCCTTTCCCCCCAGCGGTGTCCCCCACCGACAGCGCGCACACCACCCACCTCCGCAAACGCTGCCCGTTGTCCCGGGTCTGATATATGCCTCTCTGCCTTTTCTTTTCCTTTGCTAAGCCCAGGTTTGAGTCTTAGCGATAGTTTGCTAACTTATTTTTCGCATATGACCTTTCTGCTCCCAAGGAAAAAGTTTGTCCCTCCGATCCCCTATTGCGGGGACTCAATCGCACCTCTTTTTAAAAAAAATAACTGTATGGGACACCTGGATGGCTCAGTGGTTGAGCATCTGCCTTTGGCTCAGGTCGTGATCTCTGGGTCCCGAGATTGAGTCCCACGTGGGGCTGCTTCTGCAGCAGGGAGCCTACTTCTCCCTCTGCCTATGTCTCTGCCTCTCTGTTTCTCATCAATCAATAAATAAAATCTTAAAAAAAATTTATTGAGGAATAATTGATGTACGTAACCTGCATATATTTAGATGTACAATTTGACATGTGTTGATATATGTAGATAAACTCACGAAATGATGATCAAGACAGTTAACATGTTCATCACCCCACAGGTTTCTTCCCTCCCATTGTAATCCCTTCCTCCTTTTCCTCCCCATTCCCATCCCTTAGCAATCACTAACCTGCTTTCTTTCACTATAGACCAGTTTGCGTATTTCAGGGTTTTATATAATGGAATCATACAATATGTACTTTTTTTTCCGGTCTGGCTTCTTTCACTCAGCATACACTATAGCTTAAACGTTATGACCCACAGTTCTTGGAAGTAGGATCTTCTCTCCAAGAAAACTTACCTCATAAGCTCTGGCCATGCTTATGAACAGTCTTCAAGTATTGTGTATTCCTTCCCCATCTGACAGGTCCAGCAGGACCAAGGTTAAAAAAATGTTTTATTATATGTGTCACACCTTTCTTACTAGATTATCAGCACCTTGGGGCAGGGATTTTGGCTAATTTATGCATGCATTCAATAAATAGTTATTTTCTAGATCTCAGCTGGGCCTACACACTTCTTGCCCTAAGGGAGTTTATAATCTAGAAGGTGGAGACAAACGCGTAAATCAAAATACAATGAGATAAGAATACTTTGTTTTCCTCGGTCCTTGTGACTCTGGCCTTTTTTGTACCCAAAGTGCTTCAGCTGTTGCTTGGATGTAGAAAAGTAATAGAATAGCTCCATGGCACTTATCCCCAGAACTCTTACTAACTTGGTGCGTTTCATTTATTTATTTATTTTTAAAGATTTATGTGATAGAGAAAGAGCAGGAAGGGGGGAGGGGCAGAGGAAGAGAATCTTAAGCAGGCTCCACCACCAGCCCAACACTGGGCTCAATCTCACTCTCTGTGAGAAAGAATATAATTATTCTTTAATTGAACTAATGAAAATAATTCCTTAATTTGCAGGTTTTCAGAAGCCCTGGGGTTCACACATGCTGACTTTTAGTGAGCAATCAATTCTGGGGGATGACTTTATTCATTTAAAAAAAAAAAGTACTGAATTCCCAAGACTATATCAAGAACAACCCTCGTTAATGTTTAGTGATGAACAAGATGGACAAATCCAGTGTTTCAGAAAATGTTCATTAAATGTTCTCTCTGTCTCACTTCTTCCCATAGGGGCTCTGTTTCCGTTTTGGTCAATGACATCTCTTTCCCACTCTTACTGGACCACATACTCATTCTCCTCCCTATCCTTGCCCGATTATTTGCTATAATTCAACAAATATTTACTACTACACTCTATTTAAAGCACTAAGTGAAGTGTTACATATGACTTTAAAAAAATTAAAAAGCATGGTACTCTACGAACTCAGATTTTTTTCTTTGTATATTTAGAATTTTTTCCTTTAAAATAATTGTAGAATTGTATGAGATTGCAAAGAAATACACTAAGAAGTACAAATTCACTTCTCCAATATATCTTCCTCTTCCCTCCCCCCAACATATCATATAACCACAGCACAATATCAAAACCAATAAATTGATATTGGCATAATCCAGAGTTTACTTAGATTTCACTGGTTATATATGCACTCATTTGTGTATATGTTTGTGTGTAGCTCTGTACAATTTTGTCACATCTGTAGCCTGGAGTAACCACCCAAACAAGATACTCAACTGTACTATTACCATGAGATCTCTCTTGTTGCCCCTTTAGAGCCACACCCTCCCATCTCACTACCTAACCTCTGACACCTAGCAGTCTGTAACCTAGCTTCCTAATTATGTTATGCACAATTGTTACATAAATGGGATCATGCCACATGTATCCCCAGGTGGCTAGCCTCCCTAAGCATAATTCCCTGGAGATTTATCCAAGTTGTTGCTTTCACCAGCAATTTATTCTTCATTGCCAAATAGCACCCCATACATAAAATGTATGACTGTTACAGGATTTCTTTTCCTTCCGTCCCTGCAGTTCTTGATCATGCTGCTTCGAAAAAATGAAGAGGTAGACCAGACAGAGTGGTGGGCAGCAAAGCAGTTTACTGAGCCATATAGCAAAGTTTATTGAATGATAGAGTACAAAGCTCCCAAAGACAGAGGAGATCCCAGAGTGTTGCCATGGTGGTTCTAAGTCTAGGGGTTTTTATGGGCTTTATGGGCAGGCTGTTTCAACCTGATTAAGCGGGATGCTTGGGTGGCTCAGTGGTTGGGAATCTGCCTTTGCCCTAGGGTGTGATAGTGGAGTCCCAGGATCGAGTCCCATATCAGGCTCCTTGCATGGAGCCTGCCTTTCCTGTCTGCTCTCTCTGTGTCTCTCATGAATAAGTAAGTAAAATCTTTTAAAAATAGTAATAATCTGAATAACCCTCCCTGTGCCTATGATCCGGTCAGGTTTTCATCATCTGTTTATCCTGTGGGAAAGGGTGGTGGGCTCCTTCCAGGGTGTCATAAAATCCTTTTAAGGGTGGGTTTCCTCTTACAGAAGGGCCCACCTTGTCCCTGCCTGCCTTTCTTCCAACTACCCTGCGTCACCACAGTTTGTCCATTCAGCTTTTGAAGGACATCTAGGGAGGTTTGGGCCACTACAAACAAAGTTGCTGTGAACATTTGTGTTCAAATTCCTCCATGAAAATAATTCTTCAATTCTCTGAGATAAATGCAATTGCTAGGTCCTTTGTAAATCCATTTTTAGTTTTTAAAGAAATATATTACATTTTGAAGACAGAGCCAAAAGATCACCTGATAGATAGGATGTGGGTATGAAAGAAAAGAGAGGAGTCAAGGATGGTTTGAAATTAACTAACACATGTAAGCAGTGCTGGAACATGGTAGGGCTCAGTAAATGTCAGCAAACAACCCAAACAATGACAGAATGAGAAAATCCATGGGAAACTGTAAGTTACAGATTTTGCCTTAGAAGGCATTAGGAGTCACTCTCAGGACACTTAGTGCATGAAAACCCCTTTGATTATTTTCATGAAACTGAAAAGGAAGAGTTTCACTTCCTCTTAGGATGTAGAGAGCCACAAGAGAATGTCACTTTCATTCTAACAAGAAAAAAACAGATAATCTGTAAAACTATGATTCTTAAAACTCATCAGAGAACTGAGATCATGGTTAGGCAACCAAGAGAACTGAATCCCAAAGACTGACAGGTGTATCCTAGGAAAGACAGGAGAAAAGGTTTTGCCTTGGGAAAGTGCTTGTGGGCTGGAGGGAGTTTGCTACCCCCTCCCCACCCTCCACCCTGCCCTTGCCCTCAGCTCTTTCCCTGGAGAATGACTGGAGGCAGCCCACTCTCAGATTTTTAGCTCAGTCTAGTGCATGCATTCTCAATGTCAAAGGAAGTCTTCAATGTCTTCAAGGAAGTGAAAATTGATTCTTGAGGTGAGTGGTGAGGGTGAAAAATACTACTTTTTTTTTTTGAGATTTTATTTATTTATTCATAAGAGACACACAGAGAGACAGAGATATAGGCAGAGGGAGAAGCAGGTTCCCTGTGGAGAGCTCAATGCAGCACTTGATCTCAGGACTCAGGGGTCATGACCTGAGCCAAAGGCAGATGCTCAACCACTGAGCCACCCAGGTGCCCCAATATTACTCTTTTTATATATAAAGCACAGATAGATAGATAGATAGATAGATAGATAGATAGAACACATAAATGAGTATTATAATTTCATGAAAGGGGGGTACAATTAGAAAAAAAATGTCTAAAAAGACTGCATAATGGAATAATCATGAAAAAAAGGGCAAAGGGTATCTGAGTGGCTCAGTCAGCTGAGCATCTGCCTTCCGCTCAGGTCCTGGGATTGAGCCCCACATTGGGCTCCCTGCTCAGTGGGGAGTCTGCTTCTCCCTCTCTCTCTACCCCTCCCTGCTGCTCATTCTCTCTCTTTCTCAAATAAATAAAAATTAAAAGAAAAAAGAAAAAAAAAGGTAAGAAACACTGATCTAGTGAAACAGAGATAGATGCAAGCCAAATTCATAATGAAGATAAATGTTATAATTGCTGTGTTAGCCAACTTCCAACATTGGGCCCTTAATGCTCCTCACTTCCCAGTATTCTTACCCTCGTGTAATCTCCCACATTGAACAGGGGTTACCTGTGTGATCAGTGGGATATTGTGAAAATGACAGACTTCTAAGGCTTGGTCATAAAAGACATTTTGACCCCTACCTTGTTCTTTTATATCACTCGTTCTGGGGGAAGTCAAGTGCCTTGTCATGAGGACACTCAAGCAGTCCTGTGAAATGTGAAGTGTGAAGACGTACAAGTGGCAAGGAGATGAGACCTCCTGCCAACAGCCAGCACCAACTTGCCAGCCATATAGGTAAGCCATGCTGAAAGTGTATCCTTCAACCCCAGATGTCAGATGACTGCATCCCCAGCTGATGTTTTGTAACTTCATGAAAAACTTTTGAGACAGAACCACTGCCAAACTACTCTCAAGTTCCTGACTTTTGGGAACTATGAGAAATGATAAGTGTTTATTGTTTTTTCAAGTCATTAATTTGAGGGTAATCTGTTATGTGGCAATATATAACTGATTAAAATATGGTACAAATATGGCACTAGACAGTGGTAGAATCTAGTCATCAGTTGGGGATATATTTTTTTAAAGATTTATTTATTTATTCATTTGGAGAGAGCAAAGAGAGAGGCAGAGACACAGGCAGAGGGAGAAGCAGGCTCCCTGCAGGAAGCCCGATGTGGGACTCGATCCTGGGTCTCCAGGATCACACCCCGGGCTGCAGGCGGTGCTAAACTGCTGCGCCACTGGAGCTGCCCAGTTGGGGATATTTTAAAAGCTTGGGGGCTCTAGAATATGAATCAAATATTGTGGGAAGAGTTGGAAGGGTATATAAAGAAATACAGTAAGGGGTTTTAGCTAAAGAGAATACTCAAAGGCAGAGAGGTATAACCATGTCATATCAACCTTTTTGAGTGATATGATGGGACTCCAATAAGAAACCTAGTCTCTTCCTTAGAATTAATTTAGAAAGAATGATCCTTAGCTCTCTCTCTCTCTTTTAAAGATTTTATTTATGACAGAGAGCAAATACAAACAGGGGGAGTGGCAGGCAGAAGGAGAAGGAGAAGCAGACTCCCCACTAAACAAGAAGCCTGATGAGGGGCTGGATCCCAGGACCCTGGGATCATGACCTGAGCTGAAGACAGATGCTTAATAGAGCTGAAGACAGATGCTTAATAGACTGAGCTACCCAGGATCCCCATTCCTATCTCTTTTCTGTACTTCAAACCCTTCAGTGGCTCTTATTGCTCTTATAACAGTTCCAAATACTTTCGTATCTAATCCCATTTCATTTTTCCAGTTTTATCTCTAGTTACTTCCAGCCTACTTCCTATCCTTGTCCATTGTCCACCATCAGGCCTCAACCTATAAATTTCTTCTTTCAAGATTTCTTTTATTTCCTCCACATAGCACACCCAATCTGGTTTAGGTGCTCCATCTATATGCTCCCATTGTATGTTGTATATACTCTTACAGCATTTCTCTCACTAATCGCCAACTTACTTGCCAATCCCCTCACCTCCTGCCCCTAAACATTCAAGTATCCTAACCTTATCTGTTTTATTCACCAGTATCCTACCTCAATGACCCATATGTAGGAATCATTCAATAATATTTTTTGAAGAGAAAAACCAAACTCTCTGATAGGCCAGATTCTAAAGATGTGACTCTGACCTTTGACCTTTGATTCAGGCACGGAGAGTTTTGTCAGATTAAGACAAAGTGCTGTTTCTACATAGTAAAGGGTTACAGGATGTGGGGCAGAACATGGAAGTCTGTGTTCTCATAGTATAACATATTATTAATGAGCCATCCATTTATTCATCATATTTGTTAAACATCTACTGCAGAACACACAGTATGACTAGGTCACTTCCTTTCATGGCTCAGGCCTTCTGTTCTGTTTGTACCTCTTCCCTTAAATGTTTTGTTTTAAAACTAATTGACTACACTGGCCTTAGTTTCTAAATGTCCAATTCCCCAGTACACATGGTATGTAGACACAACTATGAGATATCCTCTAAGAAGGTGGAAATAAGACAAAGGAAGATGGAAGTAAGAGAAACATAAAATTACTCTTATGAAATCAATTTCTTAAACATCAATTTCCTTAATAATATTCATATCCTTTGGAATGTCTTCATTTATCACCAAGGGCATGTATATATACTTCAGGATGAGGACGACTGTCTTAGAACACTGATTCTGATTAACCCTATATCGCTTAATTTTAGGTGTCAATTTGACTGGGACATGGAGTACCTAGATTGAACATTATTTCTGGGGGTGTCTGTGAGGGCGTTTCTGCATGAGGTTAGTATTTCAATTGGGATACTGAATAAAGCAGATTGATCTTCCCAGTGTGAATGGGGCTTCTTCTAATCCATTGAGGACCTGAATAGAACAAAAAAGCAAAGGAAAGGGGAATTTTTTTCTCTGCCTGACTCACTGAGCTGGGACATCCTTCTTCTGTTACTGAGTGTAAATACACCACCAGCCCTCTGGTTCTTTGTAATTTAAATTTGTTAACAAATATATACAATCCTCGGTGTTGCATTCACCTGTAGAAGCTCTCAAAAGCACATTTCACTGATTTGAACTCAAACAGCTGCAATAGGGATATTTGTAAAACAACCATTCTAAATAGATTTTTTGAGGCCTTAGGGTATTTAATAATAAAGAGGCTTAATTTTAACCTAGAAAAAATATTTTTAGAATATTCTGAGTTTATCGTAAACTGTATTATATTTGAAGTGACCAGAGGTGCCTGAGTGGCTCAATTGGTTGAGCATCTGACTCTTGATTTCAGCTCAGGTCATGATTTTGGGGTCAAAGGATAGAGTCCTATCTTGGGCTCCCTGCTACCAGGGAGTTGGCTTCTTTCCCTCTGCTGCTCCCCCTTAAAATTTTTTATTTTATAAAAATATTTCAATATTTAAATAAACATTTTATTTTAAAATCTCTTTAAAAAATGAAATGACTAATAAGTAATACAAACTATGAATGACTGCTATCTGTGACACTAGTCAGGTTTTATGATTTCCCACAATTCTTTTTTTTAATTTTTTATTTATTTATGATAGTCACACAGAGAGAGAGAGAGAGAGAGGCAGAGACACAGGCAGAGGGAGAAACAGGCTCCATGCACCGGGAGCCCGACGTGGGATTCGATCCCGGGTCTCCAGAATTGTGCCCTGGGCCAAAGACAGGCGCTAAACCGCTGCGCCACCCAGGGATCCCCCCCACAATTCTTTAATACATGTTTCACAAACCTTTATTACCCCTTGTGACAGTAAAAACAAAAACAAAAGGAACCCTGAGAAATTAGTCACTAATAAGAGAGAACAACAGATTACATTTGATTCAATCTTTCACAAAATCTTTTCCTCAAACTATTTAATCAGCTAACTAAGGATCTTTGTTTTCTTTACTAGGTCCAAATAGCTGGCTTGTATGATTGCTTCCACATGAATCATTCTCCCTGAATGGATTTGCCACCAGTCTAAGTTCCTGGGCAACTGAGAAAGTGCCACTGTAGTCTCATAACTGAAGAGGAACAACTTAGGATGCTGGCAACATGAAAAGAAAACCCATTAAAGCACCAAAACAACTAAAAACAAAGTCGATATATGAAATGCTTATTTTATGTAAAATTTCCCTGTCACTTACATTAGACACGTAACAAATGTTTAGAAAATCCTTTGTTTATATAAGCGAAGAGTGATTAAACCAGTTCCAACAAATTTTGCTGTACTTTGGATAGAGGATTAATGGATTTTCTTCCTGAGGCATTCTTTCAAAAGAATTAACCTGGTTTGCAAGGGGAAAGCTTATAAAATGGCAACCAAAAATACCTGGAATATTTCAAATATTAATCTCTAACCCTAATAGCTTAGTACAGTGCCTGGCGTATCATTGGTATTCAATAAATAGTTCCTGAAATATTGAGAGGATGAAAACTGGGCTTCTTCGACTTTATTACATGCAAATATGCCAATTAGTTACATAACTAATACACATAATAAACATTTTTTTAAGATTTTATTTATTTACTCATGAGAGACACAGAGCACAAGAGAGAGAGGCAGAGACACAGGCAGAGGGAGAAGCAGGCTCCATGCAGGGAGCCCGACATGGGGACTCCATCCTACGTCTCCAGGATCACAACCTGGGCTGAAGGCGGCGCTAAACTGCTGAGCCACCCGGGCTGCCCATAATAAACATTTTTATAACTTTTCTTTGACTCTAGTTTTTTATTTCTTAAAAGATTCTATTTATTTATTTGAGAGTGGGAGAGAGTGAGCAAGAGAGCGATTAGAGGGAGGGAGAAGCAGACTCCCCGTTGACCAGGAAGCTCAGTCCCAGGACCCTGGGATCACAACCTGACCTGAAGGTGCCTAACTGCTCAACTAAGCCATCCTGGTGCCCCCCTACTTTATTTTTAAAGGAGAAAAAAAAATCTCTTCCTAGGGTTTTTTTTTTTTTTTAAGATTTTTATTTATTCATGAGAGACACAGAGAGAGGCAGAGACATAGGCAGAGGAAGAAGCAGGGTCCCCACAGAGAGCACTTGATCCCAAGACCCTAGGATCATGACCTGAGCCAAAGGCAGAAGCTCAACCACTGAGCCACCCAGGCATCCCTGAAGCTGATTTAATTTATAGAAAATCATAGACATCATATCATTTTGTTCTTTATTTCAACATACATCTGTTTAAAAAAGTGGACATGTCATTATCACATCTAAAAAAATAATTATTTGGTATTGTCTTTCATCTGGTCTGTAACCAAATTTTCCTAGTTAGCTCACCAATGTCTTTAGTTGATTTGTTGAATTGAGATCCAAACAAGGTCTACACAAGGGATTTGGGTGTCATGTCACAGAAATTTCTTTTAATTTCAAGCAGCCCTTCCTTTCTCACTTTTTCCCCTACCCTGTTTATTTATTACAAAAACCAATTCAGTTGTCCTTCAGAATGTTGCATATTCTGTAAGTTTGCTCCCTTGAGTGTTCTTTCTTTCTTCATCCTCCATATTTCCCACAGTTGGAAGTTCATGCTCTAGATTTGAATAGGCTTCAGGTTATCTTTTTTTGGAAGAACACTTCATGATGCTTTGTGCTTCATACTGCATCATGTTGAAAGGCCTGCAATGTCTGGTTGTTCCACTTTTAGTAATGCTAAGATTTATCAATGATTCCAGGTGCTGACAGCTTAAACCTTCCTTTTACCTAATGGTTTCATACACTGATGAGTATTGGCTAAACCAATTATTTCATTTGGGATGAAAGTAACGTGGCTATTTTCTAAGTCATGAAGAGTCACAGATCTCCCCTATTTCACAGAGCTGAACAAGTGTCCCTCCTTGACTGGCAGAAAAGTGGAATTTTGATCCTTGGAGAGAGTAAAACGGGGTGGGGGGGGGTCTCTGGCTTGGAGGATCCAGTCACAATTGGGGGACATCGTAGGTAATACACTGAAAATGATATCTGAGTGAATATTTACATACAGAATGCTAAGAATGTCAATACTTTCCCCAATCACATGACTCCAGGAGATTGGAAGAAGTTTTCTTTTTTTTTTTTTTTTTTTTTTTTTAAGGAAACTGATCATCCCAAAAGAAAGCACTTATATCAGGCTTTCCCAGAAGCAGAGCCAGATCATCCTACAACGTACCTTTCATTTAGGCACCACTTATGTGCTCAGAGTATCCAATTGGGTTTTTAGTTTTCCCACTCTTAAACATGAGCAGAAAACTGAAAATTACCTTTCCTCTGAAGAAAGCTTCTAAGATATAGCAACACCCCAAGAATGGAATTGAAGAAAGCAGGGGCTATATACAGAGAACAATTTCAAAAACAAGTAAACAAACAAACAAAAAAAAACAAAAAAAAACACAAGTAAACAAAAGCCCTGTCATTAATACTTTCGGAGTTAAGAGAATATATGGCATCAATGAAACAGCAATAGGATGCTATATAAAACAAAGTATCTGAGAGCAAAAAAGAGCTTGGAAAATAATACATTAGCAGAAAGAAAAAATCCAATAAAAGGTTAGAAAACAATGTTCAGGAAATCTTCTGGATTAACAGGACAAAACAATAAGAGAGGTGGAACACTTGAGAGAAAAGATAAGACAAATAGAGGATTAGTACAGGAGGTGCAATATCAAAATATCAAGGCTTCCAGAAACAAGAAAGAAAATGAAGGGGAGGTAATAAGGAATGAAAAAAAAATTTTTTTTAAGATTTTATTTATTTTACAGAGAGAGAACACAAACAAGCGGGAAGGACAGAGTGAGAGGGAGAAGCAAACGCCCCTGCAGAGCAGGAAGCCCAATGCAGGGCTCCATCCCAGCACCCTGGGATCATGACCCGAGCCATGCTTAACTCACTGAGCCACCTAGGAGCCCTGAATGAAATAATCTAAAAATATTTTCCGAATTGAAGGATAGAAGTTACTAGACTAAAAGGACTCATCCAGCTATCAGTATACTGGTTGAAAATATACCCATACTGGGAATAAACTATCAAGAAAAATACACATACACAATGTATATTCTAAGTATACTTTAGAATACACTTACATTAAAAAGTGACCATTATTTATCTGAAATGCAAATTTATTTTTTTAAAAAGATTTTGCTTATTTATTCATGAGACACACACAGAGAGGCAGAGACATAGGCAGAGGGAGAAGCAGGCTCCTCATAGGGAGCCCGATATGGGACTCGATCCCAGGACCACAGGATCATGACCTGAGCTGAAGGCAGATGCTCAACCGCTGAGCTACCCAGGCATCCCTGCAATTCAAATTTATTATTATTTATTTTTATTTTTTTTTAAAGATTTTATCTATCTATTCATGAGAGACACACACACACACACAAAGAAGCACAGACACAGGCAGAGGGAGAAGCAAGCTCCATGCAGGAAGCCTGACATGGGACTTGATCCCAAGGTCTCCAGGATCACACCCTGGGCTGAAAGCAGCGCTAAACCGCTGAGCCACCTGGGCTGCCCTAAAATTCAAATTTTAATGGGCATTCTATATTATCTAGCAATTTTTCAGAATTTCAATTTCTAACAGTCCACTCTGATCAACACTGTTCATCTACCCAACTTCTGATAATCTGAACTCAACAATCACTCAACAACATAGGGACCTAAAATGCATTTATGTCAACACCTTTTCACTATCATTCCATCACCCCCTCCCATCTTCATATCCTTCCTTACCCAGCTTAAATTTCACAGGTTAGTAAGTTATATTCACTGCTTCACATATATCCTAAGTTCTCTTGTTGCTCGTTAAATATCTTGACCTTGCTTGGCTAAATCACAGTCCTGATTCAATTCAGCATTGTACCTGTGGAAACCAAACATAGAAAAACACACACGCAGAATAGTCATTTTAAATTTAAGATAACAAACCTCATGGTGGGCCCTTGATGGTGGGCTTTATCCAACTATATTTCCCTAGACCAGTAGTTCTCAATTTGTAGTCCCCCGGCCAGCAGTACCAACGTCACCTGGAAACTTGTTAGAAATGGAAATTTTTGGTTGGATTCTACCCCAGACTCGACTTAAAAAAAATCTGGGACTGGAGCCCAGCAATCTGTAGTTCAACAAGGCTCCCAGGTGAGTCTGATATACTGGGTCTCAGATTTTAGAATGAAAAAGATGACATGTAAAGCTTGTTAAAAGGGCAGCACAAAAAAATAAATAAAAATAAAAAAAATAAAAGGGCAGTACAATGGCAACAGGGTCCTTAATAATTTGTGAAAAAACATTGTGAAAAGAATATCAGCAAAGTTGCAAATGCCAGGAATGTTCATTTTAACAGGTAACATTTCTTGCTTAAAGAAAAGCCCATGCATACATTAATTCAATATTTATGAAAGAGTATAATGTATCAGTATAAATTTCCAGTAAACGACACTTACGGAACCTAGGTTTTATGGATAATCTGTCAGACTTAAATAGCTACATGATTTTGCTAAGGATTATTACCATTTATACTTTATGTGAATATGATCTAGTATACTTTTAGTTCATTTTCAATTATTTTTTACCATTAAAAATAAAACAAATTCAAATTTTATTTTAAAATATAATTTATTGAATACCATAGTGAATTCAATACATTAAAAAAATTGTTTTTCTTATCAGTATTGGCACATAATGAACTTTTTTCATAATGAACTTTTAAAGCATTGCTAAATTAACACTTCAAAAAATTTTAAATTTTAAATCATGTTCCATAAAAAAAAATAAAGCCTAGTAGTGTTATAAAACTATTAATTTATATCAACTCACATATCAAAGTGTTAAAAAAAAAAAGAATTCCACACTTGAACCATAATCTAAGAAGTAAAAATTCAATCATATGTGTTTTTAAAAAGGTTCTCATTTGAACAAAATACAACAGAAGGTATAAAATAGGCAAAAACTTTACACTGATTTGTCCTACTGGAAATTCTGCAGGTTAACCAGATAAACTTTAGATATTTAAAAAAAAAAATCCATATCCCAAAGGAATAGAAGTTTACAATATTTTTTATGCCTAATAGAAGAAACATGACGACATTAAATATTCTACATTTTTTTTTCTCTTAGTTGCCTCAAATGCCAATAATGCAGGACTATTCTAAAACTTTAGTCTAAAAATAATTTTCCCGCCAATGAACATTTTCATAGATGCAAACCTGTCCTTAACTATGGCAACATTAAACAAGTTAATTTACATATATGGTGTTCACTATAATACGGTTGTATATTCCTTTATCAATCATTTTTTTTACTCTGAAATTTCAGTAACCCAAACCATGAGTACTACACAATTTCTTTTCCAATTCTAAAAGGTTGGATAACTTGATTCAGGTCACTTGAATTTACAGAGTATCTTTCTTCCAGGAAGCAAAAAGTGATTTATAGTCAGTATTTTGATTTTATTCACATTACCTTCCCCACCTCCCCTTAGAATTGTCCTCTGAGGTAAAGAGAGCACTGAAAATAAAAACTTTAAACTGCAGAATTGGTTATTTGGCATCATTCAACCTTTTTCCTTATTAACAGGAAAACACTAACCCTTTCAAACTAGTGCATTCCACTGTCTGAAATGCAGCTCGTGTTTTTGAAATCTCATTGGCTGAGATCAGGTTGAAGTTCTAGAAACCAAGCTTAAATAGAATTGGCTCAAATATTTTTTAGTCAAATGTAGAAATAATCTTTGCTTACCTACGGCAGAAACTGGAAGAGCAAAGGAAAACTGGAAAGCTCATTTGTATTTATTATAAATGTACCATTTCACCAAAACCTCTGTGGACACTAAATTAAAATCTAAAAATGCCAACAGCAGATGGGCTAAAATTCTCTTCCTTCAAAAGTCAATCACAGATTCTACTAAGGTACTGCTAACCTAAAAAAAAATCAACAAGCTAGAAGAAAATATAGCATATTAGAATATCAAGGTCTTTCACCCCAAACTTCATATTTATCTCTGCTGACCTAAACTGAAGGAAAAATCACTTACATTGCAATTTGAGATATTTAGTTCTGTTTGATAAGCTACAAAATGTTCAGAGAGAATTTCTAAAAAGTAGTACATTATTTTTTTCCAGTAAGTAATGATACTATATATCTCACTGTTTTAAAGACATGTTTAGGAAAAAAATAACTCTCTTCCCCTTAAAGTTACAGGTGGTGGGAGGATGAGAGGAGGAGAAATGACATAGCCTTTTAATGCCAAACTTTCATCTCCCCACCCTTTATTTTGATTTCTAAAATAAAATATTTCTGGACTGTAATTTCTCAAAATATTTTCTTTTCAACTACGTTGCTAGAAGGATTCTTTGAATACAAATAAAGTTGACATTGTGAATGGAGAAACTTGTGGAATTTCACGTTTTGTTTCTTATTTTCATTTAATAGATAGGATCTCAATAGCAAACTAGAACAGTTTTACCTCTGGTAACTTATGGTTGGATAAAGTAGAATTTGTAATCAAAGATATAAAATTTTCTTTAATGTTCTTCATAAAATGTGGTTAAGGCTCTTAAATATCATAAAGTTGGGATGAGTACAGATAATCTTACTAAAAAAGCTGTATTTTGGCAAACATTTTATTGATATTATAAATGAAAATAGAGTTGGAGTTTTAAAATGGCACTTAATCTGTTCTATCAGAGTCTGCCAAATAAATTAGATTCTTTGGAAAAAGTTCAAACTTGATATTATGGAGACAAAATTAAGATTAACTCTTACTTGGCAGATACTGACCCGTCATGTTGCCATAAACTGAAGGACCCATAAGCATACTAAGTGTAAAGAGGGACTGTCTGTCAGGGAGCTTCTCTATCTACAATTTATTCAGCAGCAAAAGTTAATTCAACAAAAGCATCTAACTCCATCAAAGATTACATTTATTTCAAACATCAAAGATCTGATCCATTTTAAAAGGCAGTAGCTTTATCTTTTAATCAGCTGAAATGGCCTTAGAATGAAAGATCATAGACTTGTTCACAATCTTATACATTACTTACAGAGAAATGCAAAATCCTGCTATTGCAATCACTCATCATTTGGGAATTTTTTAAAAATAAAAGACAGTAGACAGATACTCTGACCTCTGACTCCCAGGATAATGTTCAAGGCCATGCTGAGATTCAGCAAAGAATGAGAAAGCTACTTTTCAAGTTGGAAGGTACCAGAGTAATTAATTTGTCTAACTTACTCATTTTGCAGATCTGAAAACTGAGATGCCACGGTTTTTTGAGCTAAGATAATTTACTCAAATTCTTTTATTGTCATTAAATTGACAGTCTCCTGTCTTTTGTCTCCAATTCTTTCCTCTAAAGCACACTTTGTATATTAGTAAACCATCCTCCATTAAAATATTAAAAGATTAACATTGGTTTCCTATGGGGGAAAGGAGTGGGAATTAGGGGAAAAAAAAAAGGTGACTGAGGGGGTATGGGGAGTCTGTTAGGGACACTATACTCATACAGTGCACCACATGTATTAATATTTAAGTTGATAAAAAAACACATTTTACAAAATTTCAAGCCTTAACATCAACAGAACCAAACTTTAGAGATAAGAAATACCATGGTAAAACTAAATGTTAATATAGAAATTTAAGCTACCTCTTCAAGAAAAACAGACCACTGGAAAACTATCGATTTCAGTTCTGTGTCTTTTTAATGACTAGTTCTATATATTATGTTTCTTTATATCTGAAAAACTATTTTAATATAATACATATGCAGACTAAAGTAATTTAGATTTTCAAGTTTATAAAAGATTGGTACTTTAAAAAAAACTTATGCTACAAAAATATGCATTTAAATATTTTCCCAAATTATAGTTTTTTAACCTCTGCAGTGAAAAAGGTCCAAAATTTCATCATTGAACTACCTTCTAATATGGTCTTAAATGGTTATTTCTACAGAGCAAAAATTTGCATAACTCTTGACAGAAAATCTGTTCAGAAACTCACTTTGACAGAAATACTTTTATCTGTTATTAGGAGTTAAAAGAAACATTTCAGTAAGAAAGTACAGGGGTGGGTCAGGACAGTTTTTTAGAAAAATATACTGTATATTATAGATCTTCAAAATTACACAGACTATATGCTTTTATTTAACGTGAAGGCACAACTTTAACATAGTTAAAAGCAAATGTGTTTCAATTATTTGATGTAATTGTCAGTACCAGACCTTAAAAAATATATATTTGCAAGCATATCATTGAAGATTTGTTTAGATTGTCAATTCAAAAGTCAATTTAAAAAGTCAAACTCTATTTGTAGAAAATCAACTGACATTATTGCAGGTCTACATAATATTATTGTTGAACAATCTGTTCACCAGCAGTCACAGGGTTTTCTTCATTTGTTGCATAGTCCAGATGGTCCATCACCTAGGCATAAATAAAAAATGTTAGGAAATGCAAAATTTCAACTTGCCCTCAATGATTCACTAATTTGGCTAAAGGATTTCCACTTTTTAAAAAAAAAAAAAGACAGGAAGGGAGTACCTGGGTGGCCCTCATCTAGCTCCCTCCTCAGTGGGGAGTCTGCTTCTCTCTCTCCCTCTCTCCAATATTTTCAGTACTGTGATGCACATTTTCTCTTCTTTATCCACAATTAGAAGAAAGACCAGCAAGATAAACGTTCCTATTTTTGTAAAGTGATTCTAAAAGCTTTAGTGTTTTTTGGAAAAGGAAGCAGACAGTGGAATCATTCCCAAATGGGGTCTCTGACCTTGCCAGACAAGAAGAACACAACATGAGCTGAGGCTTTCAGCTGACAATTGTCTCAAAAAATGGAGATAGCTTATAAAGCCCAAACCTGCCAGTACTCTGCGAGTCATCTCGGGTCTCCAGAAAATTAGTTCTGAGGTCCTGTATTTGCCAAAGATACCCCCTAGATAAAGAGTTACATGTTTATAGCACTTCAAGGGGGAAAAAAAGCCCAATTGAGACAGGTAATATATTTATCATCACTTTACCACATGAAACATAAGATGAAGTTGTTGAAGAGTTGATTTTAGTCACAATTTAAATAAGGGAAAGAAAGGAAAAGCATGTAAGATATATTTAGGTCCTTTTTCTTCTAGTAATTTAGAAGTTTGGGGCAGCCCGGGTGGCTCAGCGGTTTAGTGCTGCCTTTGGCCCAGGGTGTGATCCTGGAGACCCAGGATCGAGTCCAGTATCGGGCTCTCTGCATGGAGCCTGCTTCTCCCTCTGCCTGTGTCTGCCTCTTTCTCTCTGTGTGTGTGTCTCTCATGAATAAATAAAATCTTTAAAAAAAAAATTAAAAAAAAAAAAAAAGAAGTTTGGGATGTGAGAGGTTGGAGCTGTGAGGAGAGAGAATGGAGGCAGTCTCGGCAGGATGGTGGGGAAAGCCTCTTCCTTCCCCAAGACCTGCTTACCCTGGCAACTGTACCCTACTGAATTCACAGCCTATACTCCCTAAGTTATCATGTATCTCTTCTTTCCTAATCCTCAGGTACCTCACTGGCACTTTAATTCCTAACTATCTATATATTATATATTTATAAATAAAATGTATTCATTAAAAAAACTTTCAAAATCGGCTTATTAAGAAGTAAACATCTGTATTCTGTACTTACTTTTCTCTTTTGACTTTTCAATAAAAGCAATATAGAAACAAAAAGCACAACCTTGAAATAGGTTTTTAAAAACATAACAAAAACTAATATAGATAGTAAAATTAACTGGCAAAATTGGTATAGTTTTTCATAATATTTGTAAATAAGCAAGTTCAGTTTGGAAAGATGTCTTCTGAAATTGGGTCAGATTGCCTAGCATTTACTGAGAGTTCTGCTTATTTATAAGTGAACCAATCTCCAGAAACACTCTAATAAAACTCTCATTAAAGGAGGGTAACTACAGAGTTGTTGATACTAAAGACCGTTGTTCTAAGTATCTCTGTATTCTGACTTGTCAGTTACAGCTTGTGATTTCTAAAAATAATTAGAAGCACTAGTGACATTTAACAGAGACAAATCCACTGTTTACTGGATATCAACAAACTGAACATTTACTTTCTATCCAGAGTAAAATAACTCATTGGAGGTTGTTGCATAAATCTAACTCCATTGATTTAGGATCAGAAAGAACAACAACATTTTTCTAAAATGATGATGTGTTTTAGTTGTTCTTTATGCCAAAGTAATTAGGTCACTGCTTGATTTTTCTCTCTAGAGAAGAAACACCTTGATTTATTTTACACTAATCAGAACTTAAAACTTTGGGTAGAATCAAATGAAACTGAGTACAATAGCTCTTGAACCATTCCAGAAAAAAAGTTTATAGCAAGTAAGAGTGTTAAGTGGCTCTAAGTTACAGAAAATAATATACAGGGGATCCCTGGGTGGCTCAGCGGTTTGGTGCCTGCCTTTGGCCCAGGGCGCGATCCTGGAGTCCCGGGATCGAGTCCCACATCGGGCTCCGGGCATGGAGCGTGCTTCTCCCTCTGCCTATGTCTCTGCCTCTCTCTCTCTCTGTGTCTATCATGAATAAATAAATAAATAAATCTTAAAAAAAAAGGAAAATAATATACAATTAAGATTTCCAAATTAGGGGGTGCGTGGGTGGCTGAGTGGGTTAAGTGCCTTCGGCTAAGTCCATGATCCCAGAGTTCTGAGATTGAGTCCTTACATTGGGCTTCCCTGCTCAGTGGGGAGCCTGCTTCTCCCTCTTCCTGCCATTCCCCCTGCTTGTGCTCTCTTGCTCTGTATCAAATAAATAAATCTTATTTTGATCAGAGAAATTGATGGAAAGGGCTGACTCTAAATAAAAAACAAAAAGTACTTCCATGAAGTCTCTGATTTCAGCCAACAAATGGGGTATAATTTTCCCTTTGAGAAAAGCATAAAAAGGCCATCAGGGCGAACCATGACATTTAAAAAGTCTCCAGTGCAAAGGCCTGCTTTTTACCACCACTATTCTTGCACCAACTCTAATACCAGGCATTGGAATGAACCAAATGATTAACATCATAAACAAGTGTGCCATCACCTTAGATTCTGGCTTATTTTATATTACCTGTTTTATATTTGATTATGTCAAATAGTAGCAAAAACTTTTGGCACTTGCAAAATAAATGATTATATAGAAAGGCTGTGAAGACACAAGTCTAGTTTAACGCTTTAAAAGTGCCTCATTTTTATAAACCTTACAATACTTTTGGTAATTTTATGAGGGCTGCTAAAACACAAGCTTACACACATACACGCAAAAGTGACTAAAAGTCAGTGGATTAAGGACTGAACAGACATTATAGTTGCTTGCATAAAAAATTTTAACATTGAGTTTTATTCAGCTAATAAATAATATATAAGTTAACATTAACTGAGAATTTATAATATATAAAACCCTGTTATCAGCAGTATAGGTTCCTAATACCTAGAAGATAATAACTTACTGAGGGAGGCATACACAAATATCTAAAATATAAGGCAGATGTTAATAAGTATTGAAAGTACAAAGTCCACAAAAATTATGGGGAAAGGTGAACCTAATTTCAACTAGAGAATTCTTGGATATCCACTTGGAGAAGGAAGATTCTGAATTGGGAATAATATAAAGGATAGTCTGGAAACAGTAAGGCAATGCTCTGAACACAATGGAAGCAGGGGAAAGGAGGGAAAAGGTAATGACACTATTAGCCTGAGAGACGAAGCAGGAACTGCCTGAGGGCTGGCTTCAGGGCTGACCTTATACTAGGTTGATACCTAGTCTCCCGTTTTATCAGGCTTGTTGAGGTTCCTAGTTGTACTTTCAAAGTCTTTGCCTGGCCTTACCCGATCTCATCCACCTGCCCTACCAAGCCCTGGGGTAACCCACCACTATGAATTATAGATTCTCCTATCTGCCTGTAGATCCAACCTGATTTAATGGATGAGGAGAAGAGTCTTAGACTTGCCAGAACTGTTTCCAAAGCCTTTAATGTACTGTCGCTGTCTCTCACAAATAGTAACGTTCAAGCTAAATTAATTTTGACTTTAAAGGTTGGAAAAAAGCAATGAGAGATTTCTTTTTTCACAGTTACAGGGGAATAAATTTTGTGAGGGCATTACATGCTATAACTTCCGAAAATGCTAGCTTAAAAAAAAAAAAAAAAAAAAGATTCTCTCCTGGCAGCAGTTTATAATATTCTGCAACTAGCTTGCCTAAAATTTCAGCACGTATCTGTTCTTCATCTTTTAAAATCTAGTGTACAGTGGGAAAATGGCTACATTTAACAGGTTTTCTTTTTCCTCTGAGGCTTGTGATGGCTATCAAATCATTTTGCAAGTAAGTTAAAAGAACCAGATTTAATAAAGACCTCAAGTTTTAACATTCAAACCGGAAAAATGGTATTCTAGTTCAGTGAACTGAAAAATAACCACCAAGCCAACAAATAAATCAAAATGAAAAACCCCGATTCCTATGATAGCAAATGCACAGTGTTTATGTGTCAAGCACTACTCTAGGCAATTTGCATATTTTACAATAACCCCCTGAAGTAGGATGATCATTTTTCCTTTTTACATTAGAGGAAACTGAGGCACCAAGAGGCTAAGTAACTTGCCTAAGGTCATGTGGCTAATAATTAACAAAACCAGAGTTCAAACATAGGCAGTCTGGCACCAGACTCCACGCTTTTTATTACTATGTGTTATTTTATATTCTGACTGCCCTTATTTAATAAAATTATGACACTACAAAAGTGAGAAGCATATAACCAAAGTTGTCTTAACTTTTTAAGTATTTTAAAATGGATTTCCCTATCATCAATTGCCTTATTTGGCTTCTACATCCTGTGGTTAAGGCCATGGAGTCTGCCCTGCTGGGGCTATTTACTACTGCTTTGTGACCAGCTGCAACAATTCTCCCCTTTATAGGTAGCTGTTGTGAAGCAGAATCATAATATATTTTTTAAAGATTTTATTTATTCATGAGATACACATAGAGGCAGAGACACAGGCAGAGGGAGAAGCAGGCTCCATGCAGGGAGCCCGATGTGGCACTTGATCCCGGTACTCCGGGATCACGCCCTGAGCTGAAGGCAAACACTCAACCGCTGAGCCACCTCGACATCCGAGAATCATAATTTTTTTTCAAGATGATGATTTTTTTTTAGATTTATTTGAGAGAGAGTGGGTGTGTGTGAACAGGGAGAAGGGAGGAAAGAGGGAGAGGGGGAGAGAGGGAGGGAGGGAGAGAGAGAATATGAATCTGAAGCAGACTCTGCACTAAGCACGGAGCCCAATGCAGGGCTTAATCTCACAACGGCAAGATCATGACATGAGCAGAAACCAGGAGTTGGACACTCAACTGACTGAGCTACCCAGACACCCCTCAAGATTATGATTTTTAAGAATGAAACTTGAATGGTCCAGGACAGAGCATTTGTTCATAGGGAATATAAATGCATCTCTTAGTTGAATTCCTTCCTTATCTACCATCCTCTTTCTGCTCAATAGACATCATAAGGATTGGACAAAAGGTACAATTACAAACCAGAGAGAAAATGAACTTTGGATATTTCCAATGAAACACAATGTTAGTACTTTATGTATACAACATCTTTAAATATTTTATAGCAGGAATTGTCAATGAAAAGATCTCCACACAAACTGTTTAAAGTAGTTGCCCCTAGGGACGCCGGGGTGGCTCAGTGGTTGAGCCTTCCGCTCAGGTTGTGATCCCTGGGTTCAGGGATCAAGTCTTGTGTCAGGTTACCTACGGAGAGCCTGCTTCTCCCTCTGCCTATGTCTCCGTGTCTCTCATGAATAAATAAATAAAATCTTAAAGAATAAATAAATAAAGTTAGTGCCCCTAAAAGGAGGTGGGGGTATGTGGAATAGTTAGAAAATGACCTTCTATGTTTACTTTAGACTTCTGTATTATTTGTTTAAAGAATGTATACTGCCTTACTTTGTAATTAAAACACAAAAAGGAAAATAAAGTAAAAACAAGGTTAGGGCATATGTAAAAATTTTAGTTCATTAATTGCCAATAATAATGTTAACCTATAAGTCATTAAAACAAGGATAATCAGAAGTACTTTAACAAATATCTTTTCACATCAATTTTGCCCAAATTTTTAACCACTTTCTGGACAATACCCTGAAGAGAAATTACTTGGTCAAAGGAGATCGTTAAATACAATATATGTGTATGAGAATATTTCGCAGTCATTAAAATAATTTTTTACAAGGAATTCAAAAATGAACTAACACTGGGTGCCTGAGTGGCTCAGTTGCTCAAGTATCTGCCTTTAGCTCAGGTCATGATCTCAGGGTCCTGGGGTAGAGTCCCCTATTGGGTTCCCCACTCAGTGGGGAGTCCACGCCTCCCTCTCCTTCTACCCCTCTCCCCTGCTCATGCTCACACTTTCTCTTAAATAAATAAAATCTTAAAAAAAAAAAGAACACAAATGTAATGAAAAGACAATACAGAGAACTCTTTAAAGTACAGTATCAACTATCCATCTATCCATTTATCTAGGAAGGCACAGAGAGGAACTCAAAACTCAAATCTTAAGAGTGGCTACCTCTCAGTGGTGGAATTATATAGGTGGACTTAATTTTCTTGTATTTTTCTACATTTTCAAAATCTTCTGTTAATACCCCCTTTTTTTAAGAGAGAGAGAGTGTGTGTGCAGTGGGGGAGGGGGAGAGGGCGAGGGAAAGATTCTCAAGCAGGCTCTACATCCAGAATAGAACCCAAGAGGGGGGCTGGATCTCATAATCCCTGAGATCACAACTGGCCCAGAAATCACTGGTTCAACGCTTAACCAACTGAACCACCCAAACATCCTAATAAACACATTTTTTTTTCTTTTAATAAGCACATATTTTAAAAGTAAAATGCTGGGTGCCTGGCTGGCTGAGTTGGTTAAGCTTCTCTGGTTCTTAATCTCTGCTCAGGCCTTGATCTCAGAATGGGAGTTCAAGTCCCATGTTGGGCTCTGCACTGAGCATGGCCTACTCTAAATAACAATAAGCACTGGGTGTCCTACTGCTAGCTTTCATGGCACCCTACCATAACTAATAAATATATTTATCGTACTTTGTTAGTGACTATCTGCATCCTCCACTAAACTCTAACTTTCAAGAGGCCATGAGAGTAGGCCTGTTTCTAACTTGTTCATCTTTTATCAACAGCACCTAAAATAGCACCTGGCTCAGAGAACTACTCAATTAACATTTGCTAAATGAAGAAATATAAAACTATTTTAAGAAAATGATCACGAAGAGTATTTTTTGGAATGTGACTTTCAAAGGCTAAAAAGCAGAGTATATGTTGTAGGACATACTTTAATTTAAAAAAAAATTTTTTTAAAAAAACCTCTACGTGGGTATCTTCTTCATGTAAAAGTTACAAGTTATCTTACTAGTTTAGTTAAGGGCCTTGTGGCCATAATTCTCTGTGCATAAATGTAAGCTGAGACAATGGCATTGTGAGGTAGACAGGGCAGGTATTCTTTTAACCAAATTTCAAAGGAATTACACGATTTACCCTAAAGAATTCTAGACCAGTGGTTCTTCTAAATATAGTGGTCTAACTTACTATGTTAATCATCTCGTTAAATAAAGATGATACTACAGACCAACTACAAGATGGATGAACTTTGAACTGTTTACTAACAGAATTACAGCCATCCACCCAAAGTACCTCTATTTTTGTTCATGTAGGGAGCAGATGGAGGAGGGTAGTTTGCTGTAATAGGGCAAAGCAGAGCTAACTGCCTCATGAAGGGATCAATGCTATGGCCCTGACCTTAATACGCTAGTTTCCCAACTCTCTTTAATTTCAATGGAAACAAACTTTACTGGAATATCAAGAACATTTAGGAAAAGAAGAAAGGGGTTTAACTTCAATGAAAAAAAAAAAAATCTCAAACATAATAGATCTGATTTTCTGTCCCAGGGAAATCTTGATTCATTTAAACCTAAAATAAGTACCCTATTTAATTTAATTAGACCCAGTTAGGTGCTGAACAGAGTACATCCTTTATCTGCAAAACCTCAAGACTCTTACTGTGTAAAAGAGCTAATGTCAGTCTCAAAAATTCAGTACTTAAAATACTTTTATTTTTCAGGGCACCTGGATGGCTCAGTCAGTTAAGTGTCTGCCTTGGGCTCAAGTCATGATCCCAGGGTCCTGGGATCGAGCCCTGCATCAGGCTCCCTGCTCAGTGGGGAGCCTGCTTCTCCCTCTCCCTCTGCCTCTGTCTGCCACTCCTCTGTTTGTGTTTGTGCTGTCAAAGAAATTTTTAAAAATAAAAAAAAAAGTTTTATTTTTCATAAAGTCTAGTTTTGTGTGGATTTGAAAACTCATGTTGAAACTGTTGTTTTGGAGTATGGAAGTTCCTCAAAAAGTTGAAAACAGAGCTACTCTATGACCTAGCAATTGCACTACTAGGTATTTACCCCAAAGATACAAACATAGTGATCTGAAGGGGCACCTGCACCCCAATGTTTATAGCAGCAATGTCCACAATAGCCAAACCATGGAAAGAGCCCAGTTGTCCCCTGGCAGATGAATAAAGAAGATGTGGTTCATATATACAATGGAATACTACTCTGCCATCAAAAACATGAAATCTTGCCATTTGCAACAATGTGGATAGAAACTAGGGGATATTGTGCTAAATGAAATAAGTCAG
This sequence comes from Nyctereutes procyonoides, assembly GCF_905146905.1. Lineage (NCBI taxonomy): Eukaryota > Metazoa > Chordata > Mammalia > Carnivora > Canidae > Nyctereutes > Nyctereutes procyonoides. Next base: position 24,028,630 of record NW_026575040.1, on the reverse strand, counting down.
ACAATCAGAGAAAGACAAGTATCATATGATCTCACTCATGTGGAATTTAAGAAGCAAAACAGAGGATCAGAGGGGAAATTCTAGAGAAAAAAAATAAAACAAGATGAAATGAGAGAGAGAGAGAGACAAATCAAAAGACACTCTTAATCATAGGAAACAAACTGAGGGTCACGGGAGGAGAGGGGGTTGGGGGCTGGGGTAACTGGGGTATGGGCATTAAGGAGAGCACTTGATGTAATGAGCACTGGTTGTTATATAAGACTGATGAATCACTGACCTCTACCTCTGAAACCAATAACACATTATATGTTTTAGTCACTGAATTACGTCATAACTTGGTAACTGAGATAGAAGTACGTACCTGATAGCCACTACCTTTCCAGAACTTTTTCATTTCCTTACGTCTCCAAGCAACAATTGAGGCAGTAACAAGTGTGCAAGGAACTAAATAGAGGAGAGCAGGCTGCCCCTTTTTCATCAGCACCAGAACAACAAATGTAAGTATCATGCCAACAGCATAGGCTGTAAAAAGAACACCAATTATCAGTCATTTCTACATGCTACCACAGTTGGATTTTGACCCCCTCACTGACGTGGTGGTTTTCAAATATTTCTGAGGACATTTCTGCCCTATGACTTTTTTTCTAAGACAGCAAGTAGGAGAGACATTCCTCATAGCTTTTTAAAGTTTGGGAACTGGTTAATCATTAATTATTGACAAAGATATAATTCAAGAAAGTCTCCATTAATCTGTCACTGTTAAGGATGATGAGTTGTTGCATATTTCAGATAACTAAAATTTGTACCTGTAGGCACTAGAAATTGCTTTGAAAATCTTCCTCATTTTGATTATATACTTCTTGGGATTCTTCAACAAGTGCATACTAAACATCATCTGATCTTTCCTTAATGACTCAGCATCTCATCATAAACAGAGGATCTCAGAATATTGGAGCTAGTACAGTCTTTATAGACAATCCTGATTTTATAGACAAGGCAATGGAGGACCAGGGAAGTTAAGTGAACTGCCTGAAGTTATACAGCACAGTGAACAGAGAGCCCTCTTATCTGCCTTTGCATTGAGTGTTCTTTTATTCTATCACACTGACTGGTGCTGGACTTTAGTACATTAATGCCCTTGTACAGTACCATTCTTAATAGCCTCAAACTGCTTTTCTTATTTCTTTATAATTTTTTTCTTTTATCTTTTCACTCACTTAGCTGTTCTTTCTTGTTGTCAGGTACCTATTTCTAGAAATGCCCTTCTCTACTGCTAGCGTAGAGCACTTTTAATTTACTGCATTTAACTCCACTGTGGAATTGAAAATCTTGCTACAACAGTATCTAAATGGCTCTGAAGAAGGCTGCTCACCTAAGAATAAAGAGATTGGTGTATGGACTTTGAGATATCTGTTTGTTATGTTTAGAAGTAAAGTATTTTTTGGCTTGCTTCCTGTTCTTCTCTGTTCTCAATGAGACAAATAGAAGGTTAAATGACAATTACCTCTGCTGTCTCAAGTGAGATGTTATTGTGCCATAAATTCATTTATATAAATACACTGTTATTCATATAGTATTTTAAGAAAATTTGAATCTATTATCATACAATTTATGGACTACTTATGTGTTAGATGCTCTAAAAGCACTTAAGATATGAAACCTAATGATTTTCTTTTACATACAGATTTTTAAACCTCAGAAACCTTGTGATATAGGTAGAAAAGTATTATTTCTTTTTGATGGAAAAACTTATCTTACTAATTAATGATGAAGAATTAAATTTCAGGACTTCTTATTTTCAGGCCTCTACCTTTTCCTATAAACAATTCAACATAATAGAAAGACAAAACAAAAATTTACCAATTGTGGCGGAAACATAGTATATAGAAGAAGAACCAGTCTGAACATCAAATCTTCTACAGTATGCAACCAACAGACCTAAAAAACAAAAAACAAAAAACCACCAAATATATTATTTTCTTAAAACAGTAACAGCAGGATCCCTGGGTGGCGCAGCGGTTTGGCGCCTGCCTTTGACCCAGGGCGCGATCCTGGAGACCCGGGATCGAGTCCCACATTGGGCTCCCGGTGCATGGAGCCTGCTTCTCCCTCTGCCTGTCTGTCTATCTGTCTCTCTCTCTCTCTCTCTCTATCATAAATAAATAAATAAAAATAAAAAAAAACAGTAACAGCAATACGAATTCAACTATTAACAATGGCAGCAGTGCCATGCTGCCATTGTACTTAACATTTATTTTTTGCATTATGAGTACATTAAGGTACCTCAAATACTGGACAAAATTTCATATGCTTATTTTTTTAAAACTTAATGCCATTTTTAAACATTTTCCCAAACCATTAAATAGTCTTTTAAAACATGGTTTTATTAGCTGCTTAATATTCCATGACATGGAGAACATTTTTGTATATTTCTGTGGTTATCAGTTGTAGCTTTCATTTATGATTTTATTGATTTCTCTTTTTTCCTTGGTTAGTCTAGCTGCAAGTCTGTCATTTTTGTTTATCTAAAATTTTTTTAAAAATCAACTCTTATTCATCTTTTCTACTGTTTTCCTGTTCTCTATTTCTGCTGTATTCTATTATTTCCCTCTTTCTGCTAACTTTGGGCTTAGTTCTTCTTTTACCAATTTCTTACATACAAAGTTAGGTCACGGGATGCCTGGGTGCCTCAGCGGTTGAGCCTCTGCCTTTGGCTCAGGGTGTGATCCCAGGGTCCAGGAACTGAGTGCCACATTGGGCTTCCTGTATGAAGCCTGCTTCTCCCTCTGCCTGTGTCTCTGCCTCTCCCTCTTTGTGTCTCTCATGAATAAATTAAAAAAAATTAAAATAAAGTTAGGTTGCTTATCTGCATTTCTATTTTCTTGATGTATGTGCTTATCACTATAAACCTCCCTCTTAAACCACCTTTGTTGCATCCTGTAAATTTTGGAATGTTGTTTCTCTTTTCATTTTTCTTAAAATATTTTTAAATTTCTTTTATTTATTTTTAAAATATTTTATTTGTTTATTTTTGAGAGACACAGAGAGAGAGGCAGAGACACAGGCAGAGGGAGAAGCAGGCTCCCCACAAGGAGCCCAATGTGGGACTCAATCCCAGATCCCGAGATCACGCCCTGAGCTGAAGGCAGACGCTCAACCACTGAGCCACCCAGACACCCTTAAATTTCTCTTTTAATATTTTCTTTGATGCGTTGTTTTTTCAAAACTATTTTGTGTAATTTCTACATACTTGTGAATTTTCCAGTTTTCCTCCTGTTACTGATTTCTAGTTTCACACCATTGTGGTCAGAAAATATACTTTGGTATATATATAATTTCAATTTTCTTAAATTTGGTAAGATTTGCTCTGTGGCCTAACATGTGATCTATCCTAGAAAATGAACTAAGAGAGTTGCTACACTGGACTTTGCACGCCAACTCACAAGGCAGAGCTGCTGGCTTCTCTCTACCTGGCTTTACTATGTAAATGAAAGGGCTTATGCAGAAGAGTCCATACTTTTTACCCCTTCACAGGCAGTTGGTACTGAGAGAGTGAAGGACAAACTCTCAGCTGATTAAGAAACACTAGTAATTACTTCTCTGCTATATTATTCCTTGCCTGGGATTGAGTTTATTGTATAGGTAGCCCAGTGAGAATAATGCAGCTGTCAGAGAAGATACACCATATGCTGTATTTTGTGTGTGTTATAATGCCCTACAAGCTAGTGTTCTATTATGTTTCCCTTAATCATGACCTTGCCTGGTATCCCTAAACCACCTTTCTGAACACATAACTATTATTTTAAAATAGAAGTAATAGAAACTGCAATATATTTGGTATTATTAAATTCAACTTTTAAAGGGTTTTGTTATATACTTTCTTGGGCAAGTAGGCCAAACTGATCCTAGGTGCTTTCTCTAAGACACTTATGAGCCAGGGGATATAGACTTTGGTTGTTACCATTTGGGCTTTATCTTCTACCCCTTGAAATGCTTTTTTTTCTATTTTGGTCACTGATCCCAGCTCTAGCAATAACCATAAATGGTTAATACAGAACAAGTAACTTTTAATAGATACTAAGCATTTGGCAATTTTAAACCATCAGTATATTTTACTGAAATTGTTACAAACAATTGCTTACCTGGTACAATAATATCCCCAAAACCCAGTATTGAAACTGGCATGAGGCACACACTCATTACTGAGAAATAGGCCAGCTTTGGCACCCTGATGACTACTGGCAACTGTAATTATGGAAAAAAAAAAAGGCACCAATTAATCTCTTAGAAATTTTTACACATATCTCTTAGAAAGGGAAGGATTGATATTAGAGTAATTGTTTTAACATTTTTAGAAGAACTTGAAATCAGAGAACATAAATTACACACATATATACTCTGAATGCATAGAAAGCTTGAAAGAAATAGATATACAGTTTTGGAAAAATGAAACCCAACACACATGAGGGTTAACAGTATTAATCCAGTATCCCCACATCTAACCTTTTTTTTTTGTCTTTTCTTTCTTTCTTTTTTTTTTTTTTTTTTTTGTCTTTATACCAAAAATAGGACTCAGGTCTTGAAATATATATATATATACATATACTTTTTTAAAATCTGGATTTCTTTCTCCCAAAGAAGAATCTTGTCTCAGAGGGTATGATTTAAAGTCCAATGAACATATCTGAAATACAATCCTTACTTTCTCATGGGGAGCTGAGGGTTGAGCAGTGGCTTCCACCAAGTTTCCATCATTCTAGGATGAAACCCAAGTCAATAGGTATTTAATAATTTAGAATAACTAAGAAAAGGGCTATATTTTGTGAGAAATAAAGTTTTACAATACCTTAACATGCACTATATGACCAATGCATTACACGGGAAGGCAAAATTATTAACTGGACACACATATATACATTGGTGGCCATTTCTGTTTAATTGCCATCCCTACCTTTTCATTATTTCCAAAAGGTCCAGCTGCAAGTTCAACCATGATACTCTCGCCATTCTAAAATTGAGGAGGAAGATGAAAGAAATTGTCCAATCATTTAAAGAGAATGATCTATCAGTATTCAAGAATGATTTGACCCTATGGCTAATGGCCTACAGTAAACTAATGAAAAACAGGCTGTAGACAGCCTTTTATCCTTAAAAAAAAAAAAAAAAAGTTTAGCAGAAATTGAAGCCATCTAAAACAAAATTCACCACCAAGCACAATGCTTCATTCTATTAGAGTTCAACAATGATCATTAACTAGCAGATAAACCACACACATATTATTCAAGTGAAGCTCTGGGCACTGATCTGTACTGACAACAAATAGCTAGCATTTTTAATAGACTATAAATTTTAAGTGCTTATAATCACATTATGTCATGTACCTTGTGTCCTTAGTCATTTTTAGCAGTAACAGTGAATAGAGACAAAAGAAATACTAAAATCTTTTGTATTTAGATTTGTAATAAATACTGGTAACTTTATTTGAATAAAAATACATTTGACCTTCTGGCTATTCACATAATAACAAAGAAGTCACACTTGCAAAGACCCAGCCCTAAAGAACTTGAGAAACTTCTATATAGCCTGTCTCCTGTCCAGTTTTGGCCCTGCCAGCCTTTTAGGTCTCAATCAAAACATTAACCTTAGCTGATTTTCATTGTGTCTGGCTAAGGTCTTTTTATGGGGGCTGTGTGAGGAGTCCCTTAATAATTTGTTCCTGACAGATAAGACTGTTGTGAAGGGGAAACATTTTGATATAGCAAAATGAAGACTGCATGAGCACCCATCTATACTTTACGTTACAATGAATATATCACCAAACAGGTAGTGGGAATATAAAAAAATGCTGAATTTGAAGAGAATTTGATCAAGTAACTATAATATTTTCCATGTGGGTGGGGAGCATAGGAAAAATCACTTTAGTGTTTTTAAAAGGACTTCACTGATATCTGAGCTGAGCAGAAAGGATATAATCTCTAGCTACAGAAATATTTCCCTCATGTTATGCTTCAGGTTACAGAAGGGTTAAGTCACAGGAGTTTAGGAAAACAGACTAATATTAAATACAAGTCCTTATAGCAAACTCCCATAAATCTTATTTAATTTCCAGATAGAGTTCATTTGGTTCATTTTCTAATTGTTATTTAAAACACTTATGTGAAGGCTGTCACTGACATTCTCTGCTACATTCAGGTATCTGAGCAACTACTATTTGCAATATACTATACCAAGTTACAGGAGTGGAAGGAAAAAAGAAATGAAGACAGATATGTGGGTTTTGTTTGTTTACAGAGAGAGATTGAGAGTGGGGCTGGGGGATGGGGAGCAGAGGGAGAGGGAGAGGGAGAGAGAATCCCAAGCAGGCTTCATGCCCAGTGTTGAGCTCAAAACCGGGCTTGATCTCACAACTCTTTGAGAGTTGGACAGTTAACTGACTGAACCACCCAGGTACCCTTGAATATAGGTTCTTATTGCCTATACTCTTGTGGCCACCTGCTCTGCTTACTCGTTAAGACTCTGCTAACACCAGAGCTGAAAGACATGTTTAACGTGTTCAATGTTTAATCCTTAAAGTTTTCAATTAAAAAAAACCCAAATCAGAAATTACATATTTGATTTTCATTTTGAGTTACTTACTAAAGCAAGTTACCTTAATAAAAACAAGCTAGACTGAGAAGGTGTTAAAGTAAATCTACACTGGTGAACTCCAAAGAGCACTTCTAATCTTTTTTACCAGATCACAGTACTAGAAATCACATTCCTAGTCAGTGGCAACAAATATAGGAAAAAAAGAAGATGAAAAATTCTCTAGACAGAGAAGAAGAGGCCTCGAAGGCATCTTTATTATTATTATCCTTTATCTTTAAAAATCTGAAACTTTTTATGTGTAGGGAATGTAAATAGTTTGCTGACAGACACAGTTAGCATTTATAAAGTGATACGAGTCTTAAAATGGAGGGGCACCTGGGTGGCTCAGTTGGTTAAGCATCTGACTCGATTTTGGCTCAGGACATGATCTTAAGCATGCCCTGAGTACAGAGCCTGCTTACAATTCTTGTTCTGTTCTCTCTCTCTGAAAAAAAATTAACAACAAAAAAACCTGAATGGAAAAAAATTTTAAAGGGTTTAGTTACAGTTCATATCTACATGCCCTGTGTAATATATGTGCCATATGTCATGACTATCTGCTGACTTATGAGAATGACTTTGTATAGAAAATGCTTTACTTTCATTATGAGACCCCTTTGGAGTGACTTACAGAAACATTTTTTTTTTTTTGGATCCAAACAAATTGACACAAGCTGGAATGGCTTTAGATAGAAAGCTTTCATTAACCAACATTTTTTTTAAAGATTTATTTATTTATTTATTTATGATAGACAGAGAGAGAGAGAGAGAGAGAGAGAGAGAGGCAGAGACACAGGAGGAGGGAGAAGCAGGCTCCATGCCGGGAGCTCGACGCGGGACTCGATCCCGGGACTCCAGGATCGCGCCCTGGGCCGAAGGCAGGCGCTAAACTGCTGAGCCACCCAGGGATGCCCCTTGCATTTTAATTTGAGTTCCCTAAGGGGGCACATCTTTGTGCCCCAAGTTTATGCCATTATAGCAAATACTAAAAGTGCAGAGTTTTACAATGATTTCACAAATGGTAGGGGCAAAAGAAGAGATAAATAACAAATGGGAGTGGCCTGGGCGGCTCTGTCAGTTAAGCAGCTGCCTTTGGCTCAGGTCACAATCCTGGGGTCCTGGGATTGAACCCCATGTTGGACTCTTCACTCAGCAGGGAGTCTGCTGCTTCTCTCTCCCTCTGCCTGCCAATACCCCCTGCTTGTGCTCTCTCCGCACCCCCATCCATCTAATAAATAAAATCTTTATTTTTTATTTTTATTTTTAAAGATTTTATTTATTTATTCATGAGAGACAGAGAGAGAGAGAGAGAGGCAGAGACACAGGCAGAGGGAGAAGCAGGCTCCACACAGGGAGCCCGATGAGGGAATCGATCCTGGAACTCCAGGATCACGCTCTGGGCTGAAGGCAGGAGCTAAACCGCTGAGCCACCCAGGGATCCCTAATAAATAAAATCTTAAAAAAAAAAAAAAAAAAAAAAAAGAACTAATGGGAAAAATGTAGTGATTATAATATCAAATACTGAATACTTGAGAATGACAAAGGATAGAGAGATGATATAAAGTTACAAAATGAGACTCAACATGGTATGGGGAAAGCAGGAGAATTGAGCAATAAAATACTCATGAAATGGGAATAGGGGGCGCCTGGGTGGCTCAGTAGTTAAGTGTCTGCCTTCAGCTCAGGGTGTGATCCTGGAGTCTGGGATTGAGTCCCTGCATGGAGCCTGCTTCTCCCTCTGCCTGGGTCTCTGCCTCTCTCTCTCTCTCTCTCTGTCTCTCATGAATAAATAAATAAAAATCTTAAATAAAAAAAAAGAGAGATGGGAATAGGGACAAGTAGAAAAACTGGGCAAATAATGAAGGACTATCACACTCATCCAATAGCTCTCTCTTATTCTGGGAACAGCATAACCATTTTATGGAAAAGCTAGTGGCAGAGCTGGGGATAGGTGAATCGGGAGCTGTCAGCTGCCAAGATTATAATATCATAGAAAAAGCCAGTCTGGCGCAACAAACAAAATGGACAGAAGTGGAAAGAGAGAGTATGCACCCTGGGTCTAGTTTCTTCTGAGACCAGCTCGACCTTGGCCTCTATTCAGAGGTTGGATAGAAGGGACCTTTGTGGTATAGAAAGGTTAGATTGGGTTCTGTCAGTTCCAACCAGGAGAATTCTACTGATGGAAGAGAGAGGCTGGAATGCTAGCAATATTCCCTCACAGGATGGATTAGGAACTCGAAGCACAAAGTGCTGAGTGACTTGCTAGGATAACAAAGTTACAGAGCTACACTTCAGGTCTTCAGACTTCGGTGTGGAGCAGTTTCTGCCTCAAACTAGGGGTACAGAAATCAAAGTGGCAATGATGCATTTTCATTCTTTTTGCTGCTTATATTATCTATAGCAAATTTTTATTGTTTTATAATAAGAAAAATTACTTTAAAATGGGTATGAAGAAAATTTATACTCTCATGATCAGCCAGGAGACATTTTTCATTTAGCAGAATGATTTAAAGGCTTAAAAAATCCTCTATGAAAAGGCCAACTTCAATGACAATTTTCAAAAGAGAATCAGCACTCACTTAATGGTAAACACTTAGAAAATTAGTAATCTAAGAGCAGGTTTAAACTTCTCTTCTAGCATGTTTCTTATGGATTTCAAAAATATCATACCTTTGTGATGAATGGTGTTATGAAAACAAAAAACACATCATAGAGGAGGAGAAGGCCTAGAAGTATCACACATGACTGTTGAAAAAAAGAAAAAATTTAAAGGTCAAACTTCCATCTAAATTAAGAGATCATAAAAAAAAAAGATAAATAAATTAAGAGCTCATATTGCTTTGCAAGTATAAATAAACCTGTGAAATTACATTTGAACACTATTTTTTAAAGGCATTTAATAGTATTACTATTTATAGTTTTATTCTACAAGTCACATTAACAATTTTATCTGCTTTATCCCATTCTTTACTTTCTTTTCCTTTAAAAAAATTTTATTCTAATTTTTAAAATTTAAATTCAATTAATATATAATGTATTATGGTTTCAGAGGTAGAGATCAGTGATTCATTAGTCTTATATAATATCCAGTGCTCATTACATCACATGTTCTCCTTAATGTCCATCAGGAAGAATCACTAAATCAAAGAAATGTTCTTTGTTGATATTTTGTCTATAAGGATTTTATGAGGGATCCCTGGGTGGCGCAGTGGTTTAGCGCCTGCCTTTAGCCCAGGGCGCAATCCTGGAGACCCGGGATCGAATCCCACATCGGGCTCCCAGTGCATGGAGCCTGCTTCTCCCTCTGCCTATGTCTCTGCCTGCCTCTCTCTCTCTCTCTCTCTCTCTCTCAAATAAATAAAAATTAAAAAAAAAAAAGGATTTTATGAATTTGGCAGATTATATAAATGATTAAAAAATATTTCAGCTAGCAAATCAGTGGTTGGTTAGGCCTGGTGATTGGGACTAATTGCAAAAGGGCAGAAGAAAGCTTTTGAAGTGATGAGAAGTCTTCTATAATTGATCAGGATGGTGGCTACAAAGTTAGTCATTTGTAAAACTTCTATAAACTGTACACTTAAAATGGATGCATTTTGTTACAAGTAAATTATACTTGAATAAAGTTGTTTTAAAAGAAAAAATTATTTTAGCTAGCCAAGCAGTCTACTTTACCTTGAAGTTGGGTAACTTCAGTGTTTTAATTAAATTCAGACAGAAAGCAATCCCCAAGATATCCTGCAAAATCCAAGCCCACCTAAAATCAAAAGAAGTTATTCTATTGGTTTATGTAGTTATTCTTAAATGGGACTTTTCAAAGAAATAGATCACTAAAGTAGTATCATTCAATTGCTAGGATTTGACTATTTGATTATTAAGCAGCAATTATAATGACAAAAAAACTCATACTCTCTGTATTTATTAATTTACTATCCTACTAGAATAATAAATACTACTCTACTAAGGAAAAGGTGAAAGGCTACCTCAGAACATACATTGAATATAGTACATACTTAACTTTAATCTTTGAACTTATGTTTCTTTTAAAAAGTTAGTTCATAACTAAAGATATTGGTTTTAACATATGTCCCGATAGCTGGATCTAAAGGAAACAAGACCTATGTAACATAATCTACCAGGAAGTGATATGCATAATTATCAACTGAAGCTGCCTAAAATTGTATAAACTTTATTTCCAAATTTTAGGCTAGGAGTGGCTTTAAGCTTTAAAAATTTTATTAATAAACCATTAAAAAGTCAAAAAATTTTTTCTGGTTATCCTGCCTGCAGATGGACAGATACTTGTATATTTCCTTTCTTACATAAAAGATAGAATACTCTATATATTCTTTTTTCACTTAAAAATACATCCTGGAAATCACTGCCTGTCAATTTAGAGATCTTCTTCATCCTTTACAGCTACATTGTACTTCATAATGTGGATTTATCATAATTAAGTATATTTTTGGGACACCTGGGTGGCTCAGCGGTTGAGCGTCTGTCTGCCTTCCACCCAGGGTGTGATCCTGGAGACCCGGGATCGAGTCCCACACATCGGGCTCTCTGCATGGAGCCTGCTTCTCCCTCTGCCTGTGTCTCTGCCTCTCTTTCAATCTGTGTCATCAATAAATAAATAAAATCTTTAAATAAAAATGAATTTTAAAAAGTATATTTTTGAAGCCTATTTCAGCTTAAATGTTTAAATAATCATAGTACATATTTTCTGGTCTCTATGACCTTAAATTCATTATCACAAGATCTCCTTTATAAGTACTTATTTAGCTTGTTTCAAGACTATGGTGTTGCGGGATAAAAGTGAAAAAAAATCTGTAATAATCATAATGCATAATTATCAATCAAGATATAAAATAATGTATCCTGAATCTAAAAGCAAATACACTGAGTACTCATACCTATCTTCATTTCTAAATACGGCCCAAACAACAGCTACTGCTATGCATAGTCCAGAGAGCAAAATAAGTCTCACTTCAATGCTTTTTCCACGAAACATAAACCTAAAAAATAGACTGAAATTAGTTACTCTGTAGATGAAATACAATGTTCACTTCAACATGAGAAATGACAAATGTTAACCATAGTCATAAGAAAGCTACTGAAATATCAATTTAAAAGTCATGATTTAAGTACAACAAATGATACATCAAAGAATATTTGACACAGACATACTGTCTGTGATGATGAAAATGTTCTATATCTATGCTGCCCAACACAGTAGCCACTAACTCCATATAGTTATTTAACATCTGAAATGTGGCTGAGACTGAAGAACTGAATTTTTAAATTTAATTTTAATTAATTTAAATTTTAATAGTCACAGGTATATTGGATCACACAGGTTTAAAATACCACTTCTTAAAAATAAATAAATAAATAAAATAAAATACCACTTCTTTCCCCTGTTCTATTTCAAATTACAAATACCAACATTATAGGATTCCTTGTAAGAGATACATACGTGCATTGTCCACATGGTATCTTATGAATTAGTGCAGCAAGACAGTTGTACAGACTCATTGCTGATGCTATGCAGAAAATTGCTATCATAACATAAACTAGAAAAAAAAAGACACTAAATTATATGAGAACAGAAGGAAATATGATAAGAAAATATACAAGCAATATTAATGCAGCTTTCTTAGTGAATCGTTGATACTTTCAATGCTGGGACCATACTATAATCTGAATTGGTTACTAAGCTGAAAATATTTAGATCCTGAGTTTTACTGAAGAATGGGTATTTTATGTGTTGTTTTAGTTCCATTACACACTGGTAGGACTGTTCAAGGGCTACATTTTCTATCATTCAATGATTCAAACATGTCTGTTAAAGCTGTCTATGAAGTGAGTTGTAGACACTTGTAAGTACTTACATGTAAGGAATAGACAAATTAAGGAAGTAGTATAAACATTTTTCAAAATGCAGCTTAGGGATGAGAACTGACACCTACCTTAGACATTAATCATGCTATATTTCCCTATGGTGTAATTTACCTCTAATAACTTGACCTGCGGTAAAAACCAAATCCATTTAAACAAACCACTTTATGATATGAAGCTAAAGTAGTTAAAACTCACAAATATTTTTCTATATTAGCTATACTTTTTGACAATTATTTAAAATTACATTTGATCTCCTTTTTCTCAAAAAGGGGAAGAAACTGTTGTACTCTAAAATAAAATACTCGTTTCTCAAAATTTCACAATGGAAATACAAATTTTACCTGAATTTTTTCATATTTCACTAACTTTCAGAAAATTGAAACTTTGCTCTATAGGTGAGAAAGAAAGAGTAATCTAGAGACAGCAAGTAAAGGATAGCCCCGCTTCTTTCCTTCTTTTTCGCTTTTAAAAATCAATACAGCTTTTATGTCATCTTTAAAATGTCATAGAAAAATCATCCAGCATCTTGCTGTTTATGTGGCTGGACAACTTAGATCTTATTCAGGAGTCTGCAGAAGTGTTCCTTTTTCGGAAACACAGATACAAAACATAAAAAAATAAAAAATAAAAAAAATACATTTAAAAAAAAGAAAGAAAAACATACCATCCAAAATTTTCTGATATCCTTGTTTTTAACTATTGGCCACTTTCCAATTCTGAACTAGGACAAATTACTTTTTTAGTCCCCTGTTATTTGTTAACACTAGTTACATATGGTAATGTGAACGGTAAAGAAAGTAAAAAAACTGCCAAGTTATGTTTGGTAAGTCATCCACCAAAGGCTGCCAACCGAGTTTTAAAACTTAGGTAGAAATCATGCTCCTGAGACCCTAATAGAGTTTTAAGTATTTCATTCAATGTTACATAGGAAAATGATTAGACATGAGAAAGTATCCGGTTAATATAACCACCTTTAGTTACTTTCTTGAGCATGACTTAAAATGGTAAGGGGAACCTTAGCAATTTGATATATTTTTGTATATTAAAAATGGCAGCAACTTTAGCCTTTAGGAATCATTTGGAGGTACATTAAATCCTGTAGTATCACGTAGATTTTGTCAGTCATAATTAAATCCCATGTCCCAGGTTTAATAATCTTCCCACTAAAAAAATTACATTTATAAACAAGGTCAACTTTTTAAATACCAGTAAATTTAAGGAAATTTCTCACCAAAAATGAAAACATGCTTTGGGGGGGGTAGAGGACTTTTTTTTTCCTATCAAAGACCACTAATTAATTGACTAAGGGTCAGACACAAACAACTGAAGGCTGGTATTAAATTAGAAAAATTAACTGCACAATGATAATGTAATATAAATAACTATCCTAGTACCCACTCTCCCAGAAACAAATTGAAATACGAGTGACATTCAAATATTCTTTTTTCTAACTGAAAATGTATGTCATAGGTCTAGTTTTTAATGCTGCCACAGGACAGGAGGAATTGGAAAATAGGCTGAAACTAACCCAAGTGCCTCAGTTTTCTAGTCCAGAAAATTGTGCTAATGTTCTCCAAATAAGCACTGGAGCCTGTGGTGGTTTTTACAAAGTGTTTTGCTAGTTCTTACCAAGTACATTTCCCTTTTCCCTGGTCTCCTCCTCTTTATGCTGTGCATTGGCTAGAGATGGCAAATTTCCATTCTTTCAGACCACTAACACAATTGTCCAGGGGATGGGCAAGCCCTTAGAGTTTCTACCCCTACCTTCTTTTTTTTTTTTTTTTTTTTTAAATCTCTACCTTCTTAAAGGGAAAGTACCCATTACTTTCTGGACCATAGGCAAGTACTTGTGTGTCTTTACATGTAGCACAATCCTGACTATTGATTCAAGTAAAACAAAATCTGAGTGATACATCTTGAATTGCACATTGACGAACAAACCACACTTTGAGGGTAAGGAGAGGCAATAAATTAGTAATTTGAATATTTTCTATTTCATGTAACTAAATACAGTTACCAAGAAGTCCTTAAACTGTTGCTTAGATAAGGGGCTCTCCATCTCTAGCTTTACCTGCAGAGAGGGAAAATTAGGGGCCACCACAATTTTTTTCTGAGTCATCCATGAAGAAGTATTCTTATTTCAAAGACATAGTATATTTTTAATCTGCGTATTTTTTATCCCAGAGTGATGGAGATCTAACACTTCTGACAGTTTAAAAAGTTATCACTTTAATTATTTGCTTAAGCTTCCCAGGTATAATATCTTAAATCTAGTGAAGTAAATGAAAAACTTGTAGGCTGAAAATAGCAAATATGAAATATGACTTCTTACCCAACCATCTGTAGAAGAAATAAAGTAAGACCATCATAACACAGCAGACAACCACAAATATTACAACTGTTAGAGGACTAAAAGTTAAATATTCGTCCTTCTTTCTCCTCGTTTCTCTATCTTCAGTGTTTGTCACTGCCTTCATGCTCTCCCTGTATAAACACACACAGGAACTTCAGCCAATCTCTGCCAAGTACAGTTATTTTTAAAATCTATCTCCAATACCAACATAAATTTGTTTCTGACTACAAAGTAATAATATTTTAAAAACAGTACACCAAACAGAAAGTACTTAATCTAGGGACGCCTGAGTGGCTCAGCAGTTGAGCATCTGCCTTCAGCTCAGGGCATGATCCCGGTATGGGGATTGAGTCCCGCATCAGGCTCCCTGCGAGAACCCCGCTTCTCCCTCTATCTATGTCTCTGCCTCTCTCTGTGTCTTTCATGAATAAATAAATAAAATCTTGGGAAAAAAAAAAGTACTTAATCTAGAAAGTAAAAAGTTCCTACAATTTTACCCTCCAGAGATGATCTGTTATTAACCACTAACTTTTGAAACAGCATTTTTTTCCAGAAGCAAAATTGGGAAAAAGTGTCAATTTTTGGCATCTGTCATTGCAAACAGATACATTTAAAGCTATTTTTATTCCAGTGAACGATTTACACATTCATATATATTATAATGAAAATTTTATATATTCCTATTTAGTGTATCAGTTCTCCAGGTGGAATGCTTTAATTTTTTTTTAAAGTTTTATTTATTTATTCATGAGAGACACAGAGAGAGAGAGAGAGAGAGGCAGAGACTCAGGCAGAGGGAGAAGCAGGCTCCATACAGGGAGCCTGATGTGGAACTTGATCCTGTGTCTCCAGGATCATGCCCTGGGCCGAAGGCAGTGCTAAACCGCTGAACCACCCAGGCTGCCCAGTAGAATGCTTTAAAGGAAAAGACAAGGGTGCCTGAGTCGCTCAGTCAGTTAAGCATCTGCCTTCAGCTCAGATCATGATATCAGGATCCTGGGATAGAGCCTGTCTTTATTCTACTTTTAGAATTGGCCACCTCAATTTCAAAATCCATAATGTTGAAAGAGAATTTTAAAAGCAGCAATAGAAAATAGTTACATACAAGGAAAACCCCAGAAAGGCTATCAGCTGATTTTTCAACAGAAACCTTGCAGGCCAGAAAGGAGTAACATGATATATTCAGAATATTGAAAGGAAAAAATCTAAAAAAAAAAAGAAAAAATGTGTAGCCAAGAATATCCAGCAAGGCCATCATTCAGAACAGAAGGAGAGATAAAGAAGTTCCCAAACAAAAGTTAAAGGAATTCATCACCACTAAACCTGCTCTAACAAGAAATGTTAAAGGAGACACTTTGAGTAGAAAGGAAAGACCATGAGTAAGAAAAGTAGGAAGCACAAAAGCAGTAAAAATAAGTGTGTGTATGTGTGTGAGTATATATGTATGTACACACTTATCAAGGGACTCTCAAAATAAGGACGTAAAGTATGACACCATATAGCTAAAACATGGGAGGTTGAGAGAGGAGTAAAGAATGAGTACACACTTAAGTAATCATCAACTCAATATATACTGCTATATGCAGAAGATATTATATACAAACCTAATGGCAATCACAGGTCAAAAACCAGTAAAACATACACAAAATAAAAAGAGAAAGGAATCCAAGTCTATCAATAAAGAAAGTCTAAATATAAGAGAAGAAACACAGAAGAACGACAAAAAAAATCCATAATACAAGCAACAAAATGACACTAAGTACATTATCTATCAATAACTTTGAATGTGAATGGTTGAAATGCTCTAATCAAAAGACACAGGGTGACAGAATGGATTAAAAACGCAAGACCCATCAGTATGCAACAGATGAATCTCAACAAGAGACTCATTTTAGACCTAAACACACATGCAGGTTGAAAGTGAAGGGAAGAAAAAGCATTTATCATGTAAATGGGTATGAAAAGAAAGCCAGGGTAGAAATGCTTACATTGGATAAGATCGACTTTAAAATAAAGGCTATAACAAGAGACAAAGAATGACATTATATAATAATAAAGGGGACAATCCAACAATAAGCTGTAACAATTGTGCATATTTATACACCAAACATGAGAGCATCCAAATACATAAAACAGTTAATAACAAACATAAATAAGCAATAGTAATACAATAACAGTAGGGGACTTTAACACCCACTTACATCATAGGACAGATCATCCAAACAAGAAATCAACAAGGAAATGGTGGCTTTGAAAGATGCACTGAACCAGATGGATTTAAGATATATTCAGAACACTCCATCCTAAAACAGCAGAAAATATATTCTTTTCAAGTGCACATGGAACGTTCTCCAGAATAGATCACATATTAGGGCACAAACAAATCTCAATAAATTAAAAAAGATCAAAGTTATATCATGCATCGTTTCTGACCACAATGCTATGAAACTTGAAATCAACCACAAGAAAAAAATCTGAAAAGATCACAAGTAAACATGGAGGTTAAATGACATGCTACTGAACAATGAGTGGGTCACCTAAGAAGTCAAAGAAGAAATCAAAACTCACATGGAAACAAATGAAAATGAAATCAAAACAGACCAAAATCTCAGGGATGCAGCAAAAGCTGTTGTAAGAGGGAAATTTATAGCCTACCTCAAGAAGCAGGAAAAAATCTCAAATAAACCACCTTATCTTACACCTAACAGAGCTAGAAAAAGAAGAAAGAAACCCAAAACAAAAGAAGGAAGGAAATAATAAAGATCAAAACAGAAATAAAAGAAATAGAAACTAAAAACAACAACAACAACCGTAAAAAACAGATCAAAGAAACCAAGGGCTGGTTCTTTGAAAAAATCACAAATTGATAAACCTTTAGCCAGACTCATAAAAAAAAGAGATGACTCAAACAAAATCACAAATGAAAGAGGAGAAATAACAACCAATACTACAGAAATACAAAAGATTATAAGAGAATATTATAAAAAATTATATGGGAACAAATTGGACAACCAAGAAGAAATGGATAAATTCCTAGAAACATATAACCTTCCAAAACAGAATCAGGAACAGAAAAAAAAATTTTTTTGAGCTAAGTGTCTTTTTTTAAAAAAGTATTTTATTTAAATTCCATTTGCCAACATACAGTATAACACCCTGTGCTTGGGACGCCTGGGTGGCTTAGCGGTTGGGTGTCTGCCTTTGGCTCAGGGCATGATCCTCATCCTCAATCCTGGGGATTGAATCCTGCATCGGGTTCCCTGTGGGGAGCCTGCTTCTCCCTCTGTGTCTCTGCCTCTGTCTCTCATGAATAAATAAAATCTTTAAAAAAAAACAACAACACCCTGTGCTCATCTCATCAAGTGCCCTCCTTAGTGTGTGTCACACAGCTACCCCATCTCCCCACTTTTCCCCTTCTGCAACCCTTTGGTTTGTTTTCCAGAGTTAGGAGTCTCTCATGGTTTGTCTTCCTCTCTAATATTTCCCCATTCACAGTTTCCCTTCTTTTCCTTATGGTCTCTTTCACTATTTCTTATATTCCACATATGAGTGAAACCGTATGGTCTTTCTCCAATTGACTTATTTCACTCAAGGAATAGAAAATTTGAACAGACTGATTACCAGCAAAGAAACTGAATCAGTAATCAAAAAATCAAAAAAGTCTCAGCAAACACAAGTTCAGGACCAGAAAGCTTCATAGGTGAATTCTACCAAACATTTAAAGAGGAGTTAATACCTATTCTTCCTAAGCTATTCCCCCCAAAAAAAGAAAAGGAAAGCTTCCAAAATCACCCTGTGAGGCCAGCATAATCCTGACACCAAAACCAGATAAAGACTATAAAATAAGAGAAGGTCAGGAATTAGACAAGGATGTCCACTCTCATCATTTTTATTCAACACAGTACTGGAAGTCCTAGGCACAGCAATCAGACAAGAAAAAATAGTAAAAAGTATCTAAATTGGTAAGGAAGAAGTAAAACTTTCACTACTTGCAGATGACATGATGCTATATATAGAAAATCCAAAAGACTCCACCAAAAACTACTAGAACTGATATATAAATTCAGTAAGGCTGCAGGAAACAAAATCAATTTATAGACATCTGCTGTATTTCTGTACACTAATATTGAAGTAGCAGATGGCTACCTGGGTGGCTTAGTTGGTTGTGTCCAACTCTTGGTTTTGGCTTAAGTCATGATCTCAGGGTCCTGAGATTGGGTCCCTGAGTCAGGCTCCATGCTCAGCATGGAGTCTGCTTGTCCGTCTCCTTTGCCCTTGGGCTCTCCCCATGTGCATTCTCTCTCTCAAATGAATAAATAAAATGTTTTTTTTTTAAATGAAGTAACAGAAAGAGAAATTAAGTAAACAATCCCATTTACAATTATACCAAAAATAATAAAATACCTGGGACCAAGATGGTTAAAGACCTATACCCTGAAAACTATGAAAGAAATTGAAGGCAACACAAACAAATGGAAAGATATTCTGTGCTCAGGGATTGGAAGAACAAATATGTTAAAATGTCCATACCATCTAAAGCAAATCTACAGATTTAATGCAATTCCTATCAAAGTACCACCAGCATTTTTTGTAGAACTAAAACAATCCTAAAATTTATATGGAATCACAGAAAGACCCCAAATAGGCAAAGTCATCTTGAAAAAGAAGAACAAAACTGAAGATATCATAATCCTGGATTTGAAGATATAATATAAAACTGTAGTAATCAAAACAGTATGGTCCTGGCACAAAAGAGGACACATAGATCCAAAGAATAGAGGGACCAGATATAAATCCATGATTACATGGTGAATAAATTGTCAACATAGGAGGCAAGAATATGCAATGGTAAAAAGATTCCTCAACAAATGGTGTTAGAAAAACTGGACAGCTCCATGCAAAAGAATGAAACCGGACCACTTTCTCACACAATACACAAAAATAAAATGTTACCTTACATCTGTTAGATCAAAAGACAAGAAATATCAAGTTTGATGAGGATGTGGAGAAAAAGGAACACTGTGCACTGCTCATGGGAATGCACTGTGTAAGCACTGTGGAAAACAATATGGAGATTCCTTAAAAAAAATTAAAAACAGAATTACCATATGATCCAGAAATGGATAGAAACTACTGGATAATTACTCAAAGAAAATGAAAACATTTATTTGAAAAGTGTCTATTACAGCATTACTCACAATAGCCAAGATATGGAAGCAATCAACCCAAGTTTCCATCCATAGATGAATGGAAAAAGATAAATGGATAAAGTATATATACAATAGGATAGGATATAACTTAGCCCTAAAAATAAGATATTGCCATTTGCAACAATATGGATGGACCGAGAGAGTATAATGCTAAATAAATTCAGAGAAAAGATAAATATCATATAATTTCACTCATATGTAAAATTTTAAGAAACAAATGAACAAAGTAAAAAAACAAAAACAAGAAAATATACTTGTAAATACAGAAAGCAAACTGGTGGTTGCCAGAGGGGAAGAAGGTGAGGGGATGGGCAAAATAGATAAAGGGGATTAAGAGTACATTTTTCTTGATGAACATGGAGTAAGGCATTGAACTGAATTGTACACCTTAAACCAATATAAACACTGTACGTTAACTAAACTGTAATTAAAATGAAAAATTTAAAAATTCCGTAATCCTGCAGGTAAAGAACTCCTTCTCTCCTAATATGGCTATGAAGGTAACAAATTCTCTCTGTTTTTGTCCATCATCATGTTTTATGAATAAAAAAGCTTATATGTACTCTTCTCCCATCGCCAATTTTCTTGAGGAAGAGCTTACCCTGACATGTATACAAAGCATACCTTGCTAACTCAAAGTGTGATCTGTGGGCCAACAAAATCATTTGGGAGCTTCTTTTAAAACATGGAATCTTGGCCCCCATCCCAAGCCTACTAAATCTAAATTTTCATTTTAATGAGATCTCAAGATAGTTTGTATACATATTAGTTTGAAAAGCACTACTCCAGAGAAGAAACAATTTACTTAAATAATTTACAATATATAGAAGTATATTGAGAATCTAGATTAAAGGGGAAAACATTCTGAATGAATCAGGAGCTTTGGGGAAATTATTTACGAAGTTTCACCAAATAATCTAGAAAATGACCTTGGAGATCTTACATGATATACTTTATAAAGATTAATAATGGAAAAAAATGCTTACTCACATGAAAATATGTGACTGATATATATATATATATACACACACACACACACACACACCCGTGTATATAGATGATGAATACATATGAACTATGTATATACATAAATATGAATTGCATATATATGTGTGTGTATGTGTGTATATATATGTTGAAACATGTTTTCCAAATATGGAAAATATTTAAAGCTCAATATTCTAGAAACCTACTATACTTGTTCAACCCTAAGATTTTTCTCTTGACATGAGTCAATCAAATTTTAGTATTTTAAGAAATTATAAGTAATATTAACTTCATTTAGTTGCAAATAAGCCCTTTGTAATGGAACCTACAGATCAATTCATAAGATGAATATATTGTCCTTTATACATCAAATATGCTCTGAGCACATTTTTAAGTTCAGAGTTCTAAATATGAACTGATTCCTTTTAACAATGTTGCCTGCTTTCATCCAGAGCCAACATACATAACTGCAAGAAGACTGGCTTTAGGTTGTTACTGAACAGGGAAATCTAAATTTTATGTACATTTGGAATTCATTCATTCACACACTCATTCATTCATTTATTTTAAAAGATTTTATTTATTCATGAGACAGAGAGGGGGGGAGGGCAGAGACACAGGCAGAGGGAGAAGCAGGCTCCATGCAGGGAGCTCGACGTGGGTCTCGATCCCGGGTCTCCAGGATCACGCCCTGGGCTGAAGGCAGGTGCTAAACTGCTGAGCCACCCTGGCTGCCCTGGAATTCCTTTTTTTTTTAATGATAGTCACACACAGAGAGAGAGAGAGAGAGGCAGAGACACAGGCAGAGGGAGAAGCAGGCTCCATGCACCGGGAGCCCGACGTGGGATTCGATCCAAGTCTCTAGGATCGCGCCCTGGGCCAAAGGCAGACGCTAAACCGCTGCGCCACCCAGGGATCCCCTATTTTTAAATTAGAATATGAACATGCTTAGGGATGCCTGGGTGGCTCAGCGGTTGAGTGTCTGCCTTTGGCTCAGGGTGTGATCCTGGATTCCCGGGATAGAGTCTCGCATCAGGTTCCTTGCATAAGAACCTGCTTCTCCTCCCTCTGCCTGTGTCTCTGCCTCTCTTTCTGTGTCTCTCATGAATAAATAAATAAAATCTTAAAAAAAAATGAACATGCTTCATATCTTCAGAAATTCTAAAGCATTAAACAACATGATGAGATCATACTGCAATGACTGCTCTCAGGAGGAACTGAAACCCCCTGTCCCACCTTCTCTTACTTATTTTCTTCTAATCTAAATAAATAGGCCCACAAGGACATCAAGTATTTTCATCTTTTCTGAGAGAGATAATTAAACATTTCAATTTTAAAATGTCTTTGATGTAGTTTCAATGCTAGCCTACCAGCAGAAGAGTCAGAGGAAGCTATAACTTCCTTCTCAGTGAAAAATTAAATGACCTACAGGAAGACAAACCTGTAATCAGATCTTAATAGCACTATATTCTGAGGTCAGGTAAAATTTACATGTTGTTACATGATTAAATTGATTATCAAACAATAATTTTTTAGCCATTTAGCACAAAAACACTGAAGTTTACTTAAACTTACAATTCAATTAGTCCACTCCAGTATCCTCCTAATGCCACAGTGAACACAGCAATTACAAAAATAACCACCATAGTATAGTCAAAGTTAGGCCATGATGGAGAATACATTTTCACAGTAATGTTATCTCCAAGAGTCTGAAAGACAAAAAAAGAAAAAAACAAAAAACAGAATTAGTTTTCTATAGTATATGGCAGCAATGTTCTAATTTCACTCTGAAACAGACACTACAGAGAGTCAAGAACTTTTTGACAACATGATGTATTATTCTCTTGTCAGAATTATGAGGCTATGCTTTGGTTTATTAAATCTTGAAAGTTCAATGTTCCACACAGTGACATCTTGTCCAGGGATTTATGGGTAAGATAAATGATATAACACAGAGCCAATTAAAGAAGTCAAGACAAATAAATATTCTAAAGTGAGGGCTCAGAAACACCTTGTGCTCTCTGAGAGGTGAACTCTTCCCAAATAAAGACTTGATAAGGCCTTTATAGCTTCTTGTTAGCAAATGGAGCATATATAATTTATATTGAATATCAAGTGTTAAAAGTGAAGAATTGTACTATGTATAAACTTTGTATAGTATGTAATTACTAATTTACCTGCTTCATATCTATGAAGTCTTTACGGCTTATAAATGCAATCAGTATTTTCACATCATGAAATTCAGATTTGTTCCCTGAGGGTGGAAACTAAAAGAAAAAAAAACATATTATGAAAACTTATGAGCTACTAATTACAGAATAAAATACACCTTATTCCTGTATTGCTATTTATTTAAGATTTTATTTACTTAACAGAGAGAGAGAGAGAGGAGAGAGAGCACAAGCAGGGGGAGTGGCAGGCAGAGGGAGAAGCAGTCTCCCTTCTGAGCAGGGAGTCTGATGTGGGGCTTGATCCCAGGACTCTGGGATCACACCCAAGCAGAATCAGACATTTAACTGACTGAGCCACCCA
The DNA here is from genome assembly GCF_905146905.1 of Nyctereutes procyonoides. Classification (NCBI taxonomy): domain Eukaryota; kingdom Metazoa; phylum Chordata; class Mammalia; order Carnivora; family Canidae; genus Nyctereutes; species Nyctereutes procyonoides. The sequence continues at coordinate 24,005,023 of NW_026575040.1, read as the reverse complement.
GGCACCCCTCAAATTATTCCTTTAAGTATTAATATTATATCTTTTTTAAAGTTATAAGACAAAGTTTCACATGTTCTTCCTTGATTTCCAGTTCTCAAACTGGAATCCTTTAGCATAAACTTAAACTTACTTACAAACAGGAATATCATATATATATATATATATATATATATATATATATATATATATATATGTCTGTGCGTACATACAACACTGAGGTTTAATTAGACTTACGCATACACACATTCCTAACAAAGTCTTGTCCACTTTAGGAACAGAAAAGAAACTACAAAGTTTTCTAATTAATACCTATCATAGCCAGAATGTTTATTTTATTTATTTAAAAAATTACTATTATTTCTTTTTAAGTAAGCTCCACACCCAGCATGGAGCCCAAAGTGGGACTTGAACTCCCAACTCTGAGATCAAGACCTGAGCTGAGATCAAGAGTCAGATGTTTAACCAACTTAGTCACCTATATGGCCCCAGAATGTTTATTTTAAAAGAACCCTACTGTGAGATTATTCAAAATTCAGCCCCTAAACTACATACCCAAAATAATTCAATTCTTGTGAAATTTGATATATATCATGAGCTCAAAAGTTTATTAAAGTTTTAAAACTTACTAGGACACTGTTATTGGCAACCAACAATGCTTCAGCACCTCCAGTTTGTGCAATTCTGGCTTTTTCAAGAATATGGCAGGTTCCCCACTTTACCACAACAGCTTTGCTCTTTATTCCATCGGGCGGAATATCAGAAAGGTTGCATAGTGGTGTGGTAGTCAGATTCATCAAACTGACAGAAGTCTGGAAAGAGAAATGTCTTTAACATAATAAACATATTCACAAAAAATGCATTCAATGACAAAGTATCAGTATTGGTTTAATACCAAGTTCTTTTAAATTCGAAATATTTTATGACAACCAGGGAAGTACTTTAAAATTCCCTAATTTGTTTTTCCCACAGAGAGAAAAATACTTGAGCCAAAACAATAAAACAATTACTGTTTATTGACCATCATATATTACAACTAGTTCACACACTACAACATAACAATCACTCATCTTCACCTTTCAATAATTTTATGTCTACATATAAGTAGTAACTGTGATTTACTTACTGCATTTTCTAGAGTATTCGGAAGAGATGTCCACTGAGGGTTATAAAGCATGCAGTAGTCCTTAGATGGTAAAAGTTTGCCATTTCCAGACGCATGCAGGATTGCTTCCTGAGCAGCTGTCTAGGACACGAACAATAATTTTCAAACTGGAATAATTTGATTTGCCAATAACCAAGGATTTTAATAATGCTATTTATATAGAAGTTTGACCACACTTCCATAAGAGGGAAGGTCTTTCAATGAATTTATTTCTTCTTGTTTGAGGAAATGCTGTAATTATACACATTTGCCCAGAACACATTCTTTGAAGGAAGTCACTTTCTTATGGGGACACAATTATAGCCCTTGTTATAAGGGCCATATCCTAGAGAAGATTGTTGCTATGCAATAAATTTTAATACTCCCTTAACAGCCTGAAACTTTCCTTCCCAATCTTTTATGAGTTATTACTTCATTGTTTATGTAAAATAAAAGACAATGCACTTGAAATCCCTCAACCTGTCTAGGATATCCACTGTCACCATTTTTATTTAAAATAGTACTGGAGAAGCGCCTGGTGGCTCACTTGGTTAAGCATCTGCCTTTGGCTCAGGTCACCATCTCAGGGTCCTGGCATGGAGCCCAATGTCAGGCTCCCTGCTCAGGGGAGAGTCAGCTTCTTCCTCTGTATTTCCTCCCACTTATGCAAGTACGCATGCACTCTCTCTCTCTCAAATAAGTAAATAAATAAATAAATAAAATCTTTAAAAAAAAAAACCCACAACAAAATCATACTGGAAATCCTAGCCTCTGCATAGTCTCTGCAATCAGATAACAAAAAAAGAAATAAAAGACATCCAAATAGGCAAGGAAGAAGTCAAACTTTCACTATTTGCAGACAATATGATACCCTAGAAAACCGAAAGACTCCACCAAAAAATTGCTAAAACTGATACACAAATTCAGTAAAGTCACAGGATACAAAATCAACATATAGAAATCTGTTGCCTTTCTATACACCAATAATGAAACAGCAGAAAGGGAAATCAAGGAATTGATCCTATTTACAATTGCACCAAAAACCACAAGATACCTAGGAATAAACATAACCAAAGAGGTAAAAGATCTGTATTTTGCTGAAAATTATAGAACACTTATGAAAGAAATTGAAGAGGACCCAAAGATATGGAAACATTCCATGCCCATGGACTGGAAGAACAACTACTGTTAAAATTCTATACTACCCAAAGCAATCTATAGAATCAATGCAATTCCCATCAAGATGTCACCAGCATTTTTTAGAACAAACAATCCTAAAATTTGTATGGAACTCTAAGATTCCGAATAGCCAAAGCAATCTTGAAAAAGGAAAGCAAAGTTGAATGCATCATAATTCCAGACTTTAAGCTCTATTACAAAGCTACAGCCTTCAAGACAGTATGGTACTGGCACAAAAACACACATATAGATCAATGGAACAGAACAGAAAATCCAGAAATGTACCCTTAACTCTATGGTCAATTAATCTTCAAAAAGCAGGAAAGAGGGGCACCTGGTTGGCTCAGTCGGTTAAGCACTGGCCTTCAGCTCAGGACATGATCCCAGGGTTCTGGGATTGAGCTCCCTGTTCAGGGGAAGTCTGCTTCTCCTTCTCCCTCTGCAATTCCCTGGCTCATTTTCTCTGTCTCAAATAAAATCTTAAAAAAAAAAAAAAAAAAAGGAATAAAATCTTGCCATTTCAACGACATGGATGGAGCTAGAGTGTATTATGCTAAGCAAAATAGGTCAAAGATAAATACCATATGATTTCACTCATATGTGGAATTTATTTCACTCATGTGGAATTTTGGAAATAAAACAGATTAACATAGGGAAAGAAAAAAAAAAGAGAGGGCAGCAGACCATAAGACAGACTCTTAACTACAGAGAACAAACAGGGTTGCTGGAGGGGAGATGGGCAGGGAGGGTGGGTTAAATAAGTGATGGATTTTTTTTTAAGATTTTATTTATTTATTCATTAGAAACACACAGAGAGAGGCAGAGATACAGGGAGAGGGAGAAGCAGGCTCCATGCAGGGAGCCCGACGTAGGACTCGATCCTGGGCCCCCAGGATCACACCCTGGGCCAAAGGCAGACGCTCAACCAGTGAGCCAGCCAGGCATCCCTAGGTTAAACATTTTTGAAAACAATCCTTCATCAGTGAATTTAGTACTTCTTAATCAATCTAACAAATGGCACATGATGTCAGTATGTTCCAGCATTAGTGATGGTGAATTTGATTAAGGTAGTAACTACAGGATTTCTCCAGTATAAAGTTTGGTTTCTTTTTTTCCCCTGTGTGATAGGTTAGTAATCTGTAGCATGTCAACAGTTCAACAACCTCTCACCTAGTTTTTAGCCTCCATGATGATCTATACCTGAATTTTATGTACTATGTCAGGGGTTGAGAAATGGTCATTGTTTTTTAATACTGTAATTCCTTCTACATGTATTAGCTAGTACTCTTTTAAAAAGCTTACTAGGCCACCTGGGTGGCTCAGTTGGTTAAGCATCTGCCTTCGGCTCAGGTTGTGATCCCAGGGTTTTGGGACAGAGAGCCCCACACTGGGTTCCCTGCTTAGCAGGAAGTCTACTTCTCCCTCTGCCCCTCTCCCCCTGCTCATGCTCTCTTTCTCTCTCTCAAATATTCTTTTTAATTAAAAAAAAAAACTTACTCTCTCCTACCATCTTTTGCTTAGTATCACCAAATGATCACTGATAAAAATTCAATGTAATGTAATTATTTGTTTGATATTTAAATTGACCCAAATTTGGCCAGCAGAGCCTCTTACACCCAGCTCTTTGTAACCTTTTAAGAAGACCCCATTAGTCATTGAGGACTTCCTTATTTTTGAGGGCATAAAGTGTCCTAGGCTGTCTTTATCTTTTACCTGCCACAGGTCTGGAACCAATCATTCTACTAAGTACCTTTTGGAGAAGAATGGTATTTATTTATTTATTTTTTTATTTATTTATGATAGAGAGAGAGAGAGAGAGAGAGAGAGAGGCAGAGACACAGGCAGAGGGAGAAGCAGGCTCCATGCGCCGGGAGCCCGATGTGGGATTCGATCCCGGGTCTCCAGGATCGCGCCCTGGGCCAAAGGCAGGCGCCAAACCGCTGCGCCACCCAGGGATCCCGAGAAGAATGGTATTTAGATAAAGATTTGGGTTCTAATTGTGCACACTGCTGCTGAAGTGGTATAATATTGCTTTTTAAAAAATATTTATTTACTTATTTATTTGACAGAGAGAAAGAGTGCACATGTACACATATAAGTAGGGAGGGTGGCGGGCAGAGAAAGAGGGAAAAGGAGAAGCAGATTCTGGGCTGAGCCAATGTGGGGCTCAATCCCCAGTCCTGGGATCATGACTTGAGCTGAAGGCACACACTTAACTGACAGAGCCACCCAGGTGGCCCCCCCCCTTAAAGACTGATTGATTTTATTTATTTTCTTTAATTATTTTTTTATTTATGAGAGAGAGAGAAAGAGGCAGAGACATAGGCAGAGGGAGAAGCAGGCTCCATGCACCGGGAGCCCGATGTGGGATTTGATCCCGGGTCTCCAGGATCGCGCCCTGGGCCAAAGGCAGGCGCTAAACTGCTGCGCCACCCAGGGATCCCAGATTGATTTTAAAGATTTTATTTATTTATTCATGACAGACATAGAGAGAGAGGCAGAGACACAGACAGAGGGGAGAAGCAGGCTCCATGCCAGGAGCCCGACACGGGACTTGATCCCAGGACTCCAGGATCATGCCCTGGGCCAAAGGCAAGTGCTGAACCGCTGAGCCACCCAGGGATCCCCCTATTTTACTTATTTGACAAAGGGAGAGAGAGCACGCACACACACACACACATACACACACGAAGGGGGAGTGGCAGGTAGAGGGAGAAGGAGAAACAATGAAGTGGTAATAATTTTTAAATAGACAACTGGTAGGATCAATCAAAAATTTTAATACATGGAATCCTGATTCATTCTCTACAAATGTATTACAGAGAGTGGAGAAAGAAACCCACATGTATATGGCAATTTATGACAAAGGAGGCAAGAACATACAACGGAGAAAAGACGGTCTCTTCAACAAATGGTGCTGAGAAAACTGAACAGCTACGTGCAAAAGAATGAAACTGGCCAATTTTCTTTTCTTTTTTAAAGATTTATTTATTTATTTTATGATAGACATAGAGATAGAGAGGCAGAGACACAGGCAAAGGGAGAAGCAGGCTCCATGCCAGGAGCCCGACACGGGACTCGATCCGGGGACTCCAGGATCGCGCCCTGGGCCAAAGGCAGGTGCCAAACTGCTAAGCCACCCAGAGATCCCTCTTTTCTTTTTTTAAAAAATATTTAAGTAATCTTTATATTCAACATAGGGCTCGAACTCACGACCGACCAACCATAAAAGCAAGAGTTGCATGCTCTTCTGAGTGAGCCAGCCAGGCAACCCAGACCACTTTCTAATACAACACACAAAAATAAGCTCAAAATGATTAAAGACCTAAATGTGAGACCTGAGACCATAAAACTATAAGAAAACATAGGGGGATGCCTGGGTGGCTCAGTGGTTAAGCATGTCTGCCTTCAGCCCAGGGCGTGATCCTGGAGAACCGGGATCGAGTCCCGCATCAGGCTCCCTGCACGGAGCCTGCTTCTGTCTCTGCCTCTCTCTTTCTGTGTCTCTCGTGAATAAATAAATAAAATCTTAAAAAAAAAAAAAAAGAAAGAAAACATAGGCAGCAATTTCTGTCATCAGCTGTAGAAACATTTTTCTAGATACATCTCCTAAGACAAGAGAATTAAAAACTAGGAAAAAAAAAATTAAAAATAAATAAATAAATAAATAAATAAATAAATACTAGGACCATACCCAAATAAAAAGCTCTTGCACAGCAAAGAAAACCACTAACAAAATGACAAGAGAATCCACTGAATGGGAGAATATAATTAGCAAATGATACATCTGATAAGGATTTAATATCCAAAATACATAAAGAACTTACACAACTCAATACCAAAAAGGACATAATTCAATTAAAAAATGGGCAGAAGACCTAAATAGACATTTTTCCAAAGATGACATACAGATGGCCAAAAGACACATGAAAAGATGTTCACCATCACTAATCATCAGGGAAATGCAACTCAAAACAATGATATTACCTTATATCTATCAGAATGGTTAGAACCAAAAAGACAAGGAATATTGAGGATGTGGAGAAAAAGGAATGCACTGTCAGTAGGAATGCAAATTGGTACAACCACTGTGGAAAACAATATGGAAGTTCTTTTAAAGATTAGAAATAGGAAAAAAAAAATAGGGACACCTGGGTGGCTCAGCAGTTGAGCATCTATCTGCCTTTGGCTCAGGGCATGATCCTGGAGTTCCAGGATCGAGTCCCACATCGGGCTCCCTGCATGGAGCCTACTTCTCCCTCTGCTTGTGTCTCTGCCTCTCTCTGTATGTCTCTCATGAATAAATAAATAAAATCTTTAAAATAAAAAAAGAGGTTAAAAATAGAATTACTATATAATGCAGAAATTCCACTACTGAGCATTTATCCAAAGAAAATAAAAACACTTATATGAAAAGATATATGTACCACTGTTTATTGTAGTATTATTCACCAAAATATGAAAGCAATCAACTCAAGCGTCCATCTACAGATGAATGGATAAAAAAATGCATATATATATAATATGGAATATTACTCAGCCATAAAAATGAATGAGATCTTACCATCTGCAACAATATGGGTGGACCTAGAAGCTATAATACTAAATGAAGTCAGAGAAAGAAAAATATATTTCACTCATATGTAAACACATAAGAAACAAATGAACAAAGTAAATAAAAACAAAAACAAAAAAAGACTCTTAAATATAGATAACAAACTGGTGGGTGCCAGGGGTAGGGGGATGGGTGAAATAGATAAGGGGAGTCAGAGCACACTTATCTTGATGAGCACTGACTAATGTATAGAAATGCTGGGTAATTATATTGTACACCTGAAACTAATATAACATTGTATGTTAATGACTTCAATTAAAAAAAGAAATGCACAAAGATAAATGTATAAGGATATTCATAGTATCATTTATTACTGAAAAAAAATCAACAACTTTCACTAATAAGGAGCCCATTACATTGATATGCTAGTAAGTAGCTATTAAAAAAGAAAAAAAAAAAAGAATAGCTTCTTGGCCTTTTGGTTCAGATCAAGCATAATAAAAAAAAAAAAAAAAAGAACCAGAGGGACACCTGGGTGGCTTACTGGCTGAGCATCTGCCTTCAGCTTAGGGTGTGATCCCGGGGTCCTGGGATTGAGTCCCGTATCAGGCTCCCCACAGGGAGCCTCCTCTCTCTCTGTCCATGTCTATCCCTCTCTGTGTCTCTCATGAATATATAAAACATTAAAAAAAGAAGAACTAGATCTACCCACAGAAACAGATGTCCATAGTGAGAAATCAAGTTCCAGAGAGATATTTATAGTGTAACCTTTTTTTTTTTAAATAAACTCTATGCCTAATGTGGGGCCTGAACTCCCCACTCAGAGACCAAGAGTTCACATGCTCTACGGACTCAGCCAGTCAGGCACCCCAATATAAGCTGATTTGTATTAAAAAAAAAAGTGACCCCCCCCCCAAGTTCCCTATATGTATCTGTACATTTATGTGAGCTTGAAGATATGGAGAGAGACACATCAGGCCATTTAAAAAAAAGAGGGAGAGCGAAACAAAGGCAAAGGTGACAGTGTGAAAAGATTTGAGATGCTAAAAAGGAAAAACATTCAAACAGGTATGAAGTCCTCCTCTTATCCTGGCTCTCAGTCCCACTCTTAGGAGTTTCTTCCACATCTTTCCAGACACTATCTGTATATATTTATTTTTTTAAATTTTCATTTATTTATGATAGTCACACAGAATGAGAGAGAGAGAGGCAGAGACACAGGCAGAGGGAGAAGCAGGCTCCATGCACCGGGAGCCCGACATGGGACTCGATCCCGGGTCTCCAGGATCGCGCCCTGGGCCAAAGGCAGGCGCCAAACCGCTGCACCACCCAGGGATCCCTATCTGTATATATTTAATACACGTGAATACATACCTTAAATATGTACAGTTTTATACATGAGGTCAAACTAGACTGTTCTGTAGCTTTTCTATACATTTCTAACTCTACGTATTAGATTTTCCATATGGACACATATACAAAACCTCCTTTTACACAATATATATGTATAATATGTATAATATTCAGTGTTACTTTTATAATTACAACCATTAAGAGATTTTTTTTTAAAGCCTCAGTGTTCAAGGAAGTACAAAGATTCTCAAATAGGTAAGATTTATGGCTATAAAGGAATTATAATCTTCCCTACAATTGAAGAAAATTCAGCACAGGTAAAAGTGAAACTCATTGGTATTGGAATTAGTGAGAGAAGACATATATTTTATTAGAAAATTAGTAAAGTATAACCATACACAATGGTAAAATAGTATTCAATGTGAAACATGTAGTAAATTTCATGAGCAAACAACTCTATTTAAACATCCGAAAAAAAACAAAAAACAAAAATAAAAAATAAAAAAATAAACAACATCCGCATTTCTACATTTAAAAATATCTCAGTAAATTCTTCACAGAGATTGTATAGCTTCAAAAATTTAGCTTATTAACAATAGATATCATGAGCTTTACAGACCTGGGACAGAATGGCATTTTACCATTTACTCTCCATGTTCCAAGTCATTTAACCTGTTTTAATCTTCCACATCCCCAGCTTTGACTGAGAGTTGTCATGAAGATTAAGTTAGATAGTGCAATTGTTTGCATGTATTAAGCTCTTAGTAAATGGTAACTATTATTAATAATAATATATCTAGCACCTTGCCAAGTACTTGTACGATGCACAGGAAATATGAGATGAGGGACACCTGGATGGCTAGCGGTTGAGCATCTGCCTTTGGCTCAGGACGTTGTGATCCACTTCTGGGATCGTGTCCCACATTGAGCTCCCTACAAGGAGCCTGCTTCTCCTACTGTGTGTGTGTCTGCCTCTCTCTGTGTCTCATGAATAAATAAATGTTTAAAGAAAAAGAAAAAAATAGGAGATGATTAATGGTTGCTTAGGGTTTGGTGGAATACGGGGATATAAGGTAATACCTGCAGGATGTAGGTTTCCGTCTTTTTTAAAAAACAGACTTTTATATCAACTTTAGGGTCACAGCAAAATTGAGCAGGAAGTAGAGTACCCCCATACCCCCTGCCACACACATGCACAGCCTTCCCTATTATCAATCTCTGCACTAAAGGGGTACATCTGTCACAATAAACAAACATACACTGATCATTACCACCCACAGCCCATAGTTTACATGTAAGATTCACTCTTGATGTTGTACATTCTATACATTGTGACATGTATCCACCATCACAGTAAGCTATGGAATAAGGAATAATTTCACTGCCGTAAACATCTGTGTCCCACCGATTTCTTTCTGACATGATGTAAATGTTCTAAAATGGACTGTGTTAATGGTTGCACATATCTGTGAATATACTAAAAGCCAATGCTTTGTACTTCAAATAGGTAAACTGCAGAGTATATGAATTATAGCTCACTAAAGCTGCCTTCCCCCAAAGAAATGTGACATAAGAAATTACACTCTTACTAGGAAAATTTTTTTTTAATTTTTTTATTTATTTATGATAGTCACACAGAGAGAGAAAGAGAGAGAGGGAGAGACACAGGCAGAGGGAGAGGCAGGCTCCATGCACCGGGAGCCCGATGTGGGACTCGATCCTGGGTCTCCAGGATCGCGCCCTGGGCCAAAGGCAGGCGCCTAAACCGCTGCGCCACCCAGGGATCCCCTTACTAGGAAAATTAAAAACAAACCTGAAACAGATAATCAGAAGCAGAATGTGATTAAAGTCAAGAGTCGCTTAATAAAAACTTTGGTAAGTTCTTATGGAGTTAGAAATGCAAATTCTTGGGCCCTATTCCAGATCTCCAGAATCAGAAACCCCCAGGCAGTTTATTTTTACAAGCCCATTCTATTACTTGTTAAAGTTTGAGAACCACAGCTACAGGAGTCGAGCTTTTCAAGATTTATTGTGCATACAAATCACTTAGCAGTCGTATTAAAATGTAGATTTTGATTTAATAGGTCAGAGTGGCATGTGAGGTTCTGCATTTTTAACAAGCTCCCAGGTGATAGTGATGCTGCTGGTAGGTGAACCACACATCTTAGTAGCAAGGCTATCAGAGAATGGAGCAGTGGGGACCACATTACTGTGGGTCCATTAGTAGGGAAGCATAAAGAAAAAGGCCTGAAACTCAGTGTCCCCTTCAAGCATTACAAACACCAAATTAGGTGAGGCTTGTGGTCCACCCACATACTAGTGTTTGATCATTTGACAAAGATCCTATGATGGAAGGGGAGGATATCTTCCTTCACACCTTCCAAGTTAGAGACATGTAGCAAAACAACTGAATTTTTCTTTGTTATCAACTGTAGCCTGGTCTTCTGTGACCTTACTCAACCTTTAAAACTAGTCTGTTTGCATTTTCAACCAATAATGAAAATATTCTCATGACGCTTGGGTGGCTTAGCATTTGAGTATGTCTTTGGCTCAGAGCGTGATCCCAGGGTTCCGGGATCGAGTCTCATATCAGGCTTCCTGCATGGAGCCTGCTTCTCCCTCTGCCTATGTCTCTGCCTCTCTCTTGCTCTCTGTGTCTCTCATGAATAAATAAATAAAATCTTTAAAAAAATAATGAAAATATTCTCCTAGTAAAAAGCTTAGTATCAAAGGCTTAAAGGGATTTAGAGATAATACTCTAGGCCCTTCTTTTCATAGCTCTGACAGGTCCAAAATGATCAAAATGAAGTGGTCTCAGGGGCCAAGATTAGAACCAAGCTCTCCAAAACCTAGATCAGCAGTCTTTCAATTCTGCTATCACTTCAAGTTCCTTCATGCAGTTGCATCCCCAAAGCAGCTCAGTGCCCAACAATCACATTGGTCACATGATCTCTGCATTAGCTGTCAACTCCCTCTTCTGTGGTACTGGGCATCTTCTACCACCACTCCAATACCCAATTACTTCCTCCCACATCATTTCCTTAATACTCTTCCAAATACTCCCAATTCTAGGTCTCTAGAGCTTCATGGAATTCCTTTTCCTAGGACAACTTGCCCCCAATCTTCCCTCTTCATAGTACTGATAGTGGTTTCAAACTTTATTTCTCCAGGACCATCAAATCATCAATTTTATACCAGTGTCTTTATATTCACATCTTACTTGATCCTCACACACAAGAAAAACAAGTTTATTAGCCCATGGTATGTAGTAGTACTTCCTTTTCTGACTCAAATTTACCTCCATAAAATTTCATGGACTATCTGTTGCTCACCATTGCAAATTTACTTTATCTTAATCACTTGACTTCAATCACATTTCCTATCATCTTTTCAAACCAAAAAATATCAATGTTTAAGCTTACCTTAATGTTAGTTACCTACTCCTTTGCCCATTTTTCTCCTAAAATGCTCTCAGTATGACAAGTGTCAGATAATTATCAAATGTCTAAAAAAAAGACCAACTGCAGTGATGTATATTACACTCACATCCTTGCAAAGGTACAATCTCCCTATTTTCTCAGGCCAATCAGATCGTAAACTAAGGGACATGTACAGGAGCTTTAGTTCATCAGTATACTTATAGTGAGTCAGTCTTGCACTGACCTTCACGTCCCTATCTCTTGGGAGTACACCCATGCCTTACACTCTAGTCTCCATGGGCATTTGAATTCTGGGCCTCTGTTCCAACAGACTCCTGATGCTGACTCACCAGCCCAATATTAACCCAGTGAGAACAGGCCTGCTGTACTCCTGTCCAAGCTAATAGCACAGTTCAAGGATTCTTCTTTGACCCTGGTTCACAGGTTTGGTTTGTCTTCTATACTTCTTTCTTCTTCAAAAGTTATCATCTTCTAGGGCGCCTGGGTGGCTCAGTGGGTTAACCACCTGCTTTTAGGTCCTGGGGTCAAGTCCCACCCACATGAGGCTCCCTGCTCAGCAGGAGTCTGCTTCTCTCTCTCCCCCCTGCTCGAGCACGCTTTTTTCCCAAATAAACTTTAAAGAAAAAAAATAATAAAATAAAACCCAAAAGGTATCTTCTAGCAATGAATTTTCCAAATTTAAGTTTTCACATACACCTTTTGAAAAGAAAAATTCCCTAGTGAAAAATTTATCTAACGTCCTATCCCCTCCTCTGTATACATGTCATCCTTAGTGTCTGCCAGAACTTTGTATCTTAGCCCATTTTCATTTGATCAAGTAGAACTCTGATTAATGCAGTGTTAACCTTTTCCCATATGTATATTTAATTCTCTTAAAAAGCTTTATCAGATTTGTCAAGCATGGTTCTTCTTTCTTCCCGGAGATTATGCTCAGTATTCTGTGCAATTTCTTACCCGTAATTATAGATCAATGCTTCTTGAACTTTAACATTCTTGTTAAAATCCAGATTCTCATGCAACAGCTCTTAGGTAGAACTTAATGATCATGCATTTAGAACAAGCTTCCGGGTGACGCTCTGATACTGGTCCACAGAATACTTGGCTATAGTCCTCATTAATAGTGGTGAAACTCACGCCTTCTAGACATTATTGGGGTTCTCCTAGGAATTTTCTCAAGAGGTGAGTCACATTGTACCTATAGTATAGCCAATGTTTGTATTTTTGGCCAGTAGTTCCATTTCACGCATGAGTTCCTTCAAAAGTCTTCAGTGTATTCATCACTGGGTCCCAGCTTCCCCAGTCCCTCCACAGTCTGTCAATTAAACCAGGTTCATGTTATTTGTATTATTACCCATTAGATATACACAATGCTTCAGTTTCAAGGGCAATATGTAAGAGAGAATTACAGTCTCATTTACACAGTTAACCCTCTGGCAGTCATTTTTTTTTTCTGGCAGTCTTTCTTCTTAAAATCTTCAAATAAAATTATTTCTGTATTTTTAGACACCAAATACAAGATCTGAGGCTTACGGGAAAAGTTTGTTAATAAACAGAATTTATCTATAATGAAAACAAGCAATTTAAAAAATGCTATATTTCTAAACCAGAAGTTGCAATGTAATCACTGAATAGTAAATGCAACAGGAGCAATAGTCACCTACCTCATCACCATTACATCATTGCAACGTGGGAAGTACCCTTTGTTTACAGATATCTTTCTCTTTACACAACTACACAGTTAATAGCAATACAGTGAAAGTTGAAAGGGGCCTCTGCAGGAAAGACAGAGTTGAGGTTGTGTGTCTTGAATGACACATTCCAAAGTTAGGGTTAAGTAACTTTCTGATCATTCACTATTATCTCTTTTCTTTTCTTTTTTTAAAGACTTTATTTGACAGAGAAAGGGAGAGAAAGAGCACGTGCGTGGGCGCACAAGAAGGGAGAGAGGCAGGCAGAGGGAGAGGGTGAAGCAGGCCCCCCATCGAGCAGGAAGCTGGATGTGGGCTCAATCCCAGGACCCTGAGATCAAGACGTGAGCCAAAGGCAGACCCTTAACTGAGCCACCCAGGTGCCCCCATTATTATCTATCTTCTATGTCTATTTCCTTCCTAATAAATTATATAATCAACAACCTACATTGTTTCTACTCCTACTTCCAGGATGCCCTGAAAGTGACTAGACCCAGACTCAGGAAGATTAAATGTAATCTTAACCACTTAATTAGTGGCTCAACGGGTGCTAGGGCATCAAACAGGTATTTACAGGGAATCAGAGGAGTCTGTGGGCCATGGGAAAAAGTAGAGCATCATCCTTGTACTCAAGAGAATCTGGGAATCTGTAAAGCACAGGCAAAGAGGTATTAGGGTGTGGAGAGGAGACATTAATTTATTCAATACTCTGCAGTCTATGCAACGCTAGAGGAGACAGTAGAGAATGAGTCTGGTAAAGTATCTCCTTCATGAGGTTCATATTTTACTTGTTACCTAGATCTACTCTTCCTCTGGTTTTCCCTAAGTAATCTTACTACTTAGTGATATACTTTAACTGTTACAGAATTTATGATTTACACTAGAATTCACAAATTCAAATGAACTACAAGGCTAGGCAGGTAATATAAATGCATAAAAAGTTGATTTAAGGGATGCCTGGGTGGCTCAGTGGTTGAGGATCTGCCTTTGGCTCAGGTCATGACCCCGGGGTCCTAGGATTGAGTCCCACATTGGGCTCCCCACAGGGAGCCTGCTTCTCCCTCTGCCTCTCTGTGTCTCTCATGAATAGATAAGTAAAACCTTTAAAAAAAAAAAAAAAAGTTTATTTATGACCACAGTGCTTAGTGGTGGTTAGCAAATCCTGACCTAAAAACAGTACAATTTTAACAAAATTTTAGTATCTTGGAATAAGGATCTATACCTGGAGACTTTATGGTCTAGAGTTTTGTAAACAGACCCAATTTCGGATGATTTTTAACCAAAGAGTTATCAAATATATGATAAGCATGATTTCAATCTTAAGTTCTTTCTTATGAATAAATAAATTCACAAATTTATCTGACTTGTCTTTTGATGTATTCTTGATTCACAAGAAAACATTATTGCACAGTGGAAAAATATCAAGGAATGTCTAGAAACCCTGGGTTCTAGTCCTCTCTTTCATGCCTTTTTGTATGATCTACGACAAGTCATAATCTTCCTGAACCTTCTCAGGATTATTCTGAAAGGAGGTGTATGTGTAGATGTTACATCTGGGGAAGGAGACAGCATAGCTCTCAATGACTAATAAAGCAGACAGTGGGATGCAGAATCCTCAGAGGTAGCCCAGAGGAAAGGTTAAAAACAAAAACAAAAACAAAAAAACCCTGTGAAAAATCTAAAAGTTAAGGAAGGAATGTGACAAAACCAGTATGTCTAATATCAGGCCGCCAATAACAAAATACCAGATTGGGTGGCTTAAACAATAGAAATTCATTTTCTCATAGTTTGGAACCTAGAAGTTCAAGATCAAGGTGCCAGCGTAAGTGACTTCTGGTAAGGGGTCCTTAACTAGCTTGTAGATGGCTGCCCTATCACTGTGTCTTCACATGGTTGGGAAAGAGAGCAAGAGAACAATCCCATCACAAAGGCCCCACGCCAATGACCTCATCTAAACCTACTTATCGGGGATCCCTGGGTGGCGCAGCGGTTTGGCGCCTGCCTTTCACCCAGGGCGCGATCCTGGAGACCCAGGATCGAATCCCACGTCAGGATCCCGGTGCACGGAGCCTGCTTCTTCCTCTGCCTGTGTCTCTGCCTCTCTCTCTCATTCTGTGTGACTATCATAAATAAATAATTGAAACTTTGTTTAAAAAAAAAAAAAAAAAAAAAAAAAAAAAAAGGGGATCCCTGGGTGGCGCAGCGGTTTGGCGCCTGCCTTTCACCCAGGGCGCGATCCTGGAGACCCAGGATCGAATCCCACGTCAGGATCCCGGTGCACGGAGCCTGCTTCTTCCTCTGCCTGTGTCTCTGCCTCTCTCTCTCATTCTGTGTGACTATCATAAATAAATAATTGAAACTTTGTTTAAAAAAAAAAAAAAAAAAAAAAAAAAAAAAAAAAAATAAACCTACTTATCTCCCAAAGGCCCAACCTCCAAATACTGTCACACTGAGGGTTAGTTAGGGCTTCAATTTAGGGGAACCTAATTCAGTCCACAGCATTTTGCCCCTGGGCCCTGACATTCATTTCCTTCTCACACACAAAATACATTCATTTCATCCCAACAGCCCTCAAAGGCTTAATTAACTCATTCCAGTATCAACTCTAAAGTCTGAAGTTTCATCTAATACCATCAAAGTCAAATATGGGTGAAGCTGACAATACAGTTCATTCTGTGGGCAAAATTCCTCTCCAGCTGTGAGTCTGTGGATCCAGACAAGTTATATGTTTCCAAAAATAGAATGTTAGGACAGGCGCAGGGTAAACATTAGCATTCCAAAAGGGAGAGGCGCCCAGGTGGCTCAGCTGGTTAAGCATCAGACTCCTGATTTCCCTCTGGGTCATGATCTTAGGGTCCAGAGACCGAAGATTAAGCCCCAAATTGGGTTCCGTACTGAGTGTGGAGCCTGCTTAAGTATCTCTCTCTCCCTCTTCTGTCCCTAGCCCCCCATGCTCATTTTCTCTTAAAAAACAGGCAGGGGTGGAGGGGTGTGTGAGAACAGTAAGAAAAAAGTGGTAATATGACCAAAGTCCAAAACCTGGCCAAAAAAAAAAATTCAATTAGGTCTTAAGGATCAAGAATAATCCTTTTCAGTTCAAAGTCCCACCTTACAGGCCCATTGCAGTACCAGTACCACTCCCATTCCATGGCTCTGTGGGATCCTGCCCCCAAGTCTCCCAGCAGAGGCCATAAGGCCTGCTGGAACTGAGGCAGTGGCCTATAATGATCTCTGAATTGCCTTTGGGATAATTTCTCCTCCTCCTTGAATAATTCATATTCATAGCCACATCACTCCATCATCCCACCTGTCAAATCCAAGAAGTCAACAGCCTTCCTTCATTTTGCCCCATCTCTGTCCCCTTTAGTTCAAACTAGTAGTATTTCTGCTCAAAAATCCTACAAGTTCTTTATCAGATGGTTTTCCTGCCACACGCTTAGTGTTTTTTCAGAACAAGCTTCCTCCCTTTATACAATATGGATAGGCTGAGAATTTTCCAAATCATCAAATTCGAGTCCTTTTTTACCTTAACAATTCCATCTTTAATTCTTCTCTCTCCACTTACATTTTACTATAAGCAGTCAGGAGGAATCACACTGTTCCATCAATACTTTGCTTAAAAATCTCAGCTAAGGAGTACCCAGGTGGCTCAGGCGGTTAAGTGTCTGCCTTCGGTTCAGCTCATGATCCCAGGGTCCTGGGATGGGGCCCACATCAGGCTCCCTGCTCATCAGGGTGTCTGCTTCTCCCTCTCCCCCTCCCTCTGGCTCTTGTTCTCTCTCTCTAATGAATAAATCTTTTTTTTTTAAGATTTTATTTATTTATTCATAAGAGACAGAGAAAGAGGCAGAGACGCAGGAAGAGGGAGATGCAGGAAGCCCGATGTGGGACTCTATCCCAGGACTCCAGGATCACGCCCTGGGCCGAAGGGAGACGCTCAACCGCTGAGCCACCCAGGCATCCCAAATCTTTTTTTTTTTTAATATTTTATTTACTTATTCATGAAAGACACAGAGGCAGAGACACAAGCAGAGGGAGAAGCAGGCTCCCTGCGGGGAGCCCGATGCAGGACTCAATCCCAGGACCCTGGGATCACAACCTGAGCCAAAGGCAGATGCTCAACAACCGAGCCACCCAGGCGCCCCTCTAATGAATAAATCTTAAAATAATAATAATAATAATAATAATAATAATAATAACTCCTCAGCTCAATATCTAATTGCATTGCTCACAATTCTTCCTTCTACAAAACATTACATCACAGTTCAGCCAAGTTCCTTGCCATTTTATAAGAATTACCTTTCCTTCAGTTTCTAATAATAATACGTTCCATTTCTGAGACTTCACCAGAATTGTCCTTAATGTCTGTATTTCTGGCATGCACCTCAAACCTCTTCCCAGTTACAAAGCTGCTACCACATGGTTAGGTATTAGCTACTGAGCACTGCATTTCTGGTACCAAAAGCGGTCTTAGCTTGGACTGCCACAACAAAATACCAAAGAGTGGGTAGTTTAAACAGAAATTTATTCTCACAGTTCTAGAGACTGGAAGTCCAAGATAAAGGTGCCAGCACGGCTGGTTTCTGGTAAGTTTTCTTTTTGGCATGTAGACAGACATTTTTCTGTGTCATCACATGGTGTGTGTGTGTTTGGGGGCTGGGTTTTAGGGGACAGAGAACAAACTCTTTGGTGTCTTTTCTTACAAGGTACCAACTGATCACAAGGGATCTATCATCTGACCTCTCTAAACCTACTTATCTCCCAGAGGCCCCATTTCCAAACACCATCACACTAGGGGTCAGAGCTTCAACATATGAATTTGAGGGGGTGGGGGGAGACACAGTTCAGTCTACAACACAACAGCTCAGCATGTTTCTGATAGCTTGGGTAGCAGAACATACCTTCTTTTCCCAGGATGATGAAAGAAGCACAGAAGAGAAGGAATTAAAGAAGATTCTTTGAGTTGGTGTAGTATACCAAAGGAATGCAGATTTCAGCAAGAGATTTCTCTGCTGGGGATCCTGATTATCACTTCACTGTAATAAGTTCAAGATGTGGCTTTGTAACACTTCAAATTCTTTGAAGTAATGAAAAAAAATGAACAGAACTTTTGTAAAAACATTATGGGAAAGATTCAGGATTCTTCAGAGAACTTTGAAGCAATTTTAGAAAACAGATCCAGGCTAAACTTGACTCATTTTCTTTGAAACCTAACTCTGTGACTGGGTTGAAATACCACTGTGAAATAAAGGCCTAACAGTGACGGCTAGGGATGGGGGTTGGACTAGAGACTATGAAATGGAATCATGACAAGGCCAAGAGAGAACCAACCATCTCCTATATACTCTATTTCTAGACTTAAATGTTTAATGGGCTTAGCAATCATCTCAACAGTCAGATGTACCGTGGCTTGAGTTTAATAGGAGGTCACACTGATGTGAGGACAAGATGTGGAGGGTAGCTACATGACGTTGAAGGGCCTTTCTAATACTTCATCCTCTGCATTTTCTACAAGGATGTAATAGTGGTTTCTAGAGACTACGTGCTGCTTCTAGATGAGGATACTGGCCTTGTTCTTACATAACTAAAGGGAAAGCTGAGAGCAGTGCCAGCTACAAGAGCCCAGAAAAGGTGAACTAATTAAACTGGCCTCAATCATTGAAATAAACGCAGGCCACCTAGAGCTGTAAGATTAAGGAAAAGGGATAAGCAAGGGCTTCAGGGAGAAAATGGTAAAAAGAAAAACAAACAAACAAAAAAACCCAAAGATGTCAGAAAGTATTGGAGGAAAGGAAGTAGATACCCAGTAAGTAAGCTCCTACTTAGGGATATTCCTAAGAAAGGGGAGAAAGCACTTCTGCTGAGGAAAGGTACACCAGATTTGAGTTCCTTGGAAAAGGAGAGAGATCATTTCGGGAGATTAAAAGAAGGGTCAAGAAGATAACAAACCCACTGGGAAATCAACAACAGAAAAACAATAATAGTGGCTGGCACTGAAAAAGATCTTTACAACTCAAAAAGATCTTGGCAGTTTATTCACACTCAATGGCATAGTGCCTGGCATATAATAGACGCACACTAAATATCTGCAGAGTCAAAAAAATGTTACTGAGTCCCACAACATCCCTGAGATCTTCCTAAGTTGGTACAGGGTGATACAACAAAATACAATATAAAAAGAATGAAATCTACACAGGCTAGCTACAATTTAGAACAGGGACCACCTTCAGATTTGTGAAGCCCTCAAAATCACACGAAAATTCTGGTCACATTTTTTAGCAAAAGAGTTCAGAGCGTTTGATAATAATTTCAGTGTGAGTTACCAGCAATTGATATATGATTAAACTAACTACTGTGCTGGCAAAAGCTAAGTGGGAATGTCATATAGATCTCTAAAATTAGCTTAAGTGATTCAAATGAAAATATGCAAGAGTGCAAAAACACTCAGACAAGTTTTATATCTAGATTACAGTTTCCTGTGTCAGTAGATCTTACCTGAATTATCATCCTTTAAGCATATTGTACATGGTAAACTACACCTCAAAGATTCAGGTTCACACTGTGAGTCTGTTGTTCTTTATACTGTACTTCCCCCTCCACGCCACAAAAGCAATTTTTAGCTACATTATCTCATTCGTGTTCCTGATGTTGCCTCGCAAACTTAGGAGTACACTAAAGGCACTTAACCGTTTTAGATTTTGATTTTGGTTTCCTAATAAATGTTAAAGACACTTCTATTAAATACACCACTAACGCAATCCTTTAAACAGCAGGGAATGCGAAATATACTCTTTCAGGGGAATCACATATTCCAGTGGAAAGAACTAGAGAGGCATCCAGCACGTCAAATCCGTGTAGATAAAGCTCACAAAAGTTTCCGACCTGGAACTCCCTAAGTGAAAAATTTCCAAGAAATATAAAAACCGAAACACTCAGCAGCGTCCTGGCCATTTACTGAAGCTCCGGTTGCTTGACGTTGAATTTTAAAAACGTCGTTACTTTTCCTAATCATGAAAACAAACTAGTGAACAGTAACAATACGGCTCCTTAACCGACTCCCCTCCCCTTTAAACTAGGCGGAGAATCGAAAACCACAAAGATACTACACTTTGATGTGTCCTTTAAAAAAGTATTTTACATTATGACCATTATTACACACCGCCCCCTACACGGACACACACACAATGAAACTGAATGAGCCCTAAAAAAAAAAAAAATCTGTATTTGAGCAATTTAACCTAAAGCCCCGTCTTTGAACCGCTAAACACCCCGGGGACATGTATGGCTTTTTTTCCCCCCCTTTTTTCCGGGTGAAAGAGATGAAGATGTTGTAAAAAAGGCTTAGAAGGCCCGGAACCCGGAGGTCGGTGTAGCAAGAGCGTCGGAGGTGGGGGCGGGGGTGGGGGTGGGGTGGGGGTGGGGGCGGGGGCGGGGGCGGGGCGGGAAGGCCGGAGGAAAGCGGGTGAAGAAGAGGATGGCTGGAAGGAAACGGAGAAGCGGGAAGGGGGCAGGCCGCTGGGCTGCGGGCGAAGGAGACGCCGGGCGGGAGCCCGGGGGTGGGGAGGAGAAGGGGCAGGGAGCCCCGGCCCCGCCCCGGGGAGGCCCGAGCGCCCGGCCGTCCCCCTTACCAGCGGGAGCAGGAAGCCCCAGAGCAGGGCGGTCGCGGCCGTGAGCGGCGGCCGCTGCGGCCCCATCGCACTGCTGGCGCCCGGCGGCGCGGCGCTTCTCGGCGGGCACGGGCTCCGGTCCCGCCGCGGCGCTGCCTCCGTGGCCGGGCCGGACGGGCGCGGACGGCGGGGGTGGGCGGGGGCCGCCGCTCCTGCCGGGGCCGCCGCTGCGGCGCCGACTTCCTCTTCCGGCTCCGCCCAGAGGACGCGGAAGCCCCCGCGCGGGGCACGTGGAGGCCGGGGCTGCGCGCGCCGCCAGCCGGGCTGCCTCTGGGCGCTGCGGGGCCCGGCGTCGGGGCGTGGCTCTCAACGGCTGCCGCACCGGACTGCCCGCGGAGTCCAGGGAGCAGGGGCCCGCCCGAAGCAACTTTTTCAGTTGCTCCGTCTTCCTCCCGGGAGCCGCCGTGCACCTGCTCGGAGCTCCGGTCCCCACCCGGGCGGGGCCCAAAGCCTACGTGCGCTGAGTCTTAACTCGCCGGTGCCCACCGTGTCCAGCCCACCGCAGTCTCTCTCCTCCAAACTGGTCTGTTTGCACCCTGGGCAGGGGTCTTAGATTTTTTATTAAGAGAGAGAGGCAGAGACACAGGCAGAGGGAGAAGCAGGCTCCATGCAGGGAGCCCGACGTGGGACTCGATCCCGGGTCTCCGGGGTCACGCCCCGGGCCCAAAGCGGCGCTAAACCGCTAAACCGCTGCGCCACCCGGGCTCAATCAGATCATGTCCGTCACTGCCCGCCACACTTAGAACAAAATCAAAACTCTACTCTGGCTTAAAAACTTTACCTAAGTTGGTCCCTGTCTTCTTTGACCCCATGTTCTCGACTTTCCCACGCTTTACATCCACGTGGGCCACCTTTCCTTCTTTTGTACTGGTAGTCCTTTGTCCTCAATGGTTTTCTCTCCCTCGATACCGGTTCCTTGGCATTCCCTCGCCAGCTTAAATGTCACTGCCCCAGCGGGCACTTCCTGATACACCCTATCTCAAGTAGCCATCCAGTCACTTTCATTACCACGTGGCTTATTTTAATTCTCTGCAAAGCGCTTTTCACTCTCATAGTCTTTTGCTTATGTGTTTCTCTGTGATATCGCCTCCCACTCCCAGCAAAGTAAGAAGTGCCTTTGCTTATACCTATATCTGGCATAAAGTAGATCCTCAGATATTCATTGGATGAATATTTAAATCTAAACACTGGATAGGATGCTGTCCCTGCCATCCCACAGCTGAGTTTAGCAAGGGACACAGATGTGTGAGCAAACATAGTTCAGTGTGAATAGTGACTTTTTCGTTTGCACAAGATGCCATGGGAGTATCAAAGGAACATATAAAAGGGGTGCCAGGAAAAATTCCAACCTAAGTTGAGTCTAGAAGGCTGAGTTAATTTTAGCCAGGCAATGGGCAGGGGAAGGGGGAGACTTCCAGGAAGAGTGAGCCATTAGTGTCAAAGCCAAAGGTGACATTGGAGGAACTGCAAAACTGGGGCGGGGCTGAAGTTATGAGTAGTGAAAGATGAAGTGAGAGTAGAGGGCCGAAGCCAAATCGCGAACAGATTGGGACGTCTTGCTTGGGACTTTATGCTTCATCCAATTGTTGGTGGAAAAGAGATTCATAATAACTAGAGCAGTGAGTTTCTGGTTTAGAAAACTCTTTGTGGTGGCAGGCGAGGTGGCAGTTGGATTGAAACAGGGCAAGGGTGGGAGCCAGGAAACCTGTCAGACAGCTGTGGTAACCTAACCCAGGCCAGGCATAGTGAGGACAACTAAGAGAGTGGCAGTGGAAATGGGGAGGAGGAGATGGATCTGAAAGATATGTAGCAGAATTTGGTAACTGAGAGGACATGGGACATGAAAGAGAGGGATGATTGCTAGGGTTCTGTCCTGGGCCATTTATTGAGATGATTCACCACAGGGGTCAGGATGGGAGGGGGGTTGTAGAGAGGAGTATTTTGGGCATATTTTGAAATTGATGTAGGACATCCAAGTCAAATGTTTGCAGGTTGGTTGGTGCTAAGGTTAGTGGCAGAATGAGGCCAGAACACAGGTCTCCTGCCTATCAATCCTCAACACTTTTTCATACTTTCTAGCTACTGAGGGCAAGCAAGTTTCCTCTTTAGTAAAATGGCTGTGATGGACTAGATGACTTCATCTCTAAATATTCCCTCCTGCCCAGAGTGGCACTTTGCCTGGTGAATCTCCAGTGTGGCTCCTGAGGCTGTCTGAAGATCTTTGGTTTTCCTGTCTACATTTATGCCCACTTTTCCTTCTCAACTGGAGAAAATTTTGTGCTTGCAGTCAAAGAAACTGTGTTATAGGCTAGTTCATTGTGCAATACTTCTTTGCTTGCTTTAGTTTTCTCAGTTAAAAAATATGGACACTAATACTTGTACTGCCTGCCTCACGATTATTGTAAAAACTACATGATTTGTAATGTGGGTAAAATTAATATGAAAAAAAATTTTTTAAAGCAGGAGGAAGAGAATGAGAAAAGGAGAAAGAAAAGAATAATAGAAGGAGGGATACCTGGGTGGCTCAGTGGTTGAGCACCTAGCTTTGGCTCAGGGCATGATCCCCGGATCCCAGGATCCCAGGATCAAGTCCCAAATTGGGCTGCCCACAGGGAGCCTGCTTCTCCCTTTGCCTATGTCTCTGCCTCTCTCTTTGTGTCTCTCATGAATAAATTAATAAGATTAAAAAGAAGTATAACAGAAGGCTGTGTTACTGCTGTCATCCAAAGTATCAGCATTATTTGTCATAATTCCCCTGTCAGAATGGTGTCTCCTTGGTCAAAGTCCAAAAAGCAAAGGAAACTGAGAGAATTAATGGAAGATTAAAGGATTCCTGTGTAATGACTTGACTACTGAAAAGGCTGTTAACAGTTATTTGGCGAATACTTCTGTAACATTTGAATTTCCCTGCAAGTATTAGGTATGATAAAGAGTAGCAGGATAAGCTTTAGTCAATATCTTTCTTCCATAAATAAACTATGTATAAAAATCCAATTACAGGGGCACCTGGGTGGCTCAGTTGGTTGGGCATCTGCCTTCAGCCCCCATCATGATCCTGAAGTCCAATGATCCAGCCTTGCATTGGACTCCCTGCTCAGGGGGGAGCCTCCTTCTTCCTCTCCTCCATTCCACTCATGTTCTCTCTTGCTCTAAAAGAAATAAATCTTTTTTTTAAAAATCCAATTACAGGGACGCCTGGGTGGTTCAGTGGTTGAGCGTCTGCCTTCGGCTCAGGGTGTGATCTCAGAGTCCCAGATGATGGAGTCCCACATCGGGCTCCCTATGGGGAGCCTGATTCTCCCTCTGCCTGTGTCTCTGCCTCTTTCTCTGTGTTTCTCATGAATAAATAAAATCTTTTTAAAAATCCAGTTACAGAAAACAAGGATCATTAGATTAAAGATCATTTTAATTTCTAAATATACTTACTTAATGGAATTTTTTCCCAATGATAAAAGAATGTTTTAAGTTGTTGGAACCTATGTTTTCTTCTAAGTGTTTTATAGTTTGTGGTCTTATATTTTACGTCTTTAAAGCATTTTGAGTTGATTTTTGTGCTTATCACTTTTTTAATGGGAATAACGATTGCCACCTCAGTCTCAGTAATTATCTTGTCCATAGATTAAAAAACTGCTTAGAGTTTCATGATTTTGCTTTTCTGTAAAGACTACCTGTCTTTGGTTAAATGCTTTCCTCCTCTAATACCTGTTTATGAGGCATTTCTCCTTGAGGAGAACATGTGACTTGAATGCTTCCTGGTTCACAAGAGGTGAGAGAAACAGAGAGGTGAGCCAACATCTATGGTTTCATCACTAGATCTTCTGTTCACCTGTTCACATATGTTTATTACTGTTTTTGGCAGAATTCCTCCCCATTGGAGTTATGTCAATCAGTCAAACATAAGTTGCCAGTTCCTACATGAGAGGCAACTTGAATCTTAGGGAGCACAGAAGAATATTTGGTAGCTGAAAATATTAGGAGAAAGAATTTCCTAAAGCTCACAGTTGTGGAGCAGCAAGTGACCCAATGTGATAGACCAAAATTCAAGCTCTGGTCACTTCTCTTAGGAAATCTTTGTCAACAGGGAAACAACAACTCCTCCTCCTCCTCCTCCTCCTATTACTATTATTACTACTTCTTCTTCTTTAAAGATTTATTTATTTATTTGAGAGAGAGAGCTGGCACAGTGGGGAGGGGCAGAGGGAGAGAGAATCTGAAGCAGATTCTACACCAAGCACGGAGCCCAATGTGAGGCACCACAACCTCAGCTGAAACCAAGAATCGGATGCTTAACTGATTGCACCACCTAGGCGCCCCAACAAGGAAACTTATTGAAAGCAACACCATGCAAAGTTTAATAATAATGTCTTATAAACCATTACTATTATTATTATTTTAAAATTCACATTTACACTTGTGTTTTTTGCATACATTATCTAATTTAATTCATGCAAAGCAATTTTATGAAGTAAATTATTACTTTCATTTGGCAGATGAGGAAGTGTAGAGGTCAAATTATTCATATGAAATCTCCCACAATATGTGAAGCAGGAATTTAAACCCAATCAGATAGGATTCTGACAGATAATGGAGTAGGGAGCATCCAGAATCTGTGAATTGGATTCCCCTTTGTATCATTGTAGGTGATCACTTCTCTGCCTTTTGGCTAAGATCAAGTGTGTCATTGTAGGTACTCAATAAATGTTTGCTTAATTAAGAACTTTTGCCAATAATTAAGATGGCTGTGTTGTCATTTTGAATATTTTTAGGTTCAACTAAATTATTTCTGAAATATCTTCTAAAGCTTAGACAAAACTAGACATTGAGGAACCAATGGATCTAATTTTAAAAAGTTATTTTATTTTTAACATTCTTTTTAAAGATTTATGTATTTGAGCATACATAAATACTCTCTCTGGAGAGAGAGCAGAGTGGGGGCAGAGGGAGAGGGAGAGAGAGAATCTCAAGTCAACTCCCGGCTAGGCTCAGAGCCTGACACGGGGTTCGATCCCATGACTCTGAGATCATGACCTGAGCTGAAACCAAGAGTCAGACACTCAATCAGCTGAGCCACCCAGGTGTCCCTAGTTCTTTTATTTTAATTTACTTTGAAAAATCTGAGGGTTTCCTCATTGGTAATAGGAGGAAGAAGTTTAAGTTGCAGATTTCAATATTAAGATGATTCTTTTGGGTGATAAGATTACTAAATCCAGAAATATATATATTTTAAAGTTATGTAGTTTTTTGAACAGTTTAAATTTACTAAGTGAGTTCTTTTTTTTTTTTTTTTTTTTTACTAAGTGAGTTCTTGATAATAGCATAGATTTTTTTCCTTCCAGGTTATATTTTACACTAAAAATGAATAACAATAACTTGATATGTGTGTACGATAACATTATAGATAGACTATGAATTCTTTGAACAAATAGGTTGCTTTATAAAAAAAATTTCTAAAAGAGAATGTATGGTAAGCTACAGTTATATTGTTCCTGGTGTTGGGGCATAACAAGAGGTGTTATTGTCTATATAAATCAGTGTGACTTCAAGACAGTGGTTGGTTTTAGATGTTGCTGGGAATGGCAAAGCCTACCCCATTTCCAAGCTTCCCAGGCAGAGCAGACTGAAATCATATGTTATTAAAATCCCTTTCTGGCTTCAGGTGAATTAATTGACATAGTTTTCTTGCTTTGGCACTACAGTATTATCTCTTGGCAGGTTGAGACTACTTTGGGCTTTTAAAACCAAGTCACTTTATTTATAGGAGCTTCCAGATTAATAAACTATCACCTACAGCAAGTACATGCAGTCAGATCTTTTTGATGCACACGGATATTTGCAAGCTTCTAAGGTGCCATTCATTAGACAATGGAATAATTTCCACATGACCTTTCTGGCTCTATTTTGCTATGAATCTATGAACTATTTAGCTACTCAGGGAAGACAGACTCAGGATTTTTTGACTAACAGTATAATTCAGGAAACTATATTGAACCCCTATTATGTGCCAGATGAATAATGAAAATTTACAGTTGTTAACCAGTGCTTTGCTCTCCCCAATTGACCAACAATTCATAAAAATAAATTTATGTCTTAAGTCAATATTTTATGAACTATCTGGTTTGGCAGGAATGTTCATTCATAAAAATGTGTAGGCTGACCCTTGTGAATTCTTTGCTGAAAATATGAAGTATATAATTATGTTTTCTCATTAACAAGCTTTGACTATATTAAGCTTTCCCCTTCTTTTCTATGTTTTTCATTAACCTACACCTGGCATTCTGTGTCAGGTGTACATGCCGGAGATCGCAGCGATAGGGCCTCGTGATATCGCCAGCCCGGTCTAGGCATTAGTGTGCGACCCAGTCAGCAACTACAGCTGGTCATTTCCAGCCACTCAGATCAGCTGACATGGGGACGTCAATTTGAATGAGGCTAGTGACCCACTGTCACAAGATACAGACTTAGGACCATGAGTTAAAAATTCAATAATGAAAGAGAAGAGCACAGGAAATAAAGAAGTATTTTACAATTTATAGAGATAAAAAGAGTGCTATATATTCTTTACCTTAACTTTTTTCTGGAAATATAATATACAGAAAGGAAAATGCACATATTGTAAGCGTTGACCTTGATTAGCTTTCACAAACTCCACAAGTCTGTGTATTCAGAATGTGATCAGAAAGTAGCATTACTAGCTCCTTAAAAGTCCCCTCTTGTGTTTCCTTCTAGCTACTATTTGCTCCCAAGAGTTACTGCATTCTGGCTTCTTTCTTCCTCCAGCCTTATTAAGATGTAATTGACATATAACATTGTATAAATTTAAGGTGTACAATGTGATAACTCAGTATACATATATATTGTGTAATATATTATGATTGCCACAATAAGATTGGTTAACACATACATTACCTCACATAGTTACCGTGTGTGTGTGTGTGTGTGTGTGTGTGTGTGTGTGTGAACATTTAAAATTTACTCTCTGAGCAACTTGTATGTATAAAAATCATCATGCTGTACAGTAGATCCTCAGAATTTAGTCATTTTATAAGTGGAAGTTTGTACCCTTTGACTCACATCTCCTCATTTCCTCCATTTGCTTCTGGCAACTACCATTCATGCTGCTTCTTTAGATTCTGTAAATAAGTGAGTTGATACAGTATTTGTTTTTCTCTGACTTATTTCACTTAGCATGATATCCTCAAGTTTCATCCATGCTCTGCCCGCCAAGATTTCCTTCTTTTTTATGGTCAAAAAAATATTTTGTGTATATATGTGTACATATCCATTCATTTATTGACAGGTACTCAGGTTGTCTCCATGTCTTTGCTATTGTGAATAGTGGTGCTGAACATGAGAGTGCTGATATCAATTCAAGTTAGTGATTTCAGAAAGATGCCCAGAAGTGGGATTGTTGTTTCCACAGTGACTGCACCAATTTATATTCCCACCAAGAGTGTACAAGGATTCCCTTTTCTCCACATCCTCACCAACTATTATCTCGTCTTTTTAATAATAGCCATTCTAGCACGCATGAGGTGTATTGCATTATGGTTTTGATTTGCATTTCCTTGATGATTAGTGACATTGAGCACCTTTTCATATGTATGTTGGAATTGCTTTCTGACTTCCGTCACCACATATTTTGTCCCTTCTGAAACTTCGCATAATTTGTAATCATATAATTTGTACTCTTTTGTGTCTTGCTTTTCTCTCAACTTTATGCTTGTGAAATTTATCCAATTTGTTGCATGTGGTGGAGACCAGTTGATTAGATTGTTGTAGAGTATTCCATTTAATCAATATATTACAATTTATTATCCATTCTCTGCTTGTGAGCATTTGGGTAATCCTCTACTTTCCATGAATTCAAAAGGGAGAGCATGTGTTTTAAACAATAAAAGACTTGGCCTGAACTTGTTCCTCCAGTCTCGGGTTTTGTCATTTCTCTAATCTCACTGTAAGTTCCAGTCACTCCTGGCCATTGAACATTCTGGAAAGCTGTTTGCCACCACCTATGCCTTAACCTGGATAATATCCACTCCTTTGGGCCTTAATTGGGATGCCACTTCTTCCAGAAAGCAACTCCCTTCCCCCAAGCTATTAGTGAACTTTTGCAGACAGGTCACAACTCAGTTATTATATAATCTCTCCTCAATTTTAATAAATACAGAAATTTAATATGAACATTTCCAAAAGAAAAATGTTTCTTTTTAAACATCATTCTTGAAACATAGTCTTCTACTATGGTGTTTCAGTGGAATTTTATATTTGTTGGATTAGAGAGGCCAGGGTCAAAACATGTCTGCAGTATGCTCCCATCTCCAAGTCCTCTGAGAAGAGAGAGAAAAACAGGTGTGCTAAAGATTCTCAGGTAATTTCCCACCTGAGTCTGTCTACCTTTGGATAATAGCCTGGTTTCTCTATCTCCTTTGGCCCAAGGCTGCTTTTCAGGTTTGGAGGGACTAATCTGAGTTGGAAGATGCATGTGGACTGGACTAAGGTGATGATAAGAAGCATTTAGGGTATTGTACATATCTCTTCCCAACTCCATGTTTGTTAACTCCCTGCTGGTAGCTTGAAATTTGTCATAATAGGAATATTTATGCCACAAAAATTGGCAAATACTATAAATCAGGGCATTCCTCATCCCCCAAAAAGATCATTGTTAAAAATTTATGAGCACACCACCAACTGCAGAAGTAAACCAAACAAATGAAAATCCTTGCCTTCATGGCTCACATTCAAATTGGGGAGATAGACAAAAGAAATAAGTGAATTATGTTAGAAGTATATCAGAAAGAGATACATGCCAAAGAGACAAAACTGGGGAAAGAGAAGGAGTGTTTGTGTGTGTGTGTAGCGGTGTGGTGAGCATTGCAATTGCTAATAAAGTGGTCAGGAAATGTCTCACTGAGAACATAATATTTTTGAGCATTATTTTGAGAGTAACCCATGCAGATAGCTAAGAGCAGAGTAGTCTAGGCAGAGAGAACAGTAAGTACAAAGGCCTTGAGTCAGAAATGTTGCAAATGAGGAAGGAGAAGAGTAGTAGGAGCTGAGATCCTAGAGGTAATGGGTGAAAGTAGAGAGGGGTGGAAGATCAGATGACGAAAGGCCTAGAAGGTCACTGTAAAGAACTGACAAGAGCTTAATCAGGGAAATTGCAGTTTTTACAGAATTAAAATATAAAGGTATCAAATGTTACTTTGCCAGATTCCTTGCTGAATTTATTATTATTTTTAGAGAGCATGTGCATGTGTGTGCATACACGTGAGGGGGGGTAGTGGGGGAGGAATAAGGAGAGAGAGAGAGAGAGAGAGAGAATCCTAAGCAGTCTCCATGCCCAGCATGGAGCCTCACTTGAGGCTATCCCAGGACCCTGAGATCATGACTTGAGCCAAAATCAAGAATCAGTCTCTTAACTGATTGAACCACCCAGACGCACCTCCTTGCTGAATTTAAAGGTAACTTATTAATTGCTTTCTTTATACAGGTTTAACTTGTACACTTGAGTTCATAGCACTAGCCACAGGTAACTATTTGAATTTAAATTAATGAAGTTTTGACTCGGGGAAATGAAAATCAAAACCACAATGGGATCCTACCTCATACCTGTCAGAGTGGCTAAAATAAAAACCATAAGAAATAGCAAGTGTTGGTGAGGATGTGGAGAAAAAGGAATCTTTGTGTGTATTGTCAGTAGGAATGTTAACTGGTGCAACCAATGTGGAAAATAGAATGGGGAATCCTTAAAAAATTATGAATAGAAATATCCTATGATCCAAAACTTCTGCTACTGAGTATTTACCCAAAGAAAATGAAAACACGAATTCAAAAAGATATATGGACTCCTATTTTTAGAGTAGCATCATTTACAATAGCCAAGATATGAGAGCAACCTCAGAGTCCATAACTAAGGAAGATGTGGTATATAGATGATGGAATATTACACAGCTATAAAAAAGGATGGGATTGTGCCATTTGTGACAACATGGATGGACCTAGAGGACACTATGCTAAGTGAAATGAGTCAGACTTAGCAAGACAAATATCATATGATTTCACTCATATGTGGAATTTAAAAAGATACTCAAATGAATAAACAAACAAAAAGCAGAACTATAAATAAAGAGAACAAACTGATGGTTGCCAGAGGAGAGGATGGTGGTGGGATGGGCAAAATGAGTGAAGGGGAGTGGGAGATACATGTTTCCAATTATGGCATGAACAAGACATGGAAATAAAAGGCATAGCATAAGGAATATATGAAAAAATGTAGTGGTGTTGTATGATAATATATGGTAGCTACATTAAGCATAGCATAATGGATAAAATTGTCAAATCACTGTTTGTAAACCTGAAACTAAGGTATCATTGTGTATCAACCACTCAAAATATTTTTAAAACTAATTAAATTTAAATACAATTAGCTTGAATTATGAAAATAAAATTAAAAATTCTGTTCTTGGGGCACCTGGGTGAATCAGTGGGTTAAGTGTCTGCCTTCAGCTGAGGTCATGATCTCGGAATCCTGAGATTGAACACCAAGTTGGGCTCTCTATTCAGCAGAGAGTCTGCTTCTTTTTCCCTCTCTACCCCCTATCCCCATTCTTGCTTTCTATCTTTCTCAAATAAATAAATAAAGTCTTTTTAAAAAAATTCAGTTCTTCGGTTGTAAAGGCTACATTTCAATTGTTCAATATCCACATGTGGCTGATAGCTACCATGTGGGGCAACACAGATATAGAATATTCTCATCACTGCAGAAGTTTCTATTGAACAGGGCTGTTCTAAGGAGGAAATCTTGCTGGGGTTTAGTATAGGCTGGGCTCTGGTTCTTAGCCTTTTTGTGGATGGTACATTTGCCCTAGCAGACCTTTGGCAAGAACACCTTAGTACAGGCATTCTGGAGCCATTTGATTTCTGCTCAGATTGTAAGTTTCTATTTCAGGACCTTATTTCTGAAAGTAGCTTTACCTAAAACCTGTAATCTTCTCCAGAGACATCCTTCAGTTCAGTTATATATTCATAAAAAGTGAGTGGTCACTGGCTATTACCTTGCTTGTATAACCTGTTGTTGTGAAAAGCAAGGATGGGGTTGATGCAAATTACTGGTCATAAATGGCCCAAATTACAGCCTTGAGACTTTATTTATTTATTTATTTTGTGGTTGTTTTCAGTACTAAGGAGTCACATCAAATAGTGATTAAATCTGAGATATAAATTGCTCAGAGTCAAGAAATTCTAAATAATCCCTTACTCTTTTGTGTAAGAAAAGATGCTTTGTGGGAGTTAACTCAGAGTTCTTCACCCCATACTTCCCCACTCTATGTGGAGTGTGGTGCTGTCAAAACTTGATCTGACGAGGGCCTTTCCTCTAGCCGATTCTGTGTAGTGAACAGAAAGCAATCTCTGAACATTCTAGAAATGGCAGTTACACTATCAGCTTCAAAGCTAAGCTAGGTTACTTGGAGTAGAATGATTCATGAGCATTCTTCATATCCTGAAAGATGGGATCTTTAGGAGAACATGTGTCCTCTGGGCTCAGGTGAGCAAAGATCTCTTGGGCTGAGGAGGCTTGGCTGGCACCTGTGATTCCTTGTGCATTTCCCTGAGTTGAGACTGGGTCTTCTGGCCAGGGGTACCCTCACACCTCTCCAGCTTCCTTCATGTAGTATTATTTTCCCTGTTTTTTCAGCCAAACACAGTGTAGAGTTCTACACACTGGCATGTCCCCTCCCTCTATACTTGCCCTCTGGGAAGAATCTGAAGAGTTTATGTTAAAATATAAATGACTTAATGATTGCTTTTCCATGAGTAATTTTATGGAAACTGAGACAGTCCCCTTGTTGGTATAAATCAAAGGAATAAAGCTCTAATTTCTAATTCTTTTTTTTTTAAGAATTTATTTATTTATTCATGAAAGACACAGGGAGAGAGAGAGGGAGAGGCAGAGACACAGGCAGAGGGAGAAGCAGGCTCCATGCTGGGAGCCGGACTTGGGACTCTGGGACTCGATTCAGGGTTTCCAGGATCAGGCCCTGGGCTGAAGGCGGCGCTAAACCACTGAGCCACCCAGGCTGCCCTCTGATTTCTAATTCTAATTAAAAATTCAGATATTGGCTAAGCATCTTTCTAGTGCCTCTGTGGTAACATCATGTTTATAGTTAGAGTATACTTATAACAGTCTGCCTGGGATAGTCTTGGTTTATATCTATTGCTGTTGCATATTTACCAACAGTGTTCCTTTTCACTCGCAAAATATCTGGATGATAAATTAGTCACGTTGTTTACAGCCCTTTCTTTACCTAAAGTCTGGAGAATAGGTGTAAGGCGCAATCTTCTCAAACGTTAGCTTCCCCAGATCATTTCTATGCCTTCCCCTCCCTTTTCAAATTCCATTCTCAAATTGGAAAGTACTACAAGACAAATGATTGTACCTGGCATTTATTTTTCTCAGCAGTTGGTTAAATAATGTAATTAATGTAATCAGTGATGGTCTTTTTTTTTAAGATTTTATTTATTTATTCATGAGAGACAGAGAGAGAGAGAAGCAGAGACACAGGTAGAGGGGAAGCAAGTGCCTCACAGGGAGCCCAATGCGGGGCTCCATCCCTGGATCCCAGACTCACACCCTGAGCCAAAGGCAGACGTTCAACTGCTGAGCCACCCAGAAGTTCCCAGTTATGGTCTTTGAATAAAATCCTAAAGGTATGCATCTTTCCCAGGCTACTCCTTATCAGTTTAATCGTCTTGATTTCAAATGTTTCCCTTTATGTTTGTCTAGGAAAACATTTCTCTAATGCTTTGTTGTATTATTTCCACAAACCAGTATTTTGATTGGATTGATTCCACTTTTTATTTCTAGAACTACAGTGACTGGTCACAGATTTTTGTCCAAAGGGCATGCAATTAGAATGTTATGATCTTGCCCTTGGGCTCTACATCTTATATGAGATAAGAGTCTGGAGTATCTGGCTTCTGCGAAGTTCATTCTCAGCTAGACTAGCCTAAAGGCAAACTGGAACACCAGTCACTAGTAGTGAGCTACGCCTGCATGCATATAAATGGCATTTTAAGAAGAAGAAAGCATAAAGCCACAAAGTCATAATGTTATTTTAGAGAGGGACTGGAGCTATAAGAGGCACACCATGCAAGCAAGCACTTATACTTTTAGCTATTCTAAGTTCTCTGTTGGTTATTATGAAAGTATATGTATATTCATTTGGATTTTTATGTCAAGAAGATATTTTAACAGTTCTTTTTGCTTGTGCAGCTGTTTCCCTTAAATATATTGGTATACATCTTACAACTTACTTTTATAAAAAGTCAGGCTAAAAAAAAAGAAAAGTCAAGCTAAAAAGGATTTGTCATGACAATTTCCTTAGCACCTTAGATTACAGAATTTCCAAATTCATGCATGACCAGGGAATTTTCATAACTTTGCCCTTGGAACTCTTTGGTTCCAATTGGTTAGAAATTAACCTATTTTATGTCCTCTGGAGCAAAGGGTTAAATCCTAGCATCAAAGTTAATTTAAAACAACAGTTGGCCTCCTGTGCAAACATTCTCTTTCACTTAAGGACACACTCATTTTTTTTTCCATTCCAAATGCCAATTTACAATTCAGTGAGCTAGTTTTCTATTTATAGTGTCTTGCCTTAAATGTTATCTCTTAAATATTTTGTGTTCTAAAACACAGAAAAGTATATCTACCTTCACACCAAAAAAAATCTACATCGACCAAGAAAATTACCTATACCAGTAATGGCAGTGACAATATGAAAACAATGTATTAGTGTGAAGGAGAAGATATTAACAGTCTGCTTCTTTCCATTAAGTGAAGAACTTACACAAAGAAATAGTTACTGAGTAAAAATAAAAATGAACATGTATAACCTCCTGAAGGGAAGGAAAGACACATTCTAACTAGACAGATGATGATATTCTACTTTACTAATTAAAATCTTCCAGGAGCACCTGGATGGCATAGTCAGTTAAGCTTCCGACTCTTGGTTTTGGCTTAGGTTGTGATCTCTCAGGGTCGTGAGATTCAGCCACATGTCAGCTTCTACGCTCAGCTTGGAGTGTGCTTGAGATTCTCTCTCCCTCTCCCCATGCCCCTCCTGCTCATGTTCACTCACACACTCTCTCTGAAATAAAATAGATCTTAAAAACAAACAAACAAAGCACCTCCCAGAACTTATGGTTGTAGTTAGAGACACAATGGTTGTGGACCAGGAATGTGGATTACTCAGGGAAGCTGGCTTGGGTGGGTCTCTAGGCCTGGGCTCTAACATAGTGTTGCAGGCCCTGAGACTTACTTTTGTCAGGACATCTATAGGATGTCATAAGAAAACGAACAAACACAATCTCCACATATTCATTTTTAGCTTTTAAAAATTTCTGTCTACATATGTATGCTATATAGATCAATGTATGTCTGTACATGTGCTTGCCTACATATGTTGGTTTATTTGTTGGGATCTCAGGTAAAGAAGGTTGAATTCATGCCATTCTTTTTTTTTTTTTTTCATGCCATTCTTCAGTTACTGGCATGTTATCATTATTGGTCCCTCCAAGACCCCTCTGCCCTATTTATATAGCTATCCATCCATCCATTGATCCATTCATTCCTTTTGGTCATTATATTCTACTCCCAACCCCTACCCCCATAGGTGCTTTAATATATTTTATGTGTGTCTTTGTATTTGAGTGTTATACAAATTGTGTATTACCTTCTGTGCTTATATTTTTAGTTCACATCATAGTATTGCATTCTGGGGATCTCTGGGTGGCTCAGCAGTTTAGTGCCTACCTTCGACCCAGGATGTGATCCTGGGGTCCTGGAATCGAGTACCACATCAGGCTCTATATCAGGCTCCCTGCATGGAGCCTGCTTCTCTCTCTACCTGTGTCTCTGCCTCTCTCTCTCTCTCTCTGTGTGTATCTCTCATGAATAAACAAAAAGTCTTTTTTTAAAATTTTTATTTATTTATGATAGTCACACAGAGAGAGAGAGAGGCAGAGACACAGGCAGAGGGAGAAGCAGGCTCCATGCACCAGGAGCCCGACGTGGGACTCGATCCCGGGTCTCCAGGATCACGCCCCGGGCCAAAGGCAGGCGCTAAACCACTGCGCCACCCAGGGATCCCAACAAAAAGTCTTTAAAAAATAGTATTGCATTCTATCTTTTGTCATTACTATGTTTTAAAGATTTGTTCTTACTGTCACGTGGTATGTAGCATCCATTGCATCCAACTTCTTCCACTTTCTCAGTAATGGCAACCCACATTACCTCCAACTCCCCAGCACCATAAACAATGCTCCAGTGAACACCCTCTTTCATGTTCCCTGAGAGACCAGTCTAATTGATGTAAACTGATATCTCACTGTCTTTTTAAAATTTTTAAATTTTCTCCCAAATGGGGAGTAGGTTTTCCCAATGTCTCCTAAGCAGTTTGTTCCTTTTATAGTGATTTGTGGTTCCACTTTCATTGCATAAGTTTCAATTTGGACATGGGTATGTCTCTGAGCTGTTATCTCTGTCCAAATACTTATTTCCAGTGAGAACCATGTATTCTCAGAGAAAACAATAACTTGTGTAGATTCACCAGGGGACAACCCCTTCTTCCTTGTGTTTGATTACCTGGCAGGTCAAATGATAAATCAGAAATTTTCCTGGTGACCATGGAGTCAAGCAAATCATTTTAAGGGATTTTTTTTAAAGACTTTATTTATTTATTCATGAAAGACACACACACAGAGAGGCAGAGACACAGGCAGGGGGAGAAGCAGGCTCCATACAGGGAGTCCGATGTGGGACTCGATCCCAGACTCCAGGATCATGCCCTGGGCCAAAGGCAGGCGCCAAACCGCTGAGCCACCCAGGGATTCCCTAAGGGATGTTTTTATGTGTACATCTAATTCAGCTGAAAATCTCTGACCCGTAGAAGAATGGTGTCTGCTGAATAGAATCTTTATCACTAGACAGCGCTTATTTGGCTCTTCATAACTAGGCTTCAAACAGATCTATTCACTTTTTATTTATTTGTTTTTTAATTTTTTTAATTTATGATAGTCACAGAGAGAGAGAGAGAGAGAGAGAGAGGAGCAGAGACATAGGCAGAGGGAGAAGCAGGCTCCATGCTCCGGGAGCCCGACGTGGGATTCGATTCCGGGTCTCCAGGATCACGCCCTGGGCCAAAGGCAGGCGCCAAGCCGCTGTGCCACCCAGGGATCCTTCTATTCACTTTTTAAATACTGCATTCATTCTTCAGGCTGGCATGGTACAGGTCATCAGAAACCAGCATGTTTAGAACAATCACATTCTAGGCTTGCCTTCTGAGATGACTCCAAGTCACCTCAGTTACATTTAATTAAACAGATGAAAGGTAGTATAGCTTTGGACACAGATGGGTTTGAATCCTGGTTATACTATTTCTTAGCTATGCAGACACTGTGTAATGCCTACTCATCAGGTTTTTTACTCTTCACTTTCCCCACCTCTACTCCCATCTACCCCCATGTCTTCCTTGCTAGATTTTTTTAAGGTGGCAACATGTCCAGTCTGGACATGAACTGGGTTGTGGCCATATGCAGATGTGACACTTGGTGCAGTGATGGGCATCCTGTGACCATGAGGAAATAGCCTCAGATAAAAAAAAGTCACCCTATTTATGATGGCCCATCAGAAAGATGGAAAGAGTTTGTGTCCTGAAGAATGTTGTAGAGCTGCTGAACCTCCAAACCTCTCATTAAGTAAATAGTAAATGTTCTTGTGGCTAAACACATGCTACTCAAATATGGTCTGCAGACCAGCACTGGCATCACTTGGCTGCTTATTAAAAATTAAGAATCCCACCCCCACCCCCAAACTACTGAATTAGAATTGTTAGTTTAATAAGATCCCAGATAATTCTTATGCACGTTAACATTTAAAAGCACTGCTATAAGCCACACATCACAAATTCTTATTTCTTGTAGCTGAATTCATCCTAATTGACACACTATGACATTGACCAAGTTACATAAAACATCTAAACCTCAGTTTCCTTATCTGTAGAATAGGAGTAAAAATAATAGTACTTGCTTTGTAAAAATGCTTCAATGAGTAAATGAGTACATAAAATATGCAGTACAGCATCTGGCACATTTTTAGCACTCAGTGTTAGCTATCTTTACTGGAGTCTGCAAACATCCTTAGGATAGATAGTAAAGTTTGAGTGCAAATGCAATACTCTGTCCTTCCAGGTGTTTCCTAGGTGTTTCCAGAACATCTGTTGGGGTGAGGCTTTTATTGTCACGGTTGCTGCAAGGAATATAGGATAGACTACCTCTAGTAGCTGCTTTCCTGAGAATTGACAATTGATAATTTATATCTACTAGCAGCAGGTTTGGTTTTTATTTTTTTAACTTCCTTAAGTTCAGTAATAGAAGTCATTGTTTAGAAACAACGATCTATTTAGCTGGGCAGTGAAGATACAGGCTGGCTAATGAAAGCAAGGCATATCAGGAAGCAGTGAAGGATAAAAGTGAAAATAAAGAAGGAAGATACTTTAAAAGCTGGTGTCTAAAATAAATAAATAAAAATAAAAGCTGGTGTCTGTGGCAGTTGTGCAGTAGGACAATTGGCTGGGACTTTTGTAACTTCATATTAAGTCATCAAATGTTAGGCTGAGGTCCTGGGTCCTGCTAGGCTTTATTTAGAATAATAAAATAATGTGTGCATCCCAAGCATGTACTAAAATGCAGTGTATTTATATAAGAATATAAGGCTCTAAACCATTAATGCATTTGTGATACTCTACAATTAAAACACGTTCGTCACGAAAAGCATCAAGAAAATATTAAATATCAAAAGAAAAACAAAATACCCCAATGACCTCTGAACTGTGCTGTCTCAGAACTCCTCTGTGAGGCCCCACTGATTACTCTAGGCTGGAGAGAAAGGTCAGGAGGATACCTGGCTCTGGACCCACCCATATCAGGTGGTAAAAGGCAGGATGGGCCCAACTGAAAGTAGAGGCTCTGGCGCTCAAAAGAGCAAAGGGGCCTCAGTGAAATGCAGGTGAAATGGGCATAATTGAACTAAATACTTGGTCTGCCAATAGAGCACCAGGGTAGAACAAGGTTTCCTAGCACACTGGGGGAGGCAGTGTATGGCGAAGGTAGGTGAGACTTAAGATGCCAAATAGGCAGAAAGCTGGCTTCTTCTGCTTACCATGGTTAATCAGAATGGAATGGACTCTGGAGAGGGGTTTATAGCTCTGATGCAGGACCCAGCAAAAGCAAAGTGAGGTCTATTCTTGGAATATTAAGCTAAAAACTCTAAAAGCAGAAAGAAGCTTCACAAAAAGTACTGGAACTCAGGCTCAGGAAGTAGTACCCATTAACAGAGCAGGGCACCTTGTGTGCATAAGGAAATGCAATTCCTTAGTTCTTTCATGGGCAGCACTAGCCAAGTGCCAGTTTAGATCTGTGTCAAGGAGGAAATGGTGGGAAACATAGGAGCCCAGTGGTCAGCATTAATAAGAGGAACTCCTGCTTTAGGCCCTTACAAACTGGGATGGTGACTAGGGTGTAGCAAGCTGCCTAAATGCTTTTTTTTTTTTTTTCTAAATGCTTTTTTATCCCAGCCTTGGATGGGTGAATGTAAGGCCTTGAGTATTATTAAAAATCCAAATTCAATGGCTAAACACAATAATTTCTTATTCATGTCACAGTCCAACATGAATTGTTTAGGATCAAATGGGTGGAAGCTTACTCAGTCATTCAGGGACTCAAGCTCCAAGGATTTCATGTCTGTGGCTCTGGCATCTTCTTGGGCCTTGGAGAGGACCAAATTTTTAGACCAATCCTTAGGCAGGTCTGGAACTAAACTGCTATGCTCCATGGAACATAGATTATCTTGGACTAGGCCAACATTTGGACCAGATAAAAGTGTATTAAATGATAAATTCAGAGTATTTTTTTTATTTTATTTATGATAGTCACACAGAGAGAGTGAGAGTGAGGCAGAGACACAGGCAGAGGGAGAAGCAGGCTCCATGCACTGGGAGCCTGATGTGGGATTCGATCCCGGGTCTCCAGGATCGCGCCCTGGGCCAAAGGCAGGCACTAAACCGCTGCGCCACCCAGGGATCCCAATTCAGAGTATTTTTTAAAAAGATTTTATTTATTTATTCATGAGAGATACACAGAGAGAGGCAGAGACTTAGGCAGAGGGAGAAGCAGGATCCCTGCAGAGAGCCCCATGGGGGCTAAATCCCAGGACCCCGGGATCACAACCTGAGCCAAAGGCAGAGACACTCAACCACTGAGCCACCCAGGTGCCCTATCCCGAATTCAGGCTATTTTATATAATTTCACTGAAAGTTTTTCTCATAGTATGATTATGTGGTAAATCAGCTTTAAAATGAACAAGAAATGATTTTTTATTTTCATATGCTTTATAAATCTCTCAATAGGCTGCTTAATGATAAATAATTAGAAAAATGCAAGTAATTCCATGATCATAGATTCTTAATAATATAGTATAATAGTATATTTTGATAAACTATTCTACATCCCAAAATTTTATGTGTAACTTTTTGTGTTAGAAGGGTGAAGGCTTAGCAAGAGTTGAAAAGATTAATAAATAGACTATTTGTATTAAAATCTCCTTTTTCTAGTCTTGTGACTCATTCCTCAGGAGTTTTTTTTTTTTAAGATTTTATTTATTTATTCATGAGAGACACAGAGAGAGAGAGAGAGAAGCAGAGACACAGGCAGAGGGAGAAGCAGGCTCCATAGAGGGAGCCCAAAGCGGGTCTCAATCCCAGGTGTCCAGGATCAGGCCCTGGGCTGAAGGCGGCGCTAAACCGCTGAGCCACCCAGGCTGCCCTCCTCAGGAGTTTTTAAAGTGTTGTGTTATCTTTATATCAAGTTTTTATCAAAGTTTGTAATCTTAACCTTATTTTAAAAACAGCAGAGCAATGAAATGATTCCTAGGTACTCACCATTGATCAGTGCTATTATACTCTTGTTTCACAGACAATGAAGCAAATCTCTGAAAAGTTTAGTAACCTAGCCAAGGCATGAAGCTGGAATTTAAACTGAGGCTGACTGATTTCAGGGCCCATAGCTTTTTCCAGGTTTACTTATTCATTAGACAAAGTGAGAGCAAGCAGCAAGATAATTGACAAGAGGGTGAATAAAAGTTATTCTTTACCTTATAGTGTATATTTAAATCTGGACCATCAAGCAAAAAGTTCAAAGAAATGTTCTTAATTTTCCTGATCTGCTCATGCAAGAAATGTTCTTGCTGCACACCCCTGGGGATTTTTTTTTTTAAATTCCCTGAACCACTACAAGAGTGGGTGGGCTGGACACATTAACAAATCATAACATGAAATCAACTGTGACAGGCCTTTCTGTGCCCTGTCATCAGCTTCCCAAGTGTCAGAGAGGCGGCTCAATCTGTACTGTAAGTTTGTGTTTAAAAAAAAAAAAAGTTAGTGTTGCCACCAAACTAGAGAAAAAATAATGGACTGGGAATACACTGCCAATCATTTAAAGCAAAAACGATCTTAATTTTTTTTTTAGTAACATAATTATCCCATTAGACTAACTGTTCATCATGGGAAGTTCAGTCTAGTAGTGATGAACACATTTTTTTTAGAGACTTCATTCTTTAGAGCAGTTTTAGGTTTACAGCAAAATTGAACGGGATGAGGATCCCCGGGTGGCTCAGCGGTTTAGTGCCTGCCTTTGGCCCAGGGCATGATCCTGGAGTCCCGGGATCGAGTCCCACATTGGGTTCCCTGCATGGAGCCTGCTTCTCTTTCTGCCTGTGTCTCTGCCTCTCTCTCTCTCTCTCTATGTGTCTCTCATGAATAAATAAAATCTTTTAAAAAATCGAGTGGAATGTACAGAGCATTTCCTTTTTTTTTTTAAGAGCATTTCCATATGCCCCCTGCCTCCATGCATGCACAGCCTCTCCCATTACTAACATCCCCCCACCAGAGTGGTACATTTGTTACAATTGGTGAACCTACACTGACAAATCAATATCACTGAAAGAATAGATTTTTTTAACTTGAGAGATCTAGTTGTCTGATTCCAAATGACCCAACCACACAACTGATGCATTCATTGTGAACATTCAGACTAAGTATTACCAAATGCAGGTAT
Organism: Nyctereutes procyonoides; assembly: GCF_905146905.1. Taxonomy (NCBI): domain Eukaryota; kingdom Metazoa; phylum Chordata; class Mammalia; order Carnivora; family Canidae; genus Nyctereutes; species Nyctereutes procyonoides. The sequence goes on along the minus strand of NW_026575040.1, from coordinate 23,962,829 downwards.
TAGTTAGAAATGCATATTTCTAGAATGATATTTAGAGAGTTTCTGAAGATTTTAATAGGGTATTTTACCCCCAATGGAAATAACTTTATACTTTTTTTTTAACTTTATACTTTTTTTAAAAAAGATTTTATTTATTTATTCATGAGAGACACAGAGAGAGACAGAGAGAGAGAGAGAGAGAGAGAGAGAGAGAGAGAGGCAGAGACACAGGCAGAGGGAGAAGCAGGCTCCATGCAGGGAGCCCTATGTGGGACTTGACCCCGGGTGTCCAGGATCAGGTCTTGGGCCAAAGGCAGGTGCTAAACCGCTGAGCCATCTGGGCTGCCTAACTTTATACTTTTTATGGGTTTTTTTTCCCGCCCTATTTATTTCTTATTGAACTTTAAAAATTACAGGGGCAGGAAAGGATAGATTGGCAGAGTGCCCAAAAAACAAGGTCTGTGTGCAGACTGACTCTAGCCCTGACTAGCTCTGAGCCATTCTCATTGTCATAGAATAATTAGAGTGGGAGAAAGCACTCTCCTTTCTCCTCCAATACAAGTTGGAAAAGCAGAATTTTGAAAATCTCTTTGGAACCAGCAGAAAATGTGTTAGAAATAATAACACGAATAGTTAATATTTACTGATTAAATAGTGTTTATACGACATGCTAGACACTATGCTAAGCCTTTGCATATGTTGTTTCATGGAATCCTCACAAGCATTCTGTGAAGTAGATTTTTTTTTTTTTTTTTTTTACAAATTTTACAAATGGATAGAGGCTAAGTATCATGCAGATGGTCATACCACACTGGTAAATTGTGGTAATCTCAAGTGTATTAGAGTAGGATAACTGGTGTAACAATCCCTAAATCACAGTGATGTAACACAATAAAATTTGTTTCTGGGGAAAAGTGCAGCATTGATGGTCCTCATCAGGTGGTTCTCTTAGGCAACTCACCTGTAAGCAGTGACTCATGTACCCAGGCCCCTTCTATCTTGTGGCATGAGCATATTGGAGCTTTAAGACCTCCTTATCATCGACCAGCCTGATGGAGTGATGAAAGAGCATGGAAAAGTGAATAGGATGTTTCATGGCTACACCTGGAAGTAGTGACATACTGCTGTCCATATTCCATAGGCTAGATCTCAGTCACATGGTTCCACCTAGATGCAAGGGAACCTGGGAAATGTGGTTTAGCTCCATGTTCCAGAAGAAGAGGCAATCTGCATATTGGTGAACCCAAAAAATATCTCCACAGCAGGTTTGTCTGACTCGGGATTCTTAACCACTAGACTCTGCTGTAACTTTACCCTCCTTCCCGAATATTTGACCAGAGGGAAAGTATCAAGTCTGGTACTTAATACCACATGATATAAATCCATTTGGGAGTTTAAATAGCATTAAGAAGTAGTATAGTGCAACCACTGGGAGTCCAGGAACTAACTCAAAACCTGATGACCTACTTATTAGCTATGTGACCTTGAGCAAGTTTCTGAATCTCTACTTTTCCTCATCTATACATTGAAAATAGTAATACTTTCCTTTGCATGTCTCACAAATTCCTGTAAGGTCAAAGGAAATACTTTATGTAAAAACATTTTGTAAAATGTAAAGTGATTTACAAGTGTTAGAGGTTGCTGGTGTTGTTATTTAGACTTCTTAAGTATCCATGTGATTGGCATAGATAATAATCACTGTATAATATTAGAGAAGAAGAATAAATCACTGTGAGCTGTGTTGGTCAGAGAATGCTTTGTGGGAGAGGTGGAATTTGAATCTTACCTGAAAGAAGGCATAATATTTCCACAGTAAGACAAATGGGAAGAAGGCATTCAAGGCAGGGAATAATGGACCATTGATCAAGTAGAAGCTGGATGGAGCATTGTGCTTGTGAAACACTGAAAAAAGTTGCTTTTCCTCGAAGGCTGCCGAAGTTGAGGTGGGCAAGGCAAATGTTCAGCTGTTGTCACCTCTGCCTCCCTTCAGCCACGTGTTGAGACGTTTCTCTGTGGGCCACTCACATCTTTGCATGTCTTGCAAGTGAGGCACTGATTGAATTTTGTTCCAGATTACCTTTTTAAGGATGTCTGATATGATAATGTGTCCCTTTGGAGCAAAGGGCAGGCATGCTGACTGCTCATTATAAAAGATTCAAGGGATGTAGCAGCCACCTCCAACCCAGCATGGGTTCAGATCCCTCATGAAGCCCAACATTGTCAAAAAGAAAACCAAAAAGTTCATCTGGCACCATCAGACAAATATGTCAAAATTAAGCATAATTGGCAGAAGCCCAGAGGCATCGACAACAGGGCACAGAAAAGATCCAAGTGCCAGATCTTGATGCCTAACATTGGTTATGGCAGCAATGAGAAAATGAAGCATATGCTGGCTCGTGGTTTCTAGAAGCTTCTGGTCTACAACGTCAAAAAGCTAGAAGTGCTGGTGATATGCCACAAATCTTTCTGTGCTTAGATTGCTTACAGTGTTTCCTCTGAGAACCACAAAGCCATTGTGGAAAGAGCAGCCCAATGGCCATGAGTCACCAATCCCAATGCCAGGCTGCACAGTGAAGAAAATGAGTAGACATCCCATGTGTAAGTTTTATTTGTTTTAAATAAAACCATAAACTCTGCAAAGGAAAACAAAGATTCAGGTTCTCTAAGCTCAGAGTTCTTCATGTACCAGTGTTAACTGGCCCTATTCATGTCACCTAGGAGAAACTATGTTTGGGGGAACTGGCTTTAAAAAAATGCAGACACTGTTAGTTACTACTATTGCTGTAAGTAATAAGCTGTTTTTGTCTCTGACCCGGGAGTCTCATATCTTCTACCATCCATGAAACGGTGACAGGCTAACTTGTTAACTGGCAAGTAGGGTAAAACTCAGTCCCTCTACAATTCTTAACAGAACTTCTCTCTCGGAAGGATTTCACTGAACAATACTATATAACAGGCAGGATGCCAAGGACTAGGGATACCAAACCAAAAGGCACAGTTCTTGCCTGCAAGGAGCCTCCAGTGTCCAGACTGAGTTTACTGAGCTTGGTACTAGTAGGATTTCAGTGTAGCTAAATCACTAAGCTGGTGACCATACACAAAGGAAGGTCAGACTAATAAAATTGTAGCCACAATTGTGATTATAGCCCAACAAAAGGGTAGAGACCATATCTTTTTCAGTCCTCTGAGAATAGGCATATTTTCTACAAATTGCAGGAGCTGAGAAACACAGAAGTACATGGAGACTCTAAAAAGGCTTTGAAACAGCACCCTTTGTCGCTGGAGGGGAGGTAGGTGGGGGAGAAGGGATAATTGGGTGATGGGCATTAAGGACGGCACTTTATGTGATGAGTACTGGGTATTATATATGCAACTGATGAATAACTAAATTCTACCCCTGAAACTAATAATATACTCTATGTTAATTAAGTTTAATTTAAATAAATAATTAAAAAAAACAGTATCCTTCAGTCCTTAGGCTGCTAAGAACGGAGATAGTTTTTAGACAAATTTGTTCTTTCTATAACCTTTCCCTGAATAAAGTGTCCTGAAGGGTGACAGTTGGATTATCATTTTCTGGCTCAGGGATCAATGAGCATGTCTGCTCCTGGTGATGTTGGTAAATGGGATTTCTAACTCCAGCATTGTATCTAGGATGAGAGAGAAGGCAGGTACTAAGTTACATGTATGCACGGCCAATGAACAAAACTGTACTCTGAAGGGTAGGAAAGTCACATATAGATGGAAAATGATCTAGAACCTTAAGGCCACGATCTATGAAACAGAATTGGTATCACATTCAGGGCCCAAGAAACTCTGAATTTTTAATCGATTGGGGCTCTGCCAGAAAATAAGGTGTGGACTTATGACAATAAGGAAGTAAAGAAACATAGCAGGCAAGGTACATAGTGGTCCAGGCCTAGCAGAAAATGCTAATGGTGCTAAAACAATTTAGCAAATCAAAAGGGATTCTAGGCTTTTCTGACAAGTTACATGTAAACAGGTACTATATGGTGTTTGGCAAAAACTGACTACCCAACACTGACACTTAATATGTGACAGCTCAAAACCATGTGGCAGGCATGAGTTTGGTCCTTGCATTGCGAGCAAGAATCCATTCATTCAACATGTGTATTGGCACGAGGTGCTGGTGATAAAGCAATGAACAAGACACACAAATCCCTATCCTATTTTATGCTAAGTGAAGTTAAATCTAGCTCTGAGCCACCCTGGTCAAGGGAAATGAGAAATCCAGGATTTGCCATGTTTATTTTTGGGAGAGGGGATTCATTAGGGGTGTGTATACCTCTTGCAGGTTCTACACACTCCAGAATATTATGAGATGGGTCCTCTGGTCTTTAGATGGCATTAACTACCTCTGCTAGGTATTTGTCATCCAAATCCTTATGGTCCCAGGCCACTCCTAAAAGTTACAGGGCCTAGAACAGAATACAAACAGAGGTTAATATAAATATAAATCAAGCTGAAAATTGTTAAATAAAATAGACTCTATCATTCTATCTCAATAAATATAATTTTGTAATAAGTTGGAAGGCCTGGTTTGAATTCAGAAATTAGGTATTTCTTGTGATGTAGGAAAGGTGGCTCCTGGCCCTGGAAATGGCCTGCTTTCTTTCCCTTCCCACCCCAGCACTGTCCTACACAATAAGGAAACTTACATGTATGTGTGTGTGTGTGTATTGTCAAACCTGCATATACGAACTCTGTTCTCCAATCCCACACCTGCCAAAAGGTCACATTTTAAGTGTCTCTCAAGTAAGGGTACACACACAGGTGCCTGGCTGCCTTCAGGAAGATGGGGCCTGGAAAGATGCTGGTGCAGAACTTAGACATAGTTCAGAGTAGTTGGGACTGGGAATTCTGGGGTCTCAGGTATGTGGAGCATGGTCTAAAAGAGTGAGGTGTGGGCCCTGGGTGTACATGTCCCTTGCAGAACTCTTGCCCCATAAGGAGGGATACAGTCCTTGGAACGCCAAAGCAGATCCCTCTAAAGTGTTGGAGGCAGAGTGGAAGCTTGTCTCACCCAGATCTACAGGTGAGACTGCCCTTGTGGGTGGGTGATTCCACTACTTTTTTTTTTTTTTAATTTTTTTATTCCACTACTTTTAAGCAAGACTTGGGCCAGGAATCTACAGTTGGGAGACTTGAAGTCTAGGTCACCCATCTTGCCCCCTCAGGAGCAGCACACTGCCAAGTCAGCCATCATCATCAGAGGCTCCGGATCCAAATACTTTGTGGGAGTCAAGCACATGTCCCTGAACCTCTTGAAATCCATAAATATATCCTCCTAAACATAGGGAGATGTGCATTCTCCTAAGAACATTCTTTCTAGTGTTTGTCCACTTCTTCTTCTCCCAATCCTTGGTGTCTCCTACCACCTGGAACAATACAGCTGTATCACCTCCAAGACTGAGTTGTGTTCTGAGTGTCAGGCAAGTTTTAATTTTGGCCCTACAACATTAAAACCATTAACCAATCCCTGAGTCAGACTTGGCTACTTTCCTTGGATGAGGGAGGCAAAAATACCTACTGCCCCAGAGCAAGATACAGATTAACATCTCAAACAGTTGCCCCACCAAATATAGGTGATATTTACGGAGATATTATGGGTTTGGTTCCAGATGACTACAATAAAGTAAATGGTGTAATGAAATACAGTAAATACTGTAATAAAGCAAATCAAATGAAGTTTTTGTTCCCCAGTGCACATAAAGTTATGTTTACACCATTCTGTAGTCTATTAAATTTGCAATAGCATTATGTCTAAAAAAACAATGTACATCCCTTAGTACTTTATTGCTAAAAAAACGCTAATTATCATCTGAGCTTTCGGTGAGTTACAAACTTTTTGCCAGTGGAGGGTCTTTTCTCGATGTTGATGGTTGTGAATGCCCAAGGTGTTGGTTGCTGAAGGTTCTGGTAATTTCTTAAAATAGGACAACAATGCAATTGCTGTATAGATTGACTATTCCTTTCATGAATAATTTCTCTGTAGCATGTGATGCTACCAATAGTGAAACATCTTTTAAAATTGAAGTTCATCCTCTCATATTCTGCTGCTGCATTATCAACTAAATCTATGTAATATTCTAAGTCCTTTGTTGTCATTTCAACAATCTTCATAGCATCTTCATCAGATTCCATCTCAAGAAACCACTTTCTTTGCTCATCCATATGAGTAACTCCTCATCCATTAAAGTTTTATCATGAGACTGCAGCAATTCACTCACATCTTCAGGCCCCACTTCTAGTTCTAGTTCTCTTGCCATTTCCACCAAGTCTGTAGTTACTTCCTTCACTAGTCTTGAACACTTCAAGATCATCCATGACAGCTGGAATCAACTTCTCCCAAACTCACGTTAATGTCAATATTTTGACCTCTTACCATGTATCACTAATGTTCTTAATGGCATCCAGAATGGTGAATCCTGGGGTGCCTGGGTGGCTCAGCCGATACAGTGTTACTTTTGGATCCAGGTCATGATCCCAGGGTCCTGGGATCAAGCCTGACATTGGGCTCACTACTCAGTGGGGAGCCTGCTTCTCTCTCTCCTCTCCCACTCATGCTCTCTGTGACTATCTCTGTCTCTCTCAAATAAATAAGTAAAATCTTAAAAAAAAAATTTGAGAACGGTTAATCCTTTCCACAAGGTTTTTAATTTGATTTGCCCATAATTATCAGAGGAATCACCACCTATGACAGCTATAGACTTATTAAATGTATTTCTTAAATAACAAGATCTGAAAGTTGAAATTATTCCTTGACCTATGGGCCGCAGAATGGATGTTGTGTTAGTAGGCATGAAAAATACTAGTTGTACATTTTCATCAAAACTCAGGCGACCAAGTGCATTGTCAGTGAGCAGTCATATTTTGAAAAGAATCTTTTCCTGAGTAGTAGGTCTCAAGGGTGGGCTTAAAATATTCAGTAAACCATGTTGTAAATAGATGTACTGTCATCCAGGCTTTGTTGTTCCATTGATAGAGCACAGGCAGAGCTTGCTTAGCATAATTCTTAAGGACCCGAGGATTTTTGGAATGGTCAATGAGTACTGACTTCAGCTTAAAGTCACCAGTTGCACTGACCCCTAACAAGAGAGTCCTAGCTTGTCCTTTGAAGCTTTGAAGTAAGGCATTGACTTCCCTCCAGCTACGAAAGTCCTACATGGCATCTTATTCCAATAGAACGCTATTTTGTCTACATTGAAAATCTGTTTAGTGTAGCCACCTTCATTAATTATTATAGCTAGGTCTTCCAGATAACTTGCTGCAGCTTCTACATCAGCACTTGCTGCTTCACCTTGAATTTTTATGTTATGAAAACAGCTTCTTTCTTTAAACCTTGTGACCCACCCTTTGCTGGCTTCAAATTTTCCCTCACTTCTCTCAGCCTTCAAGGAATTGAAGAGAGTTAAGGCCTTGCTCTGGATTAGGTTTTGGCTTAAGGGAATGTTATGGCTGGTCTGATCTGCTATTCAGACCACTAAAACTTTCTCCATACCAACAATAAGGCTATTTATCTTCCTCATCATTTGTGCGTTCACTAGAATAGCACTTGTAACTTCCTTTAATTTTTTCCTTTGCATCCACAATTTGGCTGTTTGGCACAAGAAGCCTAGCTTCTAACCTATCTGAGCTCTCAATATGCTCTTCTCATTAAATTTAATCATTTCTAGCTTTTCATTCGAAGTGAGAGGTGTGAGACTCTTCCTTTCACATGAACAAATAGAGGCCATTGTAGGGTTATTCATTGGCCTAATTTCAATATTGTTGTCTCAGAGAATAGGGAGGCCCAATGAGAGGGAGAGAGATGGATGAATGGCAGGCTGGTGGAACAATCAGAATACACATAGCATTTGTCAATTCAGTTCACTGTCCTATAGGGGTGCAGTTAATGATGCCTGAAGACAATTCCAGGAGTGACATCAAAGATCACCGATAACAAATTAGCACAGCAAATACAATAATAATGAAAACACTTAAAAATATTGTGAGAATAATCAAAATGTGAAACAGAGATATAAAGTGAGCAAATGAGGGCAGCCCTGGTGGCTCAGGGGTTTAGCGCCACCTTCAGCCCAGGGCCTGATCCTAGAGACCCGGAATCGAGTCCCACGTTGGGCTCCCTGCATGGAGCCTGCTTCTCCCTCTGCCTGTGTTTCTGCCTCTCTCTCTCTCTGTGTCTCTCATGAATAAATAAATAAAATCTAAAAAATAAATAAATAAAGTGAGCAAATGCTGTTGAGAAAATGGCTCTGATAGATTTGGTTGACACAAGGTTGCCACAAACCTTCAATTTGTAAGAAACACAGTATCTGCAAGGCACAATAAGGCAAAGTTGCACAAAAGGCAGTAAAACAAGGTATGCATATTATCTCGTTCATTTCTTTACAGTAGTCTTATTGAGAAAATGATACTAAGGTTCAGGAAGATTAAACAACTTGCTGAAGGCCATAAAAGAAAGACAAGAATTGTTTCAGAGTTCTCTCACTTCAAGGGCCATGCTCTTTCTCCATCCACACTACCAACTCCCACACCTAAGAGCCTCAAGAAAATTTAGAAACAAATTTATGAAACTGTCAGCCAAAAGTGTATAATCTTTTGTACCTATTCCATTCATTAGAATAGATCCTGAGATTTGTTTTTTGAGATACCAGAGCATTACAAAAGATGTAATGAGAGAGGAATTGGGGTCTATTAGAGGACACATTTCTATTATACAATCTTGTAGCACTTTACTAAAATATGGACTGTATGTTGGACAGATGTTGGACAGCACTAGGGAATTAATAAACTCATTTTACATTATTGTTTTAGTTCCAAAAAGTCACTAAGATGCTCAGGAAAAAGTCAGATATTGCCAAACGTAAAATTAGATAAACATACTTGTAAATAAAATAGAATTGATTGTGAAATGCTGTTTGGTCAGTTCTTATTGCTTGCCATCTTCTTGTTTCCTTATTCTTATCATCCTGCTCAAAGCAGCTACGTTCTTCTAAAGGGCAGGTCAGGACTCCCCAGGTATTGTTTTCTTGATGGCTTTAGATTGCTCATTGTGAGTTTCAAGAACAATCACACAGAGTAAAGAACAAGGATTTACTATACCGTAAACTTTTAAATTGGGAAACACAAAACTTTCCCCCTATTATTTATATGTTAAAATTCAAACACCATCAAATGCAGATCTTAGTTGCCTTACTGACACACTTAAAAAGTGAGTTATGGGGGGATCCCTGGGTGGCTCAGCAGTTTGGCGCCTGCCTTCGGCCCAGGGCGTGATCCTGGAGTCCCGGGATCAAGTCCCAAATCAGGCTCCCTGCATGGGGCCTCCCTCTCTTCTGTGTCTCTGCCTCCCTCTCTTTGTGTCTCTCATGAGTAAATAAATAAAATCTTAAAAAAAAAAAAAAAGTGAGTTAGGGGAAATAAACTAGGGAAGATGGAAAATGAACCAAGCTTGAGTCCAATTTCATGAGGTCCTGACCTTTACTTGATCTTGAGGGGAGCTCTGGAGCATAATTTATACCTCAGGGTTTATCCAGCCTTGAGTGAAAAAAGCTGGTGTTTCATATTCTGGCACCAATCAATTGCTATATTTCCTGTGGGCAATTCTGAATTTCTGTCAATACTGGCAAAACAGTTTCTTTGGAAGCAAAAAAAAAAAAAAAAAACAGAAGCTGGGAGATGGCCCCCAGAACAGATCAAAAAGGATCAGAGGGCCGTGAGTGGTACACAGGCAGCATCAGCTTTGCCAGAGATCATCTAATCTATAGTTTGCAACTCTTTCACTGTGGGTTTGACTCTCCTGATCAACAGACAAAAGGTCTACAACAACCAGTGGTGGAGGAAGAGGCTCTTGGTGACTTGAATTGTTTGAGTAGCCTACGAAATTTAAACAACCTGTGGTCCAAGATTCTAGGGGACTCAGACTGATAGGAATATGGTCTTATGTCCTTACATAGCATAAAAAACCTTCAGGCAGTTTGGTCACTAAAAATATACACTGTTTCACCAGAATCACAGGGAAGGCAAAACATTATCTCACTCAGTCCTTATCTTGAGATGCTTACACTAAAGTTGGGTAGATGAAATTCACACGCATGAAACAAGTATGAGCAACACCAACACTATATAATTAGAGACTGTTGGCTTCTGAGAAAAGAGAAATAGACTCCCTTTGGCTATGACTTTCCAGAGACCCGCAGTATGAATGGTAAATCAGGTCAGATCAAGCCCTTGCATGCAGTCATTTAACCAATCTACGTGTGCCAGATGACAAGCCTGTTAGGGCTGACGGCTGGCAGAACAGATCAGAAGACGGTGCGATGAGTACAGTGATAAAGGGTGCACTTTGGGGGATTTTGTGGGTGCTGGTAGTATTTTTTAGTAGAGAGCTCAATTACTGTATTTCATTGAATCTAAGATACCACAAATTGTAAGATTTGCTATTGTTTTATTCAGCATTAAGAAAGAAAAAACCCCTTCCAGTTAAGCAATGCAAACACCTTCAATTGTAAGACATATCTCAATCACTAAGGTATTATAAAGTAAGATAAATGTTCATTTAGGAGCACCTGGGTGACTCAGTCAGTTGAGCATCTGCCTTCTTCTCAGGTCATGATCCCAGAATCCTGGGATCAAGCCCCACATCGGGCTCCCTGCTCAGCCAGGAGCCTGCTTCTCCCTCTCCCACTGCCTGCTACTCTCCCTGTTTGTACTCTTTCTCTCTCTTCAAATAAATGGAATAAATTCTTTTTAAAAAATGTTCATTTTAGAATTGATAAAATGAGGCTGCAAGAGATATGATTTGGCTTAACCCTTTGTTTGGCTGTCTTTTGCTTTTTCAGGACAAACAGAAGAGTGCTCACTTCTTACCTTCTCTAGCACTTAGTCCTGTCCATGTCAGTCTCTGTATGTCCTAAGGGAAGAAGAAGAATGGTAACAAGAAGACCTTTGGTTTCTATCCCTTACTCTAACAGAACTAGCTCAGTTGTATAGTGGAGGCCAATGATAGTTTTGAAGCAGTAGCTAATATGGATCAGATGTTTAGTATAAATTCAACACTGGACTATTTCTTTATACCCATTACTTAATTCTTAATCCACTGAATAAAGATATTAGTATATCTATTTTACTGATAGGTAAACTGAGATTTAAAGAAGGTAAGCGGGACGCCTGGGTGGCTCAACGGTTGAGCCTTTGGCTCTCGGTGTGATCTCAGGATCCGTGATTGAGTCCCACATCGGGCTCCTTGCAGGGAGCCTGCTTCTCCCTCTGCCAATGTCTCTGCCTCTCTCTGTGTGTTCTCATGAATAAATAAATAAAATCTTTTTTTAAAAAAATAAAGAAGGTAAGCAATGCCTGAGGTCATACAGCTGCTAAGTATGAGCTGAGACTGGAATGCAGGTCTGTCTACTTCCCAGGTTTTTGCTTTTAACCACAATGCCAATAGGTGATTTGATAAGACCTGATTTCCTGCAAAGGAGAAAAAGGTATTTCACTGCAGTCGGCATTTACCAGTAACATATTTTCTTAGGGATCTTTCAGAAAGTAAAACATGGTTATACCAACTAAAGAGAAGAGTGAGTGACCCACCTTAAATTATGACTGTATTTCTGATGTCACTCTTGCATAACCAGTCTTTACACAGTCTTTGCGAATTATACTGCTGGATAATGAATTTTAAATTGCACGTCTAAGTAGACTAAGAACTCTATAGTTAGTGGGTTATATTTAAGTGACCACAGAATAGATAAGGTGCACAATTAGAGAGCCCATTCCTTCCAAACCCCTAATTTGTGTTAGGATATTCAATTACCATTCTCTATGTGCAGGCATGAATTTTGATCTAGTAGCAATGAAGTCAGGCCCAGAAGTCTGCAGGTTCAGAATTATTTACCAGCAAGTATTACTTAACCCACATTTGACACAATTGTTTACGTTCACAGATAATTTTGGGTATCTGAATTTAGAAGAGTTTGGCTAAACCTTGATAAACCTGTGGTAATAGAATTTTTTGATAGAAATGTCAGTTTGCTAGCATCTTAACGGGGTTAGTTAATATTCTTCAAGGGTTTTTGTCAACATTTTTTTTAATAGTGAAAATACAGGGATCCCTGGGTGGCGCAGCGGTTTGGCGCCTGCCGTTGGCCCAGGGCGTGATCCTGGAGACCCGGGATCGAATCCCACGTCGGGCTGCCGGTGCATGGAGCCTGCTTCTCCCTCTGCCTGTGTCTCTGCCTCTATCTCTCTCTCTGTATGACTATCGTAAATAAATAAATAAATAAATAAATAAATAAATAAATAAATAAATAAATAAAATAGTGAAAATACATTCGACATTAAACAGACCATTTTAAACATTTTTAAGAGTACGGTTCACTGGTATTAAACGTATTCACATTGTTATAAATCATCATCATCATCTATATGCAGAACTTTCTCATCTTCCCAAACTGAAATTTATACTCATTAAACAGTAACTCCCACTTTCCTTTTTCCCCAAGCCTCTGGTAGCCACCATTCTATTTTCTGTCTGTATAAATTTGAGTATTTGTAGGTATCTCATCAGTGGTACGTTATACCTCTAAGTAGAATCATACAACATTTATCTTTTTGTGACCAGCTTATTTCACTTAGCACAGTGTCTTTAAGGCTGATCCGTGCATTTGTCACAATTTCATTCTTTTTAAAAGCTGAATAATATTCCATTGCATGTGTATACCACATTTTAAAAATCTATCTTTTAACAGACATTTGGATTGCTTCCACCTTTGGGCTATTGTGAATAATGCTGCTATAAACATGGATATACAAATACCTACTCATGTCTCTGCTTGCAATTCTTTTAAACATCTACCCAGAACGGAATTGCTGGATCATATGTTAAAGTCTATGTTTAATATTTTGAGGAACTGTCCGCCATATAGTTTTCTTATGTCAACATTTTTACTACTACTTATTTTTTGCTAAAAGTTTTTTGCTGTTGTTTGCTTAAAATTTTTTTGAGTATAGTTGACTGAAACTTTTAAAATACATTATTCATAATACTGAAAAAATTTTAAACTTTCCTTGGATTTTATTCAATAATTTTTAAACTTTCCTTGGATTTTATTCAATAATTAACAAAACCACTCAATGAATAGCTCATGGATTTGTTGTATGATATAAAAAATTATGAGTTCTCTAGATGATAGCTTTCTCATAGCCTTAGCTTTATTTTTTTTAAGATTTTTATTTATTTATTCATGAGAGACACACACAGAGAGAGAGGCAGAGACAGAGGCAGAGGGAGAAGCAGACTCCATGCAGGGAGCCCCACATGGGACTCAATCCTGGGAACTCCCCAAGATCACACCCTGAGCCAAAGGCAGGCGCTCAACCACTGAGCCACCCAGGCGTCCCACCCCTAGCTTTTAAGAAGCTCTCAAACTAAAGTAGAACATACAAGTTAAATTCTCCTAGCAAAAGAATATAGATAAGCAGTGGGATACAGCAGTGAACATAATTGAGTCCTTTCCCTCAAAGATGAGCTATAGCTTATCATGAAAATTCTGAAATGGTGATCTTCAGGTGGTCTGAGGGCTTTCTGGTCTGTCAGAAAAATCAACAGTTCATTATTATGCCAAGGTCTATCCTTCACCAGTGGTGCAACATTGGACAGCCTTGAGAGGGAGTTCCAGTAATCTGTATCCCTGTCCACTCAAGAACTTAGGGAGACATATCCATGAAATGCTAAATACCTATACCTGCCAACACCCAGAATTCCAAGGGCCAGAGGAGAAGTTTCTGGAGTTTCTTTCTAGAAAGAATAGAGGAACAGGAAAGGATAAAGAAAAGGAGAAAGTTTGTCAGAGGGAAGGAATAGGCAGTGATTCCTAGATATGTTTGTGCTCCCTCTACCTTGAAACTCCAGACTTGGTGGTCTGTATAGTTGAATCTAGGCTGTGATATACTCTCAAAGGTCTGGGCAGATGGAGGATAGGGTGGGCTCGACTGACTGCCCACTTACCCTTCAAGGAGTTCCATGACTAAGTAGCAAAAGGGTTCATGGCAGAAATTATCTTTACCTGGTAATTGTGGTAGAAAGTGTTAAAATTATCCAGCTATTTCTTCCTCTGCATTCCACTGCATTCTTCTTCTCATACTAACCTTCCTTTCCTCTCAAATTATTACTTGCTAATATGCAACTGGATATTTGAGGGTGATGAATTTTTTTGTGCAAATATTCTGCAGTAATTACCTATGTCAAAATATCCCAGTTCAAAACAGATTTGCCACAGAAGAACTTTAAATTAAAAAATAACAAGATTCATTTACATTTATTTAAGTACAAAGTCAGCAGCAAATTTGTATGAATTCCAGGAAGGTGAAAAATCATCAAATATGAAATCCATGATTTCTGATTTGGTATTCTTCTGAACAGTAAGGAAATAGTTCCCAACACTTAATAGATTCTATGCTATGAGAGTTATCATTACAAAACAGTGAAGTGGGGATCCCTGGGTGGCGCAGCGGTTTGGTGCCTGCCTTTGGCCCAGGGCGCGATCCTGGAGACCCGGAATTGAATCCCACGTCGGGCTCCCGGTGCATGGAGCCTGCTTCTCCCTCTGCCTGTGTCTCTGCTCTCTCTCTCTCTCTCTCTCTCTCTCTCTCTCACTGTGTGCCTATCATAAATAAATAAAAATTAAAAAACAAACAAACAAACAAACAAACAAAAAACAAAAAAAACCACAAAACAGTGAAGTGGGGCAGCCCGGGTGGCTCAGCGGTTTGGTGCCTGCCTTCTGCCTGGAGCCTGATCCTGGAGTCCCAGGATTGAGTCCCGAGTCGGGCTCCCAGCATGGACCCTGCTTCTCCCTCTGCCTGTGTCTCTGACTCTTTCTCTCAAGAATAAATAAATATAATCTTTAAAAAAAAGTTAAGTGCTCCTTTGACGATTTATATACTCCAGTGAAATTCAGTTTTGAATCTGAACACAAGGAGTACATTGGAATGGCACAAAAACTTCCCAAGGCTTAAAAATATGCATTAAAAAATCCATAGAGGGGATCCCTGGGTGGCTCAGCGGTTTAGCGCCTGCCTTAGCGGCAGGGCGTGATCCTGGAGTCCCGGGATCGAGTCCCGCGTCGGGCTCCCTGCGTGGAGCCTGCTTCTCCCTCTGCCTGTGTCTCTGCCCCTCTCTCTCTCATGAATAAATAAATAAAATATTTTAAAAAAATAAAATAAAAAATAAAAAAATCCATAGAAGAAGCCCTTGATTACTTATTTTTTCTCCTGAAAGATACACTAATGTTACATAGAAGAAGAAGAAGGAGATATTGATAGTGATAAATACTACAAAGCACAATGCAGGAAAAACAAAGAATAGTATTATATTAGAATGAGGGTAAAGAATACCACAGGAAAAAAGTTGAAATACATTCTATAATATCAGTAAGATTCACAACTGACAATATAAAATGTGAGCACTTCACAGGTTATTGTTAGAGACTATGCGTTTCACTTTTTCTCATGTATCCCTTGATACAGAGGATGATTCTAAGTTTTTGATATGGTCCGTTTTGGTTATTCAAGGCCGGGCTATAAATTGATAGCAATTCTGTTGGCTATAACATCCACCAGAGTGGTAGGAGAAGCCATTCTCACAGAAAAGAGTGAAAAAGCAGTTGAAGCAATTTAGTGTTAGAATCAATTGTGCCATGGAACACCTGGGTGGCTCAGCGGTTGAGCGTCTGCCTTTGGCCCAGGGCATGATCCTGGGATCCCCAATGGAGTCCCACATTGGGCTTCTTGCAGGGAGCCTGCTTCTCCCTGGGCCTGTGTCTCTGCCTCTCTCTCTCTCTCTCTTTCTCTCTCTCTCTGTGTGTGTCTCTCATAAATACATACATAAAATCTTAAAAAAAATAAGAATCAATTGTGCCGTAACAAAAAACATGTGAGTTGGGTCCAGGTGTCAGAACATTCCTACATTCATTATTTCAATAACTATTGAGTGTCTGGTATGGACCAAGCACTGTGGTAGGTGCTGGGTATACAATGGTGAATAAAATAAACTCCTTAGTAAGATTTATTTCTTGCTGTTCCAATTTTATTAATTCTGTAATGACATTGGTTTGGCTTTTGTGCCAATTATTAACTACTGTCTTTTACCTCCACACTCACCCTTCTATACTCTTATTGTGTGATGCTAGAAACACATTTCTGCTTTGCCAGTTTCTATTATGTGCTTCTTACTGGAAGTGTCAGAGAGAGACTTAAAGATCGGAAGAGGTGAAGGGATTTCTTCCTTTTTTCCTGTCTTTTTCTTTCTTCCAAGATTTTATTTATTTATTTGAGAGAGAGAGAGCACTCACACACAAGCAGGGGGAGGTAGAGGGGCAGTCAGAGAGGGAGGAGCAGACTCCCCACTGAGCAGGGAGTCCTACATGAGTCTCCATCCCAGGATCCTGGCATCATGAGCTGAGCTGAAGGCAGACACTTAACTGAGTGAACCACCTAGGCAGCCCTCTTGTTCTTTCTCATGGTACCCTTTACTTACTTAATCACCCTGGCTGTGTCACTTTGCTATAGGAACAGCCCAGCTAAATACATAGTCCTGTTCATAGTCACAGTTTAACACTTAAGGAACCAGCCTCATCACAGCCCCTCAGAGACCCCAGTGCCAGCTGGCCAGTACTCTTTCTTAGAGTTCTGGGTTCCAGTTCTGTGGAGCCCCTCCTTGAGTTAGGGACCCCAGCACCAACTAAACAACACTCCCTTCTCAGAGGTCTGGTATTAAATTCCTTGGGGCCCCTTCCCAAAGCTTCTAAGTTTTAATTATTCCAACCACTTTCCTCTTTGTTTCCCAGTTCTGGGATGGAAACTCATTGCAAAGTATCTGAATCTATTTATTTACATCTATATTTGGTTCTAATATAATATATCTATCTATCTTGTATCTAATCTTTATGTTCTTTTTCTTTTTCAATTCTTCAATAATTAGTTAATAATTCTTTAACCCTTTTGGTTAGAATAACTAATGGCTTCTGGCTCCTGATTGAACACTACTGACTGATAGTTTTAATTTGTTTTGTAAATTCTCTTTTACATATCTCATTTTTTTTCTCATTTTAAAGATTTACTTATTTATTTATGATGGACAGAGAGAGAGAGAGAGAGAGTGAGAGAGAGAGAGAGAGAGAGAGAGGCAGAGACACAGGAGGAGGGAGAAGCAGACTCCATGCCAGGAGCCTGACGCAGAACTCAATCCTGAGACTCCAGGATCGTGCCCTTGGCCAAAAGCAAGCACTAAACCACTGAGCCACCCAGGGATCCCCTTTTTTCCTCATTTTATAATAAGTTCTTGTCTTATCATAAACACGCCAGCACAGAAAACTCTTGTATTTTTTTCTACTCTTTATGTTTTCCAGACCACGTTTGGTATGCCATGTTCCTCTCCTTATTACTGCTGTCTTTGCTGAGTATAATACTTGCATAGTTGCTTTGTGTTTTCTTTTATCTTGTTCATGCTTAATATTTTTTATAAATTTTCTTTTTATCTTGCTCATCCATAACATGGACAATTCTCTTCTAGACATGTTTTACTCTGATATAGTATGGGTAAATCTCCCTTGGCATCCTTTCTGCCTATCTAACAAGTGTTTGTCTTTTTCCTATAGCTATATAGCTTGAGGATTCATATCAGGAACAGATTTATTAAGATCTATGAAATGAGAAATAAATACATTATATTTTCTTATTATAGAATCTCAATAATTGTTACATAATGAATTCTCTCTCTGCTGGGCTATTTTCTAATTTCAGAAGTCTCTCTGCATCTATGAATTATGCAGAGCAGAGTATGATAATGTTTTTATTTTAAAATGAACAATTAAGGGAAATTTGTATTAGATGTATAACTAAGTACTGTTCATTAAGAATTTTTAAATTTTGGGGCACCTGGGTGGCTCCTTCAATTGAGCATCTGCCTTCAGCTCAGGTCATGATCCCAGAGTCCTGGGATCGAGCCCCACATGGGGCTCCCTGTTCAGTGGGGAGTCTGCTTCTCCCTCTCCCTCTAACCCTCTTCCCTCCTTATGCCCTCTGTCTGTTTCTCAAATAAATAAATAGAATCTTAAAAACAAAAGGAAAACAAGAATTTAAAAATTTTATCTTTTAGGGTACAAAAATAATGTAACTTCCAGATTAAAGAAGAAAAACGTATCTTATCACCTTACTTCTGTAAAGTCTCTGTAAAGTCTCTGCTCAACAAAGACCTTCAGTATTGCATAGTGAATGTCCAAAACAATCAAAGTCTTTTTGAGGGCATTTGAATTAGAATCCTCAGAGAAATAGTTTGGTAGTAGTAGGAACAGCAGAAATAAATAGTATCTAAGTCTCCTTAAAAGAAGAGTACCAGAGGGATCCCTGGGTGGCGCAGAGGTTTGGCGCCTGCCTTTGGCCCAGGGCGCGATTCTGGAGACCCGGGATCGAATCCCATATCGGGCTCCCTGCATGGAGCCTGCTTCTCCCTTTGCCTGTGGCTCTGCCTCTCTCTCTCTCTCTGTGACTATCATAAATAAATAAATTTAAAAATAAATAAATAAATAAATAAATAAAATTAGACTATGTTTAAAAAAAAAGAAGAGTACCAGAGTATTGAGAGGTTAATGTTGTGTTGATGATGACAATACAGCTTAATGTCTTATATTTTAAAAATTTCCAATTCTGGAACTGTGTGCTGTTCCTACAAGCCATGTTGTTATCTCTTAATAAACCACCATTACTTAACATGGTTTGAAACTTAAAAGACTATAACTCATGACTTGTTTCTGGTTATTTACTATTATACATAAACAGCCTTTTACATAGCTTTAATCTTCTGTTGAAATATTTCCATAGAATATACTCTTAGTTGTGGTCTTAATGATTTCAAGAAATAAACATTATAATTTTTGCTATCTATGTTGCCATTTTACTTTCCAAAAGAATTATGGGAATTTATTAGTAAGATGTGAATAAAGATTTTACCACAGACTCATGTGTTAATTTTTTATGCTAATTTTATAGGCACACAGTTGTACATCAAAGACTTCTTAGTTTGTATATCTTTGATTTATAAATATTGTCAAGAAAATTTTTGATGAACTTTATGCAAACCGCAAGTCCATATACTCTATGGACCAGCAGATACAAATTCAAAGCTGCAAGTTAATGATATTTGAGTCAGCAATGTATAAATCTTAGATTGAATTCTATTATTTGTGCACTTGAAAACAAAGACCTGATTAAACATAAACCACAGTATGAGATTGACAGGCTTCTGCTTGGACTAGACATGATCTCATCAGTGCTTCAACAAAAGACTACTCTTCATTGCATTAATTTTGATGTGAGGATTAGGTTTTATTCTCTTTTATTTTGGTCTTAACTAACAGAAATGAAGAGAATAAAATTATTGATCTCAGAAATTTTTTGGTCCTCAGACCAATTTCCCACTTGAATGCATCTATAATTGCCAAAATAATGCTTTTGTATGCTTCACTATCATATAGCTGTCACTTTTTTTTTAAAGATTTTTATTTATTTATTCATAGAGACACACACAGAGAGAGAGAGAGGCAGAGACACAAGCAGAGAGAGAGAGAGGCAGAGACACAGGCAGAGGGAGAAGCAGGCCCCATGCAGAGAGCCTGACGTGGGACTCGATGAGGGTCTCCAGGATCACGCCCCGGGCTGCAGGCGGCCCTAAACTGCTGCGCCACTGGGGCTGCCCTAGCTGTCACTTTTAATAGGATGTCTTCAGATTTTATGGCGGTCTTATGAAGGAAAAATCTTCCAATTTTGTTTTGATGGCTAAGGCAAATAGACAGAAAGCCTAAGTTAATATTTGTTCTTGGAACTACTCTATAGTTTCTCAAGATTATCTGTACCAAAGTGGAAAAGGTACTGTGGAAGGATTCAGCCAAGATGGCAAACTGAACTTCTTTGCCCCACTTTACACACAGAAATGTTAGATTTAAAAAAAAAAAAAAAAACTAATTTGAGGAATATATACCCTAGCCCAAAATCAGGGAAAAAAATCTCCAGAAACCTTTAGAGACACAGCAGGGAAAAGGAGCTAAAGCTTTGCCATTCATAAGAGGAAACAAATTAACCTATGCATTTGGTTTGGGCAAATCTAGGTATGGGACTTGAGGTGTTGGGCATGTAGGGAGCTGTAAAATTACTACACTGTCCAAGAGTGGGGATCAGGAAAGCCCAAAGGCCAAGAATTGTCGCAAATGTGAGCCAATTTGCCATGGATGGAAATAGGATGACGTATAAATGAAAGAGACTTCAGGGACTACTCAGAGTGGGAGTTACCCTAAATGTGGACTGTCTAAAGCCAAGAAACAAACATAAAAATGTGTGAAATCCATACAGTTCAGACATAAGTAACAATGAAACAATCCCACACAGAGGCTTTCATCACGCTGCTGCTCATGAGACACCATATAATTCTAGTTGAACAGAAACTCTTAGATAGAAAATATAAAATCCATAAAGAGTATCTTTATGTTTGAGCTACATTTTATTTTTTTAAAGATTTATTTATTTATTCATGAGACACACACACACACACACACAGAGTGAGAGAGAGAGAAAGGGGGGGGCAGAGACACAGGCAGAGAGAGAAGCAGGTTCTTCACAGGAGCCCGACGTGGGACACGATCTAGATCCCAGGATCACAGCTTGAACCAAAGGCAGCCACTCAACTGCTGAGCCACCCAGGCATCCCTGAGCTACATTAAAAAAAAAAAATTACCACCTAAGAACCTCCTAGTGAAATGGGAGAACATTAATGAAAAAATCTTCTAAAACTAACAGAAGATTGACTAGAGAGGAAAAACAATCAGGTTCTTTATCAGCAAATATAAATGCCAGAAAACAGAATAATATCTTCAATGTATGAGGCTTCATTATGGCTGTGTGAATACATACTTTTACTTTAAATAATTGTCAAAATAAAAATCTGTACCATGATTAGTTATCATTGAAGAGTAAAGGCAAAAGACTTTTTCAGATATACAAATGCTAAGAGGGGTTTATTATCAATAGATACTTGATGAAAAACACATCAGAGAATATACTTTAGCAAGAAAAATGAATCCAGAAGGAAGAGTGGACCTGGAGAAGAATCATTGTGTGACTTTCAAGTTTTCTCTGGAAATATATTTCTATTCAATGTCAAATATTATGTTGATAGACAAATTCTTGCCTCTGCAAATTTTTCCAGTAGACACTGAAGTTATAACAGTCATGAGATGGATCAAAAACATTTGGTTTTGTTAACGTAATGCCTAGACTTGTACCAGAAGTATTATAAAAACTTCAAAATGAAAATTATACATTCACACAATCATAATTAAGCCTATAGCTGGGGTCTGAGTAAAAAGAAGGGTCACCTTTAAATTTGGACTTAACTGTTATCAATACCAGTAGATGTTAATACCTAAAGCGAGATGGAATTCCCAATATTAATCAAGAATAAATGACCACAGTCCCTAAACATCTTAAACTTGGGCTGATGTGTGTCTGTCCTCACTACCTTTGACTTTTTTATAACCTTTCAGCCTCTTTCTTGAATTAAAGGGTTTAAGGAAGACTACAATATTATTACTGTAAACCTATATTTCTGTGGTTGTAATGGGCATATTAGCAGTTCTGAGGTTGACCTCAACTTTTCAATACCTTATCATTTGATATCTCATTTTGAACATGTTATTTTCTACTTGCTTCTGCCATTAGAATTCTTCTTTGTTTGAGGTCAGGTGAGTTACTTCAAGGTGAAAACAGTTACTCAAATAAGCTTTAGCCATTTCACACTAAACACAGAGTATTTACTCAAATAATTTAGTGAATTTTAGTTTCTTAAAACATAGTGTCCTATGCCTAATGCTGCAGTTTTTAACCATGACATCTCCCAGGATGTTGATGAGGAAGTAGGAGTGTAGGACATAGTACCTACCTGTGTAGAATATACAATCTGTTGGGGAGATGAGATACGAGAAACAGAATGGGGCCAGTTTATAGGTGTTTCTACTGACAGATTTGAGCAGCTTGGATTTGATCTGACAGGGAATGGAGACATGTTGACTTTCCAGCGTAGGCAAGTGATGTGCCCCAAATGATGTTTCAGAATGACATAAGTAGAAATCCAAACATTATCTTATAATCTTCACAATTACAGCCAATTCTTTATGATCCATATCAAGCTTATTTGCCTATTGTGACAATTAACTTCAGCAGATATTTAGACTAAAAACTGAAATTAGCCTGTCATTCAGCATGCTTGTGGCCTGCCTTCCCCACCATCTGTTAACACGCTCTTTGGAATGCAAATTTTAACATTTGCCTATACAAAACATAATTAGAAAGATAACATTGCTGTCAAAATCATAAAATCCAACATAATTATTTCCTCTATCGTCATCCTTTTTGGCTGAAGTCTGCATATTTTTGGCATTAAAAACACTCTCTTTAATGGCTTCTTTATGATACAACATTATCCTGTGTTTCTTTTTAAATTATAAAAATAACACAAAGAAAATATCATTGTAATCAGGTTGAAGGGAAGGACTTCTTAAACAGGAGACACAAAGTGCAATTCACAAAGCAAAACATTAGCTATGTTATCCACTCCACAACTCCAGGGGGAGCCATTTATATAGATCCTGATGTGAATGTGTCCCCCAGACTGTGTATTGTGGTGGCTTGGTGAAAAATGAATAGATTTCATGAAAGACACTATAAATGAACTTAAGATGGAGAATAGAATAAGAGAAGATATTTTTAACGTCTAAAACCAACTAAGAATATCTAGAACAACATGTCTAATCATAAAAAATGCAAGCCACAGATGCGAGCCACCTATATAATTTTAAATTTTCTGGGATCCCTGGGTGGCTCAGCGGTTTGGCGCCTGCCTTTGGCCCAGGGCGCAATCCTGGAGACCCGGGATCGAATCCCACGTCGGGCTCCCTGCATGGAGCCTGCTTCTCCCTCTGCCTGTGTCTCTGCCTCTCTCTCTCTCTCTCTCTCTCTCTCTCTCTCTCTGTGTGACTATCATGAATAAATAAATAAAATCTTTAAAAAATAAAATAAAATAAATTTTCTAATAGCCATATTATAAAGAGAAAAATAAACAGGTAAAATTAACTTTAATAACAATTTTAACACAATGTACCTAAAATATTACCATTTTAACATATAATCAATATAAAAATTATTAATGAGATATTTTACATTGCCTTTGTATTGATTCTTGGAAATTTGGTGTGTGTTTTACACTTACAGTACATGTCAATTTGGACTAGCCATACTTCATGTACTCAAAAGCTCATGTCTGAATGGTTAGTGGCTAGTAGCTACTATTTCGGACTAAACATTTTTTTTTAAGATTTTATTTATTTACTCATGAGAGACACAGATAGAGAGAGAGAGAGGCAAAGACACAGGCAGAGGGAGAAGCAGGCTCCATGCAGGGAGCCCGATTGGAACTTGATCCTGGGACTCCAAGATCATGCCCTGGGTGGAAGGCAGGCACTAAACGGCTGAGCCACCCAGGCGTCCCTGGACTACACATCTTTAGAACATAAATGATACTTCTAGAAATCAACAACTAAAAGGAAACTTATAAAAAAAAAAAAAGGAAAAAAAAAAAAAACAATCAAGCAGTTTACCGAAGAAGAAACTTGAAATCTTAAGAGATAATCAAACTCATCAAGAAAAAAATTAACTTCAATCAACAAGTTACAACTTTATAGACACCAAATTTGCAAAAAGTAAATATTACCAACAACTATTGGCAAAAATGTATAGAAATGGGAGCTCTCATGATCAGCTGGTAGAAATGTGAGATGTTGCAGCCATTTCTAAAAAGCAATTTGGCTTTCCCGTCCTTAGAGCAACATGATGTGGGGAGTGAAGAAATAATACAATGAGTTCTATAGCAAATGTCATTTATTTACATTCAAACACACAGACTCCACAAAACTTCGCATATTTTACAGGAGTATATGCATGCTCATGGATATATAATTAGAGTGGGTGTTTCAGGTAAAGGGAGAATATGGGATCAGGAATAAAAATGAAAAAATGTAATACTGCTCATGGTAAAAAGTTAAAGTTCTCATTCAAAATTCCCAAAATGTCTTCTACTGATTCCTTGGGGGTGGGGGTGGGGGTGGGGGTGGTCCTT
Organism: Nyctereutes procyonoides; assembly: GCF_905146905.1. Taxonomy (NCBI): domain Eukaryota; kingdom Metazoa; phylum Chordata; class Mammalia; order Carnivora; family Canidae; genus Nyctereutes; species Nyctereutes procyonoides. The sequence continues at coordinate 23,938,609 of NW_026575040.1, read as the reverse complement.
CTTTTTTTTCTTTCCTATTTTAAAGGGGGAATTGTCATTATTTCTGCTCACCATTTTGCATATCCTCTAAGAGAGCAAAATCTGACTTGAATTATCTTCTGTGTGCCAAATCCTCCTACATCTCTATCTTTTAACAAGTCCTCTTGGACTACCCAGTTTTCTAACTTCCTACTGCACATTTTCACCATCAGCTAAATTCAATAATACCATGAGCATTATCTTCACCTCCATCCTAGATACTGCTCTCTTTCTAGGCTTTTTTACAACTACCACCATCATTCCTATAGTCTCAGGAGGAGCATTTATGGTCATTTTTGACTCTTACCTCTCCTTATCCTTAACATCTAGGTAGTTATCAAAACCTGCTGCTTTTACTTTTAACATCATTGCTATCTTATTCTCATTTCCACCCTCTAAATTTAGAGAACTCACTACCTGCCTTTAGTTGTTTTTGGTTTTATTTATTTATTTTTAATAAAAAGACTTTATTTTTTTTAGGGCAATTTTAGATTCAGCAAAACTGGGAGGAAGATGTAGAGACTTCCCCTATACTCTCTGCCTCCACACATACATAGCCTCCCACATTACCAACAATCCCAGTAGGGTGATACATTTGTTAAAATTGATAAATCTACACCAACACATCATAATCACTCAAAGTTCATAGTTTACATTAGAGTGCACTCTTGGTGGTGTATATTCTAGAGCTTTGGATGAATGTATAGATGACATGTATTTGTCATTATCGTATCATGCAGAGTATTTTTACTGCTTTAAGAATCCTCTGTGCTCCACTTACTTACCATCCACCCCCCACATTTAGGTTTTCATTCCTCTTGTCCATTTGCAAATCGCCAGATCTCCCTATAGCACTATTTTCATCACATTGCTACCTTGCTTAAAATTGTCAACAATGCCAATAGTGAGATTTTATTGTCTTTTGGCTGCTCAGCATTTATTTCTCCTTCATACCTCATTTCCCTTTGGGGGAATTATCTCTTGCCATTGCATATAGTCTGGAAAAAGTATTAATCCAGTACTTATCTTCTTCAGCAATAAGAAGTGGATGTAATCCAAGCTAGGGCTTTGAAACTTTATCCGTCTAGTTGAATCATTAGTCAGACACGATGGGGTATTCATTCACCCTAACATGGTCTGCCTCAAGGCCATCCTTCTGGTTCCTGCTTTTTAGCCCTTGGAGGGGACTTTGCTTTCTAATGTTTCTAAACCTGATTGTCCAGTCTTTCCATTGATTCTGGGGGCTCCTGATATTTTTCCAATAAATTCTTCTTTTGAAGCTTGTCTGATTTGGTTTCTGATCCTTGCAAGCAAAACCTGACCAATCCCTTCTCTGTTGTACAAAGAATAAACTTCTTTCCTGATTTCAGATCTTCTATATCTAGCCCTAGCCTTTTTTTCTCTTATTCACCAAAGCCACAGCCACGTCAGTCATTTCTCAACTCTGGAAAATGCTGTTAGTCTTGCTTCTATGCTTTATGACATCCTAGAATGATACACCCACTTCCCATCTATATCCATTTACTGATTCTTCAGCGTTCCATTCAGGATTTGTTTTCTCTATGAAAACAAACATTCTGCCCTATATTGTTTTCCACTATCTCTGCAATCTGTTAGTACTTAGTATCTGTTATTAATTTTCTAGTTGGAATCATACAATTTTGTGTTTGCAGGGACATTTGATGCGCCAGTAACCAACCCACTCCAGATTTTTTTGACTGAGAACTTACGTCTAACCCATTTTTGGACAACCATAGTTAAAAGAAGTCTTTCTTACATGGAATGGAAATTTCTCATCTATAATCCATTAGTTCCTTTGCTAGTTTTAGCTTGACATTCAAATAAACTAAGAATATCTATTTTGTTAATAAAAATGTGAAGGAGGCAGCCCTGGTGGCCCAGCAGTTTGGTGCTGCCTTCAGCCCGGGGTGTGATCCTAGGGACCTGGGATCGAGTCCCATGTCAGGCTCCCTGCATGGAGCCTGCTTCTCCCTCAGCCTGTGTGTCTCTGCCTCTCTCTGTGTGTGTTTCTGTCATGAATAATTAAATAAAATTAAAAAAAATAAAAATGTGAAGGAAAATGGGACTAAAGATTGTCACTCTCTTGGATGCATATACCCAACATATGAATATGATATTTAACTAGCTATGAATCACTTAATAATTTGCATTTCACATATTTTCCAAAATGATGAAAGAGACTTTGTGAAAAGCTTTGCTGAAATCAAGAGACACTAAGTTTGTGATATTTCCCTAAGCTACTATGATAATCTAGTTATTCTACCAAAAAGAAATGGATTATTTTGTCTTGGTTTGTTCCTAGTGAATCCATGTCAGCTGAAGATCACCATATGCTCTTTTAAGTGTTCACCAACTGTTTAATAATTCATTCTGGACTTTTCCTGATCAGTCTCAAGCTTTGTAGTTTGTAATTTCCAAGAGTTATACTTTCCTCCTTTTTGAAAAGCAAAACCCTTGACCATTTTCAGCCTTCTACCACCTCTTATCTTCTCTGAATTCTTTTTTTTTTATTATTTATTTACGATAGTCACAGAGAGAGAGAGAGAGAGAGAGAGAGAGAGATGCAGAGACACAGGCAGAGGGAGAAGCAGGCTCCATGCACCGGGAGCCCAACGCGGGACTCCATCCCGGGTCTCCAGGATCGCGCTCTGAGCCAAAGGCAGGCTCAGAGATCCCTCTTCTCTGAATTCTTAAAGTTGTTGATTAAATAGACTGTGACAACTGGACATTTTTGGACTATTTTTTAACTTGGAGAGTGCTTTGCCTGGACCCAAGCATGAGAACAACTTTAAGGCAATTACATTATCTCTCTTTACTAACCTTAGGCTGTCATATCCTCACCACCTCTCTTTCACCTTGATTTGCAACTTAGTATGTATTTGAAGATTATGAAAATGAAATATGCTCATCATCAAACTATTCAAGTATAACAGAAATGTACAAAGAAAAAATAGGTCTCCCTTCTAATCAATCCTGATGTTGATAGATTGGAATGTATACTTCTAGACATTCTTTATGCACTAACAAACTTATTCTTATATAATTTTAAAAAGATTTTATTTATTCATGAGAGAGAGAGAGAGAGAGAGAGGCAGAGACACAGGCAGAGGGAGAAGCAGACTCCATGCAGAGAGCCTGATGTGGGACTCCATTCTGGGATCCCAGGATGTCCCCTGGAGCCAAAGGCAGACACTCAATCACTGAGCTACTAAGGTATCCCTTCTTATATAATTTTTAAATAACATCATATCCTACATACTGTATTGCAACTTATTTCTTTTACCTAAGAATGTATCATTAAAATTGTTGTGTGTGTGTCATGTAGAATGATCATGTAGAATGATCTCATTTTCTCAATGGGTACATGGTATTCCTTTCAAAACACCACAAAAAATCCATCTTATAATGTGCCTCTCTCTCTCCACCTCATTTTTTTTTTTTTTAGATTTTATTTATTTATTCATGAAAGACACACAGAGAGGCAGAGACATAGGCAGAGGGAGAAGCAGGCTCCATACAGGGAGCCAAAGGCAGGTGCTCAACTGCTGAGCCACCCAGGCATCCCTCCACCTCTTTTTCTACATGCTCTCCTTTTTTATCTTTTTTTTTTTTTTAATTTTTATTTATTTATGATAGTCACAGAGAGAGAGAGAGAGAGAGAGAGAGAGAGAGAGAGAGAGAGAGAGAGGCAGAGACACAGGCAGAGGGAGAAGCAGGCTCCATGCACTGGGAGTCCGACGTGGGATTTGATCCTGGGTCTCCAGGATCGCGCCCTGGGCCAAAGGCAGGCGCTAAACCGCTGCGCCACCCAGGGATCCCTCTACATGCTCTCCTTGAAGACTAAATGGGAAACTGCATTGGGAGCTACCTAGAGAAAGCAAGAGAAGGAGCTCTGCTCTGTCCCAGGGGCTCTTAAGTGCATGGTCATGTTGTTACCTTGACATGGCAATTTATGGTTTATTATTGTTTTCACATTTCATTTGATTTTCATATAAGTCTGTGAAACAGGGATCCCTGGGTGGCGCAGCGGTTTGGCGCCTGCCTTTGGCCCAGGGCGCGATCCTGGAGACTCGGGATCGAATCCCATGTCGGGCTCCCTGCATGGAGCCTGCTTCTCCCTCTGCCTGTGTCTCTGCCACTCTCTCTCTCTGTGTGACTATCATAAATAAATAAAAAACTTAAAAAAAAGTCTGTGCAATAGACAGACAGTTAAATCATCTCATTTTATAAACTCTCAGAGATATTAAAATGATCTCCTTCATGCCTTACAACTAGGTAGGGGAAGAATGAGATTAGAATCCAAGTCTTCTCTCTCCTACCTAGTCTGATGCTTATTACAATAGAGACAGCTGCTTCTCACCCCCATGTGGGAGGAGAATAGGACTAACTGAAAAAACCTGTGTAGCTATTAACAGGGACCTCGGGATAATGGTTGTCAGGAATGTGCTGCATCAGCCAGTGGTATCATGCTGAGCAGTGTTGGTTTGGGTAGTTTTTTTTTTATATGGTGAGAAACAAAGAGAATGAAAGTCTCTCCATGTGTTTCTTATGCTGATCAATGATTTCTGTTTATGCATTAGAGATGGTCATAGCACGCATATGCATTTACATTCTTAAATGTAAGGCTGGGATCCTTAATCTTGTCTACACATTGGAATCACTTGGAGAGCTTTAAAAAATAACCATCCTGGGGATCTCAAACCCCAGAGAGTCTGACTCAGTTGTCTGGAAGTGGGAAGCTTCTCAGATGATTCTAATATGCAATCAAGGTTAAGTACCACAGAGTGGGAGGGCAACCTGAATTGTGACATCATAGTTAAGCTTTACTAGATTTCTGGGAAGAAACATTTCCCCCTTTCTCTGAAAGTTTGCTCCAACAGAAGGGTTTCCAACTCCTTGAATTCTTAGACATCCTCCCAGTATAGGACTACATACATAGATGTTTATTGATCAGCTGGCCTAACTGGTAGTAGAAGGTTTAGCAGTCAGGAAACAAAGGGGCAGGAAACAACAACAAAGCCACTATTTTGGGAATAGGGGGAAAAATATAAAGGAAGTACAGACTGTAAGATTAAGATTTTCTTCCTAAGGGAAATTCTATAAAGTAGTGTAACTTGATCTTTTGAGTAGACAATAGCCATGACTGTCAGGAAAACTCAGGAAGGTTGCTGTGCAATTTTCCTAGGGAAGGGGGAACTTGACATTTCCAAGGCCTCTATGAGTCCTGTTTTACCCCATGTTCACCTTCAGGTCTAAATCAGTAACTCATTCCAGTTCAATTCCTACTTATTGTTCTGGTGTTTTAGACCTTTGGCTCAAATCCATACTCTGAATTTCGAATAGCCCTTAGCAAACATGGCCTTCATTTAGAGGATATTCATCTTTTAAGTAGGAGCCAGTACTTTGGAGTGTATAGGTTGAGGGGCCTGAAGTCATTTTCTACTTTATAGCAACCCTTCAAACAAGTTGGTATTCTCTTTATCAATACCAGAAAGAATCAAGAAACTTTCAGACCCTGATTCCTCTGGATGAATGGTCACTCATGGATACCAAGAAGGACAAGAAAATAACATGGATTTTATTTTCATAAGCATTATAGATTTTTTTAAAAGGTTTTATTTATTTATTCCTGAGAGACACACAGAGGGAGGCAGAGACATAGGCAGAGGGCGAAGCAGGCTCCTCCCAGGGAGCCCGATGTGGGACTCGATCCCAGGACTCCAGGATCATGCCCTGGGCTGAAGGCAGATGGGCTCAACTGCTGAGCCACCCAGGCATCCCAGCATTATAGATTTAAAGGAACATATTAAAATGTTACACAGTTTATATCTTCAGATAAGTACTAAGCATGACTTCTTCCCACACTGGAAAGAAGATACCTCTTGAGTATAAAGGCACAGCATAGGAAGAAACAAAGTCAATGAGTACAAATAGGAAATATCTGACAGAAACCAAAAGATTCCAAGATAAATTCAAAATAGGAAGAGAGAAGCAAAATCAAATTGGTAGTTTAATAAAGGAAAAAAATTCCTGAATACAAATACGACTAACATGAAGATAAATAACACCTTGTCTCCAAACTCACGTGTTTTGTGGGACCTAAGTTCAGGGGACAGTAGTAGGCCTCATTTCACAGGCAGACCAGTGCACACTTTGTTAAAAAGTGCCCTACTCCTGCTGGGAATCAAACATTGCCTGCAAAAAGCAAAGAGAGCCTCTGCAAACAACTAGAAAGGAGGAAAATGATGCTAGGACCCCAAAGCAGAGCACATGTAACAAACACATAGGAGACACTTCCTGAAGCACCAGACCCTGGGGAACATGTGATACTGCACTGCAGTGCAGGGCAGTATAGGACCTCTTTTTCATAAGGGAATTGTTGTCAAAGGCAAGAAATGTAGTTGACTTTCCTAACACAGAGAAATAGACGCAGAGAGTTAGACAAAATGAGGAGACAGGTGAATATGTCCCAAATGAAAGATCAGGACCAAACCAAAACAAGAGACTTAAATGAAATGATTACAAGTAATATGCCTAATAGAGAATTTAAAGTAATGATCATGAAAGGACACTTGGGTGGCTCAGTCAGTTAAACTTCCAATTCTTGGTTTTGGTTCAGGTCATGATCTCAGGGTTGTGAAGTTGAGCCCTGCATTGGGCTCCATGCTCAATGCGGAGTCTGCTTGAGATTCTCTCTCTTCCTATGTCCCTCCCCCTCCTCTCTTTCTCAAATAAATAAATAAAATCTTGGGACACCTGGGTGGCTCAGCGGTTGAGCATCTAACTTCAGCTCAGTGCATGATCCCATGGTCCCAGCATCCAGTCCCACATCAGGTTCCCTGCATGGAGCCTGCTTCTCCCTCTGCCTATGTCTCTGCCTCTCTCTCTCAGTCTGTGTCTCTCATGAATAAATAAATAAAATCTTTACTGCCTTTGGCCCAGGGCACGATCCTGGAGTCCCGGGATCGAGTCCCACGTTGGGCTCCCGGCATGGAGCCTGCTTCTCCCTCCTCCTGTGTCTCTGCCTCTCTCTCTCTCTGTCTATCATAAATAAATAAATAAATCTTTAAAAAATAAATAAATAAAAATAAAAATAATAAATAAATAAATAAAATCTTTTAAAAATCTATAAAGTAATGATCATAAAGATACCAATTGGACTTGGGAAAAGAGTGGAGATTATCTATGAGACCCTTTAACAAAGAGAGAAAAAACTAATCAGACCATCAAGAGCACAACAAATGAAATTAAAAATGCATTTAATGGAATAAAATAACAGGCCTGAGAGAGCAGAGGAACAAATTAATGATCTGGAAGACCAAGTAATGGAAAGTAACCAAACAAATGAGCAAATGAGATGGGGAAAAAATTATGTGAATTGAAAATAGTCTTGGGCAACTCAGTGATTCCATCAAGTATAATAACATTCACATTATAGGGATTCTAGAAGTAGAAGAGATAAGAGACAGAACACTTATTTGAAGAAATAATAACTGAAAACATCCCCACCCCGGGGAAGGAAACAGATACCCAGATACAGAAGACACAGAGAATTACCACCCCAAAATCCAACTCAAGAAGGTCCACACCAAGACACACAAAGTGATTAAAATGATAAAAAGCAGTAATAAAGAAAAAAATTTAAAAGCAGCAAGAGAAGACAATTATACAAAGGGAACTTCATGAGGCCATAAGCAGATTTTGGATCAGAAACTTTGTAAGTCAGAAGGGAATGACATGATATATTCACAGTGCTGAAAAGAAAAAATCTGCAGCCAAGAAAACTCTACCCAGCAAGGCTATCATTCAGAAGAGATGGAGTTTCTTTCTTTCTTTCTTTTTTAAATTTATTTATTTATTTATCTGAGAGAAGGAGGGAGAGAGAGAGAGAGAGAGAGAGAGAGAGAAGCTGTGGGGAGAGGCAGAGGCAGAGGGAGAAACAGAATACTTGCTGAGCAGGGAGCTAGATGTGGGGCTCAATCTCAGGACCCTGGGATCATGACCTGAGCTGAATGAATACACTTAACTGACTGAGCCACCCAGGTGCCCTGAAGGAGTTTTTCATACCAACAAAAACTAAAGGAGTTCATGAGCACTAAACTAACCCTACAAGAAATTCTAGAAGGAACTCTTTGCATGGAAAGGAAAGAACATAGTGATAGTATGAAAAGTAAAAAATACAAAAGCAGTAAAAATATTTCTATAAAAACCAGTCAAGGGATTCCTAAAAAAAAGGATGTAAAATATAACACCATATATCTAAAATGTGACAGAAATGGAGAGGTGTAAAAAACAGGCTCAAACTTAAATGGAGATCAACTTAATACAGACTGCTATATGCAGAAGATGTTATATACAAACCTAATGGTAACCACAGATCAAAAACCAGTAATAGAAATAATAAAGAGACAGGAATCCAAGTATAACACTAAAGAAAGCCAACAAACCATGAACGAGAACAGAAGAGAGAATCAGAGAAAAACTACAAAAACAACCACAAAACAAGAAACAAAATGGCAATGAACACATTATCTGTCAGTAATTACTTTGAAAGTAAATGGACAAAACACTTCAATTGAAAGACATAAGGTTACAGAATGGTTAAAAAAAAAAAAAAAACCAAGATCCATCTATATGCTGCCTAATAGGAGACTCATTTCAGACCTACAGACACCTGTAGATTAGAAGTGAGGGGATGGAGAAATATTTATCATGAAAACTGATGTTAAAAGAAAGCCAGGGTAGCAATATTTACATGGGACAAAGTAGACTTTAAAACAAAGACTGTAACAAGAGACAAAGTAGGACACCATATAATAATTAAAGGGAAAACCCAACAAGAACATACAATTGTACATATTTATATACCCAACATGGGAGCACTCGAATACATAAAACAATTAATGATAAACATAAAGGGGATGCCAGGATGGCTCAGCGATTTAGTGCCTGCCTCCAGCCCAGGGTGTGATCCTGGAGTCCCAGGATTGAGTCCCTCATCAGGCTCCCTGCATGGAGCCTGCTTCTCCCCCTGCCTTTGTCTCTGCCTCTCTGTGTGCGTGTGTGTGTGTGTCTCATGCATAAATAAATAAAATCTTTAAAAAAATAAAGGAAAATTGATAGTAATACAATAATAGTAGAGCTTTATTTTTAAAAGACTTTATTTATTTATTTATTTATTTATTTATTTATTTATTTATTTATTTATTCAGGAGAGACACACAGAGAGAGGCAGAGACACAGACAGAAGGAGAAGTAGGCTCCCTGTGGGGAACCCAATGTGGGACTCAATCTCAGGACCCTGGGATCATGACCTGAACCAAAGGCAGATGCTCAACCACTGAGCCACCCAGGCACTCATAGTAGAACTTTAATACCCCACTTACATCATAGGACAGATCATCCAAATAAGGAATCATTAAGGAAACAGTGGCTTTGATTGATGCACTGAACCAGATGGATTTAACAGATATATTCAGAACTCCATCCTAAATCAGCAGAATACATATTCTTTTCAAGTGCACATGGAACATTCTTCAGAATAGATCACATACTAGGCCACTAAACTAGTCTTGGTAACTTCAAAACGATCAAAGTCATATCATGTATATTTTCTGGTCACAATGCTATGAAAGTGAAAATCAACAAGAAAGAATCTGGAAAGAGCACAAATACATGGTGGTTAAAAACATGCTACTAAACAATGAGTGGGTCAACCAAGGAATTAAAGAAGAAATAAAAAATTACATGGAAACAAATGAAAATGAAAACACAAAGGTCCAAAACTATTGGGGTGCAGCAAAAGCTGTTCTAAGAAGGAAGTTTACAGCAATATAGGCCTATCTGAAGAAGCAGGAAAATCTCAAATAAACAAAAAAGGCTAGAAAAAAGAACGAACAAAGCATAAACCCAGCAGAAGGAAGAAAATAAAGATCAGAGCAGAAATAAATGACATAGAAATAACAGCAACAAAAATAGAAAAAATCAATGAAATCAGGAGCTGGTTCTTTGAAAAGATCAACAAAATTGATAAATCTCTAGCTAGACTCTCTAGCTGGGGGGTGGGGGAGGAGGTCGGAGAGAACTCCAACAAAATCACAAATGAAAGAGGAGCATTAACAACCAACACCACAATATACAAACAATTGTAAGAGAATATTATGAAAAATTGTATGCCAACAAATTGGACAACCTAGAAGAAATAGATAAACTCCTAGAAACATATAATCCATCAAAAGTGAAGCAGGTAGAAGTAGAATATTTGAACAGACCAATTACGAGCAAAGAAATTGAATCTGTAGTCAAATAACTCTCAATAGGTAAAAGTCCAGGGCAGATGGCTTCACAGGTGAGTTCTACCAAATATATATATATTTATTTTTCAAGTTTCAGATATTTATTATTCAGTGTAAACCCCAACACAATACACCAACATGATTTCATGCATTTAGAGGGGAAATATTTCCTGGATAAGTGGAAAATTGTGCGGATGGCTTCTGGAAGACCTTCATTCTAAGCAGCTTTATAGTGAAACATTTCATTTAGAAGTCTGGACCTTCATTCTTCAGTTTGCTATAATCTACATTCACTGAGTAGAACTTATATTGATCATTGGGACCCGGTTTGTTCCAAGGTTCTGGGTTATTCTTCCTATCCCAACTGACATCTGGATTGAACATTGCCAAGCACAACACATACAGTGCTGCTCCAGTACCTCTTGCCTCAGTAAATATGAAGAGGGGGATCAAGCTCGGATGCTTCTTGGCCTGACCCATGATCTGGTGTAACATGGTTGCGGCAGAGGTCTCCTGTGCAGGGGAAGAAAAAAACCGAGTTTCTGCAAGGCCCGGAACTAAGTAATGCCTCTCTACCAAATATTTAAAGAAGAATTAGTACCTATTTTTCTTTAACTGTTCCAAAAAATAGAAGAGGTAGGAAAGTTTCCAAATTCATTCAGTGAGACCAGTATCACTCTCATACCCAAACTAGATAAAGATACTACAAAAGAGAGAGAGAGAGAAAGAGAAGAGAGAGAGAGAGAAACTACAGGGCAATATCTTGATGAGCATACATGCAGAAATCTTCAACAAAACACTAGCAAACCAAATCTAACAATACATTTTAAAAAATCATATACCACGATCAAGTGGGATTTGCTCCCAGGATGCAAGTGTAGTTCAATATTCACAAAACAAGAAACAACAAGAGTTGTTGAGGATGTGGAGAAAAAGGAACCCTCATACGCTGGTGGAATGCAAATTGGTATAGCCAGTTTCCTCAAAAAGTTAAAAATAGAACTACCCTATGATCTAATAATCAAAGAACTGAGTACCCAAAAATACAAACACACTAATTCAAAGGGATACACACACCTCTATATGTATTGCAGCATTTGTTACAATAACCAAATAATGGAAGTAACTTAAGTGTTCATTGATAGATGAATGGATAAACGGAATATTATTGAGCCATAAAATGAAATCTTGCCATTTGCAACAGAATGGATGGAGATAGTGCGTATAATGCTAAGTGAAATAAATAAGTCCCAAACAGACTGGGAATTGACCTCAGTCTGGCTAGATCCCACAACCCTGAGATCCGGAGGCAAGAGTTTCACGTTCAATAGAGGCACCCAGCGCCCCCTAATGGCTATTTTTCAAAGTGGTATTTCACTGCGGTTTTTATTTGCATTTCCATATGCAAATTCCATTTCAACATATAGTTAATGAGCATCTTTTCATGTGTTATGGGCCATTTTATCTTCTTCTTTTTTTTTTTAAAGATTTTATTTATTTATTCATGAGAGACACACACAGAGAGGCAGAGACGCAGGCAGAGGGAAGAAGAAGAGGCTCCATGCAGGGAGCCCGACGTGGGACTTGATCTGACGTCTCCAGGATCAGGTCCTGGGCCGAAGGCGGCGCTAAACCGCTGAGCCACCCGGGCTGCCCCCATTTTATTTTCTTTGGAGAAATATTTCATTTGCCCATTAAAAAAATGTATATTTGTTTATTTGAAGGAGTGAGTGAGAGAGAGAGCACATGAACAAGGCAGAGGGAAAGGGAGAAGCAGACTCCTCTGCTGATCAGGGGGCCAGCGTCCAGGCTCCATCCCAAGATCCTACCGTCATGGACCTGAGCCAAAGGCAGACACTTAACTGACTGAGCCACTCAGGCAGCCCTCATTTGCCTATTTTAAAATTGGGTTGTTTTCTCTTTATTAAGTTCTAAGAGTTCTTTATATATTTGATACAAGTCTCTTTTCAAATACATAATTTGCTAACACTTTCCCCATTTTGTGGGTTGTCTTTTCACTTTCTTGTGGCACAAAGGTTTTTAACCTTGACAAAGCCCATTTTAAAAAATTATTTATTTTGTCATGTGTGCTTTGGTGGTGGTGGTCTTCTTCTTCTTCTTCTTCTTCTTCTTCTTCTTCTTCTTCTTCTTCTTCTTCTTCTCTAAGAGGGAGAGGGGAGGGGTGGGGCAGAGGGAGAAGAAGAGAGAGAATCTTAAGCTCCATGCTGGGCATGGAGCAGACACAGGGTTCCATCTCACAACCCTGAGATCATGACCTGAGCTGAAATCAAGTCAGACACTTTGTGGACTAAGCCACCCAGGCACCTCCTCTATGTTTTCTTCTAAGAATTTTATAATTTTAGCTCTTATAATTGTGCCTATGATCCAACTTAAGCAAATTTTTTTTTGTGTGTAGTATGAGGAAGGGATCCCATTTAATTCTTTGCATGTGAGTATCCAGTTGTCCCAACACTGTTTGTTGAAGAGATTATTCTTTCCCAATTGGATTGTCTTGGCATCCTGTAGAAAATCAGTTGACTGTAAATGTCAGGTTTATTCCAGGCTTTTAGCTCTACCTCACTGATCTATATGCTTATTCTTCTATCAGTAACACACTGTCTTGATTACTGTAGCTTTGTAGTAAATTTTGAAATCAGAGCATGAGTTCTCCAACTTTGTTCTTTAAGATTGCTTTGGTGATTCTGGGTTCCTCACATTTCTATATAAAATTTAGGAATTTGTCAATTTCTACAAAAAAGCCAGGTTGGATTTTGACAGGAATTGTGTTAAATCTGTAGATCATTTTGAAAAGAATTGCCTTCTTTTAACAATATTAAGCCTTCTGATCCATGAACATGAAATGTCTTTCCATTTATTTAGATCTTTAAAAATTTCTTTGAGCTATGTTAAGTAGTTGTCAGAGTATAAGAACTAGTGCTGTGGTGGTAGAGTGGGTTGTTATTGTTAGGATGTTTAGCTTCCCCTATTGCACATGAATTGCATGGGGAAGAGAAGACCACCAAATAAAAATCTGTGTTCTCTTCAGACAGAACAAAAGTAGATACGGTGAGTAGTAATTCCTTAGGCTTGGTTGATAAATTAGGAACTCACAAAGGGAGGCAGAACGTAGTTTAACTTTAACTTTTCTTTTTCCTTCTGCTTTTTTTGCAGCTGTGGCACTTCCAGGGTAAGGAAGGATGAATAGATGACTGGTAAATGGGCAAAGGTTAGTGCTATTATGGTTTTCTCTTACCTGTGGAATGCCCTCTGTGATCAGGTGTCTCTCCTTTATGAAGCACTTTTATGGGAAACCTGTGGTGGACTTCCACACACCTTTCTATGCCAAAGGTAATCTTTTCTCTGGGTAACTTTGGTGATCTTCCCTCACTTTTTCTGTCCTCTAGTTGTACATCTTCTCTTTTTGGCAGGGTGGAGGTGAGGAATGAGGGGGTGTGGGGGAGTGACTGTCATTCAGTGGTCAGTTTACTCAGACAAGTTTCTTTCAGACAATTCACAACTGGCTACCTGTAGTGAGGGTTTCCATTTGGCTCATGCACTCTTGACATGCCAAGTGTTTGAAGTACACTGTAACTAGCTCTGACTCCCCTCTCCTTGTCTTGTTGTCATAGTAGTTCTAGCCAGTCTCTTGCCTTCAGACTTCTCCAGATAAGAATGGGCATTAAGTCTAAGACTCCTGGGAATCTTATCAAGCTCTCTCAGATCTCCCAGCTCTGCTCTGATAGTAAGTAGCCTGGGGTAGGCCTAAGAGTTTCTGTAACTCAGCCAGCATTCATTCAAGGAATAAATGCTAGTATCACCTGTTGCAGGCAATCCCAATATCTGTGAAGATTCTCTTGGAATTCTACGTACTTAACTTGGGGGAGAGCGTGTGGAAGAAGGAAAATGAGCAGAGCTTTTACTAGCCTCTATGACCTTGTGTGAGTTAGGAAAAGGACCTTACTCCTCAAGATACTTTACTGCCATCTGCTGGAAAATTGTTTTAACATTACATAAATTTCCGATGACTGTAGGGTGAATGGTGCCCCCTGTAGTTGTGCAGTGTACATGTAGCACAGCTGTAAAGAGTGTTTCCAAGAGGAAAAAAATCTTAACACCCTTTGCTTCTATGAATTCCTTTCAATGACTCCTTCTGTAGCAATTTTTTTTCTCATTCGTAGATTATGTGTGATAAGGGTTTTTATCTTTTTGTAAATCCTGCATAGATGAATTTAGCACCTATCCTCCCAATGTGAAAGTATTTGTTGGTATTTATCTTCAACTTTGTGGCCTTAGATGAAATTATGAGAAAACAGAAAATTCCCATTTTATTTTTTGTTATTGCCATTTGTTGGCCAACTCTTAGGCAGAATGCAAGGTAACTTACAGGAATCCAGAAACAACAGCTCTTTCTAAGTGAAGTACAAAATATCTACAACAAACTTTCCTCTGCCTAAAAAGTTAGTAACCAAATTTACCTGGACCAAGAATGGGTCAAAGAATCTAAAAAAGTCTCAGTTTATATGTTAGAGCCAAGTACATAATTAGTGGATATTAGATGAATGAACGAATGAACAAGAAAATGAGTAAATGAATGACAAAATGAAGACCATATGAGAATCTGAATCATTTGTTTTAATTCATCAGGTTATTTCTGTGAAAATCTGCCCCACATCAATTGTATTAGTTTCCTGAGCCTTCATAAAAAGTTACCACAAACTGGGTGGTTTTAAACAACAGAAATTTGTACACTCACAGTCTTGGGGCCAGAAGTCCAAAATCAAGGTGTTAGGAAGGTTGGTTCCTCTTGGAGGCTAAAAGAGAATTCATTCCATGCCTCACTCTTCTGGTGACAGCTAGCAATCCTTGGCATCCTGTGGCTTGTAGCTGTGTAATTCCAATCTCTATTTCCATCTTCACACGGCTTTTCCCCTGTATCTCTCTTGTGTCTCTAAGCTTCTTCTCTTTTCCTTTATAAGGACACAGCCATTGGATTTAGGGTCTATCCTAAATCTAGGGTGATCTTACCCTGAGATTTTCAACTTAATTATGTCTGCAAAGACACTGTTTCAAATAAGGTTGCATTCAGGGGTACCAGGGATTAGAATTTAGATATATCATTTGAGGGTGCATCATCTAACTCACTACCCAGTGAAAATTTCTCATATTTTGGTCTATACCTCTGTCCTGCAATACAAATGAATGATTTTTTCCATAGCTGCTTTCCAGCAGATCGTAGGATTCTATTTGGTCAGTGCAAGTTTGCTTTGACTTTCCACCAATATCACTACCAATTATGAGGAATACACCCATCACTGTACCCACACTAATGAGGTCACATAAGGTGTCTGGACTTTGGATGATAACAAGCTAAAGAAACTCACAAATAGAAAATCATCTTGTCCCTAATATTCTGAGAGATACAGTAATCAAATTAATTGAGATGTAAAAAAAAAGTGATAGTCTCTTTGAAAATATAGAGAAACAAGAGGCACATTAGAAGATTCCTTCCTTGTTAGCCCAGTGATTTTTTCCTTACACTAAAAAATTTTAGAGTATTCCAATTTCTCAAAAACCTCTACTACAAAAATGAAATAAGAAAAATCTTGTTCTTCAGCAAATATGTATAACAATAGCTTCCAAACTAGAATGAACCCATTAAAATACTTTTCTTTTTTTTTCATATATAGTATCTTTTGGTAAGCAGGGAGACCTTGTTTCTTCTCACTGAATTGTGACTGAAAGTACTTGGCCACCGTGCAGCTCATCTCAGGATCTGAATAGGCATCAGCTTCATACCATGTGCTTTCTAGTCTGAACAGAAGGTGCTCACAGTACAAAAGGATTCCTCCATGAATAACATTCATTGTTTCTTGTCTATTCCTTTTTCTTCTGCTGAGTTAAAGTATTCTTTCTGAAGAATATTCTTTGGGTTTCAAATAAAAATTTTATCAAATATAAACACATGAAGGGATCCCTGGGTGGCTCAGTGGTTAAGCTTCTGCCTTCGGCCCAGGGCATGATCCTAGAGTCCCAGGATGGAGTCTCACGTTGGGCTCCCTGCATGGAGCCTGCTTCTCCCTCTGCCTATGTCTCTGCCTCTCATGAATAAATATATAAAATCTTTAAAAATATATATATAAACACATATGGAGGGAACACTCACAAAGCCATCGCCAAGATTCTAGACTTAACAATACTTTGTCAACAGTATTATGTAATCTTTTTTTTTGTGAAATATTTTAAAGAAAACCCTAGACATTGTGCCATTTCATCCCTATATATTTTAGTAATCTCTGAAAATTATAGACATTTTCTTACATATCATACACAACACATACTCAGCAATAATTCTTCAGTATTATCTAATACCAATCTGAACACCAATCTATGTTCAGATTTCTCTGATTGTCTCAAAAATGTCTTTTTGTGGTTTTGGTTTCATTAAATCAGGATCCAAATAAGACCTACATACTAAATTATATTGTTGTGTCTTTTCAATCTCCTTTAGCACAGGGTTTTTCATCAGTGGCACTATTGACATTTTGGAGCAGATAATTCTTACATGTTTGGGGTGTCCTGTGCATTGTAGGATGCTAAGTAGCATCCTTGACCTCTACTGCTTAGTTTCCAGTAGCACTTTTCACATTGAGACAATAAAAAATGTCTCCAGAAATTGTTAAATGTTCCCCTCAGGACAAAATGTCTCTGGTGAGAACACTGATGTAGCATACTCCTTCTTTTTTTTAAAATTAATTTT
The DNA here is from genome assembly GCF_905146905.1 of Nyctereutes procyonoides. NCBI lineage: Eukaryota > Metazoa > Chordata > Mammalia > Carnivora > Canidae > Nyctereutes > Nyctereutes procyonoides. The sequence continues at coordinate 23,921,518 of NW_026575040.1, read as the reverse complement.
TAATATTTTTATTTTTGGGGGGAGGGAGTAGCAGAGGGAGAGAAAGAATCTTAAGTAGGCTCCATGCCCAGTGTGGAACCTGATGAGGGGCTCAATCTCACAAGCCTGAGATTACAACCTGAACCAAAATCAGGAGTTGGACATGTGGCTCCTAGGTGGCCCCTCTTTTTTTTTTTAATGTGACATTGACTTACAGAATAAATTAGATGAGTTATCTTATAGAATGTCCCACATTCTGAATTTGTCCGCTTCCTGATGGTATCATCTAATTTATTCCTCTCTTTCTCCTGTCATTATAAACCAAGTTAAGAGAGGCAAAATTAGTGCCTCAGGCTCAATATTTTTGATGAAAATACTTCAGAGTTAATGCCATATTATATCAAATCAGGAGACTAGCATATCTAATTGTGTTATTACTAGTGATGCTAAGATTAATCAGTAGGTTCAGATGGTGACAGTCTGAGCCCTTCATTGTAAAGTTCTCCAACAACCTTTTATTTAGTGGTTTCATTTATTAATGATTTTTACCCCTATCAACTATTTCATTAAGTTTAATATTAGAGATTTTCTAATTCTGTGCTTTATAATTTTATTTTATTATTTTTAAACGATCTTATTTATTATTACCAACTTGTGGGAATTTTAAAAAATATTTTATTTATTCGAGAGAGAGAGAAAGAGAAAGAGAAAGAGAGAGCGAGAGAAAGGCAGAGACACAGGCAGAGGGAGAAGCAGGCTCCATGCAGGGAGCCTGAAGTGGAACTCAATCCTGGGACTCCAGGATCACGCTCTGGGAGGAAGGCAGATATTCAATGGCTGAGCCACCCAGGTGACCCTGTGCTTTATAATTTTAACATATAATTCTTAAAAATGTTTAAAGTTTTTATTTAAATTCCAGCTAGCATACAGTGTAATATTAGTTTCAGGTGTACAACATCATGATTCAACACTTCCATACAATACCCAGTGCTCACCACAAGTGCACTCCTTAATTCCCATCACCTATTTCACCCATCACCCATCCACCTCCCCACTGGTAACTGTCAGTTACCGGTCAGTTTGTTCTGTATAGTTAAGAGTGTTTCTTGGTTTGCCTCTCTCTTTTTTTCTTCCTTTGCTCATTTGTTTTGTTTCTTAAATTCCATATATGAGTGCAATCATATGACATTTGTCTCTGACTCATTTTACTTAGCATTATATCCTCTATATCTCTCCTTGTTGCAAATGGCAAGATTTCATTCTTTTCTATGGCTGAGTAAGTAAGGTATATATATACCACGTCTTTGTACATTCATCTATCAATGGAAATTGGATTGCTTCCATAATCTGGTTATTTTAAATAATGCCGCATTAAACATAAGGGTGCATATATCTTTTTGAATTAGTGTTTTTGTATTTTTTTCCCAGAGGAACTTATTTATTTATTTAAATTCCAGAACAGTTAACATACAGTGTTATATTAGTGTGTACAATATGATGATTCAAGCTTCTATTCTATGTTATTCAATACGCATCAAGATAAGTGTACTCTTAATCTCCTTCACCTATGTCACCCATCCCCTCACTCACATTCCCTCTGATAACCATCAGTTTGTTCTCTATAGTTAAGAGTCTGTTCTTGGTTTGTCTCTTTTTTTTCTTTGTTCATTTATTTTGCTTCTTAAATTCCACATGGTTGTGAAATAATGTAGTATTTGTAATATTCCATTGTGTATATATACCACATTTCTTTATGCATTTATCTATTGATGGATACTTGGGCTGCTTCCATAATTTGGCTATTTCACATAATGCTGCAATAAACATAGGGTTGAATATGTCTTTTTGAATTAGTGTTTTCGTATTTTTTGGGTAAATACCCAATAGTGGAGTTATTGGATCATATGGCAAAACTATTTTTAATTTTGAGGAATCTCTCTAGTATTTTCCACAATGTCTGTACCAGTGTGCATTTCCACGAACAGTGCACAAAAGTTCCTTTTTCTCTACATCCTCACCAACACTTGTTGTTTCTTGTGTTTTTTATTTTAGCCATTTTGACAAGTGTGAGGTTATATCTTGTGGTTTTGATTTATTTCCCTGATGATTAGTGATGTTGGGCATCTTTTCATGTGTCTGTTAGACATCCGTATGTCTTCTTTAGAAAAATTTCTCTGTGTCTTCTGCCATTTTTTAAATTGGATTATTTGGTTTTTGGGTAGTGAGTTGTGTAAGTTCTTTATATATTTTGGATACAAACCCATTATCAGATATGTCATTTGCAAATTTCTCCTTCCATTCAGTAGGCTGTCTTTTAGTATTTTGATATAGTCCCAATAGTTTATTTTTCCTTTTTTCCCCTTTGCCTCAGGAAGCATATCTAGAAAAATGTTGTGAAGGCCAATTACTCCCTGTGCTCTCTTCTAGGGATTTTATGGTTTCGGGTCTTACATTTAGGTCTTTAACCATTTTGAGTTTGTTTTTGTGTATGGTGTGAGAAAGTGCTCTGGTTTCATACTTTTGCGTGTGGCTGTCCAGTTTTCCCAACATCATTTGTTGAAGAGACAGTCTTTTTCCCATTGCATATTCTTGCCTCCTTTGTTGAAGAAGATTAATTGACCTCATAATGGTAGATTTATTTCTGGGCTCTCTATTCTGTTCCATTGATCTATGTGTCTATTTTTCTGCTAATACCATACTGTTTTGATTACAACAGTTTTGTGGTATATCTTGAAATCTGTGATTGTGATACCTCCAGTTTTATTCTTTATTTTTTTTTAATTTATTTGTTTATGATAGTCACAGAGACAGAGAGAGAGGCAGAGACATAGGCAGAGGGAGAAGCAGGCTCCATGCACCGGGAGCCCGATATGGGATTCGATCCCGGGTCTCCAGGACCGTGCCCTGAGCCAAAGGCAGGCGCCAAACCGCTGCGCCACCCAGGGATCCCCTCCAGTTTTATTCTTCTTTTTCAACATTACTTAGGCTATTTGGAGTCCGTACAAATTTTAGGATTATCTGTTCTAGTTCTGGGAAAAATGCTGTTGGTGTTTCCATTAGGTATTGGATTAAATGGGTAGATTGCTTTGAGTAGAACATTTTAACAATATGTCTTCTTCCAATCCATGGGCATGAAATATCTTCCTATTTGTTCGTTTCATCTTCAATTCCTTTCATCAATGTTTTATAGTTTTCAGACTACAAGTCTTTCACCTCCTCGGTCAAGTTTATTATTTTTTAAGGACTTACTTATTTTAGAGAGAGAGCATGAGTGGCAGCAGGGGCAGAGGGAGAGGGAGACAAGCAGACTCTCTGATGATAAGGGAGCCTGATGCGAGGCTTAATCCCAGGACCCTGCGATCATGACCTGAGCCAAAATCAATAGTCAGATGCTTAACGGACCGAGCCACTCAGGCACCCCTTATTTTATTATTTTTGGTATAATTGTAAATGGGACTGTTTTCTTAATTTCTCTTTCTGCTACTTCATTATTAGTGTATAGAAATGCAACAGATTTCTGCACATTGATTTTGTGTCCTGTGACCTTACTGAGTTAATAAAAACTTTTTAGACCATCTTCAATTTACAGTGGAAAGTACAGCGAGTTTCCATGTACCCCCTGTCTCTATACCCACAGTTGCTTCTGCTATTGACATCCCACACCATAGTGTGTATATTTGTTACAATCTATGAACTCTGTTGTCACCCAAAGACCATAGTTTACATTAGGGTTAACTCTTGGTCCTGTCCATTCTAGGAATTCTGGCAAATGTATAATGACATGTATCCACCATCACTATATCAAACTGGGTGTTGTATCTAAAATGTCATTGTCGGGATCCCTGGGTAGCGCAGCGGTTTGGCGCCTGCCTTTGGCCCAGGGCGCGATCCTGGAGACCCGGGATCAAATCCCACGTCGGGCTCCCAGTGCATGGAGCCTGCTTCTCCCTCTGCCTGTGTCTCTGCCTCTCTCTCTCTCTCTCTCTCTCTGTGTGTGTGTGTGACTATCATAAATAAATAAAAATTAAAAAAAAATTTAAAAAATAAAAATAAAATGTCATTGTCATAGTGCTCTGCCTATTTATCCCCCCCTCCCATGAATCACTTTTGATGTATGTTTTTCTATTTAGGTTCTTACAGTTTGCAGGTAATATGAATTTAGGCTTTATATCCATGAGTGGTACAGGTCTGGGTTATGATTTCTTCAGATTTTAGCTGACAGCAGCATTCACTACTGCTTCTGATAAAGTCCACAGTATCTGCTCATTTACCTCAAGGGCAGTCCTTTGTGGCTCCTGGGGTTATGCAGGGACTTTGGTTTTAGCTCTCTTTCTTTTTTTCATATTAGGATCTTATTTTTAAAGTCTGCATTTATTTAAAAAATTTTTTTTATTTAAAAAATTATAAAATACACATACTATACAATTTTACCATCTTAACTATTTTTTTAAAGATTTATTTATTATTTTAGAACGAGAAAGCCCAAGCAGGAGGGCCAAAGGGAAAGAGAGAGACTCTTTTTTTTAAATAAATTTATTTTTTATTGGTGTTCAATTTACCAACATAAAGAGAGACTCTTTTTTAAAAATTTTTATTTATTTATGATAGTGACACAGAGAGAGAGAGAGAGAGAGAGAGAGAGAGAGAGAGAGAGAGAGGCAGAGGTAGAAGCAGGCTCCATGCACTGGGAGCCTGACACGGGATTCGATCCCGGGTCTCCAGGATCCCGCCCTGGGCCAAAGGCAGGCGCTAAACTGCTGCGCCACCCAAGGATCCCCAAGAGAGAGACTCTTAAGCAGACCCATACTGAGCATGGAGTATGACTCTGGGCTGGATCTCATGACCCCAAGATCATGACCTGAGCTAAAACCAAGCATCAGAAACTTAACCATCAGATGCCACCCAGGTGCCCCCCCTTAACTATTTTTAAGTGTACAATTCAGTGGCATTAAGAATGTTCACATTTTTGTGCTACCATCACCACCATTCATCTCCAAAATTTTTATCTTCCCTAAGTGAAATTTCATCCCCGTTAAACAGTAACTCCCCACTCCTCTTTCCCCCAGCCCCTGGAAACTATCATTTTACTGTTTATCTCTGCGAATTTGACTATTTTAAGTACTTAATATAAGTGGGATCAACAAATATTATCTTTCTGTGACTGGCTTATTTCACTTAACATAATATCCTCAAGAGTTTGTCCATGTGTCAGAATCCTCTTTCTTTTTAAGGCTGAATAATATTCTATTGTACATATATATATCACATTTTGTTTATTCATTCATCCCTCAATGGACACTTGGGTTGCTTCCACCTTTTGGCTATTGAGAATAATGCTACTATGAGCAAGGATGTACAATCAGCCTCCTGTCTTTTGTGGACTTAAGACTTAGTGTCTTTTCCTCATATATGTATTTAAGCTCTATCCCCTCTATCCCTGGGGCACCTGGGTGGCTCAGTTAGTTGAGTGTCTGACTCTTGATTTTGGCTCAGGTCATGATCTTGGATCATGGGATCCAAACGCCTTGGGCTCTGGGCTGAGTGGGGAACTTGCTTCTTTTCCCTCTCCTTCTGCCCCTCCTGCAGCTCTTGCATGTGCATGCATTCTCTCTCTCTCAAATAAAATAATCTAAAAAAACAAAAACCCCAAAACAACTCTGTCGCTCAGCCCCTAAGACCTATTTCCAATTTCAAAACCTCTCTGAGTGATGTAGCTTCTGCTCTCACTTGTCAGTGTGACTGGGTACAACTGTGCCGGTTATACCCTATACAAAGGCTCTTGGGCAAGGTGGTGTGACTCAGTAAAATCTCAGAACTCAGGGGCACCTGGGTGGGTCAGTTGGTTAAGTATCTGCCTTCAGCTCAGGGCATGATCCCAGGGTCCTGGGATTGAACCTCACTTCAAGTTCCCTGCTCATCCAGGAGTTTGCTTCTCCCTCTGCCTCTCTCTCTCTCTCTCTCTCTCTCTCTCTCAAATAAATAGATAATAAGAACTCAGAACTCAGAAAGTTCTGCACCCACAAGAGTTAATCTACTCAGACGGTGGTCCATTTTCTGATTTGTACAAAGGCACCTAACAGTTTGGCTACCTTGCTTCCTGTTACGGCTTTTCGTTTCTGCTTCAGGTCTGGCATCTAGAGAGTTTCTTCTCTTGTTTTTGAACTTATCTAAATATTCGTTTTGTTATTGTTGTTTGTGTTTTATCTCTACAGGTTTAGAATAAGAAGAAAAGGGGATCCCTGGGTGGCGCAGTGGTTTGGCGCCTGCCTTTGGCCCAGGGCACGCACGATCCTGGAGACCTGGGAGCGAATCCCATGTCGGGCTCCCGGTGCATGGAGCCTGCTTCTCCCTCTGCCTGTGTCTCTGCCTCTCTCTCTCTCTGTGACTATCATAAATAAATAAATAAAAAAAAGAATAAGAAGAAAAGTATTTTCACTGACTGAAAGTTATGAACTTTATTTTTACTTGAAAACAATGCATTTCTTTGGTATATATTTTATTCTTCCAAATTTCTTTTATAAAAAAAGAAACAGGGCAGCCTGGGTGGCTCAGCAGTTTAGTGCTGCCTTTGGCCCAGGGTGTAATCCTGGAGACCCAGGATCGAGTCCCACATCAGGCTCCCTGCATGGAGCCTGCTTCTCTCTCTGCCTGTGTCTGTGCCTCTCTCTCTCTCTCTCTCTCTGTGTGTCTCTCTCTCATGAATGAATAAAATAAAATCTTTAAAAAAAAAGACTTAAAAAAATTCTTTAAAAAAAGAAAAAAAAAAGAAACAGGGGATCCCTGGGTGGCTCAGAGGTTTGGCACCTGCCTTTGGCCCAGGGCGTGATCCTGGAGTCCCGGGATGGAGACCCGCATCAGGCTCCCTGCATTGAGCCTGCTTCTCCCTCTGCCTATGTCTCTGCCTCTCTCTCTCTGCCTCTGTGTCTCTCATGAATAAATAAATGGAATCTTAAAAAAAAAAAAAGAAACAGAAGAGTTAAATTATAAACCCATTAAATTAAGAGCAAAAATATGAGTCAAGTAATGAAAGGTGGATATAATGCTGGGAGCATATTTGTGCTAAGGGGAGCTCCTGAAAATGAAACTTCCTTGCCTATTTCAAAGATCAAGAGAAATATGATGGACTATATTTAAGGCATATTATTTGGTTATTGATATGTACACAAAATATAACTTGATAGTCTTTAATTTTCCCATACAAACAAAAAGATAAACAAACCTCTCTTATCCCCATACTATGGAGAGGCACTACTTACTAATTTTTCTGATATTTGAATATTTCTATGTACAAGACTACCTTTCATAAGTTTGTGTTTCATTACAAGAACCAGAACATTCCTGATTTATACAAAGGATTTGTTCCTGCCTTCCCTTGCTATAACACCTGACAGGTAGCTATGGGAGATGTTTTCTGCTCAGTCTCATTGGCTCTATTTGAAGTGGAAGGTGAAGTATTTTGCTCTCAAGGCAAAAGATTTTAGTTTTCCCTCTGTCACTTTCTCTTACACAACGACCTAGTAAAATGGAGTCATGAATTTTGCATATCTCATTTGGATGGATGTGAAGGTAGAAGCCACAGCTTTAGGATCCTAAACCTGCAAGTGAAGTCAGATCTAAGAAGTCAAGTCCTAGTTTTGAGGCCTAAAGTTTTTTTTGTTTTCTCTTTTTGTTGGCCACAGAGCATAACTAGAGAGCCTAACGCTGTGAAAGCTGCCTAAAGGCCTGGCAGCGGGGAGAGTTACTTGAAATTAACTATAAGAAAGTCTAGTCTCCCCAACCACGAAAAAAAAAGCCTCTCTTCACTGGCAACTTGATCAACCTATGTGTAACGGCATCTACATTCAATTTTGCATAAAGTGGCTGATTTCAGAGCAGCCAAAGTAGGAGTGAAATTAACTTGATGAATCTCAAAACAACATTATAGTGGGAAACTGATCCTCATGCTTTTGGTGGGGTAACAAAGATGACCTGAGATGAGATGGATGTGATCAGAAAGAGAAGGACCAATTAAGAAAAAGAAAGAAAAAAAAAAAAAAAAAAGGATGGGTCATGGGATACATTTGCAATGTGAAAAAAAAATAGTTTACCTCTATGGCTTTGTTCCCTGGGGAGTTTAGAGATGCAGAATATAATTCTCCCAACCTTAGCTCACTATCCTCATTGTTACCTCTGATATTGGTTTCTTTCTTTTTAAAAAAGATTTATCTATTCATGAGAGACACAGAGAATGAGAGAGAGGCAGAGACACAGGTAGAGGAGAAACAGGCTCCATGCAGGGAGCCTGATGTGGGACTCAATCCTGGGATTCCAGGATCATGCCCTGGGCCAAAGGCAGGTGCTAAACCAATGAGCCACACAGAGATCCCCCTAATATTAGTTTCTGAAGTAGTCTTGTAGGGGTGGGACCCAGGGCATAAGATGGTCTGCTACTGTCTTTATCCAGGCTCAGAGAAAGGCATCTTATATATCATATGTCAGAAGAGATTGAAGATTGGGTAGTGATGTTTTCACGGGAACTTAGGTCTGCAAGTGGGCTTGTTTAGCTTCCTTTAATTATAAGGTAGCCTAGGTATTAGCAGTTTCCTGGCTCAAGAAATTCCACTAGAGAAAAATTTAGCCCTTAATAGGATTGTTGCTCCATTTAGGCCACCCTACTTCCTCAGTGGATTCCAACTCATGGTTTACTGGTGATTCCTCTTCCAATTCCTTCATTCTTTTAATTCCCATATCAAGTGGCCATCTAAAACTCCTACATCTAAATTATTGCAGAGTGCCATCTGATTCTTTGGGGAAGAAAAGCAGATGGGAATATGTGCTCCTCCAAGTTCATCTCCCACATTCTCTCTATCACATGGATTGAGTGTACAGCATGAGTTCTAACCACATTTTCAGCAAATCCCTTTTCTCTACTTCATTGGCCATAGGATAATTTTACCTGCAGTACAAATATAACAGCAATTTACATTTTCCTCCTCCCAGTAATTGGCTGTAGGAATCAAACTCTCTTACTAAACTATGCTCACTGCATCATAACTTTATCACAGTGCCTGCCTGCAATGTAATCTGATACTCCCCTTCCTGAAAATAATTTTATTCTTGTGCTTACCTTATTCTTTTCAGTACAAACTCCTTTTCATATACTTTCATGTTTTGTTGGATTTATACTGTCCTTTTCCCCTCTTTTCTCAACCGAGTCCAGATGCTGGGGTGGGGTGGGGTGGGATGGGCGTTAGTGACAGTGACGTTAATTCTGTGTTTCTCCTTTTCTAGTGGATTCTTTCCCAGATCCTTGACTCTTGACTTCTCCTCTCTCCTGCTCTCATTCCTGGCATCCCCATCTGCTTTGTCCTTTCTCTCGTTTCCTTGGCCCCATCTCCTAACATCCTCTAAGTAATATGTTTAACAGGAAGAAGGTCTCTGTACACTAGTATTACTTTCTTTCTTGGCTGTATTTTTAGCTTTTGTGTAGTCTCTGAGATTTCTGCTATAACAACATTCCATGGAGGATAGCTGGACACTAGGAAAAGGAGAAGGAAAGTAGGGCAAAAACAGGAAGAGCAGGGAAGGGTAGGGGCCCAAAGAGATCCCAAACAAGCTAACATGGGGCATTAGGGAGTAAACCCTAAAAATAAGCACATCTTTACAATATTTAAGCATTTTTTAAAAAAAGACTTATTCATTTATTTGAGAGAGAGAGAGAGAGAGAGAGAGCGCGCATGAGTGGGAGGGGCAGAGAGAGAGAGAGAGAGAGAGAGAGAGAGAGAGAATCTCTAGCAGACTCCCCACTGAGCACGGAGACCCGCCACCAGGCTCCATCCCAGGACCCTGAGATCATAACTTGAGCAGAAACCAAGAGCCAGATGCTCAACTGACTGTACCACCCAGAAACCCCTATTTTAGCATTTTAAAAATGCTTTCTACATTTGTTACCTGATTTATCTGGAACATAGGTATGCTTTTTCACATTTTGCAAATGAGAAAATTTGGGCTATAAATTAAGAGTAACAAAAATGGTGATGCAGCTTATAATAGTGGATTTGGGATTTGAGGCTTCTGACTTCAGCTCTATTTCTCTGTCCACAATCTGCAGTGCCAGGAAAGGCAAGGGGTTAAATTTAGGGAGAATGCAAGTCACCTTACAATAAACTGTGCTTTTCACAAATTCAAAAAACCAAAAAGTCAAGACTTAAGCTCTAGATTATCATGATTAACTTTCCTGTGGTAACCGGATAATTTAAAAAATTAGGCATGTTTGTAACAGCAGCAAGGAGCAAATTACTTTCCAAATGAGGAATATCCCTAACAGTCAAATTTAGTAGTCAATAGAAGAATGAGTAAAACTGTAGAAGAGTCAATCTGCTTAAAAATAAATATAAGATCAGCTTTTAAAAATTCCTGAGGCATTGATAGCATTAGATCTAATTTCCACGTGAGCGGAAAACTTTGCTACCCTCCTGCATGGAGGCAGGAAGATGAACATAAAGACCATTTGAGGTCCCTTCCAGCAAGGCAAGTGGGGTGAACATATCACTTTTTGTGATCCCCAAATCTTACAGATTCTATTATTCTCTGTCCTTTCTATGCCTTCGTGAACTGCTCATTTTGCTTTAAAGCACCTCCAGAATTGCCAGGGCAGACCTTCAGAGCAGGGAGTTTACTGAATGTAAGGTCTCTAGAAAACAGACTGCTGTGTCACTGCATTTGGAAAGCAATCATTTTAAGATAGTTTTCAGGTAAGCGAAAGAGGAGCACAACAAACGGATAGAACTGCCTCTGTCATCCGATCTCCTACGACCATTCAGATGAGAAGTGTGTTCCTGTTAGGAATCTGAGCAGAGGCTCTGGTCAGGAGGTCTCTATTTTGCTTGAATCCTGCCCCAATTTAAGGGTCAAATTGCAGTTCTCCCAAAAAATTGCTATGTAGCAGGTTGTATCATTTAGAAAATTCCACCAAAGCACCAGAATGTCTGAGATAAGAGAGCTCTTTGTAAATTAAGGAGAAAAATAAAGAACATCAGAATAATCCTATCTCTAACCAAATCTGGATAATGTAAAAGGACTTCCAAATAACACCAATTAACTCCTCCCTTGCCAGGAGTACAAGAATCTGCACTCTTTTTCAGTAAAGCAACTAGCAATCCCTCATGAACTTGCTGTGTAAACTGTGGAAAGGAGAAGAAAACAAAATGGGACTAAATACAGTAACATGAGAAGATGGCAAGGAAATGTCCCACTCTTAAACATCTGGAAGAAAAGAAAAAGATTTGTAATGCCAAAATTTGCTTCAAGAATGTCCTCAATTGGGGCAGCCTGGGTGGCTCAGTGGTTTAGTGCCGCCTTCAGCCCAGGGTATGATCCTGGAGACCTGGGATCGAGTCCCACATCGGGCTCCCTGCATGGAGCCTGCTTCTCCCTCTGCCTGTATCTCTGCCTCTCTCTGTCTCTCTCTCTGTCTCTCATGAATAAATAAATAAAATCTTTCAAAAAAAAAAAAAAAAAAAAGAATGTCCTCAACCCCACCAGGACCCAAAATCCATTGGCCTTGACATCTCTCGCACTCTTCACCTCCATTGTGTCCTTACTTCCCTCCTTTCCCAGCTTCCATTCATGAACCTTGCATACACTTCCTATTTCTTTGCTCCTCTTCACTCTCATACTATTTATCTGGCAAAACCCTAACTAATCACAATAAGTTCTACTGACTTTACACTTCAAAGCGCTGGGGAGAAACGCACAACCATGCTGACTAGAATCAGTTTAAATTTGAAATCACGGACACTGTGGCCCTCCATGTTCCCTGGCTGTTTCATTGTATCACCTGCTCTCCTAGACAGCTAGTTCACACCTGCCTCCCCCTTTTATTCTGCAGGTTACCTTGCTTACTATCTCTTTATATGAATAATCAGAAGCAACTTTCATGTGCTCCCATTACCCCAAATCCCCAAGACTCAGATTTGTTAATTCCTTGGAAGGTGGCACCCAGTGCTCTCTTCACACTCCGCTCTTGTCATTTACTTCACGGGCAGACTATTTACTGGAAGTTAAAACAGCACGAAGATAGCACTGTCCTGGGCATGTTCCCTTGCGCAGTGTCCCTTTGTCTTATGTTGTTGTGTCTCTTCTATCTGAAGTTTCATTTTGTGAGTGCAAGCCTATCTAAACTGGGGGCCAAAAGTTTGTCCCCTGCTTACATTTCTGCTGAACTACATGCAAGTCACATATTGCCTTGGGCCAGTTCTGGGAGGATGCAAGGCATACAGTCTGCTTTTGGTTCTCACTGCTGTTAACGTTGTCCATCTGCCACCCAGAGCCCTGCCCATGGTTTGCAGATACATGTTCCAGGGGTGGGTACATGTTCAGGGTGGGGTCTGACCATACAGGTCAGCACCTGTTGAGCTGACCTGTTGAGCACCATACAGGTCAGCACCTGAGCGTGGCTCTGCTTCCTGCTACCTCCCCTGATGTCTGCCAGAGGAAGAGACCATAGTAGGACTTAGGAAAACAATACTGGGCATATTCATAAGAGCTACTATTTAACAAATACTTTATGTACCAGAAGGCTTACATGCATTAGCTCACTTAATTCCACTGCCACATTCCAAGGTCAGTTTCATTGTCCTCACTTTTGATGTGAACACCCTGCCATTTCAAGGGCCTCAGCTTCAGGTTTGTGGATAGCACCTTCTCTGGCCAGAATATACATTTCCCCAGGCACAAGGCACAGGGTTGTCCTAAACCATTTAAATTTGTATGTAAAGAAAGGAGATATTGCCTCTATCTCAAAAGCAGGCAGAACTAAGTATAGGCTTAGAAATTAACAATTGTGTTACTAATAAGAATACCTACCTAAGTTTCCTCTGAGAATACCTGCATTTAGGTTTCCTCAAAGTGCACTCCATACCCAGGGAGGCTACAAATTTTACTTTTTGTAAAGGATGCTGTTAGGTCATTTCACCGGAACAAAAGTGACAACAATGAGTAGTCAAGTTTGCCCACTTTCTAGACTGAAAAGCTATCTAGCTTTGAAATACTAGCTTTCTTAGATTCTTTAGTTGCCTGCCAAACCCTCCTCCCAATCTTTTAAAAAGCTTGTAAGTTCTGGGCATCTTGTTGAAACCACTACATTAAAAAGATTATAAGACTAAGATTTAGAGAGGGTTAATATCTTGCTCAAAATCAGCCAGGACATGGGCCTAAATCTTAAGATATAAATTCTAAACATTCTCCATCATAGAACGCTGTAAAATTAAGCTGCTAAAAACTCACAAAGACTTGGGCAGCCTGGGTGGCTCAGTGGTTTAGTGCCGCCTTCAGCCCGGGCCTGATCCTGGAGACCGGGGATCGAGTCCCACGTCGCGCTCCCTGCATGGAGCCGCCTTCTCCCTCTGCCTGTGTCTCTGCATCTCTCTCTCTCTCTCTCTCTCATGAATGAATAAATAAATAATCTAAAAAAAAAAAACTCACAAAGACTTTGGGAGACCTTCCTTAATAAGGCCCCAAGGTTCAACATGCCTGTATGTATTTTTAGGTATTTTTTTCTGTAAAAAAGAAACTGGGCCTAAATCTCCATGCAACTGTAGGCTGTAAAAATAAATACTGATCTGTTTTGTTCCTTTAATTCTGAATTCTAGCTCTTAGTAGCTTAGAGTCATAAACAATTTTTAGACATTATTTAGTCCAAATCTGTCATAATTTTTCAGGATAAAGGAAAACTCAGAATAGCCTTATTTAAAACATAGACAATAGCCTTATTTAAAACATAGACATGCTTTTAGATATGATGCTATTTTCACAAACACATTATTGATAAATGAATCTACTGAGACAAAAATAATATTAGAGTAAGATATCTTTGAGGCCACAACTAGTCATCTTTATGTTAAAATTATAGGTTTGAAATATATATTGGGATGAAGGTGAAATAATCTATTTTACAAAGACTATGAAAGTACGATAAAAGTTTTGGCTTTCATACAAGGTTTGAGTTTGTTTTGTAGATTCTTCCTCATAATTAGATTTAGAGTTTAGATTATCTCATGTGACTCCCTTACAAAAACAGAAGTTTTAGCCAAGCACTGACATGCAAAATAAAAAACAAAAAACTTTTCCCTCAGGGTCTAGCCTAGCTATAGTTTTAGCTGGAAGTTTAGTAATGCATCAACACATACACAGTAATTAAATCTAGCTTCTAACAAACTTGAAGTTAAATTTTAATGACCTTTTATAGCTGGTTAATAAGTTGTATGTAAATAAGTCATGGATGGAGACCTTAGTTTATATAAATTTCACAAAACAGCACTTATGGATACACTGCAAAGAAAAGAGGCCTGGAGATCTGTGTTCTAGATCTAACTCTGCCACCATAGATCCTTGGCCATATCAGTTAGCTTCTCTGACCCTCAGCTTCTTCATTGGTAAAATATGCTGGTTACATTTGGTAATTGTAACTAATGGCTGTAGAGTGCTTACGTTCCCAAAGCTCTTTTCCATGCTTGTTCTAACTCAATTCTTACAATTTCATGAAAAAAAGAAGGATAGGTACTATTGCCTGTATTATACAAATGAAAAAACTGAAGCTTACGAAGGCTAAAATATCCAATCAAAGCCACACAGTTTATAAATAGTGGAGCTAGGATTCAGACACCGCCCTTTGGGCACAATTCTGTGTAGGTAGACAACCATGCCTATCACCTCTAAAAGTCCGATATAATAAAGCCGTGTTTAGTCATTACTCAATTATAACCAGACTTTTAAAGGACCTTAAACACTATTCAACAGGTACAACACGTTCTTTAGCCTGCAGGACCGAATGCTCTTGTGATTCCACTGTAGGAGGATCCAATTAAGTGCTAAGTTAATCGCCAACTTTATAGCCAAGCTAATAGAAAAGCCACATTACACTGGCTCTGTCTTGCCAGACCAGCCACTTTGAAGATTTGGTGCTGATTTATGTCCCTTGATACTAGTTGGAATCTCAAGGCTACTGTAAAAAAAAAAAATGCATTCTCTCTCCCATTGTCCTGTTACTAAAATGTGTTAAGTCACGATAGTAGCCAGAGCATTTGCAAGTAAACAATGTAGAATATTCAATTAATTTAAGAAATGATGCTGTTTATGTGTCTCCCAGCTCTTTCCTCAGATATCTGACCCTAGGCATTTGGTAAATCCTAAGAAGCCATTATTTCAGCAGCTCTTGGTTTCTACTTGAAGTCAAGCCAAATATTACATTTGCATGGCATACATTTGTATTTTTCAAAGGGCTTTCACACTGGGTATTTAATTTTATCCTTATGCAACGTTAATGTGTAGGTTGAAATTGTTCTCTGTGGTTTTAAAACAGGTATTTATTTATTTAGTCTCTAATTTTTTGATGGCTTTTAACCCACTGGGGTATTACTAATGTTAAAAAATGAATACAATAGGAGGTCACAGAACTTCCATGTAGAAAATAGAATGAACAGTAACCTGTGCTAATCCCACCTGAAGTTGTGCTTGGAACCAAGGAAGCTACAATAAAATAATAGAGCATTACATTTCAAAAGTTGTAAATCAGCTTTAAAAATATAACCTAGGATCAGTAATCAAATTTAAAAACTTGAAAGGATAGCAAAAAATTGCTAGGAATTGGCAAAAATACCTTTGCAGTAAGAATGCCAAAACACTTAAGGATTCTGAGGAGGACAGAATAAATTAATACTAATTCTTTTTAAAACATAAAATAGGAAATAATTGAACACAATTTTACTCAAACCCATGGATGTTCATTGTAAGAGAAGAGAATGTGGAATAAGGTTAATAGGTGTCATGATTTAATCAATAGCCCTTTTTATAATGAACTTTTTTTTAAAGATTTACCTATTTGATAGAGAGTGGGAGGAGAGAGAGAGAGAGAGAGAGAGAGAGAGCGCAAGTAGGCAAAGTGGCAGGCTGAGGGAGAGGGAGAAGTAGGTTTGCGGCTGAGCAGGGAGCCTGATGTGGGGCTAGATCCCAGGATCCCAGGATCATGACCTGAGCCAAAGGCATTTAACCAACTGAGCCACCCAAATGCCCCTATAATAAAATTTTAAAGGTCATTTGAAAGTGTTAGTTTTCCCTTTTTTTCTTTTTCTTTTTCTTTCCTTTTTTTTTTTTTTTAAGAGAGAGAGAGTGTGAGGCAGAGGGGCAGAGAGAGAGGGAGAGAGAGAGAGAATCCCAAACAGGCTCCCCACTTAGCTCAGGGCCTGACGTGGGGCTCAATCTCATGACCTGAGATCCTGACCTGAGAAGAAATCAAGTCAGACACTTAACTGACTGAGCTACCCGGGCACTTCAGTTTTCCTTTTTATAAAGAAGAAACATATATTAGTATGTACT
Source organism: Nyctereutes procyonoides (assembly GCF_905146905.1). Classification (NCBI taxonomy): domain Eukaryota; kingdom Metazoa; phylum Chordata; class Mammalia; order Carnivora; family Canidae; genus Nyctereutes; species Nyctereutes procyonoides. The sequence continues at coordinate 23,905,186 of NW_026575040.1, read as the reverse complement.
TTGGAAAAAATACCTGGAGACATATACACCACTTTATTAGCAGCACTTGAAAAGGAGAGACTATTTATTTGTATGGATTTGATCTAATCTGACATGAAAGTTTCTAAATATTCTTGAAACACATGTGGAGTGTTCTCTTTCATAAGACAGTAAACTTAGTGTCCTTTAAAAATTCCAGCTGAAGAGCTACTGATCCACCTGTAAACTTACTTACTGTCCCTTGAGATATTTTAAGTCAATGTGTTTCAACCATGGGCCCATCAAAATCTGGCTTCGTGTCTCTCATAAAAATCTAATGGATGAAGAGAAGGAGGAGAGAAGAGAATAAGATCCAGAAATCACAAGATGGAGAGTAAGGAATTATGGTCAGATTTTTAACTTACCCGGGAACAGAGTGAGTAGCATTTTAAGTCTAATGCCAATTATAGTTTATTTCAGAATATTCAGGACCTCCTAACTATTTACTATCTGGAAAGGCTCCAAGAAAAAGCCTTATTCCGTTCACTAACCCTTTGGGACCATCCTGGCTCTGGGGCTGAAGTTGTTTTCATCTGTCCCCTCTGGGTGCAGTTAAGGGGCCACCTAGTGACTGGACTGGGAATTGCAGCTGTCCAAGAGTGCCTCCCCCACGGACTCCACTTCCCCCCCATGCACTCTAGGATGCTTGTCAGTTCAGATGTGGAATGAAAGAAATGAGATTGGCAAACTTCTCCCGGATGGAAACCACCTTTAACAACCCATTTTGCAAGTCTGTCTCCTTGTCCAGAATCCTCTTTCACGGAGCCTTCAGTTCTTACGTTATCTAACAGGATTACCGAGGGGATAAATTAAGTTATGTAAACACATAAATGTAGTTTTAAAAGTTACTGTTATCGTTTTTGTTAGCCAAACCCTTGGAATAGGTCAACAAAGAGTTTTGTTAAGTGCGAGTGTCATAAAATCAGAGATTTTAAAGTAAGCAAGACTTGCAAACTCTGTGGTTCAGACTCTTTAAGAATGAAGAGACTGGGGCTCTGAGAGGTAAACAGGAGGGACTTCATGGGGGCTGTTCTACTCCCATTCATTTATTTATTGACAGATATTGTTTACTGCATTTCTACTCAGAGCTAAGTTCCAGGGGGGAAGCAAAGATGCTCAAGAAGCACAATATCCAGAGGAGAGCCAGACTTGGAAGCAAGTAAAAACGAGTGGAAGAGTGCAGTGGTGGAGCTGTGTAAAGGACCTGCTTGTGCTAGACCCACCAGAGACGCTGGCACCCTGTAAGACAATGTGCTTTATTTTTTTTAATAAATTAATTTTTATTGGTGTTCAATTTACCAACATACAGAATAACACCCAGTGCTCATCCCGTCAAGTGTCCCCCTCAGTGCCCGTCACCCATTCACCCCCACCCCCCGCCCTCCTCCCCTTCCACCACCCCTAGTTCGTTTCCCAGAGTTAGGAGTCTTTATGTTCTGTCTCCCTTTCTGATATTTCCCACACATTTCTTCTCCCTTCCCTTATATTCCCTTTCACTATTATTCATATTCCCCAAATGAATGAGAACATACACTGTTTGTCCTTCTCCGATTGACTTACTTCACTCAGCATAATACCCTCCAGTACCATCCACGTTGAAGCAAATGGTGGGTATTTGTCGTTTCTAATGGCTGAGGAATATTCCATTGTATACATAAACCACATCTTCTTTATCCATTCATCTTTCGATGGACACCGAGGCACCTTCCACAGTTTGGCTATTGTGGACATTGCTGCTAGAAACATCGGGGTGCAGGTGTCCCGGCATTTCATTGCATCTGAATCTTTGGGGTAAATTCCTAACAGTGCAATTGCTGGGTCGTAGGGAAGGTCTATTTTTAACTGTTTGAGGAACCTCCACACAGTTTTCCAGAGTGGCTGCACCAGTTCACATTCCCACCAACAGTGTAAGAGTGTTCCCTTTTCTCCACATCCTCTCCAACATTTGTGGTTTCCTGCCTTGTTAATTTTCCCCATTCTCACTGGTGTGAGGTGGTATCTCATTGTGGTTTTGATTTGTATTTCCCTGATGGCAAGTGATGCAGAGCATTTTCTCATGTGCATGTTGGCCATGTCTATGTCTTCCTCTATGAGATTTCTCTTCATGTCTTTTGCCCATTTCATGATTGGATTGTTTGTTTCTTTGCTGTTGAGTTTAATAAGTTCTTTATAGATCTTGGAAACTAGCCCTTTATCTGATATGTCATTTGCAAATATCTTCTCCCATTCTGTAGGTTGTCTTTTAGTTTTGTTGACTGTATCCTTTGCTGTGCAAAAGCTTCTTATCTTGATGAAGTCCCAATAGTTCATTTTTGCTTTTGTTTCTTTTGCTTTTGTGGATGTATCTTGCAAGAAGTTACTGTGGCCAAGTTCAAAAAGGGTGTTGCCTGTGTTCTCCTCTAGGATTTTGATGGAATCTTGTCTCACATTTAGATCTTTCATCCATTTTGAGTTTATCTTTGTGTATGGTGCAAGAGAGTGGTCTAGTTTCATTCTTCTGCATGTGGATGTCCAATTTTCCCAGCACCATTTATTGAAGAGACTGTCTTTCTTCCAGTGGATCGTCTTTCCTCCTTTATCGAATATTAGTTGACCATAAAGTTCAGGGTCCACTTCTGGGTTCTCTATTCTGTTCCATTGATCTATGTGTCTATTTTTGTGCCAGTACCACACAGACAATGTGCTTTAAAAAGCACACAGAATAGGGGCTTCTGGCTGGTGCAGACAGTTAAGTGTCCAACTTTTGGTTTTGGTTCAGGTGTTGCTCTCAGGGTCATGATCTCAGTCAGGGTCATGAGATCGTGTTGCTCATCAATGCTTAGTGCAGAGTGTGCTTAAGAGTTTCTCTCTCTGGGCAGCCCTGGTGGCACAGCGGTTTAGCTCCGCCTGCAGCCCAGGGCGTGATCCTGGAGACCCGGGATGGAGTTCTATGTTGGGCTCCCTGCATGGAGCCTGCTTCTCCCTCTGCCTGTATCTCTGCTTCTCTCTCTCTCTCTTTTTCTCTCTTTCTCTTTGTATCTCTATGAATGAATAAATAAAATCTTAAAAAAAAAGAGTTTCTCTCCCTTTCCCTTTGCCCTTCCTACCCACACTGAGGGTGCGTGCTCTCTCTCAAATAAATAAATACATCTCAAAATAAATACAAAAATAAAAAATAAATACATCTTTTTAAGAAAGCACACAGAATCAACAAAATGTATAGCCATACAAAGGAATATTATTTAGATTTAAAAAGGAAGGGAATTCTGACACATACTACAACATAGATAAAACTTGAGGACATCGTTCCAGTCACAAGGGGACAAATGCTGTATGATTCTACTTATATGAGGTATCTAGCCAGATTCACAGAGATAGAAAGTGGAATGGTGGTTGCCAAATGCTGAGGGAGGGGTAGATGGTTAGTTACTGTTTAATGGGGACTAAATTTCAGTTTGGAAAGATGAAAAAGTTCTGGTGATGGCTGCACAACAGTGTGAATGTATTTAATATCACTGGACTGTATGTACACTTAAAACTGGTTAAGATAGGGATCCCTGGGTGGCGCAGTGGTTTGGCGTGGGTCTTTGGCCCAGGGCGCGATCCTGGAGACCCGGGATCGAATCCCACGTCGGGCTCCCGGTGCATGGAGCCTGCTTCTCCCTCTGCCTATGTCTCTGCATCTCTCTCTCTCTCTGTAACTATCATAAATAAATAAAAATAAAAATTAAAAAAAAACTGGTTAAGATAGTAAATTTTATGTTATAAATTTTTTACCATGTAAAAAAAATTACATAGAATTATCACCTCCCACAAGTCAGAATGGCTAGCATCAAAAAGACAGGAAAAAACCAGTGTTGGTAAGCTTGTGGAGAAAAGAAAACACTCGTGTGCTATTGGTAGGAATGTAAATTGGTGCAGTCACTATGGAAGAGAGTGTGGAGGTTCTTTAAAAAATTGAAAATAGAAATACCATATAAACTGGTAAGTCCACTGCTGAATAGCCATTTTCTTTCATTTTATTTCTACCCACAGAAAATGAAAACACTAATTTGAAAAGATACATGTACCTCTATGGTTATTGCAGCATTGACAACAGCCAGCATATGGAAACAACCTAAGTGTCCATTGACATACGATTGGATAAAGAAGATATAGTATACATATACAATAAAATATTACTCAGCCATAACAAAGAATGAAATCTTGCCGTTCATAACAACATGGATAGACCTAGAGGGTATAAAGCTAAATGAAATAAGTCAGAGAAAGACAAATAGCATGTAATTTCACTTATATGTGGAATCAAAACAAGCAAGCAAACAAACAATAGAAAAACACTCATAAATACAGAGACCAAACTGGTGACTGCCAGAGGTGGGTAGAGGGATGGACAAAATAGGTGAAGGAGATTAAGAGGTACAAACTTCCAGTTATAAAATGAATAAATCATGAGGATGAAAAGTATAGCACAGGGAATATAGTCAATAATATTGTAATAACTTTGTATTGTGACAGATGGTAGCTACACTTACCATGGTGAGCATTTGAGTATAGAATTATTGAATCACTATGTTGTACACCTGTAACTAATATAATACTGCATGGCAACTATACTTCAATAAAAAAAAAGTTGCGTTGCACACAAACACGAAAAGTACACAGAAATCAATGAGAATGAACCAAGTATAATTCCATACAATATGATATGGAACTCTCACAATGTTGAGCAAAGAAAACCAGACACAAATGGAGGCAGACCATCTGCTTTCTATATAATGCATGTATTAAGAGTCAGGGTGGTGGTCACCTCTTGGGGAGGCAGAGACAGGACAGCACGGGCTTCCAGGGATCTGGTGATGTTTCTGTTTCTCAATCCAGGAAGGAAAGCTTATTTTGTAAAAATTAATTGCACTGTATACTTATAATTTATCCAGTTTTCTGTATGTATACTAAAACTCAAGTTGTTGCTGTTGTTGACTTATGGGACATAGACAAACTAAAGAAGAATTGGTAGGATAGTAAAGGGACTTCCTTCATAGAAGGAAAGGTTGAATATTTTCAGGGTGGTCAGAGTAGTTTGAAGTCTTCAAATATCTGAAAAAGTGGCATGTGGAAGAGGAAGCCAATTTTGCTTATTATATCCAGAGGGGTAAAACTTGGAAGTGATGGGGAGGGGGTAGAGGAAGACAGAACTCAGGTCATTATAAAAGATGCTTCAATTGCAGGTTAGAATGGGATCTCTCAAGAGATCATACAGTCAAGTGGAATGAGCACTGACTTCCAGGCCAGCTGGAATTGGACATGAACCCTGGCTTTGCCACTTTCTTGGAACTAAGTATGTCACTCTATCGAGTCTCAGTTCCACAACTGTAAATTAGGGTTAGTGCTAACTACCTTGATGGGTTACTTTCAGGATTAGTGATAATGTATACAATATGCCTAGAATAGGTCTTGGCCCATAGGAGGTGCTCAATAAATGGCAGAAATTATTTTCAGTAGAAAGTTCAATAGAGGAATGAAAAATCAAATTAAATGTAAAACATGACATAAATTTCTAAATATCAGTTCCTTTCAACCCCAAGAATCTATGATTCTTTATATCTTTCTTTGTAATTTTCTCAAGGTCATACAGCTTTTAGGTGGTGAGGCCTGCTTTCTCTGAGATGGGTCTACTCTTGTGGGCTGCCTTGGGCAGGGTTGCTAGCAGTAAGTCATTGCCCATCAGGGTCAATTAGATAATCACATCAGCAATAGACCCTGGGGATAGGATGCTCTGGGAAAGTTCAAAGAGGGGAAAACCTGGGAAGGTTGTTCAAATGGTGAGCTACACACAGAACAAGTTACAGCTTGAGGATACCATGGACCTCAGCGTGTGAGGGGGTACATGGAGAATTGTCTTTTAAAAAATAGATTCAAGAAAAAATGTGAAAACAGGCTTAGCCTGTCTCACCATTTTTTCAGGTGTAAATAAGAGATATCACTTTGAAAACCAGTCTCTTCAGTTGTAGGCAAAAGCAGTGTACTCAATCTGCAAAGGCAAGACAAACCTGGGTTGGGCTGAGTTTTCCCAAAGCCTCCTTTTCACCCTGCTTCTTCCCGAAGGAAATGACTTGCTGGAGTGGGGCTTCTCAGATTTACTCGAGGCTCCCTGCTGACCTCTGTTGAATATTTCCGCCTCAGATTTACCCTGGAAACAAGGAGAGCTCCTGTGACAAGAGACCTGAAGAAACAAACACCTAGAAAAAGTCTCTTTGTCTCAGGTATCACACACTCGAGACAGGCTGACCCTTTGAACTTGTGTATTTTCTACAGGCTGCTCAAATGTTATATCTTGGCCCATTCAACTTTCGGTGTGAAATAAAAAGTAAATAGTATGAATTTAGCTCACTATAGCTTTGGCCTTAGCCAAAGGAAAGAAATACCAACAGCTTCCTTTGGCAAGTAGCAACTTATTTTAGCGTTTTCCCTCTTCAGACCAAAGCCCTTGGTAGAAACCAACGTTGCAGCTCAAGCCCACACAAAAACCTCAGATTTTAGTCATATGTCTCACAAGGATATTACATCATTTCTTAGTTTACCAAACGGAAACAATGGCAGGCTCAAAATTACTAACTTGAGGGGAGTGTAATGAAAAGACTACAAAGGTAAACAGGGTTTGGGGGGGAAGCAACAAGGGATAGTATCCTAGGGTGAGTAGCTGCAAGCAAAGGAAATGGAGTACAGTAGTTAGTTACAGCAGTGGTTCTCAAATTCTGTACCATCAGAATCTCTTGGAGGGGGACCCCTGGGTGGCTCAGTGGTTGGGCACCTGCCTTTGGCTCAGGTTGTGATCCCGGGATCCAGGATCAAGTCTTGCATCAGGCTCCCTGCGAGGAGCCTGCTTCTCCCTCTGCCTATGTCTCTGCCTCTCCCTCTCTCAGTCTGTGTCTCTCATGAATAAATAAATAAATCTAAAAAAAAAAAAAAAAGAATCTCTTGGAGGACACAGATTGCTGGGCCTTACCCCAGAGCTTCTGTTTCAGTAGGTTTGAGGCAGGACTAGAGTAACTATTTTTCACATTCCCTGGTGATGGTAATGTTGCTGGTTTGGGGGAAAACTGTGGAGAAGGCAGTTTGACTTGAGCTGTGCCCTCCATAGGGGGTTCGGGCAACCTGAAGAGACCCAGCAGGGAGGATGCTGAACCACCTTCTCTCCAAACCCCTCTGTGGTTCTACTTTAATTAAATTCAACCAGCAGCTAACAGGCAAGGGAGCCCATTGATGTTCAGAAAGCTCAGCCTCCAGAACACGGATCAGATTGGAGAGTGGATCTGAAGGAGTAAATGGAAAATATCTAGCTCTTCGACCCCAAAATATCTTCAAGTACCTCACCATTTTTTTCAGACTATCTTATATTTCTATCGTACTTTCCAGTGTACATAGAACATTCATATACATGATGTAATGATTCTCACAGTCACCCCCCTACAGGGTTGGTGGGAATGACATTTCTGCTCATTTGTGAGTAAGGCAACTGAGGCTCAAAATTGGTGAAAGGCTGCACATCTGATAAGAGCTGGAATTTCTTTTTTTTTTATTTTAAGATTTTATTCATTTATGAGAGAGAGAGAGAGACTGACAGAGAGAAGAGAGAGAGAGAGAGAGAGAGAGAAAGGTAGAAGGCCCCTGCACAGTGAGGAGCTGGATGTAGGGCTGAGATCAGGACCTGAGCTGAAAGCAGAAGCTTAAGCAACTTAGTGAGCCAGCCAGGCACCCCAAGAGCTGGTATTTCTTCTTCTTTTCTTTTTTTTAAAATATATTTTATTTATTTATTGGAGGGAGAGAGAGAGAGAGCGAGTGAGCACAAGCTGGGGGGAAGAGAAGAGGGAGAAACAGTCTCCCTCTGAGGAAGGAGCCCAACATGGGGCTCGATCCTAGGACCCTGGGATCACTCCCTGAGCCAAAGGTAGAAGCTCAACCACTGAGCCACCGAGGTGCCCCTTGATTTGGAGGCTTTAAAGAAGACCATAAACTACAGCTCTAAGCCCCTCTATGTTCAGAACGTTTTGAGAAACAGTCACACGAATTAGACATGTTGAGAGAGAAGTGTTACCTTTGGTGGGAGTGAGGCCAAAGTGGAGGAGTCACATGTCAGAGCTTACAACCACACTTCCTAATACTCTGCCCTAGACTTCCGGGGAGGCAAGGGTGGGTGTACATGTGTATATTTGGGACTCAGGGTAGGGATGCACTTGTCTGGTGGGCAGGCTACTCCCAGGACAAGGTAGTGAAGGAGCTGAGCATGCGCACTTCCTCCCCCAATGCCCCACAGTCAGGTAAGTCAGTCCCTCCTTGGAAAGAATTGGGAGAGGATAAGCAGGAAGGCAAATGCTCTTCACAATTCTGAAAAGGTGGAAGTTTCTGTTTTACGGAGCTGGGAGAGGGAGAAAATGGCTTCCTCCAGGAATGATGCCCTTTAAGCATCTCACTCTTATCACTATGTAAGAATAACTGATGTAATTAATTCTGTCATATGATCTAGGTACTGCATTTTTATTTATTTATTTTTAAAGATTCTATTTATCTTTTTAAGACAGAGAATGAGAGAGAAAGAGAGAGGAAGCACAAGTGAATAGAGGGGCAGAAGGAGAAGCAGACTCCTGCTGAGTAGAGAGAACCAACATGGGGCTCAATCCCAGGACCCTGGGATCATGACCTGAGCCACCCAGGTGCCCTGGTACTGTATTTTTAAAGACTTGACTCTCATTCTACTACAGTAGAATGGCCTCAGGCCTCAATATACTCTCATTTCTTTGGTATGCTACTTTTGTTTCCTTTAACCAAATTCATTTCTGATCCCTTGATCATTTTCTACAATGCTCTGGACCACCGCCTGCTTGAATACTGATAAAGTTCCCATGGTTTCCTTCTGAGAAGATCCTGCTTATCAAATCTAAAGCCTATCTCTCTCTTTTGTCCAGGATTGGGTAGACTATTGGGAAAAGTCCTTACAGAGATTTCCTGGGAACTGGAGTTTTAAAACACACGTCTGTGGGAAAATACTCTCAACTACTGAAGGGCTCTGTTTTTGCCTCTACTTATTTCTTAAGTTCTTTGGGGAAAAGAAAATATTATAGGTCAAATCTTTTTACAAGTAAGTCCGCTGAACTGTTCAAATATGTGGTATGGATTAGAATTTTATTTCATTGACTATAACTTGAATTAGGTTAGATATAAGCTGGGTTGTGGAGGACTCAAATAGTTTTCATTGCAAAGGTACTTGTAGAGGAATTTACCTGGTAAACACCGGATCTCTTCTAGCTAATGTTTTTATCAGACTGATTCAGACTGGGGAGCAGGAGTGGGAAAATGCTGTGGACACAGTCTGCTGGCTAGCAGTCAAGGCAGAGCAAAGAAAACATAGGCAAAGGTCTGTGTGAAATATGAATCTGAGTCACCGAGGGAGAGGAAGAAAATAGCATGTGTCATTCTGAAAAAGCTCTTCTTAGGGTAGTTTCTTTTGACTGTAATCACTGCCTCTCCCCTGGAGAGAGTCACAGGGCTTCTCTTGGCTCTTCCTGCCACATTTTCAGACTTAAAAGGAAGCCACCTTCAGGCAAATTCCCTCTTCCCCTCAAGAAAGAAAATAAAAGGAAATTGAGAGTCCTGGTCTCTGAAGAACTTAGGTCAGGTTTTGAACGAGCTCAGGGCCCTTTCTTCAGGGGTTGGGAATATCTGCAGTTCCAACTGGGGCTTGCTCCTCTGGTGCCCCTTTGAGTATGAGGGTGGAACTGTGTTCTTTAAAGTAGCCTCAATTCCCACAATTGCAGTCCCCAGAACTCTATCCAGGATGTCTCCTTTTCTAGGCCTTGCCTCTTAGTCTGGAGAGTTTCAATTTCTGTTATTTGTAAGCCTTCTCTCTTGAATTTTTTTCTCTGGTCGCCCCCTATTTACTGTCATAAAGGTATTAATTTTTCTAAACATGTTCTTTCTCTTTCCATTTCTGCACGAATCTCTAGTCACTAGTTCCAGAAAGATCCAGTAGCAAACTGTCAATAACGGACAAGCATTTCTGAAATTCATTTAACAATTTTACAATTTTATTGAAATATAATTTATATACCATAAAATTCACCCATTGTAAGCATGTAGACAGTGGTTTTTAGTAAATTTACAGTGCTGTGCAACTACTGTTATAATCTAGATTTAAAACATGTCCAAAACCCCATGAAATTCCTTCATGAGTATTTGCAGTCCATCCTGTTTCACCTCCAATTTCAAGCTACTACTGATTTGATTTGATTTCTTTTCTTCAGAGGAAGATTTGTCTTTTCTGGTCATATCATAGACATGGAATCATACAATAAGTCAATTTTTATAACTAGCTTCTTTCACTTGGCGTAATGTTTTCCAGGTTAATCCATGTTTTAGCGTGTATCAGTGCTTCATTCCTTTAGTTTCATTCCTATAGGTGAAAAGTAGTCCATTACATGGACATATGATTTTGTTTATCCACTCATCAAAATGGACATCTGAGTTGATTCCACCTTTTGGTTATTATGAATAACCAAACTGCTGTGAACGCTTATGTACAAGTCTTTGTGTGAACATATATTTTCATTTCTCTTGGGTAAATATCTAGTAGTAGAATTTCTAGATAGTATGGCAAATTTACCTTTTTAAAAAACTACTTAGCTGTTTGACAATGTGGATTTTCCATTTTCCATTCCTTCAAGCAATATATAAATAAAAGGTTTCCCTACATCCTCTTTAACACTTGGTATTGTCTGACCTTCTGATTATAGTTCTAGAGGGTGTGTAATGCTATCTTATTGTGGTTTTAATTTGAATTCCCCTAGTGACTAAGAATGTTAACTATCTTTTCAAGTGCCATTCATATATCCTCTTTGGTGAAATGTGCATTTCTTCATTTTTTAATTGGATTGTTACTCTTCTCATTACTAAGTTATGAGTTCTTTGTGTATTTTGGATACAACTCCTTTACCAGATACATAATTTGTAAACATTTTCTCATGACTACATCTTATCTTTTGAACTTATTAAGAGTTTCATTTAATGCCCAAAAGTTGTCATTTTGATGAAGCCCAATTTATCAGTTTTGTGTGTGTGTATCACACTTGTGATGTCATATTTAAGAACTCTGCATATGAAGGATTTAGCCAATGTTTTCTTCTAGAACCTTTACAGTTTTGCATTTATATTTAGGTCTAAGATCCATTTTGAGGTAATTTTTGGGTATGGTGTGAGGTAAAGGTCTAGAAGTTAACTTTTTTTGTATATGGATATCAAATTGTTCCAGTATCACTTTTTGAAGAGTGTCCTTTTTCCATTGAACTAACTGTCTTGGCTACTTCACTGAAAAACAATTGGCCATGGGGTGCTTGGGTGGTGCAGTTAGTTAAGCATCTGACTTTTAGTTTCATAATCTCAAAGTGATGAGATTGAGTCCAGTGTTGGGTTCTAAGCTCAGCATAGAGTCTGCTTAAGTTTCTCTTTCTCTCTACCTCTCCCCACCATGTTCTCTCTCTCTAAGAGAACTAAGTCTTTTAAAAAAATCAATTGACCACGGAATCCCTGGGTGCCTCAGCAGTTTAATGCCTGCCTTCAGCCCAGGGCATGATCCTGGAGTCCCAGGATCGAGTTCCATATCAGGATCCCTGCATGGAGCCTGCTTCTCCCTCTGCCTGTGTCTCTGCCTCTGTGTGTGTGTGTGTCTCTCATGAATAAATAAATAAAATATTTAAAAAATCAATTGACCATATATAAGAATTTATTTCTGACTCTCAATTCTCTTCCATTTATATATATATTTCCTGTTTTTACACCAATACCACACTGTCTTGATTATTGTAGTTTATAGTAAGTTTTGAAATTGGCTACTTTAAGTCATTCAGCTTTTTTTTTTTTTTTTTAATTGTTTTGGATAGGGATGCCTGGGTGGCTCAGCAGTTAGGCGCCTGCCTTCAACTCCGGGTGTGGTTCCATGGTCCTGGGAACGAGTCCTATTTCCGGCTCCCTGCATGGAGCCTGCTTCTCCCTCTGCCTGTGTCTCTGCCTTTCTCTCGGTGTCTCTCATGAATAAATAAATAAAATCTTAAAAAAATTGTTTTGAATATTCCACATAAAAATTAGAATCAGCTTACTGTTTATGCCAAAAAGGCTGCTGTAGTTTTTGGATAGAATATATAAATTAGTTTAGGGAGAATTGCAATCTTAACAATATTGATTCTTTCTAATCCATAAAGATGGAATATCTATTCACTTAGATCTACCTATCAATAGAAACAAAAATTGAAAAAATTAAAGGGAGCCACAATAATAGTTTGAGACTTAAATATGTACTTTCCATAATGAATAGAAATCGATAGAAGATTAATAATGAAATAGAGGTCTTGAACAACATTATACACCAGTTAAACTAATAGAAATATACAGGACACTTTACCCAACAGCAGAATACACATTCTTCCCAAGTGCAGATGAAATAGTCTCTAGGACAGAGTATATATTAGGCCAAACACAAATCTTAATATATTTAAAAAGGTTACACATACATGCAAAGTATTTTTTCTGACCACAATGGAATGAAACTAGAAATCAATAACAGAAGGAAAACTGGAAAGATGTAGGAAATTAAACAACATATTGCTAAACAACCAATAAGTCACAAAAGAAATCACAAAGGAGACTAGAAAATACCTTGAGATAAATAAAAATAAAAGCACAACATACCAAAACTTCTCAGATGCAGCAAATTGTCCTATGAGGGAAATTTATAACTGTAACCCCATACATTAAAGAATAAAAAGGACTTCAAATCAATAGCCTATTTAAACATAAGGGACTGGGAAAAGAAAACTAAACCCAAAGCTAAAAGAAATAATATACACTTGAGCAGAGATAAGTGCAACAAAGATAGAAAAACAGTAGAGGAAGGGGGACCTGGCTGGCTCAGTTAGTGGAGCATGCAACTCTTGATCTCAGGATTGTGAGTTTGAGCCCCATGTTGGGTGTAGGGATTGCTTAAAAGAAAAACAATACAGAAATCAACAAAACTAAAATTTATTCTTCAAAAAGATTAACAAACAAAATCAAATCTTTAGCTAGATTAAGAAAAAAAGAAGACTCAAATAATTAAAATCAGAAATGAAAAAGAGGGTGTTACAACTGATACCACAGAAATAAAAGGGATTACAGCAGTCCCCCCTTATCTGTGGTTTCCTTTTCTGCAGTTTCAGGTACTTGTGGTCAACCATTGTCCAGAAACAGATGATTCTTCTCAGATATCATCAGAAGGTCAATGGTAGCCTAACACTACATCACAGTGTCTACGTCATTCACCTCATTTCATTTCATTATGTAGGCATTTTATCATTTCACATCTTCACAAGATGAAGAGGGGTGAGTACAGTACCCTTTTTCGAGAGACAGGGAGAGAGATAACATTCACAAAATTTTTATTACAGTATATTGTTTTAATTGTCCTATTTTATTATTAGTTATTGTGATTAATTTCTTGGTATGCTTAATTTATAAATTAAGTTTAACATAGGTATGTATGTATAGGAAAAAACACCGTATTTGTAGAGTTTGGTACTACTTGTGGTTTGAGGCATCCACTGGGGGCGTTGGAAAGTATCCCCTACAGATAAAGCGGGGACTACTGTGTAATAGATTACTATGAACAATTGTGTGCCAATGAATTGGATAACCCAGAAGAAATGGATATACTCCTAATAACATGCAACTTACCAAAAGTGAATCATTAAGAAATAGAAAATTTGAATAGATCTATAATTAGTTGGGAGCTTGAATCCATAATCCAAAACCTCCCAACAAAGAAAAGCCGAGGACCATATGGCCTCACTGGTGAATCTACCATACATTCAAAGAAGAATGAACACCAATCCTCTTCAAACTCTTCCAAAAAATTGAAGAGGAGAAAACACATCTAAATTCATTCTATGAAGCTAGCGTTTTCCTTATACTAAAGTCAGACAGACACTACAAGAAAATGCCGACCAATATCCCTTATGAACATTGATGCAAAAATCTTTACCAAAATGCTAACAAACAGAATACAATAGCACATTAAAGGGTTATACACCATGATCAAGTGAGATTTATTTCTAGAATGTAAGGATGATTCAATATCCAAAAACCAATCAATGCAATATATTACATTAACAAAATAAAGAAAACAGCTCATTGAGATTTATAATATAATTATGAATATGCTTGGATTCATGCCTGGCATTTTGCTATTCTCTATATATCATATCTTTTTCACTTTTGGTTCTCCTGTTCCTCTTTTATTGTCTTTTGTTATGTTTAATAGCCTCTTTTAATATCATTTTAATTCCTATGTTAATATTTTACTATATTTTTTTAGTTATTTTCTAAGTGGTTACTTCACTGAAAATTACAGTAAGCATCTTAATATATCACAATTTGCTTCAGGTTAATAATAACTGGAATAAAATACGAATCCAGTAAAATATAGAAATTTTGCTCCAATACAGTTCCATTTATAGCTCCTTCATGTGATTATTGTCATGTATATTACATCTATACATGTTCTAAATCCAACAATACAGTGTTATGATTCACTTTATACAATCTTTTGTCCTTTAAAGTTCTTACAAAAAAGAGAAATATTATAGTCCTTTATATTTACCACTTCCTGTGTTCTTTATTTTTTTGTATAGTTTGAATTAATGTCTAGTGTCATTTCCTATTAGCCTGAAGAAATTTCTTTCCCTTTTTTAAAAAATAAACTTTATACCCAATGTGGGGCTTGAACTCACAACCCCAAGGTCAAGAGTCACATGCTGTAACAACTGAGCCAGCCAACACCTCTGAAGAAATTTCTTTAACATTTCTTCTAAGGTAAGTCTATTAATAACAAATTCTTTGCTTATCTTGAGATTTTATTTCACATTCTTTTTTTTTCATCAGTTTTATTTTATTTTATTTTTTTAAGATTTTATTTATTTATTCATGAGAGACAGAATGAGAGGCAGAGACACAGGCAGAGGGGGAAGCAGGCTCCATGCAGGGAGTCTGATGTGGGTCTTGATCCCGGGTCTCCTGAGCTGAAGGCAGGCACTAAACCGCTGAGCCACCCAGGGATCCCCTCACATTCTTTTTTTAAAAAACAAGAGAAAAGCATATAGATCTATTTAGTATGTTTCATGTAACACAGGAGACTTCATAAGGAAATGAAGTCCCTCACTCTGATTTTTAAAGGTTGATTTTGGGATGCCTGGGTGGCTCAGTGGTTGAGCGTCTGCCTTTGGCTCAGGGCATGATCCTGAAGTCCCAGGATTGAGTCCCACATAGGGGCTCGCTGCCGGGAGTCTCCTCCTCCCTCTGCCTGTGTCTCTGCCTCTCTGTGTACCTCATGAATCAGTAAATAAAAGATCTTTAAAAAAAAAAAGGTCAATTTTGCTAACTATGTAATTCTTGATTTTTCAGTTCTAAAATTATGATACCAATGCCTTCAGGCTACCATTGTTTCTGATGAGAAGTCAGCTATTAATTGAATTGGTTTTCCCTTTAAAATGACAAATTGTTTTTTTTATTTATTTATGATAGTCACACACGAGAGAGAGAGAGAGAGAGAGAGAGAGAGAGAGGCAGAGACAGGCAGAGGGAGAAGCAGGCTCCATGCACCGGGAGCCCGACGTGGGATTCGATCCTGGATCTCCAGGATCGCGCCCTGGGCCAAAGGCAGGCGCCAAACCGCTGCGCCACCCAGGGATCCCGACAAATTGTTTTTCTTTTGTTGTTTGGATTTTTTTTTTGGTATTTTTTTTTTTTTATCAAATAGGAGAAAATTTCAGCCATTATTTAAGTATTCTTACTACCCTACCCTCTTTTCTCGCTTCTTCTGGGACTCTCACTACCTTTACGTTAATATACTTTATGATATCCCACAGATATCTAAGGCTGTTTCTTTTCCCTCATTCTTTTTTCTCTCAGTTTTAAAGACTGAATAATTTCTTTTGATCTTCCTTCAAGCTCACTGCTTATTTCTTCTGCCATCTCAAACTTATTGTAGAACTCCTCTAGTAAATTTTCAACTATTATACTTTTCAACTTCAGAATTTACATTTGGTTCTCTTTTTAAAAATAGATTGCATGTCTTTATTGAGTTATCTATTTGTTAAGTCATTGTTTCATATATTCTTTTAGTTACTTAAACATGATTTTTTTGAGTTCTTTGAACATATTTATATAATTGCTTTGAAATCTTTGTCTTTTAAACCCAACATGTAGGGATCCCTGGGTGGCGCAGCGGTTTGGCGCCTGCCTTTGGCCCAGGGCGTGATCCTGGAGACCCGGGATCAAATCCCACATCGGGCTCCCGGTGCATGGAGCCTGCTTCTCCCTCTGCCTGTGTCTCTGCCTCTCTCTCTCTCTGACTATCATAAATTAAAAAAAAAAAATTAAATCCAACATGTAGGCACACTCAGAGACAGTTTATATCAATTGCTTTTCCCCCTGCATATAGGTCATAGATTCCTGCTTTTCTGAAACTCTCATAATTTTGTTGTTGAAAGCTGGACATTTTATGTTTTTATTTTTTAAAGTTTTTATTTATTTATTTATTTTTATTTATGATAGTCACAGAGAGAGAGAGAGAGAGAGAGAGAGAGAGAGAGAGGCAGAGACACAGGCAGAGGGAGAAGCAGGCTCCATGCACCGGGAGCCCGACGTGGGATTCGATCCCGGATCTCCAGGATCGCGCCCTGGGCCAAAGGCAGGCGCCAAACCGCTGTGCCACCCAGGGATCCCTAAAGTTTTTATTTAAATTCTAGTTAGCTAACATACAGTGTAGTATTAGTTTCAGGGACACAATTTACTGATTCAACACTTCCATACATCTTGCAGTGCTCATCACAAGTGCCCTGCTTAGTTGCCATAACCTATGTCACCCATTCCCCCACCCCACTCCCCTCTGGTAACCATCAGTTTGTTCTGTATAGTTAAGAGTCTGTTTCTTGGTTTGCCTCTCTCCCCCCACCCCCATCCTCATTTGTTTTGTTTCTTAAATTTCCCATATGAGTGAAATCATACGGTATTTGTCTTTCTCTGACTGACTTATTTGGCTTAGTATATTCTCTAGCTCTATTCATGTCATTGCAAATGGCAAGATTTCATTCTTTTAATGGATGAGTGATATTTCATTGTATACATATACCACATCTTTGTTATCCATTCATCAGTTGATGGACACTTGGGCTGTTTCCTTACTTGGGCTATTGCAGATGTGCTGCTATAAACACTGGGGTGCATATATCCTTTTGTATAAGTGTTTTTGTTTTCTTTTGGTAAACACCTAGTAGTGCAATTGCTGGGTCATGGGGTAGTTCTATTTTGGGGGGGGGTAGTTCTATTTTTGAGGACACTCTATACTGTTTTTCAGAGTGACCACACCAGTTTGCATTCCCACCAACAGTGCAGGAGAGTTCCCCTTTCTTCACACCTTTGCCCACACCTGTTGCTTCTCGTGTTGTTGATTTTAGCTATTCTGACAGGTGTGAGGTGATAGCTCATTGTAGTTTTGCTTTGTATTTCCCTGATGACTAGTGATGTTGATAATCTTTTCATGTGTCTGTTGATCATCTATATGTTTTCTTTGGAAAAATGTTGACTCATGTCTTCTGTCCATTTTTAAATTGGATTATTCATTTTTTGGGTGTTGAGTTAGATAAGTTCCTTATATATTTTAAATATTAACTCTTTATCACATATGTCATTTGCAAATATCTTCTATTTTGAAGGTTGCCTTTTAGTTTTATTGTTTCCTTTGCTGTGTAGAAGTTTTTTATTTTGAGGAAGTCACAATAGTTTATTTTTGCTTTTGTTTCCCTTGCCTCAGGAGACATAACTAGTAAGAAGTTGCTATAGCTGATATCAAAGAGGTTAACTGCCTGTATTCTCCTCTAGATCTTAATGGTTTCATGTCTCACATTTAAGTCTTTAATCCATTTTTAATTTATTTTTGTGTTTGGTGTAAGAAAGTGGTCCAATTCCATTATTTTGCTTGTTGCTGTCCAGTTTTCCCAACACCATTTGTTAAAAAAATTTTTTTTCCCCATTGGATATTATTTCCTGCTTTGTCAAAGATTGACCATGCAGCTGTAGGTTCATCTCTGGGTTTTCTATTCTGTTCCATTGATTTATGTGCCTATTTTTTTGTGCTAGTACCATACTGTTTGATCACTACAGCTTTGTAATATAATCTGAAGTCCAGAATTTTCATCCCTCCAGGAAAGCTGAACATTTTAGGTAAAATTCTGTAGCAAATCTAGTTTCTGATTTCTATCCTTAGTGATAATTGTTGCTGTTTTGTTTTTCTTTGTTTAGTAACTTGCCTGGACTAAACCTTTGGATATCTTTCTTTTTAGGGGTCATCCTGTACCGGCACAGCTTAGTGGTCAGCCAGGAATTGATCAGAGGTTGTGCTCAAATGCCCAGAACCAGTAAGACTTCCAATCTCTGCTACTCTGCTACTAGATACATGTGTGGTTTGGAGAGAACTTTCACATTTTAGGCAGTTTTCATGTCTGCCTTTTATTTTCCAACAGGCCTTGTGTCTCCTGCGTGTGTGCATGCAGCCTTGGTCAGTTAGGGATGGATGGAGAGCTACTATCCCTGGCTGTTTCCTGATCTCTCTTTTATTTTTTAGATCTCTCTTTTATTTTTTTAAATATTTATTTATTTATTTACTTATTTACTTACTTATTTATGATAGACCTAGAGAAAGAGAGAGAGAGAGAGAGAAAGAGAGAGAGAGAGGCAGAGACACAGGAGGAGGGAGAAGCAGGCTCCATGCCAGGACTCGATCCCGGGACTCCAGGACTGCGCGCGCTGGGCCAAAGGCAAGCGCTAAACCGCTGGCTGAGCCACCCAGGGATCCCCCTGATCTTTCTTTTAAACTACTGCCGCGTCCTTGATCCATTGCTCACCGTAATCAGGACTGCAACCTCAGGCTAGCAGATACCTCTGGGCTTTTCACGCTTGTCTCCAAAATAACTGAGTTCCGTCCAGCAATGAAGCTAAAGGTTTTCATGAATTGCTCCACCCTGACAGATTACAGCACCAATCAAATTTACAAGGCAGTGGGGCATGGAGAAGCAACCCAGTGAATGACACAGACTCGTCTATTTTTTTTTTAATTTAAAAAAAATTTAAAATATTTTACTTATTCATGAGAGACACAGACAGAGAGAGAGGCAGAGACACAGGCAGAGGGAGAAGCAGGCTGCATGCAGGGAGCCCGACGTGGGACTCGATCCGGGGACTCTAGGATCCCGCCCTGGGCGGAGGGCAAACGCTCAACCGCTGAGCCCCGCAGGCATCCTGACTCCCTCTATTTTTACCTGGTGTGTAGTAATGAGTTGACATCAAAGCGTGAGAGGGACCGGCCCCAGCGGCTTCCTCAAGGCGGACCCAGCGTGAGACGTCAGGGCCGTCTGCGCGGCTACCGGTTTCATCACGCGGAGTCTCGCGCCCTCCGGCGGCCTCTCTCGAGAACGACACTGTCCTTGTCCGCGCTGGACGCGAATAAAGATTTCTTTTTCAAACAAACAGGAAGTGTCTACGGAGGCCGGGCCGGCGTCTGGGCAGGGGCCGGGCATGAAGGCGGGCGGCGGCCCGATCGCGGGCGGCGGCGGCGGCGGCGGCGGCGGCGGCGATGAGCGACATAGTGGAGAAGACGCTGACGGCGCTGCCGGGACTCTTTTTGCAGAACCAGTCGGTTGGCGGGCCCGCGGGCGTCAAGGCTTCTTTCTCTTCGCGGCTGGGCGGCCTCGTCCGCGGCATCACAGCGCTAACCTCCAAGCACGTACGTGCTCCCGGGGCCGGGAGGTCAGGGGCGCCGGAGGGGGGTGTGGGCGGTGTGGGGAGGCCCTCGCGCTGGGAGGCCTAGCCCCGCCGGAGCTCCGGGGGAGCTTAGGGGCTGCGTTAGGCGTCCAGTCGGTCCCTGCGTCTGTCTGGAAGCGTCAGTTTCCTTCCGGGACCGACACCTGGCAGGCCGAGTTTCCGCAGTTGGCCCTGACCCTGAGTCGTTATTATCTGGGGCAGCCTCTTTAATTGTCGAGCCTTCTCGTATTTCCTGGAACGTTGACGTGGACAAGTACCCATACGTATTCTATAGGTTGTTCCGAGGATTAGATGGGCCATCAAGCGAGTGAAAACACCAAGTGCCGAGCCAGTGCCAGCTTTGTTTACCTTCTACGAAGTCCCTTTACAGGTCCCTTCACACGCCGGGACAGACCCTGCCATCTGAACCTATCGTTCAACATCTTTGGGGAGCTCGAGGTTCTTAGGTTAGACCAACCGGGGGGGTTGGGGGGGGCAAAGAAAAAGCGTTCATTCTCCCAAAATGTAAAATTTGTTGTCGGCCTCAGGTGGGCGTTGAAAATCAGCACTTGTAATAGAAGGTATTAAGCGTCCGCAGACTTTTGGTAGGTGAACGGGTTGTGCAAGATAAATGTGTGACGTCGTAATTTGTTCAAAATATGCTTATGGGAGAGGTTATGTGTTAGACACTGAGGGAAAAGAATAAAACATATTTCCTTTTTCCCAAGGAATTGGAGCTTAAGACAGATATAAGCAATATACAATGACAGATAAGTGCCCAGAGAGGAGAAATGACAGCTTAGAAGGATTTCCTTCAAAGTGCCCTGGGGTTTAAAACATTTTTTTTAAAAAAAGATTTTATTTATTTATTCATGAGACACACACACACACACACACACACACACAGAGGCAGAGACATGGGCAGAGGGAGAAGCAGGCTCCATGAGGATCCCTGGGTGGCTCAGCGGTTTGGTGCCTGCCTTCGGCCCAGGGCCTGATCCTGGAGACCCAGGATGGAGTCCCACGTCGGGCTTCCTGCATGGAGCCTGCTTCTCCCTCTGCCTGTGTCTCTGCCTCTCTCTCTCTCTCTCTCTATGTCTATCATGAATAAATAAATAAGATCTTAAAAAAAAAGGAAAAAAAAAAAAAGAAGAAGCAGGTTCCATGCTAGGAGCCTGACATGGGGCTTCATACTGGGGTTCCAGGATCACGCCCTGGGCCAAAGGCAGGCGCTAAACCACTGAGCCACCCGGGCTGCCCTAAAACATTTTTTTTTTTTTAATGTGAAATAAGATGATATGCCACTGGATGCTGTATTTCTGCTTCACATTCAGAAATCATTATTATGGACATACTATTGCTTGTCTCAATGCTTTGTCCTTTACTAATTTTTGTGAGATTCTGAATGAAGTTTAAAAAAAAGAATTATTTTTGATCTTAAATTGCAGTTTGAAGCTGTACATAAGATATCTAAATGTGGAAATGTGGCAGTACTTCACTAGTGGTTCTTGATAAGCTACCTAGTGGACATCTGCTGATCCAATGTGTAACTTTTTTTTTTTTTAAAGGTTTTATCCATTTATTCATGAGAGACAGAGAGAGAGGCAGAGACACAGGCAGAGGGAGAAGCAGGCTCCGTGCCGGGATCCAGATGCAGACTCAATCCAGGACCCCAGGATCACTACCCAAGCCAAAGGCAGATGCTCAACCACTGAACCACCCACGCGCCCCTGATTCAATGTGTAATTTAAAGATAGCATTATGTTAGCCAAAAATGAGACCAATATTCAAGTGTGCTAAGGAGGTGAAACACTGTGCAGACAGTAGAAGTGATCACAATGGTGTATTTATTGTGTGTATGAGAGAGATGGGAAGTGAGAGAAAGGATGTGAGGAATAAGGAGAAAATAAGGAAGCATATGGCTCTTATGCTACTTGTTATTCTACGAAGGCTTTTTACTTTTATTTGTTTATTAAAATTTTTTATTTTTTTATTATCTCTACAGCTAGTGTGGGGCTCAAACTTGGAACCCCAAGATCAAGAGTTGCATGCTCTACTGACTGAGCCAGCCAGGCGCCCCAGGACTTTTTACTTTTTTGTTTTTTAAAGATTACTTATTCATTCATTCATGGGAGACACAGGGGGAGAGAGAGAGAGAGAGGCAGAGACATAGGCAGAGAGAGAAGCAGGCTCCATGCAGGGAGCCCGACGCGGGACCCCGGATCTTCAGGATCAGGCCCCGGGCTGAAGACAGCACTAAACCGCTGTGCCACCTGGGCTCCCCAGGACTTTTTACTCTTTTTTTTTTTTTTTTTTAATAAATTAATTTTTATTGGTGTTCAATTTACCAACATACAGAATAACACCCAGTGCTCATCCCGTCAAGTGTACCCCTCAGTGCCCGTCACCCATTCACCCCCACCCCCCGCCCTCCTCCCCCTCCACCACCCCTAGTTCATTTCCCAGAGTTAGAAGTCTTTATGTTCTGTCTCCCTTTCTGATATTTCTCACACATTTCTTCTCCCTTCCCTTATATTCCCTTTCACTATTATTCATATTCCCCAAATGAATGAGAACATACACTGTGTCCTTCTCCGGTTACTGTGGCCAAGTTCAAAAAGGGTGTTGCCTGAGTTCTCCTCTGGGATTTTGATGGAATCTTGTCTCACATTTAGATCTTTCATCTATTTTGAGTTTATCTTTGTGTATGGTGCAAGAGAGTGGTCCAGTTTCATTCTTCTGCATGTGGATGTCCAATTTTCCCAGCACCATTTATTGAAGAGAGTGTCTTTCTTCCAGTGGATCGTCTTTCCTCCTTTATCATATATTAGTTGACCATAAAGTTCAGGGTCCACTTCTGGGTTCTCTGTTCTGTTCCATTGATCTATATGTCTGTTTTTGTGCCAGTACCACACTGTCTTGATGAACACAGCTTTGTAGTACAAAATGGAAGGAGAGATAAAGAGCTTCCAAGACAGGCAGGAACTGAAAGAATATGTGACCTCCAAACCAGCTCTGCAAGAAATTTTAAGGGGGACTCTTAAAACTCCCCTTTAAGAAGAAGTTCAGTGGAACAATCCACAAAAACAAGGACTAAATAGATATCATGATGACACTAAACTCATATCTGTCAATAGTAACTCTGAACGTGAATGGGCTTAATGACCCCATCAAAAGGCGCAGGGTTTCAGACTGGATAAAAAAGCAGGACCCATCTATTTGCTGTCTACAAGAGACTCATTTTAGACAGAAGGACACCTACAACCTGAAAATAAAAGGTTGGAGAACCATTTACCATTCAAATGGTTCTCAAAATATACCCTAAAAACTATAGAACACTTCTGAAAGAAATTGAGGAAGACACAAAGAGATGGAAAAATATTCCATGTTCATGGATTGGCAGAATTAATATTGTGAAAACGTCAATGTTACCCAGGGCAATTTACACGTATAATGCAATCCCTATCAAAATACCATGGACTTTCTTCAGAGACTTAGAACAAATTATTTTAAGATTTGTGTGGAATCAGAAAAGACCCCAAACAGCCAGGGGAATTTTAAAAAAGAAAACCATATCTGGGGGCATCACAATGCCAGATTTCAGGTTGTACTACAAAGCTGTGTTCATCAGGACTTTTTACTCTTAAAGAGAAAGTGTGAGAACCTTATCCTGGACCAATTCATGAAAAATTTCTTTTCTTCTTTCTCTCTACCTTTAATTCAAAACAAAACATTTTCTGCTAAACTGTCCTTGAGGGGACAATAATTAAGTGAAGGAAAAAGGCATGATGGATTATTCTTTCCAGGAATGATTGGGAGGGTTTGGAGAAATGCCTTTAGGCCAATGTTAAGCACATAATTTTTATAACTGTCCTTTAAAATAATGTGATTTTTTTGTCATTGAAAGGGTAATATTTTTCCTTTCAAGAAATATTGTTACAGTTTGGAAAGACAGTTATTCATGCATTTAAATACTTTCATTTTTTCAGGAGGAAGAGAAACTAATCCAACAGGAATTGAGTAATCTGAAAGCAACTGTTTCTGCTCCTACTACAACACTGGTAAGTTTGTATAGCTAGTGCCAGCTCATTTTATATTTGAAATCTGGTCCACTATGGAGTCTATAGTGGCATCTAATTGATCAGTTACTAAAATCTAATTTGTTATGGTCACAGTCAGTTATGGATGATAGCAAGTCAGACATCAGCTTGAGCTTTTTATTATTGACTGGCGGCACTGAAGCAAGACTTGCTTGACTGATGACAATTCAATGCCAATGTGATGATAATTACATAAATGTGGCAATACTGATGGGGCTCCAGTGCCTTTCTTATTGTTTTAATGTTGTGCACTGGGAAAAAGTTACCATATATCATCTGAAGTAATACTTTCAGCCCTGAATTATATGTGAACAAGGTAGAAACATGGTTTTCTTACTGTAAAACTATATGGCACAACACCTAAATCGAGTTCCAGTTATTTTAGAACTTGAGTTCCATGTAATTTGATTTTTCAAACAGCATTCATTTAGCAGCTGTTTAATGAGTAGCCGCTCTATGCAGGTCACTGTTTCTACATAGTTAGATTAAGACTTAAATTTTTTCCTTTTAATTAATTTTCATGTTTCATATAATGAGATTTTGCCAAGCAACATTATTCAGCAAATATTTAGTGAGTACCTCCTGTGTGTACATCACTGTGGGAGTATTTTCCCTCTTCTAATAAAAATATTGGGGTGATCATTTTGCATGAACGCATGCTTATGTACATAAATAACACTTTTAAAGTCTAAGAGTGTATATATTTCCTTTTATGATCATAGTAATGTGGACAAATGGAGCTCAAAATCTAGCTTAATCTGATATATTTATGTGTATATGTATAGATATGTCTGTGTGTGTATATGTATGAAATCATTGTGATATTTATTCATGATATTTGATAGAAATGTTAAGCAGAAGTGGTTTCTGTCTTTTTTCTTTGTTTTATTTCTATTTTTTATAATTGACATACCTGGAGAAATAAGATAAGTTAGGGAGCCAGAGTTCGGAAGGAAGATTTTATAATCATTATGACCATCCAGCTCTGGACATGCTTTCTTTTTTTGAGAGAGAGAGAGAGAGAGAGAGAGAGCGTGCGCATGATGGGGTAGAGGGAGAAGAAGAGAATCCCAAGCAAGCTCCACGCTCAGCATGGAGCCCCAGGCAGGACTTGATTCCATAACCCTGAGATTATGACCTGAGCCAAAATCAAGAGTTGGGCACTTAACCGATTGAGCCACTCAGGTGCCCATCTGGGCATGCTTTATAGTCTGTCCCTGAGGTGGTTGTGTAGAAGTTGTATGACAGTTTGGTAGAGAAATTATAAAAAAAATTTCTGTATTAGGAAATGGATTTTCTTTTCCAAGAGAATAATAATGTATGCATGTATAATTTTAATAAAATAGAGCTCATCATGACTTTTGAAAAACTCTGAGATAAAATGTTTGAAAACCAGGATTGGTACTTAATAGATTAGATGAACACTTTCACTCCTAATTGATGTGGAAGCTTTTGAAGAGGGACTTCTAGTATCTTTTAAGCTTGTTTTTTCAGTACTTAGTAGTCTTAATATACTAATGATTTAACTTTTATTACTTTAAACATAAGTGACTTGTATTAAAAATCTTTTTCTCCAAGCTTGATTTTCCTATGGTTTTTTAAAAAAAACTCTTCATATTTACATATATAAATATGATATACATACATAAATATGAATGAAATATTAAATATTATTATCCTTGCTTTAAAATATTTGTTATTTTCCAGGTATTTTGTGTAATATACTAACCTTGATTAATTTTTATATATTAAAATAGGTGTGAGCTTATTTTGAAACACATTTTATTTATATTTTTATTTATGATTAAAATTTATTATAGATATTGAGAATGTAAATATTATACTGAAAACATTTATACAATGCCTTAAACAACTTAATTAGCTTATATTGTAAGTATTGAAAGACCCGGTTAAAAAAATTAAATATTGTTTATGTAGTAGCTATACCAGAGTTGTTTAAAAAGAATGTCTGTAAAACAGACTATTGCATATTACATACAACAAAATAATTCTGAAGAAAGTCCGTGTGTAATTTGGTTTTTAAATGTGAAAGTTATTTTCTTTACAAATTATTACCAAGTTGTGGGAATTTTTTTTAAAATATTTTATGAGAGAGAGAAAGAGAGGCAGAGATACAGGCAGAGGGAGAAGCAGGCTCCAGGCAGGGAGCCCGAAATGGGACTCGGTCCCGGGACTCCAGGATCACGCCCTGGGCCGAAGGCAGGCGCTAAACCGTTGAGCCACCCAGGGATCCCCGACTTGTGGGAATTTTATGGATGTTTTTATTTGGCAAAGTATATTAAAATGATGTGCTCCATTCTAGAAGCCAAGTCATATTACTATTGATGAAATTTTGTCTGAGGACCATGTGTCTCACATTATAACCAAATGTACACATTTAGAATTAGACATAGCTACAATTAGGGTGTGCCTGGGTGCCTTAGTCAGTTGAGCATCTGACTGTTGATTTTGGCTCAGGTCATGATGTTGGGGTTGTGAGATTGAGCCTGGTGTTGGGCTCTGAGTCCAGCATCGGGCTCTCCACAGGGAGCCTGCTTCTCTATCTGCCTATGTCTCTGCCTCTCTCTGTGTCTCTCATGAATAAATGGATAAAATCTTAAAAAAAAAAAAAAAAGTTAAAATAATTTTACTAAAATCAATACTGTTGGTGAGCTAAGTTTTGGAGCAACTTTTATTTATAAAGTTTGACTTCAGGTTATGAATTTATAATATATGTATTGGTTATTTCTTTAGTGCCAGGATTAAGGGATTTCCCCTGTGAAATGATTGCAATATAATTTAAAAAAACAAAACATTCTACTTATTTATGCAATTACCGGTTATTTTGCTTTGCAGAAAATGATGAAGGAATGTATGGTGAGACTTATATATTGTGAAATGCTTGGATATGACGCTTCCTTTGGCTATATACATGCAATCAAGTTGGCACAACAAGGAAACCTTTTAGAAAAGAGAGTAGGTATGTATGTGTTTAAGATTTTTTACTTAATACTGTCCTTAAAGTTCTAGTTATTGTGTGAAATGAATGGTAGCAGGTATATAGTGTTTTTAGAACAGTGCCTTGTGGGCAGCCCCAGTGGCTTAGCGGTTTAGCGCCGCCTTCAGCCGGGGGTGTGATCCTGGAGATCCGGGATCGAGTCCCACGTCAGGCTCGCTGCATGGAGCCTGCTTCTTCCTCTGCCTGTGTCTCTGTCTCTCTCTCTCTCTGTGTGTCTCAATAAATAAATAAAATCTTTTTTTTTTAAATAAATAAAATCTTAAAAGAAAAAAAAAAAGAACAGTGCCTTGTAATTTTCAAAGCTTTAGAAGAGAACACTTCAAAAACTTAAAGCCTATAAGTGAAATCAGTCTTACTGATTCATGGCATTTTAGAGTTATGGAGAAGATTAAAATTTGCCTGAATCTGGGATAGTTAGATGACTATATGTATTTTTCAAAACTCATTAAACTATACACTTAAAAATGAGGAATTTTCTTGTGTATAAATTATACCTCAAGAAAGCTGATTTAAAGTTTGTCTCACCTCATCAGTTTAATGATTAAAAATATTTCTTTATAGAATAAAAACTGAAATTGACTTGAATAATTTAAAAAATACTGTTCTCAGTTTCATAAATGTTAGCTGTGAAGGTTAGAGGTATCTTTGGGAAAATTTTGTCTCTTTAATCAAACTATTAGGAAATGTCCTTTAAATTAAGGACTTAAATCTTTTATTCATGTAGGTTTAGCAGTGTATCAGAATCCAAGAAGAAAACACTTTAGAGTAATATAGGAGTATAGCATGTTCTTTATTCAAAGGAGTTGGTAGTGTTATATTTTCAAGGACCAGCATTCTTCACAAATTATATTCACCTGTGCTGTCAGATGCTGGGGTGGGGAAGGGAGATATTTTGGTAAAGATTCTGAGACTAGGTGCACCCAGTATTCTATTTTTATTGAAACTCAGTCCACTCTTCTTCTAGATTTGTTGTGTTCTTCCCTCCAAGGGAAATGTCCTCTGGCATCCTGTCTCTCCTTTTTCATATTCCAAATTAAGTTTTAACTTTTTGGTGATCACTTGGGTGGCTTTTACCATCTGTCATCTTACGGTGTTGTCTTTTCGTATATTAATGATTTAGCCCTCAAATTAATTCTAAGATCTCTAAAGGCCAGGAAATCTCAAAAACAATAGATGATCAATATCAGATGGTTGGTGCTATAATTTTGTACAGGTGTTGCTATGTTGTACTTCTTAGAATTTAATATAATTTTTTTCATTTTCTATTTAATTTTATTTTAAAAATATATAAAGTATTACATTGTTTAGAAGTTAAGACCTTATAAAAAGGTATAATCAAAGAAGTCTCACTTTTATCTCTATCCCCTTCCCCTTTTACCCAGTTTGGCCCTTATTCCCATAGGTAATATTTTCATTAGTTTCTGATAAATCTTTCCGTTGTTTCTTTTTTGCAAAACAAGTAAGTGTACCAGTACACACTCAAACACTCTCTTACCCAAAAGATAGCATGGCTATATAGATTATTTTACATTTTGTTTTGACATCTTTATTTATACAGTTGCATCATTTTCATTGGATGGGTGGATGGGCCATAGTTTTTCAACCAAGTCTCTATTGATGGATATATGAGTTATTTTTTATTCTTTGCTCTTGTAAATAGTGTTGCAGTGAATAACCTTGTACATGTTATTGATAGTTATAGAAGCTTATTTTAATAGTGACCTCAGAGTCATTTTTGTTGAGATTTATGACCTTAGGGAAATATTTTATTGCCTTGTAGAGGGACATATGTGTGTAGGTATCAGACATTTTTTATGTGTGCTAATGAGTAGAAGGTTTTTTTTTTTTTTTTTTTAAGATAGCATTTAAACTTTCTATATATATTCACTCTCTTCAGCTCCCCTGAGATTTCTGAGACTAGCTTTGGTGCTTTCTCTGTTGGAGATGGCTTCGTATTTTTTATATGAATTTTGTTGAAAAGTTACGTTTCAGTACCTATTAAGTCAGGCATGTTAGGTACTTTATCTTGTGAGATAGAATATTGAGGCTCAAAGGTTAAGTCATTTGTCCAAGGTTGTACAGTTAATAAATGGTGGAGCCAGAATGTAAACCCAATTTTCTGTGAGTCAAAGCTTATAATCTTATCCTATATGTCACTCTTTTATATCAAACATATTCCATAATCATAGTCATTATTCTTTGTCTTCTGGAACCTTTTCATTTTATGAGTCACTAAATATTTTCACATTTCCTGACTGTAAAAATAGTTAGGATATTCTTTGTAACAGATAGAGGTAAGGTTTTGTTGAGATAGTCTTTGAATTTGTTCATCTTCTCCTACCTTGATATTGGTGACTTGTTGTGAGTGATAACTTAGCTTATCACATGAGTTCTCCCCGCAATCTGGTAAGACCTAATCTCTTTAAATGCTGAGGTTTTTCTCATTTCTTTCTTGCCCCTGGTTAATTCTATCTTCTTTCTCATGCTCTGCTCCTCTGATCTTCAGTAAAGATGTTGAAATGGGTTATGCTGCTATTTCTTGGTTTTGAGAATAGGTAGTTTCTAACAGTTTGCCCATGATTTCCAGCCGATACACACATTATCTGGGAAATGATGGGATAGTTTAACATTAGAATTCTAATGAGAGGACTGAAAGAATTGAGAAGAATGGAAAGCATTAAGGGTGGGAGGCAGGGAATAGGGCCTCCACATAGACTGTGTGGAGAGACAGGACAGCATAGGTATTAAAACATGAGCTAGGGGATCCCTGGGTGGTGCAGTGGTTTGGCGCCTGCCTTTTGCCCAGGGCACGATCCTGGAGACCCGGGATCAAATCCCATGTCAGGCTCCTGGTGCATGGAGCCTGCTTCTCCCTCTGCCTGTGTCTCTGCCTCTCTCTCTCTCTCTCTCTCTGTGACTATCATAAATAAATAAAAATTTAAAAAAGAAAAGAAACTTTAAAAAAAAAAATAAAACATGAGCTAACTTTGACTGGCTGGGTTTGAGTGCTGGCTCCACCATGTAATAGCTATAGATTTTGTGCAGTTACCCTTTTAGGGCCTCATATTCTCTTTGGGATAATAATACTTCATAGAGTTGTGAAGATTGAATGAGGTGAGGCTTGTAATGCACTGTTCCATAGTAACTGTCTAACAAATGTTACCAGTGTGAAGAGTGACAGGAAATGACATGGAGTATCTAGATTCCATATATATATATGGCCTTTGTCATAGTATTAATGTATTTCCTCAATTCTAAGATGTACTTTTTTTATGTTTTGATATTGAAATAAAAATATTTACTTAAATCAGTGATTACATATAATGTGGTAGACTGTGTTTCTTCCCTCAACAACTGTTATTCTGTCAATAGTGTATTTTCATATTAAGAAAATAGGGTATTGTTTATGGCTTAAAATGTGATTTACGTCATATGGGTTGGTATTAGGTGGCTCATTTCTTTTTTAAGATTTTATTTATTTATTCATGAGAGATACACACACAGAGAGAGGCAAAGACACAGGCAGAGGGAGAAGCAGGCTCCATGCAGGGAGCCTGATGTGGGACTCGATCTCGGGTCTTTAGGACCACGCCCTGGACTGAAGGCAGGCGCTAAACTGCTGAGCCACCCGGGGATCCCTAGGTGATTCATTCAGTTGAATAGTTGCATGTTTGGCTATAAGATAGAAAAAATATATACGTATTTTAAAGATTTCATTTATTCATAGGAGACACAGAGAGAAAGGCAGAGACATAGACAAGAGAGAAGCAGGCTTCCTGTGAGGAACCTGATGTGGGACTTGATCTCAGGACCCTGGGATCACAACCTGAGCCAAAGGCAGATGCTTAATCACTGAGCCACCGGGTGCTCAGATAGAAAATATTTTGATTGCTTGTGTAGACATATGCACAGAAGATAGAAGGCATGTATTTCTCATGTCATGAATAGGAGTTCAAGGTGGTACATATAGCCTCTTTTCTGTTTCAGGTATATCCTGTGAAATACATGATTATGACGTATTTCAGGATAAAGCATACCTGAAATCTTCCTTAAGTTTTTGAACCTCATATTTTACAATCTGTCTTTATAGTTATTTATAGCTATTATCTTTGACACTTAAATTTTGGAATATATTATTGTTTTGTTTAATTTATTGGGAGAAGTTCATTTTTGGCAGGTAATAATGAGACTTTTTCCCTCAAATTTTATAGGTTATTTGGCTGTCTCTTTATTTTTACATGAAAGTCATGAACTGCTGCTTCTCCTTGTGAATACAGTTGTAAAGGTACTGCATTATATGTTAGTAAATATGAAAATTATTTCCATGGGCATCTGACATTTTGCCTCAAACATATTGAATTAGATATTGTTGGAAGAAGCCAGGCTTACAGAATGGACTTAGAAAGATCTTTTAGATCAGTTTCTGAGTTTATAAAATGAGGCTAATAATAGAACTTAACCCAGTTGTAAGGGTTAAATGAAACATTTAACTCTCTGCTGCTGTTATGGCTTCATTTGAAAGCAGATCTCCTCCAGACTTTTAGTCTGATACACTTTTCTGGCTGTTGTCTTTTTCTCTAGATCTGTTCTGAATGTACAAATTAATTATAAAGTTAGTAGAAGACTATTGAGTACATAGGACCATTGCAATGTTGAATTTACTAATCCTAAGTTTCAAAATTTGCACTGAATGTTTTGTTTGCTTAATTATTACGTCAGGATTTGCAGAGCACTAATCTGGTAGAAGTATGTATGGCACTTACTATTGTCAGCCAGATTTTCCCTCGAGAAATGATTCCAGCTGTTCTTCCATTAATTGAAGATAAACTTCAACATTCTAAGTAAGTCAGTTTTTTTTGGATACGGGTCTATACTATATTTTTCAGAATAAAAATTTATACTAAAACATTTATTATAACTTTAATTTAATGCTATTAGGGTGGAGGATATCCTTTGACTGCCAGATATTAATGCAAAAATCCTTGATAGCATCATGTATTTTATGTGGGTTCGAGAAAATGTCAGGCAGCTTTCTAAAGTTAAACTGAGAGTCAATGAGGTTTAGTGTCAGGAATCTGTGGCTTTCCTCTCAGTTCTACCACTAACCAGCATTGGTCCTGTTTTTCCTTTGGCTATATGGGGTTGGTTGAAGTGTGTTAGTTTTCACAAAGTTGTTTTGAGGATAAAGTGAAATGAAAAAAAATCTGGCAGTGGTTCAAGTGCTATGAATGCAGAGCTTCCCCATATTGGGGTTGCTTTCATAGCAAAATTGCAACATTCAAATTCTATTTTATAGCAGAACATATCCATATAAACCTTATTAACTTGTGGTATTTTGCTAATCTTGTAAGATTCCTTACAGCTTCACTATTTTAGTTATACAATCTTTAATATTTTTTTGTTATTCACACAATATTTATTTTATATGTCCCTTTAAGGTAGTATTTTTGGTGTTCTGAGATTATAAAGTGTTGTCTTATGGTTTGTTTTCTTTAAGAAATTTTGGACTGAATTATCTGGCTAAAATGATAGCTTTTACTAAGAATTATAGAATAACTTCATAGGCTTTTCAGACTTGTTTTAATATTTTATTTAGGTCAGATCTGTGTTCAGAACAAATGATAGCTATAGACAATTAATTACTAGAAATAAAGTACTAGTTTTTCTTAGATAATTACAGGTTGATCTGATCATAGCAAAGCATTATTTTTATGTAATTTTTCCATACCCTCATTGTTTTGTGGTAATCATACTTACAGAGTCTTTGTATGAAATCCTTCTGAGAACTGAATTTTTTCCTTTTTGCTTCCCATGTACTCTAATTTCAAATCCTGGCCTCTTTTCTCTTCCCCCAGTTAGACTGTTTGAAACTCTGCTTTTGCAATTATGGCCATACTTAACTCCATGTGGAAGAACATGGGTCAGAGCTATAGGTAGGCCAGGGGATGACACAAGGAAGATGTGGCTTGCACTTGACTTTTGAATTTCACCATGCCAGACCTATAGCCTCAACCCAGGTCTCTTGATGTCTTTTGTTAGTGTCACCATAGAGGGCCAGGCCTTCGGATTCCTGAGCCTGTTGAGTGTTTATATTTTATTTTACCTCATTTACCTACTCTCTTAGAACTGAAAAAAAAATTTTTTTTAAAGATTTTATTTATTCATAGAGACAGAGAGAGAGAGGCAGAGACACAGGTAGAGGGAGAAGCAGGCTCCATATAGGAAGCCTGACATGGGACTCGATTCTGGGTCTCCAGTATCACATCCCAGGCTGCAGGCAGCACTAAACCGCTGCGCCACCGGGGCTGCCCCATAGAACTGAAATGGTTAACACTCAATAGCAATACACCGAGATATGGTTTCCAGCCATCGTAGTATTAATACTACTAATGGCAAATCTGTTGTTAATCTGCTTTTTCTTTCTCTGTAAAAAAGAAGTTTCCATCATGCTATAGTTTGCCTAGGAGGATAGTAAGTTGCTTATTAATGGAATTTAGCAGAAGCTAAATTTGACATTTGTTAGGAATCTTCTAAGGGATATTCTTGAGTGGAACACAGAGGATTGCATTGAGTAATCTCAATTTTGAGATTCTGTGATTTTAGGTAACAAATATGTGTTAAGAAACCCTAAAAATAAATACTTCACTTTTGTGACAGACATTGCTGCTGTTATGAGTACTGCCAGCATAGCCTGCAAATATGAAATATTTAGAAATAGGCATGAGTGAGAAGAATAAGGAATATGCTTCCTTGGAAATTATATTATGAATATAGTATAGCTACTTAATATTTTTGCTTCTTGTGTGCTAGACAGTATCTGTTACAAATTAAGTGTAATACTAGTGTATACTTTCCTCTTCATTTTTTATAAAAAATATTTTATTTGAGAGAGAGTACGCAAGCACAGGGGTGGGATGGTGTGGGGGAGAGGGAAAGGCAGAGGGAGAAGCAGCCCCTGAGATCATGATCTGAGCTGAAGGCAGCCTCTCAACCCATTGAGCCATCCAGGTGCTCCTGCTTTCCTCTTCTTTGTAATGATATTTTGGAAACATGAGCTGGGCAAGGGGAAGGGTAACATCTTTTACTGTGAATCTCCCTTTCTATTTGGAGTATTTGGAGTCCTCTAGGTTTCCTATGGTACAAAAAAAAAGAAATATTAAAAGGTAGAATGTTACTGAGATTTTCAGTATTAATAAAGAGGTTTAATATTGCTAGCCAGAATTACCTGTTAAAGCTTTGAACTGTTGAAACTTTTCACAGTTTCTAGAGAGATGGCTTTCAAAAATGGAATTAGGGAGTTAAGGAATATGTTTATCTTCCTTGTTTATTCTGATTTCAAAAGTAATAAATACATGCTTATTGCCAAAAATTATGTAACTAGAACTATATAACATGAGCAGTTAGTCTCTTGAGGTCTTACCTCCTGGAGAGAACTACTTTTTATAGTTTGGTGGATTAGAATAAAGAAATTAGTATAAATGTATAATTCATTCTTTTTATATTAAGGTAATAGCTGATATTTTGAAGTCATCTCATCTATAATCTTTTTAAGCTAAATGTCTGACAATTCAGATGATTTATTTAGATTTTATTTTTTATCTTTAGGGAGATTATACGAAGAAAAGCTGTTCTGGCATTATATAAATTCCATCTTATTGCTCCTAATCAAGTACAGCATATCCATATTAAGTTTCGGAAAGCACTTTGTGACAGAGATGTTGGGGTCATGGCTGCTTCTTTGCACATATACTTTAGGATGATTAAGGTAAGTTGGAAATTTCAGGAGGTACTGAGTAGTTGCCATTAGAAAAATGTAATTATGGAATTAAAAGAAAACTCACGTTTTTCAGTAAATGCTTAATTAACATTTCAAATTTTTATAATTGACTTTTTTATAATTGACTTTTTAATAGTAATTTTGCAAGTTTGATAGCGTGAGTTGTGCATATTACAGGATTAGTCTCTTTTTTAAATGACTAAGTTTTTTTGTGTTACTAAAGATGTATGGAAAAATACCTTTGGAAGGTGATTGAAATTTGTAACTTTGTGGTTTTTTAAGCAGTGACTTTTAATTTTTTTTTTTTTAAGATTTTATTTATATATCAGAGAGAGAGCACGAGCAGGGAGAGGGGCAAAGGAAGAGGGAGAAGCAGACTCCTCACTGAGCGCCAAGTCTGACACTGGGCCTGACTCAGGGCCTCATACAGGGCTCGATCCTAGGACCGTCAGGTCATAACCTGAGCCAAAGTCAGACACTTAGCCAACTGAGCCACCCAGGTGCCCCAAGGAGTAACTTTCTTTTATACAAATTCCTGAGATATGTGTGACAGCTTATACAAATGAGGAGAGTGGATAGGGGTTGTGCAAGGTATATGGACTACTATGTTGTCTCCTTCCATCGATACTGTATCAGATCAGAAAGGAAGGTTGAATGGTATGGTAAAATTTTCTAAATGGTCATATAGGTTTATATTAATTCAGCCCCAGTGTATTTGCCTGAAACCCCTTTGTGTGTTTTATATATATGTGAGAGACTCCATGAGTACTATAAAACAAAATGGCATATGTTACTGAATTCAATTTACAATTACAGGTTGAAGGGTGTCTTCATTTTTATGGATTGTGCTCCAAAATAGATTGGTATAAATAGATAATTGATGTTAAATCTTATTTTTCTCTAACATTTACTAAACTTTCAAAGAGCTGTTATTTCCCTTCCAAAAATGTGTCCTTGATAATGAAATAAAAATTACAATGAATCTAATGTTTGAAGAATATGTATGTCATTTCCCCAGTCATCAGATAAGTAACCAAAGCACACGCATTCAGAAGCACAGGTGTGTTTAAATACTATAGGGTTAATAAATTTTTAAAAGGCAGATGCACTGATTTTGGGAGGTTTGAATGTTTGAGTGGTCTTGACTGCCCTGTGCTCCTCCACCCAGAACACACTTAGATTACTTACATGAGAAGTCTTTTGCAAACAAAGTTTAGAGATTGCAAACAGGCTTTGATTTTCATCAAAAGTAATGGTAATGCTGCCCCTTTTCAATATGCCGGTTCTTTTCCCTTTTTGATTTAATTGCTGGTTTTGGCTAATAAAAGTTCTATATAAGATGTAGTTATGAGAACTTATGAAATGTGATTGAGACTATGTGGGGATAAGTAGAGAGTGGTGCAAGCTTTTGAGGGATGATTCAGCTTTGGATCAAGTAGCCAGAGTAGTTTCATCATGAAAGAAATCAAACAGATTAGAGCACTGTTTGATTAAATGTGAACCTGAAACTTCTAAGTGAACATATATTAAGTTAGATTCTGTATGGCATTTCAACCAGATCTATTTTATATTTGATAAGACATTATTCTTAACAGAATATTTTTTGTTTTTGTTTTTTGTTTGGTTATAGGAGAATTCATCTGGATATAAAGACTTGACGGGGAGTTTTGTGACAATTTTGAAGCAAGTAGTTGGAGGAAAGCTCCCAGTAGATTTCAATTACCACAGTGTGCCAGCGCCATGGTTACAAATCCAGCTCTTGAGAATATTAGGACTACTAGGAAAAGATGATCAAAGGTAAACTATTCTAAGTAAACTTGATACTCTGATAGCCCATCACCTAGAAGTTTCATACGTCAGATCCCAATGTTTAATTGGCTTAATAATGATAAATAAGCCATTTTAAGAAGTATATAACAGGTTGCTGGGATAATCCTGGCCCTCTGCTTATCTAAATTCTGCTCATAGGGAAAGGTACCTCTGAGGCTCCTTTTCTTCCATGAAACCTTCTTAATCATTCTAGTGTAGGGATTGGGAAACTTTCTGTAAAGGTCCAGATAATAAATATTTTAAGTTTTATGGATTGTATGTTGTCTCTTGTAGCCATTTAAGCCTGCTGTTGTATAGCTCAAAAGCAGCCATAGACAACATGTAAATGAATGAACATTGCTGTGTTCCAAAAAAACTTTCTTTGGACATTAAAACTTGTATTTCATATAATCTTTATCTGTCATGAAATATTATTCCTTTGGAAAAAAAATTCTTCCTTTGATTTCCCCCCCGCCCCAGTCATTTAAAAATGTAGACCATTCTTAGCCTGTAGTCATACAAAAACAAATATCCAACCAGGAGAGGCCTGTGGACGATAGTTTGCTGACTCTTGCTCTAATTGAATATGAGTACTTCATCTTAATTTCTTTGTCTGGGTTATTCTTTTAGCCAGTACTTTATATTAAATTTTTTATGGGTGTCTTTTTGATTATATATATATTTTTTTAGCTTTTTATTTTGCCATAGTTTTTCAAATTTAAAGGAAAGTTCCAAGAATAGTACAAGAAGCTTCCTTGTACTCTTTACCTAGAGTCATCAATTATTTGCATTTGTCTTACTGTTATTTCTCACTATATATGTACATACATATTTTAAAATTTTTTTTCCTGAACTGTTCAAGAGCAAGTTGAACTAGATTTTAGTTCCCTTGAGAGCAAGGACCATGACTTGAGTTTCTGTCTTAAGAAAATATTTACTAAAAAAAAAAAATTTTCTGATCAGTGTTTTGACTTTGTGAGATATGGTTCTCCTCCATGTAGTAGGGTACCTTCTAATTCTTTGGCCTAGCTTTACAAAGGGATTGTCTTCTAGGCTCTTGCTCCTACTAATTCCTTGTCAGTGTCATGTCACTGTCCATCTGCCTGTGAGCTCCTAAGGAGAGCTAATTGGACTTTATCACTCTTGGTATTGCTATGTTACTTTTTCTGTGTTTCTGAATCTCAATTCCTGATCGAAACCTAAGTCAAAAAACTGGAGGTGATGGAAGTAGATATGCACATTAAAAGTGTTTGTCCTAATTTTATTGTATATAATCCAACCTATCCTGTTGTGTAGCTCTAGTTGGAGTTCACTGGAATTCTGTTTTAAAATCATGAATTTCATAATAATGCAACCAGACCTCACTGATCTAAAAAGATCCAGTGACAATATGTTTTCATGAAGTAACTTTGGAGGCATTTAGTGAATTTACTAAATTTATTAACTCATTATCTTCTTTCCTTTATGAATGAATGTGTGGAATACATACAAAGTTACAAACAATACAAACAGAGTGCTTGTCTCCACAGAGAGCTCAGTTGGCATAGACTCATTCGAAATGAAATGAGTAGAGTGGAACTCTTTACTGATGCTGTGGAACATTAAATATTTTTTCCTTTGTCCCAACTCTGAGATTTTATGTTAACACAAATCTTGTATTTTTAAAGACGTGATTAGCTCAGTGTGGCAAAGTAAAAATGTTATTTTATAACAGGATTCTAATATATTTAATTGAAAGAGATAATTTACTGGAAACATCTTAGATTTATATTCTTTTATGTCTATTGTTTGAATATTTTCTTGTGTTTTATAGCATTCTTCGTCTTAGGTTATTAACATTGCTTGATCATGTCTGCAAACGTTTCCACATTTTCATGTGGTTAATTATGACTCTTATGCCAGACATTGGCTTTTAAAATTGAGAAACTAGACTGTAATCTAGGTGTAGTATTACCAAATTTGAGGTGGGGGAAGGGTTGTAATGTCTGCTTTGTGGTTATTGTCTGGAAAAAAGTGCTTACACAATAAAATGAGGGATTTTAGAATATGGTTCTGGATTCTCACTGGATAATTACATGTTAGTCAAGATAGAATAAAAGTTATGTACTTAAAATTAAATTTTATAGTTGTATATTTGGAAAAAAGAAATTTTCTGAAAAAGAAATGTTGATATGTTATTTGTGTAGCCCTATGTTATTTTTGAATTTTTTGTTTGTATTACAGTATAGTTTCTCTGCAAGACTACTGTGTGTATCATATGTTGATGGTAGTTTTTTTTTTTTTCTGTTAGTGCTTTTTGAACTTGTAAACTATAGACAGAAATGCCAATTTAGGAGCCATAGTTTCACACTGACTTCTTGGAGAGGACTTTTCTAGGTTTGGAGGCAGAATGCTCTAGAAAGCACTGCATTTTCTTACAGTAGCTACCTCAACCCAGTAACTGTAATTGTAATCAGTAACCATAAAGACATAGGAGTGGTACAAACCTGTTTCACAAAATGAAATTTCTTTACATTTAACATAAATGAAAGTTGAAATTTTTTCCCAGAGAACCTGGTGCTGCTCAAAGAAAGACGGTATTTGAATATTAAAAAAAAAAATTACATGGTTACCATCTGGAATAATCTGGATGTGTGAGGTATTACTGTAGTAACTTGAAACAGGTAGCATATTTTATTATAAATAAAATTATAAAAGGTAGTATGCTCAACGAAACAAAAGCCTGATTTGTAGACTAGGTATAGGTAAAGAGTTGATTGACTTATGGATATCTCTCCATTGACTAGTCAGCTTTGATAAAACAGGAAATTAAACTCATGAGAAAGAGCAAATGGAATCTTGAAGAAGTGAAATTTCCATATCTTCATAAAATGAATTTTTTTCACTTCTTTTCTGTAGATCCTCAGTTTTAAAGAGAGAGAAGTTTGAAAAACTGTTTTATTGAGTTATAATACTATAATTCTACTGCAAATAAAATATCTTTTAAACAGGACAAGTGAATTAATGTATGATGTTCTTGATGAATCCTTACGAAGAGCCGAGTTAAATCACAATGTCACATATGGTAGGTAACATATGTAAATGCTACTCTAATGATTAACAGTGCTTTTTGGTATTTTAGCAAAATGTGTGTTAGACTACTATAAATTCCAAAAGAATTTTGTATGTTAATTTTTAAGATGGTTCTTTGGGTTATTTTTCAATGTAAGCATTGGATAATAGAACTACTCTGAAATTATGACTTTGTTTTAAACATTGACCTGAATTATAATTAAAATTCTCTCTTTTTAAAATATTTTATTTTTAAAGAGAAATTGTTTTTATATTAAAAATATTCACTAAGCATCTAATTGACTGTGAAGGTAACCCATAGATCTGTTCCATCCTTACCTCTGGATGATCCTTACTGACACAGGTGGTTAGGCTAGGAACTGTCAGACGAGAGAGAAATGTCAGAGTCTTTGCAGGCAGTCAAGATAAAAAAGTTTTACTTGAGATATAATTAGTGTGTAGGATAAGAGTGTGAAAGACTTTCAAGGAATTCTGTTTAGAATCAGTTAAGGATCTGCTTTTCTTTTTCTTGTAGAACTTTTTTTGTTTTTATTTTTGTAATTGACATTTCAGCTTTAATTTTTTTTTTTGGAATAGGTAATATTTGCACATGGTTCAAAATTCAAAAGGTACAAAAAAGTATACAGTGAACAGTAAGTGTCCCTTTGACCCTTACCACTACCACCCAGTTCCCTTTCTTGGAGATAACCACTGTTACCCATTTCTTTTCACTTGGAGAACACTGTATACCCGAAAGAAATATTTTTTAATGTTTCCTACGAGGGCACCTTTCTTTTATTAAAATTTCTGGGAACACCAGTAAATTTGCTTCTTTGTAGGCTGTTAGTCCAGTGTTTCACCTTGCCATGGAAACCTTATAGTTTCTGTTGTTTTGTTTATTTCTTTTATTAATCTTTCCCTCCTTGTTAAGGCTTCTCTCCTTCTGTATTGATACAGTTATAACTGACAGTGATTTTGTCAATGGTAGACTATTCTCTCATAGTGCTACCATAAAGAGTTTATTGCTGAAGAATGTGCATTTGAAATTATTAACTTCTTAAGGGAAGAGACTGAGTCTAGCCCAGTATCTGGTATTGGGTTAATCAATAATTAAAATGTTTTAGTTGAGGGATGCCTGGGTGTCTCAGCGGTTTAGCATCTGCCTTTGGCTCAGGGTGTGATCCTGGAGTCCTGGGATTGAGTACCACATTGGGCTCCCTGCATGGAGCCTGCTCTCTCTGTGTGTCTCTCATGAATAAATAAATAAAATATTTTTTTAAAATGTGTTTTAGTTGAATTAAAGAAAAAGAAGATTACTTTTATTAGTTATCTGATTGGATTTTGGCTTTATACTTTCTAAACCATATTTTTATGAAAGTTTCATTATTATAACTTACCTTAGTGTTAAATCAAGGCATAAAACATACCAAAGACATTTATTGACTGCTGTTATATACCAGACATTATACAAAGTGATATAGAGCATATGAAGAAGTATAAAATATAATCTTTGCCTTCAAGGAATTTAATATATATATATATTAAAAGATTTTATTTGTTCATGAGAGACTCAGAGAGATTGGTGGAGACATAGGCAGAGGCTTCCTGTGGGGATCTTGATGTGGGACTTGATCCCAATGACCCTGGGATCATGACCCGAGCCAAAGGCAGATGCTCAAGCACTGAGCCACCCAGACGTCACAGGAATTTACAATATAATGGGAGAAATAGCTTATTTATGAAAGCATAATACCCAGTATAAGGTAGAATGCTAAGTGGTGGTGCAGGGAATAAATACTGTAGGAGTCCAGAGGTGGTAGAGATCACTGTGGGCCTGAGGACTACACACAAGGATTTATGGAGGTAATGGGGCTCTGAAAGGTAGGTTGGATTCAGATAGTCAGAAGGGAGGTCTAGGGGGCCCAGGAAGAGGAAACATGAGAGAAGGTATAGAAGTAGGGATGTTTAAAACTGTTTCAGAGAATATTGACTTACCAGCAGCCTGCATGGACATTTCATAGTGGGAACAGTGGAAAGGCCATATTGCAGAGGTCCTCTCATGGCAGCCAAGTGAGTTTGGTTTTATACTGTATATAAATCCAGAGATATGGAAGATATTTAGGCAGAGTACTGATAAGATGAGAGTAACATTTTTCATAAGCTATTTAATAAATCAGGAGACTTCTATATAATGGAGTACAAGGAACAGAACCATCATTTCCCTGTTTTTCCCTCTTATGGATATTATATGTAAAATTAACATATGACTCTGAAAGGTGGAGAAATGAAGGTAGACTGGATTGGGACCTTGCAATGCAAGGAACAATGTCACAGTGAATACCTTGGGTTTTCTTTTTGCCTCATAGTCCCCAAACTGGGTACAGGAGAGCCAGCAACCTGGAAACACCGACAGGTGCAGACAAAAATGCCCCAAGAAAAAGGCCTGCTGTCTAGCTAAAGGACTGACAAGAAAAGGGCAAAATAGCAAGATAGAAGACGTAGGCAATAGCCTATTTTTAAAAAAATTTGCATTTATTCTATGCAGAATTTACTACTGAGCTGTGTTTGTTTCTTTAGTTTCTTCTGGGATGTTTTTTTTTCTGTATAACTTCCTCTTCTGGTTTAGGAGCAGTCTGCTCTTTTTCAGCAAGGATCATCTTGATGTGGCAGGGAGAGTTCATGTATGGGTTAATCCGGCCATGAGCCCTGTTGAGTTCTACGCTGCATCTTGGCTGCTCTGTTCACCTGGATGTGCTCGATGACCAGAGGATCTATCTACATGTAAACCCTGAAAAGTTCAGCATTACTCTGCATTTTTAAAGCACGTGCAGTAAAAATTCAACATTCTTCTTGGCCCACTGACCCTGTGTCCAGGCCCACTGTTTGGCCTGGGCACACCTACCAGCTCCACCATTGTAGTGACGGAATGGCACACACTGCTTCTGCAAAGTGATATCTTTCATATATTAGGTGGCTTTTCAGATAGCATACCCTTGATGGCCTGGGTAGTTTCATGTGTGTCCTTAAAATGAATATGAAGATTTGGACCTCTTGATTTGCATGATTTTGTAGGGTTTTTTGGGTCGAGTGAATAGCGAACCATTTTCAGAGGTTACCTCAGGGCGCTTAGGGGAAGAGCTAGCCTCTCTATCCCAGCCAGCCATCACACATGGCAGAAAAGACTGAGTGGAAAGCCAAGATTTCCCCTTCACCAGGTATAACTAGCTTCCCAACCCTTCCACTGGACTCATGGTGGAGAAGCCCAAGAGGAGAGCAAGAACTTCATCCCTCCCACGTGTTGAAGGGGGTCACCCCTCCCTTGCACTGTCAGTGGGGATGATGTGGGGAAGCTGGGATTTCTCATATTTAGGAATAGGGAGTTAACGAAGTACTTCTCCTGTCTTTGCTGGGGTGGTGTTAGAGGAAGCCTACTAGAGAGTTGGAGCTTTTACCACTGGTCAGGGATACTCAGGCCATGCTAGCAGTATCAGTGGAGGCCACGTAGGGAGTACTAATGAAGTAATGCCCCTTCCTTTCCCAGGCAAGATAGTATCAGCAGAGGTTCCCATCCCCTACCCAGAGGGAACAAGGATCCCTTCTCCTAGTGTCAAAGGAGGCAGAGTGGAGAACCTGGACTTCTATCCCCATTGGGTGGTACCCACATCTCCTTGCCAAAGTGGGGTCAACAGATAGAGACTTAACTTACTTCATATGAAAGTAAAGTCTAGTCTGAAGGATAAGGTGTCAGTGGAACCTCTTCAAATTTTGTGCATAATTGAATACCAAATACCTATGATAAAACCACAGTATTACAAATGTCAGAATGTTATTTTTAATTTGATAATTTTTACTTGATAATTTGGTTAGGACCTAGGTTGCTTTGGAAGAGAAAATAAAACTTCACATTGTGTTTTTACATTTATTTAGAAATCCTCAGAAGCACTTTTTTGAGACCTCTGTAGAGGGGAGACATTAGGGTGGCCGCTATTTCATTTGTGGACTTAGATTTTTGTAGAGCAGTGGAATAAAGGGACTTAGCTCCAGTGGAAAAATAATTAAAAAACCTATTAAATTCATTTTTAGCTCATTTATGCCTAAGTTGACTAAAAAGTGTAATTTTTGAACTAGTAATTTTACCTGTACTAGCTTTCCAGAAATCTAAATAAGTTTAGATTTTAGGTGGGTAGAGAAGCTTTTGTAGTAACACAGTTTGATAGCAGGAGAGTTCTGAATGGTAGGAATCTGTAAAGGAAACCATGTCAGTTATAACAGAAGATGGAGAATATTTTTTTTTTCCCCAAAGATTTTGTTTATTTACTTGAGAGTGGGAGAGCACATGAGTGGAGGGGAGAGCAGATAGAGAGGGAGAAATGGGCTTGCCACTGAGCAGGCAGCCTGACTTGGGGCTTGATTTGGGGATCATGACCTGAGCTGAAGGCAGACGCTTAACTGACTGGGCTACTGAGGTGCTTGAGCAGCATTATTTTTAGTCTTACTTAGGGCTGCCTGTTAATTCAGGGTTTTTGGCAAACTTTTTCTAAAAAGGGGTCCAGGTAGTAAATATTTTAGGCTTTGTAGGTAACATAGGTTTTCTTTTAAAGATTTTATTTATTTACTCATGAGAGACCCAGAGAGAGGGTCAGAGACATAGGCAGAGGGAGAAGCAGGCTTCCCAGGGATCCTGATGTGGGACCTGATCCTGGGACTCTGGGATCACATCCTGAGCCAAAGCCAAACTCTCACCATTGAGCCATGTAGGCGTCCCGGTACCATAGGTTTCTGTCAGAAACTCTCCTTTGTTTGCTTTGTTTTTCTTATAACCTTAGTTTTTAAAATTTATTTTTATTTTTTAAAAATATTTTATTTTAGAGAGCAATGGAGTAGGGAGAGAACGAGAGAGCAAGTGACCGGGAGGGAGGCGTGAGGAGCCGGGGGGGAGTGGAAGAGAGAGGGAGATGGGGAAAGAATCTCAAGCAGACTCTCTGGTGAGTGGGAAGCCCATTTTGGGGCTTGATCTCAAGACCCGGAGATCATGACCTGAGCTGAAACTAAGAGTTGGACGCTCAACTGACTGAGCCACCCAGGTGCCTCTTTTTCAGAAACTTTAAAAAATATATTTGTACACCTGAAACTAAAATAAGTTGTATGTCAGTTATATCTCAATTTAAAAATGT
Source organism: Nyctereutes procyonoides (assembly GCF_905146905.1). Classification (NCBI taxonomy): domain Eukaryota; kingdom Metazoa; phylum Chordata; class Mammalia; order Carnivora; family Canidae; genus Nyctereutes; species Nyctereutes procyonoides. The sequence goes on along the minus strand of NW_026575040.1, from coordinate 23,860,384 downwards.
AAAAATTATTCTTAGTTTACAGGCTTGCAAAAGTAGGCCAAGGGCTAGACTTAGTAATTTATCGACTCCTGCCTTACTTGGTTAGTCACTTGACCAAGCCTCTCTTTGTTTAGTTCATAAAGTCATATGTCTGCTTTTTTCATAACACGGAGTAAGGACAACTTACAGCACAACATCTGAATATACAGTGTATCTTTTTAGGTTTAATTAACTTACTTTGTAGGGTTTCTTTTATTTTTATTTTTATTTTTATTTTTTTTTAATTTTTATTTATTTATGATAGTCACACACACACAGAGAAAGATAGGCAGAGATATAGGCAGAGGGAGAAGCAGGCTCCATGCACCGGGAGCCCGACATGGGATTCGATCTCGGGTCTCCAGGATCACGCCCTGGGCCAAAGGCAGGCGCTAAACCGCTGCGCCACCCAGGGATCCCTCTAGGGTTTCTTTTAAAGTCAGTTCCCTTCTTAGGGAGAAATTTATATTTCTGATTCATTTTCTCTTCTATAGAAAGGGTTTATATAAAGCTTTTTACACAAAATCTGGGTGTAAATTGATAGGCAATTTAGCAGTGTAAAACATAGCTTGTTGAATATTCAAGATCTATCTTGTACACAAAAAAGTATCTGATTGTTTTGTTTTAGGCTTTTGGAAATAGAGAAGAAATGATTCTATCAAGGACACTTGGATATGCTTCAATTTGTAGTAGAACTGTTAAGTCTGTTGGATTTCATGTCTCACTTCTCATTGCTGTAACTCCATAGCACATGCAGAACTTAATGATGCTTCACTGGTTTTTCTTTACCATGGCGATGGTACACCTCCTTGACTTAGGAACTTTAAAAAAAGTTTGAAAAAAAATTTTAGTGTCCACTTTGATCATCTATCATATTTATCAGAGCTTTGACTATATTAGAAAATCAAATTTGAACACTGTCAACAAGATGTTCAGTTGATTGTTCTATGTTTTTTGAGACTGGTTTTAAAGGACTGACTTGAGGATTTTTTTTGAAGTGGTCCTACTTTGAAATGAATGCTAATGCATCCTAAAATGATTATATTAAAATAAACTATATATATTGGTTCTGTATGTAAGTGGTAGAAACTGCTTGAGAACAAGTTATTTTAAAGCATTCAAGGAGTGTTGGAAATAATGTTTATATAAGAACAATGAGTGTGGGCAGCCCCGGTGGTGCAGCGGTTTAGCGCCGCCTGCAGCCTAGGGCGTGATCCTGGAGACCCGGGATCGAGTCCCACGTCGGGCTCTCTGTATGGTGCCTGTGTCTCTGCCTCTCTCTCTGTCTCTCCCTCTCTTTCTGTCTCTATGAATAAATAAAATAAAATAATCTAAAAAAAAAAAGAACAATGAGTGTATTACTATGTGTACATTAGAATGTGAACTCCATAAAGGCAGGGTTTTCTGTCTTACTTTTTTTTCCCCACTGTTGTATCCATACTGTTACAACAGTGCCTGGTGCACATAGGAGGTATTCAGTAAATACTTGTTGCATGAATGAATGCATCATTTCTATCTATCTATCTATCTATCTATCTATCTATCTATCTATCTATCTAATTCTCTTTAGATTGTGCTGTGGTAACATAATCCTGGTAAGTGTGTAAGCCTGAAAATATCAAAGTTCCTGTCTTTGAAAATTTTCCATAGATAAGATTTTTTTACTAAAACTGACCTTTTAATCTGTTTTGTTATGAGTTCTATACAAGTATGTTCTTTTATTATGCCTTAAAATGATCCCTGATATTTTATATTTTCTTTTTCCAGCGATTCTGTTTGAATGTGTGCATACAGTTTATTCTATTTATCCTAAATCAGAATTACTTGAGAAGGCTGCCAAGTGCATTGGAAAATTTGTTCTTTCACCTAAAATAAATCTCAAGTATTTAGGTAAGATGATTAGGAAAGTTTTAGAAGATTTTATTTATTTATTTATTTGAGAGAGAGGGAGCACTGGCCACTTGTGCATGAGTGGGGGGAGGGGCAAAGGGAGAGGGAGAGAGAGTCTCAAGCAGACTCCTTGCTGAGCATGGAGTCTGATGCAGGGCTGGATCTCATGGCCCTGAGCCACCCAAGTGCCCCAAGATGATTAGATAATATTGACAGAAATTACAAAGAGGACTCTTGAAATTTGCTGAGTATTTGTTTCCAGTCACTTTATATAATGTAATCTTTGTTTTTAGGACTGAAGGCTCTTACCTATGTTATACAGCAGGATCCCACTTTGGCTCTTCAGCACCAGATGACAATAATTGAATGCTTAGACCATCCTGATCCCATTATTAAAAGAGAGGTAAACTGATATTTTGAATAGTGTATGCAGAGTGTTATTAAACTTTTTTTGGTATTATGGAGAGAATTAAGTAGTTGGCATTGTGTATGTGCATGTATATATGTTTACACACGTGTATTTTAACTTTTGAGTCTATTTTATTTTTTCTACTAAAGTTTAAGGAGCTTTTCTAAAAATTCCTATGTCAGTATCCTCATGGATGGATTTAAACTATGAGTTGGAGGAGTTAGGTTCAGTTACCTGTATGGATTCATTAATATCTTTTTGGTCCAAGAGGAAAACTAAATTCTCTTTCCAGGTCTTTATGTTAATACAATTTAAGATGTAATTTATGACTATTAAGATTTTTTCATATTCTGCTTAACATCTGTAAAGTGGACTAATGCAGTCTCTATTAAATATGTAGGAATATTAAAAGAATAAAGATAACCCCAAAGTGATTTGAACTGCTTGGGAGGAAAGGTGTATAATTTAGTTAATTTTTTTCAACTTTTCCCTTTTGTCCACTGGGTGTCTATATAAATAGTTCTATTAATTTTCATTAAAGAAATCATTCTGTACCTTCATTTAAAATGGTATATGGGACCTAGTTGAGTAGGTAGTTCTATTTTTGGTTTTAAAAATAATAAAGATAATTTACTGAACATCTAAGTTACTTAAAAGCAGTGAGTTCAAAATAGTTTATTGAAAGAACACTATTTCATTGAAAAATTTTAAAAGATAAAATTATAAATTTTGAATTTTAAAAGGTATTATTTTTGAAACAAAAATAATTTTAAGAAGTCAAATACATTTATTTCTTTTTTTTAAATTTCTTTTCTTTTTTATAAGAGAGAGAATGCAGAGAGGGAGGGGCAGAGATAGAGGAAGAGAGAGACTGTTAAGCAGGCTCCACACTCAGCATGGAGCCAGAAGTGGGGCTCCATCTCACAACCCTGAGATCATAACCTGAGCTAAAATCCAGAGTCAGGTCAAACGCTTAACCAACTGAGCCGCTCAGGTGATATATATATATATTTTTTTTTTTCATTCATATTTTTATTCTTTTGAAAATTGTTACCTGTCTCAAATGAATATGGGAAGTTCACAGATACATAATTTCTTTGTGTATTCATCATAGAAAAATGAGAAGGTGACAAAGGAAAATAACAAATAATTACATGACTCTTGCACTTTGAACAGATACAGAGCATGTGTTTTCTTTTTGTGATTGGCTACTAAATTGAACAGAGTTGACTTAGTACAGTTTTCTTATTGCTGTATTTAATTTGAGGGCTCTCATTTAAAAATGAGAGTCAAAAATAAATAAAAATGAGAGAGGGAAAATAGAATTCTTTTCAAGTCTGATCTGCTTAAAATTACCTGCAGTGAGAAACGCAGTTTGAATTCTTTGGGGAAGATACTGAGTTTCAGTGGTGCCCCACGAAGGCACTGTAGTACTGTCTCTTTGAATGCTGCTGTCACATCTAATCTCTATAAGTAATTACATAAACTTTAGTTCCTGGGTATGGAGTGAGCTGTTGCTTCAGACTGGGATTCCCTTTTACCTGGTTTTATTATCTTTCTTTCTGACAGGGAGAAAGAAGGCATAGAGCTAACATAAAGGACCTCTAGCTAGTCATGCAGTTCCTAACACCATATCCCATGTAGTCCTGAAAATGCTAAATTGCATGGTCTTAGAGTAGGAAATAAATTGGGTGTAAATTATCTAAAAATAGATAGTCTAGAGTGTATAGGGAGCATGTCTGAGACAGCTACATAAATTGGAAACTATTGATATGGGACTTGTGTTTTTGTAGATTTTAAATAGAGTTTAAGATGAACTGAAACCGTTGTCTTTTGTACCTGAAATCTTGGCTATAAAGATTGAAAAATTACAAAGAGCCCTAAAGGTATTTTGAACAAGTTTGACAAGGAGGATATGTGGAAATTCTCCTGACAGCTAATGTTGATTCTGAAATACCAGTAAATATTACTTTTTCAGTATTGCTTTTGGTCTTGTATTGATTTCTGGGAGTTATAATATTTTTAGCACCTTAATATAGGGCCTCAGAAAGCCCAGCCAAATGGGAGCTTACTCTGGTACCAGTCTTCCTTCATCTTACTTGAGGAAGCAAGAGGTATATCCCTGAGCATTGAGAAAGTGGCTATAACATGGTTTTTACTTGCTGCCTGAGATTCTGACCTTAAGCCTTGCTAAGGCTTTGAGGCACTTGAGCCACCAACCGTTGTCTATCCACTAGAGGCCATTTGCTCTCAAGTGACAAACCCACTTAGGGGCTGTTTTCTATTGTTTGGGTACTGGAGAATAAAGTTTGCAAGACTGGATTTTTTAGATATGTATGTATGTGTATATATACAAGTGCACATACAGGCATAAGTAATACAGGTTTAAGAAGCTGTTACATTTTTAGAAAATAGATTATAAGCCTTTTAAGTTTTTGGTGTTTACGTGGCCTCTTATGTAGGTAGTCAGATTATAATTATTGATATCAGTTAGAAGGCTTTTAGACTTTGGAATTGATCATAATTTATTTTTTTGACACTAGGTTCTACTTTTCTTAAGTTCTGTTTCAGTTAAAATGTGCATTTCTTCAGCACCTATTAACTCTGACTGCCCAGTTGATCCATGTAAAAGTGGGAGAATCAACTGTTGTTATAAATCTGTATATTGCTGTATTTATTGGCATTATCATTCATAAATGATATTATTTTATAATACTGTTTTTATTCCTTTTTCTTATAGACACTGGAACTTCTTTACAGAATTACTAATGCACAGAATATAACAGTGATTGTCCAGAAAATGCTTGAATATTTACATCAGAGCAAAGAAGAATATATTATTGTCAATTTGGTTGGCAAAATAGCTGAGCTTGCTGAGAAATATCCTTTGTTTGGACCATGAGTCATGAATGCCTTTGGTTACATAGTAACTTTAGAATGATTGGTTTAGGTATAGTCTCTTGCAAATTGAATTCAGAGATGCAAATTCCCGTACCTGATAATCAAGTGTTTCTTATCAAAAATGGGAATTGTGTAGGCTTCTTAGTGGATGGCTTTTTCCTTGGTTCTTTTCTTTTGATTGGTCAGTATTATGAGCAGAAAGATAAAGGAACCCCTGCCTGATTCCTCTTTCAGTGCCTCCTTGTCTTTGACTTTGCTTCATACTTCGTTTGTTTTCTGGTAAAAGTTCTTGTTTTTTGCAGGGGGCTTTGGGAGTAGGGATCTACTAAATCCTAAATCCTACTCCTTTTGGGAGTAGGGATCTATGCTAAAATTTATCCTTTCCACTATTGTTTATACTGGAACTTGTCACAGTAAGGTGGTTGGGAACTCCATTCACATGTCACTTTTCACATTTCCTTTTTAATTTAGAATAAAGTTATAGGTCACAAGGATATTCTATCCTTTTTAAGATGTCTGTTATTTAAAAGAATAAATGCATGGTGCTAATCCAGTTGTCTTGGAAATTGCTTAAGTATAGTTTTGTGCTAGCCAGTGCTATAGCTCTAGCCAGTGGAATGAGAGAATTTTAGAACTGAAGTGAAACAGATTAGAAAAGAGGGTAAATAGGGATCCCTGGGTGGCGCAGCGGTTTGGCGCCTGCCTTTGGCCCAGGGCGTGATCCTGGAGGCCCGGGATCAAATCCCACGTCGGGCTCCCGGTGCATGGAGCCTGCTTCTCCCTCTGCCTGTGTCTCTGCCTCCTCTCTCTCTCTCTCTCTCTCTCTCTCTCTCTCTCTCGGTGTGACTATCATAGATAAATAAAAATTAAAAAAAAAGAAAAGAGGGTAAATAGCTTGTTCAGGTAGATACACCACATTTAGCCTCTTTGAAGTGTAGATCATTTTCCATTATTTGTCCTTAGTCAGCAGGACCATTTCTTTAAATTATTTCACACTTATTTATTGGATGCTTAGTTATATACGAGGTGCAGTGCTAGATAAAGCAATGTGAACTTAGTTTATTAAGCTTATTATATAAGCTTTTACTGAGCACCTATTTTACATAAAACTAGAATATAGAACAATTTGTTTGCAGAGGTTAAGAATAAAAATGCCAAAGTAGGATGGGTTGGGGATTATTCTTTAAAGATTGATGCAGAAAAGATAATTTTAATGAGTGGCATTTGGAAGTGTACTTGTTCTTAACACTGTGGACACATATGCCCCTGATAATGCATGGTTTATTCAGACTATGAATGCTGTGTTTTCAGTGGGAGGAGATGTCATGCATCCTGATATTCCCAATAACTTTTTGAGACTGCTGGCGGAAGGTTAGTAAATTACTGCATTCTATAAAATAGAGATCTAAAAATTAAATGTTTTTATTACAGAGTACTTAGAGAATTTAGTGGAGGTTAAAATGATGTATCAATTTCTTTGTAGGTTTTGATGATGAAACAGAAGACCAGCAATTAAGGCTTTATGCAGTTCAGTCTTATCTCACTTTACTAGATGTGGAAAATGTGTTCTACCCACAGAAATTTCTTCAAGTTATGAGTTGGGTGAGCAAAGTACATTAGATCATAAGTATTTATAACAGTGTCTTTTATACAACCAAATACTAACAATGTATTTCCTTCAGAAGTCATTCAGTTCTACTCTGCTCACTCTTTGAGCTATCAATTTTTCTCCCAGTGGCTAGTTTTTATCACTTTACTATCTACTTGTCTATTCATTTTCTTTGACATCCCACTTGTCTGATCCTTTAAGTATAGATAGTTGGTTTGCTATCTTTCTGTGTCTACAATACATTTGTTATTTTTTTTTTGTGAATCTGTGTTAGAATATGTGAACACTCGTGCATCTGTGTTATATTAGTTTTCTGTTGCTGTATGTTACCACAAACTTAGTGCTTAAAACAACAGAAATTTATTATCTCAGTTTCTGTGGGTCAGGAGTTGAGACATGGCTTAGGTAGGTACTCTGCTTAGGGACTCTCAGGGTTGCAGTCAGGATGTTGGCTAGGGTTGCTGTCACATCTGAATCTTGACTGGTGAAGAATCTACTTCCAAGCTCTTGTGGTGGTTGGAAGAAATCAGTTTCTTGCAGCTGTAGGACTGAGGGTTTGGAGTTCAAACTGTTGACTGTAGGCTACCTTCAGCTTCTAGAACTGCCTTTAATTTCTTACATTTGGGCCTCTCGACATGCTTCCTTACTTCATCAAAGCCAGGAAAGGAGATCATTCCTTTATAAGATGAAGGTCATATTTTATGTAATATAATCATAGGTAATTGCACACATACTGTCACCTCTGTGTATTCTTTGGTGTGCATATGGGTGAGTTTCTTTAGGGGGAGATTTGGTGAAGTACAACTACTGGGTCATAGGATATGCATATCTTAATATTTTATACTTTGGCCAAATGTTAGCATGTTAACTTAAATTTTACCCAGACTTTTATTTAAGATTTTTTTTTCTCAGGCTGCTGGGGTGGCTCAACATCACCTTTGAGAGTCTGCCTTTGGCTCAGGGCATGATCCCGGTCCAGGGATCGAGTCCCAAATTGGGTTCTCTGTTGAGGAGCCTGCTTCTCCCTCTGTCTATATCACTGCTTCTCTCTGTGTCTCTCAGGAATGAATAAATAAAATCCTAAATTAAAAAAAAATTTTTTTTCTCAACTACAGGAAAGTTGAGAGTCTAGGGTAATAAATATCTCCATCTTTTTCATCTAGAGTCCTAGTTAATATTTTTAACCACATTTGCTTTACTATATCCATATCTATCTCCATATCTATCTCTATCTATATGTGGATCTACCTCTATATAGGTGTTTTCTATCTGTATACAGATTGTTTTGCTGCGTCATTTACAGTTGAGTTGCAGACATCATGATATTCATAAAAAATTCAAGGAGAATCTTCTAAGAATGTCATTGTCCTCTCATAGAACCATTTTTACACCTAAGAAATGTAACATTAATTGATTAATATCACTTACTACACAGTCCATCATCACATTTATCTATTTGTCCAAAAAATGTCTCTTATGGCTGTTTTCCTACTATTCGCAATTCTGGATCCAGTCAGGATTCACAAATTGCATTTAGTTGTCTTTTTTAGCCTCTTTTGTTTTGTACTGATCCACAGTTTCTGTCTCATGACACTGATTTTTTGGATGAGTTCTCTTTACTTGTAGAATGTCTGACATGCTGAATTTGTCTCATTTTTTTCTGGTTTGATTAAACATTTTTAGCAGCAATACTACATCAACTATATATGTACTTTCCACTGCATCACCAGGACACGTAAAATATCAGTTTTTCCAGTTTTTGGTGATTTTAAGTTTCATTGTTTGGTTAAGATGATAACTTTTAGATTTCTCCATTGTAAAGGTACCCTTTCTCCTTGGTAATTTATAACTAATCTGTAAGGTGATTCTATGTGGTTCTGTATGAACATCTTTTCCTCAACTGTCTTTCACCAATGGTTTTAGTATTAGAAACCTTGCCTTAAATGGGTTATTGTATTTTTCCTCCATGTCACTCCATATATTTATAGCGCTTATATTTCTTTTTGCAACATACAGATACTGTCCAGGCTTTGTTAGATTTATACTTAAGCATTTCATTTGCTTTAGGGCAGTAGTAAAATAAGCTGTATTTTTATTTAGGTTCCCACATATTTGTTGCTAGTTTATTCAAATAAAATAGGTTTTTGTATTTTAATCTTGTCTTTGCAATCTTGCTTTGCAACCTTTTCAATCTTGTTGATCTCATTAATCTAAGATTTTTTTTTTGAGGTCTTGAGACCTTGTTAAGAATTTTTACATCTCTGTTCTTGAGATTTTTTTTCTACTCTGTTGGTTTGGTTTTGGTATCAAGTCAGGAATGTTCTTTCCTCTTCCATGTTCTGGAAAAATTATATAGAAGAGTGTTTAGTTTTTAAGTGTTTGGAAAATTTCCTGTTACTGATTTCTAGTTTGATGCCATTGTCGTCAGAGAAAATACTCTGAATTCAGTTCTCTTAAGTTTGTTGAGGTTTGTTTTGTGGCCTATGTCTTACTCTGTGTTCTGTGAGTGCTTGAAAAGAATGGGTATTCTGCTGTTGTTGGATGGTGTGTTCAATAAATGTTGATTAGATTCTTTTGGTGATGGTGCTGTGACACAGGTGTTAAGATTTTATATGGCCTCCACTGATACTGTGAAGGGGTCGTCTTGTATGGCAGAGTAGTGGTGAAAGTCCTGAGTCTCTGCTAGGCTTCTTCTGACACCACCCCAGGGGAAGAGGGGAGGGATCCCTCTTTATACGTGGATAGAGGAAGAGGCTTCATAAGTGGTCTTCGTGGACACTTCGTGGAGTGGATCTTGGTGGGGATGAAAGTCTTAGCTCCCCACTGGGTCTTCTCTGTCATCACCCTTGTGAGGGAATTGGGGTGCCTCTTACAGCTTGGTAGAGCTGGAAGTCTTGGTTCTCTGTTCTGCCTTTGCTGGTGTGGGTGGGTCTATAGTTTTTTTCTGTGTAGTGCTTAGCTGGAGTAGAAGGGTTATTATTGCCTAAAAGTTTTCTGGCCTCCTGGCTCTTTGGCTAGAAGACAGGCTTTTCTTGGGGCCGGTTTGTCTGTGCCCATTGGTGTTTCCAGGTTGCTGGTTTTCCAGTGTCCAGTCCAGGGTATATGAGGCAGCAGATTACCCACTACACTGTCCGGTGTTCTTAGCAGTCAGCCTTCTTTTCTCCATCTGTCAGTCTCTTTTTGTGTGTATTTTATATATAACATCAAGGGTTTTTAGGTGTACATATTGGGAAGAATAAGGGAAAATGCATCTACTCCATCTTTCTATTAATTCTTGAGCTGGGTTTAGATTACTGGGTTTTCTATAACTATCTTTCATCTTGGTAAACAATTTAAATATTATCTTGCTACTTTAAAAAATGATTTTACTTAGAGAGAGAGAGAAAGAACACATGCACGAGTGAGGGAGAGGTAGAAACAGGCTCTCCACCAGGGAGCCCCATACAGGCTTGATCCCAGGACCCTGGGACCATGACTGAAGCTGAAGGCAGCCGCTGAACCACCTGAGCCACCTGGGTGCCCCTTATCTTGCTACTTTAAGGATTGAATTTATTTAGTTCTATTTATTTTTCCTCCTCTTGTTACTAGCTGTAAATTTTTCCTTGCCTATCACCTCATCTCCTGTTTTCTTCCCTGCTGATGCCAGTATTATACCAAAGACGTGACAATACTCCATAAATAGCACTTAGGAAAGATCTCACACTCCATGAATTATCAGTTTATTAATGATTCAGATTATGTATCACCTAAATAAGTTAGATGTAAGAAAAAGGATATGTAACATAGATCAGTGTTCTTCTGTGGATCATCTATATCAGAATCAGCTTGATGCTTGTTCAAAATATGTATTACAGATCCCTACCACAGACATACTAACTCAGCATATCTCAGGGGAGAACCTAGAAATCTATATTTTTATGAAATACTTTAGGTGACTCTCATGCATACTAGTATGTGAGAACCACTGGTTTAAGTGCTTATTGCAAAATAAATATGCTTATAAAAAGCAATAACCAAACTTGAAGTTTAGAAGAAAGCAAACTTGTATGCTGTTTTATATATTGTTAATGATTAAGATGTGGAAAACTTTTTATATTGTGTTCCAATTCTTACATAATTTTGAACCTAAAATATATGATTTTTATCTTTAATAATTTCTACATCATGAGAGTATGGTCAATCTAGAGTAAATTGACTCTAGCAGTAGCTACTTTGTTTGGATTTCTGAGTACAATTTGCTGTAGCTTGATATTCCAATATGAATGTCTCTTTGTTTTACTCATAGGTGTTAGGGGAATATTCCTACCTCTTAGATAAAGACACACCAGAGGAAGTTCTAACCAAGCTCTACAAGTTACTTATGAATGACTCCGTTTCTTCAGAAACAAAAGCCTGGTTAATCGCTGCTGTTACCAAGCTGACGCCCCAAGCACACTCTTCTAACATAGTGGAGAGATTAATCCAGGAATTCACCATATCTTTGGATACTTGTATGAGACAGCATGCATTTGAATTGAAACACTTACGTGAGAATTTGGAACTTATGAAGAGTTTGCTTCCAGTTGATAAAAGCTGTGAAGACATGGTGGTAAGGCATCTGTATTTTAGCTGTGTAAAAATTGCATTGTCTATGAACAGAATAATTCATGCATTTATGATATAATATGGAATATATCAAAATATAGTTTCCATGACATTCAAGATGAAGGTTGGAGTTTTCCTTCAGGTCAGTAGTGATCCTAAGTAGGAATTGAGGAGTGTCTCTTCTGGAGGACTGTAGCGAAGGCATTTATATCCAATGACCATCTCTTTTAACATTTGGTAATTCAAGAATTAAAAAAATTTGGGATCCCTGGGTGGCGCAGCGGTTTGGCGCCTGCCTTTGGCCCAGGGCACGATCCTGGAGACCCAGGATCGAATCCCATATCGGGCTCCCGGTGCATGGAGCCTGCTTCTCCCTCTGCCTGTGTCTCTGCCTCTCTCTCTCTTTCTGTGACTATCATAAAATAAAAATTTAAAAAAAAAAAGAATTAAAAAATTTAATTTCCTTTGAACTGCTTTAATATGTCATTTAATTATTACTGTGTTTTCTTTGAGAATGTAAAAAATAGTTCTCTTTTGCATTTTGTACACCTGGTATCTAACATCTTTCCCAGAGAGTGTGGAAGCACTGATAGCCCTCTTAGAAATGAAGTTCTGTTTTTCAATTACAAATTATTTTTAGGGCATATGGATTAAAATTATTATGTGATTTTATAGTCTACTCTCTTTAGGGTGAATTTTTTAATTTTCTAATTTTTGCTTCACTTTAATACAGGTGGATGCTTCTTTATCTTTTCTGGATGGTTTTGTGGCTGAAGAACTTAGTCAGGGGCAGCACCTTACAAACCTCATCACCAACGGCAGGAGGAAAAGCTTTCTCAGGAAAAAGGTAATTTTTCTTGGGTCTGGAACAAGCTAAATTGTAGGGAGATCATTTTTAATGCAATTGTTATTACAGTTACATAATATAAATAATTGAGGATGTTTCCTTTTATCATCCCTCCTTAAATCCTTAAAGTACTTGTGACTTATTTATCCTGATTAGGTCTTTGGATAACTAGAAAAAAAGAAGTTAGCCCGGAGGTATTCCCAAAGTCATTGGGTCCATATACATAAGTGCCTAAGATAGCCATTCTGGAATTTTGAAAGAATTCCAGAAGTGGAATTATCATATTGGGTTACTGTGCTCGACAGAGGGCTGATGATACTCATGTGAGCATCTCTAGAAAAGTTTGGGGGGGAAATGTGGTTATTGTAGACTAGTGAGTTTCATTTTCATTCTGAGCATGCTTATATAAACTGTATTAGAATGCTTCCTCCAACAAAATATCTGATCAATGAAGTTAGAAACTAAGAAAAGAAAGAATAACTTTACATTTCAGAAATGTAGCCTGCCAGGGAAAGGTGCCTGTTGTGATTTTGGCAAAGAGGAAATCATTGAGATGTTTGGATGGTGGATGGGAAATAAGTATATGAATAAAGAGAGACCATTGAATATTTTAGTTCAGAATGGTGCTACTGAGAAGTTCTACACTGAAAGCTCTTTTTCTCCCCATTCATCATCTAATGATTTTGTTGAGTACTTTCCTAGCTCTGTGGTAGGCATATGAGTATAACTAAATGGTTGATCTAAAAATGACACTGAAAAAGTAAAGTTGCAATTCAGCCATCTGCTTCCTTTACCTGACTTTTCTGCATACTGTTATTTTCCTCTGTTTCCCACATGCACATGAACTCTGATATATCTAGTAAACTTTTAAAAAATCTTTAGCCCTTCCAATCATTCACCTCTGTAAAGATCTTGTGAAAATTTCACGGAATAATGAAAATAATGTCATTTGAAGTTCATTCTCAGCCTCGAGCCTTTCCAGGCCTTCCTTAGATGACAATGTTTAATACTGTTGTCTCAGGTTTGGAATTTTATCTGACTCTTCTCCAGATGCTGTCCTCTTCCATGCCTAGTTTTTTTTTTCTCTTCACTATTAAAGTCTACCTCTGATTTTGACTTCTTTCTGCTCCAGTTCCCGGAAGTCCTACTGGTGAGGCATCAAAGCAACTCTTAATCATTCCAAAAATCACCATCTGCCCTTTCCAACAAGATCTTAGAAAGTCTCTTTGGCAGGGTAGGAGGATGTCTTACTTGGACACATAATCTCAGCCCAAAGGCTTCCAATATGTGCTCTTCCAATATGTTTCAGGGCTCTTTTTATTTTTACTGACAAATCTGTCATTACAGCAATCCCCTATTGGTCTTTTATATTAAACTCTCACTGTGCACAAAAAAAAAAAAAAAAGAATTCTTTCTGCTCTTTGCTTAAACTCTATCTTTACTTGATATTTGCCTTAAACTTTGTTTTTGCTTGTACATAGGAAACATTTCTTGAGTTCTTCACTGCTACTTTGTTATCCAAAGGCTGGATAACTGTCACAGATGTTATTAAAGAGGTCAAAATAGGATAGAAAATTAAATTACATGACTGAGAAGCTTAAAATGAGAGGATTTTCTAGTTGAAAAGGACCTTGGAAGGATTTAGGGAAATAGTTTCCAAACATGATTATGCATCACAGTCCACAAAGAAAGTCTTTAAAAATGATACAGATTTTTGAGCCCTACTCCTCTATCTTTTGTATCTGAATCTCTGAAAGCTTGGCTGTATATGGGAGATTCTACAAAGTCAATTGATCCTGGTTATCAAATCAGCATTTGGAAACTGCTCATATAGCCTGAACCCTTCACTTTACAAAGAAATTAAGGTCTAGTTCATGCACCCAGTTAATACTCAATGTACATCGAGAACTGAATTCTTCTGATTTTTAATTAGCCTATTATTTTTTCTACATGTTTATTTCTCTTATGTATCATTCATTTAGATAAATAATTAATTTATTCTATCCTAAACTGATTTATTTAGTTGTCTTTGGATTAGATGCTGTCTCTTTTGGAGGAGACAGTATAATATAATGCTTGAGAGTAGAGCTCTAGAACCAGAGTATCTGACTTATCTTGCTCTATCATTTTTCCTATTTTTGTGATCTTTGGTAAGTTCATGGCAAACTCTGCCCCAGTTTCTGTATTTGCAAAATGAAGATAATAATTATAGAAGTTCACATTATATTTCATATAAAATATATATAAATAAAAAATATTTTATATTTTTTATGATTTAAAACGGTCCATTGTATTATGATCCAGATTGTCCAAAAAGGTAAATATGCCAGTTAGGATTAAGTATAGCTACACAGCATATTAGAAAACAAATTAACAAAATGTGGCCTTATACAAGGCAGAAGATTATTGCTTCTTCTTGTTAAAAAAAATTCCAGAAGTAGGCAGCCTAGGATTGATGATGGCTTCATGAATGTAAAGGAGAAAGGGAGAGAAAAAAGATGTTTTTTCTTGTAGGCAGATTCCTCCCAGAAGTTGTGCACAGAATGTGTACATAATTTCATTGGCCAGAAGTCAAGCATATGGCAGAAGTGTTCTGGAAATGTCATTTCTTTTCTGGATGGACATGTACCTGACTAAGATTGAGGGTTCTATTACTTAGAAAGGAGAGTGGATATTGGCATCAGTTCTACCACAAGGACAATATGAATTTTTATAGCTCTTGATTGAATTCATTTGAGTATACAGATTCAAAGGAATCTGAACCTGAGTAAACCTTGTTCTTTTTAGTAAAGGGAGATTTCACATTGAGGGCTCCATTAGTCCATTCAGTATAGGAATGTGCCTAAGAACATTTTGTTAAGCAAAAACAGGATCATCCCTTCATTCATAGCTCATTAAACATTTTTGTCTGGGGACAGCAGCTATTCAGTAGACCTGATTTATCAGTTTTCTTTCCTAATTGGATCCTACTTTAGCTTCTAAGGGAGGTGAAAAGGTAAAAGTAAAGTACTGTTTGCAGACTATAGTAGACATTCAATAAATCATAGCTACTTTATTATTACTGCTATAATTATTTGATTAGATAATCTCCAGTGTCCCTTCCAGCTTAAAAATTGTTATTGGAAGAGTGTCTCACTAACTCAGTTGGTGAAGCATGTGATTCTTGATCTTGGGGTTGTATGTTTGAGCCTCATGTTCGGTGTAGATGTTACTTAAAAAAACAAAATAAAAAAATAGAAATTGTCATTGGATTCTTTTTTTTTTTCTTTAAAGATTTTATTTGTTTATTTGAGAGAGATAGCATGAATAGGGAGAGGGGCAGAGGGAGAAGCAACAGCCTGCTGAGAAGGGAGCCCAGTGTGGGGTTGGGATTCCAGGACTCTAGAATCATGACCTGAGAAAGGCAGATGCATAACTCAGCCACCTGGGTGCCCCCCTTTCATTGGATTCTAATCTTCAGTTATTTTATTTCAGGAGTGAATGATAACTGATAATTTCTTTTTCCCCCTAACTTTTGCTTTGTTTTAAATATGAACTTCTGTTATTGTTTTAAAATTCTAGTTCTCAATTTTGAACCATATGGACTCTCCTTTTCTTCATCTGGCTTCACTGGACGACAGTCTCCTGCTGGCATTTCCCTTGGTTCAGATATATCTGGGAATAGTGCAGAGACTGGACTGAAGGAGTAAGTTCTTTTCTTATTAAAATCGAAAACATAGGAGTATTTAAATGTCTTTAAATGTAGGAGGTTTCCTGAGAGCTAAATTCTGCATGGGCTGTTGTTTCAGTTGTTTTCTGCTTATTGCTTTCAAGGTGTACAGGAGAACTTTTAAGAGAGTTTGCTTATTTTCAAGATAGCATAATGTCTATAGGCTTCTAACACATAATGATGGTGTATATGTTATTACTGTGTATTGTGTGTATATGTGTCTATGTATACATGTTTGTTTAATACACGTATATTTGTACATATATATGTATACACATATGTATACATATACATTTTTTAAAGATGTGAGAACTTTTATACACAGGTGAATATTCAGCATATCATTCTACATTCCTTATAATCTTACAGCCATTTCATTGAAAGATTGACAGAGATGAACATAAAATAAGATGACTGACTTCATTTAAGTAAGCTGGATACTTTCTTCAAAATGTTTTCAGAGCTTCTTTCCTGCCACCATGAAAATTGGTGATACATTTATCTAAACGTCTTATGTGGAGCTAAATCTTCAACCATTTTAGGTAGATTTTGATTTTGGAAATATAAATTTTAGAAACATGATTAAGTTAAAAAGTGAGATAATATTTATACAGTGCCTCATAAAATCCAATGCATAGTAAGTGATTGATACATTGTAGCTGCTAATATTAATACTGATTGTCATTGCCATCATTATCAATATCCAATAGCTCAGTTAACCAAATGAAATTAGTGATCAATCCGGATAACTTTGGTCAGTATATTGATGTGACATAAAATAATGAAAATGGTGCTTTGTGAAGGAGCTTCAAAAAGAGTTAAAACATTTTTAAAAATTTTATTTTTATTCCAGTGTAGTTAACATGCAGTGTTATACTAGTTTCCGGTATACCATATAGTGATTCAACAGTTCCACATATTACTCAGTGCTTATTAAAAAATGTTTTGAGTAATGGCAGCTTTGTTGGAATAAATGTAATAAAATCTCAAAGGTGACAGCTTTGAAAGATGATATTTGAATTTTGAGTTCTCATATGTTCATTATAGAGTCAGTCACCTTATTTTATTAATGTTCATCTTTGCATTTGTCAGTCTTCCGGCATGATGGTTGGAAGAAGTATTTATCAGAAGAATGACTCATAGATTATGAGGAATATAGGATGATATGCTGAATGAAATTCTTTCTTAGCTTCTTTTTCCTGCTCTGTTGACATTCTTTTCTTTCCTAGACATTTAATTTTGATATTCCAAGTATGGGGGACAGATGATTTGTGAGCATTTGATGGTAGAGGTGGTAGCAATTATGTGCCCCAATCAGAACACCAGGACAAGGGAAAGAGGGGACAGGAAGCCTCTAAACCCAGGGAGGAAACTTAGTCTCTTTTACAGGCACAACAGGTGAGAGCATCTGTTTGTTTAGTACTGAACTAAGATCTGGAGGACTTGACAATCTTTGTAAATCCTATACATACACATGTACCATACTCTCAGAGAAATGACATTTGGCTGAGTTGCTAAAGAATTATACATACGCTGTGTTACCATGAAGTGGAACATGAGGGATGAATTTGAAATTCCTTTCCAAAGAGGACCACAGCTCACACATCATTTCAGATTAAGCACCTGTGTTGTAAGTAACAAGGCAACTCAGCTTTAGAGAGGAGACAGTCGCTCTTCTGCAATCTCTGGCAAGCTGAGAATGAAGTAGTAGCAAGCTCAATTTAGAATTTCTTACCTTAGGCCCTATTTGGGGGCTATCTTAAAAGGGAATTCCTAGAGCTGAGTTAAAGTGTATCCCTAATCTTTTGAAGGTTAGCTTGGCTAGAATTTACATCTGTGTTTGAGTGATCTGTTTAAAAACAATGCAAAGGTATACCACGTAAAACCACGAATTACATTATTGTTGTAAAAATCCAGGCAAAGATGACTCATGTTTAAAAAAAATTCTTTTACAGAAAAAAAATTCTTTTAGTATGTTTCATATCATAAAGAAGCATATTTTGTGCCCTTATTTTTCCTGTTTTTTAGATGGCTGATATGTAATCCACGACAGAGAAAAGTTTTTTTTTTTTAAAGATTTATTTATTCATGAGAGACAGAGAGAGAGAGAGGCAGAGACACACAGGCAGAGGGAGAAGCAGGCTCCGTGCAGGGAGCCCAATGCGCGACTTGATCCTGGATCTCAGGATCACGCCTTGGGCCAAAGGCAGACACTCAACCGCTGAGCCACCCAGGTGTCCCCACGACATAGAAAATTTATGTTGATAATAGGCATGTATGCAGATGAAATATGCCAGAAAAATCTTTAAAGTAGCTTGAGGCTCCTTTTAGGTTTATTTTTCCTCTCCTTTCCTATCTTGTCTCTTGTTGTGAATTGGATTCCCTGGGGTGTGCATTCCATGATGGATTTAGCATCAGAATATTGAGTGGCACAACAGCCTGGGTGGCTCAGCAGTTTAGCGTGGCTCAGTAGTTTAGTGCTGCCTTCAGCCCAGGGCCTGATCCTGGAGACCCGGGATCAAGTCCCACGTCAGGCTCCTGGCATGGAGCCTGCTTCTCCCTCTGCCTCTCTCTTTCTCTGTGTCTCTCATGAATAAATAAATAAAATCTTTAAAAAAAAAAAAGAATATTGAGTGATCTTGTGATCACCACCTGTGGAAGGAAGGAGAAACAAGCAGGTGTGGGCAGAGGAAGAAGTTAAGATGCAATGCAGTTTAACAGCAGCCTCTGCTGACCCCATGGGGAGCTCAGAAGTTAGAGTGGCCCTTCAGAGTTGTCCTGGGTTAGTCCCACATATGTGGCCAGGACTCCATACTTCTGTTCAACAGCCCACTAGTGTGGGCTGCCCAGGAGGGGATGGTCTCAGGCGAGGTGTCCCTCTGCAGCTGAGGCTGTCCCAGAGAGGGCTGTACTCCCAACGAAGAGGGCAACATGTCCTTTATTGACGAATGATCTGGATAGGGCATCCCAGTGTTCATCACACTTAACCTTTTTGTTAAACTGATATTTAAATTATTAGTAAAACTTGGAGAGTTGACCTTTTTTCTTCTTAAAGAATGTGTTTTGATAAACAGGGTTACAGAAATACTGTGGGCATTTATGAATCCCTTTGAGTTGCTGCTGTTGAGCATCCTAGAGATGCCTGTCTTGGGGCTCAGTCTCATGACCTGGAGATCACAACCTGAGCCAAAATCAAGAGTTAAAGACACTTAACTGACTGAGCCACCCAGGTACCCCTGAAAGCTGTTTTAAGAGGCCATGGCAATGATGTGTTTTTAAAAATGCCTCAAGAAAGTTACTCTTCAGGAGTTATTAAGTTGACTTAATTGTATTATTAATCTCCTTAGGACAAATAGCTTGAAGCTGGAAGGTATAAAGAAATTGTGGGGGAAAGAGGGCTATCTTCCTAAGAAGGAAGGTAAAACTGGGGATGAAACTGAAGCTCTGCCTGTTCCTCAAGAGAGCATAATAATGGAGAACGTAGACCAAACTATAACAAAAAAGGATCAGTGTCAAGTCCTTACCCAATCTAAAGAGGAGAAAGAAAAGCAGCTGCTGGCATCATCGTTATTTGTTGGGCTAGGATCAGAAAGTACAATCAATTTGGTAAGTAGTCTGTTTTATTCTTCTGAGAATCTGTGTCCCTGCCTTGTACAAAAAAACTGGCTCTATACAAGTTCTTGGCTGTCACCTTACACGCAGTGGGAAATGGCTTCCCCAGCTCCAAAGCCACCAATGACACACTTTATATATTCCTGAAAGAGAAATTCTGATTGGTTTAGCTTGAGTCAGGTATTTTCTGTAGTCCATTCAGCTGGAGCAAGGGTCAGGGTCCAAATAAAGTTACAGATATGACCACTGGTATTAATCCCATGGATGGATAGGACAGTTCTCAGTGGGAAGGGGGCTTAATGGAAGTATTGGCATTAATAATAGTTCAACAATTTTGATATGTCTATGGAAAAAGTAGTTCTAAAATGGTATTTTTAATAGTAAGAAATAGATATCTAACAGTAGGAGAATGGGTATATAATTATGTTCGCTCAGAATATTACTCAGCCATTAATTATGATAAATCTTGCATTTATTTAAAATAAAACATACATGTGATATATTAAGCAAAAAGGCAGAATAGAAAGTTTTATTTATACTTTGTTCATAACTGTTAAGAAGATAAAAGTTATTGGGGATCCCTGGGTGGCTCAGCGGTTTGGCGCGCCTGCCTTTGGCCCAGGGCGCGATCCTGGAGTCCCGGGATCAAGTCCCGCGTTGGGCTCCCGGCATGGAGCCTGCTTCTCCCTCTGCCTGTGTCTCTGCCTCTCTCTCTCTCTATGTCTATCATAAATAAATAAAAATAAATCTTTAAAAAAAGAAAAGAAGATAAAAGTTATTGAGACAAAGAATTATGCAAAAATGAAAACTACACTCAGGCATTATGATTATGATTTTCAAAACTTTTTATGCTGATATATTATTATTATAATTTTTTATTAAAGAATGAAAAATTGGAGTAAAGGACAGGTGCTATTTTGAGCATCTGAAAATTCCATGTAATTTTCCATCTGGTGGACTGATGGACCTACCTGGTACAAAATTGTGATTAGAGCTCCATTTTCTTCAGGTTATTTTTTTTTTTTTAAGATTTTATTTGTTTACTCATGAGAGACACAGGGAGAGAGAGAGGTAGAGATACAGGCAGAGGGAGAAGCAGGCTCCATGCAGGGAGCACGACGTGGGACTCGATCCCGGATCTCCAGGATCATGCCCTGGACTGAAGGCAGTGGTAAACCACTGAGCCACCCGGGCTGCCCAATTTTCTTCAGTTTTAGATCATTCCAGTTCTTCCATCTTCTTTCTCCGTTGGTGGAATTTCCCCTCCATTCCTATGCTTTTTGCCTGTTTTCTGTCTCTTTTCTGGACCTCATTTCTATCAGCCTTGATATTCCCTCCTAAGGAAAAAAAAAATCAATTTCAAACTATTAATAAGTAATGGATCTTAATGCTGTCTCAGCATTTGCATTTCAGCAGCTAGGTGACTTACTTTGGGTTTTTAAGATGTTCCAGCTGGCTGCGGTAAGGGTACCTGTGAATGCCCTAGACCCGTGGGGTGAGTTCTTAAAGATCAGCATGCACCCAGGCTACGGAGCCCTGATTTGTGAATCCCCTGGCTGCTGTTGAAGGATTCCTGCCCTCTCGACAAAGTGCAGAGCTTTCAGTTAAACAGTCTTTCTCAAGCGAGCATTCAGTGTGACAAATTAATTATCGGGCTTTTTTTTTTTCTTTTTTTGGTGGTGGGCTTGATACCAGAAATATAATTAGGTTTTTTTTCCACTTAAGGTATAGTAGGTCCTTTATGGGTTAATTTTTTTACTTAATTCACTCTAAGGATCAAGGCTTGCTTTTTTTTTTTTATTCCCCTCATCCTTGCCCTTTATTTTATCTTTTTTTTTTTTTTCAGTTTTTATTTAAATTCTAGTTAACCTACAGTGTAATATTAGTTTCAGGTGTAGAATTTAGTGATTTAATACTTAATACAACACCTGGTGCTCATCACTACAAGTGTATTTCTTAATCCCCATCATCTATTTAACCCATCACCCCATGTCTCTCCCCTCTTGTAACCTTCAGTTTGTTCTCTATAGTTAAGAGTCTGTTTCTTAGTTTTCCTTTCTCTTTTACCTTCATTTTTAAAAGTTATTTTCTCTGAGGTCTAGGTTGACTATTTCTTTTCTTTATTTAACAAAGATGTCATTCTAGTGTCTTATGGCTTGTGTAGCTTCTCATTAACAGCAGATTAGACAGTACAGAAGAAAAAAAATTAAACTTGAAGACGAAGTATCAAAAATACCCAAAATGAAACACAGAAAAGAGAAAACAAAAAGCAAATGAAAAAACTCAGAGCATCAGAGACCTGAGGAACAATACTGAACAGTCTAATATAGGTCTAATTCGAGTCCCATGGCTGCTTGAAAATGGAAGTCCTTCACCCACCCCCTTGTTTTCGCTTTTGTGCTAATAGAATTTTAGTTCTTGTTTGAGGACTTCTGAATTGAAAGATAGGAGACAAATTGACTGCCAAGAGTTGGAAGAGGTATTGGGACTTGAGGGAGTAAGAGGGGATGGAAGAAGAACTAGAATGATGTGAATGGTGGCCACACTGCCCCAGGGAGGATGGAAATGTGGATTTAGAGTAGTGCCTGCTACGCTGATTTTAGATAGAACTTTGGAAGGCAAGGGAGAACTGTAAGTAAGCATCACTCTACTTTTCTTACATAGATTTATAGACCATTCCCTAGGAGTGTTGGTTCAGGGATGGCAAATTTGCCATTCTCATTTCCTGAGTCAATAGGAAACATCACTAGTCACTTACAGAGTTCTTGCCTGCTATGTGTGTGTCAGCCACTGCCAGTTGGTTCTTGAGGTAAAACCAGGTTTTCTTCTCTGTTCATTGACTTGTGTGCCATAAAATCATGGTTACCATAGACTACCAAACCAGAGTTTGAACCATCCTGTATTTGAGGTTATCTTCTCTTCTACAGGGCAGATCTGGAAACTCAAAACATGACTAGGTTTCTCACTGTTTTTATTTTATTTTAAAAATTTTACTGTTTTTTAAATTTTTTTAGAGAGTACATGTGTGAGCAGTTGGGAGGGGACAGAGAGAGAGAGGGAGAGAATCTCAAGCAGACTCCATGCTCAGCACAGAGCTAATGCAGGGCTCAATCTCATGACCCCGAGATTATGATCCAAGCCAAAATCAAGAATTGGACACCCAATCAACTGAGCCACTGAGGCATCCCTCACTGTTTTTAATTTGTGCAATTCTACACTCTACAAGTTTTTAGAATTGTTCACAAATGACTTTTTGACTTTCTTTTTTTGATTTTATGTGTTTTTAATGAGAACTAAGATTTAGCTGATAGTTCAAAGTGAGGTAGCTGTCAGAATTTTAGGGCTTAACATTTTATTCATCTCTGATGATTTTGTTAACCTATGCTTTATAGATAGAATTTTAACAAGTTAGTAAATTACTCATTTGAAATTATAGAAAAATGTTTAAAACTCATGACTGGTAGAATGGATTTTTAAATATTATGTTTTATTTTTGCAGCTAGGAAAAGCAGATACTGTATCTCACAAATTCAGAAGGAAATCAAAAGTCAAGGAAACCAAAAGTGGAGAAACAACCAGTGCTCATAATATCACCTGTTCTTACTTTAGTTCTTCGTCAAATGCAACTTATGAAGATGATTATTATTTGGATACTTTGCAGGATAGAGAAGACAAAGAATTAAATAAATTTTCTCTCAATTCTGAACTTTTGGATTCTGAGTCACTCACAGAACTACCTTCAGTTGAGAAACTCTCCAATTGCAAGCTGTCTTCACCATCTTTGTTTACAGATAACAACACAGAAGGTTTTCACCCTTCTCAGCCCACTGCACCCTCAGTTGCTAATGAAACCTCTTTAGCTTCTTCTTTACTGGAAGAAACTTCAGAGCACATGCATTCAGATCTTGTGGAGGTCTGTCATAATGAAACCATATCAATGTCTTCTTACAAAATTTGGAAAGATGATTGTTTATTGATGGTATGGTCAGTTTCTAGTAAGAGTGGTTTGGAATTGAAAAGTGCTAACTTAGAAATTGCTCCAGCAGAATATTTCAAGGTAAGGTAATGAATGGTTCCTTATTTCTGCGTTAAATGGACAATGCTTACTTAGTATTTCTGCTGTTGGCTCTTCTGATGGTTTTAAATTTCATCCACATCCTTTTCTCTTTAGCAAAAAAATCCCCCAAAGTGTGACAGGATTTTTTAATTATTTTTGAGTAGGGGTGAATTATGCAAAAGAGATAAAACATCATAAAGATTTTCCAACTGTACTGGGGAAGGCCATAAATACAAAGCGAGTATTGATAGGGCATAGTAGTTAAGAAGGGGAGGCTCTTGACTCAGATTGCTTGGCTTTGAATCTTGCTTCTGCTACTTATTAGCTGTGGTACATGGTCAGGTTATGTAACTGCTTTGTGGCTTTGAGTTTCTTCACATTTAAAATGAAGATATTAATAGTGTCTGCCTGTTACTGTAAGGAGAAAATGAGTTAATATCTGTAAAATGCTTATAGCAGTACCTGGCACATGGTGTTACTGTGTTATTATTTTCAGTGTATATTTTGTGATTTTTTTTGCACTCTTTAAATGTCTCATTCATTCTTGTTATAAATACCGAGACAAAGTTCTCAGTTTAACAAAGCATAACATCAAGGAATAAGAATATTAAAGAATAAATGTGTATACTGTCTACTGCCTTTTTCTTTCACTGATTTATTTTTCTGTACTGAGTGCTTGGGCGTCAATTTTATT
The DNA here is from genome assembly GCF_905146905.1 of Nyctereutes procyonoides. Lineage (NCBI taxonomy): Eukaryota > Metazoa > Chordata > Mammalia > Carnivora > Canidae > Nyctereutes > Nyctereutes procyonoides. The sequence continues at coordinate 23,836,054 of NW_026575040.1, read as the reverse complement.
TCCTCCCTAGCTCTAAGAGATTGCCATTGTGATTTCTGGAAATATGTTTAATTATATTATGGTATGGATATGATGTCCTTGGTGGAATTATAATGAGATTTGACCAGTAGGTCAGTTATTTCACAAGACTGACCCAATTTCTCCTATGAGCTACAATGTGTTGAATGGGATATTACCTGAGCCACTGGCCAGGGCAGAAGTTCCTGACTCTAGATGGGCATTAGGATCACCAGTGGAACTTAATAAAATAAAATAAAATCCAATCTAGTTGCTTGGGCAACTCAACCCCCATAGCCTGAGTAAGAATGTAGATTGAGAAGGGAAGACACCTGTGTGTGTGTGTGTGTGTGTTTTAACTCTCCTCACTTTAAACATATGGTGCTAGCCAGAGTTGAGAACCAAAAGATTCAAGCTTAATAATTTTTTTACTATTGTTGCTAAATTTTACAGATTTTCACTGCAATTTGTTACACAACCTTTACCTGTATTCTATTTCTTAATTACCTGTGTTAGTGAATTTTTCTCAAGTGAAGTTGTCATTTTCATAATGTGGTTTGTTTTTAATGTCTCACAAAAGTGTGTTATTCAGACTTCAGTGAAATAGAAAATTGGTATTCATATGATAGTCTGTATTGATCCCTTCTTCAGTACTTTTATTACTTTTATTTACAGATCACTGAGCAACCTGGATGCTGCTTGCCTGTAATAGAAGCAGAAAGCATCAAAACCTTTCAATATAATGTGCAGATGGAGAAACCTTTTACAGACGGGAATCTTACTGGTTTTATAAATTATCAAATGATGGATACTCATTCTGATCAGCTTGAATTTTCTGTAAACTTATCGCTATTAGATTTCATTAGGTAAATATTTTCTGGAATATTAATTCAAGATATTCATTCAGCAAATATTTATTAGGCCTTTTCTCTGGACAGAAACATTGTGGTAGGTGCTAGAGAATATAATTCAAAACTAGATACAGTCCCTTCCTTTAGGGAGTGTTCAGTCTTAGAGCAGAGAACACATCACATGAATGCATATATAGTCTTGAATTGTGCTGTGAAGAGAAAGTAAATGGCACGATGAGCAATTATAATATGGGACTTGATTTAGGTTGAGGTTGATTAGTAATCCTGGAAAACCTCTAAAAGAACGTAATACGGAACGAATGTTTAATCTGAAATAACTTTAGAGAATCTGCCTGGCTTTTTAAAAAAGCTTTTAAAGCTTCTCTCATTTATATTTCATATATTTGATTAACTCATAAAATCTGTTTATTAAGCTTCCGAGATCTGTAAGCAAATTACTCAGGGTTATTAAACTTCTATTAGAGATATAATAAGTATTTAGCATCATACTAGGCACTCTGCAGTGTTACCAAATAATTGAAGACAGCTTCTTCACTCTTCCCTCATTTAGTTTTATGGTAATATTGTACTGTATTCAGACATTTTTTAGAATGAAAGCCACGTGAACCAAGAGTGCAGAATACGCATGAGTATCTGTAAAGTTCTTTAACCTTCACACATTCACTTGTGTTACACTGCTGTAATTTTTGCCTACTCTTTAAAATCTTTTAGTAAGAACATGTTTCTCTCTCTGTCAAAGAGTGTTTCTGCCTTTGGTGCTGAATAACGTAGAATCCAGCCTTCTAAGAACTAACATTCTCTGACTGTAGGGGTGTATCCTGTGGTGAGCATTAGTAACCTGATCAAGCACAATACATATGATAAACAGGTCTTCTGTGTGTATTAATAAAATCCTGTGTATCTTGAAAAAATATTTTTCCTAATTAAAGAATAAATGTATAATTATTATAAAAATTCAGATGGTATAGAAAAATATAAGTAGAATATAAAAGTTCCCTATAATTCTACCCCCACCCTAGAGACCCAGCGTTAACTATTTGATCTTAAGTGTCATGAGACATTTAAAAAATATATTTGTTAAAATCCTTTCCACGGTTTAATTTACATAAGGTGCTAGATCTTTGTATTCATACTCTGTACATGATGTAGATAGTGTCAAATCCAAAGTATATGTGAAAGAAAGTTTTATATTTGAATGATTCATGAAATCACTTTGTAAAATTTTACTGAAATGACTAATACTCAGATAAAGAGAGAACTGAGTGATTTATTGAAAAGACATTTACACCTTAATAACATCTTTTTTTCAGTATTTTCATCAGTTTGGAGTATGATGGTAAGCATTCTTAACATAGTTTAAAAACATAAATTTTGTGGGACCCAGATTTACAATGATTGTTTTATTCTCATGAGTCATTTGAAATGTATTTATTTGTTTGTTTAGAATTAATTTCATTCTTTTGGACATAAATCTAATTTTAAAAATTATTTTCAGACCGTTAAAAATCTCAACTGAAAACTTTGGCAAGCTCTGGTTATCCTTCGCAAATGATGTGAAGCAAAATGTAAAAGTGTCAGAAGCTCAAGCTGCTCTGTCTTCTGCCCTAAAGACCCTGCAACAGAAACTAAGACTTCATGTTGTTGAAATTATAGGTTCGTAGAGTTACGTAAAGACAATCTTGTGTAATAGGGGCTTTCTCACAGAGCACAAATCAACTTTTACGAGTATCAAATTTCTTAGAGCTGTATTTCCTGTTATGAGTATCTTTCAAATGAGTGTGTTGTTCAAACTTTAAGTATTTTTTTTGTGTGGTAAAACAAAACAAAATTTTCCATTTTAACCAATTTTAACTGTACAGTTCATTGACATTAATTACATTCATATTGTTGTACAACTGTTGCCACCATCACTTCCAGAACTTTTCCTCTTCCTTAACTAAAATCCTGTGCCCTTTAAACACTAACTTATCATTCCCTCTCTAGCTCTTAGTAACACCATTCTTGCTTCTGTCTCTATGAATTCAACTACTCTAGGTGTCTCATATAAGGGGAATTATGCAATATTTGTCCTTTTGTGACTGGCTTATTTCACTTAGCGTGATGTCTTCAACATTCATTCATGTACCATGTGTCAAGATATCTTTCCTTTTTAAGCCTGAATACTATTCATTATATGAATATACCACAGTTTGTTTATCCATTCATGTGTTGAAGGACACTTGGGTTGCTTCTGCCTTTTGGCTACTAGGAATAATGCTGTTGTGAGTGTGAGTGTACAGATATTTGGTTTCAAGTCCCTGCTTTCAGTTCTTTTGGTTATATAATTCTATATTAATTTTTAAAGAAACTACCATATGATTTTCCATAGCATTTGCACCATTTACATTCCCACCAGCAGTGCACAGAGGTTCCCAATTTTCCACATCCTCACCAACGGTGGTTATATATACATGAAAGTATGTGTGTATGTGTATACATGTGTGTGTGTGTATGTATATGATATATATATATCATATATATATATATATATATATATATATATATATATGAGTAGTTCCTTACATTTCCTTACTGATCAGTGATGTCAAATATCTTTTCATGTGCCTATTGGCCATTTGTATATCTTCTTTGGAGAAGTGTCTATTTTAGTTATTTTGTCTTAGGAATTTTTAATTTTTGTTTTGTTGTAGGCAACGAAGGGCTTTTGGCCTGTCAACTGCTCCCATCCATCCCCTGCTTGCTGCACTTTCGAGTTCATGGTGATGTATTGGCCCTGTGGTTCAGATCCTCCTGCTCTTCTCTTCCTGACTATTTACTGTATCAGTGTCAAAAGGTGATGGAGGGATCCTAGCAGAAGCTCTGTTGATATTTTACTCCATCAGAATAAATGGTTTACATAGATAAACTTATTTACCAAAGTAAAAAGAACTCTTGGTACTTCTAATGAAAATGGGGATTATTATAAGCTGTGGTTCTGTGTGTTTTCTTTATGAGTCCTGATCAAGAAAGGTCCCCAAGAAACTGTATCCTTAATCTTTTACTCAGGATTGTACAGTATGTTTGGGTCCCAAAAAAGTGACCTAATGTTATAAACTGTTAATGATTTATATGTCACTTAGTGTAGAGGGACTGAAAATATTTATTTTGTTATAAATAATTTTATAGCAAATTTACTGTAGTGTTAGTTGATTTGTAGTAAAACCAAGTCTCTGTTCTCCACATTAATGGAAGGGAGATGGACATGGCTTTGATAATCCCAAACCTAATTTGTATTTGGTTTTGGAATGCAGTATTAGCTTTTTGATAGGCAAGTCATTAATTTCAATTATGTTTTGCTTAGATTGGTATTGAACTAAGTTGGCACAGTACACACTAACAATTCAGGAGATCCATGAGCATGCTGGATATTGGGGGGATTTAATCTGTGATATAGTTTTTATTGTGGATAACTTGTTACACATAATTGCAGATAATTTGGCTACAGAATTTGTTTTCCGCTTGCATTTATTTTTAAAATTTAAAGTGAATCACTGTATTCTTATTTTAGAAACCCAGAACCATTTACAAAATATTGTCATATGGAAACACAACCCATAAGAACACACAGTACTAAAGCAAATAGATACAAAAGAACTTTTTAGTTATGGTGAATATCTTAGTTATCAGTTAGGTCCAGTTAGGTTTTGTGAGTATAAATGGCAAAACCATCTTTCCTGGCTTTTGAATCCACTAGTACTGAGTGGGTACAACCAAAACAGTGACTGCTTAAGTATACCATACAAGTTCTTCAGTAAAATTTATCGTTTTCATGTTATAGTTTGCCTTTATGGCCTGTGTCAGAACTCTTCTTAGTAAAGAAGAAGTTAGGCCTCATATGAATGATGGACCACCATCTTGAGATTGTATGTTAAAGTTAAAAACCAAAATAGTAAGTATTTTATAAAATCTTATGGTGCTGTGGAAAATATTTATTATTTCACTTTTTCTGACACTTCACCATGGGGACTGTTCTAGTAATATAGTTTTAAGTCATCGCAGTTAGTTTTCTGGTTAATTGGCACTGCTTATCATCCAGGTGTAGAGTTTTGGTTTAAATGATCTCACTAATCATAGCTGATGAAGATTATTAAGGGAGTTCCCCAGAGATGATGGATTTCATTAGTTTTTCATGTCTAGTGTTTTCCTCCCTAAAAACAAAAGTACTATTTTTAAAAATTAATTTTAATGTTATTCATTTAAAAAAATGTGGTATCTTTTTAATTTCATGCTTTTAAAAACTTGCAGTAAAACCTTGCTACAAGAGCAATGATAGGTGACTGGAATTTCCTGCTTAGATATCTTTAGGTATCTCCTTTTGGGTAGAAAATTAGAATCATCTTCAAGCTCCCAGCAGTGTCATGGTGAAGGGAAAGAGGTTGGTCTCTCTGGGGTGTAGTAGACACTGGTGGCTAGACTTAACAGCTTCTTTATTTCTACCTCTGTCCACAGCTTCCTGCCGCCCCCCCCCCCACCAATTCTGCTCTTATTCTGACAAAGAAATAGGATGTACCCTCTCACTTTGTAGAGAAATGCAGTGTATGGCAAAAGAGGTGCTCCAGTTTTTTCGTATCCTTCTGTGCATTAAGGCTGGGTTGAGTATGGCGCAGTGGGTGGAAGGTGCCCAGCAAGCAAATGGACAACTACCTAGGAGAGATTACAGTGAGCTGCAGTGCTTCTTGGTTGCAAGGTTGTTCATGAGTGGCAGCGTCAGTTGTCATGAAGTCAGTTGTCATGATGTCTGTTGGCTTGGCCAACAGAGCTATCTGATGGTGGGAGATGTGTAATAGTGGGTTGCGGCCAGGGCCATCACTCTGGCCTGCCAAAGGGAAAATAGTGCCACTTTTGTTCTTTCTGAACTCACTAAATGAAGAGTAGGGTAAGTTTCCATGGAAAAAAAAAAGTAGTAGAGTTTCCATGGAAATATTTAGTAGAATGTTTACAATGTTTATATTTTTACAGTTTTAAAGCAACAGTAAGAATAGGTTTTAAAGAGTTTCAGAGCAGCATATATTCTGCCTAAATTAACTCAATGTTTTAAATTCTAAATCAGGTGTCACCAGCCTTTTTTGCGTTGCAGGAGATGTGACTACAACGTAGGGAGAATGATTTTTGTGGGTAGATGATTTCTTTGCCTTCTAGTCACAGTTGAGTCAGGTGAAGGGGTGGCATCTGGAGTAAGGGCGAGGGTGCTACGCAGCTGTGGGAGTTCTGCGCCAGGCTCCTTCACGGAGCGTGCAGGTGGCAGCAAGTATGGGTCTTGGGGGAGGTCGGGGGGGGGGGCACCTAGCAAAGCCTTAAGAGCAGGTGAATGGAGTAGGATCAGGCACCCACCAGAGTAGTCCATGTGGAGGCGGACAGATCGGTTCAGGGGAGAGTGGGCCCTGAGGCAGGGTCCTGAAACTGCAGAGGGAAGCCAAGCAGTTACGAAGCGCTAATGTGCCAAGCATGCCAAGCACAGCATGTGCTCTGTAGAGAGGCAGTATTTTAAACTGTAAAATACTAGCGTCTACCAAAACAATTGTGCTGAAGATGCAGTATTGTGCTTTTTCTTTTCTTTCATGTCAGTAATATTGTAAAATATTGAGCTCTTTGTCTTCTTTTTTTATGGATAAATGTGGTCTTTGTCTCATGATTGTGAGCCCCTGAAAGTGCACTGAACCTATTCACGTGTCTTTAAGGTGTTTTGCTGTGTTAAAATTTTAGGAGAGACAAATGCAAGTGAGAATAACAACCTAGTAGGCGTTAATTACCTTATTGTGGAGTTGAATTCTGTAATTGGAAAAAATTCAGTTAAATATGTAATAAATACAAAATGATCTATACTGTTCTTTGGTCTGTGTATTTTTTTGTTATCTAAATAGCTGAATAATAAGTAAATACTATTCAGTAATTTGATAGGGTTAGTGAAAAAGAAAAGAAGCAACTGGAATGGGATGAAAAGAGTAAGTTACTCATCACAGCCCCAAAAATTGTGGTCTGATTAAAAGAAAGATATTGGTTTCTGTGTAATGTTCAAAGAGAACTTTGTGGGCTTCAGACAGGTTAGAGTGTAGATTGATCTCAGTTGCAGGCCTCCTCTCCCTTTAAGAAGCCCTTCAAGACATGGCAGCCCGGGTGGCTCAGCGGTTTAGCACCGCCTTTGGCCCAGGGCATGATCCTGGAGACCTGGAGTTCAAGTCCCATGTCGGGCTCCCTGCATGGAGCCTGCTTCTCCCTCTGCCTCTCTCTCTCTTTCTCATGAATAAATAAATAAAATCTTTAAAAAAAAAGCCCTTCTAGACACTGAATCTCGTGGCATCTCTGCATGTGTATCCTAAAACACAGAGCTAGATCAAAGATGGCATTTGAATCTCACCGATTTACGTCTACTATTGGCTATAATGTATAGCAAATTCTGAGAGTTGAAGCCCCATATTTGGAGCATTGAAGGTAAAGGGGGCTTAAATGCACCACACCCACTGCAGAAATTGAGAAGAGGGGCCTCTTGCAGGGAGGGAAGGGACCTGCTGTCCAGTGGGCCAGGGTTAATGATTGTATGGAAGTTACTTGTTTATGTGTATGCATAATGAGACTGTGATTTTTTTGTGGTTAAGGACGATGTGTATGTTTTATGTTCCTTTTGCCTGATACATAATAGGTATTCAGTAATAGGGGCTCAGCTTACTGAATAAATGACTAAGAAGACTTGTCCCCTCAAAATAAGTAAGCCGAGACCAGGTAATACACAGGGATTGATTTTAGCAATCCTGTTGCTCTCCTAGAAATAAAGAAAAGTGATCTGATCTAGTTTATAGTTAAGGGGTCAGCAGAAAGGAGTTCTGGTGAAACTAGCTTGTGCCATTTTCTACCAGGTAGGAGAGAGGAAGCACGAGTGCTTGATGGGACCATTACTGGCCCGAGGGCTAGGGCGTCTGAAAAGTTGCCATGCCATTTAAGAGCTCTCTCTGCAAATACAGTGTGATTACAGATAGATTTTTATGACTTGGAGGAGGACTTTTCTGCATTATGGCAGATGTCCATGAAGTTGTACTGATCTAAAAGAACTTGTTCTAGGACAGAAAGCAGTGGACATTTGATCAGTGAAGCTAAAGATGGGTAGCTAATGAATATGATGAGGCAGATTTACCAGCTAAGTTAGCATTACCTGTTTCTCTAGAAGAATGAGCCCTGTGGTAATGGGAGGGACAAATATACATTGGCAAGGCCAATAGCATCAGGAAAGTTGGGGAAGAACAGGTCTTCTGAATAAAGAAGCAGGAGACAATTACTTAAAAGGAATTGTACATTTTCATATGCATTACATGGGAAACTTTGTGGTAGGTGCCTGGATCCAAGATCAGAGGGTACCCAAAAAGATGTGTCCAGAGAACCTTGAGAATTTAAAGATTGTGGCCTGGATACAGGGAAGACAGACCTGGGCAGGGGGGAAAGGCAGATTATGTCAAACACCATGAGTTTCTTGGAGCATTCTTTTAAGTGGTTGCAGCTAGATTGCGGGCTTCTTTCCAAGAAAGGAATCAATTTTCTTTAGTTATTTTAAACTATTTTCCTAAGTGGGTGAGTACTTTTCATTCCCCAGAACACATTGCCGATGCCACTAAACAGTAGACCTTAGAACTACTTCCTTGATGCGATCTGGTGGGACATGTGCCAAATGGGCAGAGACTTGAGCCCAGAGATGTTTTGTATTTCAGTGAGAGAAAAGTACTTGGAAATCTGTTTGATTTCACATCTCTATCCCTTACATTGTGTGACAAGTTGAAAGTAACAGAGGCAAGGTGTGCTGTATTCTTAGGGGCAGGAGTTTGGTCTGAATTACTACTATAAAATTTAGTGAAGTTAAGGGCAAAACCAGTGAGTGGAGCAAGCTGGTCCGCACTGGTGATGAACGTGTAAGACCTGATAGGTCAAGGTTAAGAATTTATTTTTTCCTCTTAAAAAATAAATTGACTGATTAATAGTTGCTGGGGTTAAACAGAAAGAGTTACTGTGAGCTCTGGGAAAAATGAAATAACTTGGATCCAAATATCAGACCAGTCTTCATCTATATAAGTGATAAATGTCTTTTGTTATTCATAAGGAGCCTTTTGCAGCACATCTGATTTTATGCCAATGAAGTGACTTATAGTGGTGTGCCTATAGAGCCTCAGGATGGGTTGGTCACCAGAAAGACCCAAGTGATTAGAGGGGTGGAACTTTCAGCCCCATTCAACCTCTGGGAAGTGCAAAGGGAGGGGCAGGATGGCTGGAGATGAAGCTCTGTAAAAACTCTTGAATGGGATTTATGAATTTCCCATGTTGGTGATGCATCCCAGTTCCACAGGAACAGAAGTTCCCATGTTCAGGACCCTTTTGGACCTTGTCCTATGTACTTCTTCATCTGGCTGTTCTTGAAATGTGGCCAGTCAGAATTCAGATATGTTTGAAGTATAAAATGAAGATGTATTTGAAGTATAAACATTGGATTTCAAAGACTTAGTGCAAAAGTAAAAGAATTTTTATATTAAGGATATTGAAGTAGTATTGTAGATATATTAGACCAAAAGTATGTCATCAAAATTAATTTCACCTGTTTCTTTTTCTTTCTAATGTGGTTAGTAGAAACTTTTAAAAAAATTAATTAATTAATTTTTACATTGGACAAACTATTTTTTTTATTGGAGTTTAGTCTGCCAACATATACCATATCACCCAGTGCTCATCCTGTCAAGTGCTCCCCTCAGTGCCCATCACCCTGTCACCCCAACCCCCCGCCCACCTCCCCTTCCAGTACCCCTTGTTCGTTTCCCAGAGTTAGGTGTCTCTCATGATTAGTAGAAACTTTAAACTCCATATGTGATTGCATTATATTTCTGTTAGTGCTATCTTGGATCTAACACTCAACCAGGATCTTGATTTATAGCCTTATAAAGGCCAAACCTAGAAAAAACCATCAGTGGTGGTTCTATCCCTTCCTGCTAATCCTCATATTAAATCCTTTATTCTTAAACTTTATTTATTTTTTTAAAAATTTTTATTTATTTTATGATAGTCACAGAGAGAGAGAGAGAGGCAGAGACATAGGCAGAGGGAGAAGCAGGCTCCATGCACCGGGAGCCCGACGTGGGATTCGATCCGGGGGTCTCCAGAATCGCGCCTTGGGCCAAAGGCAGGCGTCAAACCACTGCGCCACCCAGGGATCCCTATTCTTAAACTTTAAAGGCAATTCAGAGAGAATTGGAGTCTGTACTGGTACAGTTACTTGGAATCAGTTTGGTCTTTTCAACACCTACTTTTAAGTTTTCTTAGGCTGAGTCCAGAGCAGTCTTTAGGGTTAACTTTTCACCATTAAGACAACAGCCTTCTAAAGATACTACTGCTGTCTCACAAGGGCACTTTGGCTGGTGGAAACAAACTGTTTCAGTCCCAAATTCTAGCCATCCTGGCCTCCCTGATCTCTTAGGATTTTTCCTTCCCTATCCTGTGCCCTGGAACCTACTTCCAGGCAGTTAGCTGGGACAGTCACAGGGTTTGCCTTGGTTTTTGTTTCCCTTCTTTCAGTGAAATCAGAGTCCTGCCCTGGTTGTTTTTCAATGTCTAAAAATCATGATTTCGTGTAATCTTTCTAGTTTCCCAGTTGTTTATGGCAGGAGGGTAAATCTAGTTCTTTTTACTGTCAGTCAGAAGAGGTAGTACCCTAATTAGGCTTTAATTTCATGAAGGACACATTTCTACCTCAGGGATTTCTGAGGCACTTGATCAAATTCAGAGAAGGAAGAAGCACATTTTACTCTGTGGAGGCAGAACCAGAACATTCCTCTGTGTTTTAGGTTTGGCCAGGTTATTAACGATAATGTAGTGGGGCGCCTGGATTTTGGCTCAGGTCGTGATCACAGGGTTGTGAGATCTATCCTCCCTGTTGGGCTCAGCACTCAGTACCGAGTCTGCTTGTCTCTCTCCAACCCCCTGTCCCTTACCCCACACAAATAAATAAAATCTTAAAAAAAAAATTACCCACCATTGGGGGATGCAATTAGCATGAAAAGGAAGAGCCCCTTACTGTGGCAGTTAAGTGCTAGTTAAGAAAGCAGAATGGAGGGCAGCCCTGGTGGCTCAGTGGATGGCTCAGTGGTTTAGCACTGCCTTCATGCCTTCAGCCCAGGGCGTGATCCTGGAGACCTGGGATTGAGTCCCACGTCGGGCTCCCTGCATGGAGCCTGCTTCTCCCTCTGCCTGTGTCTCTGCTTCTCTCTCTCATGAATAAATAAATAAAATCTTAAAAAAAAAAAAAAAAGAAAGCAGAATGGAGTAGAAGAGGACTTCTTAAGTCTTCCCTTCAGTGTGAAGCCTCACTTGGGTCGACAGTGCCAAGCAGCCCCAGGCTAAGAGCTCTGTAGGCCAGCCAGAGCTGAACTCACTGGGAGTGGTATTTGGGAATGTTCTTTGTGGGATAATACTGTGGACTTTGTACTGCTGATTTGTGTGTGTAGAATAGTAGGGTTTTTTTTGGTGGTGGTGGGGGATGCAGGGGAAGAGGGTTGTCATTTCTTAAATAAAATTTCCTTCTGTGAACATTGAACTTCTGAACATGTCAGCTCATGGACTTTCTAACAGAGTTGGTCTCCCAACCTCTTCCTTGGATTTCAAGGGCCGAAGTCAATAAAGTAGGATATCCCCCAAGAGTTGTCCCTGTAATGCCATGTATCTTACCAGTATTGGCATTTTTCTTTGTTAGATGTGTGTGTGGGGGTTTGTGTATTTTAATGAAGTGATTCTCAACTAAAATTCTCAACTAAATTATTTCTTGGTTTAAGAGGTACTATTCCTTGTCTGACTTTCTATTGAAGTTCTATTGTACAGGTGCCCTGTATTGTACAGGTCACCACAGGTGGGTCCTTTGTGCACTGATCAGGAATGGCACCTGCCATCACGATTCTTTTTTTTTTTTTTTTTTTTTATAAATTAATTTTTATTGGTGTTCAATTTACCAACATACAGAATAACACCCAGTGCTCATCCCGTCAAGTGTCCCCCTCCGTGCCCGTCACCCATTCACCCCCACCCCCCGCCCTCCTCCCCTTCCACCACCCCTAGTTCATTTCCCAGAGTTAGAAGTCTTTATGTTCTGTGTCCCTTTCTGATATCTCCCACACATTTCTTCTCCCTTCCCTTATATTCCCCTTCACTATTATTCATATTCCCCAAATAAGTGAGAACATACACTGTTTGTCCTTCTCCATACCCTCCAGTTCCATCCACGTTGAAGCAAATGGTGGGTATTTGTTGTTTCTAATGGCTGAGTAATATTCCATTGTATACATAAACCACATCTTCTTTATCCATTCATCTTTCGATGGGCACCGAGGCTCCTTCCACAGTTTGGCTATTGTGGACATGGCTGCTAGAAACATCGGGGTGCAGGTGCCCCGGCGTTTCATTGCATCTGAATCTTCGGGGTAAATCCCTAACAGTGCAATTGCTGGGTCGTAGGGCAGGTCTATTTTTAATTCTTTGAGGAACCTCCACACAGTTTTCCAGAGTGGCTGCACCAGTTCACATTCCCACCAACAGTGTAAGAGGGTTCCCTTTTCTCCGCATCCTCTCCAACATTTGTTGTTTCCTGCCTTGTTAATTTTCCCCATTCTCACTGGTGTGAGGTGGTATCTCATTGTGGTTTTGATTTGTATTTCCCTTGCCATCACGATTCTAAGGTCAGGACAGATGTTGCCATCTATACATCCCTCCTGCCTCTGGACTCCAGCGTCAGTTTCAGAATCCGTCCTACTGTAGCCCTACAGGCATCCACTACTAGGTAGTCTGAACTGCCACTCAAAATGAAGCCTATTTGTCCTGTCTTAAGTAGTATATAATTTGTTTATAACCCCCTCCTTCCCATTAGGGGATTCTCAACCCGTAGAGTGCCAGTAGTTCTCCGCCTTAGCTCTTCCACTGACTTCTCTCCTGTCCACAGTGATTGTCTAGCCCTAATTAAATCCAAGAGGCCTCCAAGGAAAAGTAATTTGCTATCACAACAAGGTAACATTTATTGAGTGCCACTGGGTCAGAAACAGTTCCAAACACTTTTTTTTAAGTATTTATTTATTTATTTATTTATTTATTTATTTATTTATTTATTCATTCATTCATTCATTCATTCATTCATTCATGAGAGATGCACAGAGAGAAGCAGAGACCTAGGCCGGGGGAAAAGCAGACTTCCTGTGAGGAGCCAGATGCGGGACTTGATCCCAGGACCCCGGGATCATGACCTGAACCAAAAGGCAGACACTCAACCACTGAGCCACCCAGGTGGGCCCTGTTCCAAACTCTATTATGTGCTTAATCTCCCAAACCCCTGTTTGTATTTTCCTTTTTTATTGATGAAGAAACAGGCTCCGGGAACTAAAGCGACTTGCCTGAAGTCACACAGGTATCTAGCGGTAGAGTTAGGACTTTAGGGGTTTTGTGGTCACCCTTGAATGTCCTCTGCCTATTTTCTTATTTCCTTTTTCCTTTTCTTCTTCCACATCTTGTGGCCTTGGTGAGGAGCAGTTGGCCCTTTGGAAGTTCCGCCAAGCAGAGGGTGCCGTAACTTCTGTGAGCAGACTGACAGGGATTTTCTTTTCTGACTGGAGAGAGACATATTTTGTTTTTTCTTTTCTTGGATACTTACAGATTTGGAGCCATTCTGAATGCTGAAAATCCAGCTAGTCTAAAGAAAATTGAGAAATTACAGCAATTTGTTTTTATTTTAATTTGGCAATTGGGTCAGGAAATTAAATAATGCTGTGATGATTTTATTTAATTGAAGCAGGTAGTTATAAAGCCACAGGAAACCTATCTTCAACAAGTTAACCACTGATGATGGATGATTGACTGTTTTTATTTTGTATTAGGAAACAATCATTACCGAAAATTAGGGATAAGCAAATCAACCCAACCTACATCTAGAGATTCACACACACAGAGGTACACATATGATTATTTAATGAAATAAACATGTTTGAAATTGTTAACTATTGTATTAGATGAAATATCTTTTTAAAATCATTGAATTATTTTAGGCACACCAACTTTTTTTTTTTTAGAGAGATTGTGCACGTCTGTGCAAGCAGTGGGGAGGGGCAAGGGGAGAGAGAGAGAGGATCTTAAGCAGGCTTCATGCCCAATGCAGAGCCCCACTCCAGGCTTGATTTCATGACTCTGGGATCATGAGCCAAAATCAACAGTCCAACTGAACCACCCAGGCATGCCCCCCAGCCACATCAACTTTCGAGGAGGTGCCTCTGAGTATAGTGTCTCAGCCAGTATGTCCTGGTTGCTCCCAGCAGGGCGTAGTGTAGAATCATCAGACCACCAGTTCCTTACTGGAGTGTTGGGAGCAAGCCCAGGGCTGCAGGACCAGCGTTCAGGGGGTGAGGGGGTGTGAGTCTGGGGGCACCAAGATGGGCCAGCTGACTGAGGGCTAATGTGAGGCTTTACTGAGTGGTTCGGAAAAGTACAGCTGCCAGTCCCAGAAGCCCAGAGAGGAGAGGGGGCAAGGCCGGTCATCATGCCAGGCTTCGCACAGTTCTCTCCAGACCCTGTGCTAGAACAGAGTGGGGCATGGCCCCTGCAGGATTGGGACTGCAGAAACTGAGCAGAGTTGACAAAAAGTTGTAATCTTTCCTCTGTCCCTTTTCTTTTGTCATTTGAGCATCTTTTTTAGGTCAGTCAGTCATGATGCTAGGTCTTGGGGAATGAAATGAGGTCCTTGCCTCCAGAAGCTCTTGATTTAGGGGAACTATCTGGATGGCAGAGCAGCGAGGGTGGGGATACAGATGTCTGCAGGAGCTCCACGAGGTGTTCAGAAGGGACTTCTCCCCAGGAAGAGTGTAGTATATCTTGGTTCCTCAGGGTACAAAGGGGCTATTACCTGTTATTCTGGATTATTTCTAAGTAGAATAGCCATGTAATTTATGGAGGATACTGAGATACTTTTGAAAGTGAATGAGTGCTTTATATATAATTTAAATTATAAAATTTAAATTTTGAAATACTCCTTGATCTGAAATACTGACTTATTATATTGGTAGATAAATAAAAAGATGTTTCCAACAATTTTTTGGAAAAAACAAAATTACATCACAGCAAAAGTTTAATGTCTTTATATTGATGATACGATCATTTAAAAAATCACATAAGCTAGGCAGCCCAGGTGGCTCAGCAGTGTAGCGCCGCCTTCAGCCCAGGGTGTGGTCCTGGAGACCCGGGATTGAGTCCCGCATTGGGCTCCCTGCATGGTGCCTGCTTCTCCCTCTGCCTGTGTCTCTGCCTCCCTCTTTCTCTTTCTCTGTGGGGTGTGTGTGTGTGTGTCTCTCATGAATAAATAAAATCTTAAAAAAAAAATCACATAAGCAGAATTGTTTTTCTTGTAACATATTCACATTTCTTAGCTATTTCTGTGCTCAAAACATGTCATAGGTGTTTTTCTGAAGAATGCATGAAAAGATATAGCTTACCAACTTTTTTCTTAAAAGTGGCTGCGATCATCAGAGTTACATTTTATAGTAAGTTTGAAATTGTTGATATTATTCTGTGAAAACTATAATATATTCCTTAGATTTTTGCAGTTTTTAATTGAGATATAATTCACATAACATAAAACCTGTTAATTTTAAAGAGTACAATTCAGTATTTTCTGACATCAACTATGCTGTACGATCATCATCTCTATATAATTCCCATCAACCCAAAAGGACACCCTGTGTCTACTAGCACTTAGTCCCAATTTCCCCTCTTCCTAGCCTCTGCAACCAGTAATGTTCTTTCTGTGTCTATGGATTTACCATTCCTTTATGTTTATTTATTTTTATTTTCTAAAATTTTATTTATTTATTTATTTATTTATTTATTTAATAATAAATTTATTTTTTATTGGTGTTCAATTTACCAACATACAGAATAACACCCAGTGCTCATCCCGTCAAGTGCCCCCCTCAGTGCCCGTCACCCATTCACCCCCACCCCCCGCCCTCCTCCCCTTCCACCACCCCTAGTTCGTTTCCCAGAGTTAGGAGTCTCTATGTTCTGTCTCCCTTTCTGATATTTCCCACACATTTCTTCTCCCTTCCCTTCTATTCCCTTTCACTATTATTTATATTCCCTGATTTACCATTCTTGAACATTTTATAAAAATGGCATCATACTATCTGTGGCCTTCTGTGTCTGGCTTTTTTACTTAGCATAATGTATTCAAGGTTCTTTCACATTGTAGCATTTAACAACACTTCATTCCTTTTTAAGGCCAGATAGTACTCCTTTGTATGGATATACCAGATTTTGGTTATTCTCTTCAGATGATGGATATTTGGATTGTTTCTACTTTTTTGGCTATTATGTTTTATTTCTATTTTTTTTTGAGAAAGAACAAGCTCGTGGGGAAAGGACAGAGGGAGAGGGGGAGAGAGATGATTTTAAGCAGGTGCCATGCCCAGCACAGAGCCTATCATGGGGCTCAGTCTCACCACCCTGAGATCATGACCTAAGCCAAAATCAAGTCAGATGCTTAACTGAGCCACCCAGGTGCCCCACTTTTTGGCTGTTATGAATCATTAATGCTACTATGAACATTTGTGTACAGATTTTTTTTTAAGATTTTATTTACTTATTCATGAGAGACACACAGAGAGAGGCAGAGACACAGGCAGAGAGAGAAGTAGGCTCCATGCAGGGAGCCCGGTGTGGGACTCGATCCTGGGACACCAGGATCCTGGGACACCAGGATCATGCCCTGGGCTGAAGGCAGATGCTCAACCGCTGAGCCACCCAGGTGTCCCTGTGTACTGATTTTTATGAGAATATGTTTTCAGTTCTCCTGGGTATATATCTGGGAGTGGGATTGCTGGGTCACATGGTAACTCCATGAACTTTTTGAGGAACTACCACACTGTTTCCTGTAGTGGCCACACCATTTTACATTCCCACCGGCAATGTGTGAGAGTCAAGGCAGCCCAAGATGGAACATGCTACAACCTAAGAAACCATTCTTTACCCAGGTGAATGACAGTGAACTCACCCCAGGTCGCTGTCACACTTATATACAGCCCTGGCCACCTCCCTCCAGGGTCAGCCTCCTCTTAAACAGCCACCCAGAAATTCCCCAGAAGAAAGAATAATGCCAAACAAAGTGACTACAGTGAACAACTCTTCCAAAGCCCTAAAAGCTGTCGTTACCCAAAATAGCCATCCAACATGTTCATTTATGACTTGCCATAAATACCAGCTCTAGCAATATTATCTTCATATGATGGGTTGACTTCATAGCACTTTAGAAAGTTACAACATCATAAATAATCTATGAATATGTTATTTCATCTGCTCTCATAATTTGTCTGCTCTAACAGAGTTCTGGCCAATTTTAGAAGTTTCCATGTAAATATATAAATATAATGGCAAGAAAAACTTGAAAATTGAACAAAATGAGGTCAAGTAGCACATTTAATCTACAAATATTATGATAGAATATGAAATTGTTTTATGGGTGGCTAAAGTAAATCTGTTTGGGTGGGAGGAGAGGAGATGACATGTGTGTTGCCACAGTCCAAAAAGAAAGGATGCCTAATAGGGAAGCAAGCAGCAGGCCTCTTTAGAACGTCTTTTTCTCTAGTTAATGATGTACATCATTATAAATGATTTGGGGCTGTCCTAACATACTAGGACTTTTATGTACATACGAATTTATACTGACACTCTAAGAATAAGAAAAAATATTATTTTACAACACGTAATGCCCTGTGACACATCTGGAAATGTGCCATAAAAGAAAATTAATTCTGAAATGGAGTTGGTTCCTGTCAATTGTCACTAAAAGTCATTCAGGTGAAAATGAACAGCTTGGACCTGACTCTATGAAGGTGTTAATTAAGGGCACAATTATGAAAATGGGTTAACAATTATTGCTCTCTCTAGTTTTATTAAAAAATATGCGTAGGGTATGATCTGTGGTTCTTCTTTCCTTGAGTCTGAAATCCTTTCCTGCTGTCCTTTTCCAGCTACTTGGGATTTTCTGGGGGAACTTTCTTGATGTCTTTGATTCCCAGATGTGCTGTGAGTTTGGTGCAGGTAGGTTTCAGGTTAAGGAGGTTCAAGACTAGTACTTGGGACACAGTGGGGAGGGTTCGGCTGCTGTTGGAATGTCCATGTTATGTAGGTAAATTGGTGATAGAGTAGGTTAAGAAATCACTGCTTAGTGGTTTGCTGGTAACTCACTTCCTCTCCAAGGCTCCAGGTGGACTCAGTATTATTTCCAGGAAGGTATGGAAGTGGAGGTAGTAAGAGTATTGGTTTGGAGGACACATGGGACTGAGAGGAATTGCTTGGTTCTCTTTCCTCCTGAGACTTCTGTTTATAAGGGCAGGAGATTTGGCTTTGGAGGGCAGATACCTGCCATGTTATCTGCTGTGGAAGTAAGAAGCAACAAAGGGGGAATGGAATGAAAAAATCTGGGCACCTGGGTAACTTTGTGGTAGAGCATCTGCCCCGCATTGGGCTCCCTGTGGGGAGCTTGCTTCTCCCTCTGCCTGTCTCTCTGCCTGTCTCTCTCTGTCTCTCATGAATAAAAAAAAAAAAAGAAAAAAATCAAATGCGTAATTCATCATAAAAGAAACACACATCTTAATATCTCACTGATTCTTTAAATTTACTTTTTTGTAACAGTGGTAGTTCCAGGACCACTTTGGATAGTGAATACCAGTGACCAAAACCTTTTATTTATTTTTAAAAGGTTTATTTATTTATTTATTTTAAGAGTGGGCAGGGGGTGGGCAGGCTAAAGGAGAGGGAGAGAACGAATCTTAAGCTGACTCCTTGCTGATTGTGACCTGAGCCAAAACCAAGAGTCAGACACTTAACCAATTGAGCCACCCAGGCGCCTTGACCAAGACCTTTTAAATACCTCCTGCTGGAGAGTTTTTCTCTCATCCTGGTTTCAGTGGAAATTCAACAACCTCTGGGCCCCTTTATAAAGCACAACAAAGGGCTTACAAGAAAGAGGACAGGGTTAGGAATTCCCACAGGTAGATATATCGGACAGGTAAGGGATGGAGGGAAACACACCAAATAGGAAGGTTTGAACACTGAAAGTGAGGCATAGTGAGCTTTTTATAGAACTTGGTGGAACTCAAGGAACCATCTCTGAGATAAACACCCTTATTCAAATGCCACAGACACACTGTTTCCCTAAACACAGAGGCTTGAGGCCTAGCAGTTTTTATGCTGCAGCAAAAGATTTGGGTCAGAACCAAAGTTTTAAAGACTTTTTATTGAAGAAGTTCAAAGATTCATTGGCCAGCGGCCAAGTGTGGTCTGATTTGTTTGCATTTCCTCTGGGAACTCTCAGGCAAGTGAGGAATTGGCCAGCCACGACTGTGAGGGTCACCCACTCCCCTGTGGGTCCGTCCTTCCTGGCATTTACAATGTAGGGGAGGAGAGTCAGGAGGAACCCATTTCCTACAAAGGCTTGGTTTCAAAAGCCCAGTCAAGCTGCAGTTTTCTCCTGGGTAAAGGGGCTACAGTCTCCCCTCACATCAGCTTGGCATTAATTAGTCCACAAATGAGACCAATATCACTCAGGGTGAGAGACCTAGAGAGGAGAGGTGGGAAGTGAAATGTCACCACTGCTTCCCTCCGATAGTGGTGGTCAGAGGACGTGCGTCTGTCTGGGAGGAATATCCCATAATATCCACGAATGTGTGCTCACGGGACTGGTTTTTCTTGTTTATGTTCTTGGAAAGCCTAATGTCTACCAAGAATCTTTCAACCATTCCTGAATTTGTCAACTGAATTTGATTTCAAAAAATGAAAAAAAAATTTTTTTCTGTTGTTTTGGGAATTTGAAAAGAAGGTGCTTGTGTCCCACCCTTGGATATACATATACATACAGCATGAAGACCCCTCTCCTTCTCTTGGCATTTTGAGCACATTGGTAGGGAACTGGGCAAAAAAATGTGAAAAAGATACCTGATTGCAAAAGAGGAGGAGGAAGATTTAAAGAGGTGGGTCTTTGGTTCTCCTGGACTGATGAATCCAGGAGATTCACTGCTGAGCAGAATTCATAACCTCGTCAGTGGTCTTAACATCCATCCAGGTGGTGAAGCCTGAAATCTGGAGGTCATACATACTGAGGCATGATAGGGCATGGGGTGAGACAGGGCAGGAGACCTAGAGTGAATGTGCCGTTGAGGATTCTAGGAAGATTGTGGAACAAGGAAGCACCAGGAATGTGTCTCCCCAGCTAAACAGAAGTTGAACTGGAAGGATCTGTCTCATGTAAGTATTTTAGAGCCCTGGAGTCTATTGAATAAGACCATCTTGCAACTTCCAGAGGAAGACTTGGATGGTTAATTTTCGCTCTTAGTACAGTAGCAGTTGCCCCAAAGATTCCACAAAAACCCTGTTAGAACTTGTATATGAATTCAGCAAAGTAGCGAGATACAAAGTCAACATGCAAAAGTCAGTTGCATATCTATATGCTAACAATGAACAATCTGAAAAGGAAATTATGGAAACAATTCCATTTATAGTAGCATCAAAAATAGGAATTAACAAGGAGGTGAAAGACTACAATGAAAACTACAATGAAGTGCTAAGAAAATTAACACCAAATGGCTCAAAGACCTAAATATAAGACCTAAAACTATAAAATTCTTAAAAGAAACAGAGGGCAAAAACTTTATGACATTGGATTTGGCGATGATGTCTTGCATATGACACCAGAGGCACAGGCAACAAAAGAAGATATAAACAACTGGATTTCACAAAAATTACCAAAAAAAAAATGTACATCAAAAAACACTAGCAACAGGGTAAAAAGACAAACCTACAGAATGGGAGAAAATATTTGCAAATCATGTCTGGTAAGAGATTAATATCCAGAATAGAGAGAGAGAATTCCTAAAAACAACAAAATCAATTCAAAAATGGGCAAAGGACTTAAATAGATATTTCTTCAAAGATATACAAATGGCTAATAAGCTCATGAAAGATGCTCAACATCACTAATCAGTAAGGAAATGTGAGTTAAAACCACTAAGACATAATATTTCACACCCATTCAAATGGTTATTATCAAGAAAAACCCCAGAAAATGACAAATGTTGGTAGGGCTATGGAGCAATTAGAACCCTCATGTTCTGTTGGTGGGAATATAAATGGTACAGCTGCTGTGGAAGACAGAATTGTGGTTCCTCAAAAAATTAAAAATAGAATTACTATATGATCCAACAATTCCACTTTGGGGTGGAATAATTGAAAGTAGGTCTCAAAGAGGTATTTGTATACCCATGTTCATAGCAGTATTCTTCACAATAGCTAAAATGTGGAAACAACCCAAGTGCATGTGGATGGATGAACAGATAAGCAATATGTGATACATACACGATGAAATATTATTCAGCCTTGACAGAGAAGAAAGTTCTAATACTACAACATGGGTGAATCTTGAGGACACTATGCTAAGTGAAAGAAATCACAAATAGACAAATACTGAATGATTCCACTTATATGAGGTACTCAGAGTAGTCAACATCATAGAGACAAAGTAGAATGGTGGTTGCCAAGGGCCAGGGAGAGGGGTACTGGGGAGCTATTGTTTAGTGGTCATAAAGTGTCAGTTTTACAAGATGAAAAGAGATGGATGGTGGTAATGGCTGTATGACAATGTGAATGTATTTAATACACTGAGCTGTACATTTAAAAATGATAGAGATGGTAAATTTTGTGCTATGTGTATTTTACTATGGTAAAAAATTTGGGGAAAGAAAGTGAATGTGGTTGTCATGGTGTGGAGAAGCAAGACAGAAACACTCTGAATTCCCTGCCCCTGATAAATAAATGATGAGGGAAGAGGCCTCCATCTACACAGAATGGAGGCAAGCAGCCCATTGATTTCAATTAACTCAATTTCATTGATTGAATTTGAGGAATAATCAGCGTATGGCTTCACAATCTGAACCACCGCTTGACTGGTTGGCAGCAGAAATGAGCTGCCATTGTCAGATCAGGGGCAAGAGGTCATAAGCCCTAACTTTTGTAGGGCCTTCCTCCGCCCCCGCCAGTAGGGGCCTACTACACCGGCACGTTAGTCCTATCCTGTGCTAGTGGACCCAGAGGGTACTTGGCTCTTTGGGGGAACCTGTGAGCACTCACCCCCACAAAATGGCTGAAGCTCCCTCATTCCTTTCTTGCTTCATTGGCTGTAAGGTCCCTTTCTGAAAGGAAGCCTCCATTGTTCTTCCTCTGGCAAAAAGCCATCTCCCCTTTGCTGCAAGAGAGCTTGGATGGGGGCCACTGGAGGGGCTGGATAATCCTGATCAACTTGGAATCAGGTGGGACCAAACGTCCCATGCCTGGGAGCCTCACTCTTGTGTCTGTGTGTGCCCTGGCTCCTCTCTTCCTGTCTGGGAGTCCCATGGATGGCTAGTTTGAGCCCATGTTTGACTTTAAGATCATTTTGCCATGACCTAAGAGAAAGGCAGGTCTTTCTGCTCCCTTTACCTCCAGGTTCCAGAAGAACCCTGCCCTTCACCCACATTTCCCAAGGGGGCCTTGGAAAGAAAGGGCCCAAGAGGGGCTGAGCAGAGCATGCCATCTTTAATGTGCCCGTGAGGCACTCTTCCTCTTCTTGGAGCAACTTGGACCAAATATGATTCTGGAAATTACATTTCCAGATCAGCATCCCAAGTCATTTTCCTTAGAAGAAAATCTTCAGAAAGCTGCCTTAGAAGATAATTCATTAATTCAGAGTTGAGAAATAGAAAAAAAAAATGACAAATGTGAGACTCAGAGCATGGTCCAGACAGCATGGGTCGCCTCATGCCACCTTCCCCACAGTTCCCGTGGCTCTTGGCATTGGAGGTCATTGAAGGTGTCTGCTGCAGTGAAGACAGCTGTCCTTCAGGCCCTTGCAGCCGGTGAAGACAGGGCTTGTGAAAGCCCCAGGTAATGGCATAAGTGAGAACAGCCAGTGTCCCTCGTGGACACAAAGGGAAAATGAGAGGGACTCAGTCTCAAAGCTGGTGGAAGAGGTGGGAGGAGAAAACACATCCCCTGAGAAGCATAGAGATGCAAAGGATTGCAAGTCGAGCCCTCTCAGCAAACTTTCTGTGTCTAAAAATCACCAGGCAGTCTGTTCATAATACAGATTCCCAAGCCCCATCTCCAGAGATTTGGCTTAGGTGGTTTTGGGGGTGGACCCCAGGACTGTGCATTTTGAAAGGAACCATTCCCTGTCCCTGGGAATTCTGATGCAGGTGGTTCAGAGTCCACATGTGATACCTGGGCTCCTTCTGCAGCACCCCCAGCACATGGCCACTGACTGCATCCAGGGCTGGGGCAGCAAAATGACGGGGAGCTGCCAACTGCAAGCATCTTGTCAGCCTGCCATCCTTCCACTTAGCTGGATCTACCTCCTCAGGGAGGCCACCCATGAGGAGGCTGCCGAGGCATGTTCTCACTGGAACCGCACCCGTGATGCTGGAGGTTCAACCTGGTTCAGCATGAGTCCTAGCCACACAGGCCACTGGGATGTGCTTGCTCTCAATCCATGACCATAGTGCACTTCCAATATTGAGAAATTATTATTGTGATATTGGGCAGGGGAAGAGCAGCTTCGATATTGCTAGTAAGGCCGGAGTGGGGGAGTAACATGATAGCTAAAGTACCAGGTTCCCTTCTGAGGGGTTTCTAAAGTTGTGTCCTTGAGGTTACACACATCTGTGAATATAGCCCAATCCACTGAATTGTGCATTTTAAATGGGTGGATTATATCTCAATAAAACTGGTTAAAGAAAAAGTTCAGTACACCAGGGTGCATGAAACACATTCTAAAGACACATTAAAAATGTTTTGAAGAGTGCTGTTTGTATATACAAATATAGGGTTATTTTAGTGACACAATGTGTTTACCACATAGAGGGAAATAAAGTTTTACCAGCTGAGGGAAAAAAAAGGTCTGAGAACTCCATAAAATCTCATTTGTTGGGGGAATGGCTTTATTAATATACTCTAAAATAATTCTGATAATTTCTTATGGTACTTGACTCAAATCAGTAATGACATGTTTACAACTTTGCTTATTAACCTGTTATCTCTACAGAGATACATTACCGAGTCTGACACATCTCAATTTGAAACGTATGTCTCTGTAGACAGTTGGTCCTGACATTGACTCCCAGTGGGCCCCAGCTACGCTGGTGACTGACTGGCCTTCGTGAGCCAACGTGTGTGGGCTCACATTCCATTCTCTGGTCCTTTGGAATCCTAAATTTTTAAAAAGATTTTATTTATTTGAGAGAGATAGAGGGAGATTGAGGGATTGGGACAGTAGGAGTGGAAGGGGCAGAGGGAGAGGGAGATAGAGAATCTCAAGCAGACTCCATGCTAAGTGTGGAGCCTGGTGCGAGCCGGTTCCCTGGCCCCTGAGATCATGACTTGAGCCAAAACCAAGGGTCAGACGCCTAACCAACTGTGCCACCCCAGCACCCCTGGAGTCCAAATTTTAGCCTGCATTTTTTAGCTTAAAGCTTTCCCCCTCTAAAATCATGAACTTCTATCTATGATCCAGAGTTCTTTTTTTAATTTTTTTTTTATTATTATTTATTTATGATAGTCACACACAGAGAGAGAGAGAGAGAGAGGCAGAGACACAGGCAGAGGGAGAAGCAGGCTCCATGCACCGGGAGCCCGACGTGGGATTCGATCCCGGGTCTCCAGGATCGCGCCCCGGGCCAAAGGCAGGCGCCAAACCGCTGCGCCACCCAGGGATCCCTATGATCCAGAGTTCTAAAGGGGATCATTGAGGAGTCATTTCTCAGTCTTCTTGGAGCTATTGCTTCATTTAACTAATGAATAGTTTCCATTCTAAGAACCATAGAAGGAAAAAAAATGCCTAGAGCTTCTCTCCTACGATGCTCAGAACACAGAACTCCGAGCTAGAAGGATTCTTAGAGATCTTGGGTGGCTCTGTCTGTGTTCACAGCCTGAGGGAGGTGACGTGCAAGGAAATCACAGGTAGCAGGTGAACTGAGACTAAACCTTCTGACTCATGGCTTGTCCCCTGTTCTATGCTTTGCACTGCCTATGAAAGCCACAGAGAAAAACCTCCAAGTACCTGTCTACCCAAAGCCAAACCCGCAGTCTATTTTTTCTTTTTTTTTTAAAGATTTTATTTATTTATTTATTTATTTATTTATTTATTTATTTATTTATTTATTTATTTGAGATAGAGCATGAGCGAGCTCAAGCAGGGGGTTAGGGGCAGAGGGAGAGGTAGAAGCTGACTCCCCACTGAGCAGGAAGCCCAGATGCCGGGGCTGGATCCTAGGACCCTGGGGTCATGACCCGAGCCCAGGGCAGATGCTTAACGGACTGAGTCACCCAGGCGCCCCCTACCATCTAGTTCTTCTTCTTTTCTTTTTTTCTTCTACCATCTAGTTCTAAAATCAAGTTGTAGCTGTGTCTGATCCACAAAGCACCCATGCCCCATGCCACCACTGAAGGAGTAAGACCCTTTTATTGGGGAAACGCAGCTCTGGGAGGTGGAAGGAGCTCAGTCACACAGAGGGAACCAGCCCCCAGGCCCCTCCTTCCCAGTGACAGAGCCTGGAAGAGTTGCTTTTCTCCCTCCACAACATAACGAATTGCCGCTCCCCGGCTAGCCTCCAGCATTCGCTCCGTGCCAAGCGCTGGCTTCCATCCAGCCCCTCCTTGGGAGCCAAACCCCAGACTCTCTTGTCCTAGGAACTGGTCCAGAAGGGCTTTGGCAGTCGGCAAGGAGGAGCTTTATACCATGGCCTGGGGGGCCTGGCTGCCCACGCCCTGGCTGCCTGGGTGGGTGGCCGGGACCCCTACTCTGTAGAGATCTGCCCCAGTGCTGCAAAAGAAGGATGGGGAGGGGAAATGACAGGTTAGTAGCAGCGCTGAGGGGCTGTTGGGGTGGGCTGTGAGAGATCACTTACTCTGGCTGGTTCTTCCTTCTGGGTGTGGAGGAATTCAGTGACACCAGTACCTGAGTGCCATGTGCCTTATTCTTAAGTTCAGCCAAGGAATTAGCTCCTGGGTTCCCAGAACCACACATCCTCTTCATGCCTGGGATTCTGTACTCTAGTAAAACTGGCACTGGGATAGAATGTGAGTGGGTACAGGCAACTTCTCTTCTCTGCAAGGTTTTTCCTGTTCCCTTCCTCAGAGGGAACAGTACCCGGAGTCTCTCTAGTGATGGCTTCTCTTGTACCTTTGAGTTTCATTATTAGGATTGCCAGGAGATGTAGGAGTCTGCCTCTTTCTGCAGGAGGCCTGTGTGTCCCTCAACTGTTGAAAGTCACCATCAAGGGCAAGGTGACATTAGTTCTCTGCAAGCCTACACTTTCATATGTTTACATTTCTCAAAATTGGAAACCCATGGACCCCAAAGACCTACAGACCCAACCTATTGCAAAAATACATCCAGTTAAATTCTTTCACTTGAGTTGATCATTCAGCATGAACAATGCTGGAAACAAAAAGAGAAGCTCAGACCCTGAGTTGAGGTGGGATCATCCAGCTATAAAGTCTCATCCCCACAAGATTCAGAAGGTACTTATATTGATGCTATTTAAAAAAAAAAAAAAGATGCAAGAATGAAACAAAAATCCAAACCTCCCTTTAGAACTCATGGTCTCTTCCCTCTCCCCTGCTACCACCCCATCTTTCCCTGCCACACCCCCACACCCCTACCAGAAATCTTGGGGATTTCTAGATGCCATTTTGAGGAATGAGTTGAAGAAGAATCTTCCCCCCTAACAAAAAAGACCTCCCTCTAAGGAAAGAGCAGGAAGTGGGTCTGCTCTGTGCCCCCGCAGACTAACTAGGGAAAACTGGCCACACAGTTTGGAGTTGAGATTCATCTGATTCATGACTCTGTTGTCAATGTCCTTGTCCATTATTGGACAACTCCTGCTAATGCAATGTCTTCATAGCTAAAGTTAGCTGACCTGGAATTTTCAACAATTGGTTATGCTCTTGACACCTGAGACTATGTTGAATTAAAAAACACCCCCCCCCTGCAGGATAATAAAGCTGAGGGCATGCAGGCCTGGTTTGAGATTTTTAAGATTTTTTAAGCTTATGAAAGAGAACACAAAGCAGGGTGGGGGCTGGGCAGAGGGAGAAGTAGACTCCCTGCTAAGCAGGGGCTCAATCAATTAGGGCTCGATGCCAGGAACCCAAGATCATGACCTGAGCTAAAAGCAGGCGTTCCACCAACTGAGCTACCCAGGCACCCCAAGTTTCTTTTTTAAAAAATATAGATATAAGAAGTTCATTGAGTAGCCAGTGAATGTACTGATTTGCTTCTGAAAAATGTACAGATGGGGGAGATGGGAGTTCAGAGAAGAAGCACAGATGGAGAAGTCTTTTCATTTTGATTTGTCACTGAGAAGGGACCTGGAGTTGCTGAGGGTGTCAAGACTCACAGATGCAAACACGGGGAGGAAGGGTGACACAAACTCACGGCAGGCACAGCCGGCAGGAAATGTGTTTCTGCAGGGCTCAGATGCCTGAGGAAGGACACATAACCAGGGATGGGGTAGGGATTTCAGCACAAGTCTGCTGTCCTCCCAGGGGACCGACCTGAGTGCTCACAGATGGCTGAAGACCTAGGGATGTTTCCAGATGACTAAGGCAGACTGCTCCTGCCAGCCCCACTCTTAAAGAATGAGTGCTGTCTGTCTGTGACTGCTGAGGCAGGCATTACTCTCTGTAGTGCATGTGGGGCTGGATCAATTGAGCGATTCTGCACTGTTGCTTCTCTTGGGATCGGTTTTCTTTTTGGTGCCACCTGAATGTAGATATTCTAACTTTGCTTTTATGGGTTCTCAGTTTCGAAAATTTTGTAGCGGTCTGAGCACAAATGCACATCTAGAGTCCTATTTTGGAAAGCATCTAGCATCTGCTGGTCATTTTTTTTTTTCCAGGCAAAACAGTCTTTCAGTGGTTGTTTGCCTTTAGCTCAGGTCATGATCCCAGGGTCCTAGGATCAAGTCCCACATTGGGATCCCCGCAGGGAGTCTGCTTCTCCCTTCACCTGTGTCTCTGCCTCTGTGTCTTTCATGAATAGATAAATATTTTAAAAAAAAACAACTTAAAAAACAAAACAGCCTTTCAGGGCCATGGAGTGATATGGTTAGAGTCCTTAGGATAAACCAATAATGCATTTTTTTTTGGTTCACTAGTTTGTTATGTAAAGTGTTTGAAATTTGTAAGCTTTTCATTGGTTGATGAAACTTGGTAATCACTTGAGTTTATATGCCAATGCTATGTTTAAAACATACACATGGGATTGGTTTGGGCTATTTTTAGAGTTGTGTGTGGGTTATTTTTGCCTAGGTAGCCCAGTTCCCCTTGGCTACTGTTGATAAGCTTGAGATACACCCAACTGGCCATGCAGTAGAGAGCCCCTTGGCCACCTCAGTAGGGAGGTCTAGGGCAGTAGAACATATTTTGGTCTATGCTCTGCTTTTACACTTGCTGTGGTAAAAGTGCTTGTCCTTCTCTGACAAGAACAAGGAGGACCCAGTTTCCTTAGGGACTCACGGACCATCAGAAACTGATGTGTGTGGTGGCCTGCAGAGTGGGGAGCACCTGGGGACCCTGCCTTCTTCCCTACTGTGTCTCAGATGAACAGAACACAGTGCCATCCATTCCTGGTAGGTCTGAATTCTCTCGGTAGGTGAAAAAAAGTGAAAAAAAGACCTGCTGCTTCTAGAACTATCCCTGAAACTAGAAAGCAGTCCTTAATCAGACGACTATACCAAGGCAGGCATCAAAGGCTCTATGTGAAAATTCAGCTATTGCTGGGCTGCTTGCTGCCTGGTCAGCAATTGGGAAGGAAGAAGCCTGCCACCTGAGCTTCCATTGCCATAACGACCACCCCAGCCCATATGTGCACAGGGCATCAAGATTCAGGCCTCAGGTCTGCAAGGAGATGCTGCAGCTCACTTACCTGTTCCCTATTCCTTACTGGATATCCTTCCTAGTAACTAATTTTTATTTTATGTTTTAAAACTTATTTATTTGAGAGAGACAGCATGAGTAAGCATTTTTTTTTGTGGGGGGGGGGGAGAGGGAGGAGCAGACTCCCCTCCGAACAGTAAGCCTAATCCCAAGACCCTGGGATCATGACCTGAGCCAAAGGCAGATGCTCAACCATAGAGCTACCAAGGCGCCCCTCCTATTAACTACTTTTGAGTGCTGGAAGCTGAAGAACTTGGTGGTTTACACTGCACTGATGTTAACATAGGAGCCAGCTGTGGCTGAATGGCAACCGGAGGCTCACAGGATGTCATTCCACAGCCTCCCACAAACTGTCTTCTAATGGGATGAGCCATGGGCCGAGCTAATCTGGTATTTTGCCATTATCATCAGCTATAAGCAGCAGAGTAGGATGGGAGGTGATGCAGGAAGAGTAAGTCTTCTAACGCCATGTCCTACAGACAACATGAGAAAGCAGTAAATACCCTGTCCTGATGTTTGTTGAGAGTTGGTAAAAATATGTCAGAAGTCACAGTGTGAAAGCGAGGCTGGGAGCCAGTGGGACTGAAGGCGGCCACATGTCCTTGAGCCAGCAGCCTGCGCCCACCCTTCCTGCCCCCCAGGGTCTGAGTGTGCAGCTCTTGCTTGTCACTGTCTGCCTTTCCATCCCATTGTTCTTAATACTGTATCTAATTCCCAGGTATTTGACTTTGGAATCACAACTCCAAAACCTCTTGTTTGAAGGGTAGTTTTCAATTTATTAATGAACCAAAGAAATTAGCGCAAAGTGACTGTGAACGGCCAGGTGAGATGGAGAGGGGTCCATTCTGTGTGCCCTCCTGCACCTCGAGGATGGCGCCCCTCAGAGGAGGAGGCCAGGTCTAAAGGCAGCATAGTTTTCTGCCCCTGCGTCAGGAGGGGGCAACTCTCTCCGCACCCCCAACCCACTGGAAAGCCTCCCTCTGCAGGATCATAAACCTGCATCTAGGGCCTAAAAAATACAGCTCTTGGAAAACATCTTTCCAATTTGCAGCTATGCTTTTTCACACTTTTGTATTCATTTGTGTTTGAAACAGCACGTCTAGAGACAGACTGTAAACCCAGCCCACTAGATGCTATTATTCTTTTCTTCTCTGCTGCTTAGTAGTCTAGATCCAGGTTGATCCCTCTCACACTCCAGAGAGAAAATAACAAGACCTTATGTTAGAGTTTTCAAAAGCATTGAACCTCACAGCAGCCCTGGGAGGTGGGCAGGTGGACATCGTGGTTCTGGGATCCCGAGGATGGCTCTACTGGTGAGGCTGGGAACCAAATCCATGCCCTTCAACTTCTGGTCCAGGGCTCCTTCTGCTCCACTAGATGAACTGAGCTCACGTAGATGAGCACAACAGCCTTCCACTTAGAATAGATGAAATGTCCTTTGGGCTGGCAAACCAAGGAGATTCAAAGTACAGACCTGGTCAGTGAGCTCAGGGGATAAGCACACCTGAGTGAAATCTGGCATCAGTATCAGACAGGTAAATAGGGCAGAACATGGGCATCTTCGACAAGGTGTCCTGTTGTCTTGATTCTAACCTGGACCACACTGGCTGCTAGAACCGGAACTCAGCAAAGTCCAGGAGGAGAGAAGGCATTCAGAGGACTTTCTCATCTAGCAATTTGTTGATTCCTTCGCAAATCCTCTTGAGGTTGGGCCTACAGTCTCCGTCCAGACTATAAAGGGTGGAGAGGAACTCCACATCGGCAAAGTGGTTGAAGACGTGGTTGATGCGCCCGTGGGTTCTGGGCGTCAGGTGTCGCTGCACCAGTTCATGCACCAGGTCCTTGCACTCATGCAGGAGCTTGGACAGCACGTTCCTATCAAAAGTGTATTCCACCTCATAGAAGCTGACGATGGTCATGGCGGTCTGGTTTAGCTTCTTCCTGAGCTTCTCCACGATAACAACCTCCTCCTGGCTGAACTGGTTGTGCCGGTAGAGGATTCCAATTTTGACTGCCACCTTGATCAAGTCTTTCATGATCTTGTGGGCTTCCTTCTTGTTGTGGGTGTGCTCTTTGGTGACTTTGTAGAGCTCATCAAAGATCTCGCTGCTGGTGTCATCAATCAACATGTTTGCCATGGTTTTGCTGGCTATTTTGCTCAAGATCTTCTTCTGGGCTTGAAGAGCAAGGTTCTTGGAACTAAAAACATCAGGACCTACAGTAAGGAAAGAAAGAAATGTTATAGGAAGATGAGAACCATTTGTTATGTTTCTATAAGTGAGAAACACTAATTTGAACCTACGTTCCTAGAGCAGAAACGCAGGCCTTTATATTCCACAACCCCTTAACCAAACTCCACCAAAGCCTGGGACTCCACTGTCCTCTCCACATAATCTGTTTACCCTCCTAAACCTCTTAAATTGCACGCTTCTCTCTCTGGAACTCGTCTCCTCTTCTCTGAGCATCTCACCTTTTGAGACCTACTTCATGCATGATACTCTCCTGACCCTATTAGCTCACAAGGAACACCACCATTCGGTTGTGCAAATTGCCACTTAATGACAAGAATGTGGTAGCAGTGCCAATGCCATACACAGGCAGCTGATCATGGCAGTCTTCTTAGTCTCAGAATCCACATTTTGAGTCTAAGGTGTATTTTTTTTTCATGTTTCTTATCTTGGAAATTGCTATGTGTCTTATAGTCACCATTGCCAGGTGGCATTGTGCTGTGGTTGTCGTTAACTATATGTACATCAATTTGCACAAGAGCCAGAGACTTGGGAGAAAGGTCAAGAGCACTCGAAGAAATATTGCCTCACCAACGCTTTCAATTGGCAATACGGAAGGGCACTGTGTGCGAAACACAAACATCAACAAGTCCTAGGCAAACATGCTTCAGATAGTAGTACCCTGAATGTGAAGAAGCTTAGAAAAACCAAAGTCTATCTATTTATTTATTTATTAGATTTTATTTATTTGAGAGCACAAGAATGAGAACAAGCAGGGGGAAGGGCAGATGGAGAGGGAGAAGCAGGCTCCCAGCTCAGCAGGGAGCCCAATGTGGGCTCTATTCCAGGACCCTGAGATGATGACCAGAGTTGAAGGCAGATACTTAAACCAACTGAGCACCCAGGTACCCCCCAAAGTCAATTCATTTCTCTTGTTTTCCACCGGCCATCACTCTACAGTATGTATGTGTATTATTCTTCCAAAGGAGATTTGGGCTGCCCAGGACTGAGACGATGTCTCCCACAGCACCCAGTTCAGTTCTGGGCACAGGGATGAAATGGTGTCTGCTAAGTAAAATACCAGAGAAACACTGCAGAAGAATAAGAAAGTAGTAAAATACAGCGCAAATTTCTATGAAAAAAATAGTTTTCCTTTGAGGACTGAAGACCTTTCTAGGATCCAGGGAGACTCTATCCAGTGCTGCATGGCCACAGGGAAGTGACAGATTGGACAGGCAGAGGGGCCACACGGCCATGCATGCCAGGTTCTGCAATCCTCACCTGGCTGCCCCACCTCCTATCCCACGAGCTCTGCCCACCCTGGACTCATTTTTTCAGTGGACAGTGACTAATACCTGGATGCTTGGGTCTCACAGACAGACCCAATGGACACTCCAACATAATTTAAACAAGGCATATATGCACTTCCTCCACCCACATGACCCCTCACGACTGGCCTAGCCTTTCTCCCTCAGCCCTAGGCCCCTGCAAGACAGCTACTTCAGCTCTCAGCCTTCTGGCTATAGGCTCTAGGGGCCACAGCCTGGAGTGGGGTTGCTGTGGCAGGATCAGCAGCAGTAAGGCAGCTGGGGCCATGGGCATCTTACAGCGCAGGGAGCTCTCTCTCTCAAGACTGAATCCATACAATCATCAAGCAAGGTCACAGTGAAGTGACCCTGACATAGGCAGGATTTTCCCTTCAGTCGAGGCGCAAAGAGAACAAACAGTATCTCCTGACTCTTCTTTACCACGAGAAAGCCCCAACCGTCTGATTTATGCCCTCCCCGAGTTTGTAACAAAAAACATTTCTGCCCAGTCTGACCATCTACTATGGTCATCAGACTTCTGTGTGAATTACCTTTGTTCCCAAAACATCAAATGCATATTCCAAAGACAAATATTTACAAGTATTTTTAAATTTATTTATTTATTTATTTATTCATGAGAGACAGAGAGAGAAGCAGAGACACAAGCAGAGGGAGAATCAGGCTCCCTATAGGGAGCCTGATGCAGGAGTTGATCCCAGGACCCCAGGATCACAACCTGAGCCAAAGGCAGATGCTCAACCATTGAGCCACCCAGGTGTTCCAAATATTTACAGGTATTAAGGATTTCAGAAGACTGTGCTGTGTGCTTTGTTCATGGAGACAGAGAGAGAGAGGCAGAGACACAGGCAGAGAGGAAGCAGGCTCCGTGCAGGGAGTCCGACATGGGACTCGATCCTGGGTCTCCAGGATCACGCCCTGGGCTGAAGGCAGGCGCTTAACCGCTGAGCCACCCGGGTGCCCCTGTGCTGTATGCCTTGAAGTTAACTCCACAGAAGCAGCTTAAAGACTTTTGAATAGTGGCCCTGCACTAAAATAGGTGTATGCCTACTCAGGTTATTATTCTGATGGGAACAATGGCATCTAGATGGATCCTTTCTAGAATATTAAAAAAAATGAGTCATTTCTTTGTAGATATACCTCCTAACAACTGCCTGAGAATAAGGTACATTAAGAGGCTCTCTAGAAATGCACCCAGCACATACTGACCCAGAAGTGGGGCATCAAATACGCACGCGCCCGCTGGGAGGTAGGCTCTGCGGGAGCAAGGACCTGTGTGCAAGCCCTCCTGGACGCCCAGCGCCTCACACACCGGGCACACGGGGTAGGTGCGCTGGGCGGAAGGAGTGCTGGCGGCCTCTGCACCAGGCGCTTCGTGGTTTTAACTCTAACTGTTGGGTGAAGCTGGCATTTTTATCCAGGCTTCCTTGCTAGCCCGATTCCAAATGCCGCTCATTTCCCTTCCAGCACTCCCAACACTTTTCTCTAAGACCCATAGCTCCACACCTTTCACTCATATATTCCCATAAGATTTTTGAAAACCATGTACCTCCTTGTGCACTTAACTTGCCAGCAAGTATTATAATGTTAAATAGTAACAATTTGTTAATAGATATGATTTCTAGATATAAAATGAGTATTTAAAAATTAGCCTGTTAAATCATTTTTTAAATATGTCCAATATAACATAGCACTACAGTGATGTAACACCTGTTACTGTCCATTTTAAGATGATACGAGTCAAGCTCTTCTTTAAAAATTAAAATGCTATGCTCTTTTTTCTCCCTTGAAATTGCATCTCTATTCCATGACACCCAGAGACTTTTAACATATGTTTTTATGCTTGAAAATGTTTTATCAGATCAATTCATCATAATTCTCTACAGCCTCCAGGATCATGCCCTGGACTGAAGGCGGCGCTAAACCGCTGGGCCACCGGGGCTGCCCACAAGTGGAAATTTAAATTAAAATAGGATTCCAGTGGTCATAAATCTCCAAGCCTTAAAACATTTCTTTTGGAGTTATTTTATTTCAGGGTACAATATAAAATATTAACTGTTGATAAGTACTAAACATAAAAAGTAAATATTTATTGGAAATGCACCTCCAAATGAAATGTGTAGGGGTGGGTTATGGTACCTTGATTCAAAGAGGCATCATCAATACCAGAGTTTTGCGTCATTCCTGTGTTTGACCAGGGAGGTTCTGCACCCCAGGGTAATATATTTGTCTTCATGGGCAAGAACTCTGGCTACAACAGTGGAAAGGAGAAGGGACCACCATGTTTTGACCTCACGTTGTGTCTCAGGCAGGGAAGTGTAGAAAAGACTATGAATTGAGGTGAGAAAGAGGAATTGGATCCCAAAGTCAGTTCCCTCAAAATCATCCTCGTCTGCACATCACACAGGAAGTCTATGGACTCTCAAGGTGTGTACCCTATATGGAACTCTCCTCTTCCATGACAGCAGCAGTGTTTCAAGAGGGGATAAGAAGTGCTCTTCAGGGGCATAGAGTTTCGTGACCAAATAAGTTTGGAAAATACTGGGTTAAGTAATTAAACAGATTCTTTTCCTGTGAGACTTTGAAATATTCCTTTAATACATCCAGGTGTCCTAGCAGCTCTCTGAGGGGGCTGGGTGTGGTAGGCGGAATAATACCTCCCCGCCTCATAGATGTCCACATCTTAGTCCCTGAAACCTGTGAATGTGACCCAGCAAAAGAGACTTTGCAGGTGTGATTAAATTCAGTATTTGAGGATGGAGAGATTATCCTGGATCATCAGTGAGCCTGATATAATCACGAGGGTCTTTCAAAGTAAAAGAGGGAGGCAGGAGAGAGTGGGCCAGTGAAGGGGACGTGATATTGGGAGCAGAGGATCAGAGTGACATGATCGCTGGCTTTGAAGACAGAGGAAGGAGCCACAAGCCATTGGAGCATGGCTGGTTTCTAGAAGCTGGAAAAGGGAAGGGAACACAATCTGCTCTAGAGCCTCTGGGAAAAATGCAGCCCTGCCGATACACTGATTTTTAGCCCTGTGAAACCCATTTAGGAGTTCTGATCTCTAGAGGTGTAAGAGGATACATTTGTGAGTCTGAAGTGTCTAAGTTTGTGGTAATTTGCTCCATTACAGCAGCAGTAATTCAGGTGAATAGAATATAGTCCGATGCAGCACTTCCCAATTTTATTTGGTCAGGGAGTTCTTTTTGTTTTTTGAGTAGAGTGCCCAATGCCCTGGTTTGCCAGGATTGAGGGGTTTCTCATAGAGCTGACTTTCTGTGCTGGAACTAAGGGACAGGCATGTTGGGACAAGTCCGTCACCCTATTCCGAAACCACCAGTAATATATGTGTGTGTTATGTATCTCGTTGAGTTAAAAATTGAAAAACAGAGAAGTAACAAAGAAAAACTTCAGAGGGTGGTGGAATATAATATATACTTGCCATCTGAGATGCTTTAATCTCAGCAGGTAAGTTGTACACTCATGTTGCTACATTTACCAATTTACCACCCCTCTACTTGCTTTTCCCTTCTGTAGTCAATCTTAACCGTTTATGGTTCATTCTGGGCAAAAATCCCTTTTGTCCTTTGATTGCTCTGCACTTATCGAGCACTTACTATTAGTTTTGGCTCTATATGAATTGCTATGGGGAAAATCACTCCAAAATATTCTTGTGGGTCCCACTCTGAATATGGTCCTGCAGGGACAGGAGAGACAGACAAATGAAACAAAACGGAGAAACATGCGAAATAACACAAAATGGCAAGAGTGAGAACAGCTAAGGGTGGACTTGAATGTGGATGGATAGGGATGGCTACAGTGTTATAAAGTGGTTTCTAAAGTCAAAGATACTGGCCAGGGCAGCCCGGGTGGCTCAGCGGTTTAGCGCCTCCTTCAGCCCAGGAGGGATCCTGGAGACCCGGGATCGAGTCCCATGTCGGGCTCCCTGCATGAAGCCTGCTTCTCTCCCTGCCTCTCTGTGTGTGTGTGTGTCTCTCATGAATAAATAAATAAAATCTTAAAAAAAAAAAGATACAGGCCAATAGTTTCTCCTAGTCACAAAGGCTGGTTTTCCTGGTAAGTTTGCAGTCATCGCAGTTGTTCAAAAATGTGTTATTTACCTGTAAGGCAATTTAGGGTACAAACTTCCAGGGTGAAGGTTCAGGAGGGCCAAGGTGTAACATCTCTGAAGCCTGAAAGACCAAGAGTCTAGGGTGGAGGAACCTAACTGCTGTGTATGGATCAACAAGCACCAAGAAAGCTTTAAGATAAAGAAAAACAAATAAGTAGATTCCCCAACAACCCCTTTCTACCGCCCAGCCCTAGACAGCCAGTGTGAAAATCTTCAGGGAGAGGGCTAGTAATCACAAGCCCCTTAAGCGACTCTGACATGCCTAAGACCCCCTGGTAAGGACATGCCCCAACATATATCTGATAGAACACTAGTCCTGATAGGTGATTTGGGAGAGAAGGGTGTGTGGTCAGTTATGATAAGTTTGTAGATGACCATATATTATGGTTGGCTCTTGAGGATTTGCCATACCAGGTAGCTTATTCAAGGCTTTGAGAAGTCCCACAGTAAAGACACCTGTGTGGTTTTGTTTAGTCTACCCAGTTCTCAAACTTCCTGAACCTTACAAAACTTGTACACAACACACACACACACACACACACACACACACACAATCATCTTGTGGTATTATATTATAAGAAATAAAAAAAAAGAAATTCTGGGACAGGATTGAGAGAAATAAAATCGAGACACTCTGGTCAACTTTTACAGCTCCCAGGGCTCTGCTGGGGAGGGGTGAGGAGACACCACTGTTACCAGCACGCATGCATGATTTCCATGTACATGGAAATCTTGAGCTTGCTTTCTTCCATTCATTCTTCTATTCAAACCTTCTACAGGGGGTACTATATTGATGATCTATCACGGAGAAACACTGGAGGCTGAGAGGAAGAATGTGAGTTTTGGGAGCCAAGGTCAGGAGTACACTTGGATATTTGGGGAAACAGGCCTAACCCGTGGATACATATTTGTTTTGGGAGAACACCAAGGGACCCAGGTTAGATCTTGGTGAAAACTGTCCTCTTATTGCTGTGTACAAGCCTTCAGAAGGCTGTTGTGGCCAGGGACAATTCTCTTAGCCATGTTTGTACAAAAGGTCCCATTCCCCAGCCATGAAAGCTAATGAGTTGTTTACAATACCTCAGAATCTCTGAGAATGGAGAGAAAAATGTGATTATGCAGCTATTATATATAGCTCACCTGACCAGCACGATGGAACAAGATGGAGGAAGCCGTGAAACTGACCCCCGTAGAATAAACAGGAGCTTCCTTAAACCACAGTTGAGGGGCACCTGGGTGGCTCAGTGGTTGAGTGTCTGCTTTTGGCTCAGGTCGTGATCCCGGGTCCTGGAATCAAGTCCTGCACCAGGCTCCCCAAGGGGAGCCTGCTTCTCCCTATGTCTCTGCCTCTCTCTGTGTGTCTCTCATGAATAAATAAAATCTTAAAAAAAAAAACACACAAGATTGATGAAGAAGCTCAAGTGAAAGCAATGTGAGGTCAGTGCTCTGACAATAAGAAACCTTAGAATATTTACAAGGAAAAGAAAATTACCAAGAACTATGTTGGGAGATTGTTGTGACAATGGTAGCGAGCTAGTTTGGAGACAGAAGGCAAAAGATAACTTAAGTGGGTCCTTCACTAAACAGAACAGTGTTGGGGCCAGTCTGAGTTGATGCTTCTGTAAATGATGTTCAGCTGTAGTACAAGTGATGTTTCCACATTTCTAGACGACACTAAGCTCTCCCAGATGGTGAAATGCCAAACTGGTGGTGATAAACAGCAGGAAGATCTTACCAAGCCGGGTGAGTGGGCAGGGAAGAGGCAGATGAGCTTTCGCATGGTAAGAATAGGTAGTACGTTTGGGGAAAAATAAAGCAAATGAGGGTTGTGAGGGATGAAGAGCTCTGAGCATCAGCCCAAGATGCACTGAGGTACAGAGGGGCTGGGGGACAGACTCAACTCTTCTCTTCTTACTCTTGGGACTCTGTAACTTCTCTGCTTCCAGTTAAGGACGGTGTGGAAAACTTGAATACGAGTATGGAGAGCTGTGTCAAAATAATAAAACTGGAAATTTTGTCACAGCCAGTGCACACACAGTATCACTTCTGTAAACAGCCTAAGATGATGATGGCAAGGAAGAGGGTTAGCTAAAAGTGTTAAGTAGAAGTTAGGAGTGGAGATGGTACCCAGAGCAAAACAATCTGTGGTGTTTAATAAGCACCAGCTGTCAAAGCAGGAGACCCAGAGTATAAGGAAAGTGGGAGCGGAGTCCCCAGGGCCTATGGAGGGGTAAGACCCTGAGCAAAGGGTGATTAGTGGTAGTCCAAGTTTCTGGCATTCAATCACTTATATTTAACTGTTGGGAAAAAGTTCAAGCAAGCCTCCTTCAGATCCAGCAGCCTCACAAACTACCTGAACTTCCATGACGAGCACCTGCCTGTTTACCTGTGCACGCACCCAGAAAAGCTGATTGGACCGGTCATGTCCCTCTTGTTCTATCCTTCACTGCTGCCAAAGGGCCAGGAGCCAGTGGAGAGAATGGCACCCTCTCCCTTCCCTGCCTGTTCTCCTGTCTGTTCTCTGTGTGAATGATGAGGAAGGGGTTGCTTTGGGGGTGAGAGGGTGGGCAGAATGGGCTATCCACGACAATGCCAAAACACCTTCTAGAGAAGACCCTGCCTCTGCTTCAGTTCTTGGTTGTCCCTATGTAGTCACGAGGCCAAAACTATTAAGCAACCTTAAGTACTGTTTTGAAGTGTGAACCCAACAGAGTTATGGTTTCCAGGAAGACTACTAAAGGAGTCGTTGCATCTCCAGTGGAGTCAAACTAGAGAACATTTTCTTTCCCTTGTATAAAACTGTGGCTTGTATACTGCTGGAATATTAAAAACACAGCACAGGAGGAAGTGCCATGAAACGAGATCATTGACTAATGGTGGGGCCTTTGAGTTAAGGACCAGCAAAAACCTGGATCCTCCCCTCTCTCCACAGAGAAATGATCAAAGCTCAGAAGCCCATGGAAAAAAAAAGCCTTTTTTGGTCTAATCCCTTTCATACTTGAATGAGATGGCAGTTTTGAGGCTTAAAAAAGATATTTTGGGATATTTTAAAAGGCATCACAGTAAAACTTGGATGGCCTGGGAGGGTGAGGAATGCATTTTTCTGACTGCACGTCAGTCCAGCACACCCTCAAGCCTCCTTTGGGTCTGGGCCTTCCCCTCCCCCCCAAGAGAGCCACTCCCTTGAGCGCGTATTTCCTGGGCTCACCTCTGCAGCTGAGACCTGAGGTCCCCAACTTTCCACTCCCTGCAGTAAGAAGCAAGCAGTTTATGGGTCCTACAGGTGGGATCACCACGACGTGGGGGGCACCAGCCTCTGCCAGGTAACACTTCACCTTGTCCAAGATGAAAATATCAGAACCTCTGTTTCTGTCTCTTTGTTTTCTTAGGAGATATGTTAAGCTTTACTAACAGTTAACATGCAGGCTGACTGGGGGACCCACAGCATGTGGCATTCTAAGCAAAGTGGGGAAAGTCCCCCACTCAGAGTTTGGGGGTATTTAGTGAACCCCTTACTTGTTTATTCCCTTTCAACAGTTTTGATTTATTTTAGCATTTGTTTATGTGTGCTTGGTTAAACAGACTCAGTGATTATATTATTTAGTTTTAACTAAATCCTCACAGAATGGACCAATGATTTCAAGAGATTCCTGCAAGCAACAAAACTGAAGACAATACACTAATCATGCCAGCATAAGTGAACAGCAAGGAAATGGCAGGGCTGACGATTATCCTCCTCATCATAAGAGCTTTTCCGCAGCCAAATTATAAGGTAAAAGTAATGATCTAATCAGATCTGACAAAAAAATGGGCCATAAAAATTTCAAAAATTCTAATAAGATGATTTGAAATATGGATTTGAAACACTTTTACTTACCTTGAGCTACTCCCCAAGGTAGTAGGAAGCCATGGCAATTAGTAAGACAGTTACTGTGATTTTGATTTTAGCTTGTCCTATGGGTGATGGGGATGGGCGATCAGGAATGACTGCTGGGGGGGCAGGGATGAGTTGAGGATGATGTTGAGTGCCTCTTCTAGTATGGGAAATTGGAGGGTGGTGGAGGGGGCCGCGGGGCAATTAAGAAGCATCTAGGAGCCTGTGGAATGGATGAATTCAGGCCTTAGCATGCTGAATTCTTGGTGCCTTAGGGGAATCTGTGTGGAGATGGTCATGGGACCTGCCCAGTAGGCACCTCACACCAACCTGTCCCACCTCAAGCTTACCCCTTTCCTACCCAAACTCTACCAGTTTTCACAAAGCAAGGGAAGGGAAGACCAACCTTCCCTAAAGAATTTGTCAACTGGGGATCCTGAGGGATTAAAAAGGTTCTTCCTTAAAAATGCACATATATAAAATTAGCTAATTAAAGTATGGTCTCTACTCACGGCTTGTTGGGAATCTCTTGAGTCAGAGCTACACTGTATCCCTCCTAGGGAATTCTCTCTCCCCTCTCTGGGCCCGCCACCAAACTGCCCTTCCTATTCAATGAAAACTGAGGTTAGGAAGTGAGAGGCAGGCTTGGGTATGGCACAGTTGGGAGGGAGGGTAGAAGGAAGAAGGACTGAGCTGCCAACAAGCAAATGCAGAGGAGCAGGTGTCGCCAGTAGCCAGTCATTCTACCTCGAGCTCGGGCTTGTTTGGAAATCTTGCCTTTGGCTCAGGCCTGAGAACAGGTGCAGAGTTTTGGCTTTGCACTTCATGGCTGCTCAGTCCAGAGAGAGTCATTCATCCAGCCATTAGAAATGATGTGTTTTTAGGGGACCAGGCATGATGAATCTTCCCAGCTATACTGGACATTTCAGGATGTTGTGCAAAGATGTACAAAAGTGATGGTAGTCAAAAAGGGACACTTCTTACAGGAAAGCTGGTTCTGATTGTTGCAATACCTTGCACTCTTTAAAAGCAGCACTTGATTGAACATCTTTAAGAAGAAGACCAAGTTTTTTTCATTTAAAAAAATTTCTGGGCCTTGAAATAACTTATTGTTCTAAGTAAGGTGAAGAGAGATGGGTCTGCTGTAAGCAAGACATACCAGCTCATTATCTCATTTTTGTCTTAGACCCTCTCCAATCGGCCCATCCATCAGCACTGAGTAACTAATTAATTAATAATCATGTCACAGAGACTATTAACTACTGAGCACAGATTATGTACCTGGGGTGATAGACACCATGTATTTGGTCTTCACAAGAGTTCTGCAAGAGAGGGACGGTGAGTTCCATTTTACAGATGAGGAATCTGAGCCACAGCAGATTTAAGTAATTCACTCAATGCTCTAGGGCTGATAAGCAGCAGAACTGCGATTTGGCCCAAGTTCAAACCAACTCCAGACAAAGCCTGCAATCTCTGCGTCCCAGCATCTGCTTTCTGAAAATCATCCTTGGCTCCCTAATGTTTGTGATTTCTCACTTATTTGTGACATTACATAGGCTTCAGTTTAAATCCCCATCTAGCAAGGAGATTTACATTTCATCATTTTTTTCCTTAAATACAAAAAAAGTCATTCTCATTATGTGATAAAACAATACCATGTATTCACCAAAACTTGAAGATAGATGTCGCTCTCATTTTTAGAGGGAATTCTATATATTTCAACAGAGTGACATGTTGATTTTACAGCTAGCTCTGAAAAGTGAATGAGTGATGATTTTACTTACCAGAGCTAGCTGAGGCAGATACGTGTGAAGTCACTGGGGGGCTGAATCATCTCCAACTCCACAGGTTAATTTTGGAGATCGGAGAGATATTTTTGTCTTACTGCAGTAGAAGAGCAACCATCACCAAACACAACATCTACTTAACATGATTTCTTTAAACAAAGCTTATTCATCCCCTCCCCCACTCTCCCTTGCATCTATTTAATAAGTAACTGGTGTCTCTCTGAATGGTACATCATATTCAAGCATAATAATAGAGTCCACTTCCGTAGGGCTTTATGCACACGAACTCATCATACCCCTGTGACAACTCTATGAGCACACACTAATCATCATCATTATCATCAACAGCAGCAATGGCATTTTGCGTCTCACATCCAAGGAATCCAAGGCACAGAG
Source organism: Nyctereutes procyonoides (assembly GCF_905146905.1). NCBI lineage: Eukaryota > Metazoa > Chordata > Mammalia > Carnivora > Canidae > Nyctereutes > Nyctereutes procyonoides. The sequence goes on along the minus strand of NW_026575040.1, from coordinate 23,793,399 downwards.
ATTAAACAGCTTGTGTGCAGCCACCATCCACGCAGCAGAGCTGGGTTCAGGCCCGCAAGGCTGCCCCACAGTCCCATGCTTCACCCCGCCACACTACACTGCCATTCATGAGTGACAAATATCAATTAGTTTAAATGTTTTTTTGAACTACTGCCCACTGGAAAATGGAAATGAAGGGTCCTTTTTTTCCTCAGAAGAATTAATTTTTTAAAAACCACGACAGATCTCAAGTATGTAGACAAAACAGAAGATAATATAACAAACTCTACTTGTGTGGCCACTGCCCAGATGGAACAGATCTCAGTATTTTGTCCTCGGAGACAGAGCGAGGTAAAAAGGCCTCTTTGTTTTCAGCTCCCTCTTTTCCCTATCTCCCCAGATCTAACTGCACTTCAGAAGCTGATGAGTCTTTGTCTCATCCATGTCTTTATAGTTTTGCCTCACAAGTAAGCACGCATCATCAGTATATTGTTTAGAGTATTTTTAAACTTCAGATAAGGGTGTCGGACTACACAGGTTTTTCTGCAACTCTTCACTCAACATCAAGCTTTCAAAATTTATCAAATTTCGTCACTTAGTTGCTTATGTGAATATACTATGCATTCACATTTCCTGATGATGGACATTTGAGTTCTTTCCCCTTTCTGCAAGCAAGAGTCCACAGACCTGTCTCTGTGCCCACATACAACAGTCTCCTGGGTTCTACACTAGAATGAGACTGCCAGCTCCTGGGCCAGAGGCTGCCGGTTGCTACCCAGCAAGACAGCACTAATTTTCACTCTCAGCAGCAGCATATGAGTGCCTGCCGTTCCATTTTCTCATCAACACTTCAAATAGTCCTCCTTTTAATTTTCTGCAATCTGATAAGTACAAAATAGTAACCTGTTTTAATATATCTCTGCTAGTGAAATTCAATGTATTTTTGTGTATACTGAGCATTCACATCTTTCCTCTGTGAATGTGAATTGCTTATTCATAGAATTTACTAATTCCTGCCCCTGCCTCCACCCCACCTTGGATTGTATGTCTTTTTCTCGCTAATTCATGGGAGTTTTTTGGTTTTTAAAAAATATTTATTTGAGAGAGAGAGACAGAGATAGGGAGCACAAGCGGGGGGGGGGGAGCAGAGGGCCAGGGGCAAGCAGACTCTCTGCTGAGCAGCGAGTCTGATGCAGGCTGATCCCAGGACCCTGAGACCATGACCTGAGCCAAAGGCAGATGCTTAACCCACTGAGCCACCCAGGTGCCCCTACAGGAGCTTTTAATATGCTATGGATTCTAATCCTCTGCTGATCACATGAGTTGCAACTATCTCCTTCCAGTCTGTAGGAATGCCTTTTCACTTTATTTGTTGTGCCTTTAGTCATACAGAAGCTAAAAATTTTAACATAGTCAAATTTATCAATGTTTTCTTTTGTATCGCATTTTAAGAAACCCTTTCCTACCAGGAGGTGAGAAGTGAGTCTCATATATCTTCCAGAAGTTTGAAGGTTTTGCTTCCCACATTTAGGTCTTTAATCCATTTGGCATTTATTTGTGCTTATTGCATGAGGTACATTTTTCTCCTCACAATTTATTCAGTTTATTGAATAATTCACCCTTGTCCCACTGACCTGTTAGGCTACCTTTTTCTTATCAAGTTTCCAAACTGCACGGGTCTGTGTCTTTTACTCTGTACTACTGAACCATTTCAGTACTGGCACTATACCATATTAACTACTATAACTCATAATAAGTCTTGATAGGCCATAGGGAAGGTACCCCCCCACCATTTTATCCTTCGTAGAAATTGTCTTGACTGGGGGCACCTGGGTGGCTCAGTTGGTTAAGCGTCTGCCTCTGGCTCAGGCACGATCCTAGAATGCTGGGATTGAGTCCCATATCAGGCTCCCTGCTCAGTGGGAATCTACTTCTTCCTCTATCCCTCCCCACTACTTGTGCTCTCACACTCTCTCAAATAAATAAATAAAATCTTAAAAAAAAGAGAAATTATCTTGACTGTTCTTGCCTTTACTCTTCCATATGAATTTTAGGATCATTTGGCCAAATGCCACGACACCCTGTATTAATCTAGAACAGGTATCCTTATGATATTAAGCCTCCCATCCACTAGCATGATATATCTCTCCACTTAGATCTTCTTTGTACTTGGATAATGCTTTAAGAGTCACTTCCATGAAACTCTTGCATATCTTTCATTAGATTTACTTCTAGGTACCACATAGTTTTGGTTGCTACTACAAGTGTCATTTTTTTCTATTATAGTTTCTAAATGGTTATTGGTGATATACAGAAACCCAACTGATTCCTATATAGTGATCTCCAATTGAGAAAATTTGTTGAGTTCTGTAATTAGTTCTAATTGATTTTATGTAGCATTTCAGATTTTTTTATATGGACAACTAAATTGCCCACACAAGATGATTTTCTTCTACCTATTTCTTTTTCTTGCCTTGTTGCACCAGTGGGAGCCTCCAGTGCAATGCTGAATTGTAAGGGTGCTATTTGGTATCTCTGTCTTGTTTCCTACCAACAGAACTGCCTCTAAAATCTGCTCCCCCCATATGATCTCTGCTGTGAGTTTTTGATGGATACCACTTATCAAGTTAAGGAATTTTCCTTACGTTCCTGTTTGCTAATAGGCTTTGTCTGAAGATAGAAATGTGTATCTAATTTTATCAAACACTTTGTACCTATTGAGATCACCGTATGGTTTATCCCTTTTAATATGTGAATTTAACCAATTATTAAATGGCTTCCTGATTTAAATCATTGCTTTCCCACAATAAGCCCCACGTCATGATAATGCATATTATACATGTACATTATATATATTATAGTGTATATGCATGTAATATACACTTATACAATATACTGAAGAATTCCATAGTAAGTTTTGTATTTAGCATTTTGCAACTATGCTCAAAGGTGAGACTGGCCTATAACGTTTTCCTAGAAAAGTCTCTGTCTGATTTTAGTGACCAAATAAACTACCCTCATAAAATGGATTATGTAGCTTTCTTGTTTTTTTAAAGATTTTATTTATTTATTCATGAGACAGAGAGGCAGAGACATAGGCAGAAGGAGAAGCAGGCTCCCTGCTGGGAGCCTGATGCAGGACTCTGGGGATCTCAGGATCATGCTCTGAGTGTGAAGGCAGATGCTCAACCACTGAGCCATCCAGGTGTCCTGCCGCCTTGTTTTTTGAAGGTTTAGTAATACTCATCCATAAAGCCACCTGTGACAAGTGTTATGTTTTGATACCGGGGATGAGTGGAGAATCAATTTCTTTAATGTTTATTCATTATTCATGTAGAAGAGCAATAATCCCCTAAATCAACACATACTTATGATTTTTTAAACTATTTTAAGCTCTTTAGATTTTTCTTTTCTTTCCCTAGAGCACCCACAAAGTTGGTAGCCACTCTGAATGGTAGATCACTCTCAGGAATAAAGGGATAAACACCATCCACTGGTGTAATTTTTAATACTGTTCTCTTTGTTTTATTTTTTTTCTTTGTTTTATTTTTAAGAGGGGAGACCAAGTATCTATTTCTCAAGATATTTTAACAATTTTAGTACAAAAAATGATTAATGGGTATTGAGAGAAGTCAGAAAAGACACACTAAAGGAAGAGAAAGAGTCCCCCACAACCCCACCATGCATCACATTTAACACGTATATACTCTACCACACAATCTCCCAGGCATATGTGCTTTAATATTCACAAACACATGGTCAACAGACACTATAATCTACTGAAAGTAACAAATAACCTAGCAGCAGGCTGCATGATGGGGGTAAGGGTGTCCATAGGTCTCTACTGGTACATAACAGGATTCCCTTCTACTGCCCTTTCCTAAGCCAGGAGGTGGCAGGAGACACCGAGGAGGAGCTCGGTACACAGACCCCCGGCTCTGCCCACCTCATCTCATCTCAGCCCTCCCATCAGATGCCTGCTCTTTGGATGTCAGAGGACATGCTGAAATCACAAGCCAAAGGGCAGCTTCATCCCTTCACATGTATGGCTCTGCCCTAGCCCAAATGGGTGAAGATAGGCAGGTGACAGCCGAACAGTACCAGAAATTCAGGGCGGCTCTCCCTGGGAGTGGTGCTCTAAGCCTGGCTGCCCTGGCCCCCTGTGCCCACAGCTGGATCCAATGGATCCCTGACCAGGTGGCAGAGGCACAGCTGACGGATTGTTCTTGCTGCAGGCTCCTCTCACCTTGAGCCCCGGGCCAGCACTCACATCCTTCCAGCAAGGGTGGCCCTCGCACCCAAGTCCAGTGTAGTCCTTTTCCAGTGCTGCACTGTGATCAGCACTGAGTTATTCTAGGACTGATGCTCAGAGGACCTGTGTATCCTCACAACGGGGGCAGCATCTGCCATGTAGAAGTTGTTCAATCAATGTCTGTAAATGAATAACTGAATGAATGATTTCGAGTGCTCTTTCTCGTTCTTTGAGGCCCACATTCTATCTGTTCAGGATATACACTGGCACGATGTGAGGATTCACGAAGTACGTGCTGAACTGAGTGCACTCGAGCACCTTCTGAACTCAGCACGAGGTCCACGCGTTGCCTTTCACATGGAGTCGCCTGCCCGGCCCAGCTGGGTCCTGCCTGTCTGTACCCCTACAAGCAACAGCATCCCCTGGGGGGCCAGAGGTGCCGCCCACCACGCCCTCAGTGTTCAATTCCAGCAGGAGCCCTCTCTCCATGGCAGCAGCACCCACCCTCCTGCCATCCCAGAGCCTCCCCACTCACGTCCCTTCACGCTCACCCGCTATTTTAACACTCGGGAGCTGCTGGGGATCAGAATAGCACAGGCCACATCTGTCTCTCTGGGTGATCCCCTCTCTCTGTTGACAGCTCCCAGACTGTTCTCCGCGGCAGGTGCTGAAAATCCAGGCTCAGGCCATCAGCCTGCTAACAAGGACACCAGTAGGATGCTGCATTCAGAGCCATGGGAGGATGCCAATTTGGTAATATGTAAAATTAGTAAACAGACTGATGTCATAAAAATGTCAGCCTTTGGAATTCTTCAATTTTTGGAGTGTAGATATAAAACCTAAAACGTCAAAAAAAAATCAGGCAGTAAAATGGAACTCCTTTCCAGGCTCTACTGGAAAAAATAAAGACAAAATGTGGCCTGGGATAGTGGGCACGTAAGGAATGAGGTCTTGGAAGGTGCCATGATTAGATTAATACAGTTTAGTGAGTTAAAAAAAAATGGTAGCTGTACTAGACAGGTCGGAACACACGAAGGAGAAGAAACCAGAAGGTACTTCTGGATGGGAGATGATTTGGCAGACAGCATTATGCCTTGCTCAATGTTCTACTTAATTATTTTTTTAGTGAAATATAAATTTTGTTCAATGATATTTTTGGATTTCAGTCAATTTGAAAGTGGAACAGGAAAGGGGCGCACATAATATATCACTTATTTTTTTAATATGGAGTTTTTTATTAGTACATCAAAATATAAGATCTTCTATTATTCAAAGTAGTGACAAATGTGAACAGCATGTCAAGATGTCTGCAAAAACTATAACGTCACATAAAAAATAACTTATTTGTATTGGGGGAAGGTAACAGGCACTGCTTTTACTAATGTGATTTATTGTCAGCATTTGTATTTAGGAGTAAAGCTAATTTCAGCTGTATTAGTGAAATTTCTGCTATATTAGTGAAAATGAAGATGCAATATTTTTCTCCAGGTTTACAGATACTCCTGATTTCAATCCAGTTTAAGTGAAGAGCCTCTGTTTGGGGGCTAAATTCTAGACATAGTCAGGGCACCCCTGGAAAGATTTAGAGAAGAGGCAGGAGCTCACTCAGGAATCCTCTCTGCAATGCAGATAGGTGTCTGTGCTGTTGCTTTCCATGCTGTGTTCATGGTGGTTGTTGCAGATTCCCACTCAGGAATTGGACGTTCAGGACCCAATGATGAGATACTTGAGAACAAGTTCATCAATGCAAGTTTTTGTTTTCCTGACAGCAGCGCCCCTTCCATATATCCTGTAGTAACTGGTTTTGTCCACGGATTTGAGATCTGAGATTCAGTCAGGCTGAATTCTGGATAATGCCATGGTCATTCCTGGCTCAGGGCAATGGCAGTGTTGCAGGAGGTAGTTTGCAGATGGGAGGTGAGATGGCAGTTTTCTCACTCACCTACAAGGTCCCTGAGGTTGCTCCCCTGAGCTCCGCTGGGACCACTACTCAGAACTACTGTGAGCTGAGAGAGTCCCACTCACATCACTCAAGGATCAAACAAGCTGGGGAGACTCATGTTCCTGGAAGTCACACCTAAATGTGTCTTTCTCTGAGACTTCCTTTCTAAATTAAACTTTCTCCATTCATGTCTCAACGTAGTAAATGTCTCTAAATTATTTATAGGTCATGGTCATAGAGGAAAGCGCCACCAAAAGGTGTCACTATTTCAAAGTGAGTCATCTGGTGCGGTCACCCCAAGATGCTGATAATGGCTGTCCTGTGGACTCGGCATGCCAGAGCTGCAGCCACGGCATTGCTCCCCAAACACAGGGAAAACTGTTCCTGTCCCCAGCCACTGTGCAGGCAGCAGGGTGTGGAGGAGAGAGCCCTGCCCCAAGGCTGCCCCATCGTCTCCAGTGTGCTGCTCACTGTGGGCTATGGGCCCGAGTCTTTATCTTCCTGGTTCCTTGGTTTGTCAAATGGGGGAGCTGGACTAGATGAGTCTGCTCATTTGCTTTATATTCCCAATTTAATGGTAACTTCTTCAGAATCAGAAATTGAGTTTTTATTAAAGATTTATTTATTTGAGAGAGCGAGCACACGAGCAGGGGGAGTGGCAGTGGGAGAGGGAGAAGCAGCCTCCCCACGGAGTTGGGAGCCAGACATGGGGCTCAGTCCCAGGACCCTGGGACCATGACCTGAGCTGAAGGCACTTAACTGACTGAGCCACCCGGGTGCCCCCAGAAATCGAATTTTTAAGTCCATAAAAGAACAGCACTGGGCATACACGAGATATGAGCTGATACCTGTAGGATGGATTATCAGGCTTCCTTTTCACACTCTGATTCCCCTCCATCCGTCAAGCTCTCTCCGAGCTCTGCAATTGTCCACTTCAGCAATAAAATGCCTCCTCTCTTCCCTCCTTGAAAAACCTGAGGCAGTGACCTTGGAGCCTCTAGCTTTCCTTTTCTGTGGCTTCTCTCCAAAATGCCCCTTCCACCAATTTCCTGGGGCCCTTGCCTTCTCCATCAGGCTATAACCTGTGCTCACCACAGGGCAGGCAGTCAGCAAACTCTGCCCAGGGCTTCGGCCTGTGCTGGCCTCAGCACCCACAGACCAAGCTGCAGGCTGCCAGCCCCAGCAGGCCGCCCCATGCTGACACAGCTGCATACAGGAGCTGTGCCCCAACCCCCAGGGCCGGTTCTTCCTGTGGGGCCTCACATCCCTGTCATCCCATTTTTTCTGCTCAAAGAGAAAGTGGTTCATCCTTGCCCCAGTCCCATGTTTTACTCTATGCATCTTCTACCTGGATGCAAACATGGCCTTCTGCTCTCCCTTCCAGCCCTTCCCTGAACACTCCTTCTATCCAGAACAAAACCCCCACACCAGGCCTATTTAAGGACCTCCCACCTGGCTTCACTGGTTTGTTCATTGCAAATTCCAGGAGAGGGGACCTGCACTGCTGTGTCCACAGAGGTGTCTCTGGCACATAGTAGGAGCTCAGTAATGAATTTCAGCCTCCAAAAACCAATAGTGACTAGTCAGTCTGGGAAGCGATGCTGTGGGGACGACAGGGGCAGGCCCTTTATTGTAGCATGCCACCTTGTTGAGCTGAGGATCTATCTGCTGTTCCTCTCCAGCTTTATCCTCTCCAAACTCCGAGTTCCTGACTCCAAGCCACACACACGTCTCATCTGTACCTGGCTCCATCATTCCCAGGCCCTCCCTGTGCCTCTGCACATTTTGTTCCGTGGACATCGGTTTCTCCCTTGCCCCATCTCCCTCGATTCCTAGTCAAACTCCCAGGCACCAGTGGACTTCTGACCTCTGAGCACTTGTCCTGGCAATCACATTTCCCTCTAGTATACTCTCATCACAGCGCAGAGCCATCATACACCACCTGGATGAATGACTTTATCTAGCACCTGTTTGTGAACTGCTTGAGGGCAGGAATCATGTATTCATCCCAATAGCTCCAGCTAGGGATAGAAATGCAGAGAATGTTCAGTACATGAATGAATGGCTATCAGTCATGACATTTTATTGAAATGTATTCACACTTAGTCGGGAACAATCATGATATTCAGAACTAGCATGGCCTCAGGACACTGAAGCCTGCTTCCTTCAGCCAGGGGTCTGGGTCACTCCCACTGTGCCTCTTTCCCACCTGGGCATGGTTGCCAGGACACCACTCCTTCAGCTGACCACTTTTCCTTTTTGTTATTTTAAAAACCTGTTTTCAAAGTGATATGGTGCATTATTTTAAAAGTCAAGTCATTCTAGGGCTTATACAAAATGCTGCATCCTCTGGCTCACTTCTGATGCTGGCTCTTCATGCAAAATACTTCAAATTCTTTTAGCTGTTTCAACTAATAATTACCTCTTTATATTTAAATTACATGCTTATACTGTTAGTCCTCGACTTTATGTGCTTTTAACTTCCTATTATGGAAGGCAAGAAATTAGCTCTCTTCTCCATTCATTTCTCCTTCCACCTTCCCATTTAGTTCTATTATAATACTTGGTTAAATCAGACGTCAGTGATTTACATTACCCTGACTTGGATACCATTCATAGCTGAGTCATGTATGTTCTATCACTTCCATGACTGCATTTCCTTTCTTATTCATCTTGTTTTCTTAGGAGTCAAACACTGCCTTGTTTTTCTTTTGGTTAGTTTTCTATCTACCTAGCATTAATTCACTCCCAAAGCTCCTAGCAGAATACAAAGTTCTCAATAGGCTCAGACTAATCAACTCATCTTTCACTTTAATTTTCTTTTGTGGAGGCTCCTGGGCAGGGGCAGCTTTCTGTGCCCTGGCTCAAATCTGGGCACCTTTTCCCCCCTCTAAGCCTGCTCCAGGCTGCCACCGTGGTTCTCCCTCTATCTTTCATTCCTTCTCTCCTGTGTCTGTCTCATGGCTTCCTCTTTCTTATACCCCATTTCAGTGGAACACTTTGTCTAGTACAGGCATCAGCAAACCACCTGAAAAAGCCAGAGAATAAAGGGCCGAAAGGCAAAATATATCTAGGTACTTATATAACCATTTAAATGTAACCATTAAAAAAATGTAAAAGTGCCGTGGGCCATCCAAGAAAGGTGGCAGGCCAGACTTGGCCTGGGACGTCAGCTGGCTGATTCCTGTTCTAGCAGCTCCCTAAGGAAGGGAACATGGTAGGGTAATTTTCTGGAGACCTAACGTGTCCTATAATTACCTTATTCTACCCACACACTCCACTGATGGCTTCACGGGGTTCAGAACTCTATCAGGGAAATCCCTCACCTTGAGAACTCAAAGGCATTGTATCACTGTTATTTGGTTCTCGGTGCCGCTATTTAGATAGCTAGTCCATTGGTAAAAGGGCCTTGTTTTTCTCTCTGGAAGCTTTAAGATCTTTGCTTCATGACCAGTCACGGCTCCAGGTTTGAGTTTCCCCTGCCCTAGTCCATCTATTGCCCAGGAGGGCTTGTGAAGTGGGGGTGGGGGGCCCTGGCAGAGGAAATGGAGAGAAGCACTCTGGTGGGAGAGGCTGCAGGGAAGGGAAGCATCAAGGATGAGGCAGAGATCTGGGGCCAGGGGGTGCAGAAGAGGCGATGTCAGGAGGAGGATTTGCTTCTGGGCAGGAGGTAGGAGGTCAGGAGGACCAAGCTGGGGAGCCAGCTTTTCTCAAAATTTTGGACTTTTTAAGAGGGACTGCCCTCCAGGGGAAGAGGCCTAAGAAGGCTGAGCAGCCATGACTGGCAGACCCACTGTAGGCCGAGTGACTCAAGAGAAATGTCCCTTCTTGCGGCCCCTGCCCCTGTGGCCTCCCTGTCACCTGACCCAACTTCCTGATGACCTGACCAGCTGTCACTAGTCCTTGCCAAACTCCATCCCGCCTTAAGACAGCCTTGGCCCCTAATTATCAACAATCTTCAGACTTTGTGCAGACTCCAGTTACTCTCACTGGATTATGACAATTTGGCAGAGCTATTTTTATGTGGAGTTTTTTTTTTTTTAAGATTTTATTTATTCATGAGAGACATACAGAGAGAGAGAGAGACAGAGAGAGAGACAGAGAGACAGAGAGAGGCCAAGACACAGGCAGAGGGAGGAGCAGGCTCCATGCAGGGAGCCTGACGTGGGATTCAATCCCGGGTCTCCAGGATCAGGCCCAGGGCCGAAGGCAGACGCTCAACCGCTGAGCCATCGGGGCTGCCCCTGAAATTTTTTTTTTTTTAAACAAAAATGAAACAAACAAAATCCAAGGATGGCTGGAACCAGGTATCTTCATCCCACCCATAAGCCCATCACTGACCCCTCTCCTGGGGTGAATGGAAAGCCTGGGGTGGGGGTATTTGGTAACAGCTTCTTTCTGGAGATAACACCTGGGTGCTTACTACAAATGCTGGTCTTACCATCTATCATTCTTGGCATAAAGGCCTATTTCCTCAGAATTCACTCCTATCTTGATTATTCTGCCTTTCATATTCTCTGAGCTCTTTTAAAAATCACAGTGGTCATATGCACTCACTTGCAATTGATAAGAAGGAGATATAGCTGCTTAATAAAGAACTGATAATTGCTTTCCACTTGAAGATTAAGTCTTTTTTTTTTTTAATGAGAGGAGGAACTTTTCTGGAAGGGTGAAAATGCATAATCAATATATATATATATTTTTATCTCTGAAAAGAGATAAAAATAATCATTTTGTATAACATAAACCAAGAAAGTAAAGATAGACAAAATCCTGGCTGATGGGGAATACTATTAATTTAAAACTAAGTTAAAAATTCTGATAAACGTGAAACAGCACTTCTGTTTCCTATAAACTTCCTGACTGGGTTACCCTAATTTGGTTGACTAGAGTAGAATAAGGTGGAGATAGGGAGGCAGTAAAGAATATTAGGGCCATGATGTCTCAGCTCCAAGATGCACAAGAAATCCTCAATTAAATTTCTAATTTCTTCAGAAATAGATACACATTATATTTAGTATCATACAGCTCCTCAATAATAATTTTTTGGGGGATAGTAGACCAATGCTGGTGGCAGACCAATACCTCCTGAAAGTTAATAATCCTGCTCTAATCCTCACCTCTCTTTTTTCTAATTATAAAAGTAATAAAGACACAAAATCAATGTGTAAATGAAAAAGTGGAACATGAAACTCACTCATATTTGGGATAGAGGTCAGGGACAGAGATAGGGTCATGGAAGGAATGAGGGTCAGGGCTGCCAGCTACATACACTGCCAGTCAGCAAATGACAGTGAGGCCGTGTTCAAGGGCCAAGATGGCTGAGTCAGCAAGCTCATCCAGCATTCCATTTGGCTGGAGAGGCTCTGGTGCCCTGTGCCAGACTCTGAGCCCCAAATCAATGAGCTCATTACCCACTCTGGTGGTCTACGCTTTCTCTACATGGCAGGAGGGGCCACAAGGCCTATCCCCTCTGGGTGAGGAGGTACCAGGGAGAGAGGAGAACCAAAGCCTGGGCAATGCGTGAGCAGGAAGAGAGCTGAGGAGAGAAGCCTGGAACATGCCCCTACCAGGAGGAGCCATGAGAGGACTGGTCTGGGGGAAAGATCACAGAGAAGTGAGAGAAGAACTAGTTTCAAGGAAGAAGATGGGAGGACGTGGGACAAAACTGTAAAAAAGCCCAAAGAATGAGCAGTGGACTAGGCCACGGGATCTCACTTGATTGTTGCTTTTAAAAACCACATTACGTGCTGAAAGTTATACACACCTATTGCAGAAATACCTAGAAGAGAAGTACAAAGAAGGAAATTACAATTACCCACAAACTCATCATATAGAATGGTTCTGTTCCAGCATTAAAAAGTTAAAATTTATGTGTATGAATGAAAGGAGGTCTCTTCCCCTTTTCTCTATAAAAAGGAGTGTATGTATATGTATGGAGATGTGTGTGTATATATATCCGTACATATAATATGTATGTATACACGTATGGAGCACAATTTGGATCATAGATTATCAAGCTTTCTTTATACATTATAATGCAAACTCTTCCCTATATTATTATATGTTCTTCAAATTAAATTTTTAAAAGATTTTATTTGACAGAGAGAGTGTATGTGCATGAGTAGGGGGAGTAGCAGAGGGAGAGGGAGAAGCAGGCTCCTCACTGACCAGGGAGCCCAATGCAGGGCTCCATCCCAGGACCCTCGGATCATGACGAGCTGTAGGCAGACACTTAACCGACTGAGCCACCCAGGCACTCCTAATTAATTTTTCTTAACAACTGAGTAATACTACACCATGTGGAAAAGTCATTATGCACTTAATCGTTCAATAGCTATTTGACTGAATATTGTTTGTTTAGGTTCGGTATGTGGGTTTGTTGCTGTCCCCAATTCAGGGAGTACAGTTTTTAATAGTGAAAATTTACCACTTGCTTTGATTTGGGGTAATCTCTGATTCTGTTTCTTCATCTGTAAATTGAGAATAATAATACCTGCTTTATCCATGTCCTGGTTTTGCCATGGATCAAGTGTACAGGACATTTCATTGTTGTTACAACTTTACAGCTGTTTCAGTCTGAATGACTTGGTGGCTGAGGAGGCCACAGAAATGCTGGGCAAAGCTGAGGGAGAGGTAATGGTCTGGGTGTGGAGGTGCTGAGCCAAGAGGCCTCCTGGCCAGTGAGGAAGAGATGCCCAGATGCCTCGCAAGGCAGCATTCTTGCTTGGGAGAGAGGACTGCACTAGACTGCAGCTTTGGGAATCTTTGACTCTGTGCCATGAGATCGGATGGTCTCTCCCAAATGAGAGTGTATTGCCAGAAAAGACCAGGCTGACGGCTCAGCCTGAGGAGACATGGGCAGGAAAAAAGCATTAATAATGGGCACAGGAAGAGCAGTGGAGTAAGGGTGCAGGAAACTCAGGATTATACATAGTGGGAGAAATTAAAGGAAAAAATAAGTTAAGTTGCTTTTTTTTTTTTTTTTTAGATTTTATTTATTTATTTGAGAGAGAAAGTACAAGCCCAGGAAGAGGAAGAAGCCAACTCACCACCAAGCAGGGAGCCTGACACAGGGCTCGATCCCAGGACTCTGAGATCATGAGATCATGATATTATGATCTGAGCCGAAGGCAGATGCTAAACCCACTGAGCCACCCAGGTGCCTCCAAGAAATTATTGTTGAATCCCATCAGATACTGCTCTGGGCTCTCTAAAAGTTGACTCCGTATTAAATGAACTCTGCCTGCCTTGTTTCATCGAGATGGAATCACTGAATTATGAAGGTAAATCTTAGGGGTAGAAAGGCTAACACAGTTGAACAAATTTCCCTGTTTCCTTACAAAAATAGTCAATCTCCAACAAAGATAAAAAACATAATTGGAGAACTAGATGTCAATAAATCTATCCCTGAAGCTGGTAGATAATTAAACTCAAAAGTGAATTAACCTTTGCAATTGCCACTGGGCATCCGTAAAACCTTTTTTATAAGTAAATACCTAAGTAAATATCTTTTGGCTATTAAAAAATACAAAATCTTGTAAGGGCTCTGTGTAGGGCTCTCCTGACTATGGGGGAGGAGTGGGCCAGGCAGAAGGATAAGGCCTGGTGTGGGCCGGTGGTGGCCTAACTCTTGGGCAGAGGTACCTGGTGGGGAGGAGGTGGCAAGAACACCGTACAAGGTGTCAGAAGGAAACAGAGCAGGGGTCCCTCTGCTATCCCAACATCCAGAACAACTCTTATCCTTTTAAAAAAAAATTACCCATGTTTTCAGGGAAGGACAGACGAGCCAGAGGATCTGGCCTCCAGTTCTGGTTCTGATGCTGCCTGGCAGTGTAGCCAGATGTATTTTGTGTCCCCACGAAAACGTTGCAGAAGGGGGACTTTTGTTCTCTTAAAAGGCCCGCTCCCTCCCCAAATAAAGCTCCCTTGCATCTTTTCACTGCTTTTTGGCTTTGGGAAAGCACATCTATTCTTAGGGCTCAATCTAATCTAATTTTCTTTGTACTGTCTTTACATGTTCTACCATGAGCCTGCATTCCTTTGGTCAGAAACTAGTGTTACTAAAAAGCAGTAAATAAGAGAGAATGCTGGACACCCAAAACCCAGTCAGCTAGCTCTGAATCTCAACATCTCTTCCCTGTGAAGCAGGCTCGTCCTTAAGTTTCTGCTCCTCCTCGAATCCAACTAGTCAGCATGCCCAGGGAATTCTATAGCTGAGATGATTCTTAATGCTGAAGTGCAATAAAAAAAAAGGCCTTAGGACCCAGCGTAAGCACACTCTGATAAAAGGAATGTGTGTCTTCAGCACCTCTCCTGACTCTGCTTTTCAATCCCTTCTCTCCTCTGTTTGCCACATTCACCACCTGCCAGGTCCCATGACTCTGGGGATGTGCATGGCTGCAGGGTCCTTCCACGACCTTCTCTCCCTGGCCAGAGCGCTGTGCCCTTCTCCCCATCTTCCCTCCCAAATCACTCTTCACCAGCTCCAGGACAGGAACTTGTGCCAGCCAATCCTAGCCCATGTGCTAACGAGCCAATGCAGATAACGTCTGCTGCTTAAAACAGGGCCTTCTGGATATGTAATGTCCTAACAGAAGGGGTCTCGTGAGGGAACCTAATGGTCAGGGTGTTCTGGGCCCTGGGGAGCTGATGGCATCCATTTACTTAAGTTCCTTAATCTACCTTGAACAAGAGCACTATTTTTGGAGTTCGAGTGACTTCATATCCACTGACAAGCTGCACCTCCCTGAGCAAGTTACTTAACCTCTCTGTGCCTCAGTTTCCTGGTTTATAAAATGAGGCTACTTATGATACCTATCCTGGAAGGCTGGCATAAGGGCTAAATGTCATATAAACAATAAAAAAAGTCATATAAACAATCAATCCAGTCTCAGCTACATCGTATGTTCTTAGTTAACATGAAATAAGTAAAATTCAAAACATCACTATAATTTTGTATTCAGTACTGGCCCTCTGGGGCTGGACTCTGGCTGCCAAAGACTATCCTTACAGTTTCTCATCTTGTTTGATATTTTACACTTTTTTAAAGACTTTATTTATTCATGAGAGACACACAGAGAGAGGCAGAGACACAGGTAGAGGGAGAAGCAGGCTCCCTGCGGGGAGCCTGATGCAGGACTTGATCCCAGGACCCCAGGATCATGCCCTGAGCCGAAGGCAGATGCTCAACCACTGAGCCACTGAGGCATCCCATCTGTCACAACTTTTTAAACCCCACTTCCTCTACTCTATAACCCCAACCTCAGTTTTTTCTCCTTGACGATCTCAGTGTTATCTTAAGGAAACCAAGGAACCAACTAGAACGTGGTAGAGGCCTGCCCTGCAGACGGCCCCATTATCTTCCTCCCATGTTCTACGCCAAAATCTCTGTTTACCTTCTCAGCATAACACACAGGCCCCAAATCAGGAACGGCGGACGTGCGTGCTCACTAGAACAGCCCTTGACAGAATTTCCTCCTGCGCATGAAATTGGATGCCTCCACTATAAAAATATCAACTGGGAATCTCCATAAAACTACGGATCACCAAAATGTTTCCTTTCAGGGTTAGAACAGTTTCACAGAGAGCATATTTTACTTTTGAGAAGAGAATCTACAAGTTAGTGGCTGCTCCTGTGGTTTTTCAAACAGTTTAAACCAGTATTTAGACACCACCAGTGTCTCTTTTTTTTTTTTTTTTTCTGGAGAACTGAGCTACAAAATACTGGTTTCTATTAGGGTGTGTCTAGCACTTTCTGTGC
Source organism: Nyctereutes procyonoides (assembly GCF_905146905.1). Classification (NCBI taxonomy): domain Eukaryota; kingdom Metazoa; phylum Chordata; class Mammalia; order Carnivora; family Canidae; genus Nyctereutes; species Nyctereutes procyonoides. Next base: position 23,777,463 of record NW_026575040.1, on the reverse strand, counting down.
CGCCAAGTTTTCCATTTTTATAGACTGCACGCTAGTAGATTTTCCATGAACAGGCTCAAATTTATTCCCAGGCCATAATGTTTAAGAAACCCAATATGAACGTGAAGACTGTTCTAAAGCAGCATCAGAATTTGGACCATGCAACTGCCTTAAAAACATCATCTCTGATGTGTAAAAAAAGTAATCTATTTTTTGACATGCCTTAATATATGTGGGGGACAAGGGTACTCACTCTCCCTATATGTTTTCTTGGACTAGGCTGTTACGGGAAATACGTTTTTTACATTCTTGTGTATCGTTTATTTCTATGCTTGCACGGAATACAGCCCAAACACCCACCTACACAGACATTTTACATAAAGAGTTGGAAGCCAAGTGACTGAAAAAAACAAAACCAAATTTTGTATACAGTGTCTTTACAGAGATCGGCATGTGAATTCAAGTGGGAGCCAATGGTAACTCTTGAGGAAAAGGAACCAGTTAGAGGACAGTGCTAATGGGAAAGTGTGACTATAATTTGGTTTTGCTGACAAATAAAAAAGCAAGTGCCATATTTTTTAAGAGAAAAATAACATAGGAAATAGGACTTTATATTTACCCAGTCACACACATTCTCATTCCAGCTCTAGAAACTTACATGTTGGCTACAACCATCACCACAACGTCCAGTTTTACTTTTTAAGTAGGACAGATCTCTTCTCCCACTGGTCCTCTAAGGAGAGCCCCACTGGGGGGTCAGGCCAGGCTCTTCACAGGCTCCTGGCCTGGCCACCTGCTCTTTCTTCTTCCCCCATTTAAATCTTTCACTATTTCAAGGGTACCCTCAAGGCACATCTCCCCAATGAAGCCTCCCCACCAGAATTCCAAATGCCCCATGCTCCATGCTCCAAATCCTACACTATTAATTGCTGATGCCACTCAGTCTTGCAGATTCAGTTTTTCTGGGTGGGTGTTTTCTCTCCCTAACATGGCTGCAAGTTTCTAGAGGGCAGGGTCCCATCTAATCCCATTTCTCTATGCACCCTGTACACTCTGAACACAAAACAGATGATCAGCTGATATCTCTTGGATTGAGTGGCTTGAACAACTGGGTGCAGAGCTATGAGGCCTAGAATGGCTAATTTCATCTGGCAATCTAAATTGTCCTAGTGAGGTCTAGACAAAATTTACAGCTCAATGACTATCCCCCGAGCTTTGCCAGGAGACAGGGTCACCATCCCTAATGAAACATTCCTGAAGAATTCTGGGGACCACCTACAGGGGATGTTGCAGTGTATTGCCCAGGTTCGTCCCAGAGAATCAAGAGTCAAGCATGCCACAGGCTGCCAGGGGCCTGCAGATAGCACTCAGCTGTGGGGGACTGCTTCACCCAAGCTCACATCCTGTTCCTTGGGATGGCCTGCATCTATGACTGGTCACTGTGTAAGAGGACATGAAGGCCTGGCCCCTTACCCCTACTCAGAATAGTTCTGAAGGGTTATTCTAGCTCCGGAGCTGGAGGCTATTGTTGGGTGTGCACTGCAGCTCAGCTTCTCACTCTGCCTAGTCCAGTGTCCCTCCCCTCTCCTTTCCTTCCCCAACTAAACCCACTGCATGCAAACCTCTATCACAGAGTCATCCATCACTCTATCCATAGACAGGCATAGCTCATTTTGTTGCATTTCACTTAATGCACTTTGCAGATTTTTTTTTTTTCAAACAAACTGAAGGCTTGTGGCAACCCTAGTGGGGCAAGTCTAGCCGTGCCATTTTCCTAACAGCATCTGCTCACTTCATGTCCATGTCTCACACTTTGGTAAGTTTTGCAATACTTCAAACTTTTAAATTATTATTAACATTTGTTATGGTGAGCTTTAATCAGTAATTACGGCTTACTGAAAGCTCAGATGATGGTTAGCATTTTTTAGCAATAAAATATTTTTGTTTTTATTTTTTTCTTTTTTTAGAGAGGGGAGAAAGATGGGGGGAGGGGCAAAGAGAATCTTAAGCAGGCTCCACACCCAGTGAGAAGCCCCATGTGGGGCTCGATCTCACCACTCTGAGATCATGACCTGAGCTGAAATCAAGAGTCAGATGCTTAACTGACTGAGCCATCCAGGGGCCCCATCAATAAAGTATTTTTAAATTAGGGTATGTAAATTGTTTTTAAAAAAAGATATGAAATAATTGCACACTTAGGAGAATATGATAGAGTGTAAACATGACTTTCATATGCATTGGGGAACCTAAAAATTCATTTGACCATCTTTATTGCAATATTTGCTTTACTGCAGTGGTCTGGAACTGAACTTGCAGTATCTCTGAGCTATGCCTGTATCCATCTATCCATGCAGGCATGCAGCCAGCCAGCCACCTGCCAGTGTGTTTAGCATCCATGGTGTCGGTGGGACCATAAAGCACACAATGGAAAGGGCTGTTATTAAGACAAAATGTATAAACAGAGACTTGTCTGGGGTATATCCAGGGCAAGATGGGTCAGGAATCTTCATGCACTGGTATAAGCTGTGGCCATCAGCATATGTGGTCCTATCTCCCCCTCTGATTTGAAGCTCTGGAAGGCAGAATGGACTGCATTCTTAACTCTGCGTTCCCAACACAGGGTCCCAGGTAGTACAAAAAAAAATATTAAAATACTGAAGCAAAACAAAACACTGAAGGAAAGGTTTGGCAGTTCCACCATATAGGAAAGGTTTCTGGCTGTCTGGTCTTTTGGAGCAGAGTTCCCAGGAGTCTCCTCAAGATGCTCGTTCATTTATTACGCCCATAAAAATCTCAAGAACATGAAAGCAAAAGACAAGGTCCTGACCCTTAAAGCAGTTACAGCCCACTGTGTGGACAAGGCAGAGTCCCCTAAAAATGTCCACAAACAGGAACAAGACGCAGGACTATGACTAACAGGCAAGTGGTACAGCATCCCCGGGTGGTCTCTGTCCCAGGTCGGCCAGCACATTGTCAATGTCAATCTGTCAGGCAACAAAGGTTACTTGACAGTCTCCAAGAGGAACCTAACAATGAGAATCAACAAACTCCAGAACCTCACAACCCCCTGAAACCAATGCCCTATTACGGTTTACTGTCTACAAGGGGTAAGTGCCTTTAAGCAAAACATCACTGCTAAGTGCCTGATGGAAGGGGTGGTGGTGCTGGGAAGCCTGGGTGGGGGAGTTCAGCTCCCCCATCTCCCTGTCCTCACCCAAACTCACCACACCAGTCTCCTTCCACTCTCCATCGCCCTTCACTGCTTTTTTTTTTTTAAATTTTTATTTATTTATGATAGGCACACAGTGAGAGACACAGGCAGAGGGAGAAGCAGGCTCCATGCACCGGGAGCCCGATGTGGGACTCTATCCCGGGTCTCCAGGATCGCGCCCTGGGCCAAAGGCAGGCGCCAAACCGCTGCGCCACCCAGGGATCCCCCTTCACTGCTTTTATACCATCTGTCAGCAACTACTGCTGTTTGCTTCTCCAAAATGGCACTTGCATCCTTCCCCTCCTGCCTTGCCTTACCGCTACCATGTCCTCTGATACCATGGCCATGCCTGGTTGCTGAGGCTCCAAGCCTTTGTCCGATGTGGCTCCTGCAAACCCAGCTCTCAGTCACATCTCTGTGCAACAAGGATCAATGGGGAGGGGCTTCTTGGGCACCATCAGGACCAGTAATTAAGACCTTCTTCTGTGTGGCCCTCCCTGCACTCATATAACCTTACTTCTCAGTACTCCCTAGTATATGCTCTCCACAACAGTCATCTCCCTGCTTATTTGTGCCTTTGCTCAAGTAGTGTCTGACTTTTGGAATATCTTTCTTCTTCTTGGCCACCTATTGAATCCTATCCAGGCTTCTTGCAACTTTTTTTTTTTTTAAGGTTCACTGATTTGTTTGAGAGAATGAGAGAGAGAGAGAGAGAGAGAGAGAGAGAGAGAGAGAGAGAGCATGAGCACACAAGGGGGGTGGAGAGGGGGAGAGAGGGGGGGGAGAGTGGGGGGAGGGAGCGGGAAATGGGGAGAGAGGGAGAGAGAGAGAGAATTAATCTCTAGCAGACTCTCCACTGAGCAGGATCTCGATGCAGGGCTTCATCCTAGGACCCCAAGATCATGGAGCCAAAGACAGAAGCTTAGTTGACCTAGCCATGCAGGCATCCCTCCTTGCCACTTTGTTCACAAGGACCAAGGCTAGGACCTAGGCGATGGCAAAGGCAAGGTTAGGGGCCTGCTGTCTCCCCCCCCCCCCTTTTTTTTTTTTTTTACTGTTTTGAAACTCCCCTGCCATATCTCAACTCCATTGCATGGAAATGCTTTTCTGTAGCATCTGTCCACCTGCACAGAAGCCCCACCAGCTAGACTGCCCTGGACCACCAAGCTGTGGGTGGAAGGAGCTTGTCTGCCCTCAGCTGGGTAGACTATCTTGGCTTACAAGCCAAAAAGGGAAAAAGCTGACACCGCTAACGTTTACTCTCTTGTTGCTTCTTAGGAAAGACTCAATCACTGTCGAGTTAATACACCAAGTGCTAGGATTTCTGAGAGATGGATGGTGGGTTTGCCAAACGATAGACTGCCAAGTTGGGTCTCTGGAATGAATCCAGTGTTCCATAAACCCTGCCTCTTTCCTAATCATAGAAAGAACCCAAAACGACAGAAAGGCAGAGTAGAGTTTCAGGCAGAATGACACAAAAGCATCCTCCTGTGCTTCCTGAAAAACAGAAAATGCAACTTGGGACAAATCTCATCTCCTCTCTTCACTCTCTTATGCAGAGTATTGTATTGCTTAATGAGTACTTCGCAGGCACTGGGGGGATCTCTGGAAAAAGTCTCTTCAAAGGGGGACAGTAAAGAGTAGGTGGTCCTCAGAAGACTTTCTCACTCTTCTGCCAATTTATAACTGGGAAGGTGACTCAGATGGATAAAAATGAAACGGGGAATGGGGAGGACCTCTTGGGCTTTCTGCTACTTTGAAGGAAAAAGGTTCACTGGTTGGGAAGGGTTATGGCCTCTTCTTCTATTTGAAATGGCATGGAAAAAAAAAAAAAAGAAATGGCATGAAAAGTGGCTATCTCCAAGTTAGCTGGTGGGTTGGGTAAGGGATTCTCTGCCTTGTACAATCTTACCTAGCACTAGAGGAAAAAGGGGAGTCAGAGCAGTAGTTTTGAATATCCCCATCTTCATGCCTTGAGTTGGAAGATGAGGAGGAGAAGAGGTAAGATAACCTCCCCCAAACAAGCAAACAAACACATACAAACATACTCCCCAACTTCACCCCAGAGAGAAGGAGAGTAAAAAGGAGAAAATTCAAAACAAACCTGCTCAGGCAACTACCTTAATGTGATAATAATGACAACAATACTAATTGTCTTACACATGCCTACTGGTTTACATTTTATAAAGCACTGGGGCACATTATTTAACAGAATTCTCACAACAAACAACCCAGTCAGGGGACGCCTGGGTGGCTCAGCGGATGAGTGTCTGCTGTCTGCCTTCAGCTCAGGGCATGATCCTGGGGTCTGGGATCAAGTCCCACATCAGGCTCCCTGCAGGGAGCCTGCTTCTCCCTCTGCCTGTGTCTCTGCCTCTGTCTCTCATGAATAAATAAATAAAATCTTAAAAAAAATACAGTCAGGTGATGATCAACATAGCAGCTACCATGTACTGAATGATCACCAGGAACACTTCTCACATGGTATTTTATTTAATCCTCACAACCTCTTTGTGGTACTACTGTTATCTCCATTTTACAGAGGGTGGGGAAACAGGTTTAGAGAGGTTAAGAAACTTGCTCAATAGGTAGAGAATGAAACCCAGGTTGTTCTGATTCCAGAGTCCAGGCTCTTTTTAAAATTTATTTATTCATGAGAGACACAGGTAGAGGGAGAAGCAGGCTCCTCACAGGGAGCCCGATGCAGGGCTCGATCCCAGGATCATGACCTGAGCTGAAGGCGACGCTCAACCACTGAGCCACCCAGGTGCCCCCAAAGTCCAGGCTCTTGACCTTAATGGGGTCCATCTCACAGCAGGGCTTTTTTGCATTTTTGACAAAGTACCACTTGAGAGGAAGCAGCCCTTACATCCCAACTCCTTAAGAGATAGGTGAACGAACACACGAACACACACACACACACACACACACACACACACACACACACACGATGAATACTCCAAGAAGTCCCACTTCCTCTGTTGTCCTTGGTGACAAACCCATCCAGCTTGCACGGATACAAGTCCATGGATACAGATGAATGCCTCATTCCTTATGGAGACCAAGGTCAAACCCTAAGGATAACATACCTGTCATTCAACTGATATCTGAAGCTGCAACAAGGCTTTCCATTCGACAGGATGCAGATACAGCAAGGCAATGAATTAACATCTAGTTTTGAGGCTTTGTCACGAATAGCAGCTTAAGGTTGAGAATAATGAGATGGAATGCCATTTAGCAGAATGGCTTGTGATATTCCATTAAACATTCAGCTTGGGAGATTCAAACACATACAGAAAAGAAGAAATGACTGTAGAAAACAGCAAGGCTCAAATAAATGGTGACAGCTCACAGAGTTGCCTGCCCTGTTCTTCATGGGACCTATCTGGCCTAAGGTTTGCTGTTAGCAGTGCAGAGGTCTGACATAAACCAACATGCACGCATCAGGGATATTCCAGGCTGGGCATGCTTTCGGGAGAAGAACCAGGCCCCCTGAGAACTCCTTCACTCTGCTATCACCCAAGGATTAACTCTTCTGGAGTGTCTCCTCCCTGTTCTTTCTCTAAGTTTCCTTCTCTCCTTTGAATATCAACCTGCATAAGAGATCTGAGGGTGGGGTGGTGACAGCATGATAGTTCCTGGGATTTTGAGACAGTAAAGTGTCAAGGTCAGTGGCCTCTCACCCCTGCTGGGCCCAGCCCAGCTCTCCGGATATACTTAGATACACACACAAACACCCACTGGAACTTTAAAAAGATGTGAGGAGATCCACAAGCCCCTTGTGAAACAAAATCTTGGTGCTTCATAGCTACAGAAACATACGGGTAGGCAAAGGGGCTCAGGTTAATTCGTTATAGTCACACATACCAGCACAAAGGAGGTGGCCCTTGCACAGACACGGGCATCCTCAACACAGGTATCCTGGTAATGCCACCTTTCCTCCTTGCCAGGCTCATCTCTTCCCAGGCACCCAAAGGTGTTGACCAGAGCTGCCCTGTGAGAGGCTGAGGGGTACCATGTAGGGGATAGGGAATCACTCTGCTCTTGGCTACTCCCTGCTGTGAGACGTGGGCAAGCCACTTAGCCTCTCCGGCTTCTGTAAAATGGAGATAATGATCACCTGGCTAGATGCTGTGAGGATGAAGGGGAATCATCTACATAGGGCCTCTGGCACAGCGCCTGGAGCTGTCCTGCCTGGTTCCCGAGCCTGCCTTTCTGACACCCACGCCTGGGCTCATAGTGCCTTCTGGCACTTGGTCCCTACTCGCAGGATGCTGGTCTGCCGTAGGGAAGAGTGGGGACTAGACTGGAACGTCGGGTCTGTAACAGGAGGGTCCCGGCGCTCAGGTCACAGGGCTGCGGGGCTGCGGGGAGCCGCGGGCAGGTGCGGGGGCGATCGGGTCTCCGGGACGTGGGCCCGTGGGCGGAGGGTGGAGCCCGCGAAGGAGGCGGGCAGAGCCCAGCCGTAGGCCGACCCAGGGCTGTGGGTGGCTTCCTCCTGTTGCTCAGTATCAGGGAGAGGCGGGGGAGGACGTTCATTTTTTTCCAAAGTAAGCATCCACCCATTGCTTCGACAACTATCGATTGTGAAAAGCCGGCGGCGCCTCCTAAAGGCGCAGCCCCCCGCCCCCCGCGGCAGCGTCCCCGCTCCTCGGCCCGCCCCGCCGCGCGGCACCGCTCGTGCAGCAGCAGCCTGGGAACCGCAGCCGTCCGCGCGCGGGTCCTCTCCTCCCCGGAGTCCCCTGCCAGCCTTCGGGCCGGTCACCTGTGCCGCAGCGCCCCGGGTCCAGGGCGGGGTCGGCGCTCGGAAAGTTATTTCAAGGGGCAGAGGTGTGGCGTCCCGAGCCCTTCCCCACCCCCGCGCAGCCCGGGCGGCCCGAGCCGCCGCAGGACGCAGCTGCGCCGGAGCCGCCCGCACAGGCACCTCTTCGCCCTCCCGCGCGCCCAAGTGCGGCCACGGCGGAAGCCTCCCGGCAGACTCACGGCGCGGAGCCAGCCCCGGCCCTGGCCTGGAAGGGACCGGCCTCCCGCCGCCGCTCCGCGGAGCACTCGGGATCCCCCGCCCCGGCCTCCCCTCCGCCCGGCCCCGGCCCTCCGCGCGGGCCAGCCGCGGCCCGTCCGTACCTGCGGCGGTCACGGGCTCGCCCTCGCTCTGCTCGCCGGAATCCGAATCCATGCTGCGGGCTGCTGGCCGGACGGTCACAGCCGCCCGCCCGTCTGCGGGGCGCTCGGGGCCGGCGTCCGGGCTCCGGCTGCCGCGGCGCGCTCGGGGCGGGGGGCGGGCGGCGGGCGGCGGCGGGGCGGGCTGGGCAGTGCGCGGCGGCGGCCGGGGGGCGGCTCCGCAGACGCGAGCGCCGCCCGCGCCCCGCTCCCCGCTCCGGCTCCCCGCGCCCGCCGGCCGGTGCCTGCGCGCCTGGCGAGCGCGGGGCGGAGGGTGGGGACGCGCGGGGAGAGCGCGGGGCGGGGGAAGGGAGGCGCGAGCTGGGAGGAGCGGGAGCGGCCGGCCCCGCGGGCGCCAGACGCGGCTTAAATACCCCGGGGGCGGTGCCGCTCCTCCCCCCGCGCCCGGCTCCCCGCGCCCCGCGCCCCGCTCCCCGCGCCCGGCTCCCCGCGCCCCGCTCCCCGCTCCCCGCGCCCGGCTCCCCGGCTCCCCGCGCCCGGCTCCCCGGCTCCCCGCGCCCCGCTCCCCGCGCGCGGTCCTGGAGGCGTGCGGCGAGGCCGAGCGCAGTCTCGGGCGGGTGGCCGAGTCGGGAGGATCTGGAGGCGAAAGAGCGCCTCTACCCAGCAAGGAAGAGGAGAGGTTCCGTGCGGGGGTCCCGGGGCTGCCCGCCCGCCCGGGCCGGAGCCCGAGCCCGCCGCTCCGAGACCCGGGGCGAGAGCCTCAGACCTCTCCGGGGTGTTTCCGCACTAGGCAGATGGAGGGAGAAGTGCCAGGTGCCTTTTGCCGGTAATGTTGTGGGGGAGTAAATAGGGATAAAGCACGTGAGGAGCCGAGGGCAGGCCCCCACCTGGCGAGCAAGCGAGCAGCGCCGGGCAGGGACGCTCGCTCAGGCTGCGCTGCTTCCCCGCGTGCGCGGCGCCTGCGGAGCGGGGTCCCCCCGACCCCCGACCCGGCCACGGACCGAGTCTCCGACCGGGTCTTTCTCTTTAACACAGAGCGCTCGACACGCTTCACAGCCCCTACCCTCTGGCTTTCCAAAAAGAGGTATTTGTGAGTTTACTTAGTAATGAAGCGACAAAACTGCGGGGGAAACGCCCGGAGCAGGAGCGGTAAGGCCTCGGGGGACCCTGGGTTGCTAATTCCCCGCGATCCGTGCAGTCTCACTGTCTCCCTGAATTATCAGCTCCAATACTTATGTAACCTCACGCCAGCTTCTCCGTATACAAAGCGCCACAGGAAATGCAAACTAACTTTGTGAGCAAAATGAAATCAGGAGGAGAAAGTCGGCTAAGAAGCGCCCGTTTAATTGTTTCCTGCATGCACTTGTTTAATCTGCACGGTGACCCAGTGAAGGATTTGGGTAGCACCGTGTGCAGATGCTTTTTTTGGAGTTCAGAAATAGCTGAAAGTTGGCAGTTTCATAGAATTCGACTTACATTGTTATCTTCATTTAATACACGTGGAGACCATTTCAGGGAGAGTAGATAGTTTTCTTGGGGTCGCAGGTCCAGTAAGTGAGGGAGCTGGGACTTGAAATCAGGTTTATCTCATGTCCACACCTGCTCCTAACGGGTAGGGTACAGTGCCACAGTGAGTTTGGCCTCTTGGCTACCTGAGGGCTGCCTTCTTTAGTGAAGGTATGGGCTTCACAGAATACAAATGCCGTTCTACTTTGTGTCCTCAGGAAACATTTTCTAGATGGCCAAACTCACAGACTTAAGTTGACAAAAAGTTGGATGGCTTTCCGTGGAACAGTCAAAAGAGTCCCCTATACTAGATGTGTGATCTTGGGCAAATGGCTTAACCTCCCTCAGTTTCCTCATTGTTGGCATCTCCTTCATAGGGTGGCTGTAATGAAATAATGAGTGTGGAAGCTATTACTTGAGGCCTGGCACACAGTTAATATTTGCTAAGTGGAAAGAACATTACTTCTTAGATCTAATGGATCTCATTTAGGAAAAATATTTTAAAGTCACATTTTTAAATAAAAGAAAAAAGTAACAGCAACATTTGTATAAAAGTTGATACTCGAAAAATAAATAGCTGAGATCCTTTAAAAAGTTTGCCATCATAGTTTTGCATTTTTTAAAAAGATTTTATTTATTTGTTCATGAGAGACACACAGAGAGAGGCAAAGACATAGGCAGAGGGAGAAGCAGGCTCCCTGTAAGGAGCCTGATGCGGGACTCCATCCCAGGACCCTGGCACCAGGACCTGAGCCAAAAAGAGATAAAATTAAGAGTTGAATGCTTAACGGACTGAACCACCCAAGTGCCCTACAGCTTTGCATTCTTAAGGAAAAACAATGATGGTAGCATTAGAGAACAGAGTATATAGGACAGAAAAGACATCCAGCTTCCTCTGAAAGCCAAGCCTAGATTCAACAACAGGAAATGTGAAACTTTCTCTGTTCCCTTAGGCCTCCTTTCCTGGCACTTGGTAGAAGCTTTCTTGTGATTGTTTATTGAAATGGACAGGTGGTCTAGGTTGAAGGGTAAGAGATATAGACTCCCACTGAGGTATCTGTACATCACAGCAATAAAGGAAATAGGGAGGCTCACTATGGAACTTGGTTAACAGTAAATGAAGTATGGAGAGCACACACATGACATATATAGGCCTATTAGTCATGGATCTTTACTGAATAACTAGTACATTCAGCCCAGAGATAAAATGCTGGGGGTGGGGGATGCTGGTCAAAGTGCTTCTGAAAAGTGTATGATGTGAGTGTTCAGAAAAATAATGCCTATTCATTTATCTGTTCCTATATTCAATCATAGTATATTTCTGCCAAAAAAAAAGGCAGACCTAGAATGAAAAATTGAATGTGGAATTAAACAATGAAGAAGAGAGATCCAAACCAAATAAGGTCTCCATTCCAATTTCCTATGATATGCAATCTGTTGTCATGGGTTAGCAAGACAAAGGGAAATGACTGCTGGCACGCATGTGTGTTTAATGAGGAACATTAGTGGAACATACCTTATCTGTCCTCCCAGTGTGGAAAAATCTGTATAAGAGAAGGAAGTCCCTAAAATAGTATCTCACGACCAATACCCCCACGAAAACAGTGAAATCTGAGGTGGTGAATCTCCTTTACAAGCCAATTCTAGTATTTTTCTTTAAAAAGAAAAAGAAGGAAAGGAAAAGCTCTTAGAAAAGAGGAAAGGATTTCCGTAGTTCCTCTGTGTATTTTTAGAAGAATGGCATCACTTTGCAGACTTGAATCTAGAATCTGAGGGTTATAAACCACTTTCCTCAGTGTTTCCACTACATCTTTTCAGCCTGGCTGCTTTTCAGACACATGAGTTTCTAACTTTCATTGGTCATTCCTTAGTTTTAGCTGAAAAAGTCCTTGGCTTTTCAAGGAACTTTGCCTGTCTGGTGGGAAAAGCCTATTTGTAAGGTGTCAAGAAGCAGATAATAAAATAGATCCATTTCTGCAAACACAATAATACTCCTTTAATCTAAGTCAGTGCTATGACTCATCTGCCTGTCTCCTCTTGTGGGATGGAAAGGGAGCTGTCTGTAAACCTTCGGGCAAGCAGCCTAGAGAGGGGAGGGTGGTTCCTCTCATGTGCTAGGGCTGCTGCTCTGCTTCAAAACTCCACAGGGCTCTGGTACTGCCATTTTTTCTAGGCTGAAGTGGCCCTTGGTATTCTGGGATAAGAGGTTGGCCAGGACAGCCTCATTTTAAATAACTTGTCTCAAGGTGGATGCTGGCAGCAAGAAAGCTTTTACCCAGAGCAAGGTGGCTTTCACAGGGCTCTAGGCAAGCTGGATAGTGGGGTTTGAACTGGCTTCATATCCATCTGGCAGAACAAGGTGCCAGAAGACAGCCTTGAAAGAGGGGGCTTTTCCTCTTTCTTTCTGGCTAGCAAAAATAACCTTTTATTGTCTTCCATCCCTTATTCTAAAAGTATCACTGTAGAAAAATTAAAGATCTATTCATAATTCTACTAGTTGCAATTAACACAGCTTTCGAAAAATTTCCCTCTTTGTGTGTGTAGCATTCTGCTTTTTTGTTTGCTTTTTTAAAAAATAATATGAACATCATATTGTGAACATCATTCCATCTACCTTTTGACATGGTATTTAATAGCTGCACAGTATTCTACTGTATGGGTGTACCAGAAGGTAGTAGTTAAACAATCCTCTATTATTGGGCATTTAGGTAGTTTCCAATTTTCTGGTATAACTGACATCGTCAGTAAACATCTTCATGTCTAAATCTTTGCATACATCTTTAATCAATGTCTGTGAACCTTCAGGAGCTTTCATTTATTCTCGGGGGAGAGAAACGACAAAAATTGTAGCTAACAAATTAATTGCTGTCTATATCTCAAGACTTTAAGGTTATCAAGAATTTTCATGGGCATGATCCCCTCTCAGCAGGGACTGAGTTCTTTGAGCTCATTCTTACATTTATTAAGCATTGATTGAGCCCAGAGGGGATTCCTATAGGTCGAGGAGAGAAAAAATTTCCTTCCACATTTTCTTTGTGGGCAGTGTGTCCTTGCACAGCCCTGTCCCAAGTCTAGACACCTCGTGGGGGGTGGGATGTGGGCAACTGGGCAATTTGGACATCAAGCTGTTCTACATTCTTAGCTTTTGCCCTCATGAATTGCCTACAAGATAGGAGCAGCTAATGCAGTTACAGTGACTCTAAAGTACTGATTCAGTGGTGCCTGGGTGGCTCAATCGGTTAAGTGTCTGGCTCTTGATTTCGGCTCAGGTCATGATCTCAGGGTCAGGCTCTGTGCTGAGCATGGAACCTGCTTAGAATTCTCCCTCTGCCTCCCACTAAAAATAAGTAAGTAAAAAAAAAAAAAAAAAAAAGGCATTGATTCGGAGGGAAAAGGAAACAGAAAGAGGGAGAAAAAAGAAAACTCTATGGGCCCAATCTCTGTTGTGCTCTGGCCCAGCTTCCTATGGGCTTATTTGTGAGCATTTTAAGCAGCGGGGCCAGGATCATAGGGTTCAGCCCCACTGGGAGTCTCCCTGATTGCATATGGTGTCTAGTCCCACTTATGGCATTCACACTGGGGGCTGTGGGATCTGACTGTGCTGTACTGGAGCTGTTCTTTCAAGGATCCACAGGGCTCCTATGTGGGCACCCTAAGTGACTATTTCAGCTGTACCCATGCCTTCCCATCATCCTGGATGCTTATGCGGCTCTGTGGAATGGAAAGGGTCAAAAATTATTTCCCCTGAGGGGAAAACAGTTAAGACCCACAAGGCATAAGCAGGAACAGAGTCTTTACAGTTTTCAGGAAAAAAGAGTACTCAGAGACTGGATGGGGCAGTATTGCCTCAGTTTTCAAAAGGGATAGAAAGGAATAGATGCCAAGAATAACAGACTGGTGACATTTTTGGTGCCCTCTAGCAAAAGCCTGAAACAAACAGGTTTATACATACTTAAAGAAGAAACTGGTGATCACCAGCATCCAACATGGGTACATTCTCATGTCTCATTAAAATGACGATGCTGATTTCCTTTAAACAGAGTCATTAGGTGTCTAAGTGTATAAATCAAGATAATTCTATTCAACTTCAAAGTAGCGAATATTAATTGAGTACCCCGTGTGCTTCAGGTGCAAAGTGAAGGGAACTGATTGCCACAGATACCATAAGTTGTTATTTAAATAAAGACTTTGATGAAGTCTTGCACAATTCTCTTGTTGTTAGGTGGATCTGGAGCCGGTTGAGCAATCCTACCCAGTGAGCCTTGATTCATCGTTCTGAGTTAATTTGGACAGAAGTCTCAAGCAGAGTGACACAGTCACTTGGGTAACTGTGTCTTTGGTCTATTCTACTTTTTTTTTAATCAGTGATTTAAACACAGGATTTAGTTGTGTTTATCAAATATGTAGATTACCCTGCTAGGACAAGTCAGAGAAGACTTGGAGTCACATGGAAGAGATATATAGTCTTGGTTGTCCATAAACTCAAGATGAGTCAACAGTGGGATAAAGTTCTGTTGCCTCAAGAAAGGCGGGAATAGTCCTGTGTATGAGCTGGTATTTTGGACACCTGGTCTTGTGAACATCTGTTGCCACGTTTTAAGGAGACATACCAGGGAGCTCCCAGAGGAGGGGAACTAGGACGATGAGAGGGGTTCGGAAACCACTCTGTGTGAGGAGGTTTGAACATCATACTAGGGAAGAAAGAAAATAAAGCCTGACAGGAGGGATGTCCTCAAATGTGTGGGAGACTTGGACTCTAGGCTGACGCAGGGTCAATAGGTGGGCATTGAAAGAAAGTAGACTTTGGATTTTGTGCCAGTCCTGACCTGCTTGTCCTCAGATCCATTCCTTGCCATTTCCCTGCTCTATGTGGAAGAAATGCGGACCCCTGCAGTCTGCATTTGCCAGGGATATTCTCTCCCAACTCTCCTTTAGATATTGGCACCTCAGACAATGGCTGTATCTCCTATGTGGCTCCTCCAATTCCTACCAGATGGACCCACTGTGGTTCCAGCTGTTATTGGGTGACCATGGCCTCTGGGCTCCAGCAACAGCACCTCCTCCCATTTGTCCCTCCAGCCCAGGGTGGCAGTGACTCCCTGCTAATGTTTCTTGCTTCACTGTCCTCTTTCCAGCTTCTCATCTCTTCAGTCAACTCTGTGACCAGTTCCCTGTACTTCTCCCGAAAATACATAAACTAATTTCTGCCTTCCTAGTTGGACCCTCTTAATATAGACACACAGAGAGCAGAAAGACTATCTTAATGAGTACAGGTGGATGACCACATCATAGGAGGCTGGCATCTATGATCTTTAGGTTCCTTTGAAAGTTGGGGCACAGAGGGGAAATAATATGCCCAGATCCTGGAAATGTCAAAGTTGGGACTGGAACTCAAGGCTCCTGACCCCTAGACTAGCACTCTTTTCATCTGATCTTAGCTCTCTCCTGCATATATCTTTATTAACCATCCACACATGGTTTATGTTAATCACTCTTCTGATCTAGGGGGGAAAATTGAGTCTTCTAAATTCTTTTTTTCTGTTTTAATTCTCTTGTAATTATGGTACAACTCAGTTCAATAATGCTTACTTGCTAATTATTTTACAGAACAAATACTGCTCGCCAAGTATTGAGTGGAACCTTTTCTTCCCTCCATTGAAAGCATTTTTTACTTAGAAAAGCTAAATACATGTTCCAATCTAGAAAGTTCTGTTTATGCAAGTCTCTGATTTCACCACATCTATGGGCTGTAGAAGAGGGAGAGGATGTTCAAGGTCACCTAGTCTAAGTCCATCACTTTACAAAGAAAGAGACAAGCCCAGGAAGATGGAGTGACTTGCCCAAAGTTAGAGGCAGAAGTGGGACTAGAACCCAGGTTTCTGGCCCTAATTGAGGACACTCATTATACTACCATGCTCCTTTATGGGCTGTTTACTACTCTTTACTACATCTGGTTTTAGACTTGCCTCTGACTTCTGCTCCCAGATCTCTCTCCTCAGTACTGATCTTTCCTCTTTTATCAGCTCCTGTATACCAGTGTTTTCCATCTCTACCTGGAGATGGAACTATCAAAAGCAGGACTTGACCAACTCCTTTTTAAATTTCTTCATCTCATCAAAGACTTCCTCCCCTCCTTTCTTCTCCCCTTCTTCCTCTCCTTTCCCCTCCCTCCCTCTCCTCTCTCCCCTTCCCTTTTTTCATTCCCTTTCCCTCTCTCTTCTCTCCCCCAGCCTTCTCTAGTGGATTTTCAAACTTTCCATTTCTCTTTCCTTATTAGCCAACATCTTCTTTCCCACCAAGTCTTCCCTTAGCATTGTTCTTTAATTGAGTCCTCCCTTCTCTGTCCAACGCCAATCTGCCTGGTCGAAGCCATCAACACTTCTAGGGAGAAATCTTTCAACCACTGGCTCTGATTCCTGGTTGCCATAAACCTTCAATCTCTGAGGAAAACCATAAATTAATGTCAGTCCTTGGAAGAACCCCTTGGACCTATCTCTATTACTTCCCTGGCCTCTTGACTGTGGATATGAGCATCTTAACATCTCAGACAGTATGGTATTGATGGGAAATCCTCCCTAGCCCAAAATATCAAGTTTATTTTAGTTCAGACCATTAATACATATCATCCCATGATAGTTTTCACTTTCAACAACTTTCTTCATTAGCTGTCAGTATCAGTTTTAGCTGTTTTTAGATCTTTCCACATTTGTGTTATCTAGACATTCATAAGAGGTTAGATTTATTGAAGCCTTTTCAGGATAAAATCATTACAGTACAATATTTGAGTCAAAGTGACCTTGTTCCAATGCACTAATCCTCCCTGTGAGCAGACACGTTGACACCATGTTTCCAGTTGGCTTAATTATATTCTTCTACCCTTCCAAACTCTGTGTTACTTTTTTCCAATGTGGATTTTGTCAAGTCACATCATTGTCAAGAATCCAGGAACTCAGTTCACCCTTCACATTCCTATAACTCATACTTTAATTTCTTTTGGTGAAGTCAGTGAGTTTAAGGATCAAATATTGGGTTTCTGTCCCAGAAAACAAGTGTAGGGGTCTTCTTCCTTAGTGCAGCGACATTGCTGCAAGAATTAATAGGGGTGGGGAGTGGCATACATGAGAGAGGTCAGCCCTGGACACTGGATCCCAGCCCCATCATGTTCTCTCCTAGATTCAGAATGCAGGGTGGGATTAGGGCCCCATGGATTCTTCATTCCAAATAATCACATCTTTCCAAAGTTTCTATCAGCACCCAAGGTGTCAACAGCCCCCAGTTCCCCAGGCTCATAGTTTTCAAATTTGTTCCCCAATTTTTGTTTTTCTTTCACTGTGGCACCTATTAAATTCTAACGCTATTTATCTCCAGGTCTCTTGATGTTACCTTTTCCGTTCCAAATCTGCAAGCTTCCTCCTCTCAGCTCTTCACCTATGTCTTTGGTTGCTGTGACAACACTTTGTCCAGCCTTGCCCAAATCCTACTGCATCCAAGCCAGAGCTTAAGCTCCATCTTTTTCATCTGAGAGCTTGTGTCTTTACTATCTTGCTCTGCTCTCCACACACAGAAAAGCCTTGAATACCTATCAAAGCAGAAAACTAGCCAGTCTAAGGAGTGATGCGTTTGTTCTGTGTGCACCCCATTTCAGACTCTCCCTGCTTCTTTCCTGGACCACACTTGAATTCTCTGGCTCTGTTTGCCATAGCCCCATCTCTGGTGTGTGGGCTCCTTGCTCCTCTTCTCCCCAGCATAAAGCCTGGCTCCTTCCTGTCAGCCAGGGTGCTTTGCTATGATGGGTGGAGGTTTTGACTCTCTGGCCTAGCCTGGGGCCCTTCTCCCTGAAATTATCCTCACAGAAACTTTAGGCCAGTGTGCCCTGGTATTCTTGGAACCCACATCTTTTTCCTGGCTTTGATTCAGAACCACTAACTGTTGGGTAATTTCTGCCGTGGTGGAGTGAAGACACCTGGATTTTGTCTTGGCTGTTCATGAACTTGATATGTGACTTTTTTTTTGATATGTGACTTTAAATAAGTCAGGGATATTTGTCCCAGTTCCAAGGACCTTCAACTTGCCATCTCACATGTCTTGAACATACCCCTCTCTTCCCTGCTAACGCCTATGCCTGTCCTGACCAAGTCCCCTCCCTCGCCAAGATGAGGGAAAGGATGAGTCTTGTTTGTAACCTGGCATCCAGCATACCCTGGACCCCACATATCCACTGACCCACAGTTTCTCCTTTGACTCTGCCCCACAGAAGGTGTATGCTTGAAGCAGAATGCTTGTTTTTGCCTCAGTTTCCCCACTTGCACTCCTGTGTCCTTCTTGAGACTGTAACCCCACCCTGGACACTGACTCCTTCTGAGGTCTGGCCATATCCTATTATTTGAGGTAATACAAATAAGTCAGTTTTCATCCCTAGAGAGTTTGCTTAATACAACCTGCAGTTTGTAAACTCTTACTTAGTTTCAGAAATTAGTGTGATTGGGTATTTTTGAATGGCTAAAAAAAATTTTTTTAAAGCTACTAGTTGCTTTATAGTACCTTTTAAGAATATAACCAAGAACTAGAAGCAGGTAGACGGCAAAGGCCCCTGGGCTATCACAGAAGATGTCTTTTACCCAAAGGAAGGGCCCATAGATTCTCAGTCATGGTCTGGTCTTCCTTTTTAATCCTGAAATTCTGGTGTGATAATAAGAGGGAGGGGTGGACCATCACTCCAGGCAGCTCCAGAGCCTCAGTGGAGGAGCTTCTGTCCTCCACACTCACCTTCCCCTATATCCTGCTGGCTTCCTACTGCAAACACCTGCTGGCTTCTGGAAGTGCCAGGGAGCTAAGGGGAGCAGCTCTTAAAGAATAACAGACAGGATTTGGGGTTAAGATCTAGGGTCCTGCCCCTCATGTGGGACAGCTCTGCAGAGTCTTGTGGAAGTCTCAGTGCCTTGAGCCCCAGCTGCTCCCAGACATCAAGGAACTTACACCTGGAAGTAATGCACCTGTGTGGGCTGCTTCCCCTTTCCTGTCTCATGTCCAGCCCCTACTGGTGCTTCCTTGATCTCCTCCCAAACAAACTTGCCCTCCAGTCCTTATCTCAGGATCCTTGTTTAAGGGAACCTGTCTTAATCATGCCCTGAGAACAAAAAGCAGAGAAATGATGGAAAGCAAAAGTAGAAGAATTCTGAAAAAGCAGGGACAAGAAATAAAGTATTTTGCAGCCCGGGGGTCATTAGCAGGGACTATTTGTACTTGAGGTTATATGACATAATTACTATACACATTGAGGTCGTTAGTGGTGATCTAGGGATGGTGTATTCTCTATAGGAGGTTGGGGAAGAAGTACATTTTAGAAAGTTTTCTGCATGAAAGAGTGGAAATAGGTTGTGATGTGTAAGGGAATCATTCTCCAATGAATGATTCTAGGAGCTCAGGTTTCTTGGACACTACTTTCCCTGATAGCTAGGAGTTATTGGGTTTTCAGTTGAACTAAAATAACTGCCTTCATGCTTCAAAGCTCCTGGTTCCAGCAGTTTGGTTCTTTAAGATTTGTATTCTTCGTGATTTTCATGATTTCATCCCTTTCCATCCCATCCCCTGTTTTCATAATGGAGTTCTTTTAAAGTCTGCCTTCCCATGGAAGCCCCTTTTGCCCCTTGGCCATTTCAATGGCTCTTCTTGTGCACCATTATCTCATTCTTCGGGTGTGGGGATCAGCCCTGCATTCAGTATTCCAGGGGCCAAGGCACTGAGATCTGTACTTCTGTTTTGTTTCCAATCCAAATTGATTATTTTTTTCAGTTTTCATCCAGATGTTTGATATCATGTAAACACAGCTTGAAAGTGTGCCTGAACTGCTTACAGATGTACGCCAGTGAAATCCTTTCCAAATTATATATAATGATTCTCTGGGTCTATTTATATCTATGTCATAGTCTCTGGCTTGAATTTTAGCTATAAGACTAAGTTGGAAAGAAAGTGAAAAATTCTTGTGTGTGGGTGATTTGTCTACTTGATTAAAGACTCCAGATATTTGGACATACTCAGGAATTGTCATTTTCTACCAAATGGTGGCATGTCTATAACCATGGTGTTATGGACTGAATGTGTTTACTTTATATGTTGAAGTCGTAACTACCAGTGTGATGGTATTTGGATATGGAAACTTTGGGAGGTAATGACAGTTATACAAGGTCATGAGGGTGGGGCCCTTCCGTTAGGATTAGCGCCCTTATAAGAAGAGAGAAAGAGAGATCCTCCCCACCCACCAAACCCCCACATTCATCCTCATACAAAGAAAAGATCATGTGAGCACACAGTGAGAAGTTAGTCATCTGCAACCCAAGGGGAAGGTCTCACCAGAATCTGACCATGCTGGTACCTTGACCTTAGACTTCCAGCCTTTAGAACTACGAGAAGCACCAGGTCAGTGGTACTCTGTTATGGTAGCCCGAGCAGAATGATGCACGTAGGGACCCAGATGTGTTGATCCATGTAGCATATGGTGACTGTGACTCTCAAACTTGCTATATATCCTTTAGACTAAGCCAAGACCTCGTCACCTGGTATTTGGCACCAGAAAGATACCTCTAATCCCTTTACATCTGCTCCAATCCTACCAAAAGTTTGATTGTAGGATATAATATTTATGGGTGATGATGTAGCAGACTATATTTTCCAAAGATGGCAGCAACAGTAGCTCCCATCCACATGCTTTTCTACAATGTAACCTTGATAGGCCTTCTATCCAGAAGTGGGGTCTATGTCCTCTCCCCACAATCGGGATGGACTGTGACTTGCTTGTAACCAACCAATGCAGTGCAAGGGACTTTGCATAACATCTGAAAGTAGGCCAGAAAAGACTATACAGCTCCTGTCTAGTTCCCGGGATTCTTGTCTTTGGAGCCCTGAGCCGCCATATAAGAATTCTGACTACCCTGAGGGCTTCCTGCAGTGAGGCAGCCTTGGCTCCATGGAAAGGCCATGTTTAAGCACCAGATCACCCACCAGACATATAAGTGAAGATGTCTCCATATTCGAGCTTTTGAGTTGCCCCTGGGTGAGCCCCCACCATCATAGAGCAGAAATAAACTATCCCTGTTGTACCCTGTCCAAATTCCTGGCCCATGAAATTATAAGCAAGATACAATGGTAGTTGTGAGCTTCTAAGTTTTGGGACAATTTGTTATGCATCTATAGTAACTGGAACAGATATACATCTTATTGATTCCTCTCAATCAAATCCTATTGCTGGATCAAGCTGACCAGCAGAGAACTACTATGCTTAGATTTCTCTTGAGCAGCCCTCAGGCGTGTGCCCTGCTTTGTACCAGCAAAAGGTAGCTCTTCTGTGAAGATGGTGCTGAGCATGGGATGAGCTCATTTAGAGCTTAGTGCAGGAATAATTATTTCCCAGAAGCAGCTGGTATCTGACAAACACTGTGAGTCTTATCATTGCTCAGGTTTCCCTGTTTGCTTTGACTTCTAGGAAGCTCAGATCAACTTTGTGTCCAACTTTGAACAACTATTCTTTTTTTTTATTTTAATTTTTTAATTTTTTTTATGAACAACTATTC
The DNA here is from genome assembly GCF_905146905.1 of Nyctereutes procyonoides. NCBI lineage: Eukaryota > Metazoa > Chordata > Mammalia > Carnivora > Canidae > Nyctereutes > Nyctereutes procyonoides. The sequence goes on along the minus strand of NW_026575040.1, from coordinate 23,756,079 downwards.
TTATCTCTTTGTGTCCTGCTACATTTATTTTTTAAGCCTCCTCAAAATACTTTTGGAGCAAGGTGAGTATAAATGAGTTCATGGGAGAACAAATATCCCTCAAATCACTCTAGTACTAGAGAGTTGGACTGAGCTGGTTCCAACATATAGCTCTATTATAGCTAAAAACCAAACATATTCAACATTCTCCAAAATAAAATACAAGAAACTAAAAGAGGGCAATCTAGACCAGAATTTAAAAGGAGTAATTATTTACTGCAAAGGAATACAATATTAGTAAGCAAACAACTAGGGACTTGGGCAGGGAAAATAATGCCTATTGAGCATTCCCAGGCATTTTCTAGATCCTTTATGTACACAATTTTACTTAATCATTTTTAAGCCTGATAAAACAACTGCATGGGCATAGAGTTGTCCTATTTTGCAAGTGAAGAAGCTGAAGTTCAGAGAGGTTAATACATTTGTCTAGGGTTACTCAGCTAACTGGGAGCCCTGAAATTCAAATTCCATTCACTTTCCAGTTATGGCAGGTGCTGATGACAACTGGGGCCCACATAAGTTAGAATATTTCCCCAGGCATAGATCAGATCCCATCCAAGTGAACACTGTGCAGGTGCATCACTTTTCTGGGAATAGGGTGTTGTAACTGGCCTTGGCTAAGGAGGGATTCAGTGCCCTGGGGTGCAGCTGATAAAGAAGCTGAGCTGCAGGAGAGGGAACAGTGACACACCTACAAGGGACAGCCTCTTACATAACCATCACTTCCAGAGTGGGGTGTTTTGTTTTCTTGTCTCCCTTCATGGTATCACCACTGTGACACACCCTTCTCTGGAAAATAACACTGCTTCTTCATGAAGGCTCTTGGGAAAACCTCTCAGATGTCGGTCATGGCTGCGGGTGAGGTTTCTAACACACTCACTGGTGTGAGAGCCTGGTGGGTGCTGTCACAGAGAAATGTTTGCCATTTCTTCCCAAATATGGACAGGAACTAGAGAAATGTGTTCCTGCTACTGAAATAATTCTTCTCAAAGGGTTCAGCCATGAGCAGATTGGTCAAGCATCGTGATCATAGGCTTCCGAGTGGGACTTGGACATTCTTGCACTTTGGGTCCTGATTGTTCAGCGTAATGATACCCTGCTTGCAGGGTACATTTTATTGATTCCTCTGAATCAAATCCCATTGCTCGATCAAGCCTTTGCCAGACAGTGATTTTAAGCATCAGAGAGAAGGAGCTCTAACCTGTGGGGAGAATGCCATCCAAGCTCTAGCCACAAACTGTCATTCATCTGGGTAATGCCCCTGAAACTAAGGCTTAGATTATCAAAATTTTCTAATTACCCATCTGCATGAGTGGCCTTTTGGTGATACAAGAGATATGATCTGGGTAGGGCCTGCAGCTTAACACCTCTTTCTTGCTGGCCGTCACCCCTGAAGTTCCCCCAGCAGTGGTTCACACCACTGGATCAAAAGCAAGTTTTCAGAGTAGAAGAGCCCCCTTATAACATTCTCAGATGAATAGTCAATGCTGGTATATGGAAGCCCCAAGGGGAGCTGCTGCCTTCTCTGCACTCAGCTCCTCCTCCCCACTGCCACCAGCTGGCAACTAGTACATGTGAGCTTCATGAGGTGCTGGCTCACTCCTGGCCTCCTCTAGAGCTGATTTAGAATGTCGGTATCCTTCACCTACCAGTTGGTGGGCTTTGGCACTCACTCACTACTTACTCACTCATTATTCATTCAGCAAATATTTATTGAGCTATATACTCAGGTGCCAGGCATTTGGCTAGACTGGGGATATTGGAGTAAACACAGTTCCTACCCTCATGGAGCACTTATTACATAGGAAATGGGCAATAAATTCACCAATAAATGTATCATGAGTCAGCTGTGATAAGTGCTGTGAAGAAAATAAGGAGGCTAGAGAGTGATAGGAATGGGGGAAAGTGTGTGATATTTCACCTGGGCAGACAGGGAAGTTCTCTTGGATGAGGTAATAGCCTGCTAGAAGCCAAATGCAGTGAGTGAGCCAGTGAGCAATGTAGGGAAGGCACCCCAGGCAGAGGACACAGCTGGGACAAAGACCTAAGCAGGAGAACAAGTGGTGTGCTGCTCTAGTGAGGGGGTCTGGGAGCTCGGGGTGGGGGGGACATGGGGAGGGTGGGCCATGAGGAAGTCAGAGAGGGGGATGGGTAGAAGCTGTTACTCCTGATTTCTAGTCCAAATGCCTGGGAAGCTTGAAGTAAACAATGGTGGATGAGAGCCTTCCTCCCAGAGGGTCCAAGAGCTCTATCCAAAGCTCCAGATTGCCTGGATTAGGCCCTGGAAACTGCCTGCCAATTCTCCTGGGGCTATAATCCCCATTCCTCCCCTTTGCATCCCTCTGCAAACTCCTGTAGGGGCCTCCCTGAGATGGCCTTTACAACTTTTACTTGGCCACCACCCTTCCCTACCCCTGACACTAAGGTGGGAGCAGGCCACCTTGCAGGTTGGTTCCCCTTAGCCCCAGACCTTTCAGGTCCTGCTTCAGTGCCACCCGTATGTTCCCAGCTGGTCCTCTCACCCCATTCCTGTGGTTGGGCCTGTTTGCATGGAATCACTGCAGGGGAAAGGATCCATGAGAGGGCTTATTGGGAAAACATGTCCCACCTTGCAGTTTTGGCTGGGACCCACCCTGGGTAAGTCTTTTCTGCCCTTGGGAAATTCACTGAGCACTAAGCACTGTGCTTTACATGTGTTGAGAGTTCCTGATGAATTAGGCACTATTAAATTTTATCTCTATTTTAGAGGGGCAAATGGAGGCTCTGAAAGGCTAAGTCATTTTCCCAAGGTCACACAGCTGCTAATTGGTGAAGTTTTGGCTGAAACCCAAATCTGTCTTTCCCCAGCATTCCTCCCAGAAAAATGTTAACAGTTGAGTGTATTCAGAAAGAAGTTCTGAATTGAGGATTATGAGGCTCTGTGCTCTATAACTCTGTGCTCTATAACTCCAGCTGATCTGTGTGCCTTGCCCACATTGTTTACCCACCAGGAATGCAGATCCTGGAAGCTCTTCTGTCATTCCTCACCAGTGATGGTTCTGTTATGCTGGCCTCCAAAGTGATGCTGCTCCTCTGGCCTGGAGTTCCCTGATTGCAAGGGAAAAAAAGGCCTGGATTTGAAATACTTCCTTTGATGTATAATTGTTCTTTTTCCTGACCCTAATGCCTGGCATCTTACATCAAATGTTTGCTAAGTACTTTCTGGGTATCAAGGACTGGGGATACAAAACTAATTAGGGCCTGGTCCCTATTGTCATGGAGCCCTCAGAACAGAAGACCAGGTGCCCTTTGAGATAGCTGTTCCATGACACTTTTCTTTCTGAGGAAAAAGCCAACTGCTGTCTTCCCCCACAGTTTCCTCCAGATTTACAGGTTCTTCTTGAGCACCTATTACCAGTGAGGTATGGTCTTCGGCCTGCTGAGAATACAGTGAGAAACGGGACCCTTTTAGTCTTACGGAGTTGATTGATTTGATTGAGGGGTGGGAAAGCAGGTGCAGGCAAGACAAGTACCCAAAAAACTCTATTAGCAGGCAGAACATGGGCCTCTTCTTGCTTAGTGATGTGCTTAAAAACAAAACAAAACAATTGAACAAAGACAATGCTATTTCAACAAGAAGAGCCTGAAATGAGAATAAATGTATATGATATAAAAATGTTTTCATATAACATTCAAACTGCAAATTATTTTTCAGCAAACTTAAAAAAAGTTCCACATTTACCTCATAGCTGTCCAAGAGATTTCCAGGAGATTATGAAGCTTCTGTGCAATTGTTTAAGCTTGCTTTCATTCAGCCTCCAGATGTAGAACTCAGAAAGTTGGGCCCTCATTTCCAGGAATAATGACAAAAACACAGAATTGTACACAATTTCCCTGGGTTGGAATGAGAGATGTCTCGATATAAGTTGTTTTCTATTGCTATTTCACTCAGGTATTCTTCAGAGGTTGCTAATGAGACTCCTGACCACAGGGAGAGGATCTGGCCATCACCAGAGGGCACCGAGGGAAGATCATTCATTTGGGGGACTGTTAATTAACATGCAGTGTTATACTAGTTTCAGGTGTACAATATAGTGATCCAACACTTCCATACAACACTCCGCGCTCATCACAAGTGCACTGCTTAATCCCCATCATCTATTTACCCATCCCCCCAACCACCTCCCTTCTGGGAACCATTCATTTGTTCTCTACAGTTATGAGTCTATTTCTTGGTTTGTCTCTCTCTCTTCCCTTTATTGGTTTGTTTTGTTTCTTAAGTTCCACATTTGAGTGAAGTCATATGGTATTTGTCTTTCTTTGACTTATTTTGCCATATTGTTGCAGATGGCAAGATTTAATTCATTTTTGTGGCTAAGTAATATTCCCTTTTGATGCCATTGTTTTCAAACTTCTTTTGGAAGGGATGATGGTAATGCAATGGAGCTCTTTCTGCAAGTGAATTCTTATACCAAAGGTCCACATGAACATAATTCAGATGTGGGTATGGGTCTCCCTCTCCTTGCATTTTTAGGTAAAATTCCCTAGACATCCCTGGTCCTTGCTATCCTGCGTATTTCCACAACCTGATGAAGCCCTGGCTATGATAGTCATGGGGTCTCCTCAGCTTCTGGCTCCAGCATCCTGTTTTCTCTCACATCCACCCTGATGCAGAGCCCAGCCACACATGTTTCCATGGGATAGCCATCGTGGCGAGCATTTTGTGAATCTCACAGACATCCCTGAAGATTTCATGGAGGTTAAAAGACTGTTCACTCTACTGTCAGGCTCGCCCCTTTATCCTCAGTCTTCTCTCCCACCCTGATTTTCCTAGGGTTCCCAATCCTTCCTCTACCCACAGATGCCCCCCTGCTCTACCTGGCACCTCCCCCACTATACATGCTTTTTCTCTTGGCTCCTGAAAGACTCCACCATCTTCTTGCTGCCTAAGCCAGGGATTGGGGTCATTCTTACTTCCTCTCCCTCTCAGTGTCGCAGGTCCAAATACCAAGTCCTATCTACCCCAAGTAATCCCATTTCTCCAGGCTGGATAAAATTCACTATATGGGGGCTTCTGGTGGAAGAGGGGCAGAATGAAGGGGTCTTTTATTAGCTGTAGGTGCATAATCAATGCCCTGCTTTAAATTTGAGCATCTGTTTGCTTGGGGGTGACTTTGAAGGTGAATTGATGGAGATCACGGGCAGTGGCTAAGGTTCCCCAACCCCTCCACTGCCATAGTTAGATCTCTCACTCCTCACTGTCACCATGGCTCCTCCCCACCCCGCCAACTGCAGAACACAGGACAACTGCAGAACCTCCGACCCAGACTCCCTGGACCCTCTGCTCCTTCTGACCTATTCTCTACACAGCTTTCAAGACTGACTTTTTGAAAGTTGAATCAATCCTGTTGTTCCCAGCTTCAATGGTCCTCCCTGTCCTTTGGCTAAAGACCCAGTTCTGTTACAGGATGTGCAGGGCTCACCCCAGTCTGGGCCCACCCCCATTGTTCTTGCCTCTCCCAGATCCTTGCTCTTCATTCCAGCCACATGGACCTGTTTTCAGTGCCCCAAGTACACTCATGATATCCATGCGGGACTCACTTTGCCTGGAACACTCTTCATTCCCTTTGCCTGGTGAAGCCCTCTGTCTGAGCTTTACCTTCCAGTTAGACATCACTTTCTCCCAGATGAGTCCCTAATGTTGTAGGCTAGTCAATAGGGTGTTGGCCTCGGAATTCTTTGGCACAGATCACAATAATGACCGCCCGAACTGAGGGCTTCTCTTGCCAACAGTATGCGGTAGTCCTGCTGCCCCAAGAGACCAACCTGCCCACAGTGGTATCCTCAATGTCTGGCACAAGCCTGGCACACCAAAGGTGCTCACTAAATGTGTGATGAATGAATGATTGAATGAATGAATGAATGAATGAAAGAATGCATGAATAAACAGCGTGCCAAAGGGGTGTTTCTATGTGAAAATAGATTTCGTGATGTTTCATCGATGAAAGAGACAACAGGCATTGGCAGGAGACTCTGCATGATCATTAACCTGAGGTTGCTGAGGACAGAGACTTGGAAGGACTGGAGGATTTTTGGAGGAATAAAAAATAATATGCCAAAGTCCCAAGTATACTGCCTGGGACCAGTCAGCTTTCACTAAAGGGCAGTTTCTATGCTGTCTTGTTCTCTTTGTACCTATTTTCCTTCCCCCTTGGATTGAATTAGGGGCAACCAGCAGAGTTCAGTTTCTGCCCTTGGGGAGGAGAACTTTCTACAGAATATTCTGGAAATGGAATGAGATCCTTGTGATGGTGACATCCCCACCCTGCAATCATATGATATTGAAACAGCAGCAGCATATACCAGAGGGGTGGGCAGGGGGTGGACAAGATGTCTTTTAGGTTTCCTTCCTTCTTTGGGAAGTTCTGATTCTGTTATGTCATCTTTAAAAAAATTTCTTTTGTTGCCTTGATTAAAATAGGTGTAGGGATGCTGCAAATTCAAATATAAGAGAAATCTCAGGAAAATTATGTTACTAGGAAACCAAAACGGTTTGGCATTCTTTCAAGAGAATTTCTATTCTGTCACCATATATTGTTCTTGAGGTTTTGCCAAACCACATTCCTTATCCATGGCCAGTCTTCTTTGGGCTGGACTCCCTTCCACAATGGCCAAGGCTCAACATCTCTGAGCACCAAAAGCCACTTGTTGGTTACTGCTTTTGCCGCCTTTTTTTTTTTTAAGGTATTGAGCCAGAGAGCAGACTTTTTAAGCATGCTTCTTATTCCAACCAAGAATGTAGGACATTTTGAGCTCTATCAGGAAAATACATAAGATGTTTAGGTCAACGTTCTCAATCTTAGCACTATGACATTTTGGATCAGATAGTTCTTTGTTGTGGGAGGCTGTCTTTTGCACTGTACAATGTTTTAGCAGCATTCTTGGCCACAGAGGTAGTATTCCAGTAGTACCTCCCTGGTTGTGACAATCCAAAATGTCTGTGGATATAATCAAAATCACCTCTGGTTGAGAATCACCCACCTAAATAAAAAGGCTGGAAGTCAGTCATTTGTATGTGCTGTTGGTTTACATAATTAACACATGGCACCTGAAATCTAGGGCTTACAAGGCAGGACCTCAATGTGATTAAGAGCAAAGATCCAGGACAGCTCAGGTGGCTCAGCGGTTTAGTGCTGCCTTCAGCCCAGGGCCTGATCCTGGACACCCAGGATCGAGTCCCATGTCAGGCTCCCTGCATGGAGCCTGCTTCTCCCTCTGCCTGTGTCTCTGCCCCTCTCTCTCATTAATAAATAAATAAAAATCTTAAAAAAAAAAAAGAGCAAAGATCCAGAAGCCAGTTGACCTGAATTCATTTTTCTGGATTTCCTGCCTCCAAGTTATTACCCTCGGTGAGCTTTGATTTCTTCTTCTGTGAAATAAGGCAGTGATAGTATTTACCTTACTAAAGAGTCAAGAGGATTAACAGATAATGTTTGTAAAATGCTTCTTACAGTGCCCCATTCTTAATAAGGCTGTAATCCTTGTGGCTTAGTATTGTTTGTGACAAAAACTTCTCAGACTGAAAGAGATAATCTATTCTTTGGCAGATAACTTAAATTCCTGCATGCTTTTGCATTGGGCAGCATAGTCTAACTGATGTTACAAAGAATCCTGATGGTTAAGTGGCTGAACATAAAGTGTCTTTCCCACTCACTCAATTGCCCATCACTGGTATTTCTGGTAGGGTTGGTGCCCTGGGCAGCCCCAAGCAGTGACTTGGGGACCTATGTTCCATCTTATGGCCCCTTCACAAGGATCTTTCCTGAGTATGAATGTTCTATGAATTAAAAAAAAAAAGGAATTCTGAAATCAAATAATTTGGAAAAATAATGTACTTCTAACTTCTTTCTTGAAGATTCAAAGTATCCATTTGAATATGAAGAACTTCCATGAGTTATGTACTTTTTTTAAAAAAATTTTTATTTATTTATGAGAGAGAGAGAGAGAGAGAGAGAGAGAGAGAGGCAGAAGCAGGCTCCATGCAGCGGGAGCCCGACGTGGGATTCGATCCCGGGTCTCCAGGATCGCGCCCGGGGCCAAAGGCAGGCGCCAAACCGCTGCGCCACCCAAGGATCCCCATGAGTTCTGTACTAAGAAACCTTTTGAACTTTGTGTAACCCAATGTTTCTCTCTCCCCTTTCCCCCTTTGCTTATTTGTTACTTAAATTCCACATATGAGTGAAATCATATTTATTTGTCTTTCTCTGACTGCTTATTTCACTTAGCATTATACTCTCTAGCTCCATCCATGTCATTGCAAATGGCAAGGTTTCATTCTATGACTGAATTATTCCATGGGGGTCTGTATACCTCACATCTTCTTTATCCATTCATTAGTCAATGGCACTTGGGCTGTTTCTATAATTTGGCTATCGTTGATAATGCTGCTATAAACATTGAAATGCATGTATCCCTTTGAATTTGTATTTTGTATTCTTTGGGTAAATACCCAGTAGTGCAATTGATCAATCATAGAGTAGTTCTGTTTTTAACTTTTTGAGGAACCTCCATACTGTTTTCCTGAATGGCTGTACCAGTTCACATTCCCACCAACAGTATAAGAGTGTTTTCCTTTCTTCACATCCTCACCAACACCTGCTGTTTCTTGGATTGTTGATTTTAGTCATTCTGCCAGGTGTAAAGTGATATCTCATTGTAGTTTTGGTTTATATTTTCCTGATGATGAGTGATGCTGAGCATCTTTTCATGTGTCTGTTGGCTATCTGAATGTCTTCTTTGTAAAAATGTCTATTCATGTCTTCTGGCCATTTTTTAATTGGATTTTTTTGTTTTTGAGTATTGAGTTGTATAAGTTTTTTTTTTTATCTTTTAGATACAAACCCTTTATCAGATATGTCAGTTGCAAATATCCTCTCCCATTGAGTAGGCTGTCTTTTAGTTTTGCTGATGGTTTCCTTCACTGCTACTTTGTACCATTCTTTTAAAAATCTATTCTGGAGACACCTGGCTGACACCATTGGTGGAGCATGCAACTCTTGATTTCAGGGGTGTGAATTTGAACCCCATGTTGGATGTAGAGCCTACTTAAAAGAAAAACCTATTCTGGACATCTTTGCATGTCTATTCATATGGTTCTTATCTTCCTACCATTTTAATAACTGCATAGCATTTTATTTTATGAATATATCATAAATACTTGTTTTTTAAATTACATAATTTAAAGTTTTACTTTTTATTTATTAAAATTTTTTTAAAGATTTTATTTATTTAGTCATGAAAGACACACACACACACACACACACACACACACACACAGAGGCAGAGACACAGGTAGAGGGAGAAGCGGGCTTCATGCAAGGAGCCTGCCGTGGGACTAGACCCTGGGTCTCTAGGATCAGGCCCTGGGCTGAAGGTGGCGCTACACGCTGAGCCACTGGGCTGCCCTAATTTAGTTTTAAAGGCTAAATGGGCTTACATGATTCAGGACTAGACACGGAAAAATTTTTATAGACAGAAAGAAAACAACCGCAGACTTTGGAAAACAACTCCATTGTTCCTACTGTGGTCCCTCTAGGAGTTGCTTGTTCTCATTTTTACTGTAAATATAACCTCTGCACAGTCATTCACAGAACAATCTCTCCATATTATGTTATATTTTATTTTCAAATAAAAATATACTACCTCCTGATAGGGGATATGAGAAAGGCTTAGCACCACTTACATAGCATTCCTATCTAAAGGACATAGTCTGAATTTAATGATGATAAAGTATCAGAAAAACCCAAATTGAGGACATTGTACAAAATAGTTATTCTTGCAAGTTTTCTGCAATTCTGGAGTTATATCTAAAATAAAGTAAAATTGAATAAAAATACAAATGTAATGCCTTCATTTTTATTACTGCCCAAAGACCTATAAATGCAGCTTGAAATGTTTACTTAGAACTGGTTGACTCATGACTCATTAACCTTCAGAAAAATCACAAAAATTTAGCTTTCTTTGTCGATGTTGCTTATCACTCACCATCTTTCATGCCTGGCTCTGTAAACCCATAATCTATCAGCTCACCACTCTTTCCCATACTTGCCTTCCTCTCACTGAATTTGTCCATTCAGCCACTGGCTCCTGAACATCAAAATGCTGTGTGGCATCCTATCTACCTGACCATGGTTTTGTGTGTATCTATGTCATGTTCTCTCCATGTGGAGCATACAAACTGGGACCTTTTTTTTTTTAAAGATTTTATTTATTTATTTATTTATTCGAGAGAGAGAGAGAGAGAGAGAGAGAGAGAGAGAGAGAGAGAGAGAGGCTGAGACACAGGCAGAGGGAGAAGCAGGCTCCATGCAGGGAGCCTGATGTGGGACTCGATCCTGGGACTCCAGGATCACACCCTGGTCCTAAGGCAGGTGCTAAACCGCTGAGCCACCCAGGCATCCCCAGCTGAGAACTTTTGGAATATTCAACATTTCAGGTTCAGATAAAAATTGTAGACATTTTCCTAAAACTATTTTTTTCTCTTTGCCACATCTTAAAAGATACTTAGACTTGAATATTCTCTCCTCTCCTCTTGATTAGGATAATGCTGCCTTTATGCATTAACTTTTAATCCCTATGTACCTTCCTGGCCCTTCTCTTCCCACCCCCATGATTAGGAAGTTTCCATTTGTCAGAAGGGTTCCAGGACTTTCATGCTGTAGAAAGACTGGAGCAAAGAGGCTGGAGGGGGAGGAGGAGGGGGAGAGTTTAGCTGGAAAATTGAAGTTGATTAGTGAAGTGCAGAGAGAGAGAGAGAAACCGAGACAGAGAGAGAGAGAGACAGAGAGAGGAGGAAAAGAAACACATGTGAGGGCAAACGGGCATATGGCAAGTAAGAAGCTCTGTAATGTGTTCAGAGGAAGAGAGGGGACAAAAAAGAGATTTAAGAAATGTTACTGGGAGTCATGAACTGGAGAGGTGAAAGTAAAAGGTCTGTGTGTGGGGGGTGTGGTGTATTAAAAGACCCCCTCCCGTGATGCCTGGGGACTCAGTGGTTGAGCGTCTGCCTTTGGCTCAGGGCGTGATCCCTGGGTCCTGGGATAGTCCTGCATCAGGCTCCCATAGGGAGCCTGCTTCTCCCTTTGCCTATGTCTCTGCCTCTCTCTCTGTGTCTCTCATGAATAAATAAATAAAATCTTTAAAAATAAATAAATAAAAGAACCCCCAAAAGGTAAAAAAGCAGCTGATCTCAGGGAGAGACAGAAGGTGACACCCACTGTGCTGGAGGAGTAAGTTTTGTCTTCCTCCTAAGAGCAATGGGAAGTCAGGAAGTGTTTTAAGCAGGCACGGAGACCCATGATCAGAGCTCTTTTTCAATAATCTTATGCCTGCAGTGTGGAGAAAGATTGGAGGGGCAAGGATGTGTGTGGGGAGAGCAGAAGTCCAGTGAGAGATGATAAAGGAGGTTGGTGCAGTGAAGCTAGAGAGAAGGGAGCAGGTTCCAGAGATATTTAGTAGATAAAATCAGTAAGACTCAGTGATGAATTGAAATTGGGGATGGGAAGGTGATGGTGAGGAAGCTGGCTACACTGTAGATTTCTGGCTAATGTAACAGGATTGGGTGTGCTAAAAGCAGTGGAAGAGGCCAGTTTGGAGATAAGATCATGAAATCAGATTTGGCACTTGTCAAGGAGGAAAGAATCTTCCTCTCTACCCGTCTTGGGTTCATTGGCTGCATGCAGCCCTGTAAATTACACTAGCAAAAGACAGATTAGCCAGAGAAAAACAAACAAGTGTATTGACTTGTGCATTACACATACACATGGGAGTACCCAGAGGTGACTAACTCAAAGGAGTGGCTAGAAGTTGAGGTTGTACACCATCTTAACAAACAAACAAAAAAACCAATGAAGTTTTTAGATAAGTGACAAGACAAAGGGAAAGTACCTTGAGTTTTAGGGCAACAAGTTGTAGGAAGGCAAATAATTAGTAATTAGTAGAAAATAAGGGCCAGTTAATAGTTTGTTATATAGGTTCCTTGGTGTCATCTCTGAGTGGGTGATGGTTGTGAGTTGTCTCTGGTGATGAACTTCTGTCCATCCTGGTAGAGGGGGACACCTTTACAAGTTTATGTCCTGCATTTAGACAAATAGGGAAAAGCTTGTCTTTGCCTCTTCTCAATTGCTTTCAGCTTAAAATAATCCTTATGTCAAAGAGGCATTATTTGACGTGGTCTATTCTGCTACCCTTCACCTTGATGTAGGTACAAAGTGTTTGTATGAATTTACTAGGGCTGCTATAACAAAGTGCCACACACTGGGTGGCTTAAAGCAACAGAAATGTATTCTTTCACAGTTCTGGAAGCTGGAAGTTCGAAATCAAGATACTGGCAGGGCCATGCTCTTGTGAAGGTTCTAGGGAAAGATCCCTCTTTGCCTCTAACAGCTTCTGGTGGTTGCTGGTAATCTCTGGCCTTCCCTGGCTTATAGCTGCATCACTCTGATCTCTGCCTCTATCATCACATGCCCTTCTTATTGTGTATCTATGTCTGTGCCTTCTCTTTTTATAAGGGCATCAGTCAAATTTAGAGGTAGGGGCCACTCTAGTCAATACGACCTCATCTTTAACTAATTACATCTACAGTCCCTATTCCAAGTAAGATCACACTACAGGAGCCTAGGGTTGGTTGGCACTTTAACATTGTCTTTTTGGAGGACACAATTCAGCCCAATGCAGTGCCTATCCCCCTTCCAAGTGGAGTGGCTAAGGGACAGTTGGCTGTGTGGAACTGTAGTGGTAGTGCTGCAGAGAGGGGGGAAAGATGGCAAGAAACAAAGGGTGACAATGTCATGTGAAAAGTACTAACCCAGGGATATGAAGGAAATGTAATTGTAGAGCTAGGAAGTGGGGGCCCTGGAAGAGAGAAGGCAGAGGAGGACCACAGAGAAAATGTTAAAATGGAATCCAGTGCTGAGTAGGAAGATTCTTTAGTTAGACAAGGAGCAGTGTCAGGGCAGAAGCATGAAGACTTGAGTGCCCATTTACAGTTGGGGGACTGCCTGTGTCAGTCTTGGGGTGGCTAGAGTGCAGGGGAACATGTGGCGTTGGGTCTTCAGGGATTTGGGTTTAATCCTGAAGACTTTGTGTGTAACTATGAAGACAAAGGAGAGCCATGGAGGGTTTCTGGTAGGATCCACAAGATGTGGTTTGAGTTTTAAATGAAGGCTAGCAAGCCCACATTGTAAATGGACCACAGAGGATTTGTGGCAGTTGTGGTGAGCATGGAAGGGTACCATCTGCCCTGACTGTCCGCTTTCCCACATACCTCACTCTGATTCTTGACTTTGATTCCCACCCCTGGCCTCTCTGTGGTTTTGCTGGCCATCTGGCCTGAGAGGCCATAAGACAGTTTTAGCTTTGTTTATCCATCCCTCTCCTCCTGTTGGCATGCGGGATTTTGACAGCTACTTCATGGTGTTAGGAGAAGGGGGAAGTTTGGACATCAAAAAGTGATGCACATGAAAGGCAGGTTTTTAAGCCAGAAAACATTTTATACAAGTCTGATTTTGGAGTCAGGCAGACCTGAATGCACTTTTATTTAAACAGCTTTATTGAGATATAATTTATATAGCATAAAATTCACTGTTTTGAAATATACAGCAACAATTTTTCATATATTCAGAGAGTTATGGAAGATCACCTTGATCTAATTTTAGAAAAATTTCATCATCCCCAAAAGAAACCTTGCACTCGGGGAACACACCCTGACTCCATCCTTTCACAGCAGTGTGACTATGGGCAACATACTTAGCCTCTCTGAGCCCTGGTTTCTTCATCTTATAAGTTGAAATTGTAACACACAATCTCATGGGCTTATTTAAGGGGTGAATGAGAGAGTAAATAACACCCTTAGCACATGGTCTGGCACAGTGTTGGCCCCCAATAGATTTGAGTTCTCTAAATACAATGTCACCAGCTATTTTTCTGTCCATTTAGTCAGAAACCACTCTGAACAGTTATTCATGAATCATTGTCACAGCATCCAAATTTTTTTTAGGAGCTTACAGTCCTTATACTTAACCTGATGCTTTTTTTTTTTTTGCACACAGACACACACATGCACACACACAATTATACCAACACGTCACACCTCACAAATTTACACACATGGATAAATATGCTAATACAATACACATAGAACTAAGCAGGCTTTGAGAAATTCAGAGAATTTCTGAAATATTTCTATGCTTGTAAAGCTAAACTGTTCTTTAATTGTGTGTGTGTGTGTAATATATATATATGTAAGGTATATATATATATACATATATAAGGTACCTTATATATGTAAGGTATTTACTATCTCTCTAACCTAAAGTTAATAGTAACAATTTCTTGGGCTGCTCCCATATACCAAGTTTAGGCTTAGATATTTTTAATTTTTTTTTAATTTTTTTAATTTTTTTTATTCATTTATGATAGTCACACACAGAGAGAGAGAGAGGCGTAGAGACACAGGCAGAGGGAGAAGCAGGCTCCATGCAGCGGGAGCCCGACGTGGGATTCGATCCCGGGTCTCCAGGATCGTGCCCTGGGCCAAAGGCAGGCGCCAAACCACTGCGCCACCCAGGGATCCCAGGCTTAGATATTTTTATATGTATCTTTATCTTTGCCTTGACCCTGAAAGTTAAAGTCAGTATTCATATCACAAAATAGGAATTATAATTACCCCTATTTTGTAGGGAAGGAGAAAGGAGGTTCAGAGAAGTTAAGTTTCTTGCCCAAGGGCATGTACGAGGTAAAGGAGTCATCAGGATTTGAACTCAGGACCTCCTCATAATGATGGGTAACACATAGGTTCAGGTTAGGCTCTCTCCAGATGCTCCTAGGAATTTACTTTTAGAAGACAGGTAAGCTGATTCTCAGAGGCATCAATGGGTGATAAGGCTGGATATAACCCCCAGAGCTACTTTCACTGTGGTAGGGGCTGCCACTTTAATGGCCTGAGCAACACACTCAATCCTGGGAAAATAGAAGAATCCTCCAGGGAGCTTTAAAAATATCTAGATTTCCTGGCTCCAGTCCAGTTTGCTTATAGCAGAATTTTCTAGGATGGATCTTAGAATCAGTATTTCTGAAAAACTTCCAAGAGACCATTTTAGACAGAAAATATAGAAGCTATAAAATGCAGTCGTACAAGAAAATATAGGCATTTTGAAATTTACATTTTACTATAAGCAAAGTGGATACACAAATGATAATTTGAGGAAAAGAGTTGTGCCACACATGGCAGGTGGTGTGTGAATTAGGGTGCCACACTAACTGCTATATGTATAAGCCCATCATTCTCTATGGCTTAACACAACAAAAATGAGCTTGGGTGCTCAAAAGTGGTCCACGGTGGGTGGTCCTGTTTGGCTAGTAGCTCTTTTGCAGGTAGGGATCCAGGAGCCCAGGCTCCCTCCATTCTGTGTGCCTCTGTCTTTAATACATGACTTCCACAGCTGTTGGAGAAAGGCAGCTAAGGAGTTAGGGGGCAGTTTTGTGAACTGAGCCTGGGAGTTGAGCACAAGGCTTTCCCCATGCTCTTTCTTCACCAGCTAGAAGTCAGTCTGTGGATGGATATGTCTAAGCACTAGGGAGCCTGGTGTGACTACTCCAAGGAGGATAAAGAAAGGGGTTAGGTGAACTGTTAGCCTGACAATACTTCCTGCCAGTGGGAAGCAGTAAAGGAATATAGTTCCACACTGTTGGGAGAGATATAGATTGCTACAACATTTTGGAATTAGCAATGAAAATGAAAAACACACACATTATTTCACCTAACAGTTCCATTCCAGAGACCCTCTTTCATAGAATAAAAGCAGGGTGTATAGAAAGATATGTTCTAGGATGTTTACTGTGATGTCATTCATAGTGACAAGAATAGGACATGAAGCTTCCATCAATAGGAGAATAGTTTAATGGATTGTAATTATCTATATGGGAGATTTTGTGGTTTAGAAAAGTTGACTAAGAGGTATTCCTATGAAGTATTATTAATGAGAAAATCAAGAGTCAGAGAAATGTATATGATTTTTTAAGGGATAAATCAAAGGATAATCCATATCTCCCTTTTAAACTTCTCAGTACTGTCATCATTGTCATTATCAATCTGTCCTGGTCTGCATATTTACATATGATTGATGAACATAGAGAAAGGTTGTTAACATTAGTGACCTGGCCTGAGGACTGGATAAAAGGGGGACAGAGGTAGAACATAAGGTAATCCCCCTAATACTACATTTAAAGAGGTAGCAATTAAAAAACAGCATGGGTGATAAGACGACGTAAATGTTATTTGTATATATAATATATATTCCTAAAGAAATGCATGAATTTATGGTCATAGATATATCAGTGATGTTTATGTAGGGTGGCATTTCAGGTGAGTTTTATTCTCTTCTTTATATCTTTGTATATTCAAAATTTTACAAAAAATGTCTGTTACTTTTATAAACGTGAGGGAAATCAGTGAAACTTTGTCATCATATTTAAAAAGCGCCTTCTGAATGATACTGATGATTAGCCAACCTTTGTTATTAGGGATTGACCTAGGGAGCTAAAAAAATGGAATTTCAAGCATCAGAAAGCAGGGTGTTAAAACAACTTCTGTGGAAAGGGGTCTTGCTGGGACCCCAGAAACTATTCCCCATGAACCACTTCCTACCTGCAGCATGAAAGGCTGGCTCTGAGTGGGGAAATGATCAGCTGGGACATGAGGTGTCTTCCTTTGGAAAGGGCAGAGTTTGGGGAAGGTGAGGGATCGACTCCTGGTAAGTGTCAGCTTGGGGTTTAGGTGCAGGCTTCTAACATCTGAAAGTTTTAGGTCAGATAAAGGACACCTGGTGGATAGGTGGGTGGCAGGAAATCAGTGATGCTCAACGGATGGAGCAGGGGCATTGTTACCAAGAGGACTAGAGTTTGGATCTGGGCCTGCCACTCACAAGCCATGAGACCTTGGAGCTATTACTCCACCTGCCTGGACCCAAGTTTTCTCATTAGAAAAGTGAAGATAGGGGCACCTAGGTGGTTCAATGAGTTGAGCATCTGCCTTCAGCTCAGGTCATGATCCCAGGGTCCTGGGATTGGGTCTCACATCGGGCTTCCTGCTCGGCAGGGAGTCTGCTCACCCTTTCCCTCTGCTTGTGCTCACTTGCTCTCTCTCTCTCTCTCTCCCTCTCGAATAAATAAAGTAAAATTAAATTAAATTAAATTAAAAAGAAAAATGAGGACAATGCTGTCTCCCTAGCAGGTTTGTGGTAAAGAAAGGAGACGATGCACGTGGATGCTGGTGGTGGCTTGGAGAATGCCAAGGTCATAGTCTGGGGAGAGCTCATCGCTGAGCTCAGTGGGTAATGGAAGAGCAGAAGAGCGAGGAGCACCAGCAAGGTGAGGAGTGAGGGCTGTCTTCTGTAGCAGCCTTGGCTCAAGGAAGCATGGGCCACTAGGAAAGGGCAAAGGCAGAAGCAAGCTTGGCAGAGGGACTCTGCATCTCCTATCTCCTTCACCCTCTGGACTCAGCTTCTTGTCCTGTCCCTCCCCCAGCCCTTCAGTAAATTCTTGTGGATTAAAATTAGGTGAGTGTTACAGACCGAATATTTGTGTCCTCCCCACCGTCCTGCCCAAATTCATAGGTGGAAGCCCTAACCCTCAGTATAGTTGTATTTGGAGATGGGGCTTTTAAGGAAGTAAAGTTCAATGAGGTCATAAGGGTAGGGCCCCGATCCAGTAAGATTAGTGTCCATTTCAGAAGGGACCCCAGAGAGCTCACTTTCTCTTTTAGCTTATGCACCAAGGAAAGGCCATGTGAGGACCTAGCAAGCAGGTGGCTGTCTACAAGCTCTGATAAGAGGCCTCCCCCAAAACTAAACCCTGTTGGACCCTTCACTTGGACTTTCCAGTCTCCAGAATTGAGAAAAAGAAAATTCTAATGTTTAAGCCATGCACTCTGTGGTATTTTGTGAGGCTTTAGTTATAAATAATAAGATTCCTTTATTCCATTTAGTATTAACAAATGTGCTACTCAAGACTGACATAGAACCGTGACTTTCACAATGTTCTGAGCCCAGCAAGGAGACAGATGAATAAATAGGATGGATGGTCTGCTTGACAGAGGAAATACAGAGCACTCTGGGAGCCAAGAGAAGGGCACAGAGATCTGGCACATGTGACCTAGGATTGGCTAACCAGGTCCCAGTAGTGTTTTAAAAATTGGGAAATCTCATAAAAATCTAGACTTCTATCTTTTCTTGAAAAATCAAACTCTGGTCACATCAGCCCTGCATTTTCCCAGCTGCCACTTTCAGAGACACCGTGTTCACCACTGTCCCCACTACTCCCTATTGTCTCCTTGCTCAGCCAGATGCCCTCGCTTATGTTGTGTCATGTGGTCATAAATGTTGCCTTTTTTATGCTCATAAAAGTGCAGAGTTAATGATGGATTTCTCCCTCTGTTAGCTGGGGAGCGAGGTTAACTCAAACTAGGCCCCAAACCAAAATGCTAATACCGTGAAGGTCTCTTGGCACAATATTTTATCACTCAGGAAATTTCAGAGCTGGGAGAGTGTTTGGGGTAAGATAGTCTAAAAATCTCGTTTTGCATTTTGGAAACAGACATCCAGAGAGCTGAAGTCACCCATCTCAGGTCACATAGCTAAAGAGTAGGTAGTAATGAGAGCCCAGGGTCCCTGATGCCTAGCCTGATGCTTTTCCTATTAAATCATTTTTTTCTCCATCTTATCTTGGTAGGAAAAAAAAAGTATCAGTTTGCCACATAGAATTGGGAAAGTATTGTCATGTGATATTTAATCCATGTTTGGCCCCCCTTTTTTTCAACACTGTCAGAGGAAATTATCAAAAGAAAATTATTGGAAAGTGTTAGCCATGTATTATGGCTTCCAAGCCCATGAGCACAGATGTCCACTGGCAAAGTTGAAATAAAATTGGAAGAAATTAAGACTCATTTTGTTTTCCAGGCCCTGGTAATAAAAAATTCTTGCTGCAGATGAGTGCTCAGGCTCAGTCTCTTCCCCTTATTATCAAACAAAAGCAGAACACAACGAAAATAGAAACTAATGCAGAAATCTGCTCTGGTTTCTTCTTTTGTGTACCAATGTTTTTGTTGGTCAAATCACATTATGGAGCAATCATTACAATGGCTTATCTTTCTAGGCCCCAAAGTACATATTAAGAATGTGAAAGGAGGTCCATCATAAAGCAGGATGATATGAGATCCCTATCTCTTTAGGTCTCTGTGTCCCAAACTGGTGGTGGAGAGAGTAATTAAGCATGAAGTCCATCAAAGAATGAAGGAGATGAGAAGTTGTGTCAACTGGCTATGGGCTTTGGAGACAGACTTTCTGGGTTCCAACCTCTGTTCTGTCATTGACTAGCAGTCTGACTTTGGGTGAGATGCTTAACCTGTTGGTGCCTTCATCTCCTGATCAGTGAAACAGGGCTGATGATTCGGGTTCCTGCCTTCCAGTATTATTTTGAAGATTCAGAACACTAAATCCCAGTGTCTGGCTTGATAACTGGTAGCTGGACCATCACAGCAGGTGACCAAGACTCTGTCATTGACCACACTGTGGTCAGGCTCCTCTGAGCCCTCTATTTGGTTAGGCCTCAACCTTGGGCTTCTTTGTCTGTTCCTGCAAAACCTAGTTTTAGAATCCTAAATCCTACTAAGTTAGTTTAAAGAAATCCCCCATCTGTGATATATGATCACCCTGATATATGATCAGATTCTTCATTCCCCACACCCTTGGTATCTGATCACCCTGACCTGCCTTCAGCAAGAATCCTGTTAAGTTGGTTTAGCAAGAATCTCCTCCCTATAATGTCTCTTCTTTGTATTTTTCCGTGCTCTGACTCCTCACTCTGCTCCACTCACTGGCTGTAAATCCTTACTTGTCCTTGCTCTTTTGGGAGTTGAGCCCAATCTTTCTCCTTGACTGCAATACCCCCATCAGAGCGTGCAAGGCTTTTTATGTTCACTCTCTCATTTAATTTTTGCAAAAAGCTTGAGGGCAGGCATTATTACCTAATTTTACAGATAAGGAACTGAGTCAGAATGGCTAAATGGCTGCCCAAAGTCAACCAGCTTATAAGTGTCAGGGAGGGAGTTTGAGCCTGGAGCCTGTGCCCATGCCCCTCTGGCGCTGTGGGAGGCTTGATGAGTGTTGGGCACAGATGAAAGATGGGATGCAGGAGGAGAAACAGGGAAATGGATCTGATGATATTCAGTGCAACACAGGGCCACATATACGGGAGTCTTTGAGGCATTGCTGGGGGCTTAGAATCAGCCCTCCCTGAGCTGACATTCCATGCTGAAACCTTTGCCAAGATAGTAAGGGTGATCTGGGAGATGAGAGTGAGTGGTGTGTATGTGTGTGTGTGTGTGTGTGTTTGTGTGTGTGTGTGTGTGTGAGAGAGAGAGAGAGAGAGAGAGAAACAATGAGAAAGATGAGATAAATTTTCTGCATTATCTCCTATGATAATTTCAGAGAGGGTTCTTGGTCTATGGACTGGTGTCCAGACTCCATAGCCTATTGCATCAACCCCACTCTCCTTCATGAGAGGGGACACCGTGGCAATGGGGCCCTCAGCCCTGGGGCCGTAGAGCACTTGAGCTAGATGTGGTCTTGTGCAAGCTCTTCAATGTGGAAACCCAGAGAGGCTAAATTGATTTGTTTAGATTCATAGAGAAGCAGAGTTGGGTCAGAAACTAGATATCCTCATTTATTAATTCATTCTATAAATATCTGTAGATATTGAGCACGTACTTTGTGCCAGAGACACTAGCCTACCCCACCTTCTCCAGTTGAGGATAAGATTCCATCTCTTCTTTGCTCCTTTCTTAATTCATCACTGGATACTTTCTGGGCACCAGGCCCTGCCAGGGCAGTGGTGGGATCACATGATGTTTTAGCAACATGGAGATTTTATTTTATTTATTTTTTAAAAAAAATTTTTAATAATAAATTTATTTTTTATTGGTGTTCAATTTGCCAACATACAGAATAACACCCAGTGCAACATGGAGACTTTAATGAGCACCCTCCCCTGATCCCAGGCCTCCCGGGGAGAAGGGCGTGGCCATTGGCCCTCACTGTCCTTTCCAGATGTCTGCTCCTTTCTCTCTGCCCGTCTGCATCCTCATCCGCACATTCATGTTCCCAGTATTTGTTTGTTCATGCCAACAGCCTCCACTTTCTTCCCTCTGCAGGCTCTTTTCTGGGCTGTCTACAGTCTGCCTCTTTCCAAAAGATAAAGTGGCTTGTCTAATGTTGTGTGCCAGTTCCATCACGGGCTCTAGTATTTAGACTTAGACTGGGGATAGGTTCACTGGGGAAGGACGGGAGAAATGGACTATTTTTTAAAAGCCTACCAGAAATGTTGTGTAGAAATTCAGGCTTTTTCGAAAAAACTTATATGCCTAGTGCCTTGCTTTTCTATCAATCTCCACCCTTTCCACACATTCTTTCTCACATCACCACCTTGGCCTCCAGGTGTTCGTGTTCTGTTCATTAGAGAGACCTGAGTTTGATTTCCAACCCCACCCTTCAGTAGTGCTATGACTTTGGGCAGGTTGAATAATTAGCATTTGAGGCCTCAGTTTCCCTTTCTGTAAAACTGGAAACTATTGGTGAAACTATATCTGAAATGCATGACAAGTGTGTAGTAAATGTGAATTTCCTTCCCCTTTGACTGCCCCAAAGGATTTGTTCTCATAGAGGAGACCATCTATCTTTTTCTGTTTCAGAATGTTGTCACTCCCCCTTTCTGCTGGAAGTGGGGTTTGGCACCAAGAAGCCAGGTTTGGCCCACTCTTGTCAGGGTGGAGAATAGTGCTGAAGGACTTTGCAGGGACTGGAGGGCACTGAGAAGGAGCTGGTCATTTCCCCTTGGATTAGCTGCTGGCCTCTGGGGGGCCTCTGCCCAACCCTGCAGCAGGTGGTCCCTCCCTGGACCCCAGTGCCTTGTGCTCTCCATTGGGGGGCTTCAGGGGAGCCAAACAGGAAGTGAGCATTGTCACATGGGCAACACCCAGAACTGTTAGCCAGGGGTCAGGGCTCAGCTCTGCACTTGGTGTGTGCATTTGCGTGTGCCTGTGCATGTACATGTGTGTGGGCCCAACTGTTTTAAGTTTGCATATATGTGTCCCCGAGTGTATTTCTCACAGCTTCCTGAGAGTGGAGGAAAGACTTCTTTTGGGTGTGAAGAGCCAAGAGATCTCTACCCCTGCCTCCTCACCCAGCCATGCAGGATTGGCCAAATGACCTCTTCTACTTTGATTCTGTGATGAACCATGTGATTGGCTCTCAGCTGGCTGCCAGACACCTCATCTGGGCATCAAGTCTGCAGGTCAGCTTTGTGGCCCAGAGGGTGGCCTGGCTGCAGAGCTAAGGAGGTCAGCTTGATGGTAAATCTGTGCAGTCCCTAGTCCCTAGTCTCTGAGTATAGAGCCACCAGGAGCTCCACGGCAGAGGTTTGGGTAGAAGGCTCCTGAGGGACAGGTGGGTAAAGGACACCAGACATCACAACTAACTGTAGGGAAGCCCCAGGCTGGCCCAGTAGACCTGCATGGAAGGTCGAGGTCCTTTTCTGCCTATCCAGTCATTTGGATTCCATTGTACCTTCTTTCCGAATTAGTCCTCATAGCCATCACTCCAAGCACCCATCTCCTCCCACTTACTCCCACTGCTCATGTTGTCTATCTTTGAAACTGCAAGTGCCATGCTGCCTGAGAATGACATGGGAGCCCTAACCAGGCCTCAGTGCAGCCCCTGGTGCCAGAAGACTCTTATAATGCCAGTAATATGAGTTTGTGGGTCAGAGTGGCTTGGCCTATTGTGACTAAGTGCACATGGCCCATATCCATACACCTGTTTTGAGAGGTCTCTAGAAATGTCTGCATCCTGTAATTTAGGATCAAGGGCCCTAGTACTAGGGGGCAGTGTTGAGGGAAGACCATTCCTTCATTTTTACTATGGAGCTATAAGACCTTACCCAGACTTCAGATCTATCCATTGCAAGAGTCCCAGTGAATACCTCCTGAAAAGACTTTCTTCAATACTTCAAAGCTTAATTCTCTTAGAAATTCTTATGATTCTTTTTTGTAGCTCTAGTGTCTGGCAGAGTACTTGGAATGTAGTAGGACCTTAATAGATGTATGTTGAAGAATGAGGTGTAGATACCTGCTAAATCTTATCAGACATCCTTACTCTAGTTAAAAAAAAAAAGAGTGTTCAGTCTTTCCCACTATATAAGCATATGGCAAGGCTGGACAGGTGACTGAAGAGAGCTCTTGTCAGTTTGGGAGCTGGTCTACACCAGTCCTACTGACTCCCCCGATAGGGGGATGCCAATTTTATATGACTAGCTCAGAGAGTTCAGAAAATAATGAAATCCCTAAGCTGTTGGTCTTTTGGTCCTTTTGGGTCCTTGTCTGAGGAACCTATACATAGTCCAGGCATCACTGTCCAGGAAGCTGCTGCTGCCCCTCCTGTGAGCAGCCTCAAAAATGGAGTGGCTGCTGTCATTGGGCTGTTAGAGCCTCATGGGAATCTGGAAGGTCTGTAGTAGTTTCCCTCGTGATGTGACACGCTGCCCACGTTGGGAAAAATGGTTTAACTGGTTACCTGAATGTTGTCCACAGAACGCTGGGAGGCAGAGGGAGGAGGGAGAGCAAGTAGGAACTTGTCCCACTCTACCCAGGGAATTTCTCTCTCTGTCTCTTCGAAAGAATGAGACAAGGCTGATGATCCCATTAGCCCCTAAAGACAGGAGGAAAATTGCCTTAGGGCCTGCCCCACTCCATGTGAAGCAGAAACTTGGCAAATGAAGTGCCCAGACTCAGAGACCCTCAGACCTTAAGGGGACTCCTGTGAGTATCTGTGCTAGCCTCCTCTTTTTAGAAGCATGTCACTTAATTTTCAAACAGTTGGGGATTTTCTTGTTATCTTTTTGTTATTGATTTTAGCTCAGAGAACATACTCTGTAGGATTTCAGTTCTTTGGGTTGTGTCAAGACTTGTTTTATGGCCCTACAAATGATTGATTTTGATAAATGTAAAAATTTGATAAACTTTGAGAAACATGTGGGTCTGAGAGTTGTGGGGTGCAACATTCTTTGTGAGTTAATTATGTCAAGTCTGTATATTGTAGTATCCAAATCTTGGATATTTTTGCGATTTTTTCCCCTATTTGTTCTGTCAGTTACTGAGAGGCATATTATTAAATCTTCCATCATGACTCTGGAGTGTATATTTATTTTTTAATTCTGCCAAGGTTTGCTTCATCCTTTTGAAGTTGTACTACGAGGTACAATTAAATATGGAATTGCTGTGGCCTCCTGGTGGACGGAATCTTTACCATTATTAGTCTCTCGTAATCTTGCCTCAAAGTCTACTTTGACATTAGTTCAGCTCTACCAGTTTCCTTATATTTATGTTGATATGGCATATCTTTTTCCTTCCTTTGCTTGATCTTCTTGTATCCTGATATTTAAAGTGCGTCTTTTATAATTTCTGTCTTTTGATAGACCTTTTAGGACCACTTGCGTTTCATATGATTATTGATAGAGTGGGTTTAACTTTACCGTCGTATGTTTCTTATTTTCTTTTGTCCCATCTGTTCTGTATTCCTTTTTCTCCTTTTTCTTGTCTTCTTGTGTACAAATCAAGTATTTTATTTTTTTCATTTAATTCTTTAAAAAAGAGTTTATTCATTTATTTGAGAGAGAGAGAGAGAGAGAGAGAGAGAGAGAGAGAGAACACAGAAGGGGGAGTGGCAGGGAGAGGGAGAAGCAGACTTCCCACTGAGCAGGGAGCTGGATGTGGGGCTCGATTCCAGGACCCTGAGATCATGACTCAAGTCAAAGGCAGATGCTTAACTGGCTGAGCTGCTTAGGTGCCCCAAATCAAGTATTTTAAACATTTTTGTATTTTAAAATTTTTATTAAAGTGAAATTTATATAACATAAAATTAGCCATTTTAAAGCAAACAATAATTTAGTACATTCACAGTGTCATGCAATCACCATCTCTCTGTGATTCTAAAACATTTTCATCACCTCCAGAGGAAATCCCTCACCCACTAAGCAGTCACTTCCCATTTACCTCTCCCCTCCTCCCTGGGAACCTCAAATGTGCATTCCGTCTCCATAGATTATACATAAATCAAATATTTTTATCATTCCACTTCATCCTCTATTATCTTGTTATTATTTATTCTTTGCGTGGTTGCCTCTGAGATTACAACACACATCCATGACTTACTACATTTCATTTTAAATTAGAACTTTTATAGCTTTCAGGGCAAGCCATCTGTTTTAGACACATTCCAATTTTTGTCTCCTCAACCATGTGTAGCTGCTGAGAGCTAATAAGGTTAGCTCACTAAACTCCTAGGTTCCTCTTTCTGCTTGGCTCCTTATCTGCTTGCTGCGAACAAACTATGAATTAGCAAGAACGTTGTGGGGCAAAGTGATCAACTCAACCACTTCTGTTGGTTGCCTTCTCTCTGAGATCCTATTTCCTCAAGCGTGCCTGCCAAGGTCTCTCTCCAGCTAACTTGCTTTCTTCCTTCCTTCCTCCCATCCTTCCTCCCTCCCTTCCTTTCTTTCTTTTTGTATCTTGTCTAACTTTTTGAGATGTTCTCAGTGGGAGAGTTGGTCTGCAACAAGTTACCCTGCCTTTATCAGGAACAGAAATCTGGCTCCCTGACTATAGCAAGGAAGCAGAGGTCTGGAGGGGAAGTGGTTGTCTAGTTTTGTACTGCTGATTAAGGGAGAGCTGGGGCGCCTGGGTGGCTGAGTTTTTGAGCGTCTACCTTTGGCTTGGGTCGTGATTCCAGTGGCCTGGGATTTAGTCCTGCATCAGGCTCCCAGTGGGGACCTGCTTCTTCCTCTGCCTATGTCTCTGCCTTTCTCTCTGTGTCTCTCATGAATGAGTAAATAAATAAATAAATAACTTAAAAAAAATAAGGGAGAGCTGGAATTAGAACTCAGGTCTCCTGATACCCATCCCAGTGTTGTTTCTACCACAGCATATTGGACAACAAGGTGATCTTAGTCTATTAAACACTCACCCAAGCCAACAGTCACTCATTAAATATTTTTGAGGGACCAGCTCTGTGCCAAACATTGGGCAAGTAAGTGTGTCTTTTTTTTTCTGTTTTCAAGATATTCTCTTTGTCTTGGTTGGTTTTCAGAAACTTAATTATGATGTGTGTGGTCGTGGTTTTCTTTGTATTTACTCTGCTCAGAGATCATATACCTTCTTAAATATATAACTTGAGATTTTTCAGCAGCTTTAGAAAATTCTCAATCATTATGTCTTCAGATATGTCATCTGCTTCATGCTTTTCTCCTTCTTGTTTGGAGATGTATTACATGTATGTAATATCTTTAAGAATTATACAACCTTGGTGAGGAGTGAGAAGGATCAGGCAAGTATATTATATAAGAAGTATATTTAGCTGCCTGTTGTAGAGACACAGAATAATAGTGGCTTAAATAAATGCTTTATTTCTCTTTTATTTAACAGGTTGGAGTAGGCATCCCAGTTTGGTGTGGTGGTTCTGTCGACTTGATCTGCATGAACCAATATGGCTTTTACTACATCTTTGCTCCAACTAGATGGCTGGAAAAAATGGGTAAGAAGACTATATAACACCTATCTTCAGAGTTTCTCCCTTGAGGTTGTCTACCTCACTTTCTTTTACATCTCACTGAGTGGAATTCAGTCAGTTGGCCATAAATAACTGCCAAGGAGGCAGGGAAATGTAATTTTTATTCTGGGAGGTCAGTTCTTATGCTAATATTTAGGAGGTCTATTGCTATTAGAGAAAAGGAGATCCTAAATGTTGGAGGACAATTGGTAGCCTCTTCCACAGTGATTTATAATACAAGGCAACAGGTGCCAAGCTAAGGCCTCAGAGGAAGAAGTTGGAAAATGTATCACAAAAGAAGTAACATCTGACTGGGCATTGTAGGGTGAATAAGAGTTCACTGAGGGAAAAAATGATCAAATGACACTGCAGGCAGGGATACTGGCAGAAGCACTTAACCCCTGAGAGCAAAGCCCACGTATCTTCTTTCATCTTTCTAACCCCAGGGCCTGGTACACGATAGCCTACTGTATGGTTGTGGTCAAATAGAATCAATTGTGGGAGCAGAAGGAGAGGGAGGCTTTCGCTCTGGCGACTGGAGGCCCTAGTGGAAGTAAGACTCGTAAGTATCATGGTGGGGATGGGAAAGAATTCAGGCTGCTATAGATGTATTGACATTGAAGGTGAAACAAGCATGCTAAGTTGAAGTTGTTCCACAGACAGCTGGGGGACAAGCTTGAGGAGCAGTGGGGACTGGAGTTGTGGGTGTGGGAGCTGTCCTTGGGAGGGTGACAACCGAGGCTTTTCCAGGGGCTACTTGCTTCTTGGGAGAAAACACATTGAGAATAAAAAGTCTGGGCCAGAAATGAATTTCTATAGTTGAGGGAGAGAATGAGGAAGCAGAAAGGGCTGCTGTGCAGGGCAGGCTGTCCTTGAGAGTTTTTGGAGGCCTCTTTCCCCTCTGACTCTTCTAGGTTTCTCCACTCCCCTGGACCTGGCCAACCTCCCTTCCTGAGACTTGTTCTTTCCTTAGTCCTCACTAGCTTTCAATTAATGACTAATTCAATTTCCTGTTCATTAAACTTTTATTAGATAATTACATTTCATCCATAAAAGGATTTGAGGCAGCATTCAGCTTAATTGTTATTATATAAGTAATCCATACTCACTGGTAAAAATATCAGAAAATAGGGGCGCCTGGGTGGCTCAGTCAGTTAAGTGTCTGCCTTTGGCTCAGGTAATGATCCCAGGGTTCTGGGATTGAGCCCTGCATCTAGCTCTCTGCTCAGTAGGGAGCCTGCTTCTCCCTCTCTCTCTTCTTCTCCCTCTCCCTCTGTCTGCCGCTCTGCCTACTTGTGCTCACTCTGTCAAATAAATAAATAAAATCTTTAAAAATATCAGAAAATATAATTAAACAAAAGAAAGAACATTAAAATCACCCATGATCCCTCTATCTAGCTTGTTAACACTTGGTACATATGTGCCCAGATTTATCTATGCTCTCTCCCTCCTAAATAATATTAATATCAACAATTGCTAATATTAATGAACCCTATGTACTAGTCACTATTATGTTTGATATCTGTATTACATTGTTTAAACCTCATAGCAATCTCTAACTTAGTTATTATTATCCTAATATTATAGGTAAGGAAACTGAGGTGCAGAGGTTTGAAATATACCTAGAGTGTGTTATTCTTTGTTTTTGAATGTAGTTGACACACGTTACATTGGTTTTAGGTGTACAACTTCGTGATTTGACAAGTTTTACATTATGCTGTGTTGATCACAAGTATCCTTACTATCTGTCTTATTACATCACTATTACAGTATCATTTGCTGTATGCCTTATTTTCTGCTTTTTATTCCCATGATTTACTCATTCTTTAACTGGATGCCTATATCCACCACTCCTCTTCACCCATTTTGCCCAACCTTCCATGCCCTTTCCCACTGGTAACCATTAGTTTGCTCTTTGTATTTATAGTTCTTATTCTGCTTTTTTGTTTATTCATTTTTAGATTCCATTTATGAGTGTAACTGCATGGTATTTGTCTTTCTCAATCTTATTTCACTTATCATTATACCCTCTGGGTCCATCCATGTTGTCTCAAATGGCACGATCTTATCTTTTTATGGCTGTGTAATATTCCACTGTCCATGTTTGTGCATGTGTGTGTGTGCATGCACGTATGCACACATTTTCCTCATCCAGTTGCCTACTGGTGAACATTTAGGTTGCTTCCATGTCTCGGCTATTGTAAATAATGCTGTAATAAATATTGGGGTGCAAATATCTTTTCCAGTTAGTGTTTTCATTTTCCATGAGTAAATACTCAATAATGGAATTATTGGGTCATATGGCATTTCTACTTTTATTTTTTTGAGGAACCTCCATACTGTTTTCCACAGTGGCTGTACCAATTGACATTCCCACCAATAACACATGAGGATTCATTTTCCTCCACATCCTTACCAACATTGGTATGTCTTCTTGATTTCAGCTAATCTAATAGGGATGAGGTGATACCTCATTGTGTTTTTTTTTCTCATTGTGGTTTTGACTTGTATTTCCCTGATAATTAGTTATCATCTTGTGTCTGTTGGCCATCTGTATGTCTTCTTGGGAAAAATATCTATTCAGGTCCTCTGCCTATTTTTTAATCAGATTGTTTGGGGTTTTTTTTTTTTTGGTGTTGAGTTGTATAAGTACTTTATATATTTTGGATATTAACCCATTTTCAGATATATTATTTGCAAATATCTTCTCCTACTCCCTAGGTTGTCTTTTTGTTTTGTTGATGGTTTCCTTTGCTGTGCAAAACCTTTTTACTTTGATGTAGTCCCAATAGTTTGTTTTTGCTTTTGTTTCTCTTGCCTTAGGAGACAGATCTAGAAAAACGTTGCTATGGCTGATGTCAGAGAAATTACCACTTGTGATCTCTTCTATGTGATCTCTTTATGGTTTCAGGTCTCACGTTTAGGTCTTTCACCCATTTTGAGTTTATTTTTGGGTATGGTGCAACAAAGTGGTCCAGTTTCATTCTTTTGCAACTTAGCTGGCCAGCTTTTCTACCACTGTTTGTTGAAGAGATGGTCTTTTTTTCCCATTGTATATTCTTGCCTCCTTTGTTATAATTAATTGCACATATAAATGTGGGTTTATTTCTGGGTTCTCTATCCTATTACTTTGATCTATGTGTCTGACTAGTGTATTATTCTATCTTGTACTCATGCCAGTTTGTTTTTTAACCTCTGATTATGAAAAATTTTCAGATTTATAGAAAAGTAGAGGGAATAGAGTGGTGGAGTCCTGTGCAGCCAACACCCAGCTTCAATAGCCATTCATCTATCTGTTTGGTTTTATCCATTCCCTTAGTCAGCTCCACCTCAATTATTCTAAAGTGAATCCCAGACATCACACCATTTCATCCACTTTCAGCTGTCCAAGTGAACACCAGCTGTCCAAGTGAGCATCTCCCTAACATCATCCACTTTCTATCACTATTCTAATCTCATAAATCTTTCCTTGCAGTTTGTTTGAATCAAGACCACACATGCTCCTTCATAGTGTTGGGACTGGAATTCACACCCCAGACTGGTCTGGCCCCAAACCCATGCTCTTTTTACACACCAAATTTACATTATGAAATGAAAAATCTATATAGTTTATACTACATTTAACTTGAATGTATGTATATATATACAATTTATTAGGTTTGAGGTATTGATGAAGGCAATAATTCATAATTTCTCTTCACTAAGGAACTGGTGGAAAACCTTCTCTACCATCTGCCAAATTTCTCTTCTTATGTCCTGTAGGCTTTTTGATCTCTAAAGAGTTTTCTACTCTATTTTTGTCTCACAATGTATTATTCTCAGATTGTTATTTCCTTATATAAAGAGCTTTGTTATTATTTTCATTCATCCATCCATTCATCCCACAAATTGAGGACCTGTTATTTACCAGAGACTGTGATCAACAGATATAGGTACTATTCTTAGGAGCTTATAGTCTGTGTAAGAGAGACAAACAAAAAGCAAATGGACAAATAATTAAAATAATTTAAAGCTGTGATAAATACCATGTAAAAGCAGGAAGGAGTGAATGTGGAGAATGATAGTGAAAACTGTCAAAAGCTTTTAGAAAATGATTTGCTTTTACTTACTCACTGTTGTTTTTAAGTGCATCATCCATTATTGGTATTTAAAAGAGATGACATCCTTAAATATGCTTTTTTTGCTAACTGCTTCTTGCTGCTTGATATCTATTCATCTCCAGTAGCTTTCTTTTCTTTATTTGTCATGTTGCAGTTTTCCTCCTATGCCTCCTTAACTCTTAGGTCATTCTTTTCGGATGCTGTAGTTCTATCAATGAAAATGTTTAAAAATTGAGTTGGTATAGATATTTATTGAAAATATTTAAATGATAGGATGCCTGGATGGCTCAGTGCTTGATCATCTGCCTTTGGCTCAGGGCATGATCCAGGGTCCTGGGATCGAGTCCTTCTCCCTCTGCCTATGTCTCTGCCTTTCTCTCTGTGTCTCTCATGAATAAATAAATAAAATATTTTTTAAAAAGAAAATATTTAAATGGTATAAAGGTTTATATATGAACTAAAGTCCCTATCAACCCACTCTCCTTCCTTTCTCAATCTTCAAATATAAGGTCTAATGGCATATTAGAAGGTTTCCCTCCATCTTTCCCTATGTATTTGAGGTGAGGTATAATAGATTGGAGAATGGGACCAGCTCAGGCAGATGTGTGGGATGGAGAGAGTCTGTAGGCCAGCCTTATTATGAGAACCCTCCCTCTTGCTCATCCAGAGTCTTCAATGGTTATGACACTTCAGGGCACTGTGAGCTTCATTTGTCTAGGCACTTACTATTCTTTGAGAAATTTACCTTTTGAGCTACACACAGCTTAGATATCACTTACCACTTGGCAATTTTGGGAGACAAAAGTATTACAAATAGTGTTTATGACCCTCTTGTCATTGTGGGACTGCTAGTTATTTTCCAGGTTGAAATAAACATGAAAGGAGAGGATTTGACACCATCGAAGTCATCAGATTTAACATAACAGGCCATTTGAAGGCAAATTTAAAAGGAATGTTCAATTAATTTCAACAGGCACTACAACTGCTGGAGCAGTATGAATATGCAAAAGT
Organism: Nyctereutes procyonoides; assembly: GCF_905146905.1. NCBI lineage: Eukaryota > Metazoa > Chordata > Mammalia > Carnivora > Canidae > Nyctereutes > Nyctereutes procyonoides. The sequence continues at coordinate 23,724,239 of NW_026575040.1, read as the reverse complement.
AAATAAGTTGAAGAATATTAACCATGTAAGCACTGATTATTAGATAAAATACCCATAGTTCCCTATTCTTTTAAGAAGTACTTTGATCTCATTTTGGGTTTATATATGAATTTATATACAATTTACTACATACAGTTCTATCTTATTTTTTGGGTTGCATTGCATTTCAAAGCACAAATATTCTGTATTATATATAACCATTTTTCTATTGGTAGATATTAAGGATGCTTATAACTATGTACTATTATTAATGACACTGTAGCAAATATCTTTGTAAATATCCTTGAAGTGTATTTCCATAGGATAGATTCTTAGTCTCTGAGTCAAAGAGTATATATATATTTGAAATGTTGATAGATTTTATCAAATTATCTTCTAAAGATGTTAAAACAGAATATACAGTGTATGAAAGAGTTCTTTTCTTTAAACCCTTCTTCCACTTGATATTGAGGTCTTTACATGTTCCCAACATAGCTGCTTATTTTTATTTAAATTTCTCTGATAACTGGGGAAGCCGATTGTTTTTTCATTACATGTATTAGCTATTTTCATTTCTTATGAAAATGTCTTATCCATTTCTTTGGTTAATTTTTTTTGTTGAGCTATATACATTTATTTTCATATTGATTTGTGAGAGCTCTTTTTATATAATAGGGATTTTAGCCTCTAGATTGTTACCTACCTTACACATATCTTCCGATGTTTTTTTTTTTTTTTTTTTTTTGGTCAAATGTTGTTATGATTCTAATCCTGCTTTTTGCTATACAGAAAGAAATGTTTTCATTTTAGGGAGACAAGATTTCAGTCTATTTATTTCTGGCTTTGAGGTTCTAGTTTTCCTGAGATTAACCATCTCTTTGAACTGCTCAGGTGCTTCCTATCTACTTCATGTCTGTTAGTAGGTAGGTTATAATCAGTGAAGCAAGAGAGAGAAAGATGGGAAAAAAAGGGAGAAGAGAAAACTGAAGAAACTGCAGAATCTGCTAGCTTTTATTCTTGTCTCTAATCTTTTTTTAAAAGACTTTATTTATTTATTCATGAAAGACACAGAGAGAGAGGCACAGACAAGGCAGAGGCAGAGGGAGAAGCAGGCTCCACGCAGGGAGCCCGACATGGGACTCGATCCCGGGTCTCCAGGATCACACTCTGGGCAGAAGGCGGCACCAAACCACTGAGCCACCCGGGCTGCCCCTTGTCTCTAATCTTTAAATGGCTTTTGCTTTCCCCGCAGATCTTCCTAAGTAAGCTAGTCAAGGGAATGGGAGATATTTGTGTTTCTCAAGCTCTACTCCCTGCAGCCCCTAGTGGCTTTCCATGCTGTTCCCTTCCTAGAAATACTCCTGATTCCCTTCTCAGCCACAACTCCCATTTCTCATGGCTTTCTGGGGTGGAGCTTTGGGCTCTTTCTGCAAAACCAAATTAAACCAAACCTGATGCTCTACCTAAGAATTTCCTTACTTCAGGACATGTTCCACTGGAGGTGTGGGAGGTAATTTTAGGTGACATGTCAACCCAACATAAAATAACTTTGAATCAAGGTTGAGACTGTTGTTCCCTTTTTAATTGCTTGCTAATCTTTCAAGGGGTAATTTGACGTGGTGGTAATGTTTTCCACACCTGCCTAACTTCTATATTAATCTCTCTTTAACAATCACCCTCCCCAAATAGACCCCAGGCTGGCATCCTTTAGTAGACAACTACTTAGGATTTAACAAGTGCTATTGTTTTCATTGTATTTATTTTCTACAGCTACATTATATTTGTGGGAAATGATTGTGATAGGGATTTAAAGTAGATGTAAAAAGTTTCCTTTTAAAGTGTATTTATTTTTAGAAAAACAGAATCAACAACAGTGAGGATGGTACTAGAATATAATAAAAATCATGCTAATGTTACCCTAAGAGTGGGAGTTTGGGAAACAGGTACCCACCTCAATCAGAGTCTACATCGCCCCCATCAACTCTATTCCCTTTTATTTTACCCATTGCCTAGAGACCTCTACCACTGTTCTTTTTGCTCCCCAGAGGCCTTAGTCCCTATTAGCCCCAGTTCTAGCTCCCTCTCTGCTCCTGCAATCATGTCAATACTGACCAGATCTTGGAGCTCCTTTTCCTAAAGGAATTTACATTGGTGTGTTAATGGATGTTATGTGTCCAATTTAATCACGTCATTAAAAAGTATTTTATTTATTTATTTGAGAAGGAGAGGGAGAGAGAATCTGAGGCAGACTCTGCACTGAGCACAGAGCCAATGTGGGGCTCAATCCCACAACTACATTTCATATGGCATTTCATATGACCTTGAATAACCAAAAGAATCAGTTTTCAGAGAGAAGAAAACTGAAGGCCTCACACTTCCCAATTTCAAAATATATTATAAAACTGTATTAACCAAAACAGTATGGTATTGGCAGAAAGATTAACACTGAAACCAATGGAAAAGAATAGAGAGCCCAGAAATAAACTGTTGCAGATATGGCCAAATGATCTCCAAGTGTGCCAAGACTACATACTGGGGAAAGGATAGTCTTTTCAACAAATGGTGATGGGAAAACTGGATAATCACATGCAAAAGGATGAAAATGGACTCTTATTTTATATCATATACAGAAATTAACTCAAAGTGGGTTAAAGATCTAAATGTAATACCTGAGACTAAAACTTTTAGAAGAAGACACAGGGAAGCTTCATGAAATTGGAATTGGCAGTGATTTCTTGGATATAAAACCAAAAGCACAGGTAACCAAAGCAAAAATAGACAAATGGGATGACATCAAATTTAAAAGCTTCCATGTGGCAAAGGAAGCAATGAACGAAGTGAAAGTCAACCTATAGAATGGGAGAAAATATTTGCAAACCACATACCTGATAAGGCGTTAATACCCAAAATATATAAGGAACTCTTCCAACTTAACAGCAATAACAAACAAAAAATGGGCAAAGGACTTGAATAGACATCTCTTTAAAAAAGATACATGAATGGCCAACAAACATGAAAAGAAACTCACATCACTAAGATCAGGGAAATGTAATTCAAAACCACAGTGTGATATCAGCTCACACCATTAGGATGGCCACTATCAAAAGAACAAGTGTTGGTGAGGGTGTGGAGAAACCGGAAGCTCTGTGCGCTGTTGGTGGGAATGCAAAATGGTGCTATGAAAAACTTTATAAAGATTTCTCAAAAAACTAAATATAGAACTATCATGTGATCCAGCAATCTCATTTCTATGCATATATCCAAAAGAATTGAGGGATGCCTGCCTGGGTGGCTCAGTCAGTTAAGCATTCAACTCTTGGTCTCAGCGCAGGTCATGATCTCAGGGTCCTGAGATTGAGCCCCACCTCGGGCTCCGTACTCAGTGTGGAGTTTCCTCCTCTGTGACTCCTCCTGCTTGCTCTCAGGAGAGATCTCTCTCTTATCTAAATAAAATCTTAAGAAAAAAAAAGAATTGAAAACAGAAACTCAAAGAGATGCTAGCACACCTATGTTCATTGCAGCATTATTTGCAAGAGTGAAGATGTGGAAGCAACCTAAATGTCCAGCAGTGGTATGAGCACACACACGCACACACACACAGTGGAGTATTATTCAGCTTGAAGAAGGAAATCCTATCATATGCTATAAAGTAGATGAACCTGGAAGACATTACTCTAAGTGAGAATCAGCCAATAACAAAAACGACAAATACTGCCTGATTCCACATATAAGAGGTGTCTAAAGTAGTCAAACTCTTAAAAACAGAAAGTGTAGAATGGTGGTTGCCAGGGACTGGGGAGAAGAGGAAGTGAAGATTGTTGACTAGATATAGAGCTTCAGTCACGCAGATGAAACAGTTCTAGGGATCTGTTGTACAACAATATGCGTATAATTAACAATACTGTACACTTAGAAATTGTTAAGGGAGGGGTTGCCTGGGTGGCTCAGTTGGTTGAATGTTTGCCTTCGGCTCAGGTCATGATCCCAGGGTCCTGGGATTGAGCCCTGAGTTGAGCTCCCTGCTCAGTGGGGAGCCCACTTCTCCTTCTCTCTCTGTAGCCCCCCTGCTCGTGCTCTCTCTTTCTCTCTTTATCTCTTGCTTGCTTACTCTCTGCCTCTCAAAAAGATAAGTAATATCTTTTAAAAAATTTTAAGGGGTGGATTTATATTATGTGTGTTTTCTAAATCTTAATAATAACAATATAAAAATCCATCCTTGCCAAGTAGCATGATTCATAAGAGCCCAAACTGAAACTACCTAAATGCCTGTCAGAAGGAGGGTGGATAAATAAAATGTACCCTAGTTTCACAATGGAATACTATACAACAATGAGAATAAAGAACTGCAACTGCAAGAAATAGTGTGGGTAAAACTCATACACATAATGATGAGCAAAGAAGCCAGACATACGGGGATCCCTGGGTAGCTCACCGGTTTAGCGCCTGCCTTCCGCCCAGGGTGTGATCCTGGAGTCCTGGGATTGAGTCCTATGTCAGTCTCCTTGCATGGAGCCTGCTTCTCCCTCTGCCTGTGTCTCTGCCCCTCTTTCTCTCTCAATCTCTCTGTGTCTCTCATGAATAAATGAATTTTTAAAATCTTAAAAAAAAAGTTTTAAAATTATTCTTTAAAAAAAGCCCTTCCCACTATTATGTGTATCATGTGGTCAAAGCTCCTTTTGGTGCCAGCAGAATGAGGAAGGATTTTTATCTTAGGTCACAGAAAGAGGGATGCCTGGGTGGCTCAGTGGTTGAGCGTCTGCCTTCATCTCAGATTGTGATCCTGGGATCCGGGATCGAGTTCTGCATCGGGCTCCCTGTGAGGAGCCTGCTTCTCCCTCTGCCTATGTCTCTGTCTCCCTCAGTCTGTGTCTCTCATGAATAAATAAATAAGTCTTTAAAAAAAAAAGCCGCAGAAGGAGGGAGAGGAAGCTGAACCAGGAGAAAGAAGGGGATCTGGAGGAGCAGGGCCCAGAGGAGAAAGCTGAAGCGTACTGCTGGTTTGAGACCTGCTTTTGGGAGGGGTTCGTTCAGGATGATGAGGCAGGCAACAAGATCCAGGAAGTCCCCATGAGAAGTGATCCTGATTGGTCTTTGTGGAGCCCGTGCCCACCATGGCTCCTCCACACCATCTTCCTCATCCTTGCAGTACCCCCTTTCCCAAATGGGGCTGAGGTCCAGGTGTATCAGCCCAGGGATTAGAAGGTTAGCAAGGAAGCATCCCCAAGCCAGAAGCACAAGTGAAGGGCTCAACTGGCCCACATTGTGTTCCAGGGAGCCTCGGGGTGGTTCTTCCTATGAGATTTGAAGAAATGTTTGCAGCTTCTGTAGGCATTCCCATTGTTCTTTTCACCACAGGCTCTTGTGGCCTGGCAGCGATAGCAGCCCAGGGGCTACTGTGAGGAAGGCAAGGCTGTGCTGATGGGGGAAGAGTTGGGAGCTGGCTGGGCCAGGTGTGGTCTCGGAAGCAGAGATGTTTGGGTTTCAGACGGCAAGGAGTACGTGAGCTGCAGCCTGGAGGGAAGCAAAAATAGGGATTTCAGGGTGGGCAGGGGAAGAGCAGGTGGGGAGGCCCTTTGGAGAGCTGATCTGGGGAGCAGGCTGAGGCTGGAATGATTTCCACCCCTAAGAGTGAGCAGGGGGCTCAGTGGAGTACTGTTGTTGGCTTACGCTCCTGAAGTGTATAGTACTTATATCTCCTTGAGCTTTTGTTCTTTAAAAAAATTTTAATATTATGAAATACACACATACACACATAATGTTAAGCCAACCTTAGAGACCCTTCCTGTTTGTCACACTGGATTTAGAACTCCCTGCCTCTCCCTTTAGAGAAAGAAAACAGTATGGCCAAGTCAAAGCCCTACCACCCCCTTCCTCTCTCCCAGGAGTGTCCAATCTACAGAACTCAGTGCTTGTCCTTTTTGTGCATGGTTTCAAACATTCCCTGCATCCTCTGCTAGGACTCTGATGGGTATGCCTGTAATCAGAGTCCTTGGCACTGTAGAGTGATGGCTTGCATTCACAGGGACAGAGGCATGAGGTTCTGGGAAGGGGAGGTTGCTCATGACAAGGAAGCTGTGGGAAATGAGGAGGAAGTGAAGGGGCCTGAGGGCTGGTGCTGGGCCAGGTGAGAGCTGCAGAAGAGCTGCAGGTGGTGAGTCTGCAAGGGAAGTGCTGTGAGCTGTGTGGTTGACCACTCCTTGTGAGCCCATAGCTATCATCAGAATAACTGCAAAGGCAGTGAATTGCTGTGTGTAATTAATTTCTCATGGAACACAGTGGGCCCTGCGGTACACATGTGCTGGCTGGTGTGGGTGGTATGGCAGGGTGGGAAGGGACACCACTAGCTTCTGGTTACTCCCAAAATGCTGGTTTGAGCATAGGAATGTGTGCATCTGGCCTCTCTCCTTCCTTTTCTGTTTTTTAAAAAGCTGGGTCTGAAATGTCAAGGGCAGAGACTTGCATGTGTTTGTAATAATTAGACAATTATGAATTATTCCATTTCCTCGATCCAACAACACCCACCCAACTCTGTATCAGGCCCCGGGGGGTGTGCAGAGATTACCTGGGCCATGTTCCTCACTCTGAGGGGTTCACAGGCCTGTGTCACAGCCTCAGTGAGAGGCCTGCTATGGGGAAAGGGACCCAGGCTAGTGCTGAAGGACCACAGAGGTGTCATGGGTTTCTGTAGATGGAGCAGGGAAGAGCTTCACAAAGCAGAGGCACTGAGAGTGGAGAGAGGGCTCTGGTAGTCAGCAGGAGTGGGGGCAAGAGGGGTAAAGTGCATGGGGAGGAGGGCACACAGAGAGGTGAGCGGGATGGGCAGTGAGGCCACATTGCACACACACAGCTTGAAGAGCATGCTAAGACCTGTGGATGTTCCCTGTGGGCAAAGGGAGACAGGATTTCTGAAGTGATGTTATTCAGTGGAGTTCAAGAAAAAAATCAAGACTGGATAGAGTCAAGTGAAGGTCAACTGCATGAGCAACCAGATAAGACCACAGGCGGTTGTCCAGAGCAGCAGCTGCCACATGGCATGTTTACCGAGGGCTCCCTGTGCACCAAGCATGGTGCTGAGTTCTGTGCTTATACCCTCTCATTCGCTTCTCCGCAGAACTGGTTGCTCTTCTAGTCATGCGGTAGATGAGGGAACGGGCTTGGAGAGGTGTGGTAACCTGCCTGAGTTGCCACATGGCAAGTGGCAGAACCAGAATCCTGTCAGGGCTGTTCTGACCTCACATCCTGCCCTAAACTTCTCTGTCACTCTAATCAGACCTCCTGAGAGCCCAGACACCACTGAAGGGGAACATTCCCCAGTCTCCTGTAGGGTCTACAAGGTCATAAATGCCACCAAGGTCATAAGCCCAACATATACTCCAGATCTCTCTGGAGTATATGTTCCCTCAAATGATAAGGCCCCTTAGTCACCATTACAGGAGAATGCTGTCCGTGTGTCCAGGACAAGGTGGAGGCTGAGGCAGGGCTGGGAATGGCTGGGTGCGGTGCAGGAGGGTGGATGTTTGGGAAAACTGCTCAACTGAGGGTTCCTTCCTGACTCAGAAGGGGAGAGCTCATGCATGGGAACCACCCGCAGATGTGCCTTGTCACTGAAAGGTACCATGAGCAGGTGAGGGGCAGGGGTGGGGAGCCATCAGCACCCCTGGGGGAGCCTGTCTGGTGTCAGGGCCAGGAGGGAGCGGCTTTAGTGATAGTGCTGGTGGACTCTCCTCTCTGTCTCCGACTCATAGGGGCCTCTACAGGCTCTCTAGTGGCAGTGTGGTGCAGTGCCATCGCAGGCCTCAGCAACCTGAGAAATCTTCAAGGGTCCATGAACAGGAATGCCTGGATTTTACCATCTAATCAGCCTTCCCCACCTAATCAGCCTATGACCAGGGGTCATAGCAACTCTGTCATAGTTCCCTCTTCCCTCAAGGATTTCTGAGCATTTTGGGGTTATCTGATGTGACTCCAGGCCTCTACTACTCTAAAAAGAGCATCCTTCTGCTGTGTTCCTTCCCTTCCCACTGATGCCCAGTTTGTCCTATGAGCTGGAACCCCAACTGTGTACACAGTCTAAGTATTTTCTCATAAAGCTCTTCAGTGCCATATACAGTGGGGGATAAACTAAATGCTCAGACACTTCATCTAACACCACACGAGAGGTCCAAATTTGAGTGTTGTCCCAGCTGGAACCCCTGATTCAGAGGAAGGAAAGCAAGGAGGGCGGGCAGGATACAACATTTGTTGAGCATCTGCTATAATGGTAGGACTCTCCTAGGCATCTTAGGCATCTCATCTCATTTCATTGCACCCTTGAGGTAAATATTACCTCTGAGGCTTAGAGGTTTCTATGATATAGCAGAGTTTGCAGAACTGGCCAGGTCTATCTGGCCTAGAAGCTCCTTCCATCATACCCTTCTTTTCCACCCCTCCTCTGTATGTTGTAGAGAAGAAAGAACTTGCCAGAAATATGGTCACATACAGTTTCTGAGCCAAAACAGACATTTGGGGAGCTCTCTACCAGGAGACCTTAGTTGTCACCACTCTACATATCCCTTCTCTGAGCCTTTGGTCTCTCCTTTGTAAAGTGGGGGAGTTGTTATGCTCAACTCTGAGGTTCTTCCAGTGGTGACGTGACATCCGACTCCACAGAGGGTGCAAAGACAAAGAAGCTTGCTGGACTTGTTCCTCTTTAGGACTGTGAGACATGATTTGTAGCTCTGCAGTCCCTTGCCCTTATCAAGGATGGTTAGGAGACCCTAAAAATATGCCATTCACACATGGCAGTGCCATGTGCCATGCATGAGCAGCTGGACACTGGAGGGGTTTCCCAGGTGGACCTGGGCTGCTTCCCTAGAAAGAGCAGCTGGCAGTGGTGGCTGGAGAGTTTGGTCTTATTTTATGTTTAAAGGAACATGTTTTCTTCTCTCCATTTTATACATATCCAGCTTTACAGTGGGAAAGAAATAAGAAAATAGCAAAGACAAATATATATGATATAATTCTGATTGGCAAAAGAAGATCGGCTCTTTTCTAAGAAGACTTGGCTGCCCCTGACCAGCTGTGAGACTATGGATAAGTTATTTCATCTCTCTGGGCCTCAGCTTCCTTGTTTGTTTGGAAGGGGCCTGGATTAAGTAGTGGGAAGTCTGGCAATCCTTGGCTTTATGAATAGAATGATAAAATTGAGTTAACAGTAGGGCCAACTTCATGGGCATGTGAACTGTGACCTATGCTTGGGTTAATACTCTGCTGTCACTGTCTTTTAAAAAAAATTTAATTTAAATCAACTTAATTAACATTTAATGTATTGTTGGTTTCAGAAGTAGAGTTCAGTGATTCATCAGTCTTATATAACACTCAGTACTCATTATGCCACATGCCCTCCTTAATGCCCATCACCAAGGTACCCCTACCCCCATCCTCCTCCCCTCTAGAAACCCTCAGTTTGTTTCCCATGATTAAGAGTCTCTTATGGTTTGTCTCCCTCTCTGATTTTGTTTTGTTTTATTTTTCCCTCTCTTCCGTTATGATCCTCGGTCTTATTTCTTAAATTCCACAGATGAGTGAGATCATATGATATTTGTCTTTCTCTGATTGACTTATTTTGCTTTCTTCTGTCACTGTCTTGAAAATCATAATATTTTTGAGCAAAGGGCCTCACATTCTAATTTTGCATCAGGCCCTGCAGATGATGTAGCCAGTCTTGGCTTGCTGCACCAGTCCTCTTAGGGACTAGAGGATGAGTGAATGCCAGCCTTTGGCCAAGCTGTGAGGTGGGAACACTTGCCCTTGACCCCTTCATCCAGCCTTTCTGAGTCCTTTTCTGTTGTGTTAGAACTATGGTTTCCTGCAGATTCTGGGGCATCTTTGGGGGCTTGCCATCACATCCTGCATATGCCTATGCTTTACCCCCCTAGCACCAACACTTGCTCCAAATCCTTTCAGTGAACCCAGCTCTTGGCTTGCCAATGGTTGGGCCTTTGTGAACATCTGTTGAGTTAAGTGGTTGACTAAATGTGTAACTGACTAGTGCCTGAGTGAAAGCAACTTAGCAGAATGTCCCAGCAGGAGGGACACTGGTCTAGGAATTAGATCTGGGCTCTGCTCACTTTGTTCCCTGGGCCTCCTTATTCTGAGGAGTAGGAGATGGGCATGGGGAGATAACTGGAGCTGTCTGCTAGCTCTGCCACCCTGAGACAGGTCTAGCTGGCACCTGTAAAATAATGTCATCAGGCCCAGGTGGCACCTAGACCTGTCCTGGAAGAATTTGTCCCCTCATCTGACCAAGTAACCAGAGGCCACACGTGTTCTCCTGTGGTAGACCTCTGGGGGACCCACACTTTAGAGGGGGAGTAGGGCTTAAGGAGGAGATAAATGTGGTATAGAGATGAGAGCAAGTCCCTAAATTCTATTTTAAAGTCAATTTGCAAAAGCAGAGACTTGGAGAATACCCACACTTCCCCCAAAGAAACACCTAGCTTGTGAGAGACAGGAAATGTGTATTTAAAATTCCATTTTGCAAAGATGGGATTGGCCTGGCCTCCTGGCCTCTACTTTCAGGGGCTGGAAGCTGAGTGGATGTTCCTCAGTGGCACCATGCAGGCTGGGCAGACACAGTTTTGGTCAGCTGTTTACTTATAATATCAATCACTTAACTGTTGAGGTTTTAAAGTGAAGTCAGAAAGCAGTTACTAGCAAAACCATCTCCTTTATTCTGAAGGGATTATTTATGGAAATTGTTGCTTTTAAGTATATTGATACTATCTCCTTATGATAGGACCTGAGCCATGGCTTACCCCTGGGGAGGAGCTAGCTATCAATTCCTTTGGCTTCCTTTACTTGTGAAAAAGTTCTTCCAAACTTCCAGTCATTCCCTTGACCTCTGGGAGAAAAAAGATCTGTTTCCTACAGAGTTTGGACTGAGAAGTGGCTACGCTAGGGGAAGCAGAGCTGTTTCTGAGTTCCCTCTGGGTTAAGGCTGTAGACATTTGAAAGTCGAGGCAGAGATATCATAAGAAGCAGTGGACTGGTTGTCTACCCTGAGACCCCTGGAAAGGCGTTGCCATGGTGAATTGACCATCATCCAAGTTTTGATCCCTGCCTTGCAGGCTTGGACATATGTCTTCCTCGCTGTCTCGGCACTGATCAGTCCACTCGGGCTAGCAGGGTTTGCAGGAGACTGACTCCAAGCCTGAATGTCAATGTGCTGATTGGAAATAAGAAATTGTAATGGCCAGATGGACACACATTCAGGCATTTTCTCTCTGTAATGAGGCTGAGGCACACAGAAAAGCAAATGAGAACCAAAATGTCTCTGGATGAGTAGGAGTAGGGAGAAAGAGGAGTTATAGAATGTGGGTTTCATTTAATAGCACCAGATTCTAACAGTCCTACACACCCATCTCCCCAGGAGGGAAGAGTCCTATCAGGTGGAACAGAGCTTGGGAGGCACTGAGAGGTTTCTTTTCCCAGCATAGTGGGAGAGCTCTGCCAGTGATGACCTCTACAGGGCTTCCATGGCTGATCAACTTCCTTCTGAGTGACAAGGTCTTTCTTAAACTATGGTGATGCCTTCAGATCTTGTTTGAAGGGGAATAGCTCAGTTTCTCTGAGCTATCTGTTGCAGATCAGGTTCTCTGGAAATTAGATTCTGAGACAGAGATTTGTGTGCTGGGGAGTACTCTGGGGATGGACCATATTGTGGAGTGAAGTATTTGAAAGAGGAAATTGGGTAGTGATGTAGATGTGACGAAAGTCTCAGCCAATTCCACTGGGGGCTCTGGAGCTGGGATGATCCTTCCAAGTTGTTCTGTATCAAGCTGGGGGGCCCCAGCTTTGTTCCCTGCTTCCTTTACTGGGACGAGGTCATGACTTTGCACGAGGCAGCTCTCTTCAGCTGAGAGAGAGTCATGGAGAAAAACTCCTCTGAGCCATCAGCTGCCAGCACTCCTGCAGCCATCAATGAACAATCGATACCTCATTCCTACAACTTACACCAGTTTGGTTCTCACTCTCACTGTGACTTGTATGAGCCTTGCTCCCAGAGCCTGATTAACAATGACTGCTATTTTCCACGCAGCCCCAGCCATATCAGTGCAGTGGCATGTGAAATGAGAGTCAGAAGTGGCTGCATGGGATTTCATTCATTTGAAATCTTGTTATTAGTTTTATTGCCTTGGGAAACCTCAGGGATGATAAATCCACATGGTGGGGATGGACATATGGCCATCACATCCAGTGATACATCTAGAATCTGGGTCATTGTCATACTAGCCAAGTACTTCCTCTCTGATCATGCAGAAGGACTGCCTTCCTTGACCCTTATACTTTTCCATTCATCTGTGCCTTCCCACCTACAGCTCCCTCTGCCCAGGATGCTGTCTGCCTCACTTACCCCCACGTCTACCTGATAGACTGGAGTTTTCAGGGACCAGCGTGAATGTAACCTTCCCTTGGAAACCTCCCCTGCCAGCTCTCCCAACTAACCAGCAGAATTTCTCACACCCTCTCTGGACCCAGAGTGCCTATTATCCCAGCCCAGGGCAGCTCTCTCCACATTTGTCTGCTAGTCTGTCTGCCTCCTGCTGAGATCCTGAAGGCCAGGACTGGGACTTATTTACCTGTGTCTCTGAGTGCAGAGCAAGACAGTCTATGGATAAGCTGATGGGTGAAGAAGGGACCTGGGAATACTTTGAGTCAGGAATGCAGGAGAGAAGTCAGGCTGAAGAGGAGGCATGGTGCATGGAACTGGAAAGAGTTGATGTCGGGAAGCCCAGCAAGGAAGCTACTCATCCTTCTCAACCTGAACTACCCAGTTTTTACCTGAAACCTTCTGTAAATAGGTCTTGTACCAGGTCCACAGGTGGAAATGCCACATCTCTGTATCTCATGCTCAGACCCATAGCTGCATATACTGACAGTCTGTGCCCAGTCAAATACACTCAATAAATAAAGGAATCCAGAATTCAGGGAGGAATCCAGAATTCAGGAATAAAGACCATGATTGGGGTATGGAAGTAGGAAGGAAGGGATTAATTAAAAAATATTTTGAAAACAGGAATAATAGACCTGAATGATAAGCTGTGATAGCTGGAGAAGTAGCACAATATTTAGGTGAAAACAAGGTTAGAAGGCCAGAAAAATCAAGTAATTCACGTTTGGATGTACAGTGTAGTCAGCTCAAATGGCTCACATGCTGGATACAAATATTTAAGTCAACAGAGCAGCACTGTGGTTAAGAGAAATGTGAAAATGATACTAGAAAGCAGAAGAGGAGCATGACACACAGTTTAGGTGAGGGCATGTGTTCCATTTGTGATGTTTCACTCCAAATGCTACAAGCAGTTTCTCAGGATCTTTTAAATACGATGTGTTTCTAATCAGAAATGACCATTGTGGGTCAGTCTGCCAAGACTGCTGTAGCCTCTCAGTGGCTGTCACATGAAGTCACCCGTGCAATGTATGGTTAGGGGCTTCATGCACCAACTCTAAATGTTGTGTCACATTTAGAAATGTCCACCCGGTGGCGACAGAGACTCACTTGCCTCCCTCGAGGCCCTGCTTTTTGAGATGCAAAATTAGCCTCACATTCCAGCTCTATGAAGCACATTACTCTATAAAAAAACAAAGCAAAACTTCATTTATGAAACAGTGGAAATTTTGCCAAAGATATATCTAAATATATATCTAAAAACCATTGAGAAAAAAATATATGAAGAAATCTAATGATCTTTTTTCTTTAACTAGGCAGTATCCAGCCTGACTTCCTTTAAGAATTCATAACTCAAGGGGTTCTAGTAGGTACTTCTCAGAGTCCTTTTGGTCTCAGCTTCCCTCCTATGATATTGTGGAGTTATTTCTGCTTTTTCCTGAGGGTTGAAAGAAACTGCACTATTTGTCTCTTTCCTCCTACATAAATTTTTACAGAAAGCAGAGGCAAAGCCTTGCTCTACCAGTTACTTGATTAACCATTTAAAGACAGAAGGCTTTTTAAGCTACGTGAACAGAAGCACTTACTCTGTAGGGCTTGAGCAAGCCATCAAAACTCTCTGATCTCAGATTTCTCACCTAAAATGAGGGTTATCATAAAATCTTCTTGGGGCTGTTTTGAGATTAACTAAGAAGAGGACATGAGACACTCTGAAAATTGCAAATCTCTGTACCTATGTTGGAGATCAATAGATCTCTTTTTAAAATCCACTGCTTTTGAAGAGGAACCATTTTTTAAAATTTGTTTTTATTTTTTAAAGATTTTATTTATTTATTTATGAAGAGACACACAGAGAGAGGCAGAGACACAGGCAGAGGGAGAAGCAGGCTCCATGCAGAGAGCTGATGCGGGACTCGATCCCAGGTCTCCAGGATCACACCCTAGGCTGAAGGCAGCACTAAACAGTTGAGCCACCTGGGTGCCTGAAGAGGAACCATTTAGTTAATTTTAAAAAGCATGCTAGCTTTTTTTTTAAATTTTATTTATTTATTTGAGAGAGAGCACAAAAGAAAGCTAGAGCAGGGGAGGGGTAGATAGAAAGGAAGAAACAGACTTCCTACTGAGCAGTGAGCCTGACACGGGGCTCGATCCCAGGATCCTGAGATCGTGACCTGAGCTGAAAGCAGATGCCCAACCGACTGAGCCACCCAGGTGCTCCTCGAGGATTCTTTCTTTTTTTTTATATTTATTTTTTATTTGTGTTCAACTTGCCAACATCTAGCATAACACCCAGTGCTCATCCCATCAAGTGCCCCCCTCAGTGCTTGTCACCCAGTCACCCCCACCCCCTGCCCACCTCCCTTTCTACCACCCCTTGTTCTTTTCCCAGAGTTAGGAGTCTTTCATGTTCTGTCTCCCTCTCTGATATTTCCCACTCATTTTTTCTCCTTTCCCCTTTATTCCCTTACACTATTTTTTATATTCCCCAAATGAATGAGACCATGTAATGTTTGTCCTTCCTGGAGGATTCTTTCAATAAAGTTGACACCTGTGGAACTGGAGTGTGGAGGATACACTCTACTATTTCTCTGGAGTTTAGAGACTGGGCTTAGCTGCTATTCTCTTAGAAGCCAGTGCTGTGCCCCACATGCAGTCTGCCCAAAAGATGTGGCCATTGGCAGCTTAACTGGGAGGAGACCATTAGGAAACCAGTGGTTTCCTGGAGTTGGTCATCACTATAATTAAAGAACGTTAAAATTCAGAAGTAAGTTTCCGCTTCTGTCTCTAGTGCAAAACAGGCTATTAATCATCGTCTCATCAACCTGGGGTGGTAACACTCAGTCTAGAGTCCAGAACTGGCCTGGGAGGTGGATTCCTTTTCACGGCTGTGTCTGCCACTCATCATGGAAGTGTAAGAATAAGGGTCAGAGCAGGAAGGAACTCATGCTGGTTGACCTGAGTGCCTGAGTTACATCTGGCCTGCATTTTGTTTTTTGTTTTCAAAAATTTGAGATAGCATTTAACAACTGGGAACTTTCATATGTTAAATGTAGACTTCTGGCTTCTCTCAAAAATTGGAAGTTACAGTAACATGAATCTTAATTCCCACACGGAAGCCATGGCTTGGTGTTGAGGGGCAGGTGCCCCTTTGGTGGGGCAGGAGGTAGGCAGTTTGTCCCAGCCCCCACCCTTCCCTATTGCATTATCCTCAAGTCTGCCCCACTCATTTATGTCACCTGCCTGGCCTTTTTTTGGCTTATGATTTGTGACATCTGAATTAGATGATGAAATGTTCTGGGAATGATGGATATTCATGTTAATTTTTTTCCTTTTTTTTTGTAAAGGCAGTGTGGTGACTGCAAAGCCCACATCCTAAGTGGATGTGTGGTTATGACTTTTGGGAAACACTGCAAAATCTTCTGTATTTCATTCCTCAGTCTCCTTTCTCACTATCTCTTCACTTATATTAACTGGGGCTGATATAGTTAAGGTAAGCTGAAGCAGTCTTTTTTTTTTTAATGATTTATCTATTGAATGAGTATCTATCTGTCCACACACACATTCAATGTATATAATTTACAAATATACATAAATGCCAGTGATAAATAGGTAATCCAAAAGCCAGAGTGCTGAATGTTCTATTTCATTTATCAAGACAAAAAGAGAGAACCACCTGAAGTTGCTGTGGGATACAGCCCTAGTTTCATTTGCTACTGTTGTGGTGGTTGATATAGAAAGAATAAAATCCTCTCCTCCCATTAAGTTATATAAGCTTAGAGAACATATGAACTATTTAACTATTTGTAAACATTTAACTATGTGTAAGCAGCAATCAGAAGACATTATGGGAGAAAAGATTCCATTTGCAATAATGACAGAATAGATAAAATACCCCCTAAATAAATTTAACCATACACATAGATTTATATGAAAAACACTTTTAAAATGCCATTTTAAGACACTCAAAAAAAGGGGAACACAAAGAAGGCTTACACAGGTTCTGTTATGTTTGAGCTTCCATACTTGTGAAGATTCAGGACCATAATGTCAGGTTTCCCTAATCCAGAAATATATATATATATATTTAAAGATTTTATTTATTATCCATGAGAGACACAGAGAGGGGCAGAGACATAGGCAGAGGGAGAAGCAGGCTCCCCATGGGGAGCCCCATGTGGAACTTGATCCGGGCACCCCAGGATCACACCCTGAGTCAAAGGCAGATGCTAAACCACTGAGCCACTCAGGTGTCAATATATTACTTTCTTGATAAAAATAAGGAAATGCATATAAGCTGAATCTAATGTTCACATGAAAAACAGATTCTTGGAGAGAAAAATTGGGTGGGGGGAGGAACAGTAATGAAGAGATACTAGTCATACCAGATGTTAAAACATTATAAATCGACTAGAATTAAAATTTGGTGAAAAAACCCCCACATAACTAGATTGATAACATGAACTAGAAAGTCAAATGAAATAAATAAGGGAATTTAGCATATGTTAAAAGGGGCTTTGGTAAGGAAAAGAAAATTATTCGTTTAATGGTGTTGAGACAACTAGATCATTCTATGAGAAAGAAAGTTGGATTTCTAACTCACTTCTTACACCATATTAAATTCCAGATTGATCAAATATACAAACATAAAAAATTAAATCATAAAGTAGTATGTAAAAATATGAGATATTTAACTAATAATACCATAATAGGGAAGTGTCGTCTAAGAAACACACACACACACACACCCAAAATTTGTAAATTCTACTACATAGAAACAATAAAAAGCTATGTACAAAAAAAGAATACTCAAAAAAATTAAAATGGAACTGGCAATAATGCCTGCAACTTTATGTAACTATAAAGGACTGACAATATTATTGTCTCCTATAATATTTTTTTTATTTAATGATTTTATTTAGGGATCCCTGGGTGGCGCAGCGGTTTGGCGCCTGCCTTTGGCCCAGGGCGCGATCCTGGAGACCCTGGATCGAATCCCACGTCAGGCTCCCGGTGCATGGAGCCTGCTTCTCCCTCTGCCTGTGTCTCTGCCTCTCTCTCTCTGTGTGTGTGCCTATCATAAATAAATAAATTTTTAAAAAAGATTTTATTTATTCATTCATGAGAGACAGAAAGAGACAGAGACATCAGCAGAGGGAGAAGCAGGCTCTCTGCAGGGAGCCTGATGAGGGACTTGATCCCAGGACCCCAGGATTCCAATCTGAGCCAAAGGCAGATGCTCAGCCTCTGAGCCACTCAGGCACCCAATATTTTTTCCCTCATGATTATTTCAGTATATAAAAGTATACAGTATATAAAATATACTGTATAAATTATACAGTATATTAAAAAGTACAAGTAAATATGAAATGGACAAATAATAAAAACATTTATCAAAAAAGGAAATACACATGATTCAAACATGAAAAGATGCTCAACTTGCATCTATAATAATAAAAATGCAGTTAAAGGTATGATGAGGTACCTTTTTCTTCTAACCTATCAGATTAGCAAAGATGATCAAGATGGCACTTTCAAAGGTGAAAGTTTGTGAGCTGAATGAATGGATTCTATACTTCCAAGAATTATTCTGTTTGGGCTTTGGACCTTTTGAAGAAATGGGGATGTCTGTGAAGTCAACTGGCATTTTAAAAAAGAGTTTGCAGCAATACCACAAAAGTAATTGTTGTAGGCCAAAAAAAACAAACAAAAATCATCAGTGGATGCTAAAAGTTGTGGACAAAAGAAAGCATGATTGAGAAATAGGATATTTATAAAGCCTCAAACTATGTCCCCGTAAGTTATTCATTCATTGCAAAGTGAGAAGAAGTAATTTCAAAATGGTGAGTTGGGGGCAGTCACCATCCTGTGAGGAAGCCCAAACTAGCCACACAGAGGATTTGAGGCTCCTGGTGACAGAACATGAGCAGCAGGTGTGTGAGTAAAGGAAGCTTTGGATAATTCTGGCTTTCAGCCTCCAAGTTTCCCAGCTGAGGCCTCCAAAAGCATGGAGAGAAGACAAGCTGTCCGTAATGTTCCATGTCCAAATTCCTAACCCCCAGAATGCATGAGCATAATTTCATGATGGTTTAATGGTGCTCAGTTTGGGGGTGATTTGTTATGTAGCCATAGTAATTGGAAAAGTGTGTCTGCCAAATTTATCCACCATAGAGATACTATTTTCCCTTGATAAGTAATAAACTTACCACTTCCCCTTTGTTCAGGGAAATACTCTTTAAGGATATGTAAATATTCTATCAAAGTTTTACCCTTGTCAACTCATTTTAGCATTCATTGATGATTTTCTAATTCCATCATTCCGTCTATGTTTATTGGGTAGTGCTTTACTGTAAGGAAGAGCTTTATCTTTTCTCCTACTTGTGTATGTATGTATGTATGTATGTATGTATGTATGTATGTATGTATAACAGTGTGGTCTCACGGATTTTTATTTTATTTAGTGGAATATAATATGTGATGCGCAAATTTTCCCGGATTTGGCCAGTGGAAGTTCTTTCAAGCTGATCCTGAGTACTTCTGGATTTTCTAACTAGTGACTGAGTATCTCCTTTGTTTCTGGTATAATAAGATATCCCGGGTCCACTTTGTGCTTTTCATGCTCCAGTCCTGACATATAAGACTTTTCTCCAGGAAGACCTCGTTCATTTTAGTGGAGGATCAGAGAATTATTTAGGACCTCAGATGTAAGTGCTAAATGTGCTCACTGCTATAGGGGTGTCATTACTTCTAGGTGCTCTCAGTGGACAGAGCTAGGAAATACATTTATTGGGCGCATGGGTGGCTCAGTTCGTGATCCCAGGGTTCTGGGATCGAGTCCTGCATCAGGCTCCCCACAGGAAGCCTGCTTCTCCCTCTGCCTATGTCTCTGCCTCTCTCTGTCTCTCATGATAAATAAAATCTTAAGAAAGGGAAATACATTTATCTATCTACTGATAAGCATGAGGTCAAACCATTATCTCCACTTCTAATTTATAGAATTGGAGAACATCTAATCTTTCCCTTTTCCATATTTGTGACTCTTCTGTGACAGTAGAAACCTGGCTCTGATTCCCCTAAATATATTTACTCATTTGCTCAAGCCTTGGATACACAGAAAGCAGTTTCAAAATTGCTAACTCATGCTACTGAAAAAAGCAAGCCTACTAATTAGAGTTCAGCATTTGTTTTCAATTATTTTTAAGGTAAAATTTATACAGAGTGAAATGCACAAATAATAAGTGTACAATTTGATATATTTTGATAAATGAACACCCACATACACAGCACACACTCCTATGATAGCATAGAACATTTCTATCACCCTAGAAAGTTCTTCATGTCCCTTTTTAGTTAATCCTCCCAGAGCCAACCATTTTTTCTGATTTTTTCACTATAAATAGGTTTGTCTCTTGTAGAACTTCACACAAATAAATCCATACAATATCTATTCTTTCATGACTGCTCCTTTTGCTTAGCATGATGCCTATGACATTCATCCAGCACATCATCAGTAGTTTATTGCTCTTTATTGCTGTGTAGCATTCCATCTTATAAATATACCACAGTTCATTTATCCATTTTCCTGGGAGTGGAAATTTGGGTTGTGTTTCATTTTTGACCCTTATGAATAAAGCTGCTATGAATATTCTTGTCCGAGTCTTCTAGTGGATATACATTTTCCTTTCTCTTGGGTAAACTTCTCAGTGTAAAAATGCAGTAGGTGTGTGTTCAAATGTATAAGAAACTAACCTCTCCAAAGTTGCACCGTGATATACCGCCACCAGCAATGTATGAGAGTTCTAGTTGCTTCACATCCTCATCAACATTTGGTATTTTTGGTCTTTTTAACTTTAGCCACCCTAGGATTTTAAATTCTTATTTCTTTGATTACCAATGACTTTGAGCACCCTTCGCCCACTTTTAAAGCATGGATATTCCCAAGGCTTGGGTTTGGGCTCGTTCTTCATTCCTCTCTCTTGAGTTGGATTTAGTTCAGGGAGTAAGAGTAGTTGTATAGTTCTTAAGATTTTTGCAATCAAGCTTGAAGAAATGGATCAAAAAGTTCAAGGATGCTCTTTACATTCTTAATTCAGATTTACATAAGCTTTTGTTAATGAGACAAAAATTTTGTAATTAATCACGTGCATATAATTTACTTGGGTTTGTTCTGTTTTGTAAAGCTGATTTCAATTATAGATATTTATAAAGAAAATGAGTATCTGGCATTGTTTACATGCTAACACTTCCAGAGTTTTTATGAAAATTACACAAGTGGAAAGATGAATTCTCATAAAATTTTCTTAGCAGCCTTTTTTTATTTTTAGAAAGTAATACAAACTGTTCAAGGCTAGCATCAACATATTGCCAGACTGATAATTGCACTGGGTGTTTTCATAATACTTTTCTTTGTGCATGCATTTAGTATGCCTACCACATCCCCATCTGGTATTATCTGCATTTTACAGGTAAAGAAATGGGGGCCTCAGAGAGGTTAAGTAACTTGCCTAAGTTCCCCACAGTTGGTAACAGATCAGGAGTTAAAGTGAAGGAGTCTGTGTTGTGGCTCATGCTGATTTCATTAGGAGAGGCTGGGCCTCCCAGTGAGCCCCATGTGTTCCTTGGCCCTAAAGCAACTTATTCTTTTGCTTCAGACGTCACCATGGAACAGTTCAGGGAGCCAGATCCAGCCAGGGACAGGCAAAATCTGTATTCAGTTTGAGGGAAAGTGTAGTGGACTCCAGAACTTTCAGGAAGGATTATATGTCTTCTCTGGCTTCCCATAGAGAAGGACATGTCTTTAGCTGAGCCGTGGTGGGAAACAGGGTGTCTCTAGCCTTCCTTGAAGAAAGAGTTGCAGGATGGGGGCCTGAAGGAGGTCCTTTTGTACTCCCATGTCCTGGGAATCTGTAAGGATGGCCAGCGTCTGGGTTGGAATGTCCAAGCGCCTGAGCCCATCCTCTGCTCTTGGATACAGCATCAATAACATCTTGACCTTCTCCTTCCTGGTTCTGTGGTCAGAGAATTTCAGTTTATATCAAGGGTGCTTCCATCCTATTTCTGGGCCCTTTGCCTGGGCCCACATTCCAGTGCCAACATCCTCATCCCACTTTTTAATTCCTTGTTCTTAATTAAGGGTTAGGGCATCACAGCTCAAGCAATATCCTCAGGAGCAATCTGCAAGATGTTTTCCCAAAGAAAAGTATCAACCTAAATATTGATGTGTTTAATAATATACCTGTCTGGTGCAGATGTTTCTCAGACTATGGAACAACTCTGACTGGAGTTATAGAACAAGGATACAAAATAATTTGTAAGGAAAAAAATCTAGAAAGCATTTCAGAGAGATGCCCCTGTATGCTGAGTCTTATGCCATTTTTTGTATTATAGATTTTCATAAAATAGAAACATTTATAGTTAAATATAAAGATAGGCTACTTGGGGGATCCCTGGGTGGCGCAGCGGTTTGGCGCCTGCCTTTGGCCCAGGGCGCGATCCTGGAGACCCGGGATCGAATCCCACATCGGGCTCCCAGTGCATGGAGCCTGCTTCTCCCTCTGCCTGTGTCTCTGCCTCTCTCTCTCTCTGTGTGTGACTATCATAAATAAATAAAAATTTAAAAAAAAAAAAAGATAGGCTACTTGGGTGTCCATTAAAATACTGTATCATTTGATGATGCAAATTATTCCGGACTTGTAGGCAGGAGACCTAAGAGTATTTATGTTAAGATACCTAAGAAATTGTTGTCAAATGAGAATTTGGCTACAAACTGAGGATAAATTGAAAACACTTAAAAAAATTAGTATGTTAGCAATGGCATCTTACTTTGCAAGGTCAAATCCCAATTGTATGACAGATATATTCCTGAAAAACATAATACTTGAAAATATATTGACAGACATGAATTCTATGGAGAAAATGTAAATATGATTTGATGACTTTCTTCTATGTGTTATAAGTCTGAAGAGTGTAATGGAGCCAACAGTCTTACTAACGTCTTTGGTAAATGAGAAAGGGAGTCTCAGGAAGTGGGGGGTAATGGTCTTAGAGACCAGATAGAAATAAGGGCCAGGGAATGAGGTCTGGGAACCTGAGAAGTCTAAGGGGATGGGATGTGGCAATCTCAGGCCTGGGGTTTTCCTGGGGAGAGGGAATGAATACAGGTAAGTGGATGGCGGCATTCTGGGGCATATAGGCCAGGGGCAGCGCCACAGCACAGCATGGAGACTCAGGGACTCAGGGGCCAGAGAAGGGTGCTAGGAGTCAGGAGATGATATAGGAAGTGGAAAGGGTGCCCAAGGCCCCTTCCTTTACCTTCCTTGTTTACTCCTCTGGGGCCAGTTGTTTAAGCATCTCAGGGGGCCTGATGGTTTCTCCTTGCAAGAGCTACAATGTACAGAAACTGCTCCATTACATGGAGCCTATTTCTTGTTACAGAACATGGCTTTGTACAATGGCAACTATGATTTAAAGAAGAACTTTAAAAGAAAACCTATCACAGGGTTTGTCCTCTCCAGGGCAGTGTCTGGGTTTGATTCATATCTATGACCTCAGAGAGTAGGTACTGGGAATGTATCATCCAAAATGAATGGATCTGACCTACCTAGCAGGATTATAATGAATCCACTTGGGGTTGTTTGTTTCCCTCTTCTCTCTTGGATAATCCGCTGAGGGTACAGGAGGGTAGATTGATCAGAGGGTGAGGACCCTGGTGGGCAGAACTAATGGCTCTTATGATGGACACTTATCCTGGTCTATTCAGAACACCCCTACTTCCAACCATGGCTGTCACTCCAATCATGTAGTACTCATGGAGCACCACCATAGGGCCTGTCTCTCCCCTGTACTCCAGTCTAAGAGATCTGGCTTAGAGTGCAGATAGTCTTTGCTTAAGCCAGAGGAGACAGCCTAGCCTTGCAACAGGCATCTTTTCAAATATGGCCCTATGTCTGCCAATATATTTCAAGTATTATGTTTGGTAAGATCCAGTAGATCACATTGGTAGAGATCTAATGGAGTTTACGAATTTTGATTTTTTTTCTAGTTTTTCAGCCAAGATTGATATAGAGGGGAGGTCAAATTCTGCTAAAATAAGAAAATAAGTGGCAGAAAGGGAAGTTTTAGCTGCCTTAGAATAGTGAAGATTATTAGCAAAGTCCAGCAATTAAACAGCTGACAGAAGGTCAGGTTTGGAATATAGTGAGAGTCATTATCCTCACCTGGCCTCTGAAGGCACAGGATAAGAAAGTGTTAGTGGAGGCAGCTGGCAAAGGCTAAGGGAGGTTTAAAGAAAACATTAGGAACATGGTTAAGCTCCCCCCATCTCTCTTCCTCCTTCCCTCCCTTTAGGGAAGGGAATTGAAAGTTGGCAAACAAGGCTGTATACATTACTGTACTCGGTGAGTACTTTATCACACACACGTGCTGGTTTTCTTTTTTTATTGAATTATAATTGGTGTACAACACTACATGTCCTGGTTTTCTGTAAATAAAAAAGTAATACTGTAACAGTAAGATTCAGTGTGCTGATAGCTTTTCTTAAATACCGGCCAAAACAATTCTGGAAAGTAATTTGGCAATATGTTTCGAGAGCCTTAAAACATGCATTCCCCTTTACTTTAGTCTACTTTTAGGAATTCATCATAAAGAAATAATCATTACAGAATTTTTTAAGATTTATTTGAGAGAGAGAGATCATGAGGGGCAGAGGGAGCTGACTCTGTGCTGAGCACAGAACCCAACATGGGACTTGATCTCATGACCCTGAGATCACAACTTGAGCTGAAACCAAGAGTCAGACCCTTAATTGACTGTGCCACA
This sequence comes from Nyctereutes procyonoides, assembly GCF_905146905.1. Classification (NCBI taxonomy): domain Eukaryota; kingdom Metazoa; phylum Chordata; class Mammalia; order Carnivora; family Canidae; genus Nyctereutes; species Nyctereutes procyonoides. The sequence goes on along the minus strand of NW_026575040.1, from coordinate 23,700,016 downwards.
CAGCCACCTCCAGAACTTGTTTTTTTTTTTTTAAGATTTTATTTATTTTTTTAGAGAGAGAGTGGGGAGAGGGACAGAGATTCCCTGCTGAGTGCACAGCCTGATATGAGGCTCAATCTCACAACCCCGAGATCATCAAGAGTCAGAAGTTCAACTCACTCAGCCACCCAGGTGCCCCAAATTTGTTTTTTAATAGGGAAAATTGAAAACATTTTCCTAAATATCCAATAACAGGGAAATTTAAAAAATTAGATTAGATACCAAAATGTTAACATTGGGGGGATCCCTGGGTGGCTCAGCGGTTTCACGCCTGCCTTTGGCCCAGGGCGCGATCCTGGAGTCCCGGGATCGAGTCCCGTGTCGGGCCTCTGGCATGGAGCCTGCTTCTCCCTCTGCCTGTGTCTCTCTCTCTCTATCATAAATAAAAATAAAATCTTTAAAAAAATGTTAACATTGGGATTCTCTGAGTGTGATACATGGCCACAACTCTTAATTTAAAACCTTTTAGGGTCAGATGGTCTTATGGACTGAATTTCTATGTCCTGCAAAAATTTGTGTTGAGCCCATATTGTATTGGAGCAGGGGCCTTCAGGAGGTAAATAGATTTCTATGAGGTGATGAAGGTGGAGCTCCATGATGGGACTGGTGCCCTTACAGGAGGAGGAAGAGACTCAGAGCTTCTTCTCTCCACCATGTGAGGACACAGTGAAAAGGCAGTCATCTGCAAGCAGGAAGAAGGCCTTCACCAAGAACCGAATCTGCTGGCACCTTGTTCTGGGGCTTCTCAGTCTCTCTAGAACTGTGAGAAAACGTATGTTGTTTAAGCCACTCCATTCAGGTCAAGTTTTGTCACAAGGTTTTTGTTTTCCAGAGTTCTTGCATTTCCCACTTCTGTATGGAAAGTGCATGCAGGCAAGGCTTCTTCCTTCAGGAGGTAGGGTGTCTGAGCTCCCCGCTGGCTCCTGGCCCCTGTGAGCCCATGTAAGGTTGCTCTGAGTGAGTGCTGCCGTCCTTGCCTTTTAGGTTTGGGGAAAGGGTGTGGGGGAAGGAGTAGACAGCTTCATTCTATTTCACACTTAGAATTTTCTCTTATGTAGATGGTTCTCCTAACAGAATCTAAGGGGGGAGGATCTGGGCACACATCCTAAACTCTCAACACACTCCTCAGTTAATACTTTATCAAGGCACATTTTGGGTACTTGCCCAATATCATTTGTTAGTCTTTTCATCAGGTCACTATCTGAAAACCCCAGGACTTTTGTCCCCACCCCCCCTTTTTTTGCTTACACATTGGCACCAGCATCCCTGTTATAATCTCCCTTTATTGTCCTTTATTCACCAGGTCACATTGCCTTGGACTGCTCCCCTGCCACGTACACACATTGTGTCGAAAGCTATGACATCATGGGTCCCCTCCTGCTGTTCTCCCCACCCTTGGAGGTCAGTATACTGATTCAATTCACTAAGTTCAGTTAGTTGACTGTGGTTTGGTTGTGACTTGGCAAGGAGATCACCTTTCAGAACTTTATATGACTTGGCTCCTAAATCATAGAATCCGGGGGTCAGAAGTTATGTCACTTAAGCCTCATGACATCCCTATGCAGTAGGTAGGTACCATTATCCTCATTCTCCAAATAAGGAAAGGGACCCAGAGCTGGGTAAGCATGAGCCAAGGCTTGAACGTGCTCCTTTCCTGCTTCAGAACAAGTGTTCTTGCCACAATGGCACATCTACAGACTGGGAAGTTTGTTTCAGGTCGGGTGCATGGCAATAACAAGGAGGTAATCATAAGCAGTTTGTAGAGGGTGTGGTTCGCTTGGCTGGAGTGAAACAAATGTGTTAAGTAGACTTATGATAGCTTATTCTCCCGGGATAGAATAGATTTATAAAGATTTTTCTCTTTTGCTTTTCTAAAGGGAAATCTGCTAGTCAGACCTGATTGTGCCACAGATTCACAGAACGAAGGCAGAGGCTTGTGAAATGTACTAAAAACTCTCCATGATGACGTGGTCATGATCAGTGTGGTTAACAGACGTGGGATGCAGCCTTGCTCTTGTCTGACAGTGGCTTCTGGGCAGGAGCTAGCATTGGATTATATAACAAGATGTAGGATTTGCTGTGTGTATGTTGTGTACATGCGGGATGGAGGAAAACGTGTTGGGGTGGGAGAGAAATGAAATTATTATATCTCTGAGAGAAATGAAAGCAAGGTTAATTTTTAAAAATTATTTAAGGTAAATGAACTATATGTGGATTGGGAATGGTTCCTGGCCTTCAGGCATTCATGGCAGCATCTTTCCCACTTCCTGTAGTTCTTTCTGGTAGCCTAGGTTCTCCTCTGGGGGCTTCTCAGCTCCTGGCCTGGAGGGGTGTAAATAAAATATACCTTCTCGGCTCCTGGCTTGGAGGGGTGGGGGAGATTTTTCAAAACCTTTTTCCCCACTTTCCCCAATCTGATACTCTTCAGAGATCACCACCCCTCTCGGTGTTATGAAAAGTTCCCCAAGCAAGATTGACACATAACAATTCTCTTATACCAGCTGGGTGTCCTATAATTTAATTATGTTCTGACACTATCCACCTAGAGATAACATCAGAGCCACAGGTGAAGGGTTCATTCCTACAAGGTGCTCTGGGCCCCAGCAAGTCGAGGTTGTCACCTGTGCTTCTGACCAATTGGCTATCAAGAAACATTTTATTTACTGGATTACTGGTTTATTATAAAAGGATAGAATTTAGGAACAGCCAGATGAAAGAGATGCATAGGGTAAGGTATAGAGAAAGGGCACAGAACTTCTATGCCCTCTTCAAGAGTGCCATTTTCCCCAAATCTCCATGTGTTCACCAACGCGGCAGCTCTCTGAACCTTGTCCTTTTGGTTTTTTATGGAGGCTTCATTACATAGGCACGATTGACTAAATCATTGGCCGTTGGCAATTGAACTCAATTTCAGTCCTTTGTCCCATCCCTGAGGTTGGGGGTAGAACTGAGAGTTCCAACCCTCTAATCACATGGTTGATTCTCCTGAAAACCAGCCCCAAACTTAGCTTTCCAAAAGTCACTTCACTGGTATAAATTCAGGTGTGGTTAAAAGGGTTTGTTTTGTTTTGTTTTTAAATAAAAGAATATTGAGACCCCCTTATTCCTCTTCTCACGTAGGAAATACCAAGGGGTTTTGGAGCTCTGTGCCAGAAATAGGATGATAAATATATATGTTTTATTATAAATCACAATATCACACTAGGGTATTCTGGTATTCATCTCTTCACACATCATGTACAGCCCCTCTAAAATCTCTATTTTACCTCTTGTCCTCAAAGAATCTACCCCATTTCTAGAATCTTCTCACTAGGGCATTGTTGGTATTTCCCAGCCATACACAGACATGTGTCTGGAAAGGATGGAAAAGAAAGTGCTTGGTATTCTCAAGTTAGATTCAGATTCATGCTTTAGAAACATAAGTTGTGATGGAGGAGGGCTCAGGATCATTTTTCAGGGGGCACGCCACATGGCTGAGCCCAGGGACCTGGCTTGGCAGCACACATATATGAAGCAGACGGCTTTGCCTGTGGTCTTCAACTTATTTTCTCCTCAGAGAGCTTGGGCCTCTATAAAATCTTTCTCATGACTTCGTGCTTAATGAGACTTGCGTGTGCCTGTTCTGCTCCAAGGCTCACAGAGTTCTATCTGTCCAAGCCTGTCTTTTTCTCTGCTCCTGTGTCCTTGTCAGGCCGAATGAGCTGTTCCCTTGGGAAGCCCTCTTGATGGCAGCTGGACCTTCTGGTAACTTTCCACATACTCTCCAGCTGTCCTAACCATCTACCTAGGGATCACCATGCCATTCTTTCCATAATGTGATTGGTTTCTTAATGTGAAATCCCAGTTGAGTTCTCCAATAATCATCACTGCTTGAAGACCGACAGTTGCAATCACATTAACTGCCCCTAAAAATGACAATTGTGGAAACAGCTGTTATTAGTCCGTTCTTGCTCACAGTATTAGAAACCACAGCCAAAATCCCCCAGTAGTAATAGAAGCTGCCGTTTATAGAGAGCTCGTGATGCATCAGTCCCTAGTGTTTTTTATGCTTCCAATCTTCAAGTTAACTCTCAGGTAGGAGCCACTATTTACAGATAGAGAAATCAAAGGTCAGAGAAGTTAAATAAATTACGGAGTGTCACACAGTTGATAAATGGTGAGGTGGGACTGTCTAACTACAAACCCAATATATTCCCCTCCCACTGCCAGAGCCACCATCCTACATAATATCCCACTGCTGCTGTCTGCGACCAGATTCCTTTTCCTGGGCAGATGGAGGAATGCCACAGAAGCATTGCATTCGGCATAGCTGTGCATGAGAGGATGACAGTCTAGTTAAGATCAGGAAAAATTAATGTCAGGACTCCTCACAGGACCCAGAAAAACAGTCCTGACTTGAGCATCTTTTCTCACCGCCACCTTTCCTCTCCCTGTGTTGGCACTGGCACAACAGAACACAAGGAAGGAACAATGACTAGAGCCTACTTGTGAATGAAGGTTGACCTTTCTGCCACCCTTGACATATTTGGTTCAGTTTTCAACCCCTATTATAGGCAGAATTGTGTTGTGTTTGGTGGTGGTGTGAGAGGGGGATTTCTTGAAGAGACAGGTAATGTGCGCCTTAGCCTCAGAAGCAGCCATGATCTCTCTTGCTTTTCCCATTAGTCTGGCTTTGCAGCCAGCCCGTGGCTAAAGGTATTGCCCAGACTCTTGATCTTATTGGCTTGTCCAAATAAGATATGAGCTGACTGCAAGGCATATTTCAAGAGAGAGTTCCTGTATTTTATAATTCAATATATATGGTAGTCCTAGTAACTGTTCTTCTGTCTTTCCTAGAGGGAGGGAGAAGGAAGGTTTGTCAAACTTTCTCAAGAAGTGAATCGCAGCATGGAATTCTACTGACCTGTGTTCCATTCTCTCTTGAAAATTCTAGGTTGTCAAAAGCAGATAGCTTTTCCCACACAGCTGCATTATCCACAACAGCAGGACAATAACTCCCGCTGCCCTGCCTATATTGCTTGGGGGATTTTTTGTGTGTGAATGTTTTTTATTCTATTTTTCCATCTGGTGACTTTTGTTTTCTTCTAAATGGGGCTGTTTAAATGCTTTCCACAAACGCAATCTTGAAAATAAACACATTGAATGTATAAGAACAAAAGAGGATCCATTCTTGATGCTGATCACTGCTCAGAGGTTCCCTCAGCTGCAGGGAGATGGGTGCCGAGTGGATGAGTGGATTGTCAGTGTAAAATGCCACCCAAGGGTGCTGCCAGGATTGGAAGCTCATCAGAACCACTTTAACAGTGTCCTGATACCAATAGATATAAGAGGCCTTACCAACTGGGCAGTCATAATCAACCAGTGGGCCTTGCAAACCTAGAAGGCTCATCTTCCAGTTGGCAATTCTCAAAAGCCTTGGTTTTATGCCTCTCGAACTTCCCAATAGAGAGGAGATTGTGGCTAGATTGTTACTTCATCCCTCAAGAACTTCCTGTCCACCGCCTTCCCCACATTCCCTGACCACTCCCTGGTGATCACTTCCTTAGTTTGGGCTCCCCCAGAACCAGATGCTGAGACAAAGGTTTAGGTACAGGTAATTGTTTGGGAGGGACTGAGAACTCCAGTAGGGAAGTGATTCAGGGAAGGAAGGGAGTCAACAAGGGGTGCATCCCCACACCAGCTGTGACAGGGCTCAGTACTGTGGAAAGCAGCATCCAAACACACTTCAGAATGCTTGCGCCCAGAGTGAGGGAGCTGGGGCATTTGTATTCCAACTTCTAGAGCATAGTTGAGGACTGCTCCTAGGGGTGTTAGTTCTGGGCACTAATGGAACTTCCTTGCATGTGAGCTGAGGGGCTTTCCACAGTATACCTGGGCACAGGTATACAAGTTGAGGTTGGCTGGAATGCACTGGAAGGTTCAAGGGATGTGTCTGGGGAACTTATAACACCTGCTCTCATCACACATACAGCTTAAGGCAAGCAACTGACATGAAGTCAGTAACAGAGCCACCTCTGAAGGGATTTTAAGGTATTTTTTGTTTGAATCCATCAAGTTATCCACATCAGAACCACTCTTATCCCCCCCTTCCTTGCCCCCAGGTGTAAGTTCTTGATAATTGCAAAGAATTGATCCCTTGCCTTTATGGATGAAGGTGCCAAGCATGTGGCCCAGAGATTGGTGGTATAAATGGGCACGGGGCACCAGGCCCCAGGGGTCTGGGAGGCAGTGCTACTTGCTGGATGCAGTTGTCACTGGCAAGGACTACAGCCCCTGCTCCCTTCCCAGGAAGTGTGCAGCCCACCAGAGGAGTGGCAGATTAAGAGACCTGTATCAGTAAGTCTGCCTTTAGCAGCAACAACAGAAAATCTCAGTTCAGACTGGCTTAACACAGAAAATCAATTTTATTTCACTGAAAAGGAAGTTTGAGGTAGAGTATTAAATTCAGTGGTTCAGGTTCTTTCCATCTCTGCCATCTTCAGCGTGCTGACCTCGTTTTAGGGTATCTCCCTTTCTTACAAAGTGGCCGCTGTAGGTTTAGATCTCATGCATGCACGACTCTATAACCCACTGCCATGATGTGGAAGCTCAAACCATGCCACACAGACACACCGCAGGGAAAGGCCATGTGTAGATGTTCTAGCCAAGAGCCAGCTGAGGTCCCAACAAGAGTGAGGACACTTGCAGATGATTCCAGCTCCCCCAGCTAGTGAGGTTTCCCAGTTGAAGCCTCAGATGTGATGGGACAGAAATCAGCCATTGTCGTGTTGTCCTGAATTACTGATCTACAGAATCCAAGAGCATAATATTGTTTTATATCATTAAGTTGTGGGGTGGTTTTTTATACAGCAACAAGAGCAGAAACAGCGCTCTTACTAGCATTTGCCTTCATCCTGAGAGAAATCTGAGGGAAGTAGAGGGGTTTTACATGCTCATTACCTGCTCTTTTCCACATTTCAGAGAGGGGCCCAGAACCCACAGGGGGCAGAAGAAGGCTGGCACAATGCCCTGACACCTGGCAAAGGCCAGGGAAGCTTCTTTCCATGGGTAATGTGTTCTATTACCCTGGAGGCACCAAGAGAGGGCTTTCCAAGAAGTTTATTGGGATTGGGGCCCACATTGGGATGTTCCTTAAAAGATAGTGACAGCAAGTTTCTGAAAGTCCCAAATCCCTTTGGCTTCATCCTCAAAATGTATCCAGAACCTGACTATATTTTACCACATCCATTTAGCACCCTGTTCCAACCTACCATCGTGTCTTGTCTGAATTTCTGCACTTGGCTCTTAGGTGACCTCCCTGCTTCTCCCCTGCTCCACTACATGTCATTGTCCATGAAGCAGCTAGAGTAGTTCTTGTAAAATAGAAGTCCATTCATGTTGGTCTGCTCAGAGCCTTACCATCTCCCTCAGCGCAGAATGCCCCGCTTGATCTGTACCTCTTGCTACTCTCCAGCTTCATCGCTGACATACTTGTCCTCATCCACTCTGGTCCAGTCAAAAATGGCCTCCTTCTGTTCTCCAGACATACCAAGTACCCTCTCACCCTCCATTCTGAATGCTCTTCCCCAAGTTAGCTGCGATGACTTACTACCTCATCTAGCTTCAGGTCTTAAACAGATGTGCCCCAGCTGAAGCCTTCCCTGAGCACACTGAGGAAAGCTGTACCTACCACCCCACCCCTGGCTCTCCAGAAATTTTTTCTCTTTTTTAGTTTTTTCTATAGAACTTATTTCTATCTAACATGCTATATATTTTGTGTATGTTTAGCATCTAACTGCTCCCTCTGGAATTTCAGCTCAATGAGAGCAGCCTTTTTACCTATTGTGTTCAGCCTAGAACAGAGCCTAACATGTAACAGTCCTCAATAGATATTTGTTGAATGGATGAAATATCTGACTTCTCCTTAGCATCTATCTTCTGGCTCTGGACAGTGCCACCTGGAAGTCTTTCCAGCTTCATTTAGATACACATCCTCATATCCTAAGATCTAGGATCAGGTCTTTCAGGGTCCTCTATATACAGTAGAGCTGATTGTCTTAGGTTTAAATCTCAGTTCCACTTCACTTCCCAGCAAGAGAGGTTGAGATAACACTTCCCACTTCTTGAGGTTGTCATAAAGGGTGAAAGTACTAAGCCCTAGGTATGCCTGGCAGAGAGCAAATATTCAATAAATGCCAGCCAGTAGTATTCCCACCCCTAGCTACTTTCTCTCTTGGAAATCCTATATTCACCTTTGTTCATGGGGCCAAGAACTGTATTTACTTCTTGCTTTGGTAAGTTAACAAGAACTTGTTTTTAGATTGGGTTATTTTTCACCTGGTGTGAGTTACAGTGCCTCTTTTATGTCAAAGGAAAAGAATAGTAATAAATAATGTTCCATTGATTAAAAAACCCTAAAACTGCAAGCATTTCCTCATTGCATTCTCTACCAGGAGCTGCAAAGTCTCCTACTGGATGTTAACATTGAAAATAGTTGCCATTTATCACATGGTAAGGACAGAGATGGTGCTAAGGGCTCAATATATATCACTTTGCTTCATTTGCACATCCTTCATTCCACAAGGAAGGTAGATACTGTGGTATTATCCACGTTTTAAGCAGGAAGAAATGAAACTTAGGGAATTTGAATAATTTGTCAAGGTCACAGATCTAGGAAATAGGGGGATCCCTGGGTGGCTCAGCAGCTTAGCGCCTGCCTTTGGCCCAGGACGTGATCCTGGATTCCCGGGATCAAGTCCCACACTGGGCTCCCTGCATGGAGCCTGCTTCTCCCTCTGCCTGTGTCTCTGCCTCTCTCTCTCTCTCTCTCTCTCTCTCTCTCTCTCTCACTCTTTCTCTCTCTCTCGGTCTCTCATGAATAAATAAGTAAAATCTTAAAAAAAAAAGATCTAGAAAATAGGCAGAGAAAGACTTAAACCCCTAATTGTACAGGGTTCAGTGCTTATGCCTATCACTCAGACCCCCTTTTTTTCTTTTTTGCAGGCCTCTGAGTCACTAGGCAGCTTGAGAGGGTGCCCTGGCTTTGCCAGAATCTGTTCCCTCTCACTGTTCATTGCTTTCAGTTTGACCAGAGTTCATTCCAAGGTATAGCCAGCCTTCCGCTCTCCTTGTCAACCCTGGCCAGGAAGAAGAGCACAGGGCCAAACCTATGGCCCCGGCCTCACACCTGCCCTGTGAGGGTCACCTGGCCTCCTGCTAGCAGATTTCAGTAGAGCAAAGAGTAGGTCTTCCTTAGGAAATCCTAGGACCACAAATCTGTACCTGTTTCCCGCATGTTAGAGAATTAAAAAAAAATTAAAATTATGATTCTCATGCAAACATGAAGTGAACACATGTCAAATATTTTATTTAAGTTACTAATTGAATGAGGGAACTGGTTAGATGTTGTAACATGTTCAAAGGAGAAGTCAAAAGAACCGCAGGCTTGTAAGGGGTTAAGGAATGTTGAAGTAACTTTATGTGGACTTGAAACTTGCTTTATTTTGTTTCATGGGGAAGTTGCAGAGTTTATTTCCATGTCTTTAGACTAGAGTTCTTTGCACCTCTATCCCCATATGCAATTTTCAGTTGGAAAATAACTCGAACACAATGAAAGGCACGAACCCTGTAGCGTCAGATAATTTGCAAAGGCTCTCCAGTAATCTCCTTTGTCTGTAATCTTCCAAAGTCTGACATTTTCCCCTATGTTTGAATGATTTTCCTTGGGTCATCTTCCTTCTTTGTGGTTTCTTGGAAGAGAATTTTCCTTCTCTTTCTTCCTTATACTGTGGGCTTTGGAACCAGGCAACCTTGAATTCAAATCTCCATTTTGCATTTACTAGGCACATGGCTCCATTGAAATCACTTAATTCTGGAATCTCCCTCATATGGTGGGTGTGAGGGTTAAAGCACTTGGCATGGTTCCAAATTTGATGTATTTGGCCTGTCATTGCCTCTATTGTATAGATATAGAAACTGAGGCAACAGGGTATTTAAGGCACTGACCCTAAGGTCATGCTACTGGGTCATGCAGTGGAGCTGGAATTCAAACCTGGGCAGCTTGGCTCTGCTGCCACACTCAAGCAGCACTCAGGAAACAGCAGGTGCTGTGGCACTACTTAGCTTCTTTAGTGCAACCAAGTCGTGATCTCTGGGGACGTTGGCTGATTATGCTAAGAAGCCAGCTACTGGATTGGTGGCCACTCCACATTCCCTGGTCACCTTCTACTCCTGTTTGGCACATAGGTGAGGTGCCATAGTGCCCACTGCTCTCCTTGGGACCCGCTGTGTCAAGACCCCAGGATCTACTGTGTTGTTATTTTGATATTTTATTGAAATCTAATATACTTATAGAAAAATGCACAGCTCAGTGAATTTTCAGAGTGAATACCTATGCATGTAAGCATGTAAAAATATGGCCCTGCACCCCAGAAACCAGCTCATGTCCCCTTCTAGTCACTTGCCTCAAGGGTGGCCACTGCTCTGACGTCTGTCACCACAGTTTTGCATCTTTGATCTTTATGTAAAGGCAGCCACAAAGTCTGTATTCTTTTGTGTCGGGCTTCTTGGATTCAACATTCTCCATATGAAGTTCACCCATTTTTGTGGTAAGTAGTTGTGGTTTATTCATTCTTGTTGCTGTATTAAAATACAACTCATTTTATCCATTCCGTAATTGGTAGACATTTTGATGGTTTCCGCACATACCTTTTGGCCCACAGAGATACATGTTTTTTGTGATGTCTGCTTAGTTTATAAGAGTAACTGGTGAGTTGGTGGGCCCTGACCTTTTCTTAACAGATGGGTCAGTCTGCTTCTCCTTTGCCACAGTCAGCAATTTGGCTTTTGTTCCTTTTCTTGCTCCAGGTCATATGTGCCAGCCCATCTGCAGGCTTCTTCAACATGTGCCTCACAAGGCCAATGGCAGCCCTGCTGTATTTTTAACATATGTGGTGACTAGCTCCTTATACACATCCCGGTTCATGGGAGGTGGGCAGAGTGGGGGTGCCTGGAACAGCAGTGATCTGAGGCCTGCTCACAATCACAGGGGAACCTGGAGACTCAGCTATGGGATGAGCTGACCCCAGGAGCATCTCCCTTCAGGTGCCTGGCTCTTTCTGTGGGGACAGTTATCTATGTTCTGTTCTTTTCTTTCTTTCTTTCTTTCTTTCTTTCTTTCTTTCTTTCTTTCTTTCTTTCTTTCTTTCTTTCTTTCTTTCTTAACACTCGGTTTCTTGAGGAGAAACCTACTGTGGCTCATCTTCCCTTCCCCACACCCCTGTAATGCCTGTAAAGGAACTTCTAACCTGTGCTTTTTCGCTCACATACACCTCCCGTGGCCTTCTCTTCTCTCTGTTCGCTGTCACCTTGGAGGGTGGCCGTGGGAGGTGTGTATTTCACTCACTTTTATTTCTTCCTATAGAGGAGCCCAGACCCTGCCTGTCTTTCTCAGAGGTGTTTTGACTGTTGCTGTTTCTGCTTCCTCTGCCTTTCCCTCAGGCCTCATTAGCCATTTCCTTACCTGTAAATAAGGTTTTTTGTTTTGTTTTGTTTTCTTTCCTCGGGGTTGGCACCCTTCTCTTCCCAAAGCACTCTAGTCTTTCATCAGGGCTTCCTGTCAGCAAAGCAGCAAGCCCACACCCCTGGATGGAACAGGTCAGGTCCAAGATTTACATGGTGACTTAGTAAAAAATGAATATAAATAGAATATGAGAAACAACCAAAAAGAAAAACACAAATCTGCTGGCCACTGTGGACAAAACAGCAAATTGGCCTTCAGATCTGGTACTGAGCTTCCTCCTAAGCAGAACAATAAAAGAAATCAAAGAGATTATAGATACTGTTATGATAAGGAAAAAAATTAAAATAGATAAAAGATAATTGTGATATTCTTGAAGAATTATCTTATTCATTATTCTATCTCCTATACACATGGCTTAGGGCTTCATGTATAGTAGATGCTCAGTAAGTATTTCAGACATAAGCTAATAAAGTAAAATCACTATTAAGTGCTGGCTAATACACCTGAGCCCTTACTATGTGGCAGGCAGATCCTAATCTGTGCCAGGCAATAACCCCAATAGGTGGGTACTGTGGTTCCCTTTATTTCCTTCCCCACTTCTTTCTTTTTTATCTCCCCCTTCATTTTCAAATGGGTAAGCCAAGTGTCAAGAGTAATTCCCCAAGGGCACAGCTCTTCTCTGGTAAAGATTTAAAATCAAGTGCCCGGTCTGGAACCAGCCAGCTAGAGCACTAAGGAATCTGAAATGATAGAATAAATAAACATTTATGAATATTTTTATGTTACTAGACGGTAAAACCAATCATATTGGCTTTTTACTGCTGGTCCCTGGCTGGGAGCCCAATTTGGTGAGAGGCCCTGCAGGAAATGAAGTTAGGCAGCCCTCCCCTTGGCAGAATTGGCCAAATCTCAAAGCTGCTAAACCTTTTCCATGTCTGCCCCCTGCTGGCAGACGTCAGGATAATAAGATATTCTCCTAGCCTGTGGGAGGAGGTGTTCAGAGTGAGGCCCTCTGTGTGGTCCTTCAGGTGGTTTGCGAGGAAGTGGGTGTATTACCCAAACCTCAAACTGCAACCTGTGCTCTGACAATGTGAAATGTCTTAGGATAGGCTGTTTGAAGTTGGTTGCTGTCCTGGCAAGTCTAGTCGGCCTGGTCTCTTGGCATAGGGTTGAGGTGGCGTGGAAGAACTAAAGGTCAGTTTTGAAAGCGTTGGAGCAAGAGTCAGGAGATCTGGGTTCTAGTCCCAGGAGCACCACCTACCAGAGTAGCAGTGTCCTCTCTAGAGTTGTTCCCTCATTTGCAAAATGAGGCATTATTTTATGACTCAAATGGGCCTTTTGCCCTAAACCTCAACCTTTATTTTAAAAAAATTTTTTAAAGATCTTATATATTTATTCATGAGAGGCACAGAGAGAGAGGCAGAGACATAGGCAGGGGGAGAAGCAGGCTCCCTGTGGGGAGCACAATGTGGGACTCGACCCCAGGACTCCGAGATCACAACCTGAGCCAAAGGCAGACGCTCAACCACTGAGCCACCCAGGTGCCCCCAAACCTTGACCTTTAAGTAAAATCCTTTAAAGATCTCCCTCAGCTGGGTATCCTTGGACCTCACCGCCTCACCCTAAACCTCCTCTCCAAATGCTATTCCCCTTCTTGAGCCTGCTGACCTGCATCCCTCTGTGGCCAGCTAACTTCGCACTAAGTGCCCCATATTCCTCCCCACCCTAAGTTAGGCCTTGGCACTTTCTATGAGGTCTCCAAGCTCACACTAACTGAAAATGAGAATCTTCTGGTTTAGAAAGTAAACTAGGGTGAACTTAGCATTTGGTCCAGTTTGCCTCCCACCCACTGGCAAGACCAAACTCAAGATGTAGAAAGAGAGAAGGAGCTGAAACCAACAGCTTATATGGGATTTCGTCAGGCACTAAAGATGGAGTCTGATGTAATAACACACCTTTGCACAATGTGACAACTTACAAAGCATTCTGTGAGTCATAGAACAACTCTGTGAAGAAGGCATTTCTATCACCCACATATGTAGGCAGGAATTGAGCCCAGAGATCTGCAAGGTCCACAGTCACTTAGCTAGTATGTGGCTGGGCTGGGACCCAGGGTTAGGTCCACACCAGGCTCAGGACTTACCCAATCAGAAATGTGCAAGGCCTGAGAGTTGACATTGGTCATTAATTTCAGAAGAAGGCAATGTCAGGCAAGACAAGCCCTCTCACCCCTTCTTTCTAATGGGAGCATCTCTTCTCCTTCTGGAACAGTTCTGCACTTGGATTTCTTACATATGGCTAGATGTCCCTTACTCAGGCCTCCTGGTACAGATCCTAGTCTAAGCTGACAGTGGCTTGTCCTGCACTGACCAGCCTGTACCTGTGTGTGGTGTATTTGGACAACTATTATCTTCCCTGAACCCCAGTTCACTTGACTGTAAGGTGGGGGTGATGAGACCCACCACACAGGTATAGTGAAGAATAAAAACAGGTTGTGTGGGAAAAGCTTTGTACAATGTGCAGAACCATTAGGCATTAGAACTTGTGGGAGGAAAGTAGAGGAATGTACCTGCCAGCTCCCTCTGTCTCTTGTTTTACCCCTGTATTTCCAGGTTGGGTCACTGATCCTCTCCAGCAGCTTCTGGGGAAGCCAGACCCTATGCCCTATGCAGAGTTCTTTCAAGGATCCAGAAGCACTGAAAGAGACCAGAGTCCCATGGGTCAGGTTGGATTGGACTTGGGTCCATGGCTGCTGAGGCTCCAGCTCTGGCAAGCATGGTGGGGAGTGGCACCAGGCCCTCAATCCAGACAAAGCTAGGACAGCCAAGGATATCAAGAAATGAGGGGATGATGACTGCTGGCACTTTCCATTGGAGCAAATGTTTGAGGTTCTGGGAAAGTCTGAGGCCAAGGAAATCTAGAGAGACATATAAAGTTGTTGTGGTTCAGTGGTGGCTACCTTTGAAGCCCAGAGATCCCTGAGAGAAATGTGGGGGCTGGAGTTCCTGTGGGGCAGGGCTGGAAATTAGAACCAGCGGATGTGGCTATTGCTATGAATGTGACCTGATGTTCAACCCTGGTAGTATCTGGGGGAAATAAGAGTTTCCAAAGGATTTTTCTTATTTACTTTGGAGCACATATAGGATACACATTTATTCAACCCTAGACAGGGTCTAAAGCAGAGTTTTGTGATGAAGGACAAATTATTTTTCTTAATTTTCAGCCCATCATGGACTAATACCTAAAAAAAATACTAGAAAATGAAATGAAAAAATGCCTATACCAGTGGCCTACTCTCTTTAGTGATATGAGTCCTCTGATCACATACTTGCATTATGTGGCTGCGTCATATTCCTATAAAATTTCTAAATGTTGACTCACCATACCTGTATTTATCTTACCATGAGTCCCAGTTTGTAAATTCTGAGTTTTGGATTCTCTGGAGAGGTAAACAATCTTCATAATTACAGTAGAGATAGTACTTTTTAACAAATGGACAATTTTCACAAGGAGCAAAAGGAAAATTCATAGCATTTAATTTGGAAGCATCACATTTACCAAAAGAAAGTTACATTAAAGAGACATTTATGTGTCCAATGGCCATGCGCTCTGATTTCTAATATTGTTTCTCAGCATCACCAGAAGTATTACTTTTCTACTTTAAACTTGAACATATAACATATTTACGATACCAGATACTAAGAAGTAGAGGGACAGTACCACACTACCACATTTTAATAAAACTCTACCAGACTTAGCATAAAACTCCGAATCCTTATTGTGATATTGAAAAAAACATGTCTAGAAATGAGAACAGGCAGGAACTGGCTCTGGGACAGGACTGGACAGTGGCCAACTCTGTGCCTATCCTTCCTGGTTTTCTGGTTATTTTCAGCTTTGGATCTTAGTAACTGAATTTAATCTGTTTTTATTTTGATTTCAGTTACAAAGCTAATGATACATTATTCGATTGAAAAATAAAAATTAGGTACACTAGTAATCTGGTTTCAAAATAATCCTCTTGTTGGGAAATATCCTAATATACTAAAAAAAAATAGTACTAAGTCCCTGAGGGAGATATAATTTACAGGAATGAGACTATTTCTCAATGGAGATTCGGAACTTCTATATTCAGCTTGGGGATCATACTGTTATTCTAATGATGCTGTCACTGCTCAGAACATTTTTGCAATGTTTTTTAGAATTGTGTTCAGAGGGCCATACCCTTGGTATTGACATACATTAATAAACTTTTTCATTATAATGTCTAATAATTTGAGATTTAGGGAAATAATTCAAATGGGATCTTCTAGGAACATAAGCTACCAATAGAATTTTAGGGTTACCCTCAGGTTATGTCCATTCAGGTATAGATAAGAGAACCCCTGGAAAATTGTGTGGAACAAATAATCAGAAAAATATATAATTTTTCAAAATCTCTTCAAGACTTCTGCAGATAACTGAGTTTTCAAATAATGTCATCTTTATTGTTTTATGTCTGGGCAGCACAGTAGTTTAAGGTATAGCTTCCACATGCTTGTAAACAAACCAGAGATCCAGAAGTCTGAGCTCACCTGCCAAGTCTGAGGCACTCATTGCTTTCGAGGGTCCCAGGGTTAATCTATGTTAGCACTTTTAAAAATCCCTCCTCTGCCCCATCACACAACCTACTTTGATCCTCCCGTCTGCTTCCCTGTATGCAGAGTGTCTTCTAGGTTCTTCATCCCATACCCTCTAGCTTCACTGAGCTAATTTCCCAACCATGGTCATGCCACACCTGCCACCCTGAGGCAAATGTTCAAATCAGATAGGTAAACCTTTTGCTATTGAAAAAAACTGATGTTTACATTTGTTTTACTTGGACTCCATAGACCAGATAACAATGTTCATCAACAGATGAATGGATAAACAAGATGTGGTATATCCATGCAATAGAATATTATTCAGCCTTAAAAAGAAAGGAAGTTCAGACCCATGCTACAACATGGATGAACCTAGGTAGGACCTTATGCTAGGTGAGAGAAGCCAGTCACAAAAACACAAATACTGTAGGATTCCATTTATAAGAGGTACCTAGAATAGTCCAATTCATAGAGATAGAAAGTAGAACAATGGTTGCCAGAGGCTATAGGACAGAGGGAATGGGAAGAGCTCTGAAGATGGATGGTGGTGATGGTTACATAACAACACGAATATACTTAATACCACTGAGCTGTGCACTTAAAGATGATTAAAATGGTAAATTTTATGTTATGTGATTTTATGATGATAGCAATTTTTTAAAAAAGGAAAAAGAGAAAAAAAAATTTTCAGTTCGTGTCTCCCCCATCTGTGCATCTCATGACTGTGTTTTTACTACAAGCTTGATGCCAGTCCCTTAGAAACACAGGATGACTTGAAAACTTCATGTGCCAATTCATTTCCTCTAATTTCCTCCGTAATGAATAGAGCCATAGTTCATGGTGAAGAAAAGAAAAGTGATTTGAATTTGGGCCAAGTAGACCAAGGCTGGCCCACATCCAGACCTTGGTAGAAGGAAGTGTAGAAGCACTCCGCTGCATTCATCAATGGGGAAAAAATGTCTTTTGCCATTTCTTTATTGTTGCTGTGCACAGCCCGGCTGAAGCACAATCTTGCTTTATGGTTGTGGGAGGCAGGGCCAGGGCCAGGCTGGGAGCAGAGGACAGGCCCCTCTACTGGGAGGTGGCCTTGAAGGCTGAATGAAATTAGACCGCATCCTGGGGTGGCAGTACCACTGCAGAGGCAATGAGCAGTCCTCCATGCTAGGCAGAGGATACCCATCTTGAAGGGAAAACGAGAGTTTCATTAGCATGCACTGGACTGAACATCAGGAGACTGAACTTCTTCATCTTGCTGCCCAGAAGCTGTGAGGCCTTAGGCAGAGTTCCTAATCTCTTGGCGTCCAGGGTTTATAGATGGTGGGTTGTGTCTGCCCTGACAATGACATTCCATAAATCTATGAAAATGGTAAAAATCATATAATGAATTTCTCCTGAAACCCTGAGATATGATTAATTCCTAAGATAAGGTGCAAGTGTTTCATCCTAATGAACTTAAGTCACTTTTATTTCTCTAATATATAATTGTAAGATCTTTTGAAAGAGGTAGTAGATTGGGGTGCCTGCGTGGCTTAGTTGGTTAAGTGTCTGCCTTCAGCTCAGGTCAAGGTCCCAGGGTCCTGGGATTGAGTCCTGTGTCAGACTCCCTGCTCAGCAGAGAATCTGCTTTTCTCTCTCCCTCTGCTTCTCCCCTCCTTTCCGTTCCCCTCCTGCACTCTCTAATAAATAAGTAAAATCTTTAAAAAGAAAAGAAAAAGGGGTTAGATTAACATACTTTCTTTTTTGTGTGTGATTAAAAGAGGGAAGCTTCTTTGGTTGCTCATATGGCCCCCTTTAAATTATCTGAATTCATGTCATAAATAACAGGAAGCTTTGAGAAAGTATCAGCATTGAGTGTATATTTTCCTAAAGTTGAGTAAAAAGCAGATTGTTCTGTGAGAGCTGTTTCTTTTCTTCTTTCTTTTCTTTTCTTTTCTTTTCTTTTCTTTTCTTTTCTTTTCTTTTCTTTTCTTTCTAGATTTTATTTATTAGAGAGCACACATGGGGGAGAGGTACTAAGAGAGAAGGAGAAGCAGACTCCCGGCTGAGCGGGGAGCCCAATGTGGGCCTCAAGTCCAGTGACCTGAGCTGAAGGCAGATGCTTAACTGACTGAGTCACCTAAGTGCCTCATGAGAGCTGTTTCTTGATCTGCTCTTGTTAAATGCTCCTAACCCAAGTGGCCTTACAGGGAACATGCTTGTAAAGGCTGCAGAGGGTGCTGAGCAGGATGTGTGTCATCTGGAAACATGGATAGCAACCTAGAAAATTAAAAATATACTAATAGATTGTGAAGAATGGAATTTATGAGCTGAAATAGCATTGGACTCCAAAAAAAAAATTAAGAAGAGCCTATTTGTAGATAAGTGGATCCACCAATTCTCTTGGAAAAAAAAAATGTCCTTTCTCTGCTCATGTAGACCAAGTCACAGAGGACCAGCCATGGAGGCAAACCACACCAAGAGGAGCAGGGCAGCCAAAGTTCAACCTAAGTAGATTCTATAGTAGACATAAGTAATAATAATCCTAAATTATTATTTTTTAAAAGATTTTGTTTATTTGTTTGACATAGAGGTTGAGAGAGAGAGTGTGTGTATAAGAAGGAGGAGCTGCAGAGGGAGAAGGCTCTCTCTGCTGAACAGGGAGCCTGATGTGGAGCTCAATCCCAGGACTCTGGGATTAGGACCTGAGTTGAAGACAGACACTTACTAGCTGAGCCACTCAGGTACTGCATAAGTTATGATTGCTTAGTGATTTGCAGTTTGTAAAAATTTCCTGCAATTATTATTTGGCTTTGGCCTTTACCAAAGTAAGAGTGGCATGATGGTCTTCTGTGTTCACTATTGGTTCAGCCTTTCCATGTAGTAGAAACAATACTGGACAAGGAGCCACTGCCATCTGTGCTCTTCCCCTACCATTTGTCAGTACATTCATGAACAAGCTGCTAAGCTCTGGGCCTCAGGTTCCACATTGAGCAGAGTGAGAGTGGGTCAAGAGCTCAGCTAGATGGCTTTATAGGCCCTTTAGCTCTGAGAATCTTTAGGCTCTGATTTGTTTGGGGGGTCTTGACTATGAAGCCTGACACTTAGGATTATTTTGAATGAAGAGAGCTGGTTTGCTGATGTCAGGAAATCAGGCCCAGGAGCAAAAGGTTAAAAGGGCAGAATTTCTATAGCTTCAGGAAGAGAATACTGAGTGCAGGCCTCAGTGTGAAAGTAAAGTGAATACTGCAATTGGGGTCAGAAGATCTGGGTGTAAGTGTCTTTACTGGGTCCCTGGCCTCCACTCTTGCCACCCAACAGCCATTCTGCATGTGGCAGCCAGAGTGATTATTTCAAACCATTAATTAGTTTGTGTCATCCTCCTGTTTAAATCTTCCAGTGATTTCTGATTGCACTAATGTTGCACATATCTCATCGTGTACTGGTTAGTGTTTAACAATTGGCCTTCTGAGCAGCCCCAGTGGCGCAGTGATTTAGCGCCGCCTGCAGCCCAGGGCATGATCCTTGAGTCCCAGGATCGAGTCCCATGTCAGGCTCTCTGCGTGGAGCCTGCTTCTCCCTCTGCCTGTGTCTCTGCCTCTCTCTCTCTCTCTCTCTCTCTCTCTCTGCATCTCTATGAATAAATAAATAAAATCTAAAAAAAAAAAAACAATTGGCCGCCTTGAGAAGGGTGTTCTGAGATGAAGGAGAAGCCTTGCTTGATTTGTAGAATTTGCCAATTTCCGTATTGTAAATACTCCCACTAAAGCCAATCTCAAGCTACCAACTTGGTATTTACTGGCTCACAAAATTCCTGAAAACTCAACAATTGACCTTCATGAGCTGAAATGAGCTAGACCCAGTATACCCCTGCTCAAACCCAGCTTCTTACTGTGACTCCTGTGGTACAGCTTGGTCTGCTGTCTCTGCTGAATCTGCCAGAACAAATACTATAGACTAGGTGACTTAAGCAACAGAATCAATTTTCTCAGTTCTGGAGACTGGCAGTCCTAGATCAAGGTCAGGCCAAGTCAATTCCTGGTGAAGACTTTCTTCCTGGCTTATAGATGGATGCCTTCTCACTATGTCCTCATGTGTTTGCAAGGCGCTCACTAATCCTACAGTGTTAGAGCCCAACCTGATGGCTTCATTTAACTTAATTACTTCCAGAAAGGTTCTGTCTCCAAATACAGTTACATTAGGGTTAGGGCTTCAGCATATGAATTTGGGGGTGGGGGTTGCATAGCATCTGCCTACCTCATCAACTCTGTTGCATGTTCCCTCTGATTATGCACTGCAGCTACACTGCCTATGAGCCCTCAAATACTCCAATCTTTATCCCACCCAAGGCCTTCTCATGAGCCATTCCTTCTATCTAGAACTTGCTTTTCCCTATCTTGGCCAGTTACTCTTTGTCAATCTGGTCTTAACTTCAGTATCTCAGAGAGGCCTCATCTGACCATCTAACCCTAAAATAGAGCCCCTTCCCCCATCATATCTCATCACTCAGCTTATTTCCTTCACTGTCCTTACCACCATCTGAAACAATCTTGTTTATTATCTGTCAACTTATTTATTTTCTCTTTCAACATATGAACTGCAAGGGATCAGGCACTTAGAACAGGGCCCAGTACATAGCATGTTTGTTGAAGAAGTAAATTAAGAATAAGGAAAGAATAAATTGTTTTTGTTGCAAGATAGAGGTGATAAGCATTAGGGAAAAACTTACCTATGGAGATTTATAACATTGGTTTCAGAGTTTTTTTTTTTAATTGGCATAATTTTATTTTGATGTGGAGAAAAATGTAGATAAACCTTTTAAGACAAGATCGTGTCAGTCTTTTATTTAAAATTAACTATTTGAGGGGTGCCTGGGTGGCTCAATCAGTTATGCTTCTGACTCTTAGTTTCTGCTCAGGTCCTGATCTCAGGGTTGTGAGATGGAGCCCCCACTTGGGCTCTGTGCTGAGTGGGGAGTCTGCTTGAGATTCTCTCTCTCTCTCTCTCTCTCTCTCTCTCTGCCCCTCCCCTGCCCCCTGCACTCTCTCTCTCTCCAAAAATGTCTTTCAAAAATATAAAATGGAGTATTTGAAAGATCACTGAGCCATCAAGAGGGAGAAGGAGGAAGAAAAAGGAAAGATGCAGTTGACCTGTTCATTGCCCCAAGGGCTGCAGAAAGAGAAAAAAAAAATCACAGGAAGAATGAAGAAAGGAACTGATCCTCTGTGAGTGCCTTTGCTGATCCTTCTACTACTACACAAGGTCTATCTAATTGAAGGATCCTCTGAGGTATGTGTTATACTCACTTTTATAAACAGGTAAAACTAGGCTCTGAGAGGTTAGGCAGCTGATCCCAGGACACACAGCTCATACATTGCAGAGCCAGGACTTAATTCTAGTTTGACTGAGTTCAGCCTTTGCCTGACTGCATACCCTGTGTGGAGGCATCAAACTGAAGGGTGCATCTTTTTCAAGGAAAACTCCCTGAGCAAAGAAACCACACAAATGATGATGGCAGATACCGGACAGAAGATTTTTGTTGTGAGAACCTCCTTTCTTATTTCACGAAGGTTCATGAAGGGACGTATTTGCATAGTTTGACTCCTTGGAAGTAAAGAGTTTGACAAGAGCATCAAAAGAGCAGAGGAAGTACATTTAACTGATCCTTATATCAAGAATACAGATTCCTGGAAGGGTTTTGTAGTGATTTCTCTGGGCAGGAGTCTGTTTGGTGCCTCACAACTGCTGTGGCTTGGTGGAATCATATAGCATGCATTCTTAGTCTCAGGACAAACAACTGCCTGGCTTGGGGCTTAAGGTTTGGGCAATAGAATTGAATGCAAGAGAGAGTGGGGTTAATTTCCTTCCAGGGGTTTCCCCTCAGTAGCCCAGGGGAGTTACATTCATGCAGGGAACACCCAAAGACCTGCCCTGCCAGGGCTGAAGACTCCACAGGAACAGATACAGAGTGACAGGAGTGGTCTTGGGTGTAATGCAGGACGAAAAACATTTCCTAGTGTGATTGATGCTTCTCAGCCTTCAATGTGCAACCAAATCCCCAGCTTTACAGCTTGTGGATCTAGCTACAATGCAGATTCAGAGTCAGTCAGCCTGAGCAGGGCTGAGGGTCTCCATCCTAATTGGCTCCCGGGTGTTGTTGCTGCTGCTCAGTAGACCACACGCCTAAACGCTTTGCTCATCTTGGACCACCTATCTAGGCATCAGAGTGACCTGGGAGAAATGCAGAGTCTCAGGCCCTGCCCAGGCTTACTGAATCAGGATCCACAGTAACAAAATCCCCAGGTAACTAAGATGTAAATTCAAGTTTTAAGAAACATCGCTCTAGAAAGTATGAACTACCAGTCATGTCCTGAGGGACTATATGAATTGAATGATGACCCCCAAAACAGATGTCCATGTCCAAATCCCTGGAACCTGTGAATGTGACCTTACTTGGAGAAAAAGAGTCTTTGCAGACGTAGGTAAGAATCTTGAGATGAGATCATCTTGGGTTACCTGGTGCCCTCTAATCACGTGATGTGTCCTTATGAGAGAGGTAGAGGGAGACTTGAGGCAGGCTGAAGAGGACCAGGCAGTGTGACCACAGAGACAGAGATTAGAGTGATGAGGCCACAAGCCAAGGAGGCCTAGAAGAAGCTGGAGAGGCATGGAAGGAGTCCCTCCTAGAGTATCCGAAGGAGCATGGCCTGGCTGACACCTTCATTTCAGCTTCTGGCCTTCAGAACCATGAGGGAATCTCCCTGCTTTTGGTAGTTTTTGGCTTTCCTAGGAAACTGACCCAGTGAGGAAGGATTACCCCTCATCGAGGCAAGAGCCTGTGGTGTAGATGGGGAGTGGACAACTCAGCTCCACCAGTGCTGAATAAAACCCTCCATGAAGCTGCTGTACCTGTGACCTGTGCCCAGAGCAATTAGAGAAGGTGACTGGGGATTGTAAGAGAAAAGAAAGAGATAACAGAGAAAGCACAATGGTGTGTGGAAGGAGGATCTGCAGAGGAGGAAGAAAGAGATGGATGAAAAGCGCATGTACACCAGATTCTCTGGGCAAAAACAGCAGTTCCAGGCAGGGAGACAGGAGCTGAGTCCCTTGAGCACACTCCTCAGCACTGGACCTGAGATAGGCAGGGAGGCAGTGTAGGGGCTACCAAGACGATGCCTGTGGAAGGCCCTGCAAAAGATCTATGAGAAGCAGGGATGCAGGCTACTGAATTAGAGACCGGAATGAGACCTAAGAAAGAGAATGGGAAATAATCACGTTGAAATATGATGAAATGTGATTTTTTGGATTTATTTGGAACTGAGTTAGACTTTAAATATGCACAGTGTTACCTCTCCTGATAACAAAAATACCATATATTTATGATCCTTATGAATTTGGACTGATTATGAAGCTAAGAGAGGTTCTTCTGAAAGATGACCTCTTTAAGGCTATGTGTTCCACAGGACAAGCTTTTTGGTTTCCATTAGAAAATGTTCAACTCTTTATTAACCCATAAACTTGTGGAATCTCAAGTTGTAAGAGGGGCACCAAGATTCATCTAGTCCAACTCCCTAGTGGGCAGGAACCCCCTCCCCAATAGCTCTGACCAAGAAGTATACAGCTCCACCTGTTTGGCTATGTTTTTCTTGTTTTAAATGTGTAGCCAGTTCATTCAGTGTTTCAGACTGGTTCAGTGGCCCATTTTAGAAGGTGTACATATGATACCAGTTATTTTCATGAATCTAGTAGAACGTGATTCTCTTAGTGGCTCAAATGTTCTACCAATTTTCTATCCTCCAAAAATGCATTGAGTTCATTCTGTGTACCAGACACCAAGATGAATAAAAACATGGATGGCTAGAGAAAACATAATGATCAACTTACTTTGACTCCTTAATATAGCCAAATTAATATAACTGGTTTGACCCATCATTGGCTGGTGGTTGGAGAGACAGGACAAAGTCCCACTTCACTGTTTTTGGACTTACTTCCATGGAGATAAGGCTGGCCAAAGCACAGATAGAGGCAAAGATTCATAGTATTCTCAGGACCTGATTTTCTGCTACCTCATCCCCCAATTTTAATATCTATACCAATGAAAATTTATGGGCATTGTTATTTATATTTGTATTTGATGTTACAAAGGACCAAATCCCACTTTTAGTTGGTATAACATACAGGAAAAAAATCATAAATTTTAGGATAAGGGTTCAAATTTCTAGGTAAGACACTGTGGGCAAGTTACTCTTTGAGAATCAGTTTTATCATCTGCAAAATTGGGAATAATCTCCTGCATGATTGTTTCAAGGTTTGAATGAGAAAAGTTGGATGGAGAGCTATTAGTTGTGACATCTTAATGATTTATAACATTTCTTTCCTCTTCACACTTGTTTCAAGAACCACACACAAAGATGTGTCAGGCACTCCTGCATTATCACAGGCAGAGAGTTCATTTCTCTTTGCATATATTTTATTGTTTCTAGAATTATACAAGCAGTAAAAGCAGCAAGCTGCATTTGGGAAGAGTGATAGGCATGCCAGAGATAGCATTAATTTCAGGAAAGAAGGGAGGTACTGTTGACCTTAGTGATCCATTAGTTTAAGTGGGAAACCAAAGCCCCTCAGAAAAAAATTTGCTTCAGTAAATGTATTGGTTTGCCTGCAAGTTCAATAGGGCATAAAGTGATTATTTGTGAGTGAAATGTGTTCCATGAACATCCTTATGCTCCTGTAGAAGTAAGTTAGGGTTACATACAGACATATTAGTGTTTTGGGGTTTGTATTCTGCAATCGATGTGCAGTGAATGCCCAGGTCATTCCTTCAGCAGCCAAATTGCATGTTTGACCTGGAAGTAACATTGCCTTATACACTCAGTTTATTAGAGCTTATGCATAAAGGGGGAAATGGTGTTATGTTTATGAAGCAAAATAACAAGTTAGAATGAAAGCATTGGAAATGGCTTGGAAGTCCTCTAGTGTAATCTGCATTTATAGATGGTCCTCTAACATTCAGATTGGTGAGAAGACACCGCAGGACCCTTTAGGAGATGGACAGTTATGAAGGGAAGTTGGGCTCGCTGAAGTCAAACAACTCCTAGACTTGGACCTGGAATCCCTGGGGGGATTTCCCAGATGTGGCCTTTATTGACATTGAACAAATCACTTGACCTCCCTGTGCTTCAGGTTTCCTCATCTGTGAAGTGGAGACTTCTTGGCTTTCCTCACCAGGTGGTTGGATGGGAAGGGGGCACTCCCCAAAAATGATGAATGTGAGAGTGATTGATGCTGGAGACCTTAAGCCTTGGGGTCCAATCAGCCCAAGGATGACTGGTCTGGCTGGCACTGTGTATTAAGAACACTGAACTCAAATGCCTTTAGGTGAGAATGCTCCTTTTGTTCATAGAAGCTCTAAGAGCTGGCCTGATCATCTGATTTATGTTACCTGCCTGGCACCTCTAGACATTCTGATTCGAGATTCCTAACAACCTAGACACTACTGTATAGGTAGAACCAGCTTCATGTATGGGTGAAGTAGGTGCTATTTTAAGGAGTTCTCAAAGGTACTACCTCCTTTTCCCTCTTCTCTTTCCATGAGCCCGGCTTGCTGATACCTATAATTCTTTTGGGAAATCCTCTGGACACACAAAAGCCTATGTTGGAAGGGAGGATGACATTTCAATCCTTAGCTTTGCTTTATCATTTATAACTTAGGTAGATCTGAAAAGCAGATTAGAGGGATGCCTGGTTGGCTCAGGTGGTGGAGTATGTGACTTTTGATCTTAGAGTTTGTGGGTTTGAGTCCTACATTTGGTGTAGTGATTACTTAAAAATAAAATCTTTAAAAACAGATTAGATAAAAGCAGACTTAAAAAATTTTAGAGCAGGTTTTGATAAAAGAATCTGAGACACTGACCATGTGTATTGGAGTTATGTGTGGGTATGAGAGAGAAAGTCTAGCAAGCAAGTAGCAAATGAATGTAAATTGGGTGGATGGGGGAATTTTTCTGGAATGAGGATAGTACCTGCTTCATAGTATAGTTGGGAGAATTAAATGGTAATGTAAAGGGATTAATAGAATAAGAAAGTAAATGCAGTCATTTTTGTTTTCTTGGTCTGAAGGAAGAAACGTACTTTCACAATAGCCTGGAGTAGGAGGGAGGCAGAAGGGTGATGTGCTCAGCTACTTATCCAATCAAGCTTAGCTAGGCTAGCAGAGGAAGCCCATGTACATTGTGTCTGATTGTGTCTCCTCCATGCCAAACACCTGGCTATTTGGAAATAATGAGATGAGGGACTGAATAGTTCACTGTTATCTGGAATCCTTGTCAAATGAAGAAATAGCTGTCCATCATAGTGGGCTTCTTAGAAGCATCTTCCAATGTGGCCAAAATAGAGGTGATTTTATGGCCATCATCAGCTCTGATTTGTTCACATGTGGTTATAGTAAATTACTATTTACTTAGTTACACAGTACTGCATTGGAAATGAATTGCAATTGTGCAAAACTAGAAATGCTCCTACTGGTTATGGAATAGCCTAATGGAATCTGATAATTTCCTATTGAGGGCGATATTGTCATCCACATGTTAGATCCCCCACCTTACACTAAGATAATTTTTATTTTTATTTTTTTTATTTTTTAAGATAATTTTTATAGTGCTCTCCCATGAACTATCTTTTTTGAGAAAGATCCTCCAAACATACCTGTGTATGTGTGTGGGGGGGAGTAGCTTAGGCAGAATCATTCAGATTTTATCGATGAAGGAACTGAGATATTTCCTGCTGTCAAATTTCTTTGGGTAAGGAGGCAAGGAATGAACAAATCTTGAAAGGGTTTTACCTAGCATCACAAAGTGGGAGAGTTGGGAAACTGAGCCTGGCCTCCTCAGCCTTCCAGCAGTGAGTCCTGTTGCAAAGAGGCAGCTTGATGAAGGGTCCAAGGACTTTGGAAGGAGAGATGGACTTGAGGGCAGGTCTCCTAAACTCCCTGGGTCTCTGTTCTCATGGATACAACATGGAGCTTCTTGGGGCAATTTTTAATGTGAAAGTTGTCATGAAGCTTAAAATGAGAAAATGGATGTAGAAGCATCTGGCACATCTCTTTTGCTCTCTCCACTGCATGCGAGAAGGTTTGAGGGTATCATGGGTCAGCCTAACTACTGAGCATCATCATTTTTATGCCTTTGCTTATTGAGAGGTTTCCCTGTACCAGACAGTGTCCTAAGAGCTTCACATGAATCATCCCTTGTAATCCTCACAGCAACCTTCTCAAGTAATTATTATCCCATTTGGATTGATGAGAAAACTGAGGTATGGAGAGATTGAATAGCTTGCCCAACTATTTATTTAAGAAAAGGCTGAATCCGGATTCAAGTCTTCACTGTCTCCTTATTTATGGAGTCATGGAACTGAAAGGAACTTAAAAAAAAATCCACTTGGACCATAGGCTAAACCTCCAGGTCTTGTAATTTAAGATCTTCATCGCAAGAAATATTTTACTAATGCAGTAGTCCACCTCATTCATGGGGAGTACATTCCAAAACCCAACAGGGATGCCTGAAACCACAGATTGTAACAAACCCTGTACATAGTTTTCTTCCTGTACAGAATCCCTATAATAAAGTTTAATTTATAAATTAAGCACAGTAAGAAATTAACAACAATAGCTAGTAATAAAATAGAACAACTGTAATGGTAGTAAGAATAGTTCATTTAGGTAAGCCCTGTTCATTTAGCCTTGGAGAGTTTGATTTTTCCGAGCTAAGTCCAACTGAAAGTATCACAAATTCCATTCCACTCATTACTTTGACAGAATTTAATTTAGCAAATTGTTCTGCAAGTATGGGTGAAAGATTCAATCACAGAGCCCAGCTGATATATGAGATTAAGGAGGATCCAGCTAGCATTCTTTCTAATGGGCCAATGCCACACACTTAGGGGAATATTAGCACCATGAGTTTCCAAAGGTGCTGTTTATAAATAAAAGTGACAACTTCTAAATCACGTTTCTCAGTATGTGGGGGCTTTCTGTATGGGATTATTTTCTACTTGGAAGAGGAAAAAGTGTGATGTTAATGAAGGCATATGGGGGTGTCTAGTACACCTGAGTATAGGAGGGCACAATTACCTTCCTAATTTCACAATAACAGAGCCCTTATAATGCATGCATTTCACTGACAATTTCTTTGAAAACTGGTGAAAACAGAATCCACAGCATGTTCAAGAGTGATAAGTACATAACAATGAGGCAAAATTCTGAAGAGAAAACAAGATTTTCAAGTATATGTTGATCAGCTTAGTGAAAAGTTGATGGTATTCCAAATTCCCTAGGCAAAACCTGTACAGACATCTGGGGTTTGTCAGTATAGACCAAGCAGAGTAAAAAGTTGAATGATTACCCAGATAATTTGATTCTGAGAATTTGCTTGGATCAAACCAGCATTTCCCTCTTCTTGTCCTTCCCCTGCCCCCCACCCCCATCCCTAACTTTTCCCCAGCATATTTTTATTTTTTCAATTTTTTCCCCAGCATATTTTTATATCTACAATGTCTCTATATAACTATATAAACCTTCCATTTGACTTTGACTGTGTAGACATAGACCTTGGCTACATATATACATACAAAATACAGTAGATATTCCAAGGGAACTGGATGGGTGAACTGTACACTGATCTGAAGTCTTTTTTCCTCTGCTATCTCTTGCCAGAGGCAAAGCAAAGTGTGTGTTAATAGTCATCAAGTGAGTTGATTTGAATATATTAAATCTAAAATCCTGGCCTTTCTTTCAGGGGTCTGAATTATTTGGATGATTGTCCCGACCTTACTATGAATATATCCAGGTACACAGGCGTATTTCTGTATATGTTTAGGCCATATAGATTATCCAAAGTTTAAGTATTTCTTTCTTTACTAATAGCTATCCTTGAGGTCTTAGAATACCTGCTTCCCCTTTACTTGGATTCTGGGGTCAGTTAGATTATCTATGAGCAAGAGTGTCTCTGTTCAGTGCTATCCTTCCTCCACAGTAAATATAGGGAGTCAGAATGGGGGATTGGGAGGATGCCAAATAAAGAGCTCATGCTCTCATAGTGCTTACAATTTAATACTCAGCTGCTGCTCTATTACCAAAAGGTAGGGTGAAAAGAGTATTCAAATGTTTTGATGGCAGTTGATTCAATGGCAAACATTTATTTACTTGTAATTTTTCAATTTTTAAGTGGCATTCTGTAGATATAATCATATTGGCTATCTAAAACAAGTAGTGGCACGTGGAAAATTAACTCCTACTTGATTCTCTTTATTTTTAAAAAAATTTTATTAGAGGGAAAGTGTGTGAGTGAGTGATGGGGTGGGGGTTGCAGGGAGAGAATCTGAAGCAGGCTCCACATCCAGCACGGAGCCTGACACAGGGCTCCATCTCATGACCCTGAGATCATGACCTGAGCTGAAACTGGGAGTCGGATGCCTAACCGACTGAGCCACCCAGGCATCCCATACTTGATTCTCTTTAAAGAACTAATTTACAAGGTGTGTATTTTATTCATGGCTATGTATAGTGATTCAATGAACTCCATAGTTGTTAAATGTCTAAGATAACTATTAAATCCGAGGTAGGATAAAAGATGATTGCAGGGCCTCCACCCTGACCATGTTCTCCACTGATCTGTTGCTATTGACTTCAAGGTTATGGAAAGAAAGAGGGGGGGAACTGTTGAGGGAGAAAGATGATGGAATGGGTTTGAATCCACTGGTTTGTGGAATTATATATAGATGTAGAGTTCTCCTTCCTCAAATCATTGGGGCCATTTTAAGAGTTAATAGATGTCATTATTTAAAGTTACTCTTGGTTAGCACTAGTGGAGCTAAGCAATGATGCAAACATGAAGAAAATTTTATGTGAATCTGAAATGCATTGTGTGATTTTTTTTTCCCCTACAGCAGATGTG
Organism: Nyctereutes procyonoides; assembly: GCF_905146905.1. Lineage (NCBI taxonomy): Eukaryota > Metazoa > Chordata > Mammalia > Carnivora > Canidae > Nyctereutes > Nyctereutes procyonoides. The sequence goes on along the minus strand of NW_026575040.1, from coordinate 23,669,930 downwards.
TGGTCCTAATCGTATTTTACTCAGGCTATTACTAAATTACTTTATATTACCTGAATCTATATCTATTGTAGCAGAGGTGAGTGGCTGAGGCATCAATTGAGAGACTGGGAAAAGATAGTCCCCCTGTTCAATTTTTGCCACAGTTAAGTCACCATGAATAATCAATCAAGAATTAGTTGAATAACTTGTAGGAAAAGTCAAATGCTGAATTTATAAGCATTTCTCCAAAGAATATGAATGTTGTAGAGCCTACCACTGAAAACTAAATCAAAATACTTTTATTCACATTAGCAGGTATGTTTGGCCCTAAGTACCCAGACATCAGCCTGCTTTTCTAATGGACTTGAGTGCTTCTGCCCGAGACATCAAAATGCTCTTGGGGCAGGGCAGTGGAAATTTTGTGGGAAGGAGGACAGAAAGTTTGCTGATGGCCTAACTTTTCCAAAGCATGTTTTGTGGAATTGAGCATTTTCCCTGCAATCTCTTGGCCTCTATTTTCTCTGAAAGACTAGTTCTCTGGTTTGGACAAAAACAGATGACCAATGTCTCCTGACTTGCTGACAGTCCATATGAGGTATGGCTATAAAATGGCATAGGCCACCAAATGTTCACTGTGAGGATGACACTACTTGGTAAAGACAGGCAGTTTCCATGTGAACTACTGATGAAATGCTCAGAGTAGATACTGATCAACCTTCTTTAGTGTTTGAGGCACTTTTCTGAATTTCTTGGGACAAAAACCATTTCCAGCAAGTTGTTAGTCTCATCTGGGTGTAAGGACAAGCCATATTTTTTCTGCATATTTTCAATACACTCTCCTTGCAATGTCTGCACGTGGAAACGTCTCAGAAGTGTAACCAGGACAACTTTCATCATCACCATGGCAATGTGCTTTCCTGCACAGCTACGAGGTCCAAAGCCAAATGGCTGAAAATACCTGTAAGGAACCTATGAAAATAATCAGACAGTTAGCCAGAGTCATGCAATCTCTGTTTGATTCACTCTGAAAACACTGATCAATCAGAATGCTGTCACAGGGCTTAAACCATGCTCTTCCCTCAACGAAATGACTGTAACTCAAATAAGTTCTTTTATCCATCCAATATGATTCACCCCCTCTGATATATGCCCAACCTTGGACAGTCCCTACCTTTACCTTTCACACAAATTTGCTGAGATAAAGCAATACACATCATCATATTACAGCCAGTGTTAGCATACTCAACTAGGTCTATGGGATGACCACAGCTCTACTACTCTTCTGCGTGTCACTGAGGCAAAGATTGTTTTTGTGCAAATATGTTGACTCCTGGCCTCTTAGTGCCAAGCATCCAAATATTTTTAGTTATGTGAAAAATTAATGGGGACCACATCTGTCTGTCTTGTTACCATCTGTGCTTACATAGTACCTGGCTCAAAGTAGAGGCTCAGGAAGTTTTTGATGACCAGTTGTCAACATAGATAGCATGGGTTGCTCACGTAGGAGCAGAATGAATTAGAGAACTGGAGTAATTAAGATCATATTTCTATATCATATGCAAATGCAAGAGAGAACAGTGAGGGAAATATCTGGAAAATTTTGATTAATAAACATCAGTGCCTAAAATTTGACATAATAGAAGTTGCATCTACAGTATATTTCAAGGATGGAAAAAGCTGAAGCTCTTCTGGTTACTGAGTTCTATTTAGAATGGGAACTAGTGTTTACGGGGCCATTTGGTGAACCAAAGGCAGACTGCAAAAACTAAATCTTTTGGTCTTATTTGATATCCATCTGAAACACAACTGGACTTTCCTTTGCTTAGGTGGTGCTAAAGTTGAATCTACATGATTACAAAGTGACAAGTTGAAATGGAACAGTAGGTTGGTTGGGTTAAATAACATTTGCCTCATTGTAGCCAAATTAAGGGCCTGGATTTTTCACATTTTGACCCATTGTGTGGCCACCATGTGGGATACTTCTCAGAGCTGGAGACCTAGCATCCTTGGCTTGAGGATGAATATGGTAGTCATGTTCTAAGCTAGAGGAAGCATGTGCTTCTGGTGAGGCAATAGAGGGGAATAAGTAAATAGAATGAAATGTACATGGTGCAAACACAGAACAAGAGAGGATTTAACAGTTGACATTTTTGAGAGTGGCACACTTGGTTTTAAGGAAGGGCTCTTACATTCTTTGCAAAGTTTTCAAGAGTAAATTCATTGGGCTTGGGGAAAAACTCCAGTCTATGCATTCTTCCAATATTCAGGATAATGTTAGTCCCCTTTTTTACTAGGTAGCCATCAATGATATCATCTTGTAAGGCTTTGCGCATGACCAAGTTCACAACAGGCTGGTACCGCATGCTCTCGTAGATAAAGTTTTCCACCACTTTTAATTTTTGCATATCATCAATCCTTATATCTCTTTCACCTGTGGGAGCAGATAAATAGGACAAGGAGATAATGATAGTTTCAATATGTGATGGGCAATAAAACTCCCATAGTTTCCACAGAAGAGTCTGCTCCTGGCTGAACGTTTTTTTTGTTTGTTTGTTTTTTTCCTATAGTTTTAATGCAAACCAGCAATCTGGGCCAAATATGTCATTTGGTTCAAAGAGTGCTTTGTAAAAATTCAGATTTGAAGCCAATTACTATAAAACCCAGGAGATTTCATAGAAAAGTCTGGATTTCTGGAAAAATAAGAAAACCTGATAATACTGGGCCCACAACACTACATGGCAATGATGGGCTGAACTTGAAGGCCAATGAGCCCTTTAGAAGGGGCATCCACCTGCAGTTTTATGTAGACCTACACAATCTGCTTCAAACATGTATTTTCCTGGTCTCTGAGGTCTTCGAATTTTGTCTCCTACTGTAAATTCTAGGGGACGTTTACTCCTCCTCTAGTCAAAGTGAGATGGTGAATTGAATCCCTTTCAATGAAATTTTCTCCTCTGGTTACCTGTGCAGTCATCTGCCCAGAATGCATCACTGATAGTCCCTCCTTCCATCTCATCAAAAACAACCAACCTATTGTACTAGAGGGGCAAGAACCTCCTCTCCCTGCCATAGCAAAATAGGTGCTTCAGCTAAACTCTCAGTGTGCTGGGGATTGACAGATACTTGCACTGTTTCAGACTGGTCTGACACTGGTCAGAGAGGCTTGGATTATTCCCAGAATTGGCAAAGCTTCAGAGCATCGTCAAATGAGTTACCACATTTGCAGAATCAAAATCAGCCTAGAAGCCTAGAGTCCCAAGGCAGCTCTGTCTCCTGTACAGCCGTATCATTCAGAAAGGGTCTCATTTGGTCAGAGAACTCTGACAGCCCTGCCCCTTGTATGCTGCTCTTTGTATACTTTAGGGTGTAATGGGGTACATTTATTTGAGATGGGGAGGTAGAAGGGAAGATGACAGAGAAGGTAACCAAAGGCGTTCCATAGTAAGTAATTACTGTAGCCAGTTCCCTGGATAGACCCACAAAAGCATTTGGCCTGCCTAAGGTAGGCAGAGCATTTATGTGCACATTAAGAAAAACATTGACGAATACATAGCAAAGAATGAAGAGTGGTTCCCCCTGGGGAATGCAAATGAGGCTGGTGAGGAGAGTGGAAGGGGTCAGGGAGTGTCACCTTTTGCTTTATGTGTATCTCTATTTAAAATTTTTTCAATGAGCGTGCATTGTTTTTATAATGAAAACAAAAACACAGAATGGAACTAACTTTTCAATCCATGTGGCATAACCAGGTGGGGCAAAATGACTACCATTATTGTTCTGTGGGTGGATTGTAATAAAGATTTTGTTTGAAATCATATTCTTAGGACTTAAGAAGCTGACCTTAGAAGATGGTTACTAAGCTCTATTACTAGTTGATCAGTTCTTACCAACAACAGCCTGGATCTCCTTCATTATTGATTCTTCAACCTTAGGGTGCTTTGCAATGAGAAATAGCATAAAGAACACAGAGACAGACATGGTGTCTGGTGCTGCGATCAGCATTTCCAGTATGCACTGGTTCACATTCTCTCTTGTTAAGTCACCACGTTTCTGAACAAAAGAGGGAAGAAAAATTGGAAAAGTAAATTTATGCTTCCAGAAAGGAGGGGGAAGGGACAGTCATGATCAAAAGTATCAACAAAATGGAGTCATAAATATTACACCTCTGTAATTGACATTTTTTATAATAGTCTTCAGCTGAAAGAGGACAAATTTAACCAATTGTCTATGTATTTACTGTCTTTAGGCTCCTCCATTTTCATATTTTGTATTGTGCAGATACAGAAGTTTCGATCTTAAAGGTCAGTCTTACCAGAATGTCTAATGAGTGGGCTCTTGGGGTTGTCATTATAGAAGTACAAGAGCAAATAAATACTTATATGCAGAAGTATACAACAATTACAAGAGGGGGTCTTTATACAACCTACACACAAACAGTCAAATACATATGTTGTGTGGAAATTATGATTAATCTAGGTTAGTACCTCAGCAAAAATCAACTCAGTGGCAAAATCCATATGGTCTTCCAGTTTCTCTGCTGTGGAAATTCTGTGTCTTTTTTCTTCTATCAGAATTTCCATGGCATCTTTTAAATCCTTGCTAAAAAAAAAGGTGGGGGGGGGATATAATCTATCTTTAGTTAGTTAAGACATGTAGAAAGTGTATTCATTTACCATTTGTTTAATAAAATTATCTGCTTTAATTGAAGCTATTAGTGCTCATGAATAACTGAATTTAAACTTAATTCTTCACAAATATCCTGAAATTACGTATTCATTATACTTCATGTTAAGGAACCAAATTTAGCTAGGATTTCTAGGTATTGATAGCAAAACGAAGGCCATAACCTCTAGTGAAAGGTTAAAAGCTGGTACCAAAATGGTAAATCCAATCATGTTTTCTGACTTTTCATGTGGCCAGTACAGTGTCTAAATTGAAAAACAAAACCAAAAACCAGCAAAGGCAAACCATACTCTCCACAGTTTGCCCCAGGCGCCTTTACTTCCTGTTTTTTTTTTTAATTTAATTTGCCAACATATAGTATAACACCCAGTGTTCATCCCATCACATGCCCTCTTTAATGCCAGTAAACAGTTACCCTATCCCCCCACCAGCTTCCCCATCAGTAACCCTCTGTTTGTTTTCTAGAGTCGAGTCTCTCCTGGTTTGTCTTCCCTTCTAATTTTTCCCCACTCAATTTCCCCTCCTTTCCTTATGGTCCCTTTCACTACTTCATATCCACACAGCCTACTTCTATTGGCCCAGCTCTGGAAACAACTGAGTTTGAGATTTTCTATTCTAGAAAGTAAACACAAAGGATTGAGTATTATTCTTGATATTCTCTTACCTTGAAGTTTCTGCCACATAGTAAACGTGAAGTAAATATTTATTGACTGACTGACTAGCCACATGAGTATGTAGAGTATATGCATTTTGACAGGGTGGTAGAGGGAAGAGCACATTGGGAAGAGAGAGTCAGTTTCTAGTCTGGATTGTTTTCTTTCTATGTAACCTACTTTAAGTCTCTTACATCTCTTTTAAAGTGAAGGTCTCAGACTCAATGAACAGTAAGTCTACTGTAAGATCTAAACCCTGCTATTCTTGCATTTGTCTTGAAGTGTATACATCCATATGTAAGTATATTGTTGCCCAGTCTCAGGGGAGGATGGCATTCTGCATTATAGTAAATGTACAATAAATCTTTCTTTCAAATTTTTGTTGACATGGTCACTTGTACAACCATGTTGATGATGTTGACACAGATAGCCTCTATGTTTACTCCAGCTTAACAGGAAAAGTAAGGGAAGATTCTTCCCACTTTTTAAAGTTTCTTCTGGGCATCTCAAGGAAGGAATGTGTTTCAACATTTGAAGACCTATTCTTCAGGCTAGTATAGTAATTGTGTTACTCTAAATAAGGATGCCATCCTTTGTGTATCTCTGTAAGTGTGCCTGCAGAAATACACCTACCTCCAGATATACACCAAGGTTATGGTCACGTTCATTCATTCATTCATTCATTCATTCATCTATCAGTCCATTTATTCAGAAAATATTTGTTGATGCTCTTACAAGGAACAGATAACTTACTCAGTTGGTGGGCTGTGAATGCTCATAGCATTCCTACCTGAGCAGTGGCCCCTGAATGGTCTGGGAGTTGTTGAAATGCCCTTAGACTATGAATTCATGGAGAATTCCTTGGTGGAACTGCAGTCACTTCTGAACATCTGGGCCAGAATCAGGGGGCCCATGAATGCTAATTGGGATCCTTCTTATTTGGTTTAGAAGCTGGCCCTACATAAATTTGTGCATCTGAATTTATATGCCTGTAAAAACTGGGAGAATTGAGTTCAGTGACAGTTTTCAGGGAATAGGAAATTTCTGACTTATAAACATGTAATACAAGAATATATCTGTGAGTCTGTGGTTTGGAACTCTAAGCATATTTTATACTAAAACAAGGGTGGCTAGGTTATCAATCCAGGCTACAAACACCTATTTAAGGTGTTCTGTGGTTAAAAGCCTTAAACTTGCCAGAATAAGAAGTTGAAAATGTACTGCTGTAATATTGGGAATTAAGACAGGCAGAAATATAAAATTGAATAATTAGGGATGGGAGTAGATGTCCCAGAATCCTTTCCATCAGTGTATTTCTAAAAAGTATTGATATGACAGAGAAAGACAACTATTACATGATCTCATTTACATGTGGAGTATTAAAGCAAAACAAAAAACTCCAGCTCATAGATACGGAGAAGAGATTGGTGGCTGCCAGAGGTGGGGGGTAAGGATGGGCAAAATGGCTGAAGGGAATGAAAAAGTACAAACTTGTAGTTATAAAATAAGTTATGAAGACATGATATACAATATGGTGACTATAGTTAACAATACTGTATTACAGATTTGAAAGTTACCAAGAGAATAGATCTTAAAAGTTTTCATCATAAGAAAAAATTTTGTGACTAGATATAATGGTGATCATTTCACAATATATACAAATACTGAGTCATGATGTTGCTTGTACACCTGAAAGTAATATAATGTTATATGTCAATTATACCTCAAATTTAAAAAAAATATTGGCATTATTGCAATGGACATGGTTGGGAAAGGAGATTTAAAGATTTCTCTAGGTCTTTACTGCTCTAGGACATAGGCGATATAGATTCATATACTAACCAGTGGCAAATATTCTATGTAGAAGGAATGTTGCTGAGCTAATTTCTATAGAAACCTAAGAGAAACCATTATACAGTTTCATGCAGTAAGTTTTTATGAGCTTGCTGGCCAAAACCAAAGCTAAACTGATGACTAAGTACTATAAAATGAGACTCTTTAGACCCCTGCCAAATTTGAACATAGTGAAGAGATGGATCCTTTATCTCATTGATTCAAGTCACTATAAACTTTGGTGGAAACTAAATGAAATATGTAAAGACCCAAGTGCCCAAATCACCCACCTAATACTCACCAACCACATGAGAATATATAAAGCAACAAGTTGTCTTCCTTCCTGGAAGCTAACACTGTTAAATTTCAAAATATATAAACAAAGTACACAAAAAGTTGGGTCTTCAAACAAGTTGGGGAACTTTCTGAGATGGAGGATTTAAGATTATCAGGGACATCTGGGGGAAGATATGAACAGAAGGAAGAAGAAAACTAACATATTTAGTGCCTTCTATGTGCCATCCTCTGTGTTACGCCACCCTACATAAAGGATTTCATTAACCTGTATCTCTCTTTTAAATGGTAGGTTACATTTTACTTTGAATAACTGCCCAAGGCTATTTAGTTACTAAGTGGTAGAGACAGGATATAAACCAGGTCTGTCTGCCTCTAAACCCCATGGACTTTTTAATGGTGTCTGAGTGGGTAGTGTTCAGTGGCTGGCTACTTACACTCTGAAAACCTTTTTTTTTTTTTTTTTTTTTAGACTATGGGCTATTGGGCATTTTTCCAGTTTTTGTCAGAATCGTCTATAACCAAAGAAAGCCATTTAACAACAGCTTCAGGATCCCCCAAAGACATAATATACATGACTAAGAAAAGGAAATCCCACATTTTATTGAAGTCCATTATATTCAAAAATTCTTTTGAGACTACTGTCAATTCCTACAAGTTGAATTATGTTAAATTCATTCAGAAGCAACAGGACTATAAAATGATTTTGTGTTTCCAATTTCCAGATACGAAAAGAAAGTTTTGACAGATAATAATGATAGGCTTCAGCCAACCCTTCTCTTCAACTCAAACTACACTGCAGTGTCCTAATTCCAGACATGGGGCTCGCAGGCCACCCACTTGGCCCCATTGTTGAAAAGCTGCCTGGGCCCAAGGCCTCCCTTACTCTTTCGGTCTGGCCACATGCAGCCAAATTGCTATAAAGTGTTTCACAGCTTCCCTGTGGGCTCTGAAGAGTAGAAAGCTAGCTGAAGAGGCCAACAATAGCAAAGACACAACCCAAAGTCAATCCAATCTCACTGATAAGTTTTCCAAACTTGTGTTACTTACACAGACTTTTCATACTTTTTGTATAGCCAAGAAATCTTAAAGAAGATGTCTGGTTTGAGAAGGAGAGCTTGCCACGCATCAAAATAACCCTGGATTTTAACCACAATGGCACTTTCTGGAAAAACAAAACAAACAAAAGAGCAGAGTAGTTGAGCAAAAATGTGAGCCCAAGAAGAGTACTCTGAGAAGAGAAGATCCCCTGTGTAGAGTTTCTTACAGCCTGGGCTTCTAAGCTAGGCAAGGTCCCACTTTCAGTGGGTGTTTGAGCCATATGAATGCCACTAGACAAATCAACATTGATTGATTCTTCTTGGCATTTAAATCAACCAAGTTAACCAGAGATTTGCCACTTTTCAAGTTTGTGTTAGAGACACAGCCTAGAATCTCAAATGCCCCTCCTTGACTGAGTGTCCAACTCCTCCCTGTTTTTTTGGATGATGGGAAATAAGAGGGACACCAGTAATCATGGCTGTTATTCTCCTCAATTCTGGCACCTGGGAGGGAAAAAAGCCATGCCACTTTCCTGTTTACATTCTGGTCCAGACTATAGAATTCGTCTGAGTATCTCTAATATCTTGTCCCAAGGCTCATGCATAGGCAGCTATTAATGGATGTCCTTTAATTAAATTGCATGTTTGGGGAAAGAAAACCCCTTCTTTTTTTCAAATTGTACAAAAAGGAAGGAAATAGACATTTATTTTCAACTGCCAAATACCACTCACCATGTAAAGTGCTTTACAAAAGAGACCTCATTTAATCCTTATAATCTTGCTAGGGGAGTGGTAGTGTCATCACTTTTTCAGATGAAGAAACTGCAGTTCATAGAAACTGGGAAGCTTGCCTTACACCATACAGCCAGTGTGGCAGGCAGGCCCTTAGGCTGGACCCCAGCCTTACCTGACCTCAGAGCAATGTTCTTCACTCTTTGTTGCACTGGCTCCCTCAGGTAAATTGAGAGTTTAACAAGGATGGATTGTAGGGGATCCCTGGGCGGCACAGCGGTCTGGCGCCTGCCTTTGGCCCAGGCCGCGATCCTGGAGACCCGGGATCGAATCCCACATCGGGCTCCCGGTGCATGGAGCCTGCTTCTCCCTCTGCCTATGTCTCTGCCTCTCTCTCTCTCTCTGTGTGTGACTATCATAAAATAAAAATAAAATAAAAAATTAACAAGGATGGGATATGGAGAAGGGGAAGAAACATAACTCTGCATGGGTTGTGTAGGTTCTTAGCCTCATAGTCTGATCCCTAAATTAACAGAGATTTACAATTCCCTTTACTTCATCTTTCCTAAGAACGGAGGTTTACAGGGAACCATGACACAGGGACTTATAAAATAATGGACTTGCCTAACCTTAGGAGAGCTGCATGTAGGACAGGCCAGCTGGGATTAGAGTTCCTGTCTGAAAAGGATCAGACAAGGAGTGTGACTAAAAATACTCAAGAGTGAATGAGGCTCCCATCCAAATGACAGTCAGATGAGGTTTCTATGACTCTTGTAGGGAGTAAGTAAAGAGCAGGGTAGAGGAAGAAAGCAGAGCTAGAGAAGAGAAAAGAAGTGCTTATAGCTGGTCTGTTCGTCCAAAAGTGGCCAATTAGGCAGCAAGTGTGTCAGCTCAGCTGCTTTGGGCCAGTGTTAAAACAAGACCCTGTTCTCATGCCTGAAATGTTCCTCCCTCAGACCTGGATGTGGCTCACATTTAAGCTTACTGCTTACTGCATTTAAGCTTATGTCTAGGTGTCCTCCCTGCGCAGGCCTTTCCTGACAACCCTCTCTGTGATAGCCTTACCCACTCTCCCTGTGGCACCTCTCCTTCACTTTCTATCCCCTTGCCCTGCTTCATTTGTTCTTTAGGGCAGTTAGTATTGCTTAATGTATTATTAGATATTTACTTGTTTGCTGTTTATATTGCCACTGGGATGCAACCTCCTTGAAGGCAAGGACTTGATCTATCTTGTTCACTGTTCTATCGCTAGAACCCAGAACGATGCCTAGCAGAAAATAGGCAATTAGCAAATATTTTTTGAATGAACGAATGAGTCAGTGAACATGCTAGAATTCAGGGAAAATTACATTTAGCTGGACAACAACAGAATGGAATTAACATAACTGATTAATGGTTTTTTTTTATGATGATAGATTTGCATGTATGTGTTTTAATATTAGTTTCTGTAATAGTGAAGGGAGTGGCTTTTTGAGTGAGACATTCTTGCCAGAATTGTTATAATGCTAAATGACAAACTGTATGTAAAGCAAATTTTTTTAATAGTAGATACTAAATGAATGGTAGCTATTTTCATTATTTCCAGCAGCAGCACCAGCACCATTATCATTGTATAGACAGTTTTCATGCTTAGTAGCTTTGAGGGAGGTGTGTGTATGTATATTTATGTATATATCTGTGTTTGTATATCTGTGTGTGTATGCATCCAAAAAGAATGGTTGGAATTGGTTAAATATATCATTTTGATTGGTGGTAGATTATGTTAATGGCCAAATGAACTGATTACATTTGTTAAGTTTTGACTGTGGGTAGAATCGTATTTCCCAGAGCAATGAGGAGATATACAAAAGAGGAGATGGACCCTATTTAGAGAAACTTATATCTTATAAATGAACAAGGCAGACACACCAGGGGAAAAAAAAAACCCATAAGGATACTTAGAGATGTTCTAACAAGAGTGCTGTACAAAACAGTATATCTTTCCTTGGGTCTGTTACCCTTTCATCCCCTTGTTCAATAAAGGGCAGAATGTTAATTCTCAAGTACCGTCCAAGGGGATCCCCAGGAAGAGAATGTTAGAGGTGTCCAGCATGATGCGCCGCATGAGAGTCAACACGTCGACATAACCCAGTTCGTTGCTGACTTCCTCCAACCTGTCCAGATGCGTTATGATGGATCCAACACAAACTGTTACCATGCGCACGAGGCCGGGGCCAGACAAAGCTGAGGGGAACACATCAGAGAATGAGTCACTATGAACTCAGGGGCACACACAATCAGGTTATTTTGGCCTTTTATGTTTGGAGTTTACTGTACACGATTTTTTATTCAGTAATTTGGCAGAAGTGTTTGTGTTCTTTTTTATACCTTTCTGCATTCTCCTAATTTTCTACAAATATACATTACCTCTATGGGTGAAAGTGTATGAATGAATGAATAAATAAATAAATATTTTAAACAAAATATTCAAAATTAAACTTTTCACATTATGGCAAATCATTTGTGAGACTGCAAGTAAAATGTTTAGTACTTGTGGTCATAAATCACAAATCAGTGGTTTTCCATATTTGTTGTATATATATTTCTCTAAAGGTTTGGATTTGGCAAGGGTGATATTTATTTCATGCTTCAGCAGGTGGCAGGGTATTGCTATAGAACTACTCAAATTGGACTTCAGCTATTTGATCTAAAGTGCTTCCTGTTTACTTGTGGTTTATGAGGTTCAAAATGCTAGTCTTAAAATTACCATAAGTGTTCTGCTCTTAATTTTAGTTTCCCTTTGAACTACTTCTAGATTTGTTTTACTCAACCAAGGTCATGATAGCTAAGCATTTTTTTTTTTTATTTATTTGAGAGAGGGAGGGAGGGAGGGAGGAAAAGAGAGAGAGAGACAGAAAGAGAACATGAGGGGGAGGAGCAGAGGGAGAGGGAAAAGCAGGCTCCCCGCTGAGCAGGGAACCCAGTAAAGGGCTTGATCCCGGGACCCTGAGATCATGACCTGACCTAAAGGCAGATGCTTAACTGACTGAGCTTCCTAGGTACCCCTTGGTTCTCATCACTGAACTGGGTACCCAAAATACAATGATAGTCAAGACATAGTTCCTACCCTCAAGGAATTTTTTTTTAAAGATTTATTTATTTGTTCATTCATGACAGAGAGAGAGCGAGAGCGAGAGGGAGAGAGAGAGAGGCAGAGAGAGAAGCAGGCTCCGTGCAGGGAGCCTGACGTGGGACTCGATCCCGGCTCTCCAGGATCACACCCCGGGCTGAAGGCGGCACTAAACCGCTGGACCACCAGGGCTGCCCGGCTGGGCAGGAATTTATAATGGGGTGAGGGGCAAAGTGGCAGATCAGCACCTCACCAAATATCATCCTAGGTGATGTGTTATGCTAGAGGTGTGTGCAGAGTGCTACAAGGTACAGAAAAATGGGCCTGCTAAAGGATCCTGAAGGGTCTGGGAGGCTTTTTGAGAAGTGGATGCTTATGATAAGTTTTGAAAGAAGGTAAAAACTACCTACATTAAGAAAATTTGACAAGGATGCATTCCACAGAAGGAAAGAACAGGATACTCCAAGACAGAGAAGGGTAGATCAGCACTGTATGCCCAGGGCACTGTAAGTAGGCCCTTGTACCAGATGAGTTTAGAAAATTCTATTAATCTAAAATATTTTTAAATTCTATTAATTTTTGCATGGCAAGGTGGAGGATGTTGGTATGTGAGAATTAATTGTTCCTAAAAACTAGTTCACATGTTCCTAATGTGCCTGGACCAAACAGCAAAGTAAAATAAAACTTACAAATCTTGTCATTTGGAATGACATGGATCAACCTAGAGGGTATTGTGTTAAGTGAAGTAAGTCAGACAGAAAAAGACAAATACCACATGATTTCACTTATATGTAGAATCCAAGAACAAAACAAATGAACAAACAAATGGAAAGAAATAGACTCAAATACAAAGAACAAACTGGTGGTTGCTAGAAGGGAGATGGTGGGGGATGGGTGAAATAGGTAAAGGAGATTAAGAGGTCAAACATTCAGTTATAAAATAAATCATGGAGCTATAATGCACAGCATAGGAAATATAGGCAGTAATATTGTCAAGTCTTTGTATTCTGACAGATGGTGACTACACTTATCGTGGAGAGCATTTCATAACATGTATAATTGTTGAATCACTAACTTGTACACCTAAAACTAATATACTGTATGTCAATTATACTTCAACAAAAACAAACAAAAAACATGTTTCTATAGAACCTTACAGTGTTATTTCATTTATTCTTCATGATAGCCCTAGAATTAATGTTCTGTTGTATTTATCACCTTTTGTGGAGAAGGAAACTGAAGCTCAGAGAGGTTGAGTGACTTGTCCAAGGTCGTATAGCTAGTAAAGTGGCAGAACTAGGACCTGAACCCACAACCTATAATCCTGAGTCCTACAGTCTTTCCATTATCTCAGTCTGCAGTTTTCTAAGGTATGAGAGGATAGATCTGCCCCAACAGGAGTAGTAGACAGAATAATAGCCCCCTAAAGCTGTCTAGGTCCTAGTCTCTGGAAACTCTTAATATGTTACTTTACATGGAAAAAAAAAAAGGACTTGGCACATATAATTCAAGTTAAGGAGCTTGAGATGGGGAGAGTATTGTGAATTATCTGAGTAGGCCCAACATAATTACATGAGTCCTCAAAAACAAAGAACCTTTTCCAGCTGTCATCAGAGTCAAAAAGTGATGTGATGATAGATGGATGGTCTTGAGATATATGATATAGAAAGAACCTGACCCACTGTTGCTAGCTTTGAAGACAGAGGTAGGGGCCATAGGCCATGGGATGCAGGTGGCTTCTGAAGCTGGAAAATACAAAGAAACAGGTTCTCCTCTGGAGCCTCCAGAAAGCAATACAGCTCAGCCAATACCTTGATGTTAGCCTGTTGAGACCCATGCCAAACTTTTGACCTATAGAACTAGAAATTAATTGATACATTGTTTTAAGTCACTAAGTTTGTGGCAATTTGTTACAGCAGCAATATAAGACAAATAGAGTGGAGTCTACAATAGAGTTGTACTGAGTCTTGGTTACGGGCAACTCTGTAGAGGTAATCAGTGCTCCGCAGAACAGGCATAGTTTTTCCCTGTCTCAGTAGCCACATGGGAGGTATCCAAGTTCATTCACTACAGGGCTGACTAGAGGGAAAAATATTAATGGTGCATGGGGTCAGACCTAAAATCCATCTATCCCCAGATTCTATCACTGACAGTGTTTCCAGGACATGATTATCTTACTTGATGTTGATGTCAAAGACTGGACATGTATATTCCCCAAATGCTTCATTTCTAGCAAAATACAGTAAAGGGGGAAAACACTGACAAGGAGTTTGGGATCAGGTCTGTGCTCATCTATTACTTGCTATGTTGTCTGAGCAAAAATCACAACCTCTCTAGGACTATATTTCCCCAACTATGAAATTCAGAGACTGGATGAGATGACATATACATTCCTTCCTAGTTCTAAAATTCTCTAATTTTATTCATAAATAGCTTTCTGTTAAAACATCTGGGATGTCAGTCAGTGATTCAGCAAACACATTGTGTGGCTATGTTTAAATCAAACATGTGACTGACAACATTAAATTCTTAATTGAAATGATCCTAAGTACAGAGCTCCATCTCTTCTTCATGTCCTTGGAACTGCTTTGTGCATCAATAGGAAGAATGGAGCTTGTGGTGGTTAAAAATGTAGGCACTGACATTGTCTTCTGGGCCACCATTTACTCATTTGGGGATGTGGGGTAAGTTAGCCTATTTATTTAAGCTTCAGTTTTCTTATGTGTAAAATGTAGATGACAAGAGTATTTACCACATGGGGTTGCTGAGGGATTAAAATATCAAGTACTTAGAATAGTGCCTACCATATCTTATTACTTCAAAATAAGTGAAGCAGCAAAACTTAAATTCCAGAAAAGGGGGCATTTTTATAGATAAAATAGAATGTCACTGGCACCTGATTACCTTTTGTAAAGAAGGGTCGAATAGCTTTCCAGAGTGTTGGATTGTTGTTAAATATGATGCCGTTTTCATGCATGCCTATGCACTGCAATCCAAGTTTGCTGCCAAATCGGGAGCTGTAGTGACTGTGCTTCATTATGTGGAACATGCTTGAGGACCTGCAGAGACAGCAAACCTTAGTGTTAATTTTTAAGGGTTAGGAGAATTCATAGTGATGATTTTGACTACCAGGGGGTTCTCTTAGCAAATGCCTGTTGATCTGAATGTAAGGCATTCTAGGGGTGTCTGAGTGGCTCAGTCAGTTAAGCGTCCATCTCTTGGTTTTGGCTCAGGTCATGACATCGAGGTCCTGAGATTGAGCTCCATGTCCTCCCGGCTTTGTGCTCTGTGGGGAGTCTGCTGGAGATTCTTTCCCTCTCCTTCTGCCCTTCCCCCACTTGCACCTTCTAATAATAAATCTAAAAAATATAAATACAAGGCATTCTAGTAGTCATATTGAATAAGTATTTGTTAGCATAAGAACATCCCTCTCCAGTTGAAATATTTCTACCTGCTGAGTGCCTGCTTAAGCATCACCAAAGATAGAACACACACACTATTCCTTATTTCCCTTTAAAAAAAAAAAAAAAAAAAA
This sequence comes from Nyctereutes procyonoides, assembly GCF_905146905.1. Taxonomy (NCBI): domain Eukaryota; kingdom Metazoa; phylum Chordata; class Mammalia; order Carnivora; family Canidae; genus Nyctereutes; species Nyctereutes procyonoides. Next base: position 23,654,075 of record NW_026575040.1, on the reverse strand, counting down.
CTCCAACTCACCAAAATACTACCCACTACTGGGGTCAGAGCTGCAAGGCCTTGAGAGAGACTGAGACCTCCACAGCACCAGAGAGTCCAGAAAGCCTCCTGCCCCACTCCAGACACTGCCACTCCCTGCAGGAGTGAGTCTCAGAATCTAGAGTTCCTGGAAATGCTGAAGTCTTCTTCAGTTTGGAATTGGTGGTTCTGCCTTGAACCACCTATCCTCAGAATCTCTAATCAGGACTGGCCCCTCCAGTGGGTATCATTCTGGGCATGAAGGACATCTTCTGGGCACTCCTGATTCTGGGCTTAGCTGGCTGGGCTGAGCTGGAAGGCTGTCTGGGCTGGTGACAGCAGTTATCTTGGGATTCTGCATTCCATCCTGACTCATCAAGGTCTCCAGGGTCACAGAGTTCTCTCAGGATATAGGACATGGTGAGCCATTAGATAGCACTTGAGGTAGCAACATGGGGACCTTGACAACAGGCTTCCTTGACCTTCTCAGCTCCTCCTCACTGTTTTGCCTCCATCCCCCACCATGCCCAACTTTTAAGGCCGTGGAGGAACTAGGAAGGAAGAAGCAGCTCCTTCTGTCTCGCCCCTCTGTACCCATTTCCTCCTCTAAAAGCTGCTTCCTGCACCCCACATCCCAGGAGGGGGGCAATTTAGGCATGATAAGGCACTGAGAGTTATGAAATGTTATAAAATTCTAGCTGAAGAAGGCATAGGAGCCTGCACATGTGAGGCCAGTATTCTCTTCTTCTGTAGAGAGAGAGTGACTTACTTTGTTGAGATGTTAAGACTTCTTGGAAGTAAGCTTATGGCATTAGAAGGATAAATGGGTAATTCAAATAATTTAATCAAAAGGATAAAGGACAAAATAAAAATTACTCTCTTCAGGATAAATGGTAGGTGGGTTTATTGGAGGGCAGGTGCAAGCAGCATGGGGAGTGAGGGGGAAGAGAGCTGAGATGAATGCTGTAGAGTGAAGATTTGGAGAGACTGGACTCCTAGCTCAGTGCTCAGGAAGGGAAGTCTGCCAGGAATTTATGGAGTTGAGAATTATGGAACAAATTGGTTTTTCCACCTGTCAAGAAATGCTGTAGGTGACTGCATGGGACTTTGGAAAATCGGTTCATGCAGGGCTCATGGGGAAGCAGGCTAGCTGGACATGGGCTGAGTGACGGCTGAGGCTGTGGATGGTGTGGGTCAGGAAACCGGAACTCCAAGATGGGATGGGCTAATAAACTATGTGGCTAAGCCTTCATAAGCTGAGCAAGATGGACATTCCATGCAGACAGACAGGACAAGTGTTTATTGGAGGATGGAGAAGATAACAAACAGGACCTATGGTGCCTCTATGTCTGTTATCTCCATAAATGCCAATATCATATTGTAGGTGTAGACCAGACACAGACACCACTTGGAAAAATCAAATAAGGTTATCTAGAGGATATGGAAGAAAGTCAGAAGAGCGAGGATAAGAGGCAGACAAAACACTGCAGAAGAGGGTGCATCCTCACCCACAGGGGCGCGTGCTCATGGTTGAGTGAGTGAGGGAAGGAAGGTCACATGTCAGCCACTTCCTTCTAAGGCCCTGCCCTTCCATACAGAAGGCTGGAGCATGCTGCCTCAGAGGCTCTGGGCCCTCAAACATCCCTTTCCTGCTGAGTAGATGGTAGGAACGCAGAATACCCAGAGGACCACAGAGTCTGTGCTCACTTACAAAGTCTTGTTTATCATCTTCGGCCTCCCTGTACTACCAGAGCATGTACATATTATCCAGTACGTGTATTACCCAGACTCCTCTGAGGCACACGACAACAGGCTCTTCAGATCACAAGAGTGATGTCACAGTATTTGTATGTGGACAACATGGACAAATGCAAACTCCCCTTAGTAGACTCTAAGCGTAAGCAGATTTACTTTCCTCCATATATATTTTCAGTAACTTCAAAATATTTCCACTCAAGTATATTTAAATCGATTGCCGTTTTTCTTGGAGATGGGGAGAAAAAGGGAGCAGAGTCTGGGAATTAAAACAAGGGGCAGAGTGGTTAGCAGAGACAGGAGTAGAGGTTTTTTGGCAGTGTGACCATGGGAGGCGTGAAGAAAGCTGAGGCAGGGTAGACTGTCAGGAGTCTGACTTTTGGCCATGTTAACAGTGCTAGAGCCAGGCCATGTATAAATGTTGCCTACCTGTGTATGCTCTGGTGGGGATTGTAGGTAGAGCTCAAGTAACACAACCTTTGATCTCGGGGCTTGAGAACTAACCTGCTCAGGTCTGCTAGATAAAATAGATCCCCCAAAGCATTTTTCACCCGAGGATTACAAATTACCCCCTGTCTCTGAGACCAGAGCGGAGTTCAGAGGCAGAGATCATAAAGTTAGAAAGGGACTAAACATTTGAGCAGAGGAAGAGGAAGGACATATGCACCTTATTGCAAGAAAGCAAAATATATTTATAAACTTCTCTCTGATACTGCAAAGGAGGGTATTTTCTGGTGTGGAAAGAATAGAGAGAGAAAGAAACAAACAACATGGTGCCTTAAATGTGCAAATTCAACATACATAAAATATCATCAATGTTATATTTTAGATGCTGTTATTTTTTAGTTTTGGTGAACTTAGTATTTATACAAGTTTTTACATGTTCATTGCAACTTTGGTTCTTCCTCTCTACTTCTCCACTGAAATTTTGTTTCTCAGCTGCAAATTCTCCTACTATGGGGCTTTTGTACACATAACTCTCAGAGATGGGGAGTAGCCTTTGTAGTATAGGCACCTGGTTCTTTCGCTGGGCTGGAGTGGCCATTCCTACCACTTGCTCTTCCCTCTTAAAGTTGATACTTGGGTCCTAAAAGGATGACTTTGCCTTAGTGAGGTTGTTCAGTTAATGCCTGTGAAAACACATTCCCAAAGAAGACATTGGGCCAAAGGAGCTGTGCTCTGGCTAAATAGATTAGGCTAAAGGCTAAGTATTAGCTAAACCCTCACATTTATGATGGTTCCATAGTTCTATTTAAATTTTAAGAGGAAGACCCTGAAATAATAGCAATGTCAAGAAATGAGAATAGAATTATTATATGAATAAATTGTATACTAGATAATTTCTTTCAGGAAAAAAATCTTATTTTCAAATCAATATACTCTCTGTTAGGTCAAATATTCTCTTGATTTGATTCCAGATAACATTCATCAAATGATCCCTGAGTTTCAGACAAGTTTTTCTCTTCCTAGCAACAAAAATAAAAACAAAAATCCAGATGCTTCTGTTTGTATTCCAAGGAATTAATTTGACTGACAAACAGCTAAAATTTTGTCCTGTACAGAAAAATTGTTCTATAAGAGGACTTAAAAGCTTATTAATATATTTCAGGACTTTAGCCTTCTCTTACCTTCCCCAACTTATTCTATAATTACAGCAGAAAATAAGTAATTTGTACATTCTTCATTCACAAATTCATATCTAAAAATTTCAAGTGCTCAGAGGTAAAGCAGTACACTATTTTTTCTGCTTTGACACCTGGAGCTTCTATATACTGCATTAAATTAATCATATCAACCTGTCCATTTACTTTGAAGAATTACTAATGTATTTTTTTGTATTTTTTTATTGGAGTTTGATTTGCCAACATATAGCATAACACCCAGTGCTCATCCCGTCAAGTGCCCCCCCCCCAGTGCCCATCACCCAGTCACCCCAACCCCCGCCCACCTCCCTTTCCACTACCCCTTGTTCATTTCCCAGAGTTAAGAGTCTCTCATGTTCTGTCTCCCTCTCTGATATTTCCCACTCATTTTTTCTCCTTTCCCCTTTATTCCCTTTCACTATTTTTTATATTCCCCAAATGAATGAGACCATATAATGTTTGTCCTTCTCCGATTGACTTACTTCACTCAGCATCATACCCTCCAATTCCATCCAAGTCGAAGCAAATGGTTACACGATACACAAAGATAAAATACTAATCAAATTTAAAAAGACAACAAGAGCCCCCAACCCTAAACCTGACTAAACGTGTATTAGTAAATGTGTTCTTTAGGGGGCGCCAACATCTCATTGATTTGGAGTCAGAGGCTCAGCCTTGGCAAGGGACAAAGCTGACAAGACAGATGTGATACACCTGGCAGGAGAAGACTGACCGGCTGCAGGTGAGTGATTTCAAAAAAAGTCTTATATCAAAATAGGCTGGCTTTGTCTAGCCAGAGTACATCAAGAAAGTGAAGAAAAGAAAATTGGTAAAGAACTAGGGACTCCAGCCCAGAGCTCTCAGGGCATTCAGCAAAATAGTAGAGACCTTGCTCCAGCCTTGTGGGCCTGCCCCATAACTCCAGTTAAGGGAGATGTTATACTGACTGGGAAGAGAGACCAAGGGAGTCCCCAAGCTCAGAAGGGATAGTGGGTAGTGTAAGTTGTATGGTAACTGGGGCCTGCCTGCCTTCTTTCCTTCCTTCCTCCCTCCCTTCCTTCCTTCTATAGTTGACACAGTGTTACATTAGTTTCAGGTGTACAACATGGCCATTCAACAAGTTGATACATTATGCCTTGGTCATCATGCAATGCTATTACAATACCTTTGACTGTATTCCCTATACAGTACCTTTCATCCTTGTGACTTATTCATTCCATACTGGAAGCCTGTATCCCCATTCCCCTTCATTATTCTTCTTTAAACATAACTGAAGTCAAAAGATATTGCCAAAATAGGCAAACCTATTATCTATTCAAAATGAAAAGTAGCCAGAGTAAGTTCTTGGGTAGTGAGGAGGAAGCCACCTTCAGTTCTGAATTTAAAGGACTCACACAGGGGCACCTGGCTGGCTCAGTTGGTGGAACTGTTATGACTCTTGACCTCGGGGTTGTGAGTTCGACCCATGTTGGGCATAGAGATTCCTAAAAAATAAAATCTTCAAAAAAATAAAATCTTCAAAATCAAAAGGACTCATATCTGTGGCCAAGTTCAAGAATGATGACTACTAGGAATATGGAGGAGAAATTAATGGAATAATTGGTGCTAAACATTTAAAAGCACTTGCCTGTGTAGACCTGTCTTGTGCCTGAGTCTTTCGATCCCATTGCCTTTCCCCTGTCATTTGCCCCTCTACTATCTGCACTTACCCAGCTGAAATACTGGAGTCACTGTAAGAGAAAAACAATCTTTATAACAGAGAGATCTGGCTGTAACTACCCTACCCAATGATCACATTTAACATCCCTAATAGTGGGACAACCATTCCTTGTCTCCTGATGTGATACAACATGAAGTGCCTACTACTACAATTACAAAAGTGTTAACCTTAATGCAACTGAGCCTTAAGACATAATATTCAGTTTATAAGAAATACAGGGAATCAAGGACTATGTTAAGTGACACCATAATATAATGAAATTCGGAAATGTGGAACATCACATAAAACAATTGACCCAGTCTCTTCAAAAGGTCAATGTCAGAGGAGGGGAGGAAGGATTCCTCTCACAGTTTTCCTGTTCATTTGAGTATTTTCTTAATAGAAAGTTGGGGGGGGAACCCATTTTATCATCAATCATTAAAATTACTCTCTTCCATGCATTCTCAACTCCCTTGACCCTCTCCTTACTTTGTCATAGTTGCCTCATAAAAGCTCACCCTGGCTAAATCCAACTCTCAGCTGACTCTGTGCTTGTCCCTGGCAGCTGAATGTGGCTGGGTAAAAAAACATACATGCACATGTTCATGTACATGTGCGCGCACACACACACGGACAGGTCCCAGTTAAATTCAAGTGAGCCCTTAGTGCAGCTGGCAAATCTACTACATTTCCCTAAGTCCATTCACAGTCACTGTTCTAGATGACTATTTTGTTCTGCCTCCTCTATCCTCAAGTATTTTACTTCCTCAGTCTTAGTTGAAGACTTTATTTCCTATTTTACTGAGGAAAAAGAAACAACTAGAAACTCTGCAAGCTCCAACTTTTAGGATCCATGCTTATATATTCAAACTTCCCAAACTTACTGTGGATAAACTTCCATGTCTCTAGTGAAGACCAACTCCACTTGTCACTTGGATGCCTTTTACATCTCACCTAACACATTCCTTTCTCTTCCATCAGCAATTTTTTTCTGTAATCCAACATTGCCATCGCAATACACGTTGTAATTTCTCCTACCTTAACAAAAAGTCATTGGACCATACATCCCTTTCTATTTCTTTGTTCCACTTCTCTGCTGCCCTTATGACAAACTCCTTGGAACAGTTGTCTACACATGCTGCTTCTAATTCTTTCCTTTCATTCTATACTGTAGTCAAACTTTTGCCCCCACCACTCTATTGAAACTATCCTTTTCAAGGTCACCCATGACCTATTTATTGTTAAATGCAACACTCAAATTTTCCTTTCACCAGGCACTATCTGGTAATTCCCTCCTCCTTGATATGCACTCATCACCTGACTTTCAGACTACCACACTCTTCTGGTTTTCCCTTCTATGGCTATCCTTCTCAGCCTACTTTTCTAGTTTCTGACTATGGCTGGGGAGGGTGCCTAAAGACTCAGACCTTCTTTCACAACATTCCACTCAGCTGTCCACTAGGCATGTCTAGTCAAAATATTCCAAATGGAATCCCTATTTCTTCCCATCCCAAATTTGCTCCGCCTATCTGAGGTAATGATACCCTCATTTTTCTAGGTATTCAAGGGAAAAACTATGCTATTGCCTTGATTCTTACACCCAACATCCAGTCTCTTAGCACTTTATTGGCTTTGCATTCAAGATATGTCTATGATTTCACTTTTTAATAATTTTTTTATTGGTGTTCAATTTGTCAACATACAGAATAACACCCAGTGCTCTTATTACCTCTACTGCTCTCACGTCTACCAGCCACCATCATCTCCTGCCTAACCGCTCTCTGTGCATTCATCCTTGTTCCCTTTAGCACCTATTCTTAAAGAATGTGGGTAGAATGGGGGTAGAATGTGGGTAGAGAAGCCAGGAATGTGCTGAAACATGAATGAGTCAGATATGTCACTCTTCTGCTCAAACTCTTCAAAGGCTTCCCATCCCATGCAGGGTATAATTCAGAGTTGTTACAATGACCAACAAGGCCCACCATGACTGGGTAGCCTAACACCTTTCTAATGTCATCTCCACTAATTCTTTCCCTAGCCACACTGGTATCCTTGGTGTTCCTTGAACATTTCAGTCAGCCTTCCACTTCAGTGCCTTTGCACTTGCTCTTCCTTCCATCCAGAATGCTTTTCCTCTGCTTCTCTGCATGACTCACTCCCTCACTTCCATTAGGTCTTTATCCAAATGCTAACTTCTCAATGAGGCCTTTCTTAACCATAATTGCACTTCCATCCCTGCAACTGGCTCTCCCTACTTTAGTTTCCTATATAGCATGTATTTACCTGATGATAGTGTGAGCAACCATCTTGGTTTGCTTGGGACTGACCCAGTTTTAGCGTTAAAAGTCCTACATCCTGAGAAACACCCCCTAGTCCCAGGCATACCAAGATAATTGGTCACCCTACTCATATACTATGTTTTACTCATCTATTGTTGGTATACTAACAATACAACAAAGTATTTCTCCATGAGAATAGGGATATTTGGCAGATTTGTTCATGATACCCAGTGTACATAGTTTAGTCCTCAACAAATGCTTATTTAATGAATGAATGGGAACCAATAAAGATTATATGTTAGGATCACCCAGTGCTTAGTATATAGTAAATTGCCAATAAATATATGTTGAAAGAATACATGAATGCATTCCCTATAAATGTAGGCATGATATACAAATGTAATTTTTAAAAAGATTTTTATTTATTTATTCATGAGAGAGACAGAGAGAGAGGCAGAGACATAGGCAGAGAGAAGAAGGTTCCATGCAGGGAGCCCGATGCAGGACTCGATCCCGGGACCCCGGGATCAGGCCCTGAGCCAAAGGCAAGACAAGATGCTTAACCGCTGAGCTACACAGGTGTCCCCAAATGTAATTTTAATTAGTATGTTAATTACTAAGAGGTTTGCAAATATAACCCTAATTAGCATGTTAATTTGCTAACTCTCCTTTATGGGTGCTGCTCATATTTTATTGTATTCATTACAAAAACTAATATATCCACACAGCATACAGTGTCATGCACAGCATCTATTAGACCCTCATTAATTTAGAGTTTACCTGCCTGGGGAACTGTGCATACTTTATCTACCCATGACGAGATAAAATTTCCCCCCAAACTCCTAATTGCTCAGGCAACATCCTGGCAGCACTCTGGGCCTGACTCCTCCCAGGAAGTTCTGTAGCCCCTCTTCGGGACTATGCTGATAGGAAAAGTTGGGCCATAATTTCTGCTCAGTTGCAATGACTGCAGATCTCAAATTTTTCAAAAGGGGGAAAAAAAACCCTAGCAAACTATTCTACTAAGAATAAAAAGCTTTCTGAGGTCCAATGGGGTATTTTCAAGAGGCACGGGTAGTTCTGGAAGGGACCTGAAGAGTAGGCAAGGGAAGGGGATGGGGACAAACATGTCCTATTCCCTCAGGGAGCTCAGCCCTTAACAACAAAATTGAGCGGCTGGGAGGCAATTAAGGAGAACACAAAGACTCCAGTGAAAAGCCTGTGAGGACAGGAGGAGGAGAGAACTGGGAGAGCTGGGGGAAGGGCGAGATGGTTTGTGTGCACATCTCCAGCGTGAATCAGCACCTGAGTTGGTCAGGCCTGAGTCTCTAAGGCCTCTTTCTTTCTTTCTTTCTTTCTTTCTTTCTTTCTTTCTTTCTTTCTTTCTTTCTTTCTTTCTTTCTTTCTTTCGATGTTAGAATTTATTTATTTTTATAAATTTATTTTTATTGGTGTTCAATTTGCCAACGTATAGAATAACACCCAGTGCTCATCCTGTCAAGTGTCTAAGGCCACTTTCTTAATGAAGGCAGCAGAGTGGTCAGAGGCCATCCTGCACTGTAACAAAAATCCTACTTCAGGAGTGCCTTTGGGCTTCAGGATCCTCTTTGGTGATCCAAGTATGTATCATCTAAGAGTGATTTCTGTTCTGGTCCTCTGGTCTTTTGTTACCTTCTTCACTCTAGTTCTCATCTTACACTACCACCACCTGAGCTAGACTGAAGAGTAAGATGACAAGACAAAGCACTCCAACCCGCTTAGCTGCTCCCCCAACCCCAAGGAAAGGCCCCCTTGTGGTAGAAGCCACTTACCTGCTCTCTTGTCTCAGGCTCTGCAGTACACTGGCATTACGTGGGGAGCTCTACACACACCTGACGCATGAGTTCCACCGCTAGAGATTCTGAAAGCTGGGCCTGTGGCTAGGATCCCAAACCCCCAAACATTGGGGTTTTTAAAAGCTCACTGGGTGATTTCAATGTGCAGCCAGGGTGAGAACCATGGCTTAAGATCCTGAGCTGTAGACAGATATTGTTTTGGATAAATATCCTGTGGATCATGTTACCTGTCTGCTGAGGCAGCCTGGAAGGCAACTTGCTGGGCTGCTGGATGAAAGAACAGGGGCAAATGTCCCAAGCCCCCAAGCCCTCATGTCATCAGTCCCAGGACATTTTGAGACTGTAGCCAGTTGCCAAAGTAAGTAAAGTATCGATTTTTAAAATGAGAACTTACCAAAATCACCTAAATTTGACTGACCAGAGTAATCAAAGTAAAATCCAGGGGTAATTATTGTCCTCTACTCCATTCTGTCAGTTGTTTGGGTCAAAGAATTGGGCTTTGAGATTACTATGGTATTTTATGAAATGATGTATGTAATCTTGGCTTAAAAGAAATCAATGTAGTTTCCAGAAATGCTTCAGTTGCTTCTGGGCAATAGTCTATGAATCTGGACAAAAAATTCTAACAAATAAGTAAAACCCTAGTTGGTTTCAGTTTGTGGGTAAAGCCCTGTCAGGGAATATAAAAACTCATGAATGAGACAGTGTTGGCATATAACCTTGTAAGATACTCGGTAAAGATAACTGAAAGTCTAGGGAAATGTGTTCTCTGAAATTCTCCATTTTCTATGCTCAATAAATAAGAAAACTAGTATTTCACAAAACTAGTTCTCTACAGTTGATGCCTATTTGGTTACCCCTGGATGAATTCAATCTGCTAAACTTATCCAAAAAAGATAAATCACTTTTTTAAATAGGCAATATTCCTAATTTATTTAAGATAACTCAGCTGAGACGTAGGCCCACAGTCATAAATAGACTAGGAGCATATGACTGGCATTTTTTTCTCCCGTTTACCCCTCTAGTGGTGCTCAGGAGTCTGCCATTAGAAGCACATTATCAAACTGGTACAGTTTCCTTTCTCTCAGGTGTTTTGTTTTGTTTGAACTGCTTACGTACAGAGATAAGATCAGATCTTAGGAGAGTAGAAAAGATAATACCTCTCTCTAAAGTATATTTTGTCAAACCCAAATCCTTTGGATTCTAAGTTTCCACACTCACTGCTCACAGAAATTTCAAATAGATTTCCAGAGTTCCTTATCCATGTACCTCTGGGTTTAGGCAAAGCCCAATTATTGCACTTGTCTTATAGGGTTAGATTTCTACCTGGGAATTGTTCATCTTCATTTAAGTAGTAAAAACACAGCTTTAGCAACAAAAGCATCAAGATACCAGAATAAGTTTGTTACTTAATAGGAAAAAACACAGCCTTGGTTTTAAAAAATATGTCTCTGATTATTAACAGACTCACTTGCTAATAATGAGTGTTTCCTCTCCACATATCCAGACTCTCATGAATTCTCCGTACATCTTGTTGTAGTAGTTGCAAGCACTGCCAATCCCCATCCATAGGAACCTGCATTGGGAAATTAGGGGCCCAATTCCCATACAATAGCCAGGACCTAGGAGAGATATCAGATCACAGTCAGCATTTTAGCAAACACCAAAGAAGAACAAGTGCTTTATGTTATTGCTGTTTGTGTTTTTATATATCTAAAAGTTCTTTTACATCTTCTGATGTGTATTTGTGAATCACTAGAAAACAAACAAGCTTAACATGAAAAAACAGTAGTTCAGTGTCCATACCACACTACTTCCATTTGGTCTTGATCATTTCAGTCTGTTTGAACCAGGGTATGTGTCAACTATTTTCTTGCCATATTAAACAGTGTCAGTGAGTTTTAAACACAAGTCGATCAGTCCCTCTAGTTACAAGCATGGAAACCAGGACATGTGACAAGCTGATCTGTTCGGCTGCCTAGTTATGTCTGAAAACTTTTGGTTTGAATGCCTCAGCTGATGGAATTGGTGGGTTAAAATTAGGTTGTAGTTTTGGTGTAATCTTTTTAACTGAGGGACATGGTCTGCAAAGATAATGTCCAAATAAAGAATATCCATTTCTTTTTTTTCCTTCAAAAAGGACTGACTCCGTTTAAGAAAAGAATCCTAAACTAAATCTCATTAGTCAAAAAAATACAGCTAAGCATTGAGGAATTAGGCAATGAGTCTGATCAGTGTCTAAACTAGAATTTGGGTCCAGTGATGTGGTTTTACTCAAGAGCAGTTACCACTCTTGCTTACGTAAAAAAAAAAAAAAAAAAAAAAAAGAGGAATTTGCAATTACTTAGGCCAGAGAACAAACTTAGTAGCTTGATTTTACTGATGGTGGTAAAAAGTTAGACAAAAACTTCTTGGAATGGTTTTAGGAGTTTTCCTGTGAAAACTAAATTTCTAAATTAAATCTTTCTCCTCTAATTCCATTCCAGCAGTAAAATAGGAAGCCAACATGCACAACTGTATGAGACAGTATTCTCACTCCAGCATTTGTGTAAATAAATCTAGATAATCTAAGATTTTTCTTAAATCATCTAAATTGGATGTTAAGTCCCAAATTCGGCAAATAAGATTTAGTCTTTAACTTTGCAATAGCTGGATTAATGGGAATAAGACTGTTTCTTTGTTTTGTTTTGTTTTTCCCCTTAAAGTGAAGGTCTTTGGTAAGATCTGTAGAACCAAAACATTTTGAGAGGGTTCTTCCTTAATCTTCTGATTGTTGCAGTAACACTGTATGGTAAATAGATGACTGACTTTATGTTAAATAATTTCATTAAGTTCTTCAAAAGATTAAAACAAGCAAATTTGAATACGTTTTTCCTTAAAAGGTCATCAGATATACAGATCTCTAACATACGCATAGTAACAAACTACTTTGCTGAGTCTTTACAGCATAAAACGTTGTGGATGCTTAATAAAGGCTTCCTGGTGAATTTTTTAAATTAACTAGATATGTGTGCATAATAAAGGATGAAGTCTTAAATATCATCCTCATTTAGAGTATTTTGGGTTGTATTTACATTTTGATAAAATGGAAAAACATTGTTTCATGTACGTTTAGTCCATAGGAGATCAGACACCCAGCTATTTGGGAATAGACTCATTCAACAAAGGTTTACTTCCTTAATATCCTAGGCCCATGAGGATCAAAGACATACAAATGAAAGGCTACACTCTTTGTTTTTTTATCTAACAGTTTGGTGCCATGTAGAGAGTCTTAATTTTAGGGAATCACCATTCAGTTTTGAAACATGACAGTGCATAACTCTATCCACTGAGAAAGGGAGATGATGATGTACTTTTCTCAGGTTGAAAACCTGAATGTTCTAACCAGAAGGGAATTCAAGTCTAGTGTTTCTAGTGATGAATCGTGTGACAGCTTACTTCATTCAGCAAACACTTACCGAGACCCTACTAGGTATAGATAGACACTAGCTACACATCAGAGACTGGAGATGGTATGATAAGCATAACTAGGTTCCCATCAGAGTCCTGTCAGGAGAGGAGAGTATGTGCAGAGAAAGCACAGTATCGAATAATTACAACACAATGTGATCCTTTGATTTACATATGTATCTTATATCGTACAGATGAGAAGCTGAGAAAAGAATACTCTAGGAGGGGAGAAATTTTGGTAGGATATTAGGGAAATATTCTGGTTGCATCCACATTAAGCTGCTCCCTGCTTCTCAGATTTGGGAATGATGACCTGGGCATGTACTAATTGCGGGAGCCTCTTTCACACCCTAAGAGGAGCAATAAATACTACACTGCATTTTTGTGCAGAAGCAGCCTCTGGGAAGCAAACATCTGGGATCTCTCACCCACTGCCCTAATCAAGAAGCTGCTGCATTCCTTGCTAGGTGTACACCCTAGAGAAACCTGTGCACATAAAGGGTCTTAGCAGCACTGTTCACAATAGTCCTAAACTGGAGACGACCAAATGTCCACCAACAGCATCAGTAATTAAACCACGAGATGTTTGAGCTACTGCATACCATATGAACTATAGAGGCATGTCATAACATGGATGAATCTTACCGACATAATATTGAGCAAGAGAAGCCCTATAGAAGAAGTAATTAAGGACTCTGATAGCTAAAACATTTAAAACCAGGCAAAATTAATCTGTATTGTTTGGGGATATGAAATTATATGCAAAGCTATAAAAAGCAAGGGAATGATTATCACAAAATAGAAGAATGTCTACCTCTGGAGGTGAGAGAGGGGTATGACTAAAAAGGCACAAGGGAAGTTTCCGGATGCTGTTTACCATCCTGTTTCTTGTCCTGGACTGTGATGACATTTAACTGTGTACTTTTCTGTGAAGTTATTTTTCAGTAGGAGAAGGGGGAATGTGTTGCCATGTCCTTTTCCCAGTGATCCCCTCTGGGGACATGGTGCCCAGGGCAGAGAGAGGCTCTGGGGGAGTGAACCCATGTGCAAGGTTGGGGATGGCTATGTGTCCTTGAGGAAAGGAGAGCTGCCAGGGGCTAAGTAGTTGGTAACTGTGGGTCCTGGATAGACATCAGTGAACATGGGGCAATTTCCCACAACTGACACTTACAAAACTCCAAGGTAGGAATGACTCTGTCCTCCCCTAGACTCCTATATCTCTCCCTGGCACTAAGTCATCTGCCTATGGGTGTCACCTGCGCATACTCCTCAGCCCTGTATATAGCAGGGCCCTTCAGGGAATATAGGACAAGAAACTTAGCTCTGAGTCCCAATTTTATCACTTACTAGCTGTGCACCATCTCCCCTCTTTCATCTCAGTTTCTTCATCTGCAAAATAGGCATAAACAACACCTACCTCACCAGAGTCCTGGAAAGGTCACAAGAGAAAAATGAACGTGAAACTGCTTTATAAATTGTAACTAACTTAAGAACTTTTAAATCATTATACCTTCTTAATTCCCTTTGGCTTTTTTCCCTGACCCTGAGTTTCTTCCAAACCAAGAACCCGGACAACCAGTGATTTGAGGAAACCAACAAAAGGAGTACAGAAGTATTGGTCAGGAAGAACCAACCCAACAAACCCAGTTTCCTCACCTTTCCTTCCCCACAGGCACCATGGGACCTTAGTCTGTGCCATGAGAGGATTCTGACCAGAGCTCACATTTTCAACAGGAAAGCATGGAAGAAGCTCCCTGGCTAGCAAAATGACCACCACTCTGGGATTTAGGAATTCCTGGTTGGCCCCTTGCCTCCATTCCCACTTCCTTTCAGGCTGAGGTGCTGACAAGCCATTTCCTTTCTCTGGGCTTTCACCCCTCACTTGTAAAATGAAAAGTTTGAACTGCATGGTTTCCTATATTTGTTATAATGGTTTGCTTCGATAAGGCAGTTCACCTCTCTGGGGCTCAATTTCCCCTTCTGTCAAATGAAGGGTTGAGGCTCATTATCTATGGCTCTCAGGCCTGACTGCTCATGAAAAATCACCTGGGAAGATTGATTGATTTTTAGTGGGGGTAGGGCAGAAGGGAGAGGGAGAAAGAGAATCCTCAGCAGGCTCTATGCCCAGCACAGAGCCCAGTGCAGACTTGATCTCACAACTCCAAGATCATGAACTGAGCCAAAATCAAGCATCAGATGTTCAACTGACTGAGCCACCCAGGCACCCCAGATTTTTTAAAAATATAAACATGCAGACCCCGCTCCAGACATGACTGATAACCATAGTACTATTAGTGTGTGACAGCACAATGTCCCCAGCCCAGGAATGGTGGACAGAGTGATCTGACCTGGGCTCCTGATCCAGAGCTTCAGGGATGCAGGTTCTCATGCTTGCCCCCTATAGGCTGACCTCCTTCTTCAAAGGTCTGAAGGCCTTATTCTAACACTTGCAACATAAACATCTGAGGAGACTTGTTAAAAAAAAAAAAAAATACTCTCCACCTCACCCTCCATTCATGGATCCTGACCTGGGAGCCCACTGTGGGAGAAGAAATCTGGTGAGGAAGGGGCAGTAGTGGGAAAGGAGTTAAAGTTAAAGGCCATGAAATAGTCTTCCCTCAGACCCCTCAGGGAGGAGATAACAACATTAACCAAATGCTCTATTTAATTGGACATTAAAGCAACCCAAAATACCAGGCCGAATCAGATAGATAGGCAGACAGTTCTCTGGAAAATTTGGAAGAATCCAGACACAGGGGACTTTGCACCAGCTTCAAACTCCTACCCTAAATCACTCTATGATGAGACCCACTGCACTTGGAAGTGTATGACTATGCTCTTGAAGCAAAGCCTTATTGGATTTCTAATGGGCCTGGGGATATATACTACCATGAAGAATTTTCACTGAAAACTAAAGAAATAGTTGAATATTTCTGATAATTCTGAATTAATCTGTGTGGAGGGGTGGGGGTTTCCATTGGAATTATCTAGATAATTATACTCTCTTTTTGGTTAATCCACAGACCTTGTTGAAGATTCTATCAGGGTATGATGTTCCAAGGGAACCACAGTGGTCTCCATTTTTCCTCCAATTCCCAGGTCCCAGCCAGCCCTTACAGTGGCACCACCATCACACCTACCCCCAAGAATAAGAGAAAATGAAGAGTGGGATAATGAGAGGAAATAAGGTCAAGAAAGGGAGAGGGCAGAGCACATGGATGAGGCAAAGCAGAAGGGAGAAGGAGAGGAGTATAGAATGCAGGGGTGCCTGACTGGCTCAGTTGATGGAATGTGTCATTCTTGATCTTGGGGTTCTGAGCTCAACCTCCACATTGGATGTAGACATTACTTAAAAATAAAACTATTTTTTTTAAAAGAAGGCATCCCAGAGACATTTTTACCCTCAGAGCAACATTGGAATGAATTTGAATCAAAAAAAAAAAAAAAAAAAGCCTGGTTTACCTTGCTTCACCCCATCTCAAACTCACTTTAAAGATACTTGTGCCAAGTCCACTTTACCAAAGCAAAGCACAGACTGGAAGGAATTATCTAAGATCTTTTTTGAAATACTTTCATTTGAAATGTGCAGATAATTGGTATAAAATTTTTCACCTGAGTTTTTATTTGCTCACATTGCCATGGGCTTCGGTCATCTCCTCATGTTTGCTCCTTGTCCTTTTGCAAAATGGTCTTTACGCTCATGGACCAAAAACCCAAGTAAACAATCTCCTTAATTACATAGCTAAATGACTGACTTACCTGGTATTGAGGATGTGTCTTCATAATTCCAAACCAAAAGAAGAAAACCTGTGAGCAGCAGGATTGGCATGGTGGCCACAGGCATGACTTCAGGCATCATGCTGGTGATGTTGTAATGCATTGGGTTCAGCATTTCCAACACCATTGTTTTGTTCTTTGATCTTAGGAGAAACAACTTAAAGTCCTGTAGAAATCAGAGGAGCAAAGAAATTAGAGAATCCCTCTAAGGGAACAATTAGGACTCCCGTTGCTTTAGAGGATGCTGTAGTACAGAAATTAGCATGTGTTTTATGTGATTGGACACCTAGACAAGACAAAGTTGTGGTCACAAGTCAAAACAAGCAAGCTAAAGGGAGATCTTTTGGCTTCAAGTGCAGCATTTCTGACCTTGGTAGAATCTCAGGTTCGTTTCGACGCTTGGTCTGATAGAACCTTATCGTCTTGCCCTTGAGTGACTGAATTCCCAATTGAGAGTCATATTTCTTACCAAAATATAAGAAAATGAAGCTCATTCCAGAGTTGGAGCCATTCTGTGACTTCATCAACAGATAGTGCTTTTTCTCTTGAAGCCAAATCAATTTTTTTAAAAAAGTAATCCCCAACCCCCTTCCTTGCTCAAAATTACTGCCCCCCCCCCAAAGAGTAAGCTTCTCCAGCGAGAATAGTTGCCTGGGCATTGTCGAGGTATCCTCAGAGCCTCCCATTAGGTTGCTGAATCCAGCGTGGCTCACTCAGAACGATCTTTCTCTATTGGCTTTTAATAAGGCTTAAAATCTCTTGCACTGCAGGTTGGATTAAGCAGTGCCCATGGAGGCCAATGTCAGAGGCAGTAGGAGAGAAGAATGAGAGAGAGAGAATAAAGGGAGAGGAGAAAGAGGAGGAAGGAAAGAAAGGACAGGAAGAGTAGAATTCCACCAGCAATATGCTCAGGTGCCACTCATGCTTTGCTCCCCAGCAGCCAATCTCCTGTGCAAGAGTTTTCAGTTTGATTTGCTGGTTCCGCTGTGTTGCTGAATAACGTAGTGTAAGACCAATACTCACAGAGGAGAGTTTCAGGGATGGTGGTTTGTTGAAGAGACCTAGACTGAATATACTTGCATAGCAAGGGAAGAGCGACCATTCAGTGCAGTTCTGGTGCCAGGTGACTGTTCTGAGGATTAGCCTCCCTTGGAAAGGTGACCTTTCATTTGTAGGACTTGTAATTGTTCTGAAACAGATGTTTGGCAGGATTTTATCTAGAAATAGTTCTAGATGCTTAACCAGGGCCTCTAATTAGTTTTGGGGTGCTCTGTGAACTCCCTGAAATGCTGCATAAAGTTGTATCTGCGCACCTGCACTTCTAGAGGGAAAGAACTCTCATTAGAGTCTTAAAGAGTATGGAATTACATTTCTCTGTGATCTACATGAGATCTTAAATATCCAGTTAAAAACCCATTTCTGGCAATTAGAGAAATGTTGTAATACAGTTGAATTTATTCAGTTGCTTGGTTCACATTATTGATTCATCCTATTGCACCATTTAAATAATCATTAACAGTTCAGTGCAAGGCATTGAAAATGACTGCATACATGGCAGGCAGTTTGTTTTTCAGAAATATGTATAAGATAAGTCTGAAGAGTCAGCGATGTGTCTGTTATCATCTGGTTCCTTTATTGATAAGAAGCTGCTTTGAACAGATTGAATTTTAGATATTAACTTTCCAATGTGGAATTTTACATCATTTTAAATAAACTCCCTGTGACTTTTTAACAGCCAGCATCCTCAAGGTCTCTTCTGATATTGACAAAACCTGAAGCCAATGTTAAAAGCATAAGTGAAGAAGGTGATGGAAACAAAAAGGAGGAAGATGTCCCAGAGGAAGTGATCCTAGCAGAAAACTTCACGTTAGAGAAGCTCTCAGAAAAAAAAAAAAAAAAAGAAAGAAAAAAAACCAAACCTCTGATATTTCACAGCACTAAAATCACAAAGGATTAAAATCTTGGGAGCTGATGCAATTTATAAAGGAGTATAACAATTCACCGAGGCATAGAAATGATGCTCCCTCCATAAGTCATACAAAGAGGAGATGGCAACGAGAAATGTTTACTCTATTTTTAACAAAGCACTTTTTAAGAATTGCAGTATTTCTAATGTTTAAATTACAATTTATTATGACTGGTCTTAATATTTTTTTCATTTCCGTATACACTCAAAACCTGTAGTTAGAGAGTTTGTAATGCCTCAACAAAAAGTTTAAAGGTTGTGGAACACTTGTATTTTTTCTATTTTTCTATAGATCTTATTTATTTGAGTGAGAGTGAGAGAGCACAAGCAGGAGGAGGGGCAAAAGGAGAAGGAGGAGACTCCTTGCTGAGCAGGGAGCTGGATGTGGGGGTCTATCCCAGGATCTGGGATCATGACCTGAGCCTACGGCAGATGTTTAACTGAGCCACCCAGGTGCCCTTTTCTCTCAATTTTTAGTTTTACTTTGCATGGTCATTGTTACGTCTTGTACTACTGTGTAAAGCAAAGTCTGCCTGTATGTCTAAACGTTTAATAGGGTTTAGAAGCCTAGTTACTCGTCTTTCTCAGAAGTATGTCCTAAAGATGCTCCAGAGAGTATGAGAATTTTTTTTTAACACTTACAAAGCATTTACTATGTGTCAGATGTTGTTCCAAGTGCTTTATAAATACTAAGCCATTCATCCTCACAACAACCCCAAGTGAAGTAAGATGGTCCTCATTTTACAGTTGAGGAAATGGAAGGGTGATATATAGGGCACCCGGCTTGTTCGGTGCAGAGCTGGGATTAGAGTCCATGTAGTCTGTCTCTGGAGCCCATGCTCTTTCGGTTTTCAAGTTTTTATTTAAATTCCAGGGATGCCTGGGTGGCTCAGCAGTTGAGCATCTGCCTTTGGCTCAGGGTGTGATCCCAGGTCCAGCATTGAGTCCTGCATCGGGCCCGTGCCTGGAGCCTGCTTCTCCCTCTGCCTGTGTCTCTGCCTCTGTGTCTCTCATGAATAAATAAAATCTTTTTAAAAAAGTAAATTCCAGTTAACATACAATGTAATATTAGTTGTAGGTGTAGGATCTAGTGATTCATCACTCACGTACAACCCCCACTGCAGAGCCCATGCTCTTAATCGTGCTGTTTTGATGCCTATTTTGGGATTTATTTGGTCTCTACATTCAGGGACTTTTCAATCCTAAACTAATTATGTTTGTTTCTAAGCTACTCAGAAAGTCTTCCTTTAAAGGAGCAAGCTTTTCAGACCTCTGAATAAATACCACAGCTGGAAAGGTCTTTTCAAATTCTTTCTTCCTTGCACATTGTTTTTCCGTTCAGTAGAACATTCAGAACCAACAGGTTGGTTGAACAGGTTGAGTGGTGGTATAGGAATATAGGAAGGGCCTAGAACTTCATAGGGGTTGCTTATATATCCTCTGTGCCAAGAATACCCACCCCACACCCCCAAACATACATGCACATACACATAGCCCTCAAGTGCCACGTTCCTTCAAATGTCATCCCAAGTACTTGGGTCTCTAGGCATTCGTTTGCTGAGCAGTCTCTACTCTTCACTCACTGGGCATCCCACACTGGGCCTGGTACCGAACAGGGGCTTTGGCATTCTGTTCCTGTGCTGTGTGAAACCACAGCTATCCTAACACCTTCACTTACTTGACCCTCTGCAGGGTGGGGAAGCAGGCCTTAGCCTTGCAGGAGTGCTGCTCAGTCTGGCCAGAGCCTACCCAATCCTACCTTGCAGCATGGGAGCAACCTGTCCAGAGGACCCAGCCATTCTGGGTTTGAGGGCCAGGTACCAAGCCTGCACTTCCTCTCACTCTCTTCAGTACACCCGGTCTGACCCTCTTTCACATCCCTACTTGCAGAGAAACGTGACCCGTGACCCGGCTACCTTGGTTCTCCCTGTTAAGTCCCTTACAGAATTAAGTGAGGCACTCATTCTTAAAACTTCTCTCCTTTTGTTACTTCTCCTTCTAGAAGGTGAGTTCTCCAAGGCCAAAAATCTGTGCCTGTCTCCTTCACAACTATATCCCACTCCCAGAATAGTATCCTGGACTTTACTTTGTATACGCTCACTACAAGCCTGTTGCCTGGGTTTACAGTTTCCACATTCATTCAGATTTTACTCCCCATTGCAACCTCCCCAGGACACTTTTTCTCAGATCCTCCCTTTCAGTATGTCCTACACACTGTTGCCAGACTGTTTTTCATTTCATTTTTCATGACATCAGTTCCTTACTAAACTTTTCCTTGCTTCTAGTTGATTGCAATGTTTCCAAATTCATCCTCATTCAGACTTATTTCTTGGCTCTCTGCACCAACATTCTGACTCCTCTTTGACCTATAGCCATCATACCTGAGAACTCTCCCTCATGCCTCCCTCACGTCTCCCCAGCTTGGTTGGTTCTGCCCCGCAGGCCTCCGAGGAAAGGTTTGCTTCCTCCTCTCGCATCTCTGAGCCATCTCTTACTTGATATAAACACCCCTCCTCCTTTCTTTGACATACGTTCTGGGACACTCTTGCTTTTGACTGCCAAGTCACTCTATAACTCGAGTCATAATTGGTTTCATTAAACAAACATTTATTAAGGATCTTGTCTGAGCAAGGTGTTACATTTGGTCATGAGAAGCATAAGTTCCAAGGAAGGTGCTGTTAAGCCAGGGCATGGTATGAGGACCATAGGTCTCTAGGATGATAGGCAGAGGTGCCCATGAACTTCTACATCAAGGGAACACAGCTGGAAAGAAACTCTGAGATCCTCCAAGAGTACAGTTCTCTTCCTTGAAAAATGAACCAACCTCATGAGGTCCAGGGAAGTAGAGCTACTGGTCAGTGGTCCCTTACAAGTGGGGAAGGTTTACCCATGTACACATTTTGCAATCTGATTTCCATGATGCCCTCCTGCTGGGTTCATGACATTGCAGTTTCTAGTCATTCTTCCCAGCAAGCTTCCAAGTAAGTCCCTGCGAATTTTTTTGTTCTGGAGCAGGAGAGATAATAGGAACCAACAAGGGAAACCTGGAAGGATAAACATTGTGTGGTTGGCCTGGGCAACCTTTTAGGGACCACTGGCAAGACTTCAACCACTAGCATTTCCAACCATAAAGGGAAGACTATTGATAGTGCATGAGAGGCAAGTTTCCCTCTCTAGTAAATGTATTGCTGCCAAAACCAACATTTCACATGAGCATGCAGATCCAAAAGGCAACAGGTAGGACTAGGGCTTTCTTACTCATTTATGAGGTCCCATGACGTTGATGCATGTTTCTGGAAATGCCCCTTTCTTTGAAATAGCTTACTAGTCAACTACCAGCAGGCCTGGCAGTTCTTTTGCCTTAGCTTTCATCTTTGCCCCTCTGAGGGTGTCCTTTTGTCCCTCAGATACCTAATCTGTTGTCTTCCCAGTGGACTATATCTAATATCCTCTCTCAAGAGAATTTGTTTTAAAGTATAGTCAGCAGAGACTGCCTGCAAAGCCTTCTAGATCTTCAGGCCACTAGACAAGGTGTGGGTATAATGGGACCAGAGGCCCACCATGGGGCCCTAAGATGCTCTCGTGCAGGGGCTGCCTCACATCAAACTATACATTTTTCGCACTAGGACCTGTCTCATGGAGGCAGAAAGGGCCATCCTGGGTATCATTCCCACAGCAGCAGCCATTTCTCTAAGAAGTTCTCTCCCACTTCACTTTTCAATTCAGTTTTATAAGACCTAACATATTGTCTGGCCTCTGAGGAACAGGCAGTGGACTTTTTCAGCCTAATCTTGGCTTTTAACCTGAAGAGGAAAAAAAGCAGAAGTGACAGTAGTGTCACAGGAGCAGGACTTGCGGTTGGGTCCTGAGTTCAAGTCTCAGTGGCTAACCAGCTCTATGAGCTAGCTCATTTTCCTCCCAGGCCTCCCTGAGCCCTGGCTGAGGAAGCCAGTTCTACTTTAGGACATGGAGACAAGGGTTAAAGTGAAAGCTCCAGAGTCCGCACCAGTGGTGTTGGCTTGTGTTCTTCATGCTTAAACTCTCTGTGGCACATGGAGTTGTGGGATTCCATGACTCTGGGAGCACTATGCAAGGTCCTCAAGTGGGACTGCCGAGGGTAGCCACGATGCCACCAGCTGGAGAGGCCCAGAAAGAGAACCTCTTTCTTGTCGCAAGATCCAGAGCCCTACCTGAGTCTTGGTGTCCAAGATTTACCACACTGAGGTCCCAAATGGCCTTGCTTTAGCTCACCTACCTGGATGTGATAAATTCTTATAAGCGCAATAATATAACTGCCTCCTCTATGGAACACCCAGCTGCCTTTGCAGTGAGATGTCTTTTGTCATTACCACAGCATAAGTTCCTCCAGGGCTAGGAGTCACATCTTTCTCCTCTCTGTGGCTCCCATGGAGGCTACATGAGTGCCTTGTACCTAGTAAGTGCTCAGTAAATGTCAGTGAATGGTTAGCAGGTTAAACTTTTGGGGCTTGGGGTCATCAAAGCATGATGTATTCACACATCCCCAAGGGAATGTTTTCCTTATCTGTGATTGCACATGCCAAATTTCAGCAATGCAGTGGCCCACGGCCACCACCCAAACAGTCAGATAACAACAGCTGGCCTTTCCTTGTAAGCTTATCTGTTGTTGAATGAGCAAACTGTGAGGCCACAGAGATGGCCTAGAGCAGGGCCAGCCTCTGGCAAGGGAGCCACCGGATAACCCCAAGTGCTCATGTTACTTAACCCCTCTGGACCTTCTTTCCTTATCTCTAAAACACAGGGATTGGGCCATATGACCTTCTCTAATTCCATGTCTGATGCCCAACATTCTTACCTTTTATTATAGTGTCCCCCACCCCCCGACACCCCCTGCCCTGCCCTTGGCTCTCTCTTCACCTTCCTTGGTTCTTTTTCCTTGTGCACCATTGCTGTAGGCCAGCCAGTGGTGCCTGTAGGCCCAGGTGTCCAGAGCAAAACTGGGAGGTCAGGGAAGCTGGAGTGCAAATGGCCAGCTTTGGCCATCTCCTCTAGCTCTTCTCATTCTCTTAAAGCCCCAGGCCCATTCTGAGAACCTAGTGAAAGAGCTTGTGGAACTGCACTCTGGAGAAACACTCAGGAATCAACATGCAATGCTTTTGAATGCAGTTCTGGGTTCTGGAACCACCCCCTGAAATTAACGACTCCTGCGGCTAATACCTTTCTCCACCTTCCACCTCAGTTTCCCAATATCCCAGAGGCACTTTCCACATCAAAACTACCTTCACTGATCAGTAGAGTGTGATTTTCAGATTGTAAATGAATGAGATTTCCTTTGGGAATTTTTCATTATACCTGGACTCTAAATCCACAGGTGAAGCCTTGATGACAAAATGATAGATTATGCAGCCAATGGAATTGTGAGAAAAATTTAATTGGAGAATGTGTGATACTCTGAAATCCCATTTATGGCCTCACACTGACACTACTTATGGCTATACTTTAACCCTTGGTAGGCATCAAAGCTCATAGGATCTCTACACTTATGCGCGGAAGGTGCCATCTCATGGGAGAACACACACGCATGCAAACTACTGTGTTCACTCAAAAATTTAGTATCTACCATGTCCTAGGCACTGTTCTAGGCTCTAGGAATATAGCAATGAACAAAATGAGGTCCTTTCCCTCAAGGAGTGAATTTGGACAAGACAGAGCCACCTGTATTACTATTCATATAAGTCAAATTACAAGAGTTTAACCAGGGATATAAGTAGCTATGGGAGGACAAGGGAAACTGATTATCTTGGGAAGGTTGGCTATGGTTTAATGAGCAGGCCTTGGAGGAGCAGCATTATTTTAAAGGTATCAAGTTGAAGGAAAGGCATTGCAGGTTAAGAGAATGAGAAAAGAATTGACAGGGGAAACTGAAAGCCGCTCCCGCATCCCTTCCCATGACATTAGTTTTACCGGGTTCAGATGGACTCCCATCACTGTGTATGTTCACTGCTAAGCTCTGCCTCAGTTTATTCATCAGAAAAAAGGGAGAAATAGTGTTTCTTGATATGGTAACTATGAGGAACGAAAGAGATAAAGCATGTTGGGGCCTTATCAGTGGATCTACCACATAGTAAGATTTCAATATTATTAGTCTTCAGTCTCCAGCAAGAGCATAGGTCATAAGGGACAGTCCTGGGAATAGCTGGAAGGAGCAGTCTTTGGACTGGAGTAGTCTCCTGGGGGTCACTGAAGAAATCTCTGCTTTGGAGCAGGTCACCACAGCTTCCTTGGGCACTCTATGCTCGTTGGTAGGTGTCTGAAGGTCAGTGACTCTATGGCCCTTTCCTCATGGAATAATTGGGGATTATGTGAGAGAGGCTGAGGTGGTCTGAATAGAATTGCAGAGTTGCAGAATAATTGATTTTTGCCTCCAATGCTCCTCCTCACTCGGACTTCCTTTTCTGTGTCATTTGCCCACATTTTCTATCCACCCACTTTCTTCTCCTCAGTCATAAGAAATCATCTTACCAAAATAATTGGTCTCCAGGGGCTAATCTTTCAATTTGTTCTCCCTCCTAGGGATATTTTCATTTTAACAGGTACCTGGAGCAGTTTTTTGGAGAGCACAAAAGAAATGTTTGGCACTCTCTCAGCTCTATGGGAGCCTTCAGTCTAGTTGGAGCAAAAAACTAATAAACATGACATTGTTGACAAGTACAAAGAGATATTAGCATAGAGATGTGGCCAAGGAAGGCTTTGCATTGATGGTGAGACTTGTTCTGGGCCTTGAAATATGGTTGGAGTTTCAATAGTAAAAAGAGGACAGGTTTTGTAAGTGTTTTGAGGCAAGAATGAATAAGGTGGTTGAGACCTGGGATAATGAGACGGAAGAAGCTGGATCCCTGTTGGGAAGCATCAATATCAACTGGTGGAGCTCTAAGTAGGGGTAGGGATGATGGAGGATAATACAGGAGAGGCATGATTCTCTTAGTTGACCCCCTGGCTTCTAGTTTGTTCATATACTCCTATACTAGGAAACTAGAGGAAGGATTGAAGAGATAGAAAATTCTACTAGCTAAACTGTATCTGTGAGTGCTAATACTAGAGGCAGGCATGTTCAGAACTAATTTGTGAGCCTTGAAAAAATATTTAGGCAATATCAGAAAGGGAGACAGAACATGAAGACTCCTAACTCTGGGAAACGAACTAGGGTTGGTGGAAGGGGAGGTGGGCGGGGGGTGGGAGTGAAAGGGTGACGGGCACTGAGGGGGGCACTTGACGGGATGAGCACTGGGTGTTATTCTGTATGTTGGCAAATTGAACACCAATAAAAAATAAATTTATTATTAAAAAAAAGAAAAAATATTTTGAATTCATATCTAACTTACAGCTCATTGTCAACAAGCACTGGGTTTGATCATTCGTTCCACCACACTTGGCTTCAAATGATCTTTTACTGCTTCCCAAATCAAGTCTATCACTGGTGAGTGAAGAATTGGCCCACTGAGATATCTGTATGTGACTCTTACACTGCTGAGAATTCAGGCAGTCCCCTTAATTTCTATGGAATTCTTGGATAATATTTCTTTGGATGTTGTCTCTCCTCCATTCTCACTGTTTTTGCTTCCTAGAATACTAATTAGACAAGTTTTGAATTTTATGGATCCATTCTTCATGTTTCTTACCTGTTCTTTTCATATTTCCCATCTCTTTATCTCTTTGTGCTACATTCTGAGGTGATTTCTTGATTGAGTCTCCCAGCTCTTCAACTGTTATTTGGCTTTTCAGTCCATCTATTCAGATTTTCATTTCAAAAATCAAAATATTAATGTCCATTATATGTTAATTTCTTTATGAATGGCAATATCTGCTGATGTCTCTGAGGCTGTTATTAATCAATGTATTATAGGGCCTTGTTTTCATTGATCACTAAGTCTGTTTCCTCTGGTGCAAACTCTTCTGTTTAGTTTGTGACTTCCTCCCATGGTGTTAGCATTCATCAGATTTTGGTGAGTCTTAATTATGCGCTCATTTTTGTGGCTGAAATTTCAAGTTACTCATCCAGCTGCCTCTATTTGTCCACATTTGGGGAGAGGAAGAGAAGAAACAGGATGTTTTGGTGCAGTTTGTATTATAGGCTGTTTACAGGAAGAGTGAGAAAGGGGTGAAACATGCCACTAATCAGAATATCTTGGAGTTAGGCTTCTGGGCTTGGATGTACTCTGCATCTCCAGCTCCCACTCCTTGTGCCAATATCTTCTTTGGAAAGAGCCCCTACCTCACTGCTGCTTGATAAGGGGGAAGGAGATATACAGGTACTCCTGAAGCCAGTTCCTCAATCTGCTTGTTGCCCCTAGTTTCTTCCTGTTCTCATAATCTACCCTTCTCCATGTACGGAGCCCCATTTGGTTTTGTCTTGCTTTTGTAGGAATACTTTTCTGTGTGTATTTGAATTTTTTCCTCTATAGTGTTGATCCCATCAGTTTTTGTACTTTCAGAATTTCTGGCCCAAGGGGAGCTCCCTTCTTGTTTTGTAGTTCATCTATAGATTTTAAAAATATCTGGGCAACCCAGGTGGCTCAGTGGTTTAGTGCCACCTTTGGCCCGGAGCGCAGTCCTGGAGTCCCGGGATCGAGTCCCGCGTTGGGCTCCTGGCATGGAGCCTGCTTCTCCCTCTGCCTGTGTCTCTGCCTGCCTCTCTCTCTCTCTATATATATATATATATATATTAAAAGTCCAGTGCCTCAGACTTCTGAAAGCAATTCCAAAGAAGGGGCTCTGGAAATGTTTTGCCTTATATCATTGAAATGAGTAGGCTGCATAGGAGTATCATCTGTTTGGTCTTGTAGTGTTGGATATAATAGTTACCATCAGTCTCATGGCTCTGAGGTCAGAGCCATGTGACAATAAGGCAGTATCATTGATGTCAGAGGTGCTCTGGACTTCACCCAAGTAGGGCCCACAGTTGGATATGGTAAACAGAGGAGGCAGCAGGGGACAAAGAATGAAGAGAGCTATACTTTAGAGACCCAGAATAACAAGTATGAGCTAGACACGGAGGTCAGTGACCTAGCTGGAAGGAAAAGAAGCAGAAATGCAAACACATAAAAATGGCTTCTCCAAGAGTGGATGGAATAGAGAAACGTGAGAGATTTTGGCCAGGTGTGAGAAATATAATAAAATAATCAACATTTCTGTGAGGCAGGGTAAACTTGGAACAAGGCAATGGGTGAATCCTTCATAAATGGTAGAAGCAGGTTGCAAAAGGCCCTGAATGATCTGTGACCAGTTGGAACTTGGAAGTAAAACATAATCATCATTGTTATAGTTTTTATGATATTATATTGTTAATGTAGTTTGTCATAGTGGAGAATAATGTACTTTACAGTTCTGCTCCATACTGTGTGACTTGAGGCAAGTTACTACACCAGTCTGAGCCTTCAGTTTCCTACCCAGTAAAATGGAGATAATACAGCCTTCTTTGCCTTGGGATAACTTAGGTGAAATATTTACATAAACTGTGATAGAGTACAAGTGGCAGGCAGGATTTTGCCTGAGGCTCCTTCTAACTCTCTTGGAGTTTAGGAGCCAAGCAGAAATGAACAATCTAGCGTCCCTTGAAAGAGAGAAAAAGCCTCAGGTAAGCATTCCAGGGATCCCTGCAAGGCTCTGAACTGCCACAGCCAGTGAAAGAGACACATTCTCCCAAGGAGTCCACTCCTTCACCCGGGGTCTCTGTTCTAGGTATCACGCCGGGTGATGGGCACCAGAGGAACATGGTTGACAGGCCTGGTCCCTAGAGCTCATGACCTAGTAGTGAAGGCAGGCCTTGAACTAGTAAGCATAAAATTGAGATGAGATTTATCGGAGGGAGCATGTGGGGTCCTATAGGAGTATGTAACAGAAAACCTCTTCCATATTCCCCAGATGAGGTCAGGTGCCCCTTAAGCTCAATCTTAAAGATAGTATTTTCCAGGAGAAAGAATGGCAAAGGGGTGACTTATTCTAGGGAAGAGGGAACAGTGTGTACAAATAAATGCTCTCATGGTTAAGAAGACAATGCTCTACCAAAAGTAGGAGAACTTCTCTCCAAATTATGCAGGCACTATTCCAGTAATTGAGGGCAGACATTATTTGTGCTGAGGGTCACTGGAACAGCTGGGCTGTACATTCTTACATGGTTTCCTGACTCATTGGGGGAGTGAAGTGGGGGACTGGCCCCATGTGCGGGTGGGCTCACCTGAATCAACTTCCACCATTTCTCATTGAAGTCACTCATGACCAGGGACACAATGAGGGATCCCTGTCTCCCATAAAAACCCAGTAACTCAAACGAATCTTTACTCAATGGAGT
This sequence comes from Nyctereutes procyonoides, assembly GCF_905146905.1. Lineage (NCBI taxonomy): Eukaryota > Metazoa > Chordata > Mammalia > Carnivora > Canidae > Nyctereutes > Nyctereutes procyonoides. The sequence goes on along the minus strand of NW_026575040.1, from coordinate 23,625,336 downwards.
ATTTTGAAAAGAAATTTCATTTTCAGTTTGTTATGCTTACGAGTGGATGGGAGGGTTTCTGGTGTTTCCACTCCTTTAACCCCATGGATAGAAACAATCCCCAAGGCCCAAGTTGAGCTGAGACAAACGTTGTGACTTGCCTGCTATCAATCCCAAGTTCTACATGGAAGCTGCTAATGTGGGTCCTAAGAAACCAGCTAAGGGGTGCAGAGGAACACTCCACTAGCTAGGACATTGTGTAGGTAGAGATTACTTCTGGAAAAGCACCCTGGAGGTGACAGGCTCTGTAAAGATGGATGAGTAAGGTGTTTTCCAAAGAGCTCTTTTCACACTCAGACCAGCGCTATAGGAAATTATCATTTCCTCACACCATGGAAACCATCCTCCTGGAAATTATGGCCCCAGAAATGATAAAGTGGCCCGAATGGTTCAGCTGAATTTTGAGAGTTATTCTTCTGTTTTATGGGAGCCCTAACTTTGCTCACATGGAACTAGACATTCAGAGTTAATATTTTCCACCAACGGATACTTATTGGGTGAGGCAGTGTATCTGTATCACCACAGCAGAATCCAAAGTGGGCTTTCCTGAAAGGAGTGTTCTTGTATAGCTTATCGATAAAGGCACCGGGCCTAGAGAAACTGCTCTCTATCCCTGCCACCACCCTAGGAATTTTAAAATAGAGAAAATAAAGATAAAATCTGCTGCCAGCTTAGCTGTGTAATCTTTAGGTCTTATGAAAACTACACACGATTCCATTCACAAAGAATCCAGGGGCAGGTTCAATAACCTATATTTATGAAACTCCCATTTCTGTGAAAATCAAGATAATAGTCATTGGTTATTTAGCCCAGTTCTCTGACCTGAGGGTTTGGAAATTTTCATTTATAGGAGAAGAAGATATTCATTCACCTTGGCATCCACCCCATAAGTCCAGCAGGTGAGGGTGGGCATGGGGGCCCTGCATAGAAATCATTCTGGGCTCACCTCTAAAAATTCTGATCCAGTAAAGGCCTGGCTTTGGCCTGTGTGATAAATCCCCATATACCATTTAATAGACGTGTAACCTTGGTTGGGCAAGTTACTTAACCTCCCTGAGCCTCGGATTCCATAGCTTTGTGATGGAGGTAGCACCTCCCTTCTGTCATGGTTGGTGAGGATTTTATATCTCATTTACTTAAAGCACCTAATACAAGGGCTAACACATATTCATTCCCTAATAAGTAATAGTAAACCTTAATGGTAAAATAAATACCTGTCAAAAGACAAAGATGTCAAGAAGAAGAAAAATACTCAACTAAGAACTATGTATACATCTAAGAAAGATGTATAGTCAGGTAGCTTGGCGTTGGAGATGAGGGGTGGACAGTGGCTAGACACTCATGGACTGTTCTGCCCCCAACAGTCCCAATTATGCCTATTGTCCCTGCATCATTATTAATAGCACTCCCTTTACTCTCAAAGTGCTCCAGTTTAGGCAATAAATTTTATAATCCCCTTAATGTGATTCTCCAATGTACTTGCAGAAGCAGCCACCTCTCTGCCTGCAGCATCACACTACAGTGACTGGACCTATTATTATAATGGCTACCTTTTTTTTAAAAAAAAGATTTATTTATTTTTTATTTATAAAGAGAGAGAGAGAGAGAGAGGCAGAGACACAGGAGGAGGGAGAAGCAGGCTCCATGCCGGGAGCCTGACGCAGGACTCGATCCCGCAACCCCAGGATTGCGCCCTGGGCCAAAGTCAGACACTAAACTGCTGAGCCACCTGGGGATCCCCTAATGGCTACCTTTGAACACCAAGCTTTACCTTACTACATCTAAGCCTCACAACCAGTCCCATAAAGATTTTACTCTTACATCCATTTTACATATGTGGCTTAGAGAGATGAAGTAACCTGCCCAAGAGTCCAGATGTTGCCAAGTGTAGAACTTAGGTATAAATGTAATAACAGGCTTCTGTGTGGCCTTCAATCCAGGGAAGGGCAGAGCATGTGGGTGATTCTGTGAGGGTGAGGAGAGCCACTCTGGAAATTTCCCTTGTCAATGGAGTTCGTCTTCCCTGACCTCCAGGGTCTGAACCACAAACAGCTCTGGGAAGGGCGCAGAGCTCAAAAAGAATGTTGACTCTTGGGTTGGTGGCCAACAGGAGCTTTGCCTCCATGCCAGAGCATGAGGAAATCCAAATAGGCCTTGGCTTCTTAGACACTGTGCTCTAGTGCCTAATCCCAGGGCACTGAGGTCAGTCTCAAATAGCACCATTTTCACTACAGTATTTTATTCCAAATACTACCAAAGTGCTAAACCATATAAAAACAGCAGCAATACGAAAGTCAAGCCCTTTTTCCCTTTTGTGGTATCTTTTAGACTATACTCTCAATCTGTGCATCCTAATCCTACTTGTAGATCACAACAGGCATTTTGTGCATGCATATGTGTATATATCAGTAAATGTAAATAATAATAGCTAACACTTATTGAGCACTTACTGTGTGCCTAGCACTGTTCAAAGCACTTTGTAGGTGGACTTCTCACTTAATCCTTATACCAACTCTAGGAGATAGGCACTAGTATTGAAGTCCAGAAACTAGCAGCAGCTTTCCCAAGTTCACTGAGCTACTGAGTGGTAGAACAGGACTCAGATCCAGGCAGTGTGGCTGAGAAGCATACTTTTATCCTCTCTACTTCCCCTTGTTTTCTTCTCTCTCCTCTGCTTTGTACTGGTAGCTAACATTACATATCCTACCTACTTCCAAAGGACCAGAGGCTCCTTGAGCAGGCACTAGGTAGGACTCTAGATGGGACTGTCGGGATGGAACTATGCTCTCCTCCTTTTAGCAGGATTGCATGCTTTCCAAATTACTGCCTCTTCTCCAGAAAGCTTTCCATTATCTCCCCAGTCACCTCTCCCACCTGTGTTCTTTATTGCCCACAACCACGGTCAGCACTTGAGTGTACTGCTTCGGTGACATTTCTAACATACCTTCATCACATTGTAACCTAGAGGCTTATTTTAAGCATGTGATTTGATTCTCAGACTAAATTGTAAATTATTGTGCCTCTCTCACCAGTCACTTCCCAGCAGGACCCCTATCAGCCTGTATAGCACACTTGTGTGATTTAGAAAAGTCCACATCCAGGATGATAGGCTTTGGAAAAAGGCTCCCTTTCGGTGGGTCTTGAACTAGATTCCGGTTCCTCCTGCCCCCACACTCCTTCCTCACCCCGTTTCCCACCCCACAGCATAGAGGAGGGCTAATAAGGAGGTGCTCAATACCTATCTATGTGTTTGCTCCCTGGAATTCTAAGGTAGGACCTGTTGAAATTGTTACAAAAATTTACAAAAGCTAAGAGGACTATAAGAGTGGTTTTCTCTTTAAAATGTAAATCTGATTTATTCAGTTAGAAGAGTTCAAATCCAAAAAAGTAGGGAGGTCATCCAGCTTAAGTAGATGACTAAATGTCCAAGGAACCAAAGTTAGCCACAGCAAATGCTGCTCACGACAAATTTGACAAAAGCTTGAGAAAGTGAGAAAAGACTTAGGAAACTGTGAGTTTAAGGAACCCCCCACCCACAAACCCTACCATGATTTATAAGCTGTAGCAATCACAAAATCTCTCTCCTAGCCCCAGATTGTACATCTGTAAAATGGGGCTAATGATCCGTGCCTTCTCACCATCTAGAGGATGATGTAATCACTAGAGGAGCTAGGGACTCAGTATTAAAAGTACCCAGAGAATCATGATAGGGAGAGTTAAGACTTAGCGTTACTATCCCCCAGAACATCTGTTAAATAGTCAAATAATCACCAAACCAAAAAAAAAAAAAAAAGTGAAAAATAATGGTGAATCCATTGCATAAGGATCAGATTCTAGCAAATTCTTAGGTTTAGGAATAATTGGAGAAACCAGGAGTGGTAGGACAATTCTCCAAATGGAAAAATGCTAAACCCTGGAACTAGCCCTATTAAAAAGCTAAAAGAGGGAGCAGATTGGAAAGCTCTCTAGAGGTAGAGGGAAATGCCAGACAGATGGGGAGAAACTATAGGAAGCCAGTAGAAGTAGGCAGAGACGTGGCTGAGGACTTTCTATGTGGGCAAAGACAGGTGATGCATTTTGTGGCAAAAATGACCCAAATTATATTTATGACTCATTTGTTGACTTTTCTAGAATGCTGAACTCCAATTAGGTGCAAAGCATGGTATTAAGCTTCCAGTATGGGGGGACAGGTAGGAAGGACACTAAAAGAATATTGTCTGTGCCATTAAAGAGCTTTTGATACAGCTAGAGAAAAAGACATGAATACGAATAAAAATAGCAAGAAAACTTTATGTGATAAACTCCACAGGAGAGGAGTATGCAAACTATGACAGTGGAACAGCAAAGGGATTGACTCTGATCAAAGGAAAGAGATGGGAATGGGGAACTGTCTCACAAGGAGGCAGTCTTCCTGGTCTTGTGAAATCATTAGGATTCTGCTGGAACTAGATGGCAGAGTGCTCTTGGCAATGGTGTATGATACGAATTCCGATGTATTTTGAGCATTTTCTTGGAAGGCATTGGTCCTAAAGGGTTGGGAAATTTTAGGAGAAGCATTAAATATGGGGAAGTCTGTGTAAATCAATCCGGAAGTATATATGAGTTAAACCATGTTATAATATGCGTCCAGTGTGACTAAAAGTGTCTGGCCCCTTTAAAAAGGCTAAATTGCTAAAGCACGCACGTGCACAGATAGTTTGAGAAGAGGTTAATTTGAACCAGCTGAGCTGGAGAGCAATTACCATGGGTTTTCAGAATATAAGCATCATTTAGAAGCTCGGAGTTGGTATCTCAGGCTATTCTGGAGTTAAGAGGTTATTGACTCTGAAATCAAAGTAAGGAGCAGGCTAGGATAGGCCAAAACCTTTATAGAAATCTTGTCAAATAGAAATCTTGTCAAAGAAATGAGTAATTAGCAGTAACACACCCCACCAGAACTTTGATATAAGAGGTATTTTTGGTTAATTATAAGTCAAGGAAATAAAGATAGTAAATATGCTTCTCTTAATTTTTTTATTGGCATGTGTTTCAGTTTGAACTAGCTAGTTCATCACAGATGGCACAATGCCTTGATACAGTCAACTACAAAAGCACCTGTGTTATATACAACCAGCAATAACATTTACCATTTGAACAAAGTGCTGTGGTAATGAGAGGGAGTCATTCTTCCTGGGGTAACCAAGGAGTGCTTCATAGAGATCATGATGGAGGAATAGGATTCCAAGGAGGGAAGTGTGGGGCAAGTCCTTCCAAGGAGAGACGACAGCATGGGTGTGAGGGGCCACTGAAGTGGGTGATGGGCAAAATACTAGAATCCTCTGGTTCTGGGGAATCTCTCACTGCCCACCATCCCATCCCTGTATGCAATTGCTATTTTATCTCTGCAAGTCTCACCTCTCCCCTTCTTCTCTATTCTCAATGCCACCTGTGAGCTAAGGCTTTCCCCAATTCTCCCCTGGGACAGAGTCACACAAATGTCCCTACCCCTCTTCTCTCCAGAATTCAACCAACTCTTCCTCCTTTCTGCTGATAGCTTTTCAAACTGTAGAGCTCACCATCTCTTAAGCTCAGCTCTGCTTAAAAACTTATTAAGATTTTATTTATTTATTCATGAGAGAGACAGAGACATAGGCAGAGGGAGAAGCAGGCTCCATGCAGGGAGCCTGATGTGGGACCCGATCCTGGGTCTCCAGGATCACGCCCTGGGCTGAAGGCGGCGCTAAACTGCTGAGCCACCCAGGCTATCCCTGCTTAAAAACTTTTAAGACCTCCCCCACTCCTCAGTGCTAGTTTTACTTTTATTTATACAAGATTCCCCTATGTTTGGCAAAAGAAAACTTCTAGACTTCCTGTTCTGCAAGAAAGAAAAGAATGGTTGCATACTTAATCTGGAGAACAGACTGCGGTGACACATTCTAACTATTAGACAATCCAAGGAAAGCAGATGTTTGCTTTCCCTTTTGGCAGGCAGAGTGGGGTCCCATTGAGTAGCAGTCAGCAGCGAAGCTCAGTCACTGAGCTGGCCCAGTGGGTTATAGAGGTGAACAAAGAAGACATTATTGTCCACCCTCAGGAAGCTTACAGTTCTAGTAAGAGAAACAAATAGTATTCAGGTAATTACTCAAGTAAGTACTTAATTACAGTTCTGTGGTAGAAAAGGTGAGGATTCAGAAAATATAATAAACCAGGTTAGAGGTGGCATTTATGGTGTTGGGAGAAGCTGACATTGCCTAAGGATTGGCAACTGTGGTATGAGAGAAGCTCCCCTAAAACTCAAGAATTCAGTGTTTGGGAGGAGGAAGAACAGGCAAAGAATCCTAAGGAAAAAATAGAGGGTATAATGAAGAAATGGCATTTTATCACCAAAGACAAGAGGAGAGAGTGTTTCAAGAAGAAGGATATGGTTAACTGTATGGAATACTGCTTGGAGGTCAAGTCAGATGAAGATAGTTTTTATACTGATAAAATAAGGAAGCTATTAGGACCCCAGCAAGAGCACTTTCCACCAAGGGGTGAAGTAGAAGTAATCCATTTAGGGCACCTGGGAAGAACTACTGCCTCTCAGGTGGATGCGAAGGAAGTAAAGACAGGAGGAGGTTCATGGAGAGAGAAAGTGGAGGGACCACTGGCGTGGAGATCTCACAGTGAGGGCACTTGAGCAAAGGAGCTGGAAGATGTGGCAAGAGAATTGATTTCAGAGGAGGTGCAGATTGGGATGACGCCAAGATCCCTGCGATGCCCCTGGGACTGTGCTGAGGTGGAGGGAGACGGTCACTGAAGGTGCAAGTATCATGCAGCGCTGCAGCCAGGGTGTTGGTTGCCTTTATTAGCCACAGGGACATTTAGCTGCTTCAAATGATGAGGTAGAGAGGAAGAAATGGAGAAAGAGACTAAAGGCTTCCGTGACTAGGGGAGACAGGGTGAGTGTATAGATGCTGTGAACCTCAAGCTGGTTTCAGCTCTTTAGAAACAAAAAGGTTCCAGGGGATCCCTGGGTGGTGCAGCGGTTTAGCGCCTGCCTTTGGCCCAGGGCATGATCCTAAAGTCCCGGGATCGAGTCCCATGTTGGCTCCTGGCATGGAGCCTGCTTCTCCTTCTGCCTGTGTCTCTGCATCTCTCTCTCTCTCTCTCTCTGTCTCTCTGTCTGTCTCTCTCTCTATCATGAATAAATAAATCTTAAAAAAAAAGAAAGAAAAAAAACAAAAAGGTCCAGAGGCAACACTCTAGAAGACACCAACCCCAGTTCCCCATGCTGACACTGGGAGATTGATGATTGGAAACACATCCTTTACTTGGGCAGGCACACAGGAAAACAGGGTCTTCAGACATCAGCCCAACTGTGGTGCAGAGACAGAGCTAGAAAGGTCACTAGGGAAGAAGAGGAGTTGCTGGAGCCGAGGGAAATAGGGAAAGGAAGCTGGAGGGGGTAGAGGGCAGGCAGAAAATAGTAGCAGTTCCAGGAACAGCAAAGTTTAGTGACAGCTGTGGCATACCACTCCATGATATCTGGCAGCACCTAATACCCTCAGAGGAGTGCACACCTGTAGCAGTTCTGGATACGTCGTAGAGGTCAAGACCACCCAAATTATGATGTGCATGGTTTCCAAGTCATGGTTTTGGAAGCTCTTTGTGTCACTTCAAAGTGCATAGATGATAAATTACACCAAACAGGAGGAAGGATTAGTCACCAACTTTACAAAGGAACTTCACAAAAATAACAGAAGTAATCAGACATCTGAACCAGTGAAAGAAAAATTTTTTATATTAAGTCCTATTTCATCAGCCTTTCCAGTCTCCTCCTCCCCTGCCATGTGCCCTACACTGCAACCAGCTATACCAAACTAGTCCTAACTTCCCAAGCACACCATCCCCTTTTGGGGAACCTTCTCTTGAGATTGTGTGTGTGATGTTCCTCCATCAGTGTAGCCCCTGGGGTGGGGGCAGGCTAGCCAGTGTTAGCTCATTACTCTTCAGGCCCTCTCCTTAGTGAGTCAGCTGAGGATTTTTCATTGCCTCAGAGAAGCAGAATATAGAGGGGGAAAAATATCTTCCTGGTTTTTGAGTTTCAAAATCTAGGCCCTGTAGGGGTAGGCAAGGACTGGCCACACGAGTAGCTTTGGGGAAAGGCACAGCTTATATGAGCAAGGCTTCTCATCTCCACCTCCCCCAGAGGGATGAAATCTCCTCAGGCAAGAGGGAGGAGGGTAAAGGAGAAGCTGAGGCAGGAGATGGGCAGCCTGGAGGAGGTGGCTGTCTATAGGAAGCAGGCACCGGACAGCCTCTTGCCCTATGTCCCTGCCTTCCCTGAAGCTTCCATCTTTAACTTATTCACCCTGCTGACCAGTCTCATTTTGGCTTGTGCTGGGCTTTAAATGTGCTTTTGCTGCCGTTATGTAAAAATTTTGAATATCTCAAATGTTGAAAGTCCAGATTTCAGGCCTGTCTTGAGAAAAATTCAGAAGATCTGACCACACTGGACTCACATTCCCTTGTGGCAATAGTCTGTTGTTCCTTTCGAAGGGGCAGGCACCCTCCCTTACTTCTGATCATTACCTGCCTGACCTTTTGTAGCTCTCTGAGCTTCAGGTATCCTGATGCCCAAGAGGCCAAGTGCCAGGCTACGGGTTAGTGACTCTGACCAGGCTTGATAAACCTAGTTATGGCCTCAGAGACAATGCAAATCTAGTTTCCCCTAACACCAAGAAAAATCGTGGGTTTCCTTTGTGCAAAGGTGCACTAAGCCTCTGTTGCCTCTGGTAAATCTGACCCGACGTGCACAGCCCAGACTCAGGTGAGGAAGACTTAGCTTTTTAACTGGGCAAAAACCTGCCAGGTCCAACCCTATCCTGCCTGGCTCGGCAGAAAAGAGCAAAGAGGAATGTGTGATAATGCTCTCACATGTCACGTTATGTCACATTATGCTCACGATGTTTTCCTCTCACTAAAAGGCACTTGTTCATGTGCTGATAGAGTGGCAAATGTGGGCATATCTTAAGAGGTTAAACTGTATGTGCCCAAGTTGTCACAGCTAATCAGTGACAGAGTTAAAGTTGCAGACCTGCTCTCTTCCAGCCAATGCCCTCACAGATCATCCTGCTGCATCCTGCCTCCGAGAAGGGCTGGGTGGGAGGCCCTCCCCACCAGGGGGAAGGAAAAGCCCTTCCCTCCTCACAGAGATGGAGGTAGATAAGACTTCTAGTTCATTCTCTAACCTGTGGAGTCAAGGATTAGTCCAAAATTTCTGTCATGCCTTGACTCATTTAATAGAACTTCCCAAGTGTATTTTTCCTTCTAAATCCATGAGTTTAACAGACTTGTAAGGGCATGTTTCCTAAAAAGAGCTCATATCTGCTCTGGCCCTTTTAGAATAAGCTTTCTAAACCTGCCCTGGACTACGTGGAGAAGGCTGCAGGCAAAGAACTGGCAAATGAAAGAGGTAGGGCCACTAATCCGCGATGGGCCAGGACGCATGAAATTTCTCTAAGATCTGATCATTTGTTGTAGCTGGATCATTGTCTGACTAGGTGCATTCATTCTGGAAGGAAAGGCACAGCATTGAAAGTGAGCCTGATGCATTTTACTACTCTCTGTGGACTCAGCTGTTGTCATGGTTACTTTTTTCAAAACAACAAATTGGGACTTTCACCCTTATTCTACACTGGAGAGGAAATCAAAGAACAGGGAGGACTCTAACCAGAAGATCAAATGAGAGAGCAGGACTTGCCTTGCTTCTTCTACCCTGACTACTCTGGAGGGCAAGTCTGCCCTCCATTCCAGACTCTCCATCACAAGGTCTCTGTCACTCCTGGGCAGGGTGTCACTTTGGTCTCTTGTCACTCCTGGGCAGGGTGAGTTGAGCCAAATCTTTCCCCTGACGGGCACCAGGGAAAGCTTCCTGGAGCAGAATCAGCCCAACTTCTCTCCTTGTGGTAATCAGTAGCTGGAGCCCCTGGCCGGGCAGGGAAGTGCCCCGGAAGTGCAGTGATCTGGAGCAGGCCGCTCTGCAGCCAGGACTGAACCACAGAATTTGCAGAGCGCAGTGCAAAATGGAAATGCCGAGCCCCTTCCTTGTTCAGAAAGCAGGCAAAAGGACTTTTCCTTCCTTTTGAAGTCTTTCTTTCTGTCCTGGTGTCTTTTATTTACCATTTAATATTGTGCTACCTCAGGCACAGGGATCCTCGATGGGCAAATGTGGACTCTCACAGCTGCCCAGGGGCCCCCACTCTGTGACTCAGTCCCCTGGCTGTGCACCCAGCCCCGATCCCCTCAGCTCCAGGCCACTGCCAGGCAGAGGGCAGCAGTGTCCGCTGGGCCGGGCAGAGAGGAGTAGGATCAGGCAGCAAAGAATTTGTCCCTGTTCCCAGGGAAGCCACAGAAGAGGTGGCCCTGCATGAGCTAAGATCCAGCCAGGTTCCCACTGGACTTCACTTACACGTTCAAAGATAAAATTGTTAAGAATTTCCATACGGTGACTGCAGAGCACTAAACCTGCCAGCGGGTGCCCCTCTTGGATGCTGAGCCCTCTGTGACTGCAGACTGACTGACCGACTAACTGCCCAGGCAGCTGGCCTGTCTGCTCCCCCTCCTGCTCAAGGGAGGATTTCTGTTTTTGTTTTTGTTTTTGTATTTTTTTACTCAAGTAGTTTTACTTCTTTTTTGTGTTTATTTTTTTATTGGAGTTTGATTTGCCAACATCTAGTATATCACCCAGTGCTCATTCCATCACGTGCCCCCCTCAGTGCCCGTCACCCAGTCACCCCCACCCCCTGCCCACCTCTCCTTCCACTACCCCTTGTTCGTTTCCCAGAGTTAGGAGTCTCTCATGTTCTGTCTTCCTCTCTGATATTTCCCACTCATTTTTTCTCCTTTCCCCTTTATTCCCTTTCACTATTTTTTATATTCCCCAAATGATTGAGAACATACACTGTTTGTCCTTCTCCGATTGACTTACTTCACTCAGCATAATACCCTCCAGTTCCATCCACGTTGAAGCAAATGGTGGGTATTTGTCTCAAGGGAGTTTTAACGCCACAGCTGGTTGGCGGCACTAGGCACTGCGCCTCCTTCCCATTCCCTCCCCCAGCCTGAGGGAGGCGTCCATACTAAATAGACAAAGGGGAAAGAGCAAAGTAGCAGACTCACTGCTCCCTATGGTTTCTTCTAGGACACCGTTCAAACTGTTTTAGTGTATGGGGGGGAGGGGTGCATTGGTTACATCAGATCCCATCTCCCTCCATCCCTTTAAAACCACTTTACTGAGGCATAATTGACATACAATAAACCTCAAATACTTAAATTATATAGTCTTATGAGTTTTAACATATGTGTACACACATACAAAATCACCGCCAGAGTCAGGATAACATTTCCATCACCCTTTTGTAATCCATCCCTCCTTCCTCCACCCCATCCCCAAACAACTACCGATCTGCTTCCGGTCACTATTGGTTAGCTTGCATTTTCTAGATTTTTATAGCAGTGTAACTGTACAGTCTGTGCTCTTTTCTGTTTGGCTTCTTTCACACAGTATACTGATTTTGAGAGTCATTCATGTTGCTGAGTAGGACCCTATTGCATAGTTAAACCACTATTTATCCATTCACTTGTTAATGAACATTTGGTTTCTTTCCCTGTCTGGGCGGCTATGAACACTAGTATACAAGAGTGTTGTGTGGTAGATAGGTGTTTGACTTTTTAAGAAACTACCAAATGACCTCCCAAGTATCCCTACAATTCCCACCGGTAGTATATGAGAGTTCCATTTGCTTCACATTCTCACCAACACTTGGTATGTGTCCATCTTTTAATTGTAGCCGTTCTAGAAATATCTGATTGGGGTCTTAATTTGCATTTGCCTGATTACTAATTATTTTGAACAATTTTTAGTAGTTTACTGGCCATTCATATATCTTCTTTTGTGAAGTGTCTGATCAAATACTTTCCCTGTTTTTAAAAATTGACTTGTCTTGGGGCACCTGGGTATAGCTCAGTTGGTTGAGTATCTGACTCTTTGATTTCAGCTCAGGTCATGATCTCAGGCTTGTGGGATCAAGATCTGAGTTGTATCTGCTTAGGGTTCTCTCTCTTCCCCTTCCTCTGCTTCTCTTCATCTCCCTCTCTAAAAACCAAACAAATAAAAATTAGTTTGTTTTACTGAATTTCAAGAGATTTTTAAAAACTGTATTCTGGGGATCTCTGGGTGGCGCAGCGGTTTGGCGCCTGCCTTTGGCCCAGGGCGCGATCCTGGAGACCCGGGATCGAATCCCACGTCGGGGTTCCGGTGCATGGAGCCTGCTTCTCCCTCTGCCTGTGTCTCTGCCTCTCTCTCTCTCTCTCTGTATGACTATCGTAAAATAAATAAATAAATAAAAATTAAAAACTGTATTCTGGATTTCAAGTTCTTTGATATGTGTTTCAAATATTTTCTCCTAGTTTGTGATCTGTTTTATTTTCCTGATGTCTATTCAAGATAGAAAGTTTTTCATTTTTGATGAGGCCCAATTATCAAAAGTTTTTCTTTTACTATGGTTCCTGCTTTTTTGTGTGTGCTCTAAGAAAACTTTGCCACTCCACAGTCACAAAGATTTTTTCTCTTGTTTCCTTGTAGAAGTTTAATAGTTTTAGATCTTATTTTTTGGTCACTGATCCATGCTGAGTTATTTTTTCTTTTTTTCTGTATGGTGTGAGATAAATTCCCACTTTGTGGATATCTAGTTGATCTAGTGCCATTTGTTGAAAAGTCTTTCCTTTCCCAGTTGAAAATGCCTCAGTATCTTTGTTAGAAATTGTCAATATATGTGTGGGACTCTTTCTGGACTCTCTATTCTGTTCCATTGATCTATGCTTATTTTTTCTCAATACCAAATTGTTTTGGCTACTGTAGCTTTACAGTAAGTCTTAAGATATAAAAGGTGAGGTTAGGGATCCCTGGGTGGCGCAGCGGTTTGGCGCCTGCCTTTGGCCCAGGGCACGATCCTGGAGACCCGGGATCGAATCCCACGTTGGGCTCCCGGTGCATGGAGCCTGCTTCTCCCTCTGCCTGTGTCTCTGCCTCTCTCTCTCTCTCTCTCTCTCTTCTCTCTCTGTGACTATCATAAATAAATAAATTTTAAAAAAATAAAAAAATAAAAAAAAATAAAAGGTGAGGTTAGCAAGTTGGAAAATAGATTCTCCAGCTCTGTTCTTTTTAAACATTACTTTGCATGGTAGCCAATGGAAGTGCATTGCTTAGATTTCCTTCAAAAAAACATGCTGTTGGGAGTGTAGTTGATGGCCCTGCCCCCATGGATTCCCAACTAATTTCACAAAAAGGCCCACTTCTCTGGGTAGCTTCTAACCAGTGACTAGGTATAGTGGGGATGCAGTGCTAGCCCATCCCATGCAGTGAAGGACTCTTCCAATAGAAAATCTTTGGTTGAGGATTCCCATCTCTGGCCAAAGCTCCTTTTCAGGACTAGTGTGACCTGAAACCCTTTCCATACAATTCTTCCTTCCCTCTCTCAGGTGTCAGACTGGCGTTGGTTCCATACCTGTTCTTGCTACCTCTTTTTTTTTATCCTTCCCAGTCTTTTCCCCTATAAATCTCTTGCATATCTAACCCAGTCATGTTGCCTGTTTCTTAAAGGTCCTTAAATGACATACTTTGTTTATTCTAGGTCTTTGCATTTCTGTATAAATTTTAGAAATCATCTTATAAAATTCTATCAAAATTAAAAAAAGGAAAAAAGAAAAAAGCCTGCCAAAATTTTAGTTGGCAGTTCAGTGACCCTACAAACAATCTGGGAAGGGTTGTTACCTTAATAGTATTGAGCCTTACATCATATATATATACTACCATTTATTAGGTATTCTTAAATTTTTCCCAGGAATGTTTTGTACTTTTCAGTATAGAGGTCTTATATATCTTTTACTGGATTTACCTTTAAGTATTTTTATGATTTTTGGGACTACTATATTAGAATTAAAAAAAATTATTTTCCAGTTGATTGCTATTAGTATAGAAGAGTACAATTGAATTTTGCATATCAACCTTGTGCATCCTGAAACCTTGCTACAATACTAGTGCCAGTAGTTTTGTCTCTGCTCCTCTTACCTTTTGAAACAAAATTTTCTTGGGACTCCAGAACTGTAATAAGAGTGGGTGTGGGTAGCTGGAGCTCCTCCTCCTACTAGCTTCTATCTCCCTTCCCAGAACCCGCCCCCCACCTTCAAAACTGATTTAAGGAACTCCTGAAGAGCTGCAAGACTCTGAGTAACATAGCTGAACAATCTACTGTTCCGGAGAAGTTGGTATTTACTGAGCATCTCCCCCTATATTATATATGTCTTTTATCCCATTTTAATCTTTAAAAAGAAAACAAAAACACCTTGTGAGGTAAGTAGAAGTGGTTCCCTTTTAAAGGTGAAGAAATAAGTGATTAAATCTCCTTGAAATGGTCTCATAGTTGGTTTCCGTCTGCAAGAGGATTAAAATATATCTATCTACACTTGACGGGATGAGCACTGGGTGTTATTCTGTATGTTGGTAAACTGAACACCAATAAAAATTAATTTATTAAAAAAAATAAAAAATAAAGTGTTGTGGTGCAAAAAAAAAAAAAAATATCTATCTGACTCCAAAGTTCATGCTCTTTCCGCCTGACTCAACCTGGCTATCCCTAAGGCTGACTGAGGCAGACAGTTAGATTTCAAACTGGATTTCTGTGAGAGCCAGGTCTTTAGACTGACTCATGTTGGCATTCATTTAGCACATGGGCTTGCAGGTTAGGAGGCCTGACAGGGCTCTGGTATTCCACCCCCAGGGTTCCTAACACCCAGTCTGGTTTCCCAGCTTCCTCTTCCACCCACGTTGCTTTTTGAGAATGTCCGTGACCTCTCTCTCACCCGTCTAATGGACTGTTTGCAAGTCTAAGCATTTTTTACTTTTCTGCTGCCTTAGCACAGAAAATCTTGAACAGAGTGATCCTGTTTGCTCCTGGTTCTCTTCTAAAGTCTCTGGTCACCTTCTATCTGCCTTCTGATTTGTACTTTGGGGGGCATAGTTAACATTTCTAAGGAAATATCCCTACTTGGATGGGCACATTTAAAGTATCTAAACCTCATTGAAAACAAGATCATAATTCTACCTGAATGGGTAGCTAATTCCTAATCTCTCCTACTTCTAGGGACCATCTTTTTGTTTCCTTTTCTCCTTCATGCCTCCCATTAAACCACCAAGCGAGCGTAGCCCATCATTTGCTTCAAACGTGTTTTGGGTTGACTTCTATCTTTTGCAGCTATTGCCCAGGCCAAGGCCACATCAGTTCACTTTTGATTGAGTCAAGGATATCAAAAGGCTGATCTAGTCAGTAGCATCCCTTGGCCAAGGTCAATAATACATGGACAAGAATATTTTCCTCTGGCACTTTCTGTCACAGGTATCTACAATCTAGTGATAGTCAAAAGCCAGGAGCCTGCGCCAGCAGATTTTGTATTGGCTCCCCATTTTCTATTCACTAAACCTGAACTCCTTTGTCAGATGCTTCAGGTCATCTATCAGTGTCCTGTGTCACCACTTTCATTGTTCATACCATTGCTCAACATGGAATTCTTTCAGCCAAGAGCTGAAACTCAAGCTTTGCTGGTCCTCTTATATGACCTGATCATTCTCTTGTGCATGCTTTGGCCTGTTTTATTCTACATGCCATGAATGCTAGCATTCTTCCAATCTTCAATTTCCCCCTCATTATAAACCCTAGGCCTCTATTTTCCTATCCTAGGATTTCTTTTCTAACCTTTTAGAATGTGTATTCTAGAGTAAATCTTCTAGAATACACTTGTAAATATCTTAGTTGCTATTAAACTAGCTCTGATGAGAAGAAGTTCCCAATGAAATGAATATCATGAGGATGTAAGCTTCTTCAAGACAAGGACCATGTCTTATTTAACTTTATATCACCAGCATCTAGTCCATTGCAAGGCACATCATTTAAATACAGTAAACATATGTTGAATAAATAAACGCCACTTTATGATGCTGGCCCTTTCAGCAAGTTCCTTAAATACAAAAGAGTTTCAGCTTTCTCATCTGGAAAATTGTGTTTAGAATACTGACATCAGAAGTCATGAAACGAAAGAAAACCGGTGTAAAGGTCCTAGCACAGAACTTGGCACAGAGAGCTCCATCCATGTGAGTTCACATATTCCCAAAAAGTTTTTAGAAATGTTGTCAGAGTTGTAGAGTTCTCACACTTGCTTGTGGATGTCAGTGTATTTTTGCTAGACCCTCTTTTGAGGCAATATCAAATGCAACTATGGGAGTTGTAGTAATCTGTAAGAAGATAAAATCTTGACCCAACAGGACTACTGTTAATTTTGGGGGTAGGGCTTGGCTGTGACAATTCTGATACGCAGCTACATTCTGGTTTATCTATCTTTTAAGGGCTTCCATAAATGCATACTCTGTTTGGATGCCAGGCTTCATTAACAGTGGAGACTATTTTCCTTTCCCCTTCTTTACTTTTCAAATGGGGGAGAAATATTATCAACAGGCTAAATAGCCTTTGAACACTCCACTGTGTTCACTGTAACACTGAACTATGCATATTTGTATCTTGCAGGAAGAATGAAAATGATTAATCCTGAAGCTCTGTTAAATCAATTTCATGGATTTAATGATCTTTATACTTTTAGAGTGGCAATTGTCCCTAAACTGAGCTATGCCCTCTGTTTTTCGATCTGTAAACTAGGGGTAATAATTTGTACCCTCACACCTTTAAGATTAGCATTTTTCATGATACAGAGGAAAGAGCACTGGACTGGGAGTCAAGAGAACTGAGCTCTGTCCTTCATTATGACTAGCTGCATAGACCTTGGGCATATCATTCAACTCGGTCCCCTCACCTCCACAATAATGTGTAAAGTAAACAATTTTTAAGTCAGCTCCCAAATTAAAAATGTGTTTTTTAAGAAAGGAAATGGGTCAAGTGGCCCCCTTCTTCTACCCAAGAATACCAGATGAGACTTTCTGTGCACTATACGGGGGGGGGGGGGGGGATTGACCTGTGCTGGCCATAGTAGGTATGTGGCATTTATGTGCCAACCATGTATGTTGTAGCAGCACACATAAGGCAGGAGCTCAAAGAGTGTATGCATGTCTTATTGCGCGTAAGAACCCAGGGAAATAGAGGCATGTGCATTACTTGGGATACTTTTGCACAAAAACTATTATTTTTTGTACAAAAATAGAACCTATCACTATGCATTCTTTTCAGACTTCCTAAGCTGTGCACCAGTCTTCTGGCTTATGGTTGGAGGGATTCCCTTTAGGCATACTCCAGCAGAGAGGGATTGGAAAAAGAAGTGGAAGGTTGCCTCTTATACCTATTGATGTGTTTAGTCCCTTCTCCAGGGATGCATTCAGGTCATGTCACCTTCAGCTCCAAACCTTTCTGGATCCATATAACACCTTAGAATCTGTTATGCGCCTGCCTATATATACCATCATATTTTCCAGTTGTAGGAAAGAGCCACAGGGTTTCTAATCAAAAGACCCGAGTTCGAGTCCCATCGGTACAAACTCTCTGCCTTTGGGCAAGATAGTGTTGGTCTCTGAGCTGATTGATACAAGGATCAACAGAAATGGGTATGTGTAGGGTGCTGTGTTTCGGGGCTAGTCATGGCTGAATTCTTTTACAAATCTTCTACCCAAAATCTGATTCAGAGAAGATTTATATCTCTAAGACTGATCCCTTTGTTAGGGAAACTTGAAGAAGGGGCTACAGCATAAGCCAGAGGCTTTAGAACCAGAGGGGACAGGGCGCTGTCACCTTGTAACTTTGAAGCAAGGTCCTTGGGGCAAAGCTCTGCTTTCTAGAGCATGATTTCACACACCCCCATACCCCTCCGCCTGGCTCCAGCCACACCTGGATCCTCTTCTCTGCCACCTTAACTTGGTGGCACGTTGCTTGACCCATTCAGGATCTTGGTTTGGCTTCCTCTCTACCTGTGCAGTCCCTAACTGTTGTGGTGTGGGGATGCCCCACCGAGAGCCCCATCTCAGGCTCTGTCCTCACAGAAAATGTACCTCAAGGAGTCCTACATCCCACTTCATTTGGGATGTGCATCATGGCAAGGAATGGCGACATGCCCAGTGGCCACCACTCCACTGCCACAGCCCAGGTGAGTGCTCACCTCCAGTTCATAGCCTGTGGCAGACATTGAAAATGCAGTATCTGAGTCACCTCAGTCAACAGAACCAGGTGTCAAGGAGTCTCTTCTGTGAAAAGTTACCTGAATCTCCACTGCCAGCCCAACTACTCAGAGTTTTTGCTTCACTAAGACTACAGACTATTTAAATATCAGCTTAAAATAATTGCTGGTGCCATTGTGGCACAAGGAAAGTGCAGAGGTTTGGCGGGGGGGGGGGGGGGGGAGTGGTCAGACCAGGCCTGGCTTTAAAGCCCAGGGTGCCCATTCACTGTTTAGGTAGCATATCGGCAAGCTGATGAACCTGGTTTACGCATTTGTAAAATGGAGATGCTGGTGTCTTTGCACCACTGCTTTAAGGATTAAACAGAATTGCACGTTACAAAGTGCCTAGCTCACAGTGACTGCTCCAGAGTTTTGTTTTGTTTTGTTTTTCCTTGCTTTCTTCTCACTAGAGAAAGACCAAATTATCCCCAGTATGATTCATTTAGGAAGGCTAAAATT
The DNA here is from genome assembly GCF_905146905.1 of Nyctereutes procyonoides. Lineage (NCBI taxonomy): Eukaryota > Metazoa > Chordata > Mammalia > Carnivora > Canidae > Nyctereutes > Nyctereutes procyonoides. The sequence continues at coordinate 23,606,607 of NW_026575040.1, read as the reverse complement.
TTTCTTCTAAACGTAGTAATTGACCAAGTTCCTGCCTAATCATTTCAATTCAGGTATTCAGGTGTCCAGAGTAAACAGATTTGTTTGCAGCCTGGATCTCCCATGCAGCACGAGTGTTTGGGAATGGGTTTGCCTACTGTCACCCTCCCTCCCCCCAATAAACCCTCACCCCTGCCAACCCCATCCCAGGCAAGGTGTGAAGGAAAAGAGCCATCAAGTTTTGTCTAGGATTTTTAGACACCAAATAAGGATTATGATGGAAATTCTCATTCATGAAGTTAAAACTGCCTTTTCTTCCTAAGAAGCCTTCACTAATGGAGAGACTTTTGATTTCCCGATTTATGATTTATACTGAGATCATTTGTGTGTGTGTGTGTGTATGTTTATCTCAGAAGTAACTAATCCCGACACAGCAGGAGGAGTTGGCTTCGTTCGTAATGGCCAGTCTAGTCAGAGGATTTCATTGCAGATTTCAAATCCTGCCATCGTTTGTCCGTCTTCATCAGATGGCTCGTTAAGACAGCCAAAATGACAAGCTCTACAGTGCCGCCGGCGCTCTTTGTTTCCTTATGCATAGACAAAACATAGATGACACAAACCTCAAAAGATAAAGGGTCTGGATTTGAAAAATCTTCAAGAACACTGCAATGACTTAGCTGCCACTTGCAGTTACCATACCTTTGCTTATTTTAATTCCCCTTCATATTTAGGAGACCAAGGTATACCTAAAACTGGAAATGTATTCAGACACAGCCAACAAAAGCCCTATCTTCTGGTTATTTACCCAAGTTCCTTCGCTTAAAGCCACAAACATGTTTCTACAATAATGATCACACTACAGGTACATACAATTGTTAGTTCTGAGTGACAAAGCTATACGTTTTTCTCTGGTTTTTTTTTTTTTTTTTTTTTGTATTACGTTGCTTTAAAAAGAGTTTCTGCAATTCAGCTTAACATACTCAAGTTGCTAACTTCCAAGCAAAACAACCACCAAGAAGGAATTCTTTCTGTCTGAAGTTGTTAGCAATAACAGAAATACAAGTCACGAGCAGCCTTTTAAATCAAGTGTAATCATAAGGAGACTTTTCTCAGCAGAAGATTAACAAGTCCCAATTTTCTGGGGTTGTCCTGATTCTGGACCCATTGCCAAGCTCTGTTTTTGAGACAAAGTATCCCATTTTCTGATTCTCAGAAGATGACAGCATACCCTGTCCCCTCTGGTTCTAAAGATTTATTTCAGCTAGCCTCCCAATTTAAAGTGGCACATGCAATTCTCATAAAAAACAAAGTATCACCATCCTAACTTGCGTTTGTCGAAACTGAAATTTTCTGAAGTCTGTTTGCTTGGATCTGTGAGGTCTCTGTGTAATGTTGCCAAGCTCAATCGGGGAGATTTTTATTTCACTCTCACAAAACGTCCCCATTTTCTACCCCATGAGTACCCCCAGTAGGTTCATAACTATGCGTCTTAATCAAAGGGATACAGATGAAAAACAATTGTTCCTCATCTCCAGCTCCAATTTTCTAGAAAGACATTTAGTTAAATCTTTAATTCCTGGGTACCTGAAAAAACAAACAAGGTACAGATGGCTGGAATTTCTCCTATTTTTAGTTTTAGAATGAAACTTTTCCTAACAGCAAGGAAAACAAATAGAAAAATGCTTGCTTTTGTGCTGTGAGAGAAAAGAAAAACCAGTCCTTGAAGATTTGCAACAAAAGACCATCACTTGCTACTGGAATTGACAACTGCATTAAAATGCTGAAGTTTGGAGGTAACATAATTTTGCTATTCTTTAAATATTTTAGCAGTTTAAAAATAGCCAGGGAGGGGAAATACACACAACCCCCTAGCAGTGCACACCACTCAGGGTGACATTCGGCACGCTCCTATTTTGCCACAGCGTGGATTTTTTTTCCCTTCAAATGAAAACCTACAGAAATAAACTCTGAAAAGAATAGATTGCTCCCCCCTTCCATCCTCATGTCAATGAAATATTCTGAGTGAACTGTTTTCTGATCACAAAATTTATGTCCAAGTTGTATAACAAAATCAAGAAGCAGTTATTTAATAGAACACATTCTATTAAAAGTTAGCCAAAACCAACTAATAAGATCTCAAAAAATGCACATATTTCAAAGAATTTTGTTCTCTTCAATAGTTTCATGAGTTTTTTTTTTCTTTTTCAGGAAAATGTGCAAATATCAAGGTTACCTGGGTCTGCTGGTCACTTCTAGTTTTTGGACTCTTGAAGATGGTGAGTTTTGCTAATGATGCGCTGCTGTTTAAGAACCGGGTGGCTTTTCTGGCAATCACTCTTTGTGTGCCATCTTTTATAAAGGTGCTTCTTGTTGCTAAGAGATCAGTTGCTTAGAGACCAAATCATTAAAAAAAATATATATGTCAGGGGCCAACATAAATTATAACCAAATTTTGTCATTTCAGCTGGCCCTCTGAATGTTTGGCTTTTGTAATAGATCGTAACGTACCAAGAGAAGCCAATTACTAATCACAAATAGAAAACCAACCATGAGGAGGAGAAAAGATCTGTGCGTACGCTCTCATGGGCAGAGAGTAATGCCACAGATTCCCTGTGAAGGAGGTGTATCGTCATGAGGCTCTCGGAAACTTTGACTCCCTGTGGGGGTCCTGGACACATTCAGGGAATATAGATTCACATATACACACATGCCTGTCCCAGGCAAACTTGAGCACAGTTTAGAGTATGAAAACATGTGGGAATTGTAGAACCACTTTAGTCTATTCCAAAAGGGAAATTAGGAAAATATAGGGTGAAAATCTGAAGTGATCTTAGCCCCCAGCCAGATGTTTTCATGTTTGAACAACTTGTCAGTGTTTCAGGTCCAGGTGTGCATCGGCCATGAGGAGGGGGCTCAGACACAAATCTGCTTTTTATCATCTCCTCTGTACTCAGACACAGCACTAATCCGGAGATAGGAGTACATACCACTGGTTAAGTCTGTCAGGTTTGGCTTTGGGGTTCTTCCTCTTCCCCTTAGTGGTGGCTGTCCCACAAAGCCTCTGTCCCCACAAACTGTCACCTAAGTGTTACCCCTCCCAAGGACATTGGCTTTTTAGGACTATTTTTTTTTTTAAATGAAAGACCTTTAAATTCTTTTAAATTCCATTCTAAAGAAATGGTGGCCTTCCAAACTTCTTAATAGGTAGGATGGGATATGTTTAGGAGTCAGTTAAAGCTGGACACAACCCTTTACTGTATGACTCCATAACACAGCCCCTCGTCCACATCCTCTCTCTCCCCTCCCTTCCATCGTTCATGGGTCTCTGTGGTCTCATCTTAGGTGAGAAGCAAGCAAGCAAATTAAAAAACAAGATAAGAGGTAAAAGAATACCTAGGATCCTAGAGATTTTTCCCCTTTACTAGCCTCCAAAATGCTTGTCCTCATAGAAGACTTCATCCCTTTGGCTTGACTGTGATACAAACACTGTATGGGAGAAGGTGGAGTGAGAGCTGTGGGCTGGGGTGGACACACCGGGTAGGCGAGCAGACAGGTCTGGCTCTCTCACTCTTTAGCTCTGGTAACTGTCAGATGAGATCATACCATCACTCATTTACAGGGTAGATGTAAGACCCACAACCAGCCTGAATTTATTTAGGAATATATAGCAGTTAAAAAAAATATTAACAGCCTGTGCAAATGGAAAGAGGCTAATGCTCAGCAGAAGTTCATTACAGGAGGAAATGAAGTGCTCATTTTCCGCAGCCCAAGCTGCAAGTGACATGGATACAGAGCATTTGAGTGTCATAGAATAAACTTAGGTGTACCAATAAGCATATATTTTCCCTTTAAGTCTTTTTTCTTCTTCTAATCCCCCAAATTTCTCTTTATTGCCTATTTTTTTTTTTTTGAGAGAGAAATGGATGCAGAGAGGAAGGGGATCTGAGATTAGAGGAATTATGGGTGGAAAGAAGCAAGAGAAATAAAAATGTCCAAATATATAATCAGTATTTAGGAAATGCTAGTTTAAAAGAATAAGAATGAGGAGGAGGCTAAGGGGGAAAGAGGTCATGAACTCGACTGTATGTTCCCTGAGGCAGAAGCCACCTTATACTTTTCCTTTTCCTGGTTCCAAGTACCTTGTAGAGGGCTTTTGCATTTAGAACACAATCAAATGTTCTTGTAAATTCAAGTCAAAGGATAAAAATGGGAAAAGGGATGGACCTGAGGGGGTTGAACTATTACTTGGCCCTGTATTCCATGTGCCTGGTTCTCTCCAAAGGAGCATATTCTGTAGACATTTGTATTTTACACTTCAATCCAAAAATAAAAGCCCATCCTTCTTATCCATCCATTGTAGTCTTTCAACTCTTTGGTTCTCCCCAGCCTTGTGGCCATTGGCTTTGGATTCTTAGCTTCCCTCTGAGACATGAAGCTCCCCACCTTCTTTGCCAATGAGGAAGCACCATTCTGGATACCCAGTCCTTGCAGGCTCCAGGCATTCACCTACCTGGGTGGAGGTGGGGAAATGTAGTTGTCTATGAAGGATCCACGCAGTTGTCAACACTGTGTGGCTGAATGAAATAGGCTTGGATACATAAGGGTTTTGCCTACAAATGTCCCAACTTGAAGCTTTGAAAGGAGTTTTTTTGCATGCATATAACTGTTTGTACCAAGGAGTGTGGTCTGGTCCTGCAGTATGGCAGACTAGTTATCTCAGGTACGTGGAACCACAGAGTCCCTACACCATGATCCCACCTCTGCTGGGAAGCTGCCCAGCCCATGCAAGCTCCATCTCCCAATTTCAGGAATTGGGGGGGGGGAGCAGCTGGGGGCTCAGAACAGTGGGCTCCTGCCTCCAGATCAGGAGATACACTGAGAGACATCAAGCCCCAAGGCATTCTCTGCAGAAGTGGCTGCCACCACTGGTGCCTTTTGTTGCAGAAACCAGTGTCCCAATCCTATTCCTGAGCGCTCAAAAATTCTGATGCCATCCACTGCCTACTGCCCACTGGCTAGTAGCTCCTCCAGGACAGGCAAGTCCTGGAGGAAAAGCCAAGATACCATTTCTAGAAAAGGCTTACACAGGTCCCCCTTTAGCTAGGAGGTAGGTGGGATCCACCTCAATCCTGGGAAGGCCTGCAACTCTGTTCATATTTCTTCAGGAAATTCCAGAAGAGGCCTAAAGAGAAGCATGACCTGCTACATAGGCATGGAGGCTGCTTCAAGTGCTCAGTGTCTCTCAAGGCAGACCTCTGCATGCAACTAGTAGAAGCTTGACCAGCGCTAAACAAGGTTGCTTCTTCCAAGCAACTTTACCTTGTCAGATGCTCGAAGTTATTAGGCAGAAAGCTACTCTTATAAGCAAGGACACCAGGGGGCAGCAGAGGGAGGCCTGCCCTGGAAAAGGCACCTCCAGTCACCCAGCCCAGCCATTACTATTAAAGAGTAGTGTTTAGGCAGCGAGGGCAGCAAAGCACAACCGCCTCAATCTGAACTCTGGGGTACCTTTGGGAGGATGAGGTGAAGCGGCAGAAGGTCTGCTGTCTCAGGAGACAGCTGCTCAGCCTGGCCAGAGGTATGGCCACCAAGCTTGCCCTGTGCAATCATGATTGCCTCTCTGTACTCAAAAGTCTTCATTATAGCCCTTAGGGACTTCTGGCATGCTAAGACCTTGAGACACAGAGGCCTGGGTCAATGGCGCACAGACCTCAAGACACGTGGTTATAGTTCCCTTTCCTGATTGCGCCCCCTGCACATCTCCCCCCTCTCCCCCCATTTATGGTCTTGCCTCCTCCTTGCAGTGATGGAGACCTTAAGACATCACATTTCATCCTCCCCTTTTGGCACATCATCATAGCCCTACTCAGCAAAAATTCCTCTAAACATCTTGCTCCCCCTTCCAGATTGCATCCCAGCTTTGTGGGGTAGACAACTGTTCACATGAACACCCACCAGTTCTCTAATGATTACCTAAAGAGCAAGGCCAGACGCAGTGTATCACTTGGGTGCTCGGGAAAGATTTGCTCTTGCACCTGTCACCAGCAATAGACATGATCCAGCTATCCAGGAAAATTTACCTGTAACAACTCTGTCCCTTCCCTCATGCTGGAACACCCCTTTCTCTCCCTGCTCTCTTCTTCTCCACCCCTGCCATAGAAAATATGACTTCCACCCACACTAAATTCCCAATGTTGTGGTCATACCAATACTCTGGTAGCTAGCTTGCCATTCCTGGGAGGTACAGGAACCTTCTACTACCAGGAAGGCCTTTGAGATACTTTGCTCTGATACGTTGAAGACCACAACAAAGAACCCATCAACCAACTGCTTACTCCAGAGCAAGCACATGTGTCCAACATTCATTCAAGGCAGGGGGCTCTTGGACTGCAGTTTGTGGGATAACATAAAAAAAGAGTACAGCCTAATGAGCAGCACCGCACATTCCAGTCTTACTGCTTCACTTGAACAAAGAACCACAATGTTCTTCTCATACATTGTCTGGCTCAGTTTGATCCTAAATTAATAATTTACCCATATAGTCACTGCCTTTGACAGCTTATAGGTATTAATTATAACCATCTATTAGGTAGTTTACTGAATGAGAAAAGGCTGGGGAGAGGGATGGGAAATGAGAAGAATATGATGTGGTGGGGGAAACATGGAAGCAAACAGAAGCCAAGGGTCCTCTTGTACTTAAAGTGATGTGCCCCCCACAAGGTGCATACATTAATATCCACACTGAACAAATTCCATAGTAACCTACTGACTCTGAAATTCTAATCCTCCAGAGAAAAAATTGGGGAGAATTACTAATTGAAATACCAGCAATAGGGATCCCTGGGTGGCGCAGCGGTTTGGCGCCTGCCTTTGGCCCGGGGCGCGATCCTGGAGACCCGGGATCGAATCCCACGTCGGGCTCCTGGTGCATGGAGCCTGCTTCTCCCTCTGCCTGTGTCTCTGCCTCTCTCTCTCATTCTGTGTGACTATCATAAATAATAATAAAAAAAAAAAAGAAAACCTTTTAAAAAAAAAAAATGAAATACCAGCAATATTGTTTCACCAAAGTACAGTTAAATTGAGCAAAATTCTCACAGAACTAGTGTCTGTCCTCTTGTCTCTTCTCTGACCCACCTCTGAATCTATCTCTGTCTCCTTCTTCTCTCTACCTGTACATCCCACCAGCTGCCTCTCATCTGCGGGTAAGCACCCTGCCTCCCACCCCTCTGTACACCATTGTTCAAGCCTAGGACAGATATACATCTTTCAATGAGGCGGGCTAAGATAAAGGCCAAGAAACACTAAACTAACTGTTCTGTCTTCAGGCACTTGTTTTGTTGGGATTTTTTTTTTTCCTTCAATGGTTGATTCCTGTATGAACCACAACCTTCAACCAGCAGGATACAATACAAAGTGCTTCTTATTTCATTCAGCACATCACATTTTGAGGCCAAGTGTGCCCTGATTACAGCGAGTATGTCCAAAGCCCACTGTATAAGGGGCCCCAGGCCTCGATAGCTTGAGGGAATCTTCCTCAAGGAGGAAGAACAGGTTTTCTATCTGTATTTCCCAGTCCTTTGATAGCTTAATGGAATCCTCCCAAGCAGAGCAAATGGTTTCATGCTGTGTATGCTCCAAACATCATTGTCTCCTCCCTACCCCATTCAGGGTTTCCCAACTGTTTTCATTCTTCAGGGAATTTGTTGATTTATAAACAGAGAGCAGGCAATCAGTGGAAGATTGATGAAAATCACCCAGAAGAAAATAAAAAGGATATATGCACAGGAGATAACATTGGCTGACGCACAAGCAAGAAGTTGACACCTCATGCCCCTGACATCTTGAGAGAGGTAAGCTGTGGCAGATTCAGAATATCCCTCTAGGAGGCCTCTAGAGGGGACAGGAGGTCCTGTTCCAGTCTTGCTGAGGAGGATTCCAGCAGGGAACGCTTTCAATTCATCCTACCTATCATTTCCATCCATTGGGTGCCATTGATAGCAGGAAGGATGGACAAGAGTGGGGCTTGCTACTCTTGTGTTCCCCCCACCCATAACTCATCCAAGTGACACCCACTCCAAACAAAACATAGACCTTTGGGATGAGCAAGAAAATTTATCAGTCTTTCTTTCCTTACCCTTCCTGTCCTTCCCAGTCCCCTAGACTAATCCCAATCAAAGTAATGGAAAATATTTTCTTTAAAGATGAAGGAAAAACAACACTTTTTGGCCAAGAAGAAAGGCAGCCTGCAACTGATTGTTTCCAAGAGGCACGGTAAAGCAGGGTGAACCCTAATGTGGCATGTTCTTTGGCAAATTAGGGCAGGTCTGTTTTGAGTCAACCAGGAAAAACTGAGCCCACTTGGACTTGGGGCTTCTTCTAGTGCTGGTTCCTTGAGGATGCTGTGAGCCTCCTCTCAGGTTCTCAGGCAGCTGTAGTTCAGACATTGGTATCACAGCTCTGCAGAAGGGATCTGTTCCTACGCAGAACCCCAAATACCTTTACCCTGAGTCTACCCTGGCCAGGTCTCCACCCTACTCTCAAATGGCACCCTCTTTCCCCCTAGTCATTCAGTTAAAACTACCAAAGTAATATTAAACAGGCTCCTGATTTTCTTCAGTGATTCAGGGCTAAAGCTATATTAAAAGAAACAGAAGCACCACCTTCTTGTTGTCCAACCCAAAGCAGGTCCAGGAAACCAATTGATTTTATTGGTAACAGGAAATTCCAACCTATGTGCATCTTGGGAGGTGGGGTGTGAATTTAAGATGGAATGTTAAAAAGTTAGTGCCTCAGGGAAACAGTCGGTGGTTGACTAGATGTGATACATGTAAGCTAATGAATATTATTGGAGCAAAATGTAAATAATAGCTGCTTTCATCTAATAATTAAAAGCACCGTGTATTTGACAAATAATCTTAAGGCACTGGAGTCTATTTTCCCCAGCCTATCTCCCCTAAAAACTCATGAACCTCTCAAGAGTAAGGACCATGTCTTATTCATCTTCCTACCCCCGGGCTGCTGATACCTATACCACTCAGTGGTTGGGCAGTGATTTTTGAAAGAATGAAATGGTTTACCCTTCGCCTTATGCCCCCAGCCCTTACCTTCCGTGGTTTTCTTTAGATCCTGACAACTGAGGTATCTGACTAGTCAATCCTGCCCCATTCCCAGACCAATCATGTCTTCAGAAGAATTCTCATTCAAGCAGCCACATCTCTGCCCACCGTCCAGTGTGGTACCAACTCACTCTGCCCATCCCCAGCAGTCTAATTTGGTTCTCATTGCCCCAGAGCTGATTTGTAGTGTTCCATAGCTGCTACTCAAGTAACAGATTCTCCACCATCCCATACCCCTGGGATTCTCCTGCTGAAACTTAGATTCTTTACCACTGGGTACCGAGGGGCCCTATACTACACTGGACCTCTTTTCCTGGTTCTGGGCCAGCTGTCTAGTGAGTGCTCCAGCTCTGCCTCCTTGTTCTGTCGTATGCTCTTGCAGCCCACTAGACAGTGGAAGTTCCCTTCTCCCCTCAGCCTGTTCCTCTGCTTTTATTCCCCACACTCTGCCTTCACTTTATATCCCACTGCCTGGAAACAGAGGCCTTGATGTGAACCCCTGGCCCAACAGCTCACTTCCTGTTAAACTCACTACTTTCAGTGGTGACAGCTACCTCTCTGCCCTAGGACTGGTCTTTGCTTTGCCCCTCCAATGGGGCTCTCAACTGTGTTTTGTGAATCCCTGGTATTGATCGTTTGTTTAAGTTAAGATAGAAGATTGCTGAGCCGTTTGCCCTCCCAGCTGGCCCTCCAGTTAGCGTACCATCTGCCCACTGTTGATGAGAGGGTCCTGCAATCTCCCAGCCTTCCCTGCCAACCTTGAGCATGGCAAAGAGATCTGTAATATGGTGGTTAATAGCCGCATTCCCCAGCATACACACACACACACACACACACACACACACACACACACATTCCAGCTTCCTTCTTGCACTACCAAGAGAAATGGAAGGTGAACTAAGCCAGAGGAGTTATTCTGAAATGAGTTTACTGCTATATATAGAATAAGAGTTTTTGGTTACCTACATTTCTACATTTTTAGTGGAAGCAGGGGGATCAGGGGGGTACAGATAGATCTCTGACAACCAGACATGCTGAAATTATCTAGGACAGTCCCACTTTCCTAGTGTCTTTTTTTTTTTTCAATGAAGGGCATTTATTTTATGCTTTTACTAAATACACATGTCTATTTTTCAAATGCCTTGTTAGACTTCATACACATTTCTAAAAACATTTTCAAAGAATTTCTTTCTCAAATCATGAGTTTAGGAAATTAAGGCTCCTGGATCAGTAGGTGACCAGGTCACTGCTTGTGCAGTTCTCTGGATGGGACAGTTCTGGGCATGGAGCCACTTTCCCAGGGTGCCCCTGTTCTGGATCCCTGTTCCAGGCTCCATGTTCCAAGAGTTGTGCTCTCATCAACAGGGGTGTGAACTTGCTTCTGCTTGTCATCTTTCTTGGCTTCTTCCCACATAAGGCTGCAAACCACCATCCTTTCTCTAGCTGGGTGGGTACTTTGGGACCTTATGCAACGCTTTGAGGGCAGGTTTGCCTGCAAAACTCTTAGCTGCCCACTGTGTGCCCCCCATTTTCTCCCCATTCTCCTAAGACAGCCAGGATAGGATTCCTGGGCATCCTCCCTAGCCTCTGTCAGAAAATTTTCCTGAGTCATTCACCTCTTCTTATAAATGGAAGGCAACCCTTTTACCTTCTCAAGAGCAATTTGTAGTTTAAGCCTTTTTCCAGTGAATTAAAGAATGAAAGTTTATCCCCAATTGAAGGCATTTTAGCATTGACCCTCAGGGGGCTGGAGTTGCTGGCAGGGGGGCGGGGGGGGGGGGAGAGCGCTCTCTTCCAGTGCTCCAATATCCTACACACACTCATGCAGCCAGACCAAGCAGAAGCTGGTGAGGGCCAAACATGGACAGCCTTCACATCCCTCCACCATGTCCCTTCCCCGCCACTGAACTTCAGGCCCACTAGTGGGTGAGTGGAGGGCAGACAGCAGGTGTGTGACACTGAGGTCATCTTTTAAAGGCCCTCTTCTCTGGCTGGCCCCAGGCTATGTGGGCCTGTGCTCCCCTAACTCCTCAGAGTTTCTATTTGCTTCACATTCCTACTAAGTTTCCCAGGAGCCACCTGGGAGTGAGGCAATGTGTTTCCATTTGCACAGTGCCTGGCACATAGTAAGCACTCAGTAAATGTTAGCTATTAATAATAAAAAGAGTCAGTTCAGAATGGGATCCTTGAGATGCTTGCATAGAAGCTGCTAGGAGTAGTCAAGGAACTGAGACAGTGGTAGGCTTCTACTTTCTCACCACATGGTAGACTATTCATTTCATGTTCCTGGAGGGAGTTTCACTTCTTTAAAATGGAAAAAGAATGTCCATTGGCCAAATGACATTAAGACTCCTTATTCCTAAATCTCCAGGAGAATCTGAAAAAAAAGTTTTTCATGCAATAGTAAACATTCTACTCAATGCCTAAGATGGAGATTTATGACCAAAACACAAGCCATCTGCCTTCTGTCTTGGCTATGAGAATTCCAATTGGCCAGGTGATGCGAGAACTTTCAAAGGACCTGGCACCTTCTACAGAAGGAGGTGAGGCTAGTGAGGTGTGTTAACCCAATTAAGCAAGCAATATCTGCAAGATTCTCACCTAAAGCTGGGAAACAGAAAAAGAAACAGCTGAGGTTCTGCCTTCAGAGTCCAGAATTAATATTGCTGCCTTAAACCTGGGATGACAGCATTGCTGTTTTCTCTCCCCCCTCCCCTATCATGTTGCTTTGCCCAGAGAGGTTGGAATTTTGCCTCCATCTCCTAGACTCTGGACTTCCAACTGGTCCTCAAGCAGTGCCTTGACTTCTAAACTGCTTAGCTGCAGCAGAGGCTCAGATCCTTTGCCTAAGATGTGCCATGTTTATTGCCCTGAGGGCTAGATCCCAGCACCTAGGTGCAGGTGAAGCATCCACTCCAGTTTGAACATCCCCAGGACCCCACAGCATTGTCTCCAAGCTCTAAATTGAATGCCATTGGGTAGGACATTATCTTTCTCCTTTTCTCTTCTGGCCCCCAGATTATGTATCATTTTAGTCCTAGCATGCCTTGATTGAGCCAGCCTAAATTTGGTAGAAAACTAGGTTGGAGACAGATTGAAAAAACCTTGAAAGTGAAGGTATGGAATTAGGGGTGGGGACACTGAAGGTTTTTAAGCAGGGAATTCATATGATCAGAGCTGTGCTTTAGGCAGTGATGATGGGAAAAGTGGATTGAAATGGGCAGAGCCTAAAAGAGAGACTAGCTCCAGATCCAGGTAACTTCCCCTCAAGGTGGAAAGGAGGGGACCAATGTGAGAGATGGTTCAGAAGAACTGATCTGGATTTGGAGAAGTGTAGGGGAAGGAAAATAATTATTACATTAATTGGACAATTGCAAAACCATCTTTTGAATGCTGTCTTCCCTAGCTGGTCCCAGTCCCTGCAAGCCCACACTCGCCTCTCTTCGGGGTTTCTATCTAACTTGAGGTTCCTGCTCAGTTTCCCAGGAATCACCTGAGAATGAGACAAGCCCATTTTAGAGGGAAATGTTCATGCTAATAAGCAATAGGCAAAAGGATCAACATTTAACAAGTACTTATTACAGAACGAGCATTGGTAGCATTCATGGAACAGTTAAAAAAAAAAAAAAAGGACCTTACTTCAAAGGCTACAGAAAAGTGTAGAACCAGGATTCTAACCTAGGGATGTGACCCCAAATTCTTTGGCCCTTTGCGCTGCAGAGTTTTTCTCTAGAGGATCCAAAATGAGAAGCAAAATAGAGGGTAGAAAATGGCTTTGAACATGTCGAGGGACCGGCAAGATAGAGTGCAGCCTGCAGTTTGAAATGTGAGCAGAGAGATCTGGAAATAGATCAGGACTCCAGGACACATCAAATCTCCAATACAGAAGGTAAAGATCAGGGAAGAAAGCTTGGGCTGGAGCCCTGAGGGATACCCTCATCTTAGGAACTAATAAAGAAAACAGAAAAGAAGCTACCAGAGTAGAGGAAAAACCAGGAGAGGGCCATTTAACTGGAGTCCAAGGAGGACAGTATAAAAACAGGAAAGAGAAACCATCAGCTTAGAACACTTGACACTGACAAGTTAAAAAACAAACAATAAAAGGCCAGCAGTTTCAGCAAGGAACACACTGGTGCTCTCCATCAATCAGATCCAGTCAGACGGTGGGCAGAGGAGCCGCTGAGACAGCAAGTGTGGACTCTTCTTTCAAGAAATTTGGCAGTAAGAGAAGAGTGGACTGGAAAAGGTGGGCAGGGCTAAAGGATCTCTGTAGACCAGTCTAACAACTGAACTGCACAGACTTGATCGCTCACTTCTTAATCTGTGCCATGCTCAAAAAGAGAAACCACCCCCAACTGGATTATGTATTACCCCTGGACAGACCACATCTTCATTCAGCAATTTTGTGACACCACCTTTTAACCCCAACTCCTCACTGGTTGTAATTCGGCCACCATCACTGGCCTCTAAAGGTAGTAGCTCTCCAATGCAATGCTGGGATCTGGGAGATGGTCCTGCCTCACCCTCCATGGAGCAGTGGGAATGGCTCACACTGGCAAGGGGTCTTGTAGATCCAAAAATCCCATAGAAAGCTTTGAGCATTTTCATAACCTAGCAAATCATATATAACTTTCACAGATTTAGCCTGTTCCTTGGCCTCTGCCTTCGAATTGGAGAGGAGGCTGTCCAGGGAGAATGACGTTAAAAGCCAAGGGACAAGCTCCCTTTACTTGGGACCACACATACCGGAGCCAAATGGAAGTAAAATCCAGCCCCTGTTTCCTTGCCAAACTTTGTATCCCTCTGGATGGGACACCTTTTTCTAAATTGCACAAAGGAGTGTGGGCTAGTGGGGGCCTGTCTAAACATTTATGCTAGGAGGAAGACTGAGGTCCTTCTACATGGTGGAGAGCAGCTCTCTCCCCAAGGGAAGCTATTTTGTCTAATGGGGGACCCTTTTCATAGCCACAGGCCCAGTCCACAGAGACAGTGTTGACGGGCTTGCTGGGAGATCTGGGTGTCAATGCTCCACAGGCCATGGTGGTCTTGAGTAGAAAGGACTGCCTCTAGGAGGAATACTGGCTAACATAGGGAAGGGGGCCCAGATGACCTGCTGAGTTGTGGGAATAAGCTTGTGCCAAATAGTGTCAACTGCAGATTTGCCTAAATTATTTTAAACAGAAAATTAACAAGTCCGAGCTACCTGCCTCCTTGAATGAGGCTGATGAGACCAGACTCTAAGAGGTTAAATCATGTGAAAACCCTTATTTTTAAATGGAACTACATTTAGTCAAGAACCACTTGTGTAGGATATGTCTTCAAATATTATTGCCATTTGCCAGAGAAAATGTGCTTTAATTCCTTGATGCCAAAGAATGTCTGATACGTTGTATAATGAAACTAGAATAATTGAACCACTTGTTCATTACAAAGCTCTCTAGCCAAATACTCTAAATTCTTCAGCGTTTGAGTGGGCTTGCAGTGAATTAATGTTCTCTTCTTTAAAAAAAAAATAATAATTTTGAGATAGGACACAATATTTACAAAAGAATTTTTTGTGAAGCGTTACTAAATGCTTTTTATTCCCAGAAGGATCATGCATTATTCTTTGTTGATAATGCCAGGGTGATTCAGAAGGACAAGTGAAACGTTAGCCAAAGCATTAAGCAGGAGTCCAGACCAACTTTACTCTGGCCACTTTTCTCTCAGTTCCTGCCAAGGATCTTCCTTTACATTTATACTCCCCTAACCTACTGGCCATCTCTCACGGAGTTCCCACGGAACTGCCTTGCCACCAGGAAACCAAAATATCAATTCTGCTCACCTACTCCCCCATAGCCCCCCATAAGCTGGGGAGCCCTATAAAGGCAAAGACCATGTGCGATTAGTATCCTGGTCCTCAAAAGCACACAACAGAGTACTTTACATCTGGGAGACGCTCAGGAAGGCATTGATATTGAGTATAGAGACGTAGAGTTAAGTGAGAGACTGGAATAAAAATGGGAAAAAGTCCAATTTCAGACAGACTGATGCTTCCTCCATCCCCCTGGACTTGACTGAAGTAGTCAGTCAACTTCTTTGCATTTTCTGGGAAGATTCTAAATGAGTTGCCAGCGAGTCAGGACTGTTTTGGGAAAGAAAACTGGCCCTGTCACAGATCACAAAGCTCTGGCAGCAGGAGAATTTGGGGAGTGGAGAGAAGAGTGAGAAAAGAGAGAAGTGGCTCAGTAAAACATGGCCAGGCCAAGCAAGGCAGACATAAGGATGTTTCAAGGTGTGTGAGAGCATTTTAAAGATCACAGACAGGTTGAGTTTGAGGCCAAACTCGAGGAAAAGCCCCTGGATTTCAGGAAGTTGCTTCAAGATTGTTCCATTGTTTCCAAAGAGGTGAGGCTAGAAGCCAGATGGCAGGTGAAAGAGGGGCTTGGGAGGATGAGAGGCATCAGGGCAAAGACCACACATTTCCAGAGCAGTAGTGGATAAGAGCTAAGATGGGGAGGGGGGTGGTCTATGTCAGACTGGGGCTAGGGGAGGGGGCCGATGCTGGAGTTCGTTTTACAGCAAACCTCTGGGTAGGGGTTATGGTAGAAAGGACCTTGAGAGAAAGACTCTGAAGAGCAGAAATGAAGTACATTTTTCCTCTGAGATTGGAGGATGAAATAGAAAAGAATGGATGTAGATTTGACATGCTTTCACAAGTACCCCTCTTCCAAGTCAAGATGGCACACAGGATGTGACAGGGATGAAGACCTTCACAGTCACTTCTTAGTAGTGTGGGCTGGTCACTAAAAAAGACCAAGCAGTAGTGTGGATCTATTGGCCTTCACCAAATGACGCTATCACCTCTAAAATGGTGATCCTTGGGGCCAATCCATGGACCAGTGAACTTCCATGGTAAACTAATCACTGAAATGAGGTTCTTTTTATATAGAACTCAATTCAATGTAAAGGATTGTCCTTTATGCTGAGATTATATCCTCTTTGCTTTTTTGGTATTAATATGTTCTTTGCTGAACATGAAACAATGATAATAGATCAAAGTTTGGTTTTTCCCTCCATGACTTTACTTAGCAAGAGAAAACAATGCTTTTCCTTTTACTCCCTGTGTTCTCCCTATGTTACCACTTATTTTTCATGCTCCTGTTTGTGAATTAAATTATGGAGAACAATTGTTCTGACACTAATGTTTATATACCTCTAAAATATAGTTTTAGAAAACAATTATTTTAGGGATGCCTGGGCAGCTCAGGGGTTGAGCATCTGCCTTCAGCTCAGGGTGTGATCCCAGTTCAGGGACTGAGTCCAACATCAGGCTCCCTGCATGGAGCCTGCTTCTCCCTCTGCCCATGTCTGCACCTCTCTCTGTCTCTCATGAATAATTTAAAAAATTATTTTAAATGAAGTATTTTTGAGCCACCCAAGACAAGACATTTCTGGTTTGGTCTTCCTGGTTAGGGCTTACAACCTCATGCCAGTGTATCAGTTAAATTGAGAATAATTTCCTTTGAGGGCTACCTTAAAGTGGGAAACCAAGTATTTTTGACTCAAAGATTTTTAAAAGGACATGGTGATTTTTGTGTACATCTCCCTCCAGAGACACCAATGAACAGGTTTGTGGTGGAAATCTAGCTCATGCAGCCCTAGGATCCCAGACCTTTAGGCCTCTGGAAGGAACTTTAGGATTTGTTTTGTCCTCTCTTCTAGATTAGTCTATCTTAGGCCCTATATGAAAGGGAGCATATGTGCCCAAAGCCACATAACCTACTAGCAGCAGAGTCTACAGGAAAGGCCCCGTCTCCAAATCCCCAAGCCGCCCTGTCCCATCTTTACTTGCTCCTGGCTCAGGATCATGGCAATCTCCTCTTTCCCCATAGGCAAGCCTCAAGCCAAACAGCAGCAGCCTTGGTCCAGCGTGGTTGGCCTACAGGGTGGTACGCAGAGTACAGTGCCATTTTCTCCTTTATAATAATGGCTATTGCCTCAAATGTTTAATGTCTTCCTGAATGTATCACTTAGAACTATTGCTACAGACCCTTAGTTCCCTCCAGAGGGGCTTCTTTCTCTTCCAACAACCCAGAGGTCAGTTCTAAGGACCAGGCTCTCATAGCCCACCTCAACCTCCATGATTTCAACAAGGCTTTCCTGCATATACCTCCTCTATCGGTTTCCTCTCACTGAACTGTTGTGTGCCAACTGCAGGAGTGGCATCTTGTTTCTAGTGATCCAGACCTTGTGGAAATCCCAGTATTACCAATTAGTGCTAATATTTTCATAATAGTCTTTGAGGCCAAAATATCAGGAATTACAAACAAGAACACGTGTAGGGCTGGTGGAGACCCAGTAGAGTCACCTAATGCTGTGACTATAAGGGACATTGTGGACAGGGTGCCGTGGGAGCATTAGAAGAGAAGAGGATTTAGGTCACTCTGAGGAATGGGGGAAGAGTTGGGGGGAGGACCCAGGAAAGCTCCACAGAGAAGACATTTGAGCTGGGCCTTGAAGAATGATTTAGAGGCAGAGAAAGGATCTTCTAAACCTAGCTCTTTGCCTCCAGTCATAGAACTGACCTCAGAGAGCAAAGCAGGAACTGGAGAGAAGCACAGTAAGAGCCAGGGAGGATCCACTGGTTGAGATGTAGCTACTGTTTGGGGTAGCATAGAATCAAATGGTCCTTCCTTACTGATGGGGGTTATGCCGCAGCTGATGGTATAAGGTTATCTGTCCACTCACTATAAGCTGAGAGTTAATGCTCTAATGATATTTAAGTTACTTTGTATTTTTGACATTTATTTTTAGAGCTTGTAGAATAATTCAAACTTTTATGGACTCAATACCATGAAAAATTAAGTTTAGGAAATTACTGTTCTGTTATATTGACAAAATATATTGATATCTCACTACCATTTATGGCCTTGGGTGATCATTAAATGTAATGATATTAACTACTTCATGGTGCATGGTATGACAAAGTGTTTAGGTGGAGGTATATCATGAGCCTGTGTTTTTAAAAGCTGATATGTATCATTGAAATTAACGTAAAGGAATCCAGAAACATTGTGGAAAGATCAGGTGAGAATTGGGAAGACTTGGCTTTTCACCCTGGCTCAGCTCCTGGCACTAAGTGTCTCATTCCTGACTACCACCCACTTTCTCATCTGTAGAAAGGAAGCAGTTGCCTAGGGAGGGGAAAAATGGAATAGATGGTTTCTAAGGACTCTTCTGGCTCTTGTCGTTTCTATGATAAAATTCAAGGGATTCCTTTATTGAACAGTGGTCCAGAACATTTCCTTCCTTGCCTATCTTGTGCATCATTTGCTTCTAAAACTCTGAACTCTTGCTTTCTCAGTAACTCTTACCATTGCTAGTATACTGACTCAGAAATTGCTCAACTGCTAATCATTGTCCCATTTTAGCTGTTGCTGAGAAAGTGAGAAAAAGGAACTGGGTTGGAGGCAAAGAATCATTGCCAGGATAATGGAGTACTATTTTTCTTAAATTAGAAAATAAGTCCTGAGCTGACTGCAAATGTGATCTTGCTCACATGACTAGTGGGAAGCTGGGAAAGAAGGTGGCTGGGCCGGGTCCCACTGTCCAGCTCCATCCCTTTAGGTTTCTTGGAGCCAGCAAGGGCACTTCTGATCCCTCAGTCCTTTGTCTCAGAAGGTTTCATAGAGAGGCAAGGGTCCTCTGCCAAAACAGAGGACCCTTCCTCCAGAGCCTCCCATGTACTCCTTTCCATTACTGGTGGCATTTGTTGTCTGATGGCAACTGGGCTTCTCTTATCATCACTGGGGCTTCCTTTTGATCCCTGGTTTACATGGCTTTCTGTTGAGCAAATAAACACACACTCATCCTCGCCCCCAACAAGACAAAGGCGATTCATTCATAGTAGCTGCTGCCCAGCTGACAGATGTTCTGGCCTTCTGGCCCTGCAACCCAGCATGCTGCTGACCCTAAAGGTGAAAGGCTCTGTCACCCATTCTCATCCCCTAGTTGGCTAGTTGCTACACAGGATCATACAAGGATTTTGACATTTGCCTTTCCTCCCCCGCTCCTGCCCTCACAGCTTTAGTAGCAGAGCTGTTCCCAAAGTGGCCTTTGATCAGGTCTGCTGGAGCATGAAAAGGCCCTGTGGTCAGGGTTGCCTTGCCACAGCTGCTCAAATCCTTCTGCAGACCTGACTGTGTCTTTACAAAGACAAGGCCATGAGGACCCCTTTTAGGCACTTCCTCAGAGAGCGAGCAAGGAGAAGCCCCTTTGTAGGAATTTAATGGCTGAAAAAATAAGTGCCACCTTTCTAGCTTTATGGTGATGTTGGGGCTCAAAATCTTCTTTTCATTAGTAGTTTACAGACTGGGGCGAGAGGGGGGAGGGGGGAGAAAAAACCTTTGCTACCACTCTGTCCAGTTTTTAAGCATCTAGAGGAGTGCCCAACCAAATAGTTGAGCCCAGGGAAGGAAATGTTGACTCCCAACAGGACAATTCATGGAAGGTTCTACAGAGGAGGTGACATTTGAGCTGGGCCAGAGGAGAGGTAGAATTTCATTGGACAAAAGTGGAGATGGGAGAGCCTTCATTTATGTACCTGCCTCTGTGTGAAGGTAATAGAATGCAGACCCAATCTGAGCAGCAGGGCAGGTGGAAGAGCAGCCAATGAGGCAAAACGGACTATGCCATCACAAAGCCGCTCTTCCAGTTTGTCAGTCAGCCCACCTAAGGGTCCTGAGCCACCAAGAGTCCTGAGACCAGTTTGAGTAAAACTCTTTAGACCCATTTCTTCATAGAAATTCATAGAGGGTTTTGAGAGGGAAGTAATCCCTAAGGAATCCTTAAAAGGAAACTCCATGATCTGAACTCAGCTGACTCCCTCCCTGTCTAGGCTTCTTTGGAGTCTTCCAACATTTTTCTACATAAGTTACTGAATGTTCTGTGTTTGTATGCCAAACCACAACTAACCAGAAGAGCCACAAACAGCCTATTAGCTAGTCTTTGACAGCCTAGACTCTCTAGAAATCACTGTGGTGCTTTTCAGCTCTTTTCATAGGAAATCATCTCTGGAGCAAATGATCAGGTGCACTAGAAGGAGTCCATTTCACTCTGCCAATAGTCAGGGTAGAGACTTTCAAGAATAAAACCCTAAAGAGCCTGTTCCACCATAGCTGCCAGGCTGGAAGTGCCTCCTGTGCCACTTGCAGAGTCTGAGTAGTATCACCACCAGCTCCTCCTCTAGCCCTACATTGGGAACCAGCTCCTGCTGGAAGAGCATTTTTCCCAGATTACATCCATCTTCAGTGCCTTTTTAGTGTATCAAATGATTGAAGATCCCTGTTAGTGCAGCTATTGGTTTTTTATTGTTGTTGTTTAAAAGTATAGCAATGAGAACATTCCCCTTAAGAAAATCATCACTCCCAGAAACAGAAAATAATAGTAGGGGACAAGTTGAACTGGACAC
Source organism: Nyctereutes procyonoides (assembly GCF_905146905.1). Taxonomy (NCBI): domain Eukaryota; kingdom Metazoa; phylum Chordata; class Mammalia; order Carnivora; family Canidae; genus Nyctereutes; species Nyctereutes procyonoides. Next base: position 23,586,060 of record NW_026575040.1, on the reverse strand, counting down.
CAATAGGACTGAAGGCCAGCAAAGTGTGATCAAAGAAACAGCAGGAAGGAGAAAGAGGCGAAGAGAAGTGAACAGAAAGCTAAGAACGGAAACTACCTCCCCAGGTGAGATAATACAATCAGACCAGAGGGTAGAGAAGCTGTCAGAAGAGAAATCAGATCCAAAGGGACCTGCCACAGTTAAGAGTTAAAGAGGCATTTTGCTTGAGCTGGGAGTGGGTATAGAAAAGCTGGAATTTTAAGGCAACTTACAGGAGGCAGATGCTAGAAAGGCTGAGTTTGGAGGCAGAAAAAATTGATGTGGAAAAATCCTCAAAGGCAATTTCTCACACTGGGAAAATTGCCAATCCTGAGCCCAAGTAGTTGACCTGGCCATGTTGTCCCTTGTCATTTGCCTCCCTGTCTGATAATACTGACATTATTTGCACTATTTTATGGTCGTTTTTGCCCAACAATGGCAGACATTAAGCATAAAACTTAGAGGGCATAAAAGTTCCATTCCAAATTAGGTAGGTCAATTTAGCCTTTTAGATCCTGGGTTGACCAGAAGTAGGATTCACCTCATTCTGGAAGGGGGGGGGTGGTGAGGGGGCGAGGGGCAGAGTGGGGAATGGGTGGCCACACCTCTAAGGTCAAGGATCCACCCCTTCCTGGTCCAACCAGGTATATAAAAGGTCAAGCAGAGAATGTCTCCTCCTCTGTCCAGAGGATTCTTAAGATCAGGAGCCACAGGTCTGCATGCTGACCCTACTCTGGCTGACCCACTATGCTTCCTGCCTGCCTTCCTTTTTTTAATGCCTCCATCCAAGGCATTCTACTACTCTCTCAGGCCTGAGTCTTGTGCTCTTCATCCTTTGGTTGACTAGACCTGATTTATCTGCCAGCTTTTCTTCCATCAAGTATCAGTGGGTTGCTTTATCTTTCCAAGGCTAGGGTTACTGCTGACTAAATTCAGCTCACTGGGAATGACATTAATCATGGGGAAATGTTGGTTATGTCTGGGCTTAAAGATCAAAGTCCAAAGGGAATGATGCTACCAAAGATTAACAATTCTTGTAAGTTGCATAAACATTTTTAAAGGAATAATATTTGTGTAATTTCCCTGCCAAAAAAATTTTCATAGGTCTCTCTGTAGTCTCTACAAAATGGTAGAGCTAGGATTCTAAAACAACAACAAAGGGAAAAAGAATAACTAGATTAAATATTTAGAGTGTGGACTTCTTAAATAAGTTTTCCCTTTTGTCTTTATATTATCATTCAGTTGCCCCTTCTTAACCAATTTTTTGTTGTTGTTCTCATCAAATTATTACCAACTCCTCCCCGCCATGTCAGCTCCAGTCCTCTTCTTTCTCATTTCTGCCTACAGACTCAAAACATGTGCTCATATTGTTCCTGCTGGCAGACATGAACTAAACATCAACCTGATACTCTTGCAAATTCAAGTAAACAGTCTTGCATATTCACTCTTTGGGGTCCCATCTCCCGTTCTGTGAAACATCATTGCTTGCTTGAGGGCATTCACTGACTTTGCCTAGGCCTAGAGGTATATCATTGGCTCTCCCTTCAAATACTCATAGAATGGCGCTGAGGGTCAGCCTAACCACCCTCAGAGAGCACTTGTCATTCTAGCCCTCATTTCTCAACTTTTAACCATTACTCCTTATAAATAAATAATGGCCTATTTTCATCTGGGCAACATTCGGCAAAATGTTAAAGCAGGCAAAGTGTCATTCCTGGTGTCCTCTTACTAGAGAACACACCCAGAGTCTCCTTGGGCTTTTTCTCACCTTTCTCCAGCTGCCCACCCCCTACAGATCACAGTCTTGGACTAAAGGTGTCCATCACCATAACTAACACCACCTCCAAGCTCTGCCTGTGGATCCCTGTCACCTTCCTAAGTCCAGCTCAAATGCGACCTCCTCTGGCAGGCCTGCCTTGATGATCAGCCTGTACCTTTCTCTCTTCTGAAGTCCCATGGCCCTTGGAATTGTCTTTGCTATGGTATTTGGCACTTTCTACCACTAGACAGCTCCTCGAGAGCAGGATCCATGTCTGATTCATCTCTGGGTCCCTTGCTGGGCTGAGCCCAATAGACCTTCTTGGAGGCATGCAGGAATGGCTGTGGAAGGAGTGAGGCGCTAAACGTGGCACAGCACACTCTGTCAGTAGGCTGAAAGGAGCCTGGGCCTGGGGTCTCCCTCTTCATAAAGGTGGTTATTACCTTTCCCCTTCCATTCTCACTCCCAACCCATTCCTGAAAGACCTCTCTCTTTCACTGTCTTCAGCCAACTGCTGCTGTGGGACAGAATCCTCTGTGAAGGTTTTAGCTGTTAACAGCTTAGAATGTTGCTGCTCCCAGAAGTCTTTGCACTCAACAGTAGGGGTCGGATAGGGGTGGAGTTGGGGGAGTGCTGAAGGAGGTGAGGGTGCGAACTTTCAGTCCCCAAGGAAATGTATTCTTATTAGAGGATTTAGGCATGACAGGCTGGGCAGGAAAGGAATTTGGGGGATTGGGAGACTTCTTTATTGATACCCCTCCAATCATAGCCCTTTAGTATCCTGAGCTACTTTTGTTCTCTGCCTGTGTCTTTTTAAAAAAGATATATGTGTTGGCACAGAGTAGCCTTTAAGTTATAATCATTAATGTCATTACTAATAAATCAATAGCATAAACAACATAGACACATAGCCCACCCTAAACACATAAGTGCTTGGAGGTGCCAAGTAGATGTAGATGGATTTAGTTTCCAAAGTGCCAGTCCAGGTTTTGAAACCTCTGTTTCCTGGTGGTGGAAACCATCTGAATAAAGATGAGGTGAAAACTAGCAGGTTGAGGTATCCCGGGGTGGTGCAGCAGTTTGGCGCCTGCCTTTGGCCCAGGGCGCGATCCTGGAGACCCGGGATCGAATCCCACATCAGGCTCCCGGTGCATGGAGCCTGCTTCTCCCTCTGCCTGTGTCTCTGCCTCTCTCTCTCTCTCTCTCTCTCTCTCTCTGTGTGTGACTATCATAAATAAATAAAAATTTTAAAAAAAAGAAAAGAAAAGAAAACCAGCAGGTTGTGTGTGCAGAGGGAATGGCCAGTGACTAAGGGCCTTCCTAAGAGACTAACAAATGGAGTTGGTTACATGGCAGGAAGGAGTGAGAGGGGAGAGGGGAGCCAAGTTGAAGAGAGACATGAGAAATTCAACTTTTGAGTTGTTGGTAGGTCAGTAAGAAGAAATGTCCCCTAGGAGCCTGAAGATCCCAGCATGTGAGTAGATATGTAGGGCCCAGGATCACAGGGAGTACGTGGATCCTGCAAAGCTGCAAGTGCAAAGAAAAGGGCAGGATGCAGGGGGTGTTCAAATGAAAAAGGTGGGGTAGGAGAGGTGATCATGATAGTGGTGGCAATGCTTTCAGTGCTTTTGAGCTCTGCAGCAGAAAAGTACAGGGAGAAATATAAGGCCAGGGAGAAAAAATACAAGATGGAGGAGAAGGAAATCATTAGAAACCTCAAGTGTATTCATTTAACGGCAACTTTGTTTAAATTTTGACATTGTATTTACTTAATGATTTAAAGAATTAACATTTTTGCTGTTTTTCTGGTTTGGAAGACATATGGAAGGCTCTATAAATATTGAGTTGGGCAGCCCGGGTGGCTCAGGGGTTTAGCGCTGCCTTCAGCCCAGGGCATGATCCTGGAGACCTGGGATCGAGTCCCACGTCGGGCTCCCTGTGTGGAGCCTGCTTCTCCCTCTGCCTGTGTCTCTGCCCCCCCCACCCCGTGTCTCTCATGAATAAATAAATAAAATCTTGAAAAAAAAAATTGAGTTGAAGGTCCCACTTGGCGCTCTCCCTGGTGCTGGATTTGCATAGTGCATTCCTTCCTTGTCTTGGGGGTATAATGGAAACCACGGACTTTCTCCCTGTTCATCTCCCTTTAGGGGCTAGCCAGGAACTAAATCTTGCCAAATAAATCACCTTTACATGATTTGTGCTTCTCCTCCACCCAGCATCACTAAGGCTAACATTCACTGCAAAGTTTTAAATGGAGACAACAGTCCTTTTCAGGAATAAAACTCCCTATTTTTTTCCAAACCAAATCTTGTTAACAGTGGTTTTCAGGGGAGTGGTGAGTTTTATGGGGAATGTTTATTTTCTTTACATTTTCTGCATTTTCCAAATATTACTTCCATAGTTAATATTTTTTATTTTTTTAAAAAAAATTTTTTTGATTTTTATTTATTTATGATAGTCACAGAGAGAGAAAGAGAGAGAGGCAGAGACATAGGCAGAGGGAGAAGCAGGCTCCATGCACCGGGAGCCCGATGTGGGATTCGATCCCGGGTCTCCAGGATCGCGCCCTGGGCCAAAGGCAGGCGCCAAACCTCTGCGCCACCCAGGGATCCCTAGTTAATATTTTTTAAAGGAAGAAAAGTAGATTGGAGATGGAGTTATTACTCTTAGAAATTCTTGTAAGATAATCCTCATAAGCTGTGAAATTCTCAGTGACATGGCATTGCCTCTGTATCTCTCTTAAGGGAAAATTCTCAGCATAATATTTAGGTTTTTAAAATTTATTCATTTTTAAAGATTTATTTATTTTAGAGAGAGAGCACGCACCTGGGGGGAGGGGCAGAGGGAGAGAATTATCAAGCAGACTCTCTGCTGAGCAAGGAGCCCAAGGTGGGGCTCCATCTCACAACCCATGAGATTATGACTTGAGCCAAAAGCAAGAGTTGGATGCTTAACCAACTAAGCTACCCAGGCACCCCTAAAATGTATTTTTTAGTAAGGTAAGCTTTAGGATTGTAATTCAAAATAGTTTACTATTCCCAAGTGACTGCTTCTCTTCCTTCCAATGTAGAACATCACCCAAGAGTATCAACTCTTCAATGCATTGCAGGAAAAATTTGGATGATTCCTGAGAACACTGTAAGGTCACGGCTTATGTCATATCTCTAGGAAAAATTCAGCTAGCAGGAATGAATGGAGAACATAGTCGTGTGCTTAGGATTGTCTCAAAACCAAAGTCAGATACTATGAACTTGACAGGAAGCACCAAGTGCACTGCCCTCCACTGTGGTCTTCACACCTCCATGCTGTGAGCCAGCTGACAATGCCCCTTGTGTCTCCACATACTTTCTGCTGGACTACTATTGGGCTTTCCATTCATTCAACCTTTACTGAGTACCTGGTGTGCCTTTTACTGCACCTTTGCTCTGAGATAATAGAAATGGACATGATAGATCCCTTTTCTAAAGAGATTTATGAGCCAAGAGGAGAGGCAGCTATGTCAAGGTGACAGTAAAGCAGATGACTTCTGGCACAGAGGCTCATACAGGATGTTAGGGAGCACAAAGAGCTCCTAATTTTGCTTGGTGAAAGAGGGTGGAGAATAGAGGGAAGAGGATCACAAAGGAAGGGACACTTGCATTTATTTACTAGGTATACTAGGGAGGGGCAATGGGAAAGGATCTAGGGGTAGAGGGACCCAGAGAGGAAATCCGAAAGACCGCATCAAGAGAAAGGCTCAGGAATCACAAAGGAACTTATCTGGGACCTATTCTGCCAAACTGTTAAATGGAAGACTGAGCTCCATGGACTAAGGATGAGGGGGTAGATATAGTAGGTGGAATTCTAAGACGACCTCCAAGATTCCAGTCCCCTATAGAATCCTCTCCCCATGAGAGTGAGCAGGATTTGTGAAGATCTAATTTCACACCTGTGATTTTATTACTTTATATGGTAAAAGGGGGCTTAGGTGTAATCAAGGTCCCTAATCAGTTGACTTTAAATATATTAAAAGAGAGATTATCCTGGGCTTGAATTAACCACATGACCTTTTTAAAAAGGTTTCAGGACTTCCTAGAAGTCAGAGTGATTCCAAGTAGAATTCTGAGAGGGTCTCCTTTTTGGCCTTGAGGAAGCAATGCCATGTTGTGGAGAGAATTATATGGGTAGGAACAGCATGTGGCCTCTAGGAGCTGGAAATGAATTGGATAAGCAGTGAGCTTGGAAGAAAACCCTAAGCCTCAAGTGAGATTACAACCTTGGCCAACACCTTAATTCTAGCCCGGTGAGATCCTGAGCAGCTATCCCGTACCTGTGCCTGTTCTGGTATGGGAAAATTATTATGTGGGATAATAAACTTATGCTGTCTTAAGCCTCTAAGTTTGTGGTAAATTGTTATGTAGCAACAGAAAATTAGTTCAGTGGGTAAAGATGGAGTAAATGTTGAAGACAGGAGGAGGTAAGCTCTAGAGCCCCATGAGAAGCTAGAAAGCAAGAAGCATTCTGTTTAGCTAGTCAGTCCATGAGTCAGCATATATTTATGCTGAAGTATAAAGTCGGGCAAAAAAAAAAAACCCTGCCTACTTCCTAAGGATTGCTGTGATAGGAACTAAACCTATGAGTCTTTCCTTCTCAAAAGGAATGCTCAGATGAGTGGTGAAGGCTGAGGCTCTGTGACTTCTCCTGCCCAACAAGAGACTGGTGGAAAGGAAAGAACCCAGAGATGATGTTTATATCCTGGGGAGACATCAAAATTGTATTTCATTAAAAGGCAAATACTTCATTTTTGTGCCGTGAAACTTGGCAAGTTTCTTCCCTGAAATTTAGTTGTGTCCTAGAGCTTTTTTTTTCATGTTTTACTTGTTACCAAAAATGCAAAAGCAAACTCTTGCATTTTGTGGTACATTTTCAATCTTAGAAAATATTGAAAAAATAAAAGTGTAGCCAGTTTATTTTTCCCCTCAAAGGAACCAATGTTTGGGTTTTATTTCTTCTTTTTATTCTTTTAAAAAATTGGGTCACACTGGTGAATCATTTCAATGTTTGAATCATTTTAGAAGGTCCAGAGGACAATTTCTTTAACACTGGAAATAATCAGGGGTTATATAATATACATAGGATGGACAAATAGCTTTAAAAAAGAAATCCCTACATCTCTTTTTCTTCTACCATCTCAAGGGCCATAAATCTTCACTGAAAATAATAAAATGTTTTTAATGACAAAGTTATCTTCATATGAAATTTTAAAGCTCTAGTAAATTGTGTAATAGAATATCAATTGCCTATCTGTGAGGAAAGTATGGCATAGTGTTGTCTCACATCCATGGGTGGAAAGTAAATTAAAGATATATAAAGATAATTAACAATACAGGATGATCACATATGGCACAAAGAGTTGGAAGAGTTTAGGCATATTTGTGTAGCAATAAAATCAGCTGGGTTGAAGGTGGGATTCATCTCAAAGGAAGTAGGGAGATATTTGGAAAATATTAGTGAGTCTAGGCTTTTCCCGTATGCAGTGGAAAGCCACTGAAGTCTTCTGGATCCAACAAAAGCAAGTGTTTCATGAAGATCCGTGGTCAGTTGTGTTTGTTTGGATTGGCAGCAGGGAGCCTGTTGAGAGTTTATGGCAAAAGTGATAAGGACCAGCCGGGGCAGGGGGAAAGGAGGTTGGAAGATGGCATTCAAAATATAATATACAAAAAATATATATGTATAATATACAGAAAAATCTGAAAGACATGATACCTCTCTAGGGAATTTATTGATGTCACAAACCTTCAAAGATTTTGGCCAAGACTCAGCTTGTTTAGTGGGGGACCAGTGATCTCAGGCAACCTTCCTTTTTCTTTGCAGAGAAATATAATTGTATGTGGGCTTACAGTGACATTTTTAGAGAATTAGCTCATGATGAATTGAGAACTTCAGAGATTAAAAATTAGTCACATCTGGAACAAAGCATTATCATGGTGTAAAAGTCTGCTTGCTCTGGGACAACTTTTAAAGATGCTCTTCGGGGACAAATTGGTGCCTAGAGGTGCTGCTCAAGCCTGAAATTTCCTAGGCTTCCACATATCTTTTTATTTAGTACCCTGCTAGGCTGCTGGTTTCTATGTTGCCTCATACAAGAGGAGAAGCCTGAGAAGCCAGAGTGATTAACCCAAATGCTAGTCTTATTTTCACACACACACACACACACACACACCCATTTTGACACTGTTTTCACCTCCACTCTTCAGCAGTCGTGAAGTTGAGTAGGCACCCACTACCTCCTTGGGAGACTAGTGAAATGGAGGAGATGGGGACACTAAGGGTAAGAGCCAACATCTATTGAGCACCTAGAGAGTACCAAGTCCTCTGCTAGAAACTAATCAATGTAAAGTTTAGCATAGTGCTAAATACAGTTTGGCTCAATCAATGTTCATTTCTTTTCTCCTGGCTATTAGATTAGAAAGAGGACATGAGATGGTGATAGGCAGGAGCCATAAGGAAGACTGACAAGGAGAAGCTCAGTATGTGTGCTCCGGAAAGCAACAAGCAGATTCCACCAACCCTCCCAGAAATAGAAGAAAAGCTGCTCTCATTGATCACATAGGAGGGAGAGAGGACTTTCAGATTAACACTCCCAGCCGTCCTGAGCCAAGGCCAGCACTGAGGCCCAGTGGGAACTAGGGATGATTCTACCCCCTGCTTTTACTAATCCCGACCAAGCAGTCCCTCCTCCATCCCCAAATCACCTTCCTCATCAGAAGAAGTAGTCCTGGAAAATGATTCCACCCTTTCTTCACCTTTTCTTCCTTTGTCTCATGGTCAATTTCTGAATTTTTCATTTTTGAGAGAGGAAGATAAGCACTTTCTTGAATTATACTCCCAAGGAGATACAGGTCTGAGGGACCTGGGGCTGGCTTCCCAGTGGACTAATTTCTCTCTTGTGAGACTCCAGATCCCACTATTGACAGTAGTATCTCTTCCTCACACTCCTCAGAATGACCCATGTGTTACATAGAAAACTGCTTTGGCTGTAGTGGTGTGAGAAGGGAAAACCTTCAGACCCCAAAGTCTTACGGGCTGGTGCAGTGGAGAAAACAGAACCTGTACTCAGGATACCTAGGCTCTAGCCTACATTTTCCTTGTCAGGACCCTGAGAAAATCACATCACCTTTGAGTCTGTCTCCCTGTCAACCATGTAGGAATCACAAAGCTTATCACAAAGGTGTGCTGGATTGTCATGAGGATGATAAGATAACTAATACACAGAACACTCTTGCTGATGCAAGGCATCTACTTGTGCTAGCTAAATGACTAACACTTATTCTTACACTTTTTGTCTCCTTTCCCAGATTTAACACACTGGCACTAATTTGATGCAGAAAGAGAAGGTAAGTGCTTTCAAAGAGAAAAGGTAGCAGAGATGGGCTGGGGGAGTAGTTAATCTTCCTTATGAAAAATTATGTCCTTGGCAAATGGCCTCAGCTTCTCCCACTCTTTTTTTTTTTTAATATCAGATTTCATCTTTTTTACACTTCAATTGCTACTCTGGACACTGTCCAATGTCTTCATTTCCCTTTTGACTTCTGGGGCCCCAAACCTGACTGTATTCTCTAAGACTATGTTTATTAGGCAAAAGACTATTACACGGAGTAGTCGACATTTTGTAGGGTTCACAAAACTATAAAAATAGTACTTTATATACTATTTTGTAAAAGTGATTTGCTATTGGTTCTCCTCAGAAGAGGGAGACTATCAAAGATGTTTTCTAGAAAGGGAAAGTCCCCAGAATCAATCTGGGAAATGCTAACAATGTGTTGCAGTTCTGAAGCACACAAGAGAACTTGAGAAAGATTTCAACCTTGGATCCTAAATTTCTAGTCCAAATTTCTGTTATTTCACTGAATTGTGAGCTCATTTAGGACAGGGATGATGTTTAAGCCATTTTTGTAGCTCCAAGATACAGCACATAGGGGCATTCAATGCACCTTTGTTGAGTGAACATCTATGTCAAGTATCAACCCAAATAAAGCAGAAAACTTGGAACCATAGACTCCTGGGACCTGGCACCACCAGACCAGGGGATATAGGATTCCTAAATATAACAGGTTCTATCAGTGGGCCTCTGCCAGTAAGTCCCAGGGGAGCACCAACCAAAAGAGATGGATTCCAAGTATGTGGTTAGACTTGCAAGTCCAACCAAATGGAGGAAGGACACTGTACTCTTTCTCACACTAAGTACAACTAAACACTCTGAACAAAATACAAATACACAAAGCAATCAATTGAGGACTCTGAAAAGTAAGCAAAAGCAGCTGGATTGGGGAAAGAAAAACTCAATACATGACCAATATGGTGGCAGTGAGTTTCTTAGAATTTTTCTCCTGGCTTTGACTTGAAGGTGAGCTAGCTGACTCATGAAACTGCACAGAAGTCATAGACAGCAACAACTGTATGAAATAGCCCATCTCTGGACAAATGACCTGCAAAGGGGGCCCTTGCAAGCCAGAGTGGGTGGGGGAAATTCTTGTTCTTGTCCTTATATGTTTTTCTCTCTCAGTTCAGTCTGAAGGCCAGATGTAGCTTCTGAACTACACTGCTCCCACAATTACCTCAGGGACTTTCCCGACTCACAGGCTATCTAGGACAGGTAGAGGACAGGTAGGCTGAGTGGGCTTGGACAGTCTTTTACATCCCTCAGTTTCTTCTTTGGTAAAATTAGCCTACTGGGAAGCCAAGCCCCAGGTTCCTCAGAACTGTATCTCATTCTTTTTTTCTCTTGCCACTTTATTCAGATGGCAGGCATAGTAGAATGAAATGCTGTGATGTCATTAGTGGCTACAACTCTAAGAGCCCTATCTTTCTAGCCAGGAGACCAGTGAACGATGATCCTTGAAGCTGAAGAATGTGAGGAAAATTGTGAAGAGGAAAGAATAGGACAAAGGGATTCCATGTATGAACCAACATAAGTCCTGGGCTATACCTCCAAGCTGTGCATGTGTGGAATATACCTAAACACATAGCAAAGGCTTTGAAACCTGAACTGACAGTGGAACGTCTGCAGAAGGTGAGACAGAACTTGCAGTCTGCACTTAACTGGTTTACATGAATGCTAAAACAAAACAAAACAAAAAGTCAACATGCTCTGATTTTAACAGGACCCAGAGTTATATAACACATATATAAAATATCTAAGATATAATCCAAAATTACCTGATGTGATAAGAACCAGGAAAATCTGGCCGATTCTCAAGGGAAAAGATAAGACAATGTTGAAATTACAAGAAAAAAATAGTTTAAGGCAATTGTTGTTATCATTCTTCATGATGTTAAGGTAAATACTCTTAAAAATAAATAGAAGTTCTCAGTAGGTTTGAAATAGGAACCTTTTTTTGAAATGGAAATTTTTGAACTAAGAAATACAACATCTGAATAAAATATTCACTAGATGAGCTTAGTAGCAGAATGCAAACAATAGAGGGAAGAGTCAGTAGACTGGAAGATAGATCGATAGTAATTATCCAATCAGCAGAACACAGAGAAATATGTTTGAAAAATAATGAATAGAGCTTCAGGAACAGTTTCGTATGGTCTTAAAGTCCATGCCACTGTAATTCTTAAGGGAGTGGAGAAGGAATGGCATAGAAGGAGGTAGTTGAAAAAAAAAAAGGCTGAAGATTTCCCAAATCTGGTGGGAGATGTAAGTTTACAGATTCAAGTAGCTCAGGAAACCCTAAACAGAATAAACTTAAAGAAAACGTGAACTAAACGTCTCACCATTTTCTCTATCATCCTACCCACTAATGCCCTCCTGATTATACCCTGAAGACATCTGCATTTTTGACCCTGGAGTCAGGGAAGGAACACTGAATGGGGGTCAGACTCCTAGGGACTGACTGAAGTGTGAGACTCAGGGAAAACCAATTCCCCTGCCTGGGCCTCAGGTCCTCATCTAGAAAATCTCAGGGTTGAACTACAAGATTTTCTAATTTCCTTCTAGCTCTAAAATATCACTCATTATCAGCTCCTCTGTGGACTTTTTCTGTTCAAAATAACATTGTTTACCAAAACCTAGTGCTGTGAATCAAGATACCACTTTCCTGCCAAGTCTTTAGACCCTTTGTAATGGTGCAAATGACTGAAATGGAGATGCTCACAGAACAGAACCAAAAATGAAGTTTCGTAGCAACTAGAATGGAGGTTAGCTTTCCCCAGCAGCTTCCTACAGAGCTCTTTGAACACCATGGGAAACCTGGAATTCATTGCAAAGGAAAGGAAGCTCTTCAGAAAACCTTGTACTCCCAATAAATACATTTCCATTCTCATCAGTTTGACAGAGGCTAAGGAATGGAATGGAATGTCCCCCATGGCCTCAGATTCCTAGTTTGATGTCAAGTCTGTCAGAGTAGGTTAAACCTCCTATATCTGTAAACACAGTAACTACCACTTGTATAGCATTTACAGTTAACAGAGCAGTTCTCTTTCATGTAAACTCTCATTTCATCCAACCACCAACCTCTGCAGTAGGTTGTAGCAATCACCTTCTGTTTCCTTAGAGGAAACAGTCTGAGAGAGGTTGAGAGTTTTACCCCAGGCCATCTAGTGGTTGTTTCTTCAGGTTTTGCCATTGACTGGCCTTGAAGAGCTTTGCTGCTTGGACCCCACGTGGGCTTCCTCCGTGCTAACCTCTCCAGTGAGGAATTGCTGTTCCCTCCCATTCTTGCACATTCATTCAGCCTCCACTCTGCATTGATGTGCCCAGAGGTCATCCTTCCCTCCCTTCAAGAGCCAATTTCAGCTCATTTACTCACACATTGTCCCTTTATTTTCAAGAAAAATACAAAGTAGTCTCTTTGAGTATGATAATTCTGAGTCATTGCATACCATCATCATTTCAGAACAAAAAGATGTCAAAAGGTGGGCGGGTTCATTTCATCTAGCAAGAGAGAAGGCCTTCTCTTCTTTGTTTCACCCTTAATGACTCATTCAACCTGAATCAGAGCTGAGTAGTCTTGGCCTTTGAACAGGAGGCTGGGGGGTTAGGGGGAGAAGCAGGGTGTAGGTACTGCACAAGCTGGGGCCATGTCTATGTGGCATGGAGTGGGCAGAAGGGACTGAGAAAATAGAATGATAGCATGGTACCATATGAAGCCCTTGTTCATCTCTGGACCTCTGTTTTCACATCTATAAAAACCTCAAAAGGATCACAGAAGAGTGGTTTGGGACTGGGGTACATGACCTCCCTGTAACTATTTTTCTGAATCCCTGTGCTTTCCTGTCCAGGAAACTTGATTCAGGAAAGGGGGTTCAACCCTCACATGGCTTAGTTACCCGAAGAGGTGGAGAGAGGAGGCTTTGCTGGCAGACAGGCTTGGATCCTGCCTCTGCCACTTCCTGGCTATATGCCCTTGGGATAAGTATTTAAGTTCTCTGTGTCTCATTTAGTTTTCTCATTTATAAAAAAAAAAGTATAGTACTTATCTTGATAAGGTCACTGTGAGGATAAAATGTAACATCTGCCACAATTATCTCAGGGACTTCCATGACTCAAATACAGGATATCTAGGACAGAGGACAGGTAGGCTGAGTGGGCTTGGACAGTCTTTTACATCCCTCAGATTCTTCTTTGGTAAAATTGGGATAACAACAGGTGCTTTGCAAGAGGTTTGCGAATATTAGAAATGATTAAAGAGTCCAGCACAATACTAGGACCTTAAGTGGTGCTACTGGTCAAGTAGAGGTTATGAGTATTTACCTTACCTAGGGCCAGTGCTGGGTCAAAGCAGGAGACATCAGTGGGTTTTGAACCAGAGAAGGTGAGACCAAGCTACCATCAGCACACAAGTTAGGGCCAGTACCTAGAGGTGTGGTACAGAGTGCCCATTGTATATCTGGCAAGAGTTCACACACCAGGACTAGAGGGGCTGCCCCACATACCCACTCATACAGCCTTGGGTTCAAGCAGTCTCCCTGATGGGCTCATAGGCCTCACAATACAAGCTGCCAGGCAGGGCTCTGCAGAGGCCTAGAAATAGGGTAGCACCCTATGGCAGTAGCTCTCAACATGAGTACCCAGGTCACTACAGAAGATTCACAAATATAAAAACATTCCTTTTGGGGAGGGAAGAAATACTTTTTGTTTTTTTTTTTTTTGTTTGTTTGTTTTCCTGGTGGAAACTGGGATCTATGGGGTTTTGGTCATGCTGAGCTGTGTAGTGATCCACAGACCTCTTAAGGTTCCAACAAAAGTGGCCTTGGGGTACACAAAAAACTCTGAACCAACCTGGGAAAACAATGGGATTCATCTCCCCATTCCCTCCCTTTAGCAAGTTTTAGTTGTACCCCCTGGAGAGCCAAGTCTCAGTATCTCTCCCCAAAAAAACCATGACCAAACCATCTGCTGAATAAATCACACACTGTTCTGTCTCAACAATCTTACTTGCATCATTGCACAGCCTGGAATGTCCTCTCCACTCACCCAAATCCTACTCATATAAAAAGCCCAGTACCAATCCTAACTCTTCTGGGAAGTCCTCCAAAATCTTTCTAGCCCACAGCAATTATCCCTTCTTCAAAACACATGGTCATGCCACCATTTTCTTTCTGGATAGCTTTTATTCTATAGTTTTGTTTGTCAGCATCTGTCTTTGGTATTTTTAAATTTTTTTTTCTTCATAAATATTGGTTTCCTCCATCTTTCTCATTCCTTTCTTCTAGCTAGGTCATCAAAGCCTATTGGTTGTACCTCTCAAAATTATTTTAAATCCATCAACTTCTCATGACCTCTCAGGGTCATTCTCTGGCTCAGGCTGCCATTACTGCAACATCCTCCTAAGACGTCTCCTACATCTGGCCAACCCTTTTAATTCATTCTCCACCCTGAGGTCAGGGGATTGTTTCTAAGGTACAAATCTGCCTCAAGTCTTTTTCCCACTGGCCTCAAGACAAAATATAAACTTTCCAACAGACTTTTCAAAGACCTTCGTTTACTGGTCCCTGCCCACCTTTGTGGTCACATTTCTTAACATTCCCCTCCTCCCCAGTCCCTTCCATCATTATCACTGAGGTCTGCCACATTCTGGTCATGATACATCCTTCTTAGCTACACACACACACACACACACACACACACACTCTCTCTCTCTCTCGGATATTCTATCTGGAATCCTTTTCCTTGCCACACACCATGCCTCTCACACGGCCCTTGCTTCACCTACACATATTCAGTCTTCAGGTCTCCAGTTTGATGTTATCTCATCCACTAAGCCTGCCTGCCCCCAAACACATACCCCAGTCTAGGTGATCTACTTTGTCCCCTCCACATCACCATACTTTTAATTCTACTTAATAGGTGTCTTTTACTGGTCTTTGTGCCCCAGTAGACTCTAAGCAAGATCAGAGCAGAAACCATATCTGCATGGTTTTACTGTTGCATACCCAGTGCTGGGCCCAGTGTCTACCTTTCATAAATACTCAAGAAATATTTTTTTAAATAAATGAATGAAAAGAAACTATATATCCAAATCTTCAAGAACAATAAACATTTTATATGCTTCTCTGTTTATCCCATCAGTGCCTGATTGAGGGCCCTGTGTATTCTAGGTACAAAGGGAAGGAGGTAATGCTCTCATTATTTGAATAGAATGCTCCTCTATTTCTTGGTGTTTTCCTTTTCCAGACTGAAGGCTTTTTGAACTATGTGCTAACAGGAATGCAGTTGACAACCTAATGACCTAGAGATCTGCTCCCAGGGGTTCTAGATGAGCAGGAAGACCCACAAAAGGCCTTCAGAAGCCAAATGGGCTATTCATCAAGGAGGAGCTGGAAATAGCCTTGATGGAGTCCAGAAATTCAAGTTCTCATCCCGGCACCTTCATTCATTACCTCCATGACCACAGGCAACTCACTTAGCCACCAGAGTTTGGTTTCCTTATTGGTAAAATGTGGTAAGGAAAAGGACCGGTAGTTTATCTTCACTTTCAGCTCTGAGTTATCATTCATTAATAAACATGTCACCACATTCCCACCAGAGGTGAGGAAGAATTGGGCTGTTTCCAACCTAAAGATCAGGATACCCATATCCTTACAAATGAGGTAAGTGTTTTTTGTAATTGTCATCTTACATCTTATATGATGTTTTAAACTTGGTAGTGAGTTTTCATATTTTAAAATTTTTAAATGACTGTGGTAGGGGAAGCTATATGGGTATAACAATATCTATTATTCCCCTATTGCCTATCAACTTATTAGAAATGGCAATATGTATGCCCTAGCCTCCCTTGTAGCTAGGATGATCATATGACTAAGTTCTAACAGATAAGATATGAGCAGGAATGACTGTATAGCATCCCTGTAAAGCTTCTCTAAAGGGGGAGAATCACTCTTTGCCCTCTTTCTCCTCTCCTCTCTGCTGGCTGAATAAGAATAAGATGTCTGGAACTTGGTGGCCATAGTAGAGTATGAGGTGATATGCTAAGAATGGTGGAGCAGCAAGACAGAAGGAGTTGCGCCCCTGACACCTGAGCCTCCATCCTATCCCTGGGTTATTTTCTGTTGGATCTCTTTAGCATAAGAGAGAAATAATTTTTATTTTCTTTAAACCACTGTTATTTTAGTTTTCCTGTCACATGTAACACTAATTGATAAAATCATCATCTACTTTATTCAAGACCCTGTGCTAGATGCTGCAGGGGATGTAAAGGTATATAGGATTTAGATACACCAATTGTTGGGCAGGAAGGCTCTGTCTGGTATGAAGGAAGTGCTAAGAAAGGTTTGGCCTGACAGGGCTGTGTGGAAATGAAAAGGATTTTATGAGATGAGAACTGGGAATATGATGCAAGGAGCTGGAATGCCAGGCTAATGACATTAAATTCGACCCAGTGATGGGCAAACAGAGCAGGTAAGCTTGTCTCCAGTTTGCAAATGAAGAAACCCAGGCCTTGGCAAATTATAGGACTTGTTCAGGGTCACCCAGCCAGTAAACTGCAGAGCCAATCTCAGTTCTACTGACACTTAACCCAGTGCCATCTCATAGTTCTGGTGTCTTTGAAAGAATCTGGAGCAAAAAGAGTAGGAATGGAGGTTTTGTACTCTCACACAGCCAGGGAACTAAACTGTACCCCTCCTCATACCCTCACACCTTTAAGAGGAAGCTTTGGGTGGTTGCTAGAAGTTTAGGATCCAGACCTACCTTGAAGTCAGAGAACCCTTCCTCAGCCTCCTGCTTAGCCACCTCCATGAGGTTATAATGCCCAGGGTGCTGCTTTGCTATATAGTAAGTGCCCATGTGTCAGGAACAGTGCTGGACACATTATCTAATTTGCTGCCTTAAATAGTCTAACAAGAAAGTTATACCACTTCTATTTTACAACAAAGATGAAGAAATTGAAGTTCTAAGAAATGAAACCACCTACCCAAAGTCACTCAGTTGATGGCAAGGTTGAAGTTCAAAGCTACATCAGTTCATCACAAAGCTGTGTTCTTAGCCCCACATTCTAATATCTTCTCAATCCCTGCCAAAGCATGGAATAGTCTTCTATTACTATTCAGATACCAAGGACTTACCTAGTTTGATAGGTTGACCAGTACCAGATTCCCACTGTGAGCATTCCACCTGCAGTCAGGAGTCAGCGTCCTATCCAATAATCCTATCACCCATGCCCTATATGTAACCCTCACAGGGGTGAGGGATCTCTTAGGGAGGTAGACCCACAGATTTCCAGACCTTTGTGGCCTCAAGCTTCCCAGGGTTCTTTGTCTTGGTTAGTCATGTGGCAAGGATGTCAGAGTCCTCCCATTCTAGGTTCTAGAATTCACAGATTCCAGTGAGCTGTTTCATGGAATTAGGGACACTGCATTCTTTGTGTCCTTCCTGTGGCTGTCATGGTTAGAATGCATTTGTTATGATTTGCACTGGCATTCATTCAATAAACAACTGGTCATTGGAACTGAATCTCTTATCATTGCCAACGTTTGGAAAGTTGCGTTTTATTTTGCCAGTTATCCAGTGTGCATCTTTCCAGTAATGTGGTATGTCCAGAGTTCCAACACAAACCACATATTCCCTTAAGCTGACCACACTGGTTTTCTTCTGGAACTTCCCATAGGAAACACCATGAGATGTGGCTTGCAGAGCTGAAGGCAACAGATGGACACCCATCCCCTCTGCATTCTCTACCCAACTACAGGAGACCAACTTCTTTGCCAGGTTTTGCCCTGGGTCATCACCAGGCCGCCCCATTCTGTGCAACCTCCCTCCCTGTTGGCAAAATACTCTTCCTTTCCAAGCTCAGCCTAAGACTCTCACCCCACACTCTTTTCCTAATCAGGCTAAAGATGGAATGTATTTTCCTTATTTTAATTAGATATATTAGGCTTAGCCTAAGTACAGCAGATTTTAATATTTTTTTTACTTTAATTTACTGATAGAATACTCATCCTTTTCTTGTAAACATCATAATCAACATTCCTATTCTCACATGTACCACTTAAAGCATCTGAAATCAGACATGAAACAGTAATTTAAATTTGTTCATAACAGTTTTCTGAAGATATAAGCAGATTGTCAGATGCAGAAGCACAATTCTTACACTTTCATGCATTGCAATGTGATGTAGTTAAACTATCTCACTGTATCTTGTCATTATACCTTGTAGACATTCTTATCAATAGTTCTTATACAATCCTTATAATCTGTCATTGTCACCCAAAAGTGATGGCCAGTTAAGTAGTTGGATCCACACGATTACCAAAGGCTCACTGCTTCCTTGACTGCAGCATTCTCATTAAAATTATGCCCTAGATGTTTCATATATGACAACAATTTACACATATATGTCTCCCCCTGGAAGCATAAGCAGTTGGTGGACATGAATGGACTTTGAAACCCTGTATAACACTACGTGTGTCAGCTATCCTTTTACACGGTAACAGATGGTGGCCAAAGTCCAGCTGGGTGCAAGGCCCACTCTGCCTCTTACTCATGGTGTGATCTCTACTAGGTCATTTACACTCTCTGACCCTCAGGTTTTTCATCTATGAAATGGAAATGAGAATGCTTGCCCTACCACGAGGTTCAAATGAGATCACAGTTGGGAAATCCCTTCAATATTCAAACGTTAACCGTTTTACCACACACATTAACTTTTAATCTTGACAACAATAGGACACAGGTCATTTTCCCCTTTTACTGATGTGGAGACTCAAGTGAATTAGCCCTGGAGGGCCTGGAGTCCAAACTGAGGTCTCCCTGTCCAATGCTCTTCTCTGAGGGAGGCACACTCCATGGCACCATCCCTGCTCATGGCTGTGTCCTCTGCACACTACAAACAGCACATTATTGAGCTATTGGCCTTAAGTTTGGCAGCAAATCAGTCCTTAAGAGCCACACAGGGGGAGAAAGGGATCAAGGGAAGGCAGTTAAGCCCCTTCATCCTGTCCATGAATCCTATTTCCAGCCCAGCTTCCTGACTTTTCCCAACACAAATGTGTTAGCCATGTACTTGTGGAGTACCTGCTTCCACTTCACCCCCTGCAGAAAGCAGATGGGATTCAGTAGCACTGCCCTGAAAAGGTGTGTCATGTGGCTGGGGCAAGAACTCAGACACAGAAACAGCTAAACACAAAACAGTACATGTTCAGGTGCCAGATGAGTAGGCAGGACAGAGGGACATTCCCAGATGCTCCATTTGGGAACACTGGAAGTTGCTGAAGCTTTCTGTGGCCAACAAACCCAAGAAATACCTCAGTTTGAGGAGACATGGAATCTGCATCATCCCCCCCTCTTTCCTCAATGCCACTGCTGAGGTCCCTTGTCCCCAAAGCTGTCTCCTTCACTGGCCTATAGGCTCCACAAGGTCAGTAAATAAATGTTTCCATTGCCATGTGCTCCAGACTTACTCTGGATCAATCCTGAGTGAACATCTGCTGAATTGAGCAGATGTAAAGAGAGCACATGGACAACACTAGGGACTCATCCTCTGGTCTCAGGGGCCTATGAAGGAGAGTGTGCAGGCAGGCTGGACTCTGTCCTGGGAAGGAGGAGGCCTAAGACCTCATGGAGGAGCCAAAGGAAAAAAAAATTAACATTCTATGAACTAAATGGAGAGAAATGCCATTTAGGAAAAAACCTGATAAGTGAAATTCCTAAGAGAAGCAACTGTCAGGGAGCAAATTATCCCTTGTGTGAGAGGCGGGAAGATTGCACAGCAACTCCGTTCTGGTCACCATGAGCTGGAGCTGGGCTACATAGGTGAAGGTGCCATTTCCTGCACTTGAAGTAGACTGAGGGGAGCCCTGTGACCACCTTCCTGCCTCACTGTGGGGGACTCCTGAGTTTTGAGGACCCTGATCTCTTCAGAGAAAGGAAGCCTAACTTCCGGGTCCAGTGTTCTTCCCTGATCTCCTACTGAGTGGAGAATAAGCAGGGGCTTTCTCTGAACCATGCGGCCCCTTACCTGATCCGGAAGCACAAAGGGAAATTAATAGTACTTTATGCAAACACTTCTCTCTTTTTTGGATATTATATTTAGAGAAACTGCTTTGGCATTTAGAGATAAGTTTTACATAAGAGTTTGTTACTGCTGCTTCTGCTGTTAACCATCCAAACAGTAAAAGCCAAATGGAAATTCTCAGATGTCAGTAATACCACCAAAATGCTTAAAAATATCCACTAGGTCCCCTTCAGTCATCACATTTTCAAACGTCTGGAAGTATAGGGAACCTTCTGAGAAGAACTTGTCATAATCTAATGCTTAACAAAATGTTTTCCACCTTCCTTCCCCAACCTCTCCCATTAGGATTTTTCAAGTGTACTTGATTGCAACAACTTTGGGCCAAGCTAACCCACTGTGTGGCCTTAGGCAAGTCCCTATCCCTGTGGGTCTCAGTTGGTGATTATTGAACCTCTAAGTCTCTCTCTCTCTCTGAAAGTGTCCCCTTTCAGCACCAAGTCCAGAACCAGTGATCCCATTAGGAAACAATGCAGCTCCTAGAATTATGAGTCTACAGGGAACATATCCCATTTCTGGCTGAACTGTTCCCAGACTGCTGCTAACACAGAGGCTCCAAACTTTAAAGCCTCAATAATGGCTTGAAGGAATTCAGTGTTTTCTACCAAATGACTGCTGGAACGACAAGGGTCCTGTACAGGCTTTAGTTAGCTGGCCCAGTAAAAAGGAAATTGATCTTCTGCTCTCTTCCTGTGTTCCCTTCCAGTGGTTCCCTGGACCACCTTCTTTGGACCTCTCTCCACACCCCTACCACCATGCCATCACCACTGCAAGAGTCTGGGCTCTTGGGTGGCCTATACGTGCCCACTGTGCCTGGCCCTCTCCAGCCCTCTCCTTCCTTGCCTGCTGAGAAGCTCCTTCTGTAGGAAGTTGCTCTCAGGTGGGAAGGAGCCAACTGACTAATTCACACTGAGACATAATGCTTCCTAAAGAATTAAAATGCAGATGTCCTATAGGAGAAAAAAATGCATTAAGTTCCCAAAGAAATTAATTTTAAAGAGAACTTGAGGCATTAAAGATGAACCAAGAGAGGCATGGGAGGCATGTTTTATGGCATGGGAGCTTGGATTTGGGTGTGGCTCTACCCTTTCTTTTACAAGTGTATGCTCTTGGGAAATTTGTTTAACCACTCTGAAATCCGATTTCTAGGACAATAAAATGACTTCTGGAGCCACTGACCAACCCCCAAATGAGATCACAGTTGGGAAATCCCTTCAATATTCAAACGTTAACCGTTTTACCACACACATGAAACATGAAAGTGCTTGAAAACTGTACAATTCAGCATAAACCCCCCTGCTTATGCTCCCCCCCCCACCCTCTGTCCCATTTTCTCCTTCTTAGCTCCTCTACTCACTCTTACTACTCTGAGAGAAGAACAAGGGAGAAAAAGATGCTGGCATGTTCCCTTCCAGCCTTCCCCATGCTTCATCCCCTCCCCACCTCCTAATCATCACAGGGATTTTGAATGTTGTTTTTGTATGTGGATTTCCCTTTGTTCCCCTACCCCTCAAAGGAAGCACTCCAAATCTCTGAAGCATGCTCTGCAACAGGACAATGGAAGACTGGTGTGCAGGCTGGGAAAGAGAAGGATTTGCCTGGTGAACAAAATCAGGAGACCTGAGGGTCATGCTTTCTTTTTTAAAAAAAAACCTACACAAAAACGTGTCCCTTCTGACACTATGCCCAACATCTCTCGGTTCCCTTGAAGACAGGGCAGCATGATGACAACTTGGTGCTATTTTATAATCAGGCAGCACATGGAATGCGGCTATTCCCACATATGCCTCTCCGGCTCCCAACAGAATGGACACTCTATTTAAATGTAGACATTTCTCATCATTTCCAAAGATTAATATTTACAAAGTCATAACTTGATGAGAATTATTCTAGCTATTCTTAATTACCATTAGGCTTATATGTTAACAATGTATTCCCACACAAGTTTGGGAATTGGTCTAAAAATACTAACGTAGAAATAAGTGAATAAAAACTAAGCCAATTCATAGGACACTAGAACATTGCAAAGAGAGGAACCATCATGTTTGTTAAGCTCCTGTATGATGAAATTAAGTAATGCATGCTGGGAAACGAGGTTACACTACACACTAATCAGAGCTGGGTTAAAACACAGTTCTTCTAATCCACTTCATGGATGGCTGAGAACGTAACAGCAATAAAATAATACAAACTAAAAGATAATTATAAGCCAAAAATATAACAAGGGAAATTCAAAGCTGGTTCAAAACTAAACAATCTAAATCCAACTAACAAACAAGTAGATGGAAATTAAATTTAAATGAAGAAAAGCATAAGTGGAAATGCAAATTTCAGACAGAGTAAATGTTAACTGGAACCACTTAAGCTGTCCATTGATCTGGACTTTTTACTGTCAGCTCTGGGGATCCTACTGGGTCGTAATTCCAAGGAAGAAGTGATTATATATTGGGAAAACAAGGTTAAAGACAAAAATAACAGAATGCCGGGGCTTGTGTTTGACATAAATTGAAGGCAGAAGTGGAGCTGTAATCTCATTTTTGGTGGAAATCACCAAGAAAAATAAATGAAAGAAGAGTTCTTGCTCATCTCTCCACAAAAAGGAATAAAATGCCAGTAATAAGAAAAACAGTGTAATTCAGAAAATTCCTGAGCCCACATCAACTCCGTTTATTGGGGTGAGTGTCCAAACCAGGTTGCTTCAGGGCAAGGCCCTTATGGTGGTTCTGGAAAGCTACTGAGGACAGAGGTCCTGTGGGTCTTGTTGCTGGCAGGGCAAGAGGTTGTGAGGACAGAGGCAAGAGAAGAAAGCTTCCATTGTAAGGACTTCCAGCCTGAAGATACCTCCTCCACAAGCTGCCTTCTCTGCTCTGTCCTCTTGGGTTAGCAGTGTGACACTTAGCCTTGGGGCTTTTGCCTCATATTCATCAGGCAAATAGTGAAGAGACTTTCAGAATGCCCCCAAATTTTCCCAGTTCTATTAGTGTAGGTGTCTGAATCAGGTAGCTACATAGAGAAGACCTGTTTTACTGAACACTGTTAGCTCAATTCATGATTTACCTGCACCTCCCAGCCATTGCTTTCAAGAGGCCAGAGTCAAAGCTCTTCTAGGAAAATGAAGGAAGGGAAGTATCTCTGCAATATTTAAGTCAAATGTTGAGACTCCACAACAAGAAATGAGGAACACGACATGGACCTTACAGTCAAAGAATTTTGCTGGTAGAAGTCTCAGCTACAACAAAATATAAACTGTGGCTTGAGTTAAGTATTTTACTAGTAAATACCACAGATCTAGACTTTCACTCAGTGTCTTTATTTTCTTTACAGAATTATCCAAAATCGTTCCAAGTACCTAAAGAAAGCAACAATGTACCTATGGCATAGCATTGTCCTTGACACTCAAAAGTAGCATAAAACTGGAGAAGAAAATGCCCTTCCTCGAGCCCACTGGCCAGAACCATAGAATTTTGAACCTGGAAGAAACCTTAACTGGAGACTCGGGTTTAAGGTAATAATACCATCTGACAAAGTGAAGCACAGGGCATTGGAAAGAGGCCAGTGTGCAATGAGGGGCTTTAAAGTGTGAGCATCTTCAGTTTCATGGTATACCTACCTCTGCCAATGAATCACCATGTAATTCATTTAAATAGTCATATATTGAATTTCATTGATTCATAGACTCTTGAATGTGGAAATATCAACTGGCTTGTTCATTGCCATGCAGATAGTTGGTGGAAAATGTCAGGGATCAAGCCCTGTGTTTTGAACTCCTATGCAGAACTGTTACTTATACCTGCAACATCTGCAACTACTTTGTATATACACCTAAACATCTAAAAGTACCACATGCTTTTGGCTTCAGGCAGTCAGTAAAAGGTCTTAATTATCTAGCATCAGGAAAGAGAACAAACA
Organism: Nyctereutes procyonoides; assembly: GCF_905146905.1. NCBI lineage: Eukaryota > Metazoa > Chordata > Mammalia > Carnivora > Canidae > Nyctereutes > Nyctereutes procyonoides. The sequence continues at coordinate 23,561,877 of NW_026575040.1, read as the reverse complement.
AGTCTAACATTTAGAAGTAAAGTAACTTAGGACTTAGTCCAGCCCTAAATGAAAGCCAGTGGGTGATACATGGCACCATATGTCAGGCTGGTTAACAGCCTAGCTCTCTTCTCCTTATGCTCATCATTGTTCACTATTTCTTCCAGAATTAGGTGCCAGGGCTAATTAAATTCCTGATTAAAGCCCAAGGCATCACTGGGAATTCAGCTGGCAAGCTGGCTGAATATAAAGGACAAAACAGTCCCCCCATTTGATTTCCAAAGATATTGGTAGAGCCATCTGTTAGATTCCTTCAAATCATGCATTCATTTATTCATTCATCCATTCATTCACTAATTTTTTCATTCATTTGTTCATTCAGCATTCTTAATGAGCACCTCAGGACAAGGGACACATCAATCTCTTTCCTCAAGGAATTTACAGTCCAATTTGAGGAGATAAGAAATGAACTCATGAAAAACATTTAAGGTGGAGCATGTGTAGGCAGAGCAGAGGAGGAGAGACTGTGCTTCCTCAAGGTGGAAGAAGCCTTTATGGAGGAATCAGGGCCTATAAGCCCCTGGAAGGTAGGCCGAAAGCCCTCTTGATCTTCCCAGCCCTTAATTGAACAAAGAAATATCTCCATGACACTCAGTGACATTAGCCAGTTGCTTGGGGATTTTTTTTTTTTTAAGATTTTAAGTATCATCTCTACACCCAATGTGGGGCTTGAACCCACAACCCTGAGATCAAGAGTCACACATTCCACTGATTGAACCAGCCAGGTGCCCTGGGACTCATTAATTTCTGAAATCCCCCCAAAATGGAAGATAAGATTATTGGAGACCTAGGCTCCTCACTATATGCAGGCCCCTTGGGCCAGGGTCTGACAGATAAATGAGCATTTCTTCAGAGGTACTGATTAATTTAGAATAATGGCTCTCATCCACATTGGACCCAATGCCTCTTTTTATAACAAAAAATGTGTACCTCTCTGTTATGCTCAAATGAAAACCATAAATAATACAATCTGCCTACACACAGAATTTCCCCTCCAAAATCTATAATTTAAAAAAATTATAAATAATGCACTCACTATGTTATAATCAAAGAACAAAGAAAAGCAATTTTATAGTAAAATAGTAAGTATTTTAGTACCTGAAAAAAAATGTATACACAGCGACCCTGGAAGACATAATTAGTAGTTAGATTAGTAGACAGGTGCCAAATCACCATGAAAGCAATAGTTATAAATGCACAGATCCACATGTATTTTAAGGGCCACTCGCATACTGATTGGCATTGCTATTTATTATATGATTTTCCAGAATCATAGGGATCCTGGGGAACAACTCTTAGTAAAGTCCTGAACAAAATGTGCCACCTTCATTCAATTTTGCATTCTTAGAAAAATTTGGTCCCTATTAAAAGTGAAAAAATCCTCATGTTTATATGTAAAATGGAGTTGGATGCTAGACCGAGATAATTATGAACAAGGTTTTCCTGGACATAAACAACTGGTGGGACATTTGAAAGTCATGTTGACAGTACCTTGTGGTACAGACTGTCCTAACCATGGCAGAACATGACACCCCCATCCAGGGGCACCCCCTCATCATTGTAACAAAGCGTGATTGTGACAAATGCCTCCATGAATTTCCAAAAATTCCTCTTAGGAAGTGAAACTACTGTTTCTGGGAAGCCTAGATCAGAGGGCAGGTGTGTGTGTCTGTGTAGGTTATATATGTCTTCTAATAGCGGAGGTAGGGATCACCTGCTCACCCTACTGCCTCCTGAGATGGTTAATTTCATGTGTTGAGGAACCCAAGTTGCTCAGTCGGTTGGGTGTCTGACTTCAGCTCGGGTCCTGGGATAGAGCCCTGAATCAGGCTCCCGGCTCAGTGGGGCATCTGCTTGTCTCTCTTCCTCTTCCTCTGCCCCTCCCTCCACTCATGCTCTCTCTGTCTCTCTCTTTCTCTCTCTCAAATAAATAAAATCTTAAAAAAAAAATATGTGTCAACCTGTGAGCCAGGGGGTGCCCAGATATTTGGTCAAACATTATTCCAAGTATTTCTGTGTGTTTTGGATGGGGTTAACATATATATAATCTACATTTAGCTACATATACATCCTTTATACATAACTATATACAACCAATAGGATGGGATACTTCTGTTTCTCTGAAGAGTTCTAATATATTACCATTCAAGTCTGAGCAATGTCCTTGCCTTGTACTGCCTTCTGCCCTCAGATTCCCCACTTCTGAGTGCTGAGCTCTTGACTATCACAGCCTTTGGTCCACCATAAGACACTGAAGCACTGTATCAGGAGGCTCCAGCTGCAGCAAATAGGATCCCATCCCAAACATAGCATGAATCAAGCAATGGCCAACAGAAAGGGGAAGGAACACAACAAGGCACCCTTTAGAGTTGACTGGCCCTGAGACTTTGGCCCCTTTTCGGTGTCTTCTTGGACACTCAGACTTGGGTCCTCTTGTGAAACAGGGAGGGAAGGCCTTTGGGAAAAGACTGGTGGCATTTCAATTATTTTGATTTACTTTGATTATTCGCCCTTCTAAGTAAATAAATTAATTCTGTAATCAAGAAAGGAGTCTCAGAAAATATAGCAAGAGTATTTTATTTTATCACATATTTACTCATTCGATGTCTACTATATGCCAGGCTCACATTAAGTTTTTTTTTTTCACATTAAGTTTTGAGAATATAATGATGAGGAATATATAGACCTATCCACAAGTAGCTCACAGACTGGCAAGGAGATAGACAGGTAAAAGGCAATTATAAAATAACAGAATGTACAGCAGGATGGGTAAATACAATTGCAGTGGGAGCAGCTAACCCTCCAAGGAGGTGGAGTCAGGAATGTGGAAAGTTCACCAGAGGGAACACCAGAGGTGGGTTTTGAAGAATGAATTAAAGCTAACCAAATAGAGAAGGGGAAAAAGGAAAAGAGGCCGAGAGATGCGTGCTGCAATGGCACAAAGCAGGAAGGGAGCAGGCACCTCCTAGAAGCTAGAGAAAGGGATATAAGGTACAGGTATGGAGTGGTGAGAACTAAGCTAAAGATAACAGACAAGGGTTGGATCATGGGGCACCCTGTGTGGATCATGCTCGCCTGCCTGGTTTTCACTCTGAAGGCAATAGGAAGCCAATGAAATATTTTAAGCAGAAGAGGGGCATGATCAGATTTATATAATAAACATATCACTCAGACTGAAGAATCAAGTCTGGTTGTGTAAACTGGCAGACCAGGGGCAGGAAGAGCACTCAGGAAAGTGTTGTAGAAATTTGAGTTGTGATGGGGACCCCACTTAAGGCACAAGTCAGGGAGGAAGGAAGGCGAATGCAGAATATCAAGTAGAGAAAGGATTTGCATATACACATACACACACATTGCTGATCAATAAAACATGAAAAAATCTTGCTATAACTAATAAAGCAAAAAGTAAAATGATAGAACTTTCTTCCATTGACTTCATAAGGGAATTTGTTATTAGGGAATACAGGATGTTTGTTTTTAGGGAATACAGGATGTGTTGCATTTGAGGTCCCTCTGGGACTCCAAATGGAGCCACTCCATTGGTAGTTGGCCCTGTGGGTCTAGAGTTCAGGAGAGAGGTCTGGACTACAGATAGAGTTTGGGAGTCATCCTTGGTAGGTGGTGGTCACCTACCATGGAAGTGAACTAAATCACCAAAGGAGAGTCTGTATAGAGAGGAAGTAAGGCAAAACCCTGGAGAATACTAGCAATCAAGGTGAACAGAGGTTAAAGAACAGTTTAAGGAGGCTAAGAAGGAATGGTCCGAAAAGTAGGAGGAAACCTGGAAGAAAATATTGTCATGGAAGCCAGGATAGGAAGGAATGCCAAGAAGGGAGGAATGTTGAAGACCACTGAAGGTTGCAGAGAGAAGTCAAGTAAGATTGAGAAGTATGCATTGTATTCAGCAAACAAGTCATTTGTTTGTTTTTTATTTCATCTTCCCATTCCATTTCCTTGTACTAATTAGTTGTACTGTTAGAGTTGTTATTCAATTATTTTTCTTTTTAATCTGGGGTCTCTATTTTTTTCATAATACTGACTTTTCCTTTTTGTCACTGATAGTCAGACTCATACTGTTCTTCCATTGCATGAAGATAAGACTCCCAACTATTTTCCCCAAGCTCTATTCTCCTGCTGTTCTTCCTCCCCTAAAGGATGCTTTCACTTCCCATTCTCATACCAACATGAGACATGTGGGAAAGTTTTCCTTCCTCTCTTTCTCCTTTAGTACTTTCAGTTCCAGGCAATTCTAACATTTCCTTTGAAATATGTCTCTTCTATTTTGAGTACTTCAATTACACATCCCTAAACAGCCTATTATTATTCATACAAATGTAACTAGTTATATATTGTAAGGATTCTTGCTCATCACTATTTTTTTTCCTTTTTATCCTCCATCCATCCTAAAGCCCTTATACAGATTCATTTATTGTTTGATTAGATCCTTTATTAATATTTTTTTCTCTGATGGAAGATGTAGGTGACCTGTCCTTGGAATCTCTGCATATCCTCAAATATACTTCTTTCACTCTGACAGGGGAACAAAGTCTTGCTATAGGGTTCTTGGTATGCACTATTTTTTTCTCCAGTGATCTTCACATGATTCACCACACTCCTCTCTGCTTCAAGTGTTATAGAAGAGACAGTTGATTGCCCCATGATCCTTCTTCCTCTGTCTGTAACTTGTACTTTCTTTCTGGATGATTGTAAATTTTTTTTAATCCTTAGACTCCAAGAATTTGCTAAACTCTGACTCATTTGTCTTGCCCAGAACTTGCCAAAACTTTCCAATCAGCAGTCTAGGGCCTTTTTTTAGCTTGGGAAATGTATTTTCTACTACTGAAATATTATCTCTCTCTTTTCCATCTACTTAATTTGTGTGCAGATCTTGTCTTTTGGCTCCAGATAGGTTTTTTTGTGTTCTACTGGAATCTTTACATCCTAATGTTCTTATTATTTTAAAGTTATTATTGTTCTTTAGTGGCTTGTTTTTATGCAAGTCTCTTTCCTAAGAGTGTTGCTGGGCTCCTTAGGTTTTTGGTTTGTTTTTTTTTTTAGATTTTATTTATTCATTCATGAGAGACACACACACAGAGAGAGAGGCAGAGGCAGAGGGAGAAGCAGGCTCCATGCCAGGAGCCCGACGCGGGGACTCAATCCCAGGACTCCAGGATCGTGCCCCGGGCCAAAGGCAGGCGCTAAACTGCTGAGCCACTCAGGAATCCCCTCCTTAGGTATTAATAGTAGTTTCTTTTGACTGCTTTTGGGGTCAGTATCAATCACTGAGGTGCTTTAAGAGGGAGCAGATCCACAAGCGGTGGGCAGTATTCACCTAGGCAAGATGCCAGAAGGAATACTTTCATTCCCCACTTTATCATGTTGTCAAGTCTTAGGAATAGAGATAGAACACAGTCACCTGTACAATTCCCCTCCCTCTCATCCAGCTGGGTCTCTTTGCTAGGATACCTACTGGTACCCAGATACTGGGGCCGCCTTCTGATCTTAGAAGGGGCAGTCTGGAATCTAGGTGCTTACATGTACAGATTTAAGAAAACAATACAGGTCTCATTCAAGAAGTTATCTCAGAGTGATGGCACTGTTGCAAGCAAGATGGCAGAGTAGAAAGACCTTCTTCCTCTATAAATATATTGATTCAACAATTCATAGAAAGTTCCTTTTGTGAGAAATTCAGAAACTAATTTAAAGGTTTTTGCACCCCAGGCAAACATGAAACTGGGCTCATTGAAGCCAGGAGGAAAATTCAGAACACCCTTTTGCCAGAATTCCTACTCCTAGCACAGCACTGGATGATCAGGAAGAGATTCTCCAGGTACAGGTTTTCAAAGGGGAGAGAAAGAGTTAGTTTATGCATCTAGTGGCCCAATTTTTTCAAAAGGGCTCCTCCCAGAGAACTGGCTTCTGTCTTGCCTGCCTTGGCACTCTTATGGGTCCAACAGTCTAGCCACCCAGGGGAGAACAGAGACAGTGACTTGGATTGGTAAATGCCATGACTCTGCTCAACACAGAGAAAATGGGAAACACCACAGCTGCCTTCTTCTCCCTGGTGAGGGAAGGAGTTGGTCCAGGCTTCCAACATCACAACTTTTCTGGGAGCTTCTCAAAAGACTTGCCTGTCTTGGAAGGCTGATATGACCTGAAATATTGTAGCTGCCTGGGGGCTAATGAGAACAGAAACAGAGATTTAGATTGGCAGTCACCATAGTACCCCTTCCTGATTCAACACAGAGCAAGCAGAGAGAGAGAGAGAGAGATGATAGATAGATACATACAGAGAGAGAGAGAGAGATAAGTAACTGTTCCCAGATTCTCCCTAGGGAAGGAAAAGTTAGAGTGTCCAATGATACAACTTTTCTGAGTACCATCTAAGGAACTGGCTTCAATTTCACTGGCTTAAATTTGTCACTTCAATTTCACTTGTCCCAGCATACTCTAGACATCTGGGATCGGCAAAGAATATAGAAAGTGGGTTGGTGTAATACAAAAGATTGAGGAGCCCCTAGAATCTCTGTCCAGGCTGATTGATGGAGGTCTTCTCCTGTATACAGCCAGTCTGTGAAGACTATGAGAGATGGCTGTTTTGTCTAATGTACAGACACCAACACAGAGTCCAGGAAAATGAAGAACCATGCAAAGATAACACAAAAATCTTCACAAAACAACCCTAATGAAATAGAGTTATATGATATACTTGACAGAAAATTCAAAATAACTGTCATAAAGATGCACACTGAGGCCAAGAAAACATGAATGAAGTGATAATTTCAAAAAAGAAATATAAAAAGGGGGTAATAGAAATCATGGAACTGAAGAATACAATAGCTAACCTTAAAAATTCACTAGAGGTGGTTCAATAACAGGCTAGATCAAGCAGAATAAAGGATCAGTGAATTTAAAGATAAGTCATTGAAAATAATTCGGTCAAAAGAGCAAAAAGGAAAAAAAAAAAAGAATGAAACAGTGTAGAAACCTTAAAGGACTTATGAGACATCACCAAGCAGGCCAACATACACACTGTAGGAATTCCAGAAGGATAAAAGAGAGAAAGCACCAAAAAGCTTATTCAAGAAATAATGGCTGAACATTTCTCCCTGACTCTGGGCAAGGAAATGGACAGCCAAATCCAAGAGGCAAAAAAAAAATATATATATGAAAAAAAAGATGAAGCAGAAAAATTCACACTGAGACACATTGTAATCAAATTGTCAGAATTCAAAGGCAAAAAGAATTTTGAAAGCAGCAAGAGTAAAGTAAATTGTCATATACAAGGGAACCATCATAAGACTATCAGCAATTTCTCAGCAGAAACCTTGCAGGCCAGATGGGAATGGTAGGATAAATTCTAAGTGCTCAAAGGAAAAAGCTGCCAACCAAGCATACTATACTGGCAAAACTGCCCTTCCAAAATGATGGAGAGATAAAGACTTTCAAAAGGTAAAGGGAGTTCATCACCATTAGAGTTCCTTAAAAGAAATACTAAAGGAAGTTCTTCAAGTTAAAATGAAAGTGCACCAAACAGCTACATGATAGCATAGTATAAAATGTGTTGGTAAAGGTTAATATAAACACACATACAGAATACTGTGTTACTGTAATGGTACTGGGTAAATTACTTTTAATTCTAGAATTAAACAAAAAGATAAAAGTATTAAAAATAACTAAAAATATCTTAAAAGAGAAACAATATGTTGTGACAACAACAAAATATGTGAGGAGAGAAATTATACTGTAGAGTTTTTATATGTGATTGAACAGCTTAAAATAGACTCTTTTTATGAGCTTAAGAAAGACTTTTAACTATGAGCCCCAAAGAAACCACCAACACCAAAAATACCTATAGAAGTTACATACAAAAAAAAAAAAAAAAAAAGAAAGAAAAAAGAATTTTAAAATTATCAGTACCGGGCAGCCCCAGTGGCTCAGTGGTTTAGCACTGCCATCAGCCCAGGGTGTGATCCTGAAGACCGGGGATCAAGTCCCACGTCGGGCTCCTGCATGGACCCTGCTTCTCCCTCTGCCTTTGTCTCTGCCTCTCTCTTTGTGTGTTTCTCATGAATAAATAAATAAATAAAATCTTTAAAAAATAAATAAAATAAAATAAAATTATCAGTACCAAAAAATCAACAAAACTCAAGACAGTAAAGATAGGAAAAGACAGATAAAAAAATTATAAGATCAACAAAAACAACAAAATGGCAACAGTAAATCCATGTCTACAAATAATTAAATATAAATGGATTAAACTCCCCAATCAAAAGATATAGAGTGGCAAGATAGATAAGAAAATAGAGCCAACAATATACTATTTATGAGAAATGCAATTTAGATGTAAAGACACAGATAGGCTAAAAGTGAAGAGATAGAAAAAGATAGTCCATACATATGGTAACCAAGAGAGAGCAGAGGTGGCTATAGATATACTACACAAAATAAACTTCAAGTCAAAAACTATCACAAGATAAAAGAAGGACATTATATAAAGGATAAAAGGGTCAATTTACTAGGAAGATATAACAATTATAAGTATACATGCATCCAGTATCAGAGCACCTCAACATATAAAGCAAACATTGACAGAACCAAAGGAAGAAATATATAGCAATGCAGTAATGGTAGGAGACTTCAGTACTTCACTTGTAATAATGAAACATAGAATTTGACAAACAGGGATCCCTGGGTGGCGCAGTGGTTTAGCGCCTGCCTTTGGCCCAGGGCGCGATACTGGAGACCCGGGATCGAATCCCACGTCGGGCTCCCGGTGCATGGAGCCTGCTTCTCTCTCTGCCTCTCTCTCTCTCTCTCTCTGCGTGACTATCATAAATAAATAAAAATTTTAAAAAAAGAATTTGACAAACACTGTAGACCAACAAAACATTCTAACCAACAGCAGAAGAACATACATTCTTCTCAAATACACATGGGATTTTTTTCTAGGATATATCACATGTTAAATCACAAAACAAGTCATTATAAATTTAAGAAGATTGAAATCATACCACATATCTTTTCTGAAATGAATCTAGAAATCAATACCAGAAGGAATACTGAGAAATTCAAAGATATGTGGAAATTAAACAACACAGTCTTGAACAAAAATTAGTTCAAAGAAGAAATCAAAAGGAAATTGGAAAATACCTCAGGTCAAACAAATAACAAGACCCATAACACACCAAGATTTATGGGATGTAACAAAAGCAATACTAAGAGGGAAATTTATTGAGATTAAAAAGAAGGAATAAAAAAGAATAAAGATTTTTAATAAACAATTTAACTTTATATCTCAAGGAGCTAGAAAAAGAACAAACTAAGCCAAAAATTAGCAAAAGGAAAGAAACAACAAAGATTGGAGCAGAAATCAATGAAATAGAGAATAGGAAATTAATAATAAAAGAATAAAACTAAGAGTTGGTTCTTTCAAAAGATAAACAAAATTGATTAACCCCTAGATAGACTAAAGAGAAAAGAGAGAAGACTCAAATAAATAAAATCAATAATGGAAGAAGAGTCATTACCACTGATGCCATTGAAATAAAAAGGATTAACAACCTACTATGAACAATCATACAACAACAGATTGGATAGCCTAGAAGAAATCAATACACTTCTAGAAACATACAACCTGGGAAGACAGATTCACAAAGATACAGATAATCTAAATAGACCTGTAGCATGCAGGTTGAATCAGTAATCAAAAACCTCCTAATAAACCAAAGCCCAACACCAGATGGCTTCACTGGTGAATTCTACCAAAAAATTTAAAGAATTGAATGCCAATCCTCAAATTTTTACAAGAGATTGGAAAGAAAGGAACACTTTCACACTCATTTTATGAGGCCAGCAGAACCCTGACACCAAAAGCAGACAAAGACACCACATACCAAAAAAAAAAAAAAAAAAAGGAAACTGCAGTCCAGTATCCCTGGTGAATGTAGATGCAAAAATTCTCAGTGAAATACTAGCAAATTGAATCCAACAGCACGTTAAAAGGATCATATACCAAAACCAAGTGGAATTTATCCCTGGGATGCAAGGATAGTTCAACATATAAAAATCGATTGATGGGATACATCATATTAACAGGATAAAGGCTAAAAATCACATGATTGTCTCTAGATGCAAAAAAAAAAATTTTAAGATTTTATTTATTCATGAAATACACAGAGAGAGAGAGAGAGAGAGAGAGAGAGAGAGGCAGAAACACAGGCAGAGGGAGAAGCAGGCTCCTTGCAAGGAGCCCGATGTAGGACTCAATCCCAGATCCTGGGATCACACCCTGAGTTGAAGGCAGATACTCAATCTCTGAGCCACCCAGGCATCCCACAAAAATGTTTTTAATAAAATTCAACACCATTTCATGATAAAGACTCTCACCAAACTAGGAATAAAAGGAAATGGACTCTCAGTGCCCCTCACCTAGGCACTTGATGAGATGAGCACTGGGTGCTATACTATATGTTGGGAAATTGAACTTCAATAAAAATATATATATATATTTTTTTAAAAAAGAATATTGACTCAATGTAATAAAGGCTGTATGTGGAAAGCCCACAGCTAATATCATACTGAATGGTTAAAGTGAGCAAGGCAAGGATGCTCACTTTTCACCTTGAGCAAGGCAAGGACGCTCACTTTCACCACTTCCATTCAACATGGCATTGGAAGTACTAGCTAGAGCAAATAGGTAAGAAAAATAAATATAAGGTATCTAAATCAGAAAAAAAGGAAGTTGGAGTTGTTTGCAGACAATATGATCTTATATATATAAAATACAGAAGACTCCATGAAGAACTGTTAGAATGATAAAATGACTCAGTAAAGTTGCAAGATACAAAATCAACATATGAAAATCAGTTGCATTTCTATACACTAACAACAGACTTTCTGAAAAAGAAAAAGTAAAACAATTTCATTTACAATGTGCCAAAGAGAATAAAGTGCTTGGGAATAAACTGAATTAAGGAAGTAAAAGATTTCTATACTGAAAACTACAAAACACTGTTGAAAGAAATAGAAGAAAATACAAGCAGAAAGAGACATCTCAAGGTTATGGATTTGAAGACTTAATATTGTTGAAAATGTCCATACTATCCAAAGTCATCTACAGATTGAAAGCAATCTCTATTAAAATCTTTATGATGGTGTTTACAGAAATAGAAAAAACAATTCTAAAATTCATATAGAACAACAAAAAGAATAGCAAGGTCAACCTTGAGAAAGAAGAACCAAGCTGTAGTCACTTTTCTGATTTCAACATATATTGCAAAGCTACAATAATCAAACCATCATGGTACTGGCATAAAGACATATAGGCAAATGGAACAAAATAGAGAATCCAGAAATAAATCTATGCATATATGATTTACTGATCTTTTGACAAATGTACCAAGAATGTACCAATGAGAAAAGGATAATCTCTTCAACAGTGTTGAGAAAAACTGGGTGTAAATGTGCAGAGTGATTAAACTGGATTCCTATCTTAAGCTATACACAAAAATAAACTCCAAATGATTAAAGACTTAAATGTAAGACCTGAAACTGTAAAATTCCTAGAAGAAACAGTGAAAAAGCTTCATGGCAGTGGTCTTTGTAATAATCATGGATCTGACACAAAAGCACAGGCAGCAAAAGCAAAAATAGAGAAGTGGGGGAAAAAGTAGACAAGTGGGACTACATCAAACTAAAACACTTCTGCACAGCAAAAGAAACAATCAACAGTGAAAAGGCAACATGTGAAAAGGGAAAAATATTTTCAAACCATATATCTGATAAGGGGTTAATCTCCAAAATATATAAGGAACCTCTACAACTGGTACCAAAAAACCCAAATACCCTAATGACCCAATTTAAAAATCGGCTAAGTACTTGAGTAGATATTTTCCCAAAGAAGACATATAAATAGCTAATAGGTATATGAAAAAATTCTCAACATCACTAATCATCAGGGAAATGCAAATCAAAACCACAATGAGTTCTCATCCTCACATCTGTCAAGATGGCTATTGTCAAGAAAAAAAAAAAGACAAGTGTTGTTGAGGATGTAGAGAAATTGGACACTATTGGTGGAACTGTAAAATGGTGCAGCTGCTATGGAAAAGTATGAAGCTTCCTCAAAAAATTAAAAATAGAGCTATCATACGATCCAGTAATCCCACTCTGGGTATTTATCTAAAAGACTTGAAATCAGAATATTGAAGAGATATCTGCATTCCAGTATTCATTACATCACTATTCACATTAACCAAAATGTGGAAACAACTTAAATATTCTTTGATGGGTGGAGAAAGAAACTATGGCATATACATACATAGAATATTATTCAACCTTAAAAAAGAAATTCTGCAATATGAAACAACATGGATGAGCTTTGAGGGCATTATGCTAAATGAAGTAAGACGGTCAGAGAAAGATAAATACCACATGATTTCAGTAAATGAGGTATCTAAAATAGTCAAATTTGTAGAATGAAAGACTGGAATTAGTGGTTGTCAGGAACCGGGGTAAGGGGAAAAGGTGGAGTTGCTAATCAAAAGACCTAATGTTTTAATTAAGAAAGATGAGTAAGTTTTAGAGATCTATAGTACAATATTGTACCTACAGTCAACAGTACTATATCATATAACTAAAAAGTTTGCCAAGAAGGTAGATCTCATGTAAGTGTTCTTACCACAATAAAATAAATTTTTTGAAGAGACAAAGTAAAATGACATACAAGAATAATTCATTCCTAATAACTTTGTGAGACTGTAAAACAAAAGAAGAGAGAGGGAAGGAAGGGAGGGAGGGAAGGAAAAGGGAAAAAGGAAGGAAGGAAAGGATAGGTAAGATATAGCCTAATATCACAGTTATGCACATCTCTTAAAAAAAAAAAAAAAGAAGAAAAAGAAGTCATCTTGGTTCAGGGTCTATAGTCTGACCTGTGTTCCCCCTGGCTGGGGACAATCCTCCAGGCCCCTGGTTCTGCAGATGGAGTGCCATCTCCCCAGACTTGGTATTGGCAGGAATCCCTTTTGTTCCCTTTCACTTGGACTTTGGAGAGGTGAGGCATATCTAATCTTGCTTTTCACTCTGGCTTCTGAACCCCAAGGAGGAAAAGTCTTGGTTTCTCAGGCCCCAAATTTACCTTTTGTTCAGGTTCCATATTCATCTCTGAGATTCAGGGATGACAGTTCCCCTATTTGGTCTCCAGGAAATCGTCTGACATCATTGCTCTCCCTGAACCCTCCATAAATTGCTAGACTGGGGACTGGCTTTCTCTCTCTTGCATAGTTTACATATTCTAACAATCAGGGCTTGCTCCGCCTTTGTTTTAGAATCTTGGAGCCAGGGGCCGCTCTAAGCCCTTTTCCATTTCATCAGTTTGAATCCTTTCCCTGCCCTATTTTTCCACTTCCTGTCCATCATCTTGAGCATTCCTGACTGGCCCAAGATTTGAGTCGAGAAGGTTCCCACTTTCGATGAATGCTGGTGAGGTTTCAACAGTATGATCTTGAGTGAGTTGCTTAACCTTTGTGAGCCTTGCTTTCTCGTCTGTGAAATGATTATAAGACCTGCCCTGCTCACTTCACAAGCTGATTATGGGGCTCAGATGACATGAGAAAGTACTTTGAAAACTGAAGTGCCCTACACATGTAAAACTTTGTTTTGTCCTTTCAAAAACAGTGGTTCAAGTTTCTTAAGTGGAGCTTTGAAGTATTAAGTTACTTCCATGGATCTAACCATGTCAAAGCTACTAGTAGAGCTTTTCTTCATATTTTCATTCAGTTTCTAAAAACAATCACTTTTTTATGTCCTGAAAGGCCATAACTGTAAGTGAAAAAGAAGGCTTCTATCCACTGTGATATGATTACAATTTAAGGTTTGCTAATACTGGAATTGCAGACCTGTCTTTAACATTGATCAGGTGGTTGATATGATAGATGTGGAGATGTGCCCCACTTTCCCTTTCAAGGAAGGACTTGCTGCCCAGCTGCAGGGAATGAGGTAAGGGTATACCTCAGCTTTGAGAGCCACCTGGCCCAAGGCCACACTCTTCCTCAGGTAGCCCACATCTGCCCTGTGACTAGGTGAGAGGGGGGCGAATGCCAAGTCTATTCTGGCTTGACAAGGGACACTCCAATAGCTAATACTCGATTCAGAGTTCCCCATAGGGTTGGCTGAGACTTTGCAAGACTACATTGAGTTGGACTTCTTCCTCTACCCAATTCTGCTTCCTCTATTTCCTTCACAGATGCTGATCCCTAAAAAACATCTTGCACCCCAAATTCCATCTCAGCATCTGTTCCAGAGAACTCAATCTGTGATAATTGGCTAAGATGCACTGGGGAAGGCAGGATGGATGGGGTGGGGAGGGGCATCTTTATCGCAAGCAAAGCAAATAAAGTACAGAAAAGGTAGAGGGAGAATTTGAAATAGCCCTACTCTACAACTTTGGACAACTCCATGTCTAACAATGATTGAGTGACTCTCAGATCTACACTTATGATAGGTGGAAAGCTGTTGTTACTTGCCTAACTTACTTAGACCAAAATCTCAGAAGGGAAGCAACATCTATCTTATTCCCAATGCTAGAGATGACTTGATTTGATGATCTCACCTTGAAGTATCAAAAAATGCAAATATGTGCTGGTTGTCAGACAAAAACTCCAGCTAGTATCAAGATTAGCCAAATCATCTAAATGTTAGTCATGGTTCTATTTTTCAACTACCTTTAAATGTGCAATGAAAGAGAAAATACCATTTTCTAGAACTCAGTGTATTCTTATTTCATTTAGAAAGATGGATTTGAAAGCTGAGATTTAGCCAAGTAGAGATCAGAGATAGTTTCTGTAGTGACAGAAGCCACTGCAAATCCTAGCAATAAAAGGTGATCTTTGAAAATGAAAATCTGTCATTCATCAACCCAATCTCCCACCTCAACACACACACTTAAAACCCTTAACTAACTTCCCATTGCTCTTACAATAAAGACCTGAGTCCTACAAAGTCCCACCCACAGAGTCTGGCCCCTAACTCAGTCTGCAGGTTCATTTCATTCCCTTTTTCTCCTTGCTCCCTATGGTCTTTATGCTATAACCACATTGGCCTTCTTATGGTTCCTCAAATAATCCATGGTGCCTCCTGCCATAAGATCCCACACGTGCTGTCCTCTCTGACTACAACTCTCCCACCCACCCCTCCACTTAGTTAACTACTGCTGGTCTTCAGATTCCAGCTCAAACACCACTCTTCTTCAGGGAGACCTTCCCTGACCCCATACCCCACATCTAGGATAGATTCCTCAGTGATATGATCTCACAGAATAGCACTCCTTTCCTTCAGATCATCTATCTCACTGTCTCATTTAGAATTATACTCTCACACAATTACTGGGCTAATTCCATCTCTCCACTTAGACCATGGGCTTCAGGAAGGCAGGAATGGTGTCTGGTTTTGCTCTCCATCCTATTCCTTTCTCCTAGCGCAGTTCCTGACAGATAGTAAACACCCAATTTGTTGAATAAATAGATAAATGAATGAGTGTATGAACAAAGAAAAGAAATCTCTGACTTTTTTTTGTTTGGGGAGCTTGAAGTTTCATGAGGTTAAAACGTAGAAATGTTGAGTTAAAAACCCAGCGTGGTTGGGTGGAAGATATATTTGGTGGCAACTATTACAGAGATTTTCTCCCTAACCCCTGGCAAGGAGAAAGGATGGGGATGGGGAGGGAGGACAGCACCATCAGAACAAGCATACCTGCCAACCTCATTACAGAAAATGACAATACCCAAGATCAGGCCTGAGAGTAAATGAAAATTATTCACTTCACAGTCAGGAGGAAATGCTGTGAAATTAAAGTTGGAGTATATTCTTGAATTGGATGTTTTTCTCCAGGACCCTAAAGTTTACTAGCTGGAATCATTTTTTCGGAACCATTCCATTTAACCTTTGAAAATGAAGCATCTGTCTTTTAATGGAAAAGCTACTTCTCATTGTAAAGATAGCACGCAATGTTCTTGGCTTCCTTGTTATCCAGAAAAGGAAAGTCAGATATCTCCCTGTGTCCTCACTATATCTTGAACCCCTATGTCAACAAAATAGTCCAGATTAATAGCTAACTTTTTTTTAGAATTACTTATTACTAAAAGTACCAGCCCATCCTGAGAAACACCAGGTAGAGCAGTCTACACAGATGTATCTGCCCCTCAAGGAGTCATGGGAGGATTAGGAAGCCAGAGATGGAAGGGCCCCAAATAACCAATCTCAAAGCCACTGTATACAGAAAAGAGGCCAAGTTTACCATCCATTGAACACTTTTTTCCTCAAAAAGCATTTAAAAAAGTGTAATTAGCTAATCAATTTATTAATCTAATATTCCTACTTGGTATAAGCCCCTGCTGTGTCACAATGGAGAGTGGTCCCTTTCCTAAGCATACTATACCCCAACACAAGAAGTAACATCTGGAAGAGCTAAGTTGTTGGTCAGCCGCATAAGGCACAACATGGGTATTGGCAAGTTCAGACAGCCCATAGCCAATAGCACTAATGACCACTGAGCATTTACTATATACCAGGTAGTACTCTACATGTAGTTTCTCATTAAATCCTCACATCTATGAGATAGACATGATTACACTCTCCTTAGAAAAAGCTGAGTAACACACCTAAGGCTGCAAGTTTAGAAAGCAGTTTCAAGCTTAGTTCTATCTGCTTCCAAAGCTCATGCCTATAGCCTCTGAGTCTGCCAGGGCTTGCAGACTTCAGGGAGAGGGAGAATTGAGTGTGGTATGGAAGGCAAGGCTTGATGAAGGACAGGGTTCTGAGATAGGCCAGAAACAGGCACAACTCTGAGATAGGACAGAGAAGGAGGAGAGTCAATGCATGGAGCTGTGGTGGAGCAAGGCTGTAGGGAGAAGACATCGAAGAAAGGGGAAAGAGAACAGAGCAAGGCCGGTTGCTTGGATACGGCCATGTTGGGGAGAGGAGTGAGGACACCGGCCTTGTATGCCGTAACAACTTGCCCCCCCTTCTCCTTTTCAATAAAATATTATATTCCTACACAGAAAGACTTGGAGAGGGAACTAGAAGAAGTGTTGAGTGGAAGAGGAATCTTGCCTTTCCTTTGATCTCTTTCTGCCTCTCTGCTCTGAGTGCAGCATCCCAGGCATTCCACCTATCCAGCCCAAAGTCAATGCTACAAACCTTTTAAGTCCTACATCCCAGGAAGGGTAGCATCTTTGCCTGAGGTTGTCAGATAAAGCTTGGCTGACTCCAAATGGAACTGGAACTCCACTCCTTCTACTGACTGTGGAGTCTGAACCAGAGGGGTGGGGGCAAGTGTGTCAGGCTACAGTTAGTTACTCTCCCAACCCCTGGACAGGCAGCCTTCCAAGGAAGGTAGTTCCAGTTTGGTAGCACAAGCAGAGTTTCATGCTTAAGCCTTACTACCGCTAGGTACACATCATGTTACATAGACATATATTTACTGTACAGTCTTTTATTCATTCATTTGTTTGTTCACTCGTTCAAGAGGTAAATTACTGAATGGTCATTTCAAGTCAGGGACTTGTGCTAGGTATTGAGGGAGATTAGGTCAAACAATATGCTTGTATATAGCTCCTAACCTCAGGAGCTTAATACTCTGTTATTGCTGGTGGGCACTGATGACATGATCAGGAAATAGTAATTATAATGAATGCCAGGATAAAGAGAAGCTTAGGAAGCTCCGTGGGACTCCAATTGCTCACACTGCAAGCTGCTTGCCTTGTTCATTTCTGTACCTCACATGTCCATCACTATGCCTGACACACAGCAGGTGCTCAGTAAATTTTCAGTGAATTAAATGAAGATCTTACTGAGCCTGACTCCTAGCTCTGTCTCTCTGTGACTTCTCTCCATTAGTTTAAGCCTGGCATCCTAAGCCTGGATGACATAAGGAAACATGGCATTCTTCAAATAGATCACAATACGTTAGAATTGGGAGAAACTTGACAAATCTGTCCGTATCGCTTCCATTTCCTCCTAGACATCCTGTCCCCATAGTTGAGGTTCTTCAGGAACCACTTGAAACTGCATGCTTTCCTAATTCCTCCTCATTCTGAATGCTCTCCTAAGAATATGCAAGTTGGTCAATGTCCCAATTAAAACTCAGGAGTCCAGACCTTGACCCAGAACCATGACAGCTCCAGCTGGCTTGATGGCAGGGGGCCACCTCCTCCTCTGAAATAATGGGCGGTGGAAACCGTGATCTTGGCTCCTGATTAGGGTCTTCCAACACCATGAGGGTCTCCTAGGGGCCTTGGGGCCCCAGGGAGGCAGAGCCATTCTGGGGAGAGATGAAGAACTGAGTGGAGAGGTCCTGTGAGGAGGCTGAAAATTGACTCCGCCTTTGGGGGATAGTGATCCTTGAGGTACAGGCACCTGAGCTGACAGAAAAGAGAGGGTGTTGTGAAGGAGTAAGTAGGAGGCATGAGTCAACTGCCCCCTCAAGCAAGGAAGGCTAGGTAAGATCCAGAAAGGGCCTGGCCAGAGTCCTAACTCTTCAGCCAGAAAGCACCTCAGAGTCAGTTCAGAGTGGTCTTGGGACATGCTCAAAGCCCTTCAACTGGTAGCAGAACGGGGTTAGAATCAGGGCTCTTGATTTCTACCCTTGAGTTTTCTCCCCCGCCTCACCCCGATGCCTCCTAGGTATGGGTCTCATGGGAGAGTTCTTGGCCTGTCACGTTTTAGGAAATCTCCCTTCAAAAAGGACTCCTGCAGGACAAAGCTATTCTGGTTCTATGGGTGGCCTTTTTAACCCTCCAATGCCAACCGCCTCCCTGTCTCTATCCATCCCCCTCCCCGGAAATATCTCATGGGGTTTTCAGTGGCCACGGGATGGGCAGCCTGGGCCCCCACCCAGCAGCAAACCTTGGGGCAGCGGGCATATGTCTTGGCATCTGGGCCTGCTGATCCTTTCCTCCGGAGAGGTCAGTGTGGGGGAGAACGGCGTGGAATCCAGGGACTTCTCAGCCTTGAGAATTCCCGCTCTCCGCCTCAGTCGGCCGCTCCCTCTGCCCGCCTGGGCCACAGCAGTGCCCACGCGCAGGGCAGGGAGAAAAGGAGGGGACCTGGGTTTGCGGGTGTCTTGGCCCGGCACCAGGAGCCAAGCACGGCCCACCCCTCTGGCCCCCGCCCTCCGCTCTCGCTCCCCTTCCCGCCACCCCGCCACCCCCACCGCCTGTCCCTCCGGGCTGCTCGGGCGCCGCCACCGCTGTCCCCAACGCGTCCCGCCAGCCGGGGCAGAGGGCAGCGTGACTCACGGCGCTGCCACCAGCCCACGGCCTGCCCGCGAGTATAAAGGCCGCCGGGCGGCGGGCGGCGAGCCGTGCCCGGGCCGAGGCGCGCAGAGCATGGCCGGGGGCGCGGAGCGAGGCCGCGGGGGCGCCGGCTGCGGGCTGCGGGGCGCGCTGGCGGCCGTGGCGCTGCTGGCGGCGCTCAATGCCGCGGGCACGGTGTTCGCGCTGTGCCAGTGGCGCGGGCTGAGCGCGGCGGTGCGGGCGCTGGAGGCCCAGCGGGGCCGCGAGCAGCGCGAGGACAGCGCCCTGCGCTCCTTCCTGGCCGAGCTGAGCCGCGCGCCGCCCCCGCCGCCCCCGCCGCCCCCGCCGCCCCCGGACCCCGCCGGCGCCGCGCGCAACAAGCGCAGCCACGGCGGGGAGCCCGCGCCGCACCTCCGCGCGGAGAGCCACGACATGCTGATGATGATGACCTACTCCATGGTGCCGGTAGGCGGGGGCTCGGCTCCCCGTGGCGCCTCCGCCGGGGTGGGCGGCGGGCAGGGCGGGGAGAGAGGCCCCGACGGCCCGCGCTCGCCCGGCCGGACGGCGAGCTGCCGGGAGGGAGGCCCGGCGGCGGCTGGCACCCGGGCTGGCACCCGGGCTGGCACCCGGGCAGGCACCTGAGCCCGCAGAGGTCCGTGCGACGGGGGAGGGGTGAAGGGCTGTCTTCCCCCTCGGGCATCTTTGGGTCTGCAGGTGAATGCAGGTGAGCCCGCGTCGGCGGCGTCCTTGGCAGTCTACTTGCCCCCCTCACTTCGGATGAGAGCGCTCACAGCCTGGCGTGAAGGAGCCTCGCGGCTCCGGGCCCCGCGGAGAGAGCGCATTTCGGAGAGCCCAGAGCTCTGCAACAGAAGGAGTCTTCCCCTGGCTTGTCCAGGGGTCTGGCCTCGCACCTGGCCTCCGACCATCCTCGTGAGGTTGGGTGAAGCGAAAACAGCCCAAATCTTACCAGTCACCTGGAATCTTGGTGCTGCTGGTAAAGTTGCTCTTGGGTCTTAAAGCGGTTTCCAGATGGAAGAGATCAAAATAGAGAAATTTTCTTGAAATCCACTGAGGAAGCCCACGTTCTCCTACGGGCTCCAGCGGGTCTATGGAACCCCAGAGATTACCCCAGGTGTGCACTCAGGGGGCGTGGAGCGAGGGAGAATCCCTAGCTTTTCATTAGATTTTCTTTAGAATTGCACTCCCCCAAAACAGGTTTAAGAAACTCTGCTCCAAGTCTTTAGAGTAAAGCCTCAAAAATCTTTTTTTTTTTTACAGTTCAAAGTTTGCTTTTGCAGATTTTTAACTCCATAATTATCTAACAATTGCATTTAGATCACCTTGCAGGTCCCCATTCCATTCATTACCCATTTCAACCACAATGGTCTTATTTCATTTTATCATGACAAAGATTTCAATTCTGTCACCCCCAAGTCAACTGTGAGCTGTACTTCGGAATCCTAGGTATTCTGAAGATAAACTCACTTAAAGCTTCTGTATCATAGAAGCTTTTAAATATCTTATATGAGCTGAAATGCTTTTACAACTACATCATGGAAATGCGGCATACTGCAAATACATCTTTTCAGAGAGATCAAATTGTCTATTCCTGGCTTCATTTTTTTTTTTTTTTTTTTACTTGTGTCATCATTTAAAAATCAGGGACCAAGCAAAGAATTTTCAAAAGACCTCTGTAGGGGCACCTGAGTGGCTCAGTTAGTTTAAACGTCTGCCTTAGGCTCAGGTCATGAACCCAGAGTTCTGGGATTGAGCCCCAGTTGAGCCTGCTTCTCCCGTCTCAGTCTCCCCCTGCTTGCACTCTCTCACTCTGTGTCAAATAAATAAATAAAATCTTAAAAGAAAAAAAAAGACTTTTGTAAAATGAAGAAATCTCCTTTCAGGGAATTTATTCTTTCGCTTGGCTCTCTACCATGCATTTTGAGGGTTTTTTGAAACCCTTCAGGAAGGATGCATCTGAGCATCAACATCTTATATTTTTAATCCTGCTTTTAAGGTAGAAGCCTGTGTATTGCAGTCTGTTCAGTCACTAACCCAAGAGAACAGAGAGACCCATTTCTGTGTCAGTCTGAAAGCTGGATTTAACTATCACCACCTGCTCTGTTATAGATCAGAGAGCAGAAACATCACATTTGTCAGGCCGAGAAGGGTTCATAGATTATCACCAACTCACCCCCCATTTCTAATGGATATGCTTTCACCTTATAGCATCATTGAGGGAATTTCCATGCAGATGAGGATAAAGTAGCTGTCATATTGCCGGCTTCCCCATTGGGAGTAGTTCTCAAGCAGTAGGCTAGGGGGTCACCTGGAAGCACATTGAAATGCAGATTCCGTGGTCCCACTGTCACACTTACAAAGTGATCATCTCCAGAATTGTCTTCCTTAAGAAGTCGCCTGATCCCCATTCCCCCACCTTCCCACCCCCTTGGTGAGCTTGATACAAGCGATCCAGGTGCCACTTTGAGAAATTGCTGTAGATCACTGCTTCTCTAATATGTATACGAATATCTTGATGGTCTTGTTCAAATGCAGATTCTGACTCAGAAGGTCTAATTTCAGGCTGGAGATCCCACATACCGGTGCTGCTGGTTTGAGGACCACAATCTGAATAGCATGGTTCAAGAGCAGTAGTTGCACATTGAAATCACATGGGGGCTCTAACAGGACTGTATGTATATCCCACCACCAGAGACTGAATTCACTGTTAGAGGTGCGGTCTGGCATGCCTGGACGTTGGCATGCCTTCTTGCTGACAGTGAGCAGCATGAAGCATCTTACTCCCACCAGGTCTCTTTTGAGGCCTCTGCTTAAAGCAGAGGAGCCCATTTTATTGCTGAAACGTTTTTACTTTATTCTAGCAATATTCTCACTCATCTTTGCAAAATTTTCTCCATTTTTCTCAGAATAGAGAATAATTCACACGAGGAAACAGTGTTTTAAAAAACGCTTTTTGGGTGCCTGGGTGGCTCTGTTGGTTAAATGTCTGCCTTGGCTGGAGTGGAGATCTCTGGGTCCTGTGATAGAGCCCCACCTCTGGCTCCCTGCTCATCAGGGAGCCTGCTTCTCTCTCTACCCCTCCCCCCCACTAATGCCCCCCCCTTAAATAAATAAATAAATAAATAAATAAATAAATAAATAAATAATATATTTTTTTAAAGCACCTTCAAGGGCACCTCTAGTAGAAAAGTTGCTAAGAGAACTATTTAGTATACATCATGGAGGTCGGTGTGCACACCTCTTATGGTTGAAGTCACACCTTCCCCTACCCTTTTCTACAGCACCAGTAGGTTTGAATGGGGATGAGATCAGAGGTCCCCCCACTGACAGTCCATGTCTTAGAAATCTAGGAACAAAGAAATATGTTGTAGGCAGACTAATGTCAGCATTTCAGAAAGTCTTCCCAAAGGCTCATTTATCCAAGATGAGCCTCCTCAAGCTTACTGACACTTCAAAGTTCTGTGCTTTGGGCTGAAAGCATATCAGCTCAGCGTGGTAATTCTGGTTAGCACATTCTGCCCAGAAACTGGTTGTTAAAAGGGCAGAGTAAGTAGTCATTACCTAAGAACAGTTAGTTCGGTACAAGCAAAAACATTAAATCCTTGAAAGTAAGTGGATACTTTGGAAAAAAGTAGTAAGGGCCCTGGGTACCCCTGAGCTAGACCAACAATAGGAAGCCATCTGCCAGGAACTCCTGCAGGAGAGGGTGCCTCGGTTTACTCCCCACCCCACCTCACCCCAGTGCCGTCTCACTTCTCTTCCCATCAACTGCTTCTTTGTCCCATTCTTCAGGTCTTATTACACTTACTGATCTTCTGGTAGCCTCGTCATCCTGTCCAAAATCTAGGCCCAAGCTCCCAGTAGGAAAAAGATGTTACTTCTAATGATGTGTGTCTTAAGCTCTGGGTTGATGGGTTGACGATTCACATTTTTTAAAAAATGAAACTCTAAAACTACTAGAGGAAAACATGGGTAAATTCATTTTTAATGTTGGAATGGGGAAATCTGTCTAACAATGTAAATGCCAGAAGCAAAGAGTAAATAAACTTACCTACATTTAAAAAGCACAAAGAACAAACAAACACACATCTCATAAACAAAGGCAAAAGATAAAGCACAAACTGAAAAAAAAACATTTGCAGTTCATATCATAGATACAGGGCTAATCTATATATTACTCCTATAATTTTATAAGAAAAAAAACCCAAGAATTTAATAGGAAAATCAACAGAAATAGGAATCCAATAGGAAAATGGAACATAGTTCTCAGAAAAAGAAATACAAATGTCTCTAGGTAAACATGTGAGAAAAGATGTCTTGGTTAAAAATGCAAATTACACCTGCCCTGAAATATAGTTTTTACCTGTTAGAATGACAAAACTAAAAAATGTGACCATATAGTCTCCTGGGGAAGCTGAAGGAAAATAAACATGCTTTTGCATTGCTGTTTTGGACTGCAAAATGGCACAGCCCACATGGAGGGCTATTTGGCAGTACCTAAAAATATTACAAATACATTTACCCTGTAACCCAGCCATCTCACTTGTGGGAATTTATCCTGCACGATATACTTTATCACCTATGAAATGACATATGCATATATCTGTTGTAGAATATTTGTAAGAGCAAAAGACTACTCACAACCTGTGCTCATTAATACAGAAGTAGTTTAATACATCAACCTATGCACACACTGGAATAGGTAGCTGTAAAATGAGGATGAGGAAGTTCTTTATGTGCTATTATTGGAGTAATCCTTAGGATATATTTTAAGTAAAGAAAGCAAGACAGAAAAAAATATATATTGTATTACCTCGTGTAAGGAAGAAGTGGAAAAATAAGTGACGATGTTAACAAAAGTGCTTTATTAATAAAGGAGGGTGGGGATAAGTTGGGAACGAGCCTCTCACTATATAGCTGTGTGTATATTATTTTGACTTTTGAACCATGTGATTGTGTTAGTCTATCTGTGAGTAAAAAGGCCATGACCACAAGGTTACATGGCTGCTGCCCCCGGCCTGGGGGCCGTAGGGCATAGCAGAGGCTGGCCTAGCCTGAAATTCATGCGCTGTGTCTAAGGGGAGGCTGTCACCGCTTGTTGCTGTACAAGAGCAAGAGCTCAGTGTGCCTGGTCTTTTGATTTTTTTTTTTTTCAAGAGAAGTTAAAAAATCTGACTTTTTATGCAAAATCTCTTGGCTTTGAAATATTGACAAAAATTCCCGCAAAAATGTGTTTAACTGGCTAACTGTGTTGGCCAAACAACACTCGCATTGTTAGGGACCATGTTAGGACTACCAAGCTTAGTTTCCAGCAGTCTCATCTTATAATCATGAGTGGTTTTGAACAAAAATGGCTTTATTTAGCTCCACCACGCCCCCCTCCCCCCATGTCTTTCCCACCCTGGTTCTGCAAGGATACTAGTAACTGTGCCATTGTTATTGTTGGTTGAGTGAGATGGGTTTCTTTGTGTGCTTGGTTTGGTTTGGGTTTGGTTTTGGTTTCTGGCTGTTTCTAAAACTCAACTCCACCTTCAGTGGATGGAGATTTCCCGGCCCTGCTGCTTTTCAAAGGCATATGCTCTAGTTCTGAGGATAGTTCTCAAGGAGGAGAGGCCAGCTGTGTCGAGCTGTATAACGAATTCTTGTAACAAGTGGAGCTTTTTGTGATGACTGCAGTGAGGTACACTTATACGGATCTATACGTTATCTTCTTTATAGGGGGAAGATGACATTACCTATAGTCACAGCTCCTGTTTCCATGGATGCTATACTTCCTTGAAAGCCCTAGATTGGCTGTGTCAGGGTTCACCTCCTTTTCCTACCTCTTGGAGTGAGTCAACTTCCAGAAGATTTAAAAGTTGAGGATTCAGACCAGGAGTCAACAAACTACGCCCTCTAGCCAAATCAAGTCCGCCACTTGATTTTGTTCAGCCCACAAAGTAAAAATGATTTACATTTGTAAAGGGCTGGGGGGAGGGAAATCAAAAGAAGGATAATATTTCGTGACACACAAACATTATGTGTAATTCAAATTTTAGCAATCCTAATAAGGTTTTGTTGGAATACAACTATGCCCGTTCACATATTGCCTGTGACTACTTTCACATGACAACAGCAGAACTGAGTAGTTGAAACATAAACCATATGGCCCACAAAGCCTAAAATATTTTCCTTTTGGCCCTTTACAGAATAAGCTTGCCAACTCCTCATTAGACAGTGGTCCACTGGAGCAGAGGAGATACTAGGAGTTGTTCCTTTGGAGAACCTAAGCAACTAAATCAGGGTTGTTCTAGGATTGGGCTAACCCTTTTTTTGTTTGTTTGTTTGTTTGTTTTGTTAGAGGTTTTTTTTTTTTTTTTAAAAAAAGCTTGAGGGTAAAATTTAGTGGTTTATAGTTGCATATTATACTGTAACACCCAGTGCTCATCACGTACTCCTTAATTCCCATCACCTATTTACACATCCCCCAACCTGCTTCCCCTCCAGCAACTCTCAGTTTGTTTCCTAGAGTTAAGAATGCCTTATCGTTTGCCTCCCTCCCTGTTATTATCTTTTTTTTCCTTCACTTCTCCTGTGTTCATCAGTTTTGTTTCTTAAATTCCACACATGAGTGAAATCATATGGTATTTGCCTTTCTTTGACTGATTCATTTCCCGCAACATAATACTCTTTAGTTCTATCCATGTCATTGCAAATGGCATGATTTCATTCTTTTTGATGGCTGAGTAATATTCCTGTGTGTGTGTGTGTGTGTGTGTACCACATCCTTTTTATTCATTCATCTTTTGATGGACATCTGGACTCTTTCTGTATTTTGGCTATTGTGGACATTGCTACTATAAACATTGGAGTGCATGCACCCCTTCTAATCAGCATTTTTGTATCCTTTGGATAAACACCTGGTAGTGAAATTGCTGGGTTGTAGGGTAGTTCTATTTTTAACTTTTTGAGGAGCTTCCATACTGTTTTCCAGAGTGGCTGCCCCAGGTTGCATTCCCACCAATAGTATAAGAGGGTTTCTCCACATCCTTGACAATGTCTGATGTTTCCTGAGTTGTTAATTTTAGCCATTCTGACAGGGTTTTAAGACATCTTCCAAGGAGACAGAATCTAGGATGGAGCTGACCCAAAGTGCAGTCTCACCCTGGATGGGGGTTGCAGGGCCAAGCTGGTCCTCAGGCCTTTTGCTCCTTCTAGGCCAGCTCCCCAAGTCAAGAGCAGTTATGCTAGGCTCTTAACCACTGTTAATCCCATGTCTAAGCCTTGTTTCAAACCGTATCATTCTCTTCAATTGGAAGGGGGAGTTTTATACCCCATTAGGTCCTATGGACCCTGAAGAGAGATTAGAGGCCTGATGAGAAGAACAAGAAAAGACACAAACCCACATGTCATGCCTGAGAGACATGTTTCCGTGGCCTTTTGCATAGCTGCATGTGCACGTGGGCACTTGGGATGTCACATCTGACACTGTGGTTGGTTTGCCTGTCAGAAGACCTTTCTGAGTGCCAATTAAGGGTGAGAGAGAACTTGAAGCTACATGCCTGCTAAGATTGTGTCTGGTGTTGGTACTGTGAACACATCCATAAACTTAACTCATGATGGCATGTTGAGGAAGACAGGTGAGAGCTAGCTCCTTAGTTACATCCTTGAGACACTTTATCAAAATACATTTTACATACATGCAAATAAAACATTCAATGTAGATATACAGTGGCCATGATTCTCTAAGGATGTATGTGAAAGACAAGTGTGCCGAGACTGAGCATCTGGACCCATGGAAACAGGGCAGTTGTGTTGACATGAGTGGCATTAAGCCATTCGGACCTACTCCCAGATCCTAGAGCTATTAAAAAGCCCTTAGTCTCTTTCTAGCCAAAGCATTAGAGGTAAGAGAAGCAGGAACAAGCCTGCTAAGCTTCTACAACCCAAACAGGATGGACCTTCTGGCACCTAGTCAATTGTCCCCTCTCTCTATGTCCTGCCTTTCCTTCAACCTGTACTGCCTCTATGCCAGCGATAAAAAAGAATTTTTTTCCCTTTGGAACTCAAAGCCACATGCCCCCTGGAACAGTGCCACTCTACTCTGGGGAGACAGCAGAACCCCCAGACCAGCCTGTCATTTACAGGCATTGCCCACTAGACTACAGACTGAGAGATCCTTGGGCAGAGGGCCCTTTCTGGGTGAGTTCCAGAACAACTTCTCAAATCATGAGTCTTCCAATGCCAAGAGATTGTTTATCCCTCCTCCCCCAAATGCCCTTTTCCTAGGATCCTCTCTATGACTGGCCCAGGCTCACCTCCATGTGGTACTCCTGCCACCTTCAGTCATTGTGTGCCTGCCCTAATTTGAGGCACCTGGGATTCCTTTCTCACTCTTAGGTTCCCAGCCAAATTCTCTCTCCCTGATGCTTCCCTGAGTATGTTGTGCTGGTGAGCAGTGTGGACCAAGGGAGTTTGATGAATTCACATCCTGGGCTCACAGATTTGTAGCTGGGCGACCTTGGACAAGTCTTTTAACTTCTCCAAACTTCAGTTTCCTCATCTGCAAGATTGAGATAATAGCGTTCACTTCATAGTGTCCCTAGCAGGCTTAAGGGAAATGTTGGTGAAGTATAGCACCTGATAGAATCAGGTTCCCAGTAACTATTCATTATTACTGTTATGAAGATTTTTCACTATTACTTTATCATTAGCCCTTCTTGCCCCATTATCTCAGCATCTTGTTTCTGGCTTCATTCTTTATTGCCAGTTCCTTCAGAATGCCAGGTTGTCTGTTCCTATGTGCTTCTAACAGCTGCTGCTTGGGGATAGTGTTTGGTCTCTTGACACCAGATTGACATCACACCAGCTTAAATCATCTTGTCATGAAAGCAAAATAGAGTTAGCCTTGATGTGGTAATAGGGCTTCCTGAGCTGGTCAGGATTTCCTGGGCCCCACCCCTTCTACACAGCCACTGATGACAAGGTTTGATGCCCACTGAAAGGGAGTCAGCTTGATCTCCTTTCTCACTGACTTAACTGGTTACTGTTGGTGGCAGTCCTAAAAAATGTTTTGGATGCTTTCATTTGGAAAATTGACAAAATGTGACTGGAAGACAGAGCAAAAACAACTTCTGAGAAAGAAGAACAATTTACTTCTTAGGGGTGGCAGGTTCTCCAGGATATGATTACCTGCGGGGAACTATCAGAACGGGCCTCAGATCTGACAAAACACACTTATCTGGAAAAAAAAAATGTATTTTTTTCTCTACATTCCTCAAACTCACCCCTCCCTGCTCCCATAAAAGAAATCCTTGGCCAAATCTAGTTGACATTCAAGTTTAATTTACATGCATTTTATCTGCAGACTAAAGGTCATATTGTGTGAAATAAGCTGAAGCTTTTAGGTTGTGATTCTGCTACAAAGACAGCATTTTTCAGCCCATCAATTGCTTTTATATAGCTCTTTGGGTTCTAACAGCTCTATATTTTAAGTAGATATAATTTACTTCTAGTTTAACTAAGGTTCAAGCCACAATTTTCTTTACTGAAAGGTAGAGTTAAAATAACAAGGCCAACTAAAGATTGTTCAAAATGCAATTTGTGGAGTTTGTTCTGAATGCAATAGGTAGAGTAACCTTTCATCTGCCATTCAGAAAGTTTCCTGTGCTCAACCAAAGTGCTGGGAACTTTCCAGACCTTGCCTGGGCTGTATGCAAAAACTGTGAAGTATTTGAGAAAAAATTGTAGATAACTATACCCAAGCCAAAATGATGAAGTGCAAGTGCAAAATAATTCCCCAGTTTTTCAGTAACTTAATGGGTGAGTAGTAGAGTCTAGATTTATTTTCACTCAGAGGTGGAAAATGCCCTCCCCTCTAGGCCACACTTGAGGATGTTGGAATCAATCCCTCTGAACAGGGGGACCTTTAGAGAAAAATCCTTTGCAGTGAGCTAGGTGATGAGCATCAGGGCAGTCAAGAAGAGAGAAAATCGATTCTCACTAAAGTGATGAAGGAAGGTTTCATGGAGGAGACAGAACATGAAGTGGGCAGTGTAGAGTTGGTAAGATTTGGGGAGGCAAGGAGAGTGAGTCATCTCAAGGGCAGGTAACAACTTAAACCACGCTCGAGGGACTAGGATAACAATGGTACCAGGCTGGAAGAGCAAGGAATCAAGATCTTCCTGCACTGGGAAGTTTGGGCTAGGGAGAAGGGAGTTCCTTAAATTTACACTTTTGAGAAGTTGAGAAGAATCTGATAGGTAATGAGGAGCATTGTAGATCTTTCATCAGGAAGGAGTCATGGAGAAAATGGTTTCGTAGGACTACTCTGATAGTGTGGTGCAGGACAGGCAGGGGAGAGACCAGAGGCAAGAAGAGAGTTAGGAAGTTATT
This sequence comes from Nyctereutes procyonoides, assembly GCF_905146905.1. Classification (NCBI taxonomy): domain Eukaryota; kingdom Metazoa; phylum Chordata; class Mammalia; order Carnivora; family Canidae; genus Nyctereutes; species Nyctereutes procyonoides. Next base: position 23,532,154 of record NW_026575040.1, on the reverse strand, counting down.
GCCTTAGTCCAGGCAAGAAAGAATTCATGTCTGGTTTAGGTGATGGCATCAGAAATGAAGAAGATGTATATCCTACAAATACCAAGACAGAAGAATGAATTGAACGGCTAACTAATTGGGTATAAGAAAGAGAAAGGAACCATCTGGTCCAGATCCATCCAACACTGAGGAGGGTGAAGGCATCACAGGCAAAATTGAGTAAACACCCAAAGAGGTTAATTTAGAAGTGAATAGGCTAACGGGGCACCTGGGTGGCTCATTCAGTTAAACGTCTGACTCTTGATCATGATCTTGAGGTCATGATCTCAGAGTTATGAGACTGAGCCCTGCATCGGGCTCCACAGTGGGTGTAGAGCCTGCTTGATATTCTTCTCTCTTCCTCTCCCTCTCCCTCTGCCCCTCCCCACCCTCTAAATTTTTTTTTTTAATTTTTAAATGAGGATGCAGAATTTGAGACTGAAAAGAGAGGGGGAAAAAAGAAGGAAGGGAAACTGAAGAAAGAAAGAGCATTTAGGGAAAGGAAAATATCCTCCTTCCCAAAACTCTGTCTTTCCTGTGAGAGAGAGAGGTCTTTACGAGTCTAAAAAGTAAAAGGCAGACCCAAAACCTTTATAGTGAGTGCTAGAATCATACTATGTGTTTACTCCTGGCTCCCTTTAAGGTATGTGGCCTTGGACAGGTCAACTTCTCTGTGCCTCAGTTCTCTCATCCTTAAGAAGGCAAGGTGCCTGGTTGACTCAGTCAGTTAATGTCTGCCTTTGGCTCACATTATGATCCCAGGCTGCTGGGACTGAGCTGGCATCTGGCTCCCTGCTCAGCAGGGAGTCTGTTTTTCCCTCTCCTTCTGCCTGCCACTCCCCTTGCTTGTGTGCTCCCGCTCACTCTCTCTCACTCTCCTCTTTCTCTCTCTGTCACATAAGTAAATAAAATCTTTTAAAGAAACTTTACTTATTTATTCATGAGAGACACACAGAGAGAGAGGCAGAGGCACAGGCAGAGGGAGAAGCAGGTTCCCCACAGGGAGCCCGATGTGGGACTCCATCCCTGGACCCAGGATCACTCCCTGAGCCAAAGGCAGACGCTCAACCACTGAGCTATCCAGGCATCCCAATAAATAAAATCTTAAAAAAAGAAATAGGCGGCAAGAATAGCAGTGTCTACCTTAGGTGTTACCATAAAGATTCAATTCAGGAATCCATGTAAAGTCCTCAGTATGATGCCTACAACTCAGAATGTTAGCTTATTATTATTGATATTTTAGTATTTCTCAAATGCTTCCTTTGTGCTTCAGGGAATTTTGAAACCTTATAATAAAAACAATGCAGATTGAATCAACAGAATTTGCCAGAGAAAGTGCAGATCCCAGATGACTCTAAAGTTTGGAATCTCAGGTGATTGGGGAAACACACAGATCTCTAGAAAGAATGCTGTTTCCTAGATAGTTATTTTTCTGTTTATTGGGTCCAAAAAAGAAAAAATATAGATTTTAGATATTTAGGGAATTTGATTATGAGCATAATTTGCAAATATCTTAATTCATGTCCAATGTGAACTCATGCATTCATTCTTTCAATGACCAAAATGTTTTGGACCCCATAGGAGCAGCATGTTTGTCAGACCAATGGTCCCATCCAGCCAGTGTTCTGAGGCTAACAGCATCGATAATTATTTTGTGGGTAAACATCTCACCCCTAAGGACATCCTCCAAATGTTTTCTGGAGTAACCACTTATAGTTATTCCCTGATACAAGGAGGAGGAAGGAGGGGGCTGAGCAAGGAGTAGGTTGACAAAACATCTTCACAAATGCTTTTGCTTCGTACAAAGAATGCTGCAGGGCAGAGTTTTTGGGTTAAGGGTTTAATTCCACCAACACAGACAAATTACTTGCTATGGTATGTATACTTTTCCAACTATAAGGTAAGGATAAGAATGCTTAGATAAAAATCAGAAATTATCTGAAGATGCTTGTTGAAAGGAACAATGTGAGCACAAAATATTGTTATTAACAGTTGGTGAAAGATTATTCCAACAACACTCAAGCTTCAGAAAACCCTATTAGAAGCCAGCAGGAGACAAGTGATTCTCAGCTCACTTCAAAACACTCATCTTTTCCTTCCCTAACTCCTTCTGCACTTATTTGTCTATATCACACAAACTAAAACTATGTACAGTTTTGGTCTACAATTTGTCACCTCTAGTCACCTTGTCCCTTTAAATACATCTCACCGTTCTTTGCTATGCCTTGAGTGAGGTAGTTGATGAATACTTCATTACTGATGAATTCATCCACAACTCAACAGTGCAAATCTAAAGTAAGGTATCTGTCAGTTTCTGAATTTGGTTTCTTGCCTTGCTAAGAGTTTTGAAGGTGGGTCCTGGAACATTTTTAAAATTCCTTCCTCAGAATTCATGCTACCCACCAAATAAGAGATGGTATCAGGAACTGGTACGACTCAGAGGCCTACTCTGCCTGTCAGAGATTCATTCATTCAGTATGTGGTTACTGAGCACCTACTATGTCCCAGGCACTATTGTGAGTGCATGAGAAACAGCTGGAATAAAGCATACAAATCCCCTTTCTCTTGGACTTTATGTTCTGGAAGGAAAGGACAGGCAAAAACCAAAGCACATAATTACCTACAGTATTAAAAGGTGATAAGTGCTATGGAAAATGATAATCAGGGCAGCCCCGGTGGCTTAGCAGTTTAGCGCCGCCTTCTGCTCAGGGTGTGATCCTGGAGACCGGGGATCGAGTCCCACGTTGGGCTCCCTGCATGGAGCCTACTTCTCCCTCTGCCTGTTTCTCTCTCTCTCTCTCTCTCTCTCTCTCTCTCTGTGTGTGTGTGTGTGTGTATGTGTGTGTGTCTAATAAATAAATAAAAAATCTTTAAAAAAAAACAATAATCAGGGGTAGGGATTAGAGACAGGAAGATGAAGGTGGAATTACAAGTAATGTGGGTGGGGAAGGCCCCATTGAGAAGGTGACTTTTGAGCAGAAACTTGAAGAAAGAGGAAGTAAGCCATGTGGATATCTGGGGAAGGGCCATTCAGACAGAGGGAACAGCAAGTGCAAAGGGCCTGAGGAAGGAGATGGGAGCAGAATGAATGGGAGGGAGAAGCAGATCAGAGAACAGTTTCCATGTTCCTTTGCAGGCAGTTGTAAGGACACTGATCTTTAGGAGGAGCCTTTGGAAGATTTTAGGCAGAAGAGTGGCATGATGTGACCTGCCTTTTCAAAGAAATCACTGTGATTAGACTAGTGTCTGTAGGGGTCAGGGTGAGCAGTGGAAGCAGGGAGGCTTTCTATATAGCTATTGCAACAATTCAGGTGAAAGAAGACAGTGGCTTAGACCAGGGTCTTGGTATGATAAATGGACAGGGTCTAGATATGTCTGATGGTCAAACTGATAGAATTTGCTGACATCCTGATTATAGGTGTGAGGGGGGAAAACAGAGGTTAAATGGCTTCAAGGTTAGTGGCCGAGCAATACAAGATAGAATGGCCCTTAACTAAGACGACAGAACTATAGATGTTTGACTGGAGTATCAGGAGTTTGGCATGGGGCATGTTAACACTGAGATTCTTTTAGATGTTCGAATGAAGAGGTCTTACATTCCAGAGTCTGAGAAGCAGTCCCAGTTGGAAGTGTCCTAGGATATAGTGGAAAAGCTGAATATGAGAATTCTCATTACCTGGACACTGGGAAGCTCTGACCAAGAATCTGTCCACTCCATATTAAACTCAGGGTGGTTTTTAAAAAAATATTTATAAACAACCAAATTAAACCAACTAACTGTATTGCGAGCCCAGAGATTTTTCTCTTACTTTTATAAGCACAGGACCCGGCTTATCAGGTGTTTGCTGATGAATAAATAGGTACTTTAAATCGGTCAGAAGTATTTTAGAAGTTTGAAAGAAGCCTTTAAGCAACTAAGTTATGTGCAAGTTAATATAACAACTTGCTAAGTGCCTGTTCTGGGCAGTGTGGGTGCACACTGTGGGTGATGAGGAAGAACAAGAAAGGAGCCCCTAACATTTATTGGCTAGTGGGAAGGACAAGGCAAATCCTCAAACACTTATGATGCAAAGCAAATGATAATAGAATCCTCAGAGAAGTAAGACTAAAATCCAGTGGGCAGTCAGGAAAGGTTTCAAGAAGGAGGCAGCATTTGAGCCAAGCCTGGAATGATGGGCAGGACTTCACAAGGTAAGTGCTGGCTGGAAGCAAGAAGGCACTTGAACAGCAGGTGGTTTGTTTCAGTTCCAACATGATGTAGGTTGACATAAAAATGACGTCTTTGCCTTCATTGTTGAAAATTATTTTGATTTTCCTTTCAGTACTTTATAGATGTTATCCCACTATCTAACTTGCTTTGTTTCCAGCGAGAAGACTGTTGGCATTCTCATCTTTGTTCCTATATATGGATTGTGTCTTTTTTTTTCCCCTCTGCTACCCCTAAGATTTTCCTTTTAATATATGTTTAGGCAGTTTTATTATGCTATGCCTTAGTGTCATTTCCTTCAGGGTTCCTGTGCTTGGGTTTTGTTGAACTCGTTGAAGATACAGATTTATAGTTTTCTTGAAATCTTGGAAAGTTTTCTACTGTTATTTCTTCAAATATTTTTCTACCTTCTCAAATATTTTTCTACCCTCTTCATCACTCTGCCAGCCAGAGACTCTACACATGTGTTGGGTGACTTGGAGCTGTCCCCACAGCTCATTGATGATCTGTTCACTTTTTAAGTCTTTTTTCTGTGTGCCTTCATTTTGGCTAGCTGATATTGCTGTGTCTTCATATTCACTAATCTTTCTTCTGCAATATCTAATCTGATTTTAGTCCCATTCAGGGCACTTTTCATCCAGACATTGTAATTTTCATTGCCAGAAGTTTGAACCAGGTGTTTTTTAATATTTTTTGTTTCTATTTAACACAGACTCTCTTGCCTTTAGCTCCTTGAACATTTGGAATACAATTAAAATAATTGTTTTATTGTCTTTGTTTACTAATTCCTTCATTTATGTCATTTCTGGGTGAGTTTAAATTGATTTTTTTCTCCTCATTATGGAGGAACTTTCCTTTGTTTTCCTACTTCTTTGCAGGTCTGGTAGTAGTTTGCTATTGGATGCTACACATTGTGAGTTTTACCTTGTTTTGGGTGCTTATAGCTTAACTAGGCTTTTTTTTTTTTTTTTTTTTTTAAATTAAAACCTGAACCAAGATCAAGAGTCAGACATTCAGCTGACTGAGTCACCCAAGTGCCCCAATTAGGCACCCTTTAATTATACCAGGGGGAAGAAAACACATGGCCTTGGGTAACTTCCCAAGTTGACAGGTCAGTGAGGCTTAGAGAGGTTAAGCGCCCTGCTCAAGATCACAGAGCCAGTGAGTAAAAGAAATAGAATTCAGAACAGGTGGAACTGGATCTGACTCCAAAGTCTGTGTTCTTTATGCCACACCTTTCCTATCTTTTCATTTTATTTATAGGGTTTTTTCCCTTTCAAAGGGGATTGAAATTTTTTCATTTCATGTAGTCAAATCTATAAAGTCTTTCATTTATGGGTTCTTCTTTTGCTTTTACACTTAGAGTGTTCTTCCCTATCTGAAGATCTTAAGATCAAATCATCACCTCTATTTTCTCATAATTACATATAGTTTCATTTGGGAGCTATTCCATTACATTTGCATGTATTTAAACTGTACAGAAGTAAGAAGAAACGTTCTTTCCCCTTTAAGAAATACTCAGCCAGAATTAGTCAATAGATTGCTGGATTTGAAAATAGGCCATTCACTACAAAACAAACTTTTAAAGTATGGATAAGGATTTGAGGTTAGTAGCTTGATTTAAGCTGCTACTTTTTTTATGATGGGGGCTGTGGGGAGAGCTGTCTCAGGATAAATAAAAATGTCACATTGTCTCTTGTTTGCATCTGTCTCCCATCTGGTGGTAGAATGATGTGAGCACAGGAGAACGTGTTCTGAGCCTTCTCTGAGAGTGGCCAGGTTTCTGGTTCTGGAGCTGAGTTAGCCTGTTGGTGTGAGCAGTGTTCCTTGCTGCCAGTGACTCTCACCCAGCCTGTCAACAGAAGAAATAGCAAAAGGTCTGGCCGTTCCTGAGGGGCAGCTACTTGAACTCCAGACAGGATAAGACTGAGAACCTGGGGCTTATTGGTGCCTGAGAGGTACCTGGTAAGAGAAGGGAAAGGCTTAAGACCATTCCCTCATAATGGCCAAGGGCAACTTCTGTTTAGTGGGTTAGGGAGCTTATTGATTTGTCTGGCTGTTTTCATAAATCTTACTCCGTTTTAAAGCTAGGAACATTTTAGAGCTAGCAACTAGACTTTAGTCAAATATTTTTATTAAAATAGTATGAATTAATGATTTTTCGAAAAGTAGGACCACCTCATTTATGTTTAAATCATGAAACGATATCTTTAATACCAATACAAACATATAAAGTTGTTTTTATGAGGACTTCATTACTCCTCCCAGAGGCTCCATGGGGTAAGTATTGTTATGGGTCCTATTTTGTCAAGGGTCTGGGGCACTTGTACAAGGCCCTGTGTAGTCACCAAGAAACAACAAATACCTGCCACCATTGTTTGACCTGAGTTCAGAGCCCGATGAAGGCCTCAAAGCATACCCAGGGAAGGAAGTGCTCCTTCAGGAACTTGCACTGCACATTTTCAGATGTTCCCAGTATTAATTAATGTCCCCAGGCCCTGATCCCAGCTGAAAGCAATTTTACCAGAGACATTGGGTGAGGATGTTTGCTGGAACCACCTCTTCCAACTGGGATTGTTGATGAGTCCTGAGCCCAACCCAAGCTGCTTCAGCTTCTGTGACTTTGCATGCAAAAGGGCTGGCCAAGGCTTTTGGGTGGACTCTAAACCAACACTCCTTAATTATTTGTTCAGCATTTTTTTTAGAGTCTGGGCAGTGACTGAGGCAGAGTGAGAAGGAGGGTGGCAGGAGGCTGTACTGTCTCCAGGAATTCAGTTTAGACCCTGCTCTGGAAAATAAATGCCTTAGGGAGAAAAAGTAGTCCAACCCCTGCTTGGAGGGCAGACTAGCCTCTACCCCCATTCTAATCCACTTAGTAGGGGATCCCTGGCTGGCTCAGCAGTTTAGTGCCTGCCTTTGGCCCAGGGCATGATCCTGGAGTCCTGGAATCGAGTCCCACATCAGGCTCCTGCATGGAGCCTGCTTCTCCCTCTGCCTGTGTCTCTGCCTCTCTCTCTCTCTCTCTCTCTCTTTCTCTCTCTGTCTCTCATGAATAAATAAATAAAATCTTTTAAAAAATAATCCATTTAGTAAAGCAAGAGTAGCTAGTAAATAGCATGTTTTCCCCATGGCATTGGATTTTCATTGATGTTTGTGACTCCTTCAATGTCAGCACCCCAGTCTCTGCCTAGCTAACGCAGCCCTAACCAGCTGGGTACAGAGCTCATGCTGGTGCCTCTACTCAAGAGAGCATGAAAGGTTTAGCTTATTACCTGGAATACCAGGGGAACATCAGTTGTTTCTGGTTTTGCAGTGATGTTAATATGGGCAGAGGACAGCCATGTGTCAGGAACCCTAATAGGATAATCCTAGCAGCTCCAAGCTCCTGTTTTCTAGGCATTAGTGGCATGTGTGCCAAAATAAAGTTATCTTAAACAAGCAGGCACAAAGAGAGATAGATAGGTAACCACATGCTAGATGTTCACTTCCCATAAACAAAGTTACTGCTGGTCAGAAAGGAATAATATCCTTGGTTGAGGAGTACATTCTCCTCCCAGTTGAGTGAGTAACCAATTATGAAATATTTATTGAGCATCTACTTTGTGCCCAGTGCCATTCAAATGCTGAGGAAGAGAACTAATGAGTGAGTAAGGCATACAGAAAAAGGATGAAACAGTTCCTACCAATGAGCCCATCTGGTTGAGAAGCCAGAGCAACACATGAAAAGTGTACCAACAACCAGCCATATTGTGATGCTGCTGGGCTCAAAAGGGGGTGATCAGTGGGAACAAAGGTCTTTGTGGAAGACTGGGCAGGGTTTAGTTGGACTCTCAGGATTCCAGTCAGGATGAACTGATGGAGAACTCAGCCCCAAGGCCATCGGTATGAGATGGCCAAGGCTTGCTTATTTGAGCTTACAAATGCCTGGACCTTTGGCTGATCTTCCTGTGGGCCTGCAGGAATAAGGTCATACTCAAGAATTTCAGCCCCGTATGAGGCAAACTCCCATTGATATTTGTAGGCTGTCATCACCATGTCTTGGCCCTAGTATGAATTCTTATCTTTCACGGTGATGAATCCAGGGTGCCTGACCTCAGCTTCAGACCCCACAAGGGATTCCTCTAACACCTGTGGTCTAAACCTCCAGCAGCTGGGCTGCCACATTCAGAGCCCCATCCCTGCAGTCAATGGCAGGCTGATTATCAGCTCCCTGGAGCTATTTCTAAAGGACCATTTCTATGTGCATAATAACAGCAATTTGCATAATTACAGAGAGTCATAAAGAGTTTTCAATTGTCTAAGAAAAATGGAATTTAACTTATAGAATAGGTCAGGTCTGAAAGGTAACTTGGAATCTGAACAGTGTTCTAGCTGGCAAACCAGAGACTGTACTTGGGGAGCTTAGGAAGAAGCCACAGCAACATACATTGTTTAAGCAGTGCTCAAACCAGAGCAAGCTGGTATCATGTGTAGGTTTGCTCTCTTACTTTTCCATTAATCAGTCCTGAGAGCAAAAGGTGAGGGGAAGGTAGTTCAAGAGGGTAGCCAGCCAACCACCGCACAGTTTTGTGTTCAGTGAACTGTGGCGACTCGCTGCAGTTAGCAATACTCATTCTGAGGAGAAACACTTTTGATTAAACCTTTCACTTTTGCACGGAAAAGATTTCTTAAGATTGATGCATTTCCAAATAGTAAAAATCAAATATCCTATTCAAATTCAAATTAAACTAAAGCAAAAATTTGCATTTCTAGTGGAATTCAGACAGTTTCTTTTGCAGAGGCTTAGCAATACAAAAAGGTACATGTGAAAGAAAGTAGTATTTAGTTCAGGAAGCCTGCTGAGTGAACCTAGAGCAGCTACTCCACTTACTCTCTCTGGTCCTCAGCTTTCTCTTCCGTCCTCCCATGACTCTAGGTCTCTGGGTGTCCCTCCCCACCCCCTCTCCCTTTTCTTCCATTTGGAGCAGAATTTGAAATCATGTCTAGTCCAAACCTCTCATTTTACAGATAAAAAAGGCCAGCCTCACCCCAGTTCACCCAGAGTAACTCAATTTTTATTTGTTTTATATTTTGGGGTTTGGCAATTTATGTGGGAAAAAGAAAAATCTTATGACTAATGAACAGTTTGAAAACCACTGGACTAGACAACTGTTCTAGTTCATTCTATGTTCATTTGTGTAGAAGCAACAGGGGTCTGTATTATTCTAAGTGTGAGAGTAATTGTGAAGGTATGATGTTTGGGTTCCCAGGGAGAGTTGGGCCATTAGACCTATCTTTTGAGTTCTATAATGTTAGCATGCTCTCTTCTCTCCCTCTGAATTACTAAAAACCTAACAAAGTAAAAAAAAAAATCACTCACTATTCCAACATATTTTTAAAAACTGTATACACTGAGAAGTGAAAATCCCCTTTTATTCTCCTGATCTCAGCTGCCTGGAGAAAAAAAGATTCTCAATTAATGGTTTGGTTCATTACGCGCTCAACTTTTCTTTGTGCTTATCCAGACTTTTCTAGATATCCTTTTTTAACCAGAAAGTTGTATTGTGTGTTGTGGCTCTGACTGCACCTTGCTTAAGAGTATGCTAAGGACATCTTTCCAGATGAGGACATATCATTCATAGCATTCTTTTTCATCTGCTTAACAACTGCCTTATTGATGAGCATTTAGGTTGTTTGCATTTGCCATCACAACGTGGCCATGAGCATTCTCGTCCAGGATAGCCTTATGTTAAAAGGAAAACTGCAGGCCCCAAATGGCATCACTTAGGCCAAGTCAGCAAACCAAGACTTACTACCTAACCTAACAGCAGTTTCAACACCTCCACCCCCACCACAACCAAGGAATGTAATCTTCAGCTAGCCAACGTGGAATTTCCTGGTCAATATTAGATTTACTTATAGACCCCTTTAGCTCCCCTTAAGAGAGCAACCTTGCCTAACCAATGCATTCTTTGCTAATAAATTCCTTTCTTCTTCTTTTTTAATGCCTTCTCTCTACCTTTAAAACCCTTTCTTCTGTTTAGCTCAGCAGAGCACCCCTCTACTTGCTAGATGGGATGCTCCCCATTCATGAATCATTTAACAAAGCCAATTAAATCTTCAAATTTACTCAATTGAATTTTGTTTTTTAATAGATTTGACAGCAGTGGTGGGATCTGAAGCTGATTTCTGATGGCATTCGGGGACAATGAGAAATGCAGTCCTGGTGCTCTGCGAGCTTTTGGGTTCACTGTCTTTCTCGCTGTTTCTGAGGGCCTTTGGTGGGTCTCTCTCATTTTTTTGTTTGTTTAGGTTTTTTTTTTTTTTTTTTTTTTTTTTTTTGCATTTGAGCTACCAATCTAATTGGCTTTCTAGTCCAGAGTTAACAGGTCAGTCTAAATTGATGGGAGGCGCTACCAGAGCACCAGTCCTTAGCCCTCGGTTCAGTCCACAGTTTCATGTTGGGATCCCTTCCCACTTCCAGTCTACAGTCCCTGTTTGCTGGGTTAGTCCATGCTGGGAATGCTGTCGGTGTACATGCCTTCTCTTGGCCAGTCCATGGTACCTTCTTTTGGTTACTGCTGGTGTGTTTAGGTGCTCATGTTTGTTTTGTCTTGAGTTGTGTAAATAAAGCATTAGCTGATAGCCTACAATGTTGGAGGCCAAATAGAAATGTGAGCTGCCCCCCAGGCATGGCTAGATATGGCTGGACAGAAATGTAAGTTAACTCTATTTGCAGCTAGGGTCCTCCCAAACTGCTGCCAGCTTTCAGAGGAATTACAACCTAGAAATACAATGGCCATGATGGGGAATGTTCCAATTAGATAAGATCATTGACATTGATCTTGAAAGCAAGGGTTGCCAAATTAAACAGAACGGGATACCTGTTTTAACTGCAAGCAGACATCTCTAAAAGGTTTCAGAATTCCAAAATAGTTCATCAAAAGAGTCATTGCAAAAGGCTAAAGGAAAATTAAAGATGTAAGAGGTGGTTTAAAAAAAACAACAACATAAGACTGACGTAACGCCTACTGTTCCCCGCTTTCCTCTGAGTACTCATTCTACTAATCCTGTCTGAATTGTTTTTTTCACTCTAAAAAGACTATACAACTGTAAACAAAAGGCTGCCAAATTAATGGCCTTAGAGACACCCCCATCTCTTCCTTCAAAAGAAGGCCCATAAATGGGGGTGTCTCCCTACCAAGGTTGACAAAACTGGGGTTTCCTTATTACAAGCTGCTAATTAATTATTCATTTAAACAGTCAAGGGGACACTCTGGTAGATACCAGAGCCTGCAGAGGGGATCTGAGGAACACTGGCAGAAGCCAGTAAGAGGTGAAAATTCTTACCAGAAACAGTGCTTCTGAATCTCTGTCTGTAGTACCCAGTCAAGAGAGGAAAATAAAATATCACGTTGTGTCTTCCTTTCCAAATCCCAAACCATTGTTGATTGATCCTTTCTTTCCCCGAGGATACTTACTGCCTTCTAGCCTGTCTTATTTTGCATAAATGGGTTTGGCTTTCTGCCTGACTGGGACAAGCAGATTGCTGGTTCTTTCTTTTGGGCTGTGTTTGGGAGTGGTTCTGGATTTGGGGGAAAATAATACCCTTTGTATGCTCTTTGGGGACCTGTCTTATACCCAAGAGGAGTTATGCAATACTGCCAGAAGAATTTAAAATTAGAAGTATGTATCCAAAAGGAAAGAAACCAATTGAGAATAATGTAGTGGCATGGGTGGCTCAGTCTTTGATGTCATTTAAGTTATAACCCAATTCTTGGAGGAATTGAAAGCAATTATCCTACTATTACAAATTTTTCACAAAACAGAAGTTAGCTCAAGAGGGAATTTAAAATTCACCTATTCCTTTGCCAATCCCTTGTTTATCTCAAAAGACTTGTAAATTATTAGCTTTAGAAAACCCAAGCCCTTCTTAGGAGAACTTCCATTCTTTCTCCGTCCCTTGATGTATACATTAAATCATGTCTTTGAAATATAGACACAGCCCACAATCACCTGAGACTGAAGGAAAAAAATGAAAGGGAATGAGGCCTTTTATTGTTTGTTTTTTCTTCTGAACCAGATTAGTTTCTTACTCTACCTCCCCTCTAAACCCCTCACCCCAATTCTAGACACCATCCCCAACTGGTCCCATATTTAATATTGTAGAAAGTAACTCCCACTATTATTATTCCAATGTCCACCTTTATAGTGAATGGCAGTTTAAATGTCTGACCGGCCCCCTAGATTTTAGCTCTAAAATGTACAGAAGTGTGCTCAGTTCTCACCTGTAAATTGGGACAAATTTGTTCTTTTACTATAAATTAAATATAACTACACGTGAAGCTCCTAAAATCAATTTAACAATGTCAGTTTTTATATCTTTCCATCAGAACAAGATACAAAGCAAAACTGTGTTAGTCATAACTCTGCAGAATATTGAAAAATATTTACAACCCAAGGATTTCGTGTACCATAGTAACATTGGAAATGTTAACCTAAGATTATCCCTCAATACATTTCCTTATTGATCCCAGGATATCAAGTTGTTCCAGGAAAGGAAGGACACAAAAGTATCCTAAAAGAGTTAAGCTTCTAAACAGATACTTTGTTATTTTGGTTAGACACACATAACATAAAATTCACCCTATTGTTTTATTTATTTATTTGTTTGTTTATTTATTTATTTATTTATTTTTAAGATTTATTTATTCATGAGAGACACACAGAGAGAGGCAGAGGGAAAAGTAGGCTCCATGCAGAGAGCCTGACATGGAACTCGATCCCAGGACCCTGAGATCAGGCCCTAAGCCAAAGGCAGACATTCAACCACTGAGCCACCCACGCGTCCCAAAATTCACCCTTTTAAAGGGTAATTTTGTGGTGCTACTTACACTTGCAGTGCTGTACAACTATCATCAGTGTCTAGTTCCAGAACTTTTTCAGCCCCCCAAAAGGAAACCCTGTCCCCTTGAGTATGAACTGCCCCTTCCCCACCCACCCCACGTCTCGTAGGGTGGCAATCTATTAATCTGCTGTCTCTCTGGGTTACACATGCTTAATTAATCTCATCCCAGAAAATGGATTTAAAATCCAATGCTCTGAAATTTTCAAGACAAAAGCTTTTAAGAGAAAAAAAAATTTAGGAGGTCCTCAACTTAGCTTCCAAAGGCAGGAACCACTCTGATATTTTGCTAATATACTTTTTTTTTTTTTTTTTTTTTTTTTTTTTTTTTTTAGAAAGGGAGAAGTGGGGAGGGGCAGAGGGGGAGAGAGACTCTCAAGCAGTCTCCATGCCCAGCGCTGAACTCCCCATGAGGCCTGATCTCATGACCCTGAGATCATGACTTGAGCTGAAATGAAGAGTCAGATGCTTAACTGACTGAGGCCACCCAGGCATGCCACTGCAGATATCCATTTTATTCCAAGAAGGACAGCTACAAAAAGAATGCAGCCCCACTTTCCTTCTAGCTATAGGTCAAGAGTCCACCTGAAGGACTGCAGAGGAAAGGACTGGGGGGACTTAATGTGCCAGTGAGAAAGAAAGAAGTCAATTGAGAATAATGTAGTGGTGCCACATGGCACTCAGAGAAGAGGGCTTTCACCCTGACCAGGCTAGTAGGTTGACATCAGGTCCTTAACCAAAGGTTTGACTTTATCCTGTGGATAGCAAAACTCCAGTGATGTTTTTTAAGCAACAGTATGGCATGTTTAGAAACCTACTGAGGAAAACCACATCCCATACAGAAGAATTCACAGCTAACACATTTCCCTGAAATCCATAGTGGTCAACTTTGGTCATATTTCACACCAATCGGGAAGGTTGCTTCAGCTCAATGTCATTGAATTCCATGCTTCAGTTTAATGAGCTGTGAGGTTGGGCACCTGGATGGCTCAGTGGTTGAGCATCTACCTTCAGCTCAGGGCATGATCTTGGGGTCCTGGGATCCAGTCCCACATCGGGCACCCCGCAGGGAGCCTACTTCTCCCTCTATGTCTCTGCCTTTCTCTGTGTCTCTTATGAATAAATAAATAAAATCTTTAAAAAAGTAATAATAATAATTAGCTGTGGGGTCTTGGGCAAGTCAGTCAGCGTTCTGGGGAAGATAATCCTCTGTAACTTGGGAACAATAAAACCTACCTCTTGCATTGCCTGAGGATAAAATAAGAGGATACCAAGGAGAAACCTGGCACAGTGTTACTGGTTGGAGTGACTAACATTTAGAACCTCAGTTCTCAACCAAAGGTGACTTTTGTACCCATTCCTCTTGCCCCTGAGGATGTTAGGCAATATCTGGAGATGTTTTTTGTTGTCACACACCCCCGGCTTAGGGAGCAAAGCCTTTAACATATAAACAGTTAAAAGGGCTCTTATACCTAAACTCTAGCACAGCCTCTTTAATTCCAGGAACAAACACAAGCCTTAAAAATCTTCTCCACAGATATTAATAAGGCTTTTGCCATCCTGATGTCCTTATAACACATGGCAACAGTCTGCTCCTAAATCAGGGAAATTAAGATGAGTGAACAGTGGCTCTACATGAAAAGTAGACTTTTTCTAAATGAAAAGTCGAGGCTATGGGAAAGCCCAGATCACTTGGTCCTTCCTAGCTCCCTGGAAAACCCCACTTTTTGTTTTTGCATTCCTTCACCCACAGTAATGCATTTAAGAAGACTCAGATTATGAATAGACATTGATAGGGAGACTTCTATCAAATTGCAAAAGCAGTCTACCAGCTACCTTCTGACTTGTCAGATCCATCCATAATCCTGAAAAAAAAAAAAAACTTTTTATTCCCAGAGACCTCAGACCTCCATCTGGACCCTTTCGACACTTGCTGCTGAACTTCATTCAACTGCTTTTTCGTTTGGGTTATCGATATGTTCTTTGTACAATATGTGTGTTTTCCAGATGAGCTAAAGCTTCCCCCAGCTGCAAGGTTAACGCCCTTCCTCACAAGAGCAAAGAAACTGTCAAAAAGTACATTTTCCACTTGGAGTATACCTTCTATGATCTCCAGTGATTAAGGACCCACTTCACTGGACGAATCATATAAACCTTAATTAAAACCTTATAAACTTCTTAAAATTTGATCAGGATACAACCTTCTGCTTGTCCCTTGTCATGTTATACTGAGGTCTCTAATGTCTTAAACTCAAGCCTGAGGTCTCTAATGTCTTATACTCAGGCGTATCATCAATAGGTTACAGAAGCCTTCCCAGGTCCCACTTCAGAGAATCTAAATTGGCCACAAGTTAGAGCCTGATTGGGTGTTCTGAAAAAGACAGTCCTCAAGCCCCATTGGAAAGGGGATCTTACCAAGTGCTCCTGACCACTGACACTGCTGCAAAACTAGAAGGTATTGGAAAGTAACTCCCATTATTATTATTCCAATGTCCACCTTGATAGTCAACGGCTGTTTAAATTTGTGGGTACACATCACACGGCTAAAGAAGATTCCACCTGTACAGAATCTGGAGACCTCTAAATCAGATTGACAAGGAAATAAAGCAGCTGAAATCAAGGTGGGCTGCTTCCACCCAAGAGGACAGACCAAAACTTCATACTTTAAGCATTAGATCCTTTCTCTTTATTTTCCTTCCCTTTACCCTGGCTTTGGCCTGGAAAAATAACACCCTCATTTTTCTCTCTCAGACGATTATCAGGGTGAGTAACCTCTGGAATTTAGAACAACATTTTATTTTGGCCAGAAGATTCTCTAATTGCCCTACTTCCCTGGTTAGGGATAAATATAGAGACTAACTTCATAATTCTTGAAATTATTGCAGAATCTGGTGCTAAGATCCTTGGATTCTTAGATTCTCTAGCCAGCAAAGATCCTTAGGTTCTCTGGCCAAAGTTGTTCTTGATGAAAAAATAACCTTTGACTCCCTTTGAGTGGAGCAGGGAGGTGTCTGTGCTGTGGCCACCACCACCCACTGTAATGGATGAACGCTTCTGGAAAAGCTGAAACTCAGTTATGTAAGATTACTGAGCAAGGCACTTTGAGGCAGGAGGGGAAGGAAGATGCAAGAGACAAGTTAACCAAAGTAAAGCCATTTTGGCTGACCCTTAACTTAAAAGTCAGAAGGTCATAAAAAAAGAGTCATAGGATCTAACTCATGGAAGACCACCAGACCCCACTCCCTCTAGCGGTAAAAACCACAAAGGCTGGACATTTTTAAAATTACTCCCTGTAGGTAATTGCACAACCCAAGGACAATGGAAAAATTAACCGCCCGATGTCAATGATAAACCCAAAGTTAAAGAGTAAGCCCCTCCAACTAGTTGGTTAGCTAACTTAAAAAATGTAGAAAGCCTTTTGTTAGAGGCATAGGAGGATCCTTTTCCCCCTCTAGGAGGAGAGACTGCTACGTTGTGAAGATGCTTCTGTTGTTTCTGACTTCTATACTTGATAAATCTTTGTGTGAAGATGCTTCTGTTGTTTCTGACTTCTATACTTGATAAATCTTTGTCACATCTTCTAAATGACTTGCTCTTGAATTCTTTCTCAAGCAAAGCCAAGAACTTCATGGGGAGGAACCCGAGGCCCTCCTTCCCATTTGGACTGTCTTTCCTCCCATCACTACCACATGTTGTCCCTGCTAAGAGCAAGTCCCCATACAACGTGATACATCCCTGTCCTTTACTATATTGACCTTACTGGGGAGATGACCATGACAGGCCATGGTATTTCTTCTGGAGAGATGATTCCACCTCAGTGACATGTCGACCAAAGGGTACACTAAGCCTGAGTTCTCAGGGGTACCATTCTTTATATGGCACTCAGGGTGACAGCCATTTGTTCCCATAAAATGTGTCCTTGAAATAGTGTTGGTGGGTTGGGAGGGCCTTCCCACCACTGCTATGGAGCTTTATCTGCACACCTCACCTGCCCTCTTTCCAGCACCATCAGATTCTCACATCAGAAACCCAGGCTAGCAATTTATTGTCACTTTCAAGATAAGCTCTCCCTTTCAAGACCACTGACATACTTTCCTACTTGAACTATAGCTCCCCGGTGGAGAAGTTCTAGGTCTGGGAGCAGGCTCTGTTTTATCCATAGGGGATAGAGACAAAACAGAGCAAATTCAAAATGCTTCCATTCTTTGGGAGGCAGGGGTAGATGATAAAGAAATGCAGACATAAGTAAAATACCATTGGATAACGATGAGCGTGACAGAGGCAAAAAGCCAGGTGAGGTGATGGAGAGTGGCTGCTGGGGCTATTTTCAGCTGGGTAGTTGGGAAAATGTTCCTGATGAGGTGACATTCGAGCTGAGGTCTCAGAAAGATGTGAGCACAGCCTACAGGCAGAGCCAAGGCCAGAGACAATGGTCGGTCGGTGTGACCAAGGGCTAAGTGGTGGAAGCTGGACTCTGAGAGGGGGCAGGGCCACATCATGGACAGTTCATGCTTGACACCCCCAGGACAATGAGCAGTACGGCCTCTCCCAGCTTCACCATTCTCAAGTCCTAAACTAAGATTTAGAAAGTTCTTCAATGCCAAATGTGATTAATTTGGCAACCTAGGTTGTGTGACAATCAATTTGACTCCTCTTATTTTGATCGAAGTTCTTAATCATTATCAGAAAAAAACAGTTTCTGACTTTCTTATGGCCACACCTTTTCATATGTTACACACCCCGCCACCCCTCCTCCCACAATTCTATAGCTCAAGTTTGTTAGAGGAATATTTCTGCATGAAGATTAACACAATTCACTGACAATTCTCAATTGACATTTAGCATATAAATGGAGCCAAAAGGTCAGGAAATGAAACTCCTTTCTTCATCATCTTTTATAGATGCTGTGCCTACCCTGGGCCCATGATGAGGAGGAGAGAGAAAGGCTAATTTTCCCTATTGATGCTTCTGTTGTTTCAAACTATTCCTTCTGCTGTGATCCCCCAGGCAACAAATGAAGCATTGTGAAGTGTTTCATGGTTCTCTCAATGGGCAATTATACATTTTTTAAGATAATAAATCTTGTCCATAGTGCAGCTGATTACATTCATTTATGAAAATGACTAAAAATAGGGACTCGAAATTTCTTCTGTCTGGTTGTGTTGAGAGAATCTTCAGAGCCATAAAAGAAAGCACGGCGGACCTGGCATCAGGAGAGCTGAAGCTAAGTCCAGCTCTGCTATGAGCAAGTGATGTGACCTTGAATAAATGATGTCACCCCTCTAAGCCTCTGTGTTCTTACTGGTTCAAAAGGGAGAGGAACACTTAACAATATACTTTGTCTCAGAGTTGATGGGGCCGGTGTGTTATGGGAAGAAGCACCTCCAGTTCTTTACTTGGGAGGACAAAATATACGTTTGTTTTATTATTCATCTTTAAGTTGTACGCATTTCATATATCTGTGATATGTATGTTTCTCAATAAATTTCCAAAGCTGTCAATAAATACCTGTTGATATACTTGGCAAAGGAAACACAGTACAAATTTTCCTCTGGATCTCCTAGCAAACAGATTAAGCCTATGTAGAAGACAAAACAATTTTTCCCCTTAAATCAAAACATGTTCTTTTTAAAAGGAGTTTAATTGAAAGAGTAATCAGTGAAAATGCCCAATGAAACAAAAGAGCGTATCATACTTAGTTCGGCTTCCTCCCACCCTGGTTCTCCATTTCCCCCCTTCTCACTTGAGGCTTCTTAGGTTTCCTTTTTTTTTTCTTCTTAGGTTTCTTTCCAAAAATATTCTGGAAAGCCAAAAACAGATAATCTTGAAAGCAGTAAAAGAGAAGCATATAGAAACATTTGTGTGCATACCATTTTTTTTACATAAATGAGAGTACATTATGCATGATGCTTGATACTTTGCTTTTTCATTTATTTTGGAGGTATTTCAATATCATTCTTACAGATTTAAATGCATTATTTTTCACAGTATTTCATTCTATGGATAAGCTATACTTCATTTTACCAGACCCCTCCGATAAATACTTAGATTATTTTTGCTCTTGCCCACATTTCTGCAATAATCCTCTTTGTACTTCTATCTCCTCACACATATATGAATCTATCTAAAGAATAAGTCCCAAAGAGCAAATGATGGGTTAGAAGGTAGACCCATGAAAATTCTAGTAGGTATTGCCAAACTGCCCTCCAAAGGGATAATATGCCTTCACACTTGGTCAACAGGACAAGACAGGGCTGCTTTCCTGCCACTCCCATGATATGCGCTCTGTTAGCTGTTTTATTAACAAATCTAAGAGATGGGAAATAGTGCTTTATCATTTGAATGTATTTCTTTACAAGTGAAAATGAGGCACTCCTCTTTTCCTCTGAATTTCCTGTTTGGGTCCATCGCCCATTTTTCTTCTGATTTCTTGTTCCTTATTGCTTTGTTACATCTCTCTATATACTAGCCCTTTGTAGTTATTTTTCAAGGTCTGTGGTTCTCATTTGTTATTGCTTGTAGTATTTTGCCTATTGCAGAAATTTTAAATTATTAGTTGAATGTATACATTCTTCCTATATAATATGGGGGTAGTTTATTTCTTCGAAAATTCTTTCTTAATGCTATTATAAATTTTTTCCAAGTTTTCTTCCAGTGCTTTTCCAAGTTTGTTTTTCACTTTTAACTGTTTTATCAATATTACTTAAGGAACTTATTTAGTGTAGGGAGTGAAGTAAGGATTCAACTTTTTGTCTTTCTCCCAGATGTCTATCCAACTGTCTCAAATCCATTTCTTTCCTTTTTAAAAATATTTATTCATGAGAGACACAGAGAGAGGCAGAGACATAGAGGAAGAAGCAGGTTCTTTGCAGGGAGCCCAATGTGGGACTCCATCCCTGGACCAGGATCATGCCCTGAGCCAAAAGCAGACGCTCAACTGCTGAGCCACCCAGGCATCCCTCAAATCCATTTCTTAACTAATAAGTTTTCTCTCCATGGTTTTCAAATGTCATATTTGGGGGATCTAAAAACTACTGAATCTATAAGTTGAAAACAATTGGATGGTAAACTGATAAATTTGCTAAGTCATTCTTGGCATGGGTAAAGAGCTATCTAAAACAATAGCATAAACAGAGTATGCTTACCATGTGTACTCGCTCATTCAATCCATATAACTGTGGTATAAAGTAGGTGCTATTAGCTCCATTTACAGATAAAAACATGGAAGCAGAGAGAGGTTAAGTAACTCTCCTAACCTCACACTCTTTGTGAGTGGCAAAGCCATGATTTGAACATAGGCAGGTTGACTTCAGAATCCATGCTTCTGTCTGCACTCTCTGTGGCCTCCACAAAATGGAAATCACTTTTTGTGTGTGCTTCCAACATTGTACTAAGAATTTCACTTAAAATGATTTTGCTTACTCTTCACAGCAATCCTAAGAATTAAGCACTATTACTATCTCCATTTTATAGTTGAGCAAACTGAAGCAAAGAATAGCTGGAAGACAGGAATAGGGGAGTGGTGTGAGATGAGTCCAGAGAAGCAAGACTTTTGTTCTACTGTTAGAGCAGCAAGGAATCATAATAGTGTGTGAATCAGGGCTCACCCAATCAGACTGGGTTTTCTTTCTTTTTTTTTTTTTTTTCCTCCAGATTGGGTTCACTGGGAGCTGCATGGGGAGTGTGTGCAGGGAGGGGCTGCAAAATGGGAGTGGGGATATCAGATACCAGTCTAATATCATGCTGCAGTGACCACCTACCACAGGTGGCCATCCAGTGATGAGTCGACAGTAGCCAAATGGCCCAAGAAGTACTAGCATCTGGGGCAGCATCTGTGTGCCCGGGACAGAACTCGAGGTGTTTATAGTATTTACACTTTTCAGAGGAAACCCGAGTGTCCAGAGGTTGAGTCCCTTGCCTGTGCTCGCCCAGCTAGAAGGTGCTTCCTCGCAGCCACCAAGCCCACCCTCCTTTTTCAAACCCCATGCAGATTGAGGCCTTCAGTTGCTGGAGGGCTGGCTTGACAGCCTTGAAAATTGAATTTAACAATTCCTTCACCATCCTCTGTCTTCTCGGAGTTGGATAGAAATCAAGGAGATTTAGTGGACAATGTTGATAGATGAGTTTCTGTTATCATATATCGTTAGGTCTTTTAATAGTTTCTCTTTCAGTGTAGGTTAACTTTTCCTCAGATTTTTGCATGTTCCTCTGAGGTTACTCTGTGAATCTTTATAACTACTCTCTTGTCTGGCTAAAGGGCGAGTTCAGGGCCCTCTGTCTTCTGTTCTGCTATTAACTGCCCTCTCTCCCTGCAGATCCGAGTGATGGTGGACCTCTGCAACAGCACCAAGGGCATCTGCCTGACAGGTAGGCAGCTTGGCACTGAGCAAGCGGTGCTTGCACGGCAAACACATGTGTGAGCCCAAGGGCCAACACCGAATGAACACCTAGAAACGCTGTGGGTTATAAAAACACATGTTGGTTTACTTTTACCAGATGTTTTTCATAAGCTGAAAACCCATCATAATGTAATTATGAAAAATAATATTTTTGTTATTGCCAGAGAAATATAGCCCTGGAAAATAACTAGGTCTTGGATAATTAGAAACGTGTGGTACCTTGAACCAGGGCCATTGGTGTTTTCCTTATTCACGTTAGTTTTTAAAAAAGAAAAGATAGAAAGGGATATTCTCTTACCAGAAGCAATTATTTCCTTCCATCTTACAGAGGGCATGCATGGAAAGTTCTAGAAGAGAACTGCTAATTAGCCAAGAAAACACCCTTTATGAAGAGTGCTCTATGTGTGGTGTCTACTGTGTGCTAGATGAGAGGGAGGTTATGTCACGGCTCCCCTCCACTCAGGAAATCAAACGAACATGAGGGAGGAAGGGAATCAACCAGGAGGTGTTTCAAGCGAAGGGCCACAGAATGGCTAATGGGTTGGACGGGGGAGGAGGATAATGCTGTTGGTTTGATCATGTACACCTGAGCCTCAAGGTGTCCTGCCTCTTGCCTGAGGGGAGAGGTGCCTGCCTCCTGGTTTCAGAAGCCTAGGGCAAGGAAGAACATAGATCCCAGAATGGTCACCCAGTTTGTCGTACCCCAGATCAAGAAAGGCCCTGGCCGGGCCCCAGGATGGGCCCGTGGAGCCTGATTTCAGACCACAGCATTTCCTGCCTCTCCCCCATTCTGAGAAAATGGGGAAATGATTTTTGCAAAGTCTAATATGGAGTAAATGCACAGTTCTCGTGAGCTCGAAAACATAACCGCAAGACTTTGAAGCCAGATGAAGCTTCTGTTGAACGTTCTCAGTCTCTGGCCTCAGGGCCCAGGGAGGGCCCGGTTCACAGGGCGCCAGTGGCGGAGGCTCCGAAACCCTGCAGTGTGCATCCGGCCATAAGCAACCTTGTCCCCATGACCCCTCGTTCCCTGCCGCGTGTTAGGAGCTCTGTGTGAGTTTGCTGAACCACTACACCTATGGTTTATGTAGCTGATTAAATCGGGGGTGGTGGGCTGGTAAGGCAGACACTTCCCTGGGGAACCCTGAGTCCAAGTCTGCCGCTTGTGGGGTTAGTCTGATTTTAGAGAGAAAAGCTGTAATCCTGTGGCTTCTTGGGAAATGCTAATTGAATTACTCCAGTCACATTTAGGCCCTCACAGAAAATTAAATATTTTCAGGACAGCCCAGCCCTTCATTCTGAAACTCTTGTGTCTTAAGCACCTTCCTTCCA
The DNA here is from genome assembly GCF_905146905.1 of Nyctereutes procyonoides. NCBI lineage: Eukaryota > Metazoa > Chordata > Mammalia > Carnivora > Canidae > Nyctereutes > Nyctereutes procyonoides. Next base: position 23,509,314 of record NW_026575040.1, on the reverse strand, counting down.
TCTTTGGAAGGCCTTTTCAGAGTCCTCCCCTGTGACAGTAATGAGTGCCAGAGATGTGCTCAGATAGATGGAATTAGAGGCACAAAAGCCCTGTCGAGAGGCACAGGAAAAGCCTCTTCCTTTTTGATATTTATTATAGAAGTGGTAGGAGGAGAGCCAGGCTGCTCAGTGAATGCAGATGGAGCTGTCAATACCACTTAGGGAAGACTGAGGGGCGGCAGGCATCGCATCTGTGCTGGAAATGGGTTGAGGAGGCTATTCTTTGGCACCTCGAAATCTTGTCAAAAGCCAGCACCTTCTCCTTTCCTGCCAGCTTGAAATCGGGCCCCCTTTTACCACAGCAGGCTCTTCAATTCCAGCTTCGGTGTGAGAAGTACAAGTTGCAAAGCGAGGCAGGTCCACCGGGGTAGACTGAACTGCCTGGTCTGGGGGCAGGAGGGCGACAGGACCCAGGACTGGACTGGCCACTACAGGAGGACGGGCACAGAGCCCTGGTCCAGAGCCCCAGGAAGATGCTGGCAGGGAGGGCGGCCAGAGCAGACCCCGGGCGTGGGGCCTGGAGCCTGAGAACAAAATCTAGCTCTACCCTAGACTCTTCTTTGAAAAAGCAGGTGCTCTGACTGGAGGCTAGTTTAGATGTGACCAGGAAACCCCATCCCTGTTCCTTTTACTCTGTGCAGCTGTGGTTGCTATGGGGACAAGGACAGATGTGTGCAGCCTGTAACTCCTCAGGCAAATAGTGAGGGCAAGTCGGTAGCTAGGGTAGTTAAGAGTTTTTGTGTGCACCTCAGAAAACAGCATGCTTTTCTGGATGTATGCTCTCCTTAAGTCCAGATTTCCTTGGGATCTCAGAAACAAATATTTTGGAATAGCAGGTGTCTTGAAGAAGGCAGGTTCTTGGGTAATTCTTTCCTGCCAGTGGATACTGCATGTGGGCTTTTTGGAAAATCTCTAAACTGTCATGTTAGTGAACTGCTTCTCGGGGTAGAGGCGCTTCAGATCCACAGTGCCTGTCCTCTTTACGGCCACGTGACTCTGGCACTAGTCACCCCTCCTTATCCTGTACCCAGGTAGACATTAAGAATGAATCACACCCGCCACTGAGCAGAGCCTCCTGTAATTCTTTCCTGGCATTCCAGAAGGCGGTACTCATTGATTAGAATTGGCACTCGAAATAAAACCTACCTGCCATCCTGACTGTAATTCTTTAAAGCTGCCAAGTCATGGTCCAAAGTTGAAATGCACCAAATACATGGGATGGGACCAAAGATGCAGTTTAGCAGGGACGTATGAGGAAAGGTGCCTTGCCAAGTTAGGTGCCCTGGGACTGGCCCACTAGTTGGTGGCGGGGGCAGCCGCAGAAGGTGCACCGGCACTCGTAGGGTGGGGATGGGGCCTCAGGGCTGTGGCCAGTACAACATGTGGTAAACTGACAGGCTGGTCTCAGAAACAGCTGGTGGAGCTGGTCGTGTTCTCACTCAGCCGGCCTCACTGAGCAACTTGTCTGTTGTGTTAGAGTTGGGAGATTCCAGCCCCACGTGTGAGAGCTAAGGCCCTCTCAGGCCATCCCTGAAGGACAGCCAAGGATTCCTGACTCCCAAGGGAAAGGGGAGCCACACTCCCTTTGGCTGGAGCTCCCGTCTGGCCTGAATCCCAAGCCCCGGGGAGTCCCTTCCCGGAATAGGAGAGGAATCGAATCAGGTCTATGGACCTCACACCTCATGGGTGGGCCGGGGGCGGGCGCCAGGCCTGGCCTGATCAGGCTGATGAAGCTGTGTCTTTTACTAGCTCTTTCTTTTCTTTTCTTTCTTTTTTTTTTTTTTTACTAGCTCTTTCTAAAGCAGCAGAACCAGACCTCACTCTCTGACAGGATGCTGTTTGCATTTTTTTTATTTGGGGGCTTCTTTGTTTTCCTCTAACAGAGACTTTGGGAAATGTGTCCCCATGGCCCCTGTGGTCACTGCTGCGCTCAACAGGTGTCTTGGGTCTGACAAGGCCAGTGGGACCCTGCCCTGGGGTGAAAGGGGAGTGAAACCGTCTCCTGTGATCTGGAATGACCGAGTCGGGGGGAGCCCGGGGGGGCCAGGGCCCCGACTCAGAGACTGGAAATGAGGCTCACACTTCTTTATTACTCCTTCCTCGTATCTGCTGTGAAATGCTTCTCTCTGCTAGTAGCAGACGCCCGCTAGAACTTATCTGAGAGGAAAGAAAGGTGAAGGGGTTACCCATGACTGTAAGGATAGAGGGGTGTATTGGTCAAGATAGGGGCCCGGGGGGCAATGAAACCTTACCATCCCAGGGGCCTAACGCAGCAAAGTCCGGGACAGTCCGCGTTGGTTCTGGGGACCGCGCGGTCCCAGTGCTGCCATCTCGTGGTCCCATCGTGTCAACGCCAGTCACCGCCTCTGCTCGTCATTCTCTGCAGAGGGCACCGTTTTACCTGTGGGCCGGCCCTCCTCCGTCTGTCCGTCTGTCCGCAGCCCTCTAACTTACATAACTAGGGGCGTTGTGGGCCGGTCTTAGATTTCAAGGAGAGAAAAAGACTCCAAGTGGCTCAGCTCCTATAGCACCTGCCCACTTGTAACGGATTCTGGTTGGGAAGGCGGGAGGGGCCGTCAGAGCCCCAGGCCTTTGCAGGCCCCGTGCAAGATGAAAATGCCGGGGCCCCTTGTTCAAGAAGCAGGAAAAGGACTTCCTCCTTTCTTAGAGGGCTTTACTCTCCACCTGCTATGGCGGGGCTTTTTATTTGCTATGTAGTGTCACACGGCTCAAGGCGTGGGATGCTCACCAAACGAGCACAGGCTCTCACGAGCACAGGAGACCCCACTCTGTGACGAAGGCATGCAACGCACGTGTCCACCCCGGGCTGCCCTGCACTCGCAGCCAGGCCTCCACGAATGTGGAAGGTGACAGCAGTCACAGACTGGGCGGGGAGTGGGGCAGATGACTCAGAAGCAAGAGAGGCAGCAGAAAACTTGTCCTGGGGAGGCCGGGAGGCAGTAGGAGGCTGGGCCACATATGAGCCAAGGCTCCAAGTCCCCAAGACATGCTCCATGATCCCAAGGGGCCAGCCCTCCTTCCAGTGCCAACGTGAGGTTGGTTGTCCAGTGTATCCCGAGCGGTTCTGTTATGCAAGAAGAAAAGAGTCAAGAGCTGAGAAAACAACCTGAGAAAACAGTTTTCTATCGGCCCAGTTGGCACATATTATTTGACCTTTGACATTAGTATAACAACACATATTTAGGGTTTCTTTCAGGCGCCAGGGCTCCTGGGCAGCTCTGTCGGTATCCCGAACAGGCATTGGGTTCAAGGCTCGCCATCACTATAGCATCCTGCTTTTGAGCTCTTTGAAAGTTTTGTCTCCTTTCTCTTCTGTAATTCTCTTCTCCATTAGTTTCAGGGCTCAGGACCCCCTGGATTCCCTCCTATATCTGCAGTTCACTCTCTCTTTCCTGGTGCCTCTCCTATCACTGGCCTCCTTCCAGATATGATGTGTGTCCCCCTTCTCTCCATCCCCAAATTTGGCTCGACATTTTACTCTTGCCTCCAGATTAATAACTCTCAGGCTTTCTAGGGTCAGGGGCCCCTTTAGGGGTCCATTGGTAGTGACCAGTTCTTTTTCCAGACAAGTTCCAAGTCTGGTCACAGGTACCCAGGACCATCTGCTTCCAGTCACCTGTGGTGCCTGGTGAAAATGCGTGTCCCTGGGGCTCACTCTAAATCCAAGTAAAATTAGAATCTCCAGCTGGGGCCTGGGTATCTGCATTTTAACAATTATTCTAGGTGATCCTGTGGACTCAAATGACTAAGAACTGTAGCCATAGGTGTCAAGGAACCTCAGGTCAATGTCAGGAAACCCTAATCTAGACATTTCACCATAGTGACACTCTTGGCCATGGCAAAAGTGTCCTAAATATACAGCTCTGGCCAGGACCTCTCTCCAGTACTCCTGCTGCATGGAAATGGTCCTCAGATCTCTTGAAACGTATATAGATGGCCAATTCCTGCCTGTTTACCTTTTTTCTACCTTTTTTCTGCACATCTGAATTTGGCTCCATCTGTAGTCAGGAATGATGATTGATTTCTTCTGTAGTCTATCAATAGGTCACATCACCTCCTTGCCTGTGTATGTTTTTTATTGTTGTTAAAGATTTTATTTATTTATTCATGGGAGACACAGAGAGACAGAGAGGCAGAGACACAGGCAGAGGGAGAAGCAGGCTCCATGCAGGGAGCCCAACGTGGGACTCCATCCCGGGTCTCCAGGATCATGCCCCAGGCCGAAGGCAGCGCTAAACCACTGGGCCCCGGGGGCTGCCCGCCTTGCCTGTGTATGTTGAAGCATGTGTACACACACATACATACACGTGCCATCTGGTGGTAAAGTCATGTAGCAGCCACAGGCTACCCTGACCCTAGACAATGTGGTGCCATTCTCAGCAAATCATTTTTGCCCAAAGTGGGACTGCATGTATTGAAAGCATATGTTCAAACTCTTCTTCCAAGAATCCTCATGTCTCTTTCCATCAGTATCCTTGGTTCCCCATCATCTGAGATTCCTCCTCATTGCCCCTTGATTTTACCCAGACATGGAGCCCTGCTCATTCTTCTGCTGAAATACCTCTTAAACTTCTAGTTTATTCTACAACTCTACAGTTCCCAGACAATTTATCCACAGCCTTGCCCCTAATTTTAACTACAAAGATACTCAGGGTGTTTTCTCTTCCTCTCTCTCATCTTTTTCCCTAATTTATTTAACTTCCATCTACAGGGAGGATCTCAAAAACACACTGATTTCACAGTGTTATCCCCCATTTAAGACCTAGTGTAGCTCCCTACTGCCTTGCAGATACCACCTATGCCTCTCTTCTTGGCATTCAAATGCTGCTGCCCTGCATCCTCCCCACCAAGGACTTACTCAGCCTCATCTCTGCATATGCCAGGTTGGCCAGTCTTCCTCCTTTCTCTCACCCTGAATCATGTAAGTTCGCACCCTGTGGCTTTGTTCCTGCTGGTGTCCTACCTGGGCTGCCAGGCCCATTATTTCTTCAGGGCCACAGCTCTAGGCTCACCCTCTCTGGACGCCTTCTCAGCCTGCCGTGTGCCAGACTGCCCCGGGGCACCTTTGAGGCACTGCTTCTCTGTAACTCCCTCCCTCATATTTCATTGTGGTTTCAGAGTGTCTACCTTCTCCAGCTAGATTGTAAACACAACAGACACACGGATCAAGACTTCTGCTGTTTGGCAGATTTTAGTGCGTGTAGTAAGTGCTTAGTAAATGGTGGTTTTAAAAGTCACATACTTGGATTTGTAGAAAGACCTTTCTACTCCAACATGGGTGTCATTATATATGTTCTAGAGAAACAAAAGGACCTCAGCTTCTCATGTCACAAACCCATTGGCTTGTCTGAGTGCTTAAATAAAATAATTGACAAAAAGCGTCTCCTATGTGTGGAAACAAAATTGTTTTGTTAGATTATGTGTAAATGGTTCATCTGAACCCCTTAGATCCTCAGGTAATTATACACTAAGCAAGGTGTTTGTTACCTGATCTGGCCCCTCAATTGTTCTCAGGCTATTTCATGCAACAGAATAGAAACCTGAGAACCAGCTCTGCTTTCAATCCCCTTGGTGGCCTGGAGGGGATGAGCTGGCTGGGTGAGAGCCCTTGGGACTGCTTTCTCACGACAGCCAGGTCTCAGCCCTGCAGTGACAGCATGCCCATGATGCTTACCTGTGCCAGGGCCACACCAGAGCCCTCCTGCCTTGTTACCAACCTCATTAATGAAGCTAATTGCTTGATTGATGACTGATTTACGAATCTATGGTGAAGCCCACTCAGAAATTATTCTTAGTCCATGGAAACCTGAGCAAAAGTGGTTTGGACTGGCTAGTTGCTTTTAAGGATCTTTTAAGTGAATATTCTGGGTTCCAAATAAAAGGCATGGAGCCTACGCTTAGAACCAGTAGATAATCAATACTTATAAGGGGGGAAGGTGCTCTTTGATTGAGGGGTTATGGTGCTGACTTTGCTTCCTTCCAGCCATGCTTTTTCATCTAAATTTCTTTTTCTATTGCAGGACCACCTGGCCCACCAGGTAAGAACCCATGGATTGTCCTACTTTGTGGGGAGGCTAGTTCCCTAGGACCCCTCAGAAGGGACTGAGGTGGGAAATGGGGAAGAATCTGGAGGCAGCCTTGACTATGAGTGTGTCTCCCTCCTTGTCTCTACCCAAATCACCAGCTCTCCTGTCTCCTCCCACTTGAGAACTTGCCATCAGCCTTCCCTGTCTGTCACTGCATTAGGTGGGGACAGCAAAGGTGGAAAAGGCAGGAGAAGATCTGGAAAAGGCATTGATGCCTGTCCAATTTCACTGGCTCAAGAAAATCATGTTAACTTCAGTGGAGATGTTTTAAGACATGCTTACATTCCATGTTTTGATGCAGGACCTGCGGGAGTTGGCGGGTTACCAGGACACAATGGCTCAGATGGACAGCCTGGCCCCCAGGGCCCAAAAGGAGAAAAAGGAGCAACTGGAAAAAGAGGAAAAATGGGTATTTTGGCAACTTTTCTAGATAACTTACTGCTTATCTCAAATATTGCTTTTTGGCTGGGCCAAAGCTGGACATAGAGGAGAGAACATGTTGCGTCTTTACATGCAGGACTGGTTTAATTCTCTCCTGGAAGCTGCTGTGTGCTGAGGCACCGAGGGCATTCTTTTGAGTGCAACACTGGTTTATATCTAACCAGAGAGTGGCCTCCTTGGGAACTGATTCCCATCTTTCTGCTTGCTCTGAGGCAGGCTGACAGGTGGAAAAGGCGGGAGCAGGGAGCCCTGGGGAGGGACCCTCCAGGAGCTGTGTGGTGGCCCTGTGTGCTGGGGTCCCTAGTTCTTTTGAAGCTCAGGTCTTGCCCTGCGCTCTCACTACCTCCTGCCCAGCAAATCCTTGTGTTTGACTGGAAATCAACTGATTGATGTCAGTCCCTGGGTTTTCTGGGCTAGAGGAATAGCTAGAACCATCTGAGTAGCAAGGTAGCATCCAGCCTCCCTTAGGCTGGTTGGCACTCAGATCATGTGTCCAGGCAGCACAGGATGATGACACAGTTGCAGCTGGCATCTCTGAAGGAGTTCTGTTGCTCTGCCGTGAGTGGCACCATTGCCATCACCCAATCAAAGCCCTGGAAACACCAGTGTCAGATGTGTCCAGGGAGCAATGAGAAGCCGGGGCTCATGCAAGACCTGGCGGGAGGCTGCAGGACAGGGTAGGTAAGTTCTGAAGGGCTTTGAGCACCGATCCTGGGGAATCCCTGGAGAAGGCCTGGGAGATGCACCTGAAGTAAGCTGGCACATGGCCCGGTAGAGGCTCCAGTGCAGGGAGTAGAGAGACTCCCCCAGAGGTCTCTGGGAAGGCCTGGCCTCTGGGAAGGCCTGTACCCACAGAGGGTACAGACTGTACCAAACCCTCCTGTTTATTTTCAACTTCTTAGGTTGCTACACCAACTCACCTAGATAGGCCCTGGACTAGAATAACTACTAGAACATTCTTCCAGATGGCACAGTAACCTCTTCAAGCACCTCTGCTCTTATTACCATAAGCACTCTACACTTGATCTTAGCCAAAAGGCCGAGAAGTGATACCATAAGCACTTTAAATAAGAACTGGCGGAAAGGGGGGAAATTGTTAATTGGCTCTGCCACTTGCTCATGTTCCCAGGGGGCAGCCTCTGTTGAAGTGGGCCCACATGGTCCAAGTCAGCTCAGTCCTCCAAAGGCCAGCCATTACAGCTTTAATTACGGAGCAGTAATGGATCCTTACATGTTGGATAATAATCATAATTATGAATGAGCGTCAGCGTTGAATAATGATGGCCCTCAGTGTGCAGACATTTGGTTTATCCCAGAAAGGCCCCAGAAATGTAATCTAGTCCTGAGGATTCAGCAATGAGTATTGTGAGGGCCAGCTCTGAGGGGGAGAAAACCACCATGCTAGCACTGGGTATGGAGCAGGTGGGAACGGGGGTGATTTTCAAAAAGTTTACAGAGCCCTGGCTTTGAAGAGGTGTGTTTGATATGCAGCCCACGACCCAATGAAGCCAGGAAAGAAAAAGTTCATTCATCTCTGTAACACCTTTGTCTGCGCCACGTGCTATTCTAGATGCTGGAGATCCAGAATTGAGAATGCTGACAAAATCCTTACCTTTGTGAAACTTATATTCCAACCCAGGCTAGATTGCCAATGAACAAGCTAAATCAGTGGAAAAGAATCATGTTACGTGGTGCTAAGTGCTACAGAGAATATGGTGGCAGGAGAGGGAATGACAAGTGTGGGGTGGGGGTAGGGATGAACGCCAGGGAAGTCCCCCCACCCAGAAGGGACCTTTGAACAAACACCTGGAGGGAGGGAGAGAGGGAGCTGTGGGCTATTTGGGGAAGGGGCTTCCAGCAGAGTGTGTAGGTGTCCAGTGTCCCCACAGGGTCTGAGGAACAGCAAGACAGCCAGGGCGGCCGACAGAGGGGAGCCAAAACGAATGAGTTGGAGTTGAAACCAGAGAGATAGCCCTGGAATGAGGTTGGCCCCGGGCACCTTAAGAGCTGTGGTTTGTACTCAGGGCAAGCTGGGAGGATTGGCAGCAGTGCAGAGAGCTGCCCTGCCTCACCAGGAAAGGATCACCCAGCACCCAGGCCGAGGGAGGCTGCGACAGGGCAGGGGGAGGCAGTGGCGGAGCAGGGAGAGGGGGCCTGATCTGTTCTTCAGACCAAATCCTTGGTCTCCTAGAGGTCCCATGGGATGCCCTCTGCAGCTGTCTCCCAGTGAGGGGGGCCTTTGGGAGTCAGCCCCACTAGGAGAAGCTTCCCACTAAGGTTGAGCAGAGAACTTGTGCAAATGCTAAATCTGCATTATCTGAGAGCCTGGTGCTAGGGAGAGGTTGTTGGAAGCTCTGCTTGGCTGGCCATGGGCCAGCTCAAGCTCCGACCCGGACCACGAACACCCACGCGAGGGTCCAGTCACCCGGCCAGAGCCCTGACGCTGTGCTTTCCCTCCTCTGCATCCTTCCTTAGTCCTAGGGTTGGTTCACATCCTACCCGCACCCAGGGTTCCAGCAGGGAGAAGAGAGCAGAGCTAGTCAGGGGCCTGGGCTCTCTGTTCTGAGAGCATGGAGAAGCCGCCGAGGGGTTGCAAGTAGGAGAGAGTGACGAAGTCAGGTCTGCTTCGCTAAAATGACACTGTGGCTGCTGCGTGGAAAGACAGCAGAGGAGCAAGGACAGAAGCAGGGAGCTGGTTCACAAGCTACTTGGTGTGTAGGTAGAAGGGATGGCAGGCCAGGGTATGGAGACAGCAGTGGAGCTGAGTGATATTCTGGGGGGAATCAGCCGTATCTGGGGGTGGGTAGATATAAGGAGGAAGGGGGAGGAGGGCCCCAAGACTGACTTTGAGAGCTCTGTCCTTGATGACTGCCCATTCCTGAGGAGGGGAGCCTCATACCAACTCAGGCCCAGGAAAACAAGCATGGCTCAGCATGAGATGTGCTGAGTCTGATGCCTTGAAAAGTCCTGGAGGGGATGTCGGGGGCCTTGGAGATGCAGGCAGGACTACAGTCAGAGGAGACCCTGGAGCTAGAGGTATATGTGAGGGGACCACCTGAGGTAGGGGCCATGTGAGCATGGACACCGTCACTTTTGGAGGGAGCTAACAGGAGAGGAGGGCCTGGGTTGAGCCCTGAGGAGCAACAACATCGAATGACCAAGAAGGAGGGGGATGAGCCAGCAAAGGAGGCCAAGAACAGGACTGAGTAACAAGAAGAATACCAGGAGAGAGTGGGAACATCTGTCAGCAAATATTGAGCAGGTTCCCAGCAATAGTGGGGAAACAAAACAGATGCATCCCATCTTCTGGAACTTTCCATCTTTGGTGGGAAGGCAGAAATTAAAAGTCGATAATCAAGTATGTCTGCAATCACGATGTGAGACACCCATTTAAAGGAAAGAACTGGAGGTTAAGAGACTCGGTCCAGAGAGGGAGGGTCAGGGAGGGAAAGTCAGACTGGAGGTCAGACTGGAAGGATGAGAGCAGGCAGGGGGTGGCCCAGGTGGAGCACACAGCACCTGCGGAGGCCCCACAGGTGTGGCTGTGGGAAGGGAGGTGGGGCTGGAGGCAGGGACCAGGCCCGTCCGGAGCCTTCTGATAAGTCATCTGGGTCTCCTGGTTAGCTCCCAGGAAGGCACTGCAGGGTCTCATACAGGATGTGACCTGGTGGGCCAGGATCATGTCTATGGAGAAGGAAGTGTTGTGGTTCCAAATGAGCATTCCAGGATCCTGGTTTGCCTGGCTGGGGTGGGAGAGAGGAAGAGTGGGCGTGCATTCCAGAAAGAAGGAACAACAAGTGCTATTTCTAAAAACAGGAAAAAGAGCCTGTGTTCCACAGAGACAAGACTCAGGCTGGACTGTGCCCTCTAGCAGTGATCCTCTGAACAATAGTATGCAAATAGCTAATATTTATTGTCAGGCATGCTACCGAGTACTCTCTATATTATTCTCATTTACTCTTCAAAACAACCCTAAGGAGATGCATATTTTTGTTGGCCTTATTTTTTCCAGATGAAGAAGGCCTATCTTTCTGTTTCTCAAACAGGCCAAGGTCTTTGCCCCAGGACCTTTGCACTGCTGTGCCCACTCCCTAGAATACTCTTTCCCTGTTCTTCTTGCAGCTGGTCCTGGTGCAGGTCTCAACTCTACTATCATCTCTCCTCAAGTTTGTCCTCAAGTTTGTCCCCGACCTTTGTGCCTAGCTCCTGCCTCACGAACATGGTCACATTCTCTCTTCTTCCAAAACACATATCCCTTCCCGGAAATTCTCTCCTTGCATTTGCTTGTTGATACACTGATGGTCTGACCCCCTAGGCAGAATTTGAAGTCCATGACAGCCGAGCCATGTAAATTTTGCTTAGTCCTAACCTGCGGGGCATGGAATACCCAGTGAAGGGGGGATGGGCAATAAAGTCTTTGTTGACATGAATGGACATAACTCGTCCAATGTCACAAAGGTAAGAAGTGGAGGACTCGAACCAGGTCTCTCTGACTCCCAGACCCCTGCTCTTAAACACAACTACACCGAGCTTCTAGGCTGGAGGGGCTGGCCCCAAGCTGTGGGAGCAGCATCGCTGGAGGTGCCACAGAGCAAGAGCAGACAGGCAGAAGGCCTGGTCTTGGGAGCTGGTGCCATTAAGTCTTACAGGGAGAGCCAGAGGCTGCCAGCCCTTCAGAAAAGCCTCCAGGACATGTGCAAGGATATGCACATAGTTCATATGCACAGTTTAGTGAATAATAGCCCGGCAGGCATGCAGAGTTGATTTTGCACCTCTTATTTCCTGCCCTCCAGGCAGAGGAAGGCAATGGAAGGAGTCCCAGAATCACCTGCCTTGGGTCCCAACTAGCTCTGAGGCCTTGGACAGGTCACTTCACCATCGAGGCTTGGTCTCATCTGTAGACTGAGGAGGTCGAGTTCCCACAACTCTGACATGGTTTCCATTTTCTAAATAGTCTCCTCCAGTGCTTGTCCATGAAGAAAAGACCATGTCTTCTATATTCTATTATTTGGTACAGCTCTCTGCCAGGCTCAGGTGAGGCTCTGTGAATAATTGGCAAATGAAGAATGCATGCATGCGTGCATGCGTGAGAAGAGGAGAGCATACTTTCCATCCATGAGGGCTGCCCCTCCAGGTGAAAGAGAAGATGTATCCTACACACAGCTGTTGAGTAGTAGCTGGTTATTCTGACCAGAAGGAGGCTGTAATAGTGCACAGCATGTAACACTCCCAGAAGAGAAAGCTCAATTTCCCTGTGCGCATAATGGACAAATAGGACCCTGTGTAGAAGACGGGTTGTATAGTAGGGCTAAGTGTAAGGGGAGAGAGAGAAGTGTGATCAACATCTTAGAAATAACTAGTGGGGAGCTGTGGAAGGTTTGGCAGGGGCAGGAGAAGAAGGCCTGGCCTGGGGAGACTGTTAGTGACACTGCCCGGGACGCTAGAAGAGACCCAGGCTAGCCAGATGCCTGTCTGCGGGAGGTGGCAGGAAGCCACTGTGGGCTCTTGAGAAGATGAAGAACGAGCAGAAACTAGAGTATAGAGCTCTAGCCTAGCCATTGTGTTTGGGAAATTGAAGTATTGGAGATAACCTTCACTTTCTGATCCGGCAATGCCAAGAACAACAGTGGAATAGCCTGGAGCCGGAGCCTGAGGGCATGGTTTGGGTCCGGGCTCTTCCACTTATTTCCTGTGTGCCCTTGGGCAAGCTACTTAATCACTCTGTGCCAGCTGCCTCATCTGTAAAATAGGAACAATGGTAATAACCTCATAATGCCATTTAGAAGATTAAATGAGAAATATATATAGGGCTGAGAATAGGACCTGACACATAGTAAGTGCCATATTCATGTTAGCTATTGTTTCCAAAAACTTGGTTTCAACCCAGAAGGAAATCTTAGTTGAAATACCTGTGTTCATTTGAAAACCCCAACTTAGATTTGGAGAGAAGAACTAAAGAGACGTAAATGTTGTCCATCTTGCATCTTCTGTGAAGTTTGGCATTCTCTTGCTTCAAAACCAAGCATTTGCTTTTTTTTTTTTTTTATTTTTATTTTTTCCCATCTGTCTCTCACTTTCTCACTAAGGGTTAATTCTGCATCATCTTCCCTAAAAATCCTCGGGAAACAGAGAGGAATGCCCTCCTTTTTATTCACTCCGATCTCAGGACTGGGTTTGGGGGGACCCCCTCTGGCCCCCTCTGGCGGCCCTGCCTCAGTCAGTGACAGCCGGTCCTGCCAAAAATAAGCCGCCCTCCCTCACCCCCTGCTGGGAAGATGCTGGAGTTGGAGTTGACCCCTGACAACATCGCAACCCCCAACTCTAAAGCTGGTGAGACAGTTCGTGTTGAGTGGGCGTCACCGGGATGGAAAACAGCCGGGATGGGCGTCCAGCCCCCGCGGCGGGCCAGCGGAATCTGGCCTTTCTGGTCCACAGAATGTGCTGAGCCCAAGCCCCCCGGGCGCCCGGGTGCAGCGTCCCCGCCGGGGTGCCCCCAGGGGTCGGTGGTGCCGGGGCCTCCGAGGGGCCAGGCCCAGGGCCAGGGCACGGTGGAGGCACTGGTCCTAAGAGAAAGACAGACTCTATGGAGACAGAACAGCCCCCGCCCGTTCTTCCCGAAAGCTGCAAAACGATCGTGCGCACGCAGCTCCGTCGCAATATATGTCTGAAGCAAAGGTCTTTAATATCTTTAGCTTTAGAGACTCACCCTGGGCGGGGTGGGGAGGGGGCGGCTTTATAACAGCTGCACTCTGGTATGAAGCTTTTCCTGTCTCACACATCGTCGGCCTCTTTGAGAAAGAAAAGGCACAAGAGGGAGGAATAAAGGGGAAATCGGATGCTGATGCAGAGAGGCTCTTTGTGACTAGAATAAATGCCCGGAAAAGAGAAGCCTGAAGTAACCAGAAGACACCATTTCCCAGAGCACTGCCCAATCTGGGTCATGTGAAACCTTTAGAAGGTATCAGTTATACTGGGTGCATTGTGCTGGCTGGACTCTATGGCAACGTTCTAGTCTTTTGTGTCCTTCAGATAATGTGCCAAATTGCCTATTTAAAATCCCAACAAAAGGACGTGTCTTCCTATGCAGAGGCCCCTGATTAAGGACTCTTCTTAAGTGAGTGAACCACTTTGCAGCAAGCTGCCATCCTAATGACTATGGGCAGGGGTGGGGTGACCCGGGGCCACGGGTCTTCAGTGCTGTTGTGAGAGACGCATTAGCAGCCCTGCCCCTCCCAACAGGCCTGGTTTGCCGTCTATGGGACTGAATCCACGCTGGGCAAGTGCCATCACAGGGGGGCTGCCCCAGCTCCTCCTCATATCCTCTCCCACTGTGTCCCGACACCTCCACCTGTGTATGATGCCCCAGCATCACCACTAGCAGAGGGAGGAAACTCGGGCCTCCAAGCCCATGCAACATCTGAATTTCATGGTTTTTCTGAAGATGTGGTTTTTATGGTTGGCTGAAATCTAGCAAACACTTCTTTGTTCACTGCATTGTCTAACAGTGATCAATACTTGAAGGTTTTGAGTACACTGCTGTCTTCCTTGGGGTGGTCCATGTAGGGTCCCTTGAATTTGGAAGAGAAAAGACCACGTTGAGTATTTATCACACCCAACATAAAGGAAAGGGTGATAAGAGCTCCAGATGTAGGTTTTAGGGAATATTGCCTCTGATGGCAGTGCAGAATATTCCAGTACATGCTGTGATATGACATAATAACCTTCTGACTGATGACAAGGACTCGAGAAGAACCAAGCAGGTAGCATAGAGGGGCTTTTAGGGTGGAACTCAAGGTTAATCTGCATGATCTCCAAGGTGCCTTCCAATCCTGAATTCTCTGATTCTCTAGGAACAGTGGGGATGGTAGGAAGTGGGGATGGAGTGGGTCCAGATTTTAAAACCTGGAGTGTTAATCTGGAGGGAGGACAATTGCAATGCCAGAAGGATGACAGCTGGGAAGTGGAGACTGGGTAAGTTGATGAGCATAAGAGAGGGGCGGTGAATGGACAATCACTTAGCCAGAGCCTATAAGAAGGAGCATGGTGGGGGAGGACTTGGGTGGCTCAGTCAGTTAAGCACCTAACTCTTGGTTTCAGCTCAGGTCATGACTCAGGGTCATGAGATGGAACCCCACATTGGGCTCCATGCTCAGCCCAGAGTCTGCTTGAGATTCTTTTCCTCTCCCTCTGTCCCCCCGTCCCTTCTCTCTCTCATTCTCAAATAAATAAAAGCCTTAAAAAAGGGGGGGGGGGCTTGGACACTAGCAGGGTAATTAGAAAATAAAATTAATGGATCCTAAGCCCTCTTTGTTATAGAGGTTGAGCGGAACTGAAGATTTGTTTGCACTAAAACATGCTCTGGCTCTTCCTTGTGGCCTGAGATCTCTGCCACTTTGAGCAATATCTCTAGGGAGCAATATCTCCAGGAAGCCGTTGTGAAAATGAGCATGTGGGTCCTGCATCTAGAGGACTGTGTTAATAGAGTCCTCTGTGGCAGGACTTCAGCACAGTGTTAGGCAATCCCTTTCCTTCTCAGGCCCCCAGTGTCCCCATGCTCAGGAGTTCTAGTAGCTTTTTTTGGAGGTTCCATGAGATTTTCTACAAAAACAATCAGCTACCTGCAAATAAAGGCAATTCGAATGCATCCTTTCTGATCTTTTTGCCTTTTCTTTCTTTTTCCTTGCTTTATTGCACTAGCTGGGACTTCTGGTGTTGTGTGAAATAAAAGCGATGAGTGTTGATGCCCTTGTTCCATTCCTGACCTTAGGGAGAAAACATTTAGTGTTTCATCACTAAGAATGAGGTTTGCTATAGGTATTTCATAGGTATTATCTTGTTTGATAAGAATTTTTTTAAGAATGGGTGTTAAATTTTACCAAATGCCTTTTCTGCATCCACTGAGATGATCCTTTTCTTGCTTAAATTGTTAATGTGCTGCATTACATTCACTAAATGATTCAAATCATGGACTCTATTTTGGCAGTGAAACTGCTTTCACCTCTCGTTAACATTTCTGAAGCTGGTTTTTAAGCTTAGTTATGATGGATCCACAGCAGCCTTGACTCTTGGGCTAATTTAGGCTCACAGCTGAGACAAGGACTTTTCCAAGGACTTTACCTGATATCACATCTTTTTCTGAGATCTCTCTGCTTTGACTGGTAGGAATGGAGCCCTTCCCCTGTGCAAGAACTGAGAGTTGTATAGCAAACTTCCTGTTTGTTTTTTCCCTGCCTTGTAGAATTCCACCTGCCGATCATTCATTACTCAGCCAAAGACTCAAGGAGACCCCTCTGAAGTTCTCCAGAGCTCCATCTGCACAAATACCTCCTTCTGTCTTCTGGATCCCAGCCACCTCTATCT
Organism: Nyctereutes procyonoides; assembly: GCF_905146905.1. Lineage (NCBI taxonomy): Eukaryota > Metazoa > Chordata > Mammalia > Carnivora > Canidae > Nyctereutes > Nyctereutes procyonoides. The sequence continues at coordinate 23,493,367 of NW_026575040.1, read as the reverse complement.
CCCCAGGCTCTGGCTTTTGTCTCCTCACCTCAGTGAAATTGCTAGGCTCTCTTTGGGTACCACTCCCTGTGTTCCTGTCTGGAAACTACTTGCCAGCAGTGACCAGGGCAATCATATCATGCAACTAGTTTGCTTCCTTTCTCCTGGGGATCAGAATGCTGTGCTGTCCATAATCCATGCTGAGATGGGCCATTGCATAGACTTTTACCCATTTCTAGCCATGAGGGGCAGGTCCGCAATTCCTGAAGTTATGGCTCCCCATGAACAGAGGCAGACAGTCCACCCACTGCATTTTGTTCACACTACCACCATCCCTCTTAACGCTTGTGCTAGAGCAACTTCACCTGTTTTGCACTTTGGAGTAAAAACATTTTGCATTGGAATGTTACAGAAGAGGGCACCCGTGGTGGAATTGGAAGATCTCTGCTGCTCACATAGTGGCATCAGTTATGACCACTGTAAGCCTGAGTCCCAGCTTCTCAAAAATTAGAGTAAGGATGATTTACCCACCTGCCACTCCAACATGTGGTGAGGGATAAACCAATAACGTGGGAAATAACACTCACCCTTCTAGGCACCAAACTTAGTCATCTGAGCGCTCCAACCTTCCCGTGTGGCAAACTTTTGCTCAGGCCTTACCTTCCTTCTGCTTTTGCTGGGATTGCCCCCTTTCTGGGCCACTCCTCTCTCCAACCTGTTGGCCTAGCCAAAGGTCCCTAAAATATTCAGAAGAGCCACCTGGAAATACAAGTCTTTACTGAGTTGATATCATGCTGCTATCCTAAAATGGTCACAGAGTCTTGGGTATTTGGTTGTTGAAGTTCTTTCACCTTAAAAGTACAATGTGCAATAATAGTACAAAGCTGCACACACCAGAATAACTTGAACTACAGGCTAAAAAATAATTTCTCCCCTTCAGGGCTGCCTGGAGTCACAGGAGCTCCGGGGGAGAAGGGAGACCGTGGTGAGCTGGGCTTGACTGGACATGAGGGCCCAGCAGGGCCAAAAGGAGACAAAGGAGACAAAGGGGACGTGTCCAACGACGTGCTCCTCACAGGTAAGGGGCTGGCACGTGGGCTGTCCCCAGGTGAACGGGCCCAGCGACCAGCCTGGTTTTTAGTACGAAGGCCGCTCCAGTCTTCCTTATCTGCTGTAGTGCCCACCTGCTATGCAGCCTGGTTTGGAGTTCTGTGTCTTCAAAAAGGGGGAAACCTTGAATGTTATGCCAACGTTGGCGAGACCAAATCTGAGATCTAAGCATAAGTAGTTTAGATAATTCCAGTCTAAACACCATGATTAGATTGAATTAGGATGGAGGGAGCTTCCTTTATTCCAAATAGCTATTAAGTCTAGCACAATGTAGAACAAGACAAAGAAGCCAGCAATTTAAGATACTTCAGGGGACAACTAACAGAAAGCTCAGGCATTCTCTTCCCAGGCCAGGGAGGGTCATCTTCAGATCTTTGTCCTAAGCCTTTTGGCATAGAATTAGAGTAGACATGGTTGCCAATCTCCTTTTTCTGGTTTCCAGCAGAAAGTTGGCACCTGGGAGGGTGGCAGGGTTGTAGAGACATAACAAACCACAGAAAGACAGACAGTCACGTGGTGGAAAGAGTAGATGACAGCAGATGATCATGGAGGAGGAAGAGGCCGAAGAGTTTTAAAAGCACAGTACTTCAGAGACCATTTATATCACAAAAACCTAACTATCCTTATGTATTCAATAAATATTTTTGAATGTCAAAGAACACCATTTATGAGTCAGAGACTTTGCTAGTAGCTGGGAATATGAATATGAAAGTGAGCGAGACAGGACATCTGTCCTGAAGAAGCTAGGACACTAGGATGCTAGAAGCTTCTGAGCAGAAGCTTGACCACTAGGTGATGAGCACTAAGGAGGGTTCTTGATGGGATGAGCACTGGGTGTTATACTATGTGTTGGCAAATTGAATTTAAATAAAATATTTTAAAAATAAATTTTAAAAGGTAGAGCACTCACACCAGTGACCTATGATTCTCATAGGCAAGACAGGATGAGATTCAGTCAGATTCATGAGATTCTTCATTTGAAGAAAGAGGGTCAAATGGTTAAGCTGCCTGCCCAAGGTCAAGGGTAGGCAGGCTCCCCTGATTTCTTCTAACACACAGAGCAGTGCTTCACATACCTGGCAGCATATGAGGAGGCTTTAAAAATTATGGATGACCAGTCTCCCCACCATTTTGACCTAACTATTTTGCGTGGGGTCTCAGCATTAGAATTGTATCAGAGCTCCTTAGATGATTCTAATAAGCAGTCAGGGTTGAGATCCTTCAACATGGCCAGTGACATGAGCATGAGCTTTGTCTCGAGACATACCTGAGGTTGAGTTCCCACCCTATTCCCAGTTGTGACCTTGGTCCAAGTACCAAACTTCCCCAAGACTTGGGTCACTGAGGAGCTACTAATACTGTCTCACAGAATGGTTGGGAAGAACGATGAGGAGGAGATTTGTAAAATTCTTCGCACAGTTCCTGGCACATAGTTGGAACTCAACATCCACTATGGGTGCTTCCTCAACTTTGCATGGACAAGTGCTAGGACACAGTTATGTCAGGGAAGGGGGGCTCAGCAATCCTCCCTGGAGCTACCCATTGTCCTTTCTCCTAGGAGCAACCCATCTCTGTTTATGGTGCTTGAATCAATCTCTCTCCCTGCCCCCTTCTTTCTCTGCAGGTGCCAAGGGTGACCAAGGCCCTCCTGGCCCCCCAGGACCCCCAGGCCCTCCAGGTCCCCCAGGACCCCCTGGAAGCAGACGAGCTAAAGGCCCTCGGCAGCCAAACATGTTCAATGGCCAGTGTACAGGTCACCAGCCCCTGCCCCAGGGAACCCACCTCTTTGGTTAATGATCCCAAACTCTCAGGCTTCACTCAGGCTTTGCAATCAGAATTTTTTAAACAGAGGGAGGAGATTTTTGACTGAAGTGAGAGATCCCCCTTGAGACAGGCTGCTTGGGCAGTCTGCCCTGAGGGTGAGAACTTGTAGCAGGTTTAGAATTGGGCCTCCTCACCCTCCCGTCTTTTATCACCAGCCTATTTCTCTTCCTTGCCAAATCCATCATCCCTTCCCCTGAAACAGTCTCAAAGGCTAAGCCATTCACTCTGGGAGTGTGAAGGGCTTGGCTGATGATGCTGGGGAGACGAGGGGGAGGTTCAGCTTGGTTAACTTCCCACAGTACTACAGTTCAGCCCTCACCACCGCTAAGCTTTGCATGCTAACCACGCGTGGGGCACAGTGCTAAGTGCTTAGTTCATTGGATTCTCACAGCAGTGTCATGACACAGGAATTGGTATTGCCGCCAACATACAGATCCAACACTGAAACCCCAAGGAGCTGTGTAGCTTGCCCAAGGTCACTCCATTAGTAAGTGACAGAGCTGGGATTCACGTCTGCCTGGCTCTGAAGCTCTGCTCTTAGAGAGCTTTCCTTTCAGAGATGGAAATTCTGACTTTGAGATTAAGCCAACCAAAGGCTAGGGACACTGATTTCTGGAAGGCCAAGGGGACTTATTTGTTGGCCAGTCTGTGACAGAGGTGGCCATAGGATTGAAAGCTAATTACGATGAAGGGCCATATGAATGAAAAACACTTCTAATGTGATGCTAGAACTTCTCCCCAGAGTGGTGACCTGGGACCTACTCACCTGCTAAGGCCATGAGAGGGCACAACTTGATGCCATCACTTCAGTGGCAAACAGAGAAAGGAGGATCCTGCCTGGAGTTTCTTGCACACTCATTGTGAATCTCACTGCCACCTCCCTAAGCTGTCTTTAGTTTTGTTTGCAGGAAGACATTTTGGGCGCACATGCTCAGCTGTCAGAGTGGGTGAATCTGTGCTTTCAAAGATGTCACCCCCCTCACCCCCCCCCCCAGTCAGTGGAAACTGACTGTAACTCTGCCCAGCAGTTAGTTCCATGACCCTCTGCCACCCACTCCATTAGCACCAGCTCTTTGTTCAGCTGCCCTCAGAGAATGAGCTGAGCTGCAACCTTCGCCTGGGAGAAGGGGGGAATCTGACCTGGGCCTTTACAGAGTCCTGGTTTGCCATAGGCTGTGGCAGCCAGGACACAGGTGCTTGGAGGAGAAGTACCCGTCCCTGCCTCACCTGCGTAAGAAGCTGGTCAGCAGGGGCTGGACCTCCGTATTGTGAAAACTGCATTGAATGAGAGCTGTAATCTTCCGCTCTGCCTCCTAGAAATGAGTCCTCGGCATGCATCTTGCACCTGAACTTGCCTTCTCTCCTCCTCCAGTCCCATTTCTTTAGGCCCCTTCCCTCCCCCACAGCTCTAGAAGCAGGTTGGTACAAGATGAATTAATGAGAGCCTTTTCTTCAGACTAAGAATAGGGGAGTCTCTCTGTACCCTTCCTGTGCAACCACGTCCCTTAACAGAAACTCCAGATGAAACTCAGAGGCAGCAGGATTGCATGTGGGGGAGTCATAACAGAACCCCAAGACTGCCCTCATCAGGGGACAGGAGGACTTGAGGGAGACACAGGCTCATCCCGCTAGAAAGAAGCTTAGAGTACATGGGGTCCTGCCCTTTATTTCACTAATAAAGAAACCTTTCTAGATTATTCTGAGAGCTTGGGACAGCAGAGGTGCCCCTTTCTATCTAGCAACTACAGGTGATTTGAACCTCTCAGAATTGGTCTAGGTGAGTGGGCTGAACTTCTCCAAAAACCTTGATTTGCGTCTGCTCCCCTGCAGCCCCAGACCAGGTCCTTCTCCTCGGCCAGTTCACTCCCTCTGTCTTCACACTGGCCATGTTCCTCCCTTCTGTCCTGCTTCGGCTAACCTTAGACACCTCTTCACTAAAGGTGTGGATGAAGCACATCTGTTAAAGGGATCAATTATAACCCAGGTAGGATGACTTCTAGCTTGGGTATAGCTTCCAGCCAACTATGAATCAGGCGCCTGTTGAGGACCTCTGTCCCATAGACCTTCAAGCAGACACAGGTGGGAGATGGTGGAGGAGAGCTCAGGGCTCCTTCTTCCTCTGTGGTTCCTCCCTTTGGCAGTCCAGGAAGACAAGATATAGGTGACTACCCTATCCTGAGGCCCCATCAGCTTCCCTGAAAGTGAGAATCCTTCCAGGAAAATGGAATCCGTGATGGTAATACCACCTAGCCAGATGGGCCAGGAAAGTGTCAGAAAGGCTCTCCTCTCCCTCCAACCCCAGAATGCTGAGGGCTTGAACAGGCCACTTTTACCCTTTCACTGACATCCTCTTGGGATTGTATTATCTTAGCAGCTGTGATTATGGAAAGCTTGTGGGGAACTCACCAAGTGGAGGGTGGGGGCCAGGTGGGGGAATTAGAAGTGTATGACTTGTTGCTTAAAAAAGCAAGCCACCAAAGAACTTGGTGGGCCTATTGTAGGGGCTGCTTATAGGACTAGAGTCTGAAATGAAGTGAGGGGAAGCACCAGTTATAACATTACACAAATCTCACTATGCCACCTGCACTTGCTCTGATTCTTGTCATCGTTGTTTTAGGTGAGACATGTGTGATACCAAATGATGACACCTTGGTTGGAAAAGCTGATGAGAAAGTCGGGGAACACCATTCTCCACTAGCAGGTTCAGAAGCAAAGCATCTTGTTTTGAAATTCAGATATTGGATGCCTTAAAGTCATAACTGGTAGATGAGTAATTTTCCTTTCTCTTCTTTTGGTAGAATCCATGATCGCTTCCATCGGAAGTCCGACACAAGTATTGAAAGTTACAGAGACATTTGGGACTTGGATAAGAGAGTCTGCAAACAACAGTGATGAACGGATCTGGGTGACTGAACATTTCTCAGGTACCTTCACTTGTCAATGACTCGTGTCTGTGTTGTAGTTTTCTCTTCATCTGTTGCCTGCCTTCAGGCTTATTCTATTTCTGTGTGTCTGAAATCCCTACCGACTGGTGTCACAGAACTGCTCGTTATTTTCGAAAGCACAAAGGAAGGAATGGGCAGACCACTTTTCTCAGTTGAGCACGCTGATGACAAGCCTCACAGCTCAAATCACCGGGGCATGACCAGGGTGCTCCCAGTGTAGCTTATCCAGTTTTAGGCGAAGTATCTAAAAGGGAACAAATAGCATTATGACTACAGCCTTATAAAGCCCAAAACCACAATGTGGAAGAAACATCAGAAACAAATTTTCGTGCACCCTCCATCTTTCTGTAAGGAGAGTACTTTTGGCCATCTTTCCTAGATACCTGTTGGACAGAGAGTCCAGGGGACAAGGTGAAGTGCCATCGTGCAGCATGCTGCATCTAAGCATGGCCCTGGTTATGCTATCCTGGAGGCATGGTCAGAGATTGCCAGTGGTGGTAGCAGTAGCCTCATTCCTAAAGGGGTCTGGCTACACTCACTGGTCAGAGCAGTTGCCGAGAAACTGCTTCATTTCCTCAGGGCTCAGTGATCAGCTGGTAGTGACTGCCCGGATTCCAACAGAGAGGGACTCGTGCCTCAGAAAGAAAGAGGAACACTGAATTAGCAGTGGCAGGAGAAGGTGGAGGTGACTGCCCAAGTGCCAACTATTTGCTGTTCCCAGTACAGCCTATGTCAGTCTGATAGAAGATTTCATAAACAATCTAGAGAGTTCTGGGAAGGAGTGATACAGTTGGCCTGGGAGGAGCAAAGCCAACTCTGTGGCTTCTATCTTTGAAGGACAGTTCAGGAATCCAGAGAAGAGAACTGGACTTTGGGTCTGGGGGTCTGAGACTCCAACCTGGACACGGACCCTTGCAAGACACCTCACTCTTGACTTCCGTTCCTGTAACTCCCTCCCCTGACTCACTCCCATGCCTTTCCCTGGCTTTTCCCCTGCAGGCATCAGGGTGAAGGAATTCAAAGACCAACCCTCACTCCTGAATGGCAGTTACACACTCGTGCACCTCCCCTATTACTTCCATGGCTGCGGGCATGCCGTTCATAACAACTCGCTCTACTACCACAAAGGAGGCTCCAACACCATAGTGAGGTGAGTCATCCGGGCCACAGCCGCCCTCCCCACACATCGCAGACAGCACCTGTGTGGTGCTTTAGTTATCTGAGAGCTACTTAGGGGGTGGGACAGTGGTTCCCTCAACTTTCTGTCCCCAGAACCTGGTACACAGGGTCAGTCAGGGTTTGCTGACTAAGTGAACCACAGGACACAGTGAGTGAGCCCCAGGACCCAGCCCTGGCCTGGGGTCTGCTGTACTGCTGGTGGGGATACCAAGAGTGAGGACAGAGCCAGAGAGTAGACCTGGAGACACCAGGATAAGCCTTCTTATCCTTTGAGAAAAGAGGCAGGAAGAACCAAGGGCTCCCTTGTCAGGAAGGTGTCACACCCCGAAGTCAGTTTTATCCTGAAAACCCTTGGGTGTGAAGAATGTCCCATCACGGCTCTGATCATTGAAGACCAAAGACTGAAGATGGTGTGAAGTCAGGGGTCTTTGTGTTCTGACTGATCTGTCGTCCTGACGGGACCCTCACCAGGCTACCTCTCCTCCTCTTTGCTCTCCCAAGGGAGGTGGTCCCCTGGGTAGACTGAGCAGTGTCTTCCTGGCTCCCCAAAAGAAGTGCTAAAATTTTGTCTTTGTGGCTCAAGAGGAAATCAAGCTCTAGGCTTTAGAGGCAGAAGCAGGTCATCTTGGGCAAGTCAAGAAAGCAGGGAACTCAGTCAGGGTCCAGCTTCCCCTACTCACTGTGTGGCTTTGGAGGAGACCCCACCTCCTGCGGGCTGCAGGTCCTCATAAGACTGAGAGGAGGGCCCAGAGCCTCTGCAGCCTTGCAGCAGTACCCCTATCTGAAATGACGCCAGTGTTATGAAAGCCACAGTCCCAGTCATTCAAAACAAGAGATAAGGACCCAAGGGAAAACTGGGTCCGTCATCTCTCTCCCTCACCACCTTCCTCCCCTGGAAGAGGCCCAGCTGGAATGACTTTGCTGGCGTTAGAGTGTGGGTCAGGCTGGGGACAGGACACACATCAGCTGAGGCTGGAAGCATCCCCGCCTTGGCCTCTCATCCCCTCTACCAGAGCCCCCATCGTTTCAACATCTCCCTGGCTACATCATTTGGATGAGTCTTGTACTACAGAAAACAGCAACCAGCCTACCTCCTGCTCAGAAGTCAGCACTTCCCGGCATGCTCCTCCCTGTGACTCCTCCTCATTAAATCCTGCAGTTCCCTACTGGCCCTGGGATGGTTTTACATAGGGATGAGGGCCATAAGGGAGTTCTGGGGTGAATGAGCCCTGGAAAGAGGATTGGCCACTCCAAGAAAAAGTGTTTTGTTGTTTTTTTTAAGATTTTATTTATTTATTCATGAGAGACATAGTCTTTTAATGAAGCTTAGCATGTGATGCACTGCTTAGGCCTGTCCTGCAGCCCTGCCCTCTACCAGGCCTCAGGCAGGGGGTCGGGGATGGAGGGTCATGGGGGTGGGGGACAGGTTGGAATCAGACCCTGTTTCTCCTGCAAGGGACAAGCCCTTTGGAATGCAGCCGCTAGGCACCAGGACCAGAGCAATGGTAGGATGGACCAGATGGCAGTCCTGACGTCAGAGGACTGAGAAGCCTCTGAGCTGAGCTGGGCAGGCAGCGCTTACAAGCCCTCACTTTCTTCTGGCTTCTTTTCACACTTACTTGGGAGGTTTCCTAATTGGCTTCCAGTTGGTTAGCCACAGTTCTGCTTTCCTCGGCTCTTCAGCTGCTCAATGGCTCCCTCTTGTGCCTTTCTTTTATTTTAGCCTGATGTTTCTAAATTTTCATTCCTGGAGTTAGGTAACTTTTGAATCATAATCAACTTTTTGACAGAGTCTGGATTTAGAGTCTGCAAATCAGGCCACCTGCAGGAGCGGAGGGCCATGGGAGTCCACGCTGTAGCTCAATACATCCTGTCACTCTCCTGACAATAAAGTGGACTTCATGGCCATGACTTTGCCACATCTGTTCTCAGTGGGCGCTTTTCTTCTTCATTGAGACTGCTGTGACATTTTTGTCTTAAAAACTCCAGCATGGGGCTCTCTGGGTGGCTCAGTGGTTAGGCGTCTGCCTTTGGCTCAGGGTGTGATCCCGGGGTCCTGGGATCGAGTCCCACATCAGGCACCCTACAGGAAGCCTGTTTCTCCCTCTGCTAGGTCTCTGCCTCTTTCTGTCTCTGCCTCTCATGAATAAATACATAAAATCTTAAAAAACAAAACAAAACAAAAACCTCCTAGGATAGGAGAACTCCCAAACTTGCAGTTAGAAAACTTAAATTCAAACTCTGGCTACTCACTTATATTCTCAGGCCAGTCACTTCTCCTTTCTCATTTGTGAAATGAAAAGGCTGGACTAGATCATTTTTAAGGCCCCTTGCAGGTCTAAGAATCTTAGGGCATTTCAGGAGGTTAGCAAACACCTGAGGAGTCATGAGGGTAAGGAATTTTCCTGGGGCTACATGGCTCGCAGGTGCACACTGAGAGGTAGTCACCATCCTTTACATCCTTGATGTACAGAGCATAGGGTAGACCAGTGGAAAGAGCGTGGCCTAGAATGTAGAAATGCAGAGTCCCAGGGTGCTTAGTGGCTCAGTTAGTTAAGCATCTGCCTTTGGCTCAGGTCATGATCCCAGAGTCCTTGAATCGAGCCCCATATTGGGCTCCCGGCAAAGCAGAGAGCTTTTCCTTCTCCCTCTGCCTGCTGCTCCCCCTGCTTATGCTGTCTCTCTGTCAAATAATCTTAAAAAAAAAAAAAAAACCTGCATAATCCTAGGCCCCACTCAGTTTACTAGGTAGCCACAAACAAACCAAACTACCATTGTCCACGAAAATGCTGACTCATATCTACCTTTTTACACATTTCAGATTTGAATTTGGCAAAGAAACATCCCAAACTCTGAAGCTTGAAAACGCCCTGTATTTTGATCGAAAATACCTCTTTGCCAATTCCAAGACTTACTTCAATTTAGCTGTGGATGAGAAGGGCCTTTGGATTATCTATGCTTCAAGTGTGGATGGCTCGAGCATTCTGGTCGCCCAGCTGGATGAGAGGACATTCTCTGTGATGCAACATATCAATACCACGTACCCCAAAACCAAGGCCGGCAATGCCTTCATTGCCCGAGGGATCCTTTATGTCACAGACACCAAGGATATGAGGATAACATTTGCTTTTGATTTGTTAGGAGGGAAACAGATCAATGCTAACTTTGATTTAAGAACTTCCCAGTCTGTTCTTGCCATGTTATCATACAATATGAGAGACCAGTATTTATATTCGTGGGAAGATGGCCATTTAATGCTTTATCCTGTGCAGTTTTTGTCATCGGCATTAAACCAGTGATAAGATTCACTCTGTTCGCCCTCAGTAACTTTCAGATGTTCTCTGGCACCATTTATACCCCAACATAAATCTTGTCTTTAGGGTAACCAGGTATTTAGCTGTAGTCTCATGAGGTGAGTGTTGATATGGTCAGGGATCCCCCTGCAGTTCAGATTCCTTAGGGGTACATAGCAAAGACTTGCAGTCAAAATAGCTGAGATTTGGCGATTTCTCCACAGACTGGCTGGGTGAGTTACACCCCTTCCTCTTTAGGGCCTTATTTTTCCTGACTGATAATATGAAAGGGCTGGTGAGAATGATTAGCAAGATTTCCTCTACCTGTAGGAAACTCTGTTGCTGCTCTCACAACTGTTACATATTTGATTTTGTTTGGGGGTATTTAGCCACATGCTGAGCAAATTTACCTTGGAGCTGATAAGCCCGATTGCTTGAGCAGTGAAAGCCTTAGTACTGACTTGTACTCAGTGTCTTGGGCGGCCGCACGGACCCTTTCAGGCTACGGAGGGACCTTATTACCGTTACTTATTACCTTTCTCTGCCTCTGCACCTGCCACCACAGCTCCAGAATGAAAATTACCCTCGGCTCCCGATTGCGGCTCAAGATAAGCAAAAGCCAGACACAGCTACGTGCTCAGGTTTGCTAATGAAACGGGAACAGGCCCTTCAGGCTCCTGTCCATCTCGGGTAGTGCTGATTTGCAGCTGGGGGTAAATGTTGACTCCTCAGGCCCCCCTAGCTGCTTCTTGCACTGCTACGCCTCTGCTCTCAGAGCACAAAATATTGTGTAAGGAGGCATTCGTCTGGCTAGGACCATGGGAAGCACTTTGTGGTTTTCGGGAGAGGTACCATATGTGGTTATTATCTAGAACAGGGACGGGCAAACTATGGCCCTTCGGCCAAACTTGCCCACTGCCAGATTTTGTCAGTTGCGTTGGAATAGTTACAAGCATTTGCTTGCGTAGCCCAGCTTGTAACTCCTTTTGCTCAGCAATGGCAGAACTGAGTCACTGCAAAGAATTTGAGCAGGGGCCTGCAAAGCCTGAAACGTTTACCCGCTGGCCCTTTACAGCAAACGTTTGCCGACCCCTGGTCTAGGATGTAAAGTGAGCCTGACTGTTGGAAGGCTTATTCACCGCGGGCTCTTTGTTATGTTTTGTTTTATTCCACCCTAAGAAGGAATAATTTATATGGTTTGAGTGTTTGGTCGAGGGGAAGGGTGAGAACAGTATAAAATTAAGGGGACCTCCCCAAAAGCAGTTTGTAATCTGCTCTTTCCCTAATAGGTTTTTTTTTTTCCTAGGTTTTATTTATTTATTCATGAGAGACACAGGGAGAGAGAGACACAGGCAGAGGGAGAAGCAGGCTCCATGCAGGGAGCCCGACGACGTGGGGTCTTGATCCCGGGTCTCCAGGATCACACCCTGGGCCAAAGGCAGGCGCTAAACCGCTGAGCCACCCAGGGATCCCACTGATAAAGTTTTAAAGAATATGATCTGGTCTCCTTGGACGCCAGGAGACAAATCTAGCTTAACTTGCACCTGAATACCCTATGTTTCTGCCAAATCAGTTCTTCAAACATTCTGCAGCCTGGGGTCCAGGCAGGGCTGCTAAGAAGAGAGAGGAATCTGGAGAGTTACTGGGTCCTACAGCGAGGAAGGGGGCCTAGGGAAAATCTTACGCAAAGATTTTTCATCAATTTGCCTTTACTGAATTCATGTGTGTGGAGGAGGAGAGCTACATGCTCCGGGTTCCCCCCACCCCCCATAAGTTTCAATTCATACTCGGTCCTGAGTTGGTGGCTTTATACCTTATTAAAAGAAGCATTTTAAAACTTAGAGGCTTTACAGATTTGAATATTTAAATCCTCCTAACTCCTGAAAACACTTAGGCAGCTACTGGGGACTTCTTGTATTCTCAAAATAGCAGATATTTGAAATTTGTTCTCCACTTTATCACATTGGTTGTGTCATGTCAGCATAGCTTTTTAAAAAACTCTTCGAATTCATGTTTTGTAACAAAGTAAAATAGTTTCATGTTTAAGATCAATGCATCTGATGAATACTAGTCTTCTTTTAAAGTATTTAAATATATGTGTTGCTGTTTCTGCACACAGGGGACCTGGGTATGAATACAGTTTCATAGTAACAGTGATATTAGTAATAATAATAGTATACAATACTAATTGTATATATGGTAGAAACCAAAACAGGTTATTGAATTAACACACATTCCTTTTAGAAAAAAATTTTTTAGAAGCCTCAGTCTTGATATCTGAGCTATCCTGGCTCCTTTGACTGTGGGTATGGAATCATATACTTCTAGAAAAACTCATACTGGGATTTTTTTTTTCCCATGGCAGAGGGACAATGGAGTCTGACCAAGGTATAATGGGTAACGCTATAATATGGTTGAAAGTTTGTCTTTACGTGTACAAAAAATTAAGATTTTACTCATTCTTGCCCGCAAACCCTACTTTAAAAAAAAGTTTGGGCTCACTGCTAAAATAGAACATACAGCCTAATGTTTTAAAGCCAAGATATCATTTTAGAAGTTTACACTGTCACTTACAATCAAAGTTGCTTTAAAGCACTTTCCAAATATCTGCACTTCTGATGTCAGAATCAAAGCAGATAATACTCTAATGCTTCTTTAATCTAATGTAGATAGCTCTCCTCTGGAAAGTAAATAACACCATCCTCCCAACCTCAAATGTAGGCTGGACCCTGTTTCAAAGCGTTTTCTCTCAAACTGATAATGTGTCCTATTGAAGCCATGCAGGCGGTGATGGGCTCAGCGTATCACTAAGCACAGATGTTATGACAGAGAAATAGCCCTGGGGTGGAAGTTTTAAAATGAAATGTTCTGGTTTTAGGCCCCTTCACAGTCTAATTACCTTCAAGGTTGCAAAGTGAAGGTTCAAATGAGATATTATGATCCTTGAAGGAGCCACAAGTCCTTCCAAGTTCGTTACTACACAGGTGGGCTGTGACTATTTGATGTCAAACCATCTGAAGAAGCGTGTATCTGAAGAAAAGGGCTTTTCAGTTTTCACCCCACTGATGTGACCTAGTATAGCAAGCTATTAAAAGGGATAATTTCCAGTCTGTAACCACAGGTCTGAACCATTCTGAACAATGAATGAATCCTGAGGAATGGCTCTTTTCTGGTTGTCATTACTTCACATTAGCCAGTAAAATAATCACTGCTAAATATAATCACATGTTGAAACAAGTGTATTCTTATTTCTTGTTAATTTACATGTAACATTTAAAAGAAAAAATAACAACCCAAAACAGTACTATGGAAGAATTATATTGGTTGCTCCTCTGTTGAAACTCTTGCAATTTGCTAACTCCGGAAAACCCAAAAGTCATTGATGTGGACTAAGTGTTCTCTATAGGAAAACATGAAAACTATATAAAGTTAGTAACTAGAACCAGAAGCAGATAAATGCAATGAAGATCTGCTAATTTATTGGCATAGGCAAAGCAACTTGAAAAGAACATAACATTTTGGCCTAAAAATTAAAAAGGACAGGTTTAAAAAGAAAAAACTATAAAACCTGACTTTGTGTGAATTTGGGCAGGTATCTTCATCCCTCAGTGCCTGTTTCATCTGTATAATGTATAATAGCATTCTTACTTCCTTGAATTTTTCTATGAGAAATGAAAAGTGCTATGAAAATTATACAATTCTTGAGGAATTATTATTACATTTATAGTTCATCCCTAGGGAGAATCAGAGTGATCCCATTGTTCTCACAGCCTGATTCAGAGGCCACAGAAATGGATCAGGGCCATGCCACATGGTTTCTGTCCATTGGCCTGTTCGACTAGTTAGTTAACACTTCATACCAGCACTAAGCAAAAAGAGTTCTTAGTTCTACAACAAATTTACAATAAAACTGGGCCAAATAATGAAAAATACTGTTTGAGAACCTGTTGCCCTGACCGGTAGAGCTTCTTTCTAACCTCCTCTAAAGGGTCTGTGCTGTTGGGTAGCCCACGCATGAACTGATGATGACTTTTGTAAACAAAAAATTACAAAGCAAAAAGCAAAAAAAAAAAAAAAAAAAAGCCCATAAAAAATAGTAGTATCGCTCCTTTATCATTCAAATTTAAGTTAGTTACCATAGAGTGTAGTATTGGTTTCAGGGGTAGAATTTAGTGATTCATCACTTAGATACAATACCTCGTGCTCATTACATCACAAGCCCTCCTTAATGCCCATCACCCAGTTTCCCCATCTTCCTACCCACCTCCCCTCCAGCAACCCTCAGTTTGTTTCCTAGAGTTAAGAGTCTCTTACAATTTGCCTCCCTCTCTGTTTATCTCATTTTAATTATCCTTCCCTTCTCCAATGTTCATCTGTTTTGTTTCTTACATCCCACATATGGGTGAAATTATGTGATATTTGTCTTTCTCTGACTTATTTCACTTAGCATAATAACCTTTAGTTCCATCCACATTGCTGCAAATGGCCAGATTTCATTCTATTCGATGGGTGGGATATTTCATTATATGTATATATCACATATTTTTTTAAGATTTTATTTATTTATTTATTCATGAGAGACACACAGAGAGAGGCAGAGACATAGGCAGAGGGAGAAGCAGGCTCCATGCAGGGAGCCCAATGTGGGACTGATGTGGGACTCAATCCCAGGACCCTGGGATGATGCCCTGAGCCAAAGGCAGACACTCAACCACTAGGCCACCCAGGCATCCCTATATCACATCTTATTTATCCATTCATCAATTGATGGACATTTGGGCTTTTTTCATAATTTGGCTATTATTGACAGTGCTGCTATAAACATTGAGGTGCTTGTGCCCCTTCAAGTCAGCGTTTTTGTATCTTTTGGATAAATACCTGGTAATGAAATTGCTGGGTTGTAGGGTAGCTCTATTTTTAACTTTTTTTTTTTTTCCAACTTTTTGAGGAACCTCCATCCTGGTTTCCAGAGTGGCTGCATCAGTGTGCATTCCAACCAACAGTGTAAGAGGGTTCCCCTTTACAGTGCCTCACCAACATGTGTTGTTTCCTAAGTTGTCAATTTTAACCATTCTGACCAGTGTGATTATCTCATTGTGGTTTTGATTTGCATTTGCCTGATGATGGGTGATGTTGAACATTTTTTCATGTCTCTGTTGGCCATGTGTATGTCTTCTTTGGAGAAATGTCTGTTCATATGTTCTACCCATTTCTTAACTGGATTATTGTTGGGGTGTTGATTTTCATGAATTCTTTATAGATTCTGTATACTAGCCCTTTATCCAATATGTCCTTTGCAAATATCTTTTCTCGTTCCATAGGTTGCCTTTTAATTTTGTTGATTGTTTCCTTTGCTGTGAAGAAGCTTTTTTTTTTTTTTTTTTAATCTCAATGAAGTCCCAGTAGTTCATTTTTGCTTTTGTTTCCCTTGCCTTTAAGAAATATCTAGTAAAAGTTGTGGTTGAGGTCAGAGAGGTTGCTGCCCTGTTCTCCCTTAGGATTTTTATGGATTCTTTTTTTTTTTTTTAAAGGTTTTTTTTTTTTAATTTTTTTTATTATTTATTTATGATAGTCACAGAGAGAGAGAGGCAGAGACACAGGCAGAGGGAGAAGCAGGCTCCATGCACCGGGAGCCTGATGTGGGATTCGATCCCGGGTCTCCAGGATCGCGCCCTGGGCCAAAGGCAGGCGCCAAACCGCTGCGCCACCCAGGGATCCCATTTTTATGGATTCTTATGTTACATTTAGGTCTTTCATCCATTTTGAGTTTCATTTTGTGTATTATAAGGAAATGGTCTAGTTTCATTCTTCTGCATGTCCCTGTCCAGTTTTTCCAGCACCATTTGTTGAAGAGACTGTCTCTTTTCCAATGGATATTGTTTCCTGCTTTGTTGAAGATTAATTGACCATATTATTGTGGGTTTATTTCTGAGATCCTTATTCTGTTCCTATTCCATCAATCTACCTTTGTGTTGGTATTACTCTGCCTCAATGATTACAGTTTTGTAATACAGCTTGAAGTCTGGGATTGTGATGCCTCCTGTTTTGTTCTTTTTCAAGATTACTTTGGCTATTTGGGGTCTTTTCTGGTTCCATACAAATTTTAGGATTGTTTGTTCTAGTTCTGTGAAAAACGGGGGCATTATTTTAAATGAGATTGCATTGAATGTGTAGATTGCTTTGGGTAGAGTAGACATTTTAATAATACTGTGCTCCCAATCCATGAGTGTGGACTAGTTTTCCGTTTGTCTCACCTTCAGTTTCTTTTTTTTTTTTAATAATAAATTTATTTTTTATTGGTGTTCAATTTGCCAACATACAGAATAACACCCAGTGCTCATCACCTTCGGTTTCTTTTATGTTTTTTATTGTGCTAAGAGTACAGGTCTCTAAGCTCCTTGGTTAAGTTTATTCCTAAGTATTCTATTATTTTTGATGCAGTTGTAAATGGGATTATTTTCTTGATTTCTCTTTTTGCTACTTCAATATTAGTTATAGGACTGCAACAGATTACTGTATACTGATTTTGTATTCTATGACCTTATTAAATTCATATATCAGTTCTACTGATTTTTTTTTTTGGTAGAGTCTTTAGAGTTCTCTATCTATAGTATCATGTCATCTACAAAGAGTAAAAGTTTTACTTCCTCCTTGCTGATTTAGACACTTTTCATTTCTTTTTGTTGTCTGATTACCATGGCTAGGACTTTCTATATTATGTTGAATAAAAGAGGTGAGAGTGGACATCCTTGTTTTGTTCCCAATCTTAGGGGGAAATCTCAGTTTTTTACCATTGTTGTTACCTATGAGTTTTTCATATGTGGGCTTTACTATGTTTCCTCTAAACCTACTTTGTTAGGGTTTTCATGAGTGGATGTTACACATTATCAAATGCTTTTTCTGCATCTACTGAAGTGGTCACAAGGTTTCTGTCCATTCTCTTTTTGACGTCATATATCACATTGATTGATTTGTGAATATTGAACCCCCCTTGCATCCTAGGAATAAATCCCATTTTATCATGGTGAATCATTGTTTTAATAATATGTTGTTAGACTCCATTTGCTAATATTTTCTCAAAGATTTTTGGATCTGCATTCTTCAGTGATATTGGCCTGTAGTTCTCTTTATTTGTAGTGTCCTTATTGGATTTTGGCATCAGCATGATGCTGGCCTCACAGAATGAATTTGAAAGCTTTCCTTCCTCTTGTATTTTTTGGAATAGTTTGAGAAAAATAGGTTTTAACTGTCTTTTAAATGTTTGGTAGAATTCACCTATGAGGACATCTGGTCCTCAACTTTTGTTTGGGAGTTTTTTGGTTACCAATTCAACTTCATTGTTGGTAATCAGTCTGTTCAAATTTTCTGTTTCATCCTGCTTCAGTTCTGGTAGGTTATATGTTACTAGGTATTTATTCATTTCTTCTAGGTTGTCTAATTTGCTGGCATATAAATGCTCATAACATTCTCTTATAGTTCTTTTTATTTCTGTGGGTTTTTTTTTTTTTAACCATCATTTCTGGTTTTGTTCAAGTTTTCTTTCTTTCCTTCTCTTCCTTCTTCTTCTTCTTCTTTTTTTTTTTAATGAGTCTGGTTAAACATTTAGCTATTTTGTTGATCCTTTAAAAAAAAAACCAGCTCCTGGGGATCTCTGGGTGGCTCAGCAGAGGCTCTTTGCCTGTTGTAGGCTATGTTTGGCCCCTGGCTGGGTGGGCTGTATATTAATAAGGTGTGTGCCATATTGGAAAATGAGACCAAAGTGTGGGGCAGGGAGGTGGGGCTTGGTGTAAGCAAGTTAGGCAGTGAGTGTCGTGGTTTCTGCTGGTGACCATGTGTCTATGCTGAGGGGGTAGGGCAGGGAAATGGTGCATGCCAGCTCCTTTGTTCCCGGAGGAGTCTCCTTGTGCTCCCTGCCTCTTGGAACCACACTCTGAGATGAGTAAATCACTCTCCCTCCCTTCTGCTCTACTCATTTTTCAATCTGCTGTGCCCATGTTGGATTTCCACTGGCTGTTTATTGTGTTGTCCCTTTAAATGCGGGGACTCCACTTCCTAATGCCCTTGAGGCTCACCCAGAGCCCAAAGCCAAGCCTGATTTTTAAAATTCCAGGCTTTAAGTCCCATGGTTATTAAGAACTTATAAGATTTGGCCCCTGTTGCCTTCAGAGGTAAGTGTAATGGGGATCTGTCTTCTAGTGTGATAGGCTGTTTATCGGCCTTCTCTGCTCCACCAGTTCTCTCCAGACCACGAATGGCCATGGTCTGTTTCACTTCCAAACAGCATCTTTGCCCTTCCTACCTTCTTTGATGTGGTCTCCTCTCTACTTTTAGTTGTGGAGTTTGTTTTGCCAGTCTTCAGGTCATGTTCTGGATTATTTACACTGATGTGAATATTACATAGCTGTATCCATGGGATGAAGTGAGCTTTGGGTCCTCCTTCTCCACCATCTTCCCTTAGGTTGTAAGCCTTTATTTCTTTAATTATATATTTTTTACTCCTATGTAGGAACCCCAGGATGCATATATTGGGCTTTTAAAGGTTTTTCTTCAACTCACTGAGGCTGTTTACTTTCTTCTAATGTTTGTTTCTTTTGGGAGTTTCTATTGTTCTATTTTCACATTTAGTAATGTTTTCTCCTGCAGTGTGTAATCTGTGAATCCCATCCAGTGTATTTTTCATCTCAGATATTGTAGTCTGTAGTTCATTTCTAGAAGTTTTGATTTTTTAATGCTTTATTCTCTCCAGTTAACATGTCTAAAGCTTCTGAACATATAGTATACACTTATAATAACTATTTTAATATCCTTTACTATTACCTGTGTTATTTCTGGACTATTTTTTGATGGATTGAATTTTCTCCTCAGTAGGCTCATAGCCTACTTCTTTTCACGCTTGGTAATTTTTATTAAATGTCAAACATTATGAATTTTACCTTACTGGTTCTTTTTGTATTTCTGTAAAGATTCTGGAACTATATTTTGAGCTGCAATTAACTTGGAAATAGCTTAATTCTTTCCTTTTTAGGCTTCTTAGGTGACACTACTGCAGTGTTTAGTCTTTCGCTGATTTTTGTCCCATTAATGCAGCAAAACTCTTATTAGTACCTAACACCCTATGAATTATGAGGTTTCCTTTTCCTGACCACCAGTAGTTTCCTCCTACAGATGCACTGATTCATGTTCAGCTGAACACATGAAGAGGCACTTCTGCAGACCTCTCTCATAGCCCTCTTCTCAGTCCACTCTATCTTGTGCTTCCCCAGATGCCCAGTTCTATTTGGTAACTTGGAGAGACCATCAAGCTTTGCTGGCTTTCCTTCCTTGCTTGTGGCTTAGAAATTTTCTTCAGGTAGTAAGTTGGGACAGTAATAATGCTTACCTCTGTGGGATCCCTGTCCTTCACTGCCTGATGTCCCATGTCTTGTTTTATATATTTTTTTTGTTTCAAGTAAACAGGTAAATCTAGAGCTTCTTACTGCTTTGACAGTAGGAAGTTCTCTACCTCCTTTTAAATCTCTCTCTCAGAGCATTTAGGCTTGAAATCTCCTACCCTGGGGGGGGGGGGAGCAGGGGTCAGTTTTTCTTAGGGATTGGGGTAATAAAAATCTCACAAGCTTTTTCTCTCCAGCTCTTCTCATAATTGTGTATATTCTCCTTTACTTTGGAGCAACATAGGAACCAAGACTCAGATTTGAGTAGGAAGCAAGTCAAAGGTTTTTGTTTTGTTTTTGTCTGCTTTGGGTCCTAAGCTTTTGTGTATATATAGCTAATGTTAAATAATCTCCCATGGAGTTCAAAGATCTAGTAGCCTAGCATTAGATATCTAGCATAGATTTCTGTCAGGGGCTTCAGGAATCTGTGGAGAAGACTTACACATCTGTGGGGAATGTTTATAATATAATGTAGGATTAAGGGAGTGTGAACTCTGGAGTCAAACTAATTTAGAATCCGTGTACAACTGAGTTATATTCTCTAAGTCTCAACAATTTTTCATTTGAAAATAGGGATCTTAAAAATGCATTATCTCTAACAATAGATACAACCTCTCATAGGTTTGTTTTGGAAGTGAGATAATCTATGCAAGTTGCTTAGCCCAGGGCTAGTGTGTACAGTCAGTAATCCATAAATAATCATTTCCCTGGAGAAAATACCATCATAATTCCATCTCAATCTCCTCTAAAACTTCCAGTGGAACCCAAATATATAAGTATTCTAGGTATATAACATTGACTCATACAAATGTACCTTTTTATAAACTATATCCTGGCACAATAAAATTTTAGTTATAGACACAGATGATAATGCTTATAAAAACACTTAAGTAGAACTTCCAGTTTCAGCCTGAATAAATAGAGCTTGGAAGTCATCATTCCTGTCCATATCTCAAGAAGAAAAGCACAGAATATAAAAATCAACATATTTTCTTAGATCCATTAGAGGATGTGAAAGCACAGGGGAAACTGCCACTCTAAAAACTGAAGAGACCTGCAAATACAGTGAATGACCACCTACTTCAAGTAGAAGCTGCCAGAGCCAGTTACTGGTAGGAAGACTTAAAAAGTAATTCCTGGAGGCTGTGGACCAACTTAAGGGTTAAAGACTCCTGGAGCAAAGTCTTAAGGGACCCCACACTTGTGGGTTTTACCACCAAAAGCCCACCAACATATTAAGGTAAGTAGAGGAACAAGAATAAGAATTTTGTCCTACTTCTTTTCAGAAACCATGGGAGGAAGAAGAGTGGAGTGAAATATTTAAAGTATGGGGGGGGGGTGTGGAAATACCAACTTAGAATTCTATATCCAGTAGTTATCCCTTCCAAAGTGAAGAAAAGACTTTCTCAAATCAGTAAAAACTGGCACTCTTTTGCCAGTAGGCCTGCCTTCCAAGAAATGTTAAAAGTTCTTCAGAGAGATCGAAAATTATATGAGTCAGAAACAGATCTATATCAAGAATGAAAGAGCATAAAGAAATGTGAAGGTAAAATGAAACTTTTATTTTCCATATTCATAATTGATCTAATAGATAACTGTTCAAAGTATAACAGTGGCAATATATTGGGATTATAGACAAGAAAAAGAAATGACAGCAATGTTATAGTAATGGGAAGGAGCAATTGGGACTACTGTGTCATAGGTACCTGTACTACCTATGATATGGTATGAGGTTACTTGAAAGTAGCTTAGGTTTTTTGTTTTTTGTTTTTTTTTTTTGAAAGATTTTATTTATTTATTCCCAGGTCTCCAGGATCATGCCCCAGGCTGAAGGTGGCCCTAAACCGCTGAGCCACCCAGTCCACAAGTGTGCAACTCTTGATCTTGGGTTTGTGTGATCAAGCCTCCAGCTGAGTGTAGATTACTTAAAAAAAAATCTTAAAAAAAAAAAAAAAAAGATAAACCTGTAGCTAGGTGAACCAAGAAAATAAAAGACACGAAAGTACTAATATTAGAAATGAGACAGGGGTCATTATTGATCCCATGTATGTTAAAAGGAAAATATATATCATTAATAACCTATGCCCATATTTGATAAATTAAATGGACTAATTCTTTGAAAGATGATGTACCAGAATTCACAAAATTAGAAGTATCTTTTTTTTTTAAGATTTTATTTGTTTATTTGAAAGAGACAGAATAAGGTCGGGGAGAGGCAGATAGGGAGGTTATAGGAAGACTCCCCGCCGAGCAGGGAGCCCCATGCGGGACTTCATCCCAAGGACCCTGAGATCAGGGCCTTACAAGAAAAGTATCTTGGCAGCCCGGATGCCTCAGCGGTTTAGCGCCACCTGCAGCCCAGGGCGTGATCCTGGAGACCTGGGATTGAGTCCCACGTCAGGCTCCCAGCATGGAGCCTGCTTCTCCCTCTGCCTGTGTCTCTGCCTCTCTCTCTGTGTGTCTCTCATGAATAAATAAATAAAATCTAAAAGAAAAAAAAAAGTATCTTAACAGGCTTATATCTATTAAATAAATAACCTTCCAAAAGGAAAGCCTCAGGCTCAGAGAAGTTTCATTGGTAAATCTTGCCAAGTATTTGAAGAAACAAGACCTATTTAAAATCTTTGAGAAAATGGAGGCAGAGCTACTTCCTAACTTGTCCTGTCTTAACCTAAATACCAAAACCAGCTAAAGGCATTACAAGACAGGAAAACTACAGACCAACTTCTCTATTTTGCATAGAGGCAAAAACCTTCAATAAAATATTTGCAAACTGAATCCAGAAATGCATACAAAGAATTATAAACCATGATTGAGATTTATTCTAGTTTTGTAAGTCTGGTTCAAGGTTTAAAAACCAATTAATGTAATCTGTCATATCAATAGACTAAAGAAGAAAAATCAGATTAATCAATAGGTGCAGAAAATGCTTCAAGAAAGATTTACTACAGAGCTACAGTAATCAAGACAGTGTGGTTCTGGCAAAAGGACAAATAGATCAGCAGAGTATCTATACAAATATAGTCAAATAATCTTTGACAAAGGAGCAAAGACAATTCAGTGGAGAAAAGTTAGTCTTTCCAAAGAATAGTGTGAGGACAATTGGACATTCAGGAGCAGAAAAATGAATCTAGACACAGGTCTTTAGCGACAGTTAATTCCAAAATGGATCATAGACCTAAATATAAAATGTAAAATTCTAGATGACGACAAAGCAGAAAATCTAGGTGACATTGTTTAGGTTTTTTTTTTAAATGGGTTTTTACACATAATTGCAAAAGCACAATCCATGAAAGCAAAGCATGAGTTAGAATTTATTAAAATTAAAAGGTTATGTTCTGGAAGACACCATTCAGGGAATTAAAAGCTAAGCCCCAGGCTGGAAGAAAATATTGGCTAAATAACATCTGATAAAATAATTTGGATTCTAGATACATGAAGAACTCTTAAAACTCAACAGGATAAGGGACACCTGGGTGATGACACCAGGGCGTGATCCCTGGGTCTTGGGATCGAGTCCTGAATCAGGCTCCCCGTGGGGAGTCTGCTTCTCCCTCTGCCTGTCTGTCTCTTTCTCTGTCTCTCTCATGAATAAATAAAATCTTAAAACAACAAAAAAACAAAGCTCAACAGTATGAGAACCACCCAATTAAAAAATGGGCAAAAGAGTTAAAAAGACTGCTCACCAAAGAAAATACACAGATGAAAAGATGTTTAAGAAAGGATGTTTAACATCCTGTATCATTAGGGAATTGCAAATTCAAACAATAGATACCATTGTACGTCTTTGATAATGGGCTAAAATTCCCAAACACTGACACCACCAAATGCTGATGAGGATGTCCAACAACAGGACCGCTCAGAATTTAGCAACTCTCAACAGAACTCACTCACTGCTGGTAGGAATACAAACTGGTGCAGTCACTTTGGAAAACAGTTTGGCAGTTTTTCACAGAGGTAAAAAGTTTCAATCTAAGATCAAAAAATGTCACCTAAGGTATTTACCCAACAGAGTTGAAAACTTATGTCTACACACAAACCTCCAGGAACTTTACTGCATATTGCTCAGTGAAAGACCATCTGAAATGGCTGCATCATCTAGGATTCCAACCATAGGCGATTCTGGGAAAGGCAGTAGAGAGATCAGTGGTTGCTAGGGGTTGGGGGGACCTGGGGAGGAATGAATAGGTGAACATGGGACTTGCAGGGCCAAGAGACTATTCTGTATGATTCTGTAATGGATACATGATACATATATTTGCTAAAACCCACTGAAGTGTCAGCACAAAGGGTGAAGCATAATATAATCCACAGATTTTAGCTAATGCATCAGTACTGGTTCCCTAGCAGTAACAAATTGTATCACACAAATGCAAAATGTTAGTAAGTGCAACTGAGGGGGAAGGGAAAAATAGAAATTCTAGTATTGGCTCACTTGTTTCTGTAAACCTAAAACTTTTTAAAATGTATTTAGAACTTTAAGACAAATTATTGTGACACATGGCAGAGAACTGTAAAGCAATGCTCAAAGAAGGTGGCAGCTACTGTAAAAATCTGAATTTCATTTCAAAATTCTATTCTCATGCAGACTGGTACTACAGTGTAACAGTACAAAGATGGAGGAGATGCAACACGCACTGGTTACTATGTACTAAACTGTGGTAAGTCTATGTCTATATTTGCAATTTTTGTCAAATTTGTGTTTCCATGCATTCAGACCTCCTTTCCTCGCCATGACTCCACCTAAACACTATTTCCAGCTCAGCGCCTTCACCAGTGTCAGCACTAAAATCAGCATTTAATTCAATAAATGAGAAAAGGTACCATCACATTAATTCTTCCCCAACTAAGTCTCAATGCTGAGTGCCTGCTGTCTGGCTCACCACTGCATCCTGTTGCCTAGAGTGGTTTCTGCTACAGGAAGTACTCATGATCTGTGAATAAATGAACGGCCTAGCAGCTTAATTCTCTTAACAGTTAAATAGTTATTCAAATTTAAAATAAGTAGTTAAAAATACTATCAAAGAACACCAGACCAAACTAAGGTAAAACTCTAACAAATAACATTTATTTTTCTTTTACATAAGTATTTCACAGCCCAAACATCACATCGCCTTCAGAGAAAGGTGCTTTTATGCCATTATATTTTACTATTTACCACACAGGCATTAAACATTCTCATTAACATGATGAGACAATTTGCTGGTAAACATTTAAACACACAGACATTGGTTTCAATATCAAGAACATTTTTTTGGTCATAACCAAGGAGGTACATCAAAATATGACAACATTGGCTAATAATTTATAAGCAAATAATATTTTAACTCTGCATAGTTTATACAATAGGCTGTGGTAATAAATATCACCAATCTCATCAACTATTAACTGGCCACAAAAAGCCTAACATTCATTTAAATTATGATATGAAATGGTCTATTGGTGTAGTTTCAACATAGCCTTAAATGTGTGGGTGTTTAACCCTGAAAGAAAAAGTACTCAACTGGTATGCTGGTCAACTACAAATACGTCATGTTCACGTATTACATTCCTAACATGAAGGCAGATATTTAAATAGAAAAACTAGCAGTCCAAAAAATGTGAGTGTGCAAATTGTAAGGAAAACATTGCATTTAAATTTGCACTCAATTGCAAGGTACAGTACTAGCTCAGTATAAACACTAACAGGAAAAATAATCAGCAGGAAAGAATGGAAATGACCTCTCCCAGCAGAGAACTAGTCACTCACGCTGCACCACAGCTTAGAAAGTGTTTCTGGTGACCTAGAGTGTCTCACACTTTGTGACTATCCTTCGAACACAGGAGCCTGCAGGCATGCTTCCATCAGTGGTAAGACTAGGAAGAAAAACCTGAATCAGCAACATTTTCTTCCTTAATTTGGTATAAAGGTTCTTCCCCTTATAACTTACTAACATGCTAATTTCTAACCTCAAATGTTCTCTGAATCAGGCTTGCTAAATGCTGTAAAGAATAGCTACCCTTCATACAACACTAGGGTTTTTTGTTTTTAAGTATGTCAGCATGATAACAAGGTACATGCACGGTCACTCTACCAGCCTGTATGGGCAATGCTCAGCTTGGATCAGTTTCAAATTCTACACAGAGATTCTCTGTATTGTTTCCAGTGTGTGAACAGCTGCTTGGAAAGCAGAAATGCCTATCAGTTACTACAGTGTATTTAAACTGAAATGTTTATAAAAATAAAGCCCCAATCGTTAAGTCTACAGAATGTCAAGGATTCTGTTGGGGATGTTAAAAGCATTGGGCAAAACCCTCGTTTTGAGCGTGCCATCTGCCCCACAGGAGAAGATCCGGTTGCCTGGGATGATGTCAATCTGCATGACTCCGGCTCCGAGGTTTCTGAAGATGGACTGCTTAGCATGTTCATTTTTGAATGAATGAATCAGGCCATGGCCTGTCAATCTCCAAACCTAGTTTAAAAGAGTAAAAGTACCAAGTGTATGTCATTAAAAAGAGAAAGAACAAAAGCAAAAACATGGCCTTCACTTCTATTGCCCTGGAACTGGCCTAACTTTCTAGTCCACTGCCTCTTTCCTAACAGCCCCTGGCCCGGGGGATAGTGATCCATTTACTGTTCTTACTTTTCACTGTCTCTTCACATTCTCTTGTAGTTTCATATTAACTACAGATACTCCCCTCTTAATTCAGTTAGATATTTAAGTTAACTAAATGCATGGCTAATGTCAAGGGAAGCCCTGGGGCAATAGAGGAAGAAACATACCACGGTCTCACTTCCCCAGAAACCTCACCTCAACTGTACAAAACAAAGAAGATACTAAGGGCAGAATGTGGGAAAGAGAGGAGGGTCTGAAGAGCCAAAAGAGTGTTGCAAAAAATCCCATGCATTAACTTATTCTTTACTTAAAATAGACTTCTTCAAAGCTTTTCAGTGACCTAATAAGCTTGACTGTCTGGTTGTCCAGACCCTTACCGGTTTAGAAAGAACTCCACAGTACTAAGCGAGTAAAGGTGTCAAGAGACCTTCAATATCTCTGCAAAGCATCACTTTACACTCTCATTTCAAGGACTGCAGGGGGGCTGCTGCTCCCCAATCTTGACAGCAGCATGTACAAATAACACTTAGCACATGCCACCTCCTGTACTGACTCACCTTTATGTTACCTTCTGCCGAACCTGTAGTAAAATATTCCTCACAGGGATCCAGAGCCAGAGCCTTAATAGCTGAGTCATGTGCCTGGAAGGTGTGAATCAGTTGTCTTTGCCTGATGTCAAAAATGCAGACGTAGCCTTTCCTGCCTCCAGAGATGAGGAGTTGCTGTTTTGGTGCATACTGGAGTACCGTGGCACCATGATCGTGGCATGTGAAGCCTGAAGGAGGAAACATAAGAAGTCTTTCCCAAATAATTTCTATCCTGACAATTCTGGTAATGTTTAAATGCACATTTAGATAATACAGAAACTACTGACAAATTTTTAATTTCAATTTCTATAATCATGATCCAAGAATTTAAAAAAGATCCCAAGCAGGGACAGAAAAAATGTTCTTATCTGTAACCTCAATATGAAAACACGTGCAGGGAGTTTAAATGTTAAGCCCAAACTAAGTTACACTGCCTTGTAAGAAGCCTGTAGAAGCAAAACCTGTAGAGGAGACCAAGCTTCTCTGTGATCCACTCAGCCACCACATTAATCCCCACCATGACAAGAATCTACTGTATCCTAGTTCCTGCCCATACAGACTCATTGCAAGTTGTTGTCAGGTAAGTAACAAACTCAACTACAGTTGTGTGAAAATGACCAGCTACAAGATGAGTTAGCTTTCCCAGGATCTCTGCATTTTAATATAATTAAAGCCTTAAACCAGTATGTGGTAAATCTTTAAGAGCTATTAATTATTCACAGAAAAAAAAATCTGCAATCATGGGGCACCTGAGTGGCTCAGTTAAGCACCTGCCTTTGCTCAGGTTATGATCCCGGGGCCCTAGGATGGAGCCCCACGTTGGGCTCTCTGTTCAGTAGGGAGTGTGCTTCTCCCTCTCCCTCTGTTTGCGCTCTCACTCTCTCAAATAAAACGTTTAAAAACTGCAAACAGATAAAACAGAAACAACTATACTTTCAAAATGTCTATCCATATAAAAAAAGACTGAAAAATGTTTCTTTAAAAGAATCCACCTAGCCATGTTTAGCCCAAATATACTGGAACATGGGACCTTCTCTCAACAGTATCATATGAGAAAGGGATCCTTAAGGCACCAATTGGGAAAACTGTCTTAAAAGGAATAAAAGGAATAATACTTAATAATACTTAAATGGCATTCTTCATATTTCTTGTTCTTATAAGGTTAAAATATTTCCTTTCTATGGAGCTCAAATACTTTGCAACTAATTCCTAAAAAGCCTTGTAGTAGCACCAATCTCCATACCATATTTTCTAAATGGAATACAAAACAAAGACTATTCTATGCTAGCTGGGTATTTACCTCAGCGATAGCCAGATACTCATTTACGACACACGAAAAACAAAACACTGGTTAGAGTAAAACCAGGAAAGCATTCCTTCATATTGTATTAAAAAAACGATCACAGACCTTAACTCACTTACCATGAACGAGGCTGTTTCCAGGTGATATCAGTGTGTCCCAGAGGCAAACGTTTCTTAAAGAGAGAACACAACGATTCATGATGTGCTTTTTGTTACTGGTTTTTACTCATTGCATCTTACTACCTCTTTTGTTTATACTTATTTATTAAGCAACTAGGACAGGGGAAGAAGCTGGGGATATGTCTAAGAGTTTATCTTTTCTGAACCACACAGTCCTGTCTCACATTGTCCCACATGTCTCTGCCATCTCATCCCCAACCCCTCAACTTTTCCATTACCACTCGAGGGAAAGAGACACAATTTCCTGGGAAGAAGGGATGCTTCTGAGCCCCAGGGGTTACCACTGCCAGGAAATTAGAGGTATTATTCATGGCATGTGTTGCCAATGAAATGAAAGCAGTGTCAGGTCAAAGAAACATACTGAGCATCAATGATGGCTATAGAGTCTCAAGAACCTGACAGGAAGGGAAAAAAAAAAAAGCTTTTAACATAATCACATATGCTTATTGAAAGCCTACCTTAGGAGTATTTGCTCTTCTCTTTTTTGGTAAGGAAAACTAAGAATTATGCAACAAAGTTTTTATATTCCTGAGATGGAAAAACTCTTCTAGGTTAAAAAAAAAAATCCATACTTTGTAGCAAGAATACCTTTCTGCTTAAAATGTGCTTATTTCTTATTATGCTTCTGTCAACTTACCTATTGTCATTGGACTGTCCAGATGTGGCAACTAGACTTGAAGAGGTAATAAATGCAAAGTCACTTGTGGCTTTACTGTGGCACTGCCAACTCTACAAGAAACAAAGTACAAATGATGTTACCTAAAAGTCCAAGATATTCCAGTATTGCACAAACACACAGTTCTGCTAGTAGTATATGCATGAACTAAGAACAGTTGTTAAAAACCTAGAATAAAGAATAAATGACAAAATAAATTACCTATTATTTGCATATTTAGCTAATATCCAATAATATTTTAAAACTGGAAGAGTTGGTAAAAATATAGAATTAAAGGGCTTTTCTTTAGATTATCTAGCAAAGGAACAGGATGAACTTAACCAAGCCATTTCATTATATTAAGGGCCCAGTCAAACTCAGTGTTAATAATCTAAAATACATTTAATAAACTTTCCATAATAACCTGTATCATAATAAACAATAATAACCCAAGGAGGGAAACTCCTAGTAGTCTGCCCCTCTAGTAGTCTGAGACTACACTGTGAAGAACTCAAGTCATATTAATTTTGTAACCTAAATGCAAATATCCACCCTTTATTACCACCTCCACATTCCTGCTTTCGCCTTCCCTTCCACGTGAGGATTTTTAGCAATAATAAAAACAAGGTCAAAAGAGGTCCTGCAAATAATCTGCAGGCTTATGGCTGCCCACAACCACTCCTAAGGATATTCCAAGCACCAGGGAAAATAATTTACTGAGCCAGTCATGACTTTTCTTGTTAGATCAGGTGAATGAATACAAATTTGGAGGCAAAGACTCAGGGGGGTGTCCAGGTATTTAAAAGAGACAGTATTCGGTTTGGAATTATCATGGTATTAATCTGAGTGAAGGCAAAAGGATAGATTCAAGATTACTTCCAATTCTGTAAAGCCTTTATGAGAGTGTACAGGGTACTAATTTAAGAGAAATATCTTGTCTCATCTACATAATTAAAAACATATATATAGTCTAGAAAAGAAAATTAAAATATATATGAAGCCAGAAGTTCTGCACAAGATAGCACTACCTCCCAGCCTTCCTATCATACCGGAGCCCCCACCAAGCAAAGATATATTTGTCTGCATCACCAAATATTTCAGTATGGTTTGGATTAATGAATGAAATGCCCTCTTGGGACTGGTTAATTTATAACCAGTAAGAAAAATTTGGGAGCAAATTAGAATACACAGAACTGTTAGAATTTTATAGTGATTCATTTTAGGTACTATATTAGAAATCTATCAAGAAGTTAGAGTTTTCAAAAAAGCCTCTATGTTCTCTGGGAGTGCTGAGTGATACTTACCATGTAAGGTTTAGGATTTGATGCAGTTTGGTTTACTTGCCAGATACTCAGAAAACCCTCTCCATCTGCAACACCACACTATAAGAATGGCATAAATATTAAACACAGCTTCTTAGTAAGCATATTGAAGGCAAAATCATTGATGAAGAGTCACTCAAACATCACATAATGTCCTGCCAACACCTATTTCTATTACTGTAGTTCCCAAGAAAGTCAGGCCCTATAAATATCCTGCAACCTTTTAAGTGTTTTTCTGTACCTATTTCATTTTCCTCCAAACACCTCTAAGATAATTTAGTAAGAAACTGGAAGGTTTCTCTCAGGCGCTTGACTGTGCTTATAGGTACCACCAACACACTCAACAGAAAGAGTTCTTTACCTTCATAGTATTTAATATCTTTAAGTGGATGATTGAGCCATACAGAATTTTAAAGAGCTGTGCTTTATTGGGAGCCAAGGGTGTATTTAAGCAGACACCAATAAACTGCCTGCCCAGCATAAATCCAGGTCACTGAATTGGTTTTTAGATGTAGTGTTACTAACCATATACTCATAAATATATTTTTCACATGAATTAAGCAGTAAGTCTCAAAAACCAACCTTGTTGCCTTGTGAATTAAAATATAACCTGGTAACTCTTGCGTTGCCGGCTTGGCGGAAACAGACAAGTTGCTGAGGTCGTGTCCATTCAAACATTCGTACACTACCATCCTGAGCACCTGTAAGATCTGAAACACAAAAGGAAAAGCACAATATATGAAAAAGCTACAGAGTTCCAATATTTCCCATTCTATAAATGAACTTCAAAACGACAGAGGCCTATACAATGCCTTGGATCACAAATAAAACACCTACAGTACTGATGGACCGGGTGGGACGTCATTCTCTTAACGTTATGTAGATTCCTTTTCATAAGCTATAAAAGAAGATAAAAAATTCATTTTGTGCATCATAGAATAGATAATAATATACTTCAGGCCAACTCCAATTCTCATAATCTTTATGCTCTTACATTTCGATTATTACTCACACATGCCTTGTAGGTTTTTGGAACCACTTCACATTTGACACCTGTCCAAACAGGCTGCAGAACCAGTCACTTACTGGCATAGCCCTGGCCCCTATGGACTGGGCAGATACCAAGCGGCTTCACCGAGTGACAAAGGGAACTCTCCTCCAAGTGCCCTCCCTGAGGACAATCAGGAGTATCTCTAGAGTCTTCAGAACATGACAGTGGGACCCCTTCAGCTACAGTGACTAACAACAACATTATAGATATATTTTTCAAACACCTGTAGTAAACACAACTCCTCTTTGTCTCTACTTTACCACTTGGTGCCTCTCAGTTTGCTCATCTATAAAATGATAATGGGAGATAATAAAAGCACCTACCACCTAGGGTTGTTGTGAGGGAAAGCATGCACCTGACACAGTCACGCTATCTTAGCTATTATTATGATGGGGTTATAACGAGTCACTGCCCCTTATCTTTAGGATCATTCCTAAGTCAAAGTGATTTCAACTTATTTTTGAGTGAGTCCATATCCAGAAACCATACCTAATAGTAAAAAAAAACATACCACACTAGCTCCAGTGCTAGTCTGTCCACTGCCCAGCCATGGCAGAGATGAAGGTGGATGCACCTGACTTGCTGAATAGGATGTTGCACTGGGTTGATAAAGAGTTGTAGTGGAACCACGATAATCAATATCATCCGAACTGTGAAAAATATTCGTGTGTTACTGTGAAAGTTCCATTTTCTCTTAAACACAAATTCCAATTACAGGACTGCTTATGTACCCAATAGAACAGTCTTTACTTATAGAGAATGAAAAAATATCCATAAGAAAAACTTAGGTGTAGTTTCTATTCAAAGGAAATTTTAAATTTTAGTACTGGTTCACTTTCTTAAGACAAAATGTATAGATCTAATGTTCTTCAGGGGCAATTTTACTGCTGTACAGGCTGGAACAAATGTTTGTTTTCAAGGATTTAACACAAGCATTCTTTTTATCATGTATGGGAAAAGATTATAAGGTCTCTTCAAATACAGGTATCCCATGCATCAAATTCATCCATTTTAAAGAAATCTGAGTTTTAAGATTTCAAGTATTAGTAATCATCACATAAAAATATTAAAGCAGGGCAGCCCCGGTGGTGCAGTGGTTTAGCGCCGCCTGCAGCCCAGGGCGTGATCTGGAGACCCTGGATCGAGTCCCACATCAGGCTCTCTGCATGGAGCCTACTTCTCCCTCTGCCTGTGTCTCTGCCTCTCTCTCTGCATCTCTATGAATAAATATTAAAAAAAATGTTAAAGCAAATTTTATGATGGATTGTATCATATTACATGGTTACATCAATTCTGAAGCAGGATACTGAAACCTAGTAATATTATATGCTAACAAAACAGAAAACCCAACAAAACAAGGTGAGAGGCTACGATGCACCATTCTCAAGCACATAAAATGTCCAAGAATCTGCATAAAAGCAAGAGGGAAGACAGATATGGAAGAGGAACCCCAAAATAGGAAAGTATTGTGAGATACTGTTGGTGCAGTACCCACAGCTTTACTGAAAAGCAGAGCTGGGGATCCCTGGGTGGTGCAGCGGTTTGGCGCCTGCCTTTGGCCCAGGGTGTGATCCTGGAGACCCGGGATCGAATCCCACGTCGGGCTCCCTGCATGGAGCCTGCTTCTCCCTCTGCCTATGTCTCTGCCCCTCTCTCTCTCTCTCTCTCTCTCTCTCTCTCTCTCTGTGATGACTATCATAAATAAATAAAAATTTAAAAAAAATGAGAAGCAGAGTTGTCTACATTTTTATCTGTAAAAAAGGTATGTTTATCAGGTAATAATCAAGAAAAAAGTGATAATCACTCAGTAAATGTGACTTATCAGTCTAATTAATATGTTGTTGGATTCTGCTATTTACTTTAGTTATCTGATTGGGATAACTAAATCAGCCAAATCAGCCAAATTTACTGAATAGTATGTAATTCCTGACATTTCTTTGGTCTTAAATGTCAATGTTGTAGTTACTGGCATTAGGCTTTGGTGTTCGTGATTATTCTGACTCCAAAACTATGAATACTTCCATGTTTTCGTGATTATTCTGACTCCAAAACTATGAATACTTCCATGTCTGATGAAAGAAGTATGGGTAATTTGTTAATTGATGTAAGAAGAGCCTTTTATTGGCAGCTAAACAAATTATATGTTTGTCTCCTACCTAAATAAAGGAAGAGACATATATACTTTTCAAGATAATTCAAATCATATGCATAATGATTTAAGGGGTTCTTTTTTAAGAAAGCCTCATTTAAAAATTTTTTTTTTAATTTATTTATGATAGTCACAGAGAGAGAGAGAGGCAGAGACATAGGCAGAGGGAGAAGCAGGCTCCATGCACCGGGAGCCCGACGTGGGATTCGATCCCGGGTCTCCAGGATCGCGCCCTGGGCCAAAGGCAGGCGCTAAACCACTGCGCCACCCAGGGATCCCAAGAAAGCCTCATTTTAAATGGACTACACAAGACAGACTAACCTTTTGGATTCCCTGTCATACTCTTCTCCAATCCATATGTATGACTGACAGGCCAAAAGAGAAGTAACATCGAGTTCTTGTACATCATGTGTTGAAGCCAAGACAATTTCATTACAGTTCGCCTGTAAAGCAGAGTCAATAATTAAAGCAATTTCACTTTAAAAAAAAAAAAGAGTACAATCTTTATAATGATTTTAATTTTACCTTATTAATGGAAAATGCCATGATCATATCTGATTCCTTATGAATGATTTTCGCTTTTCCACCTGGATAGCCCAGATCAGCTTCAACCTACAAAATGTTTATTGGCAGTTTCAGTTGTCATACAGCAACATGTGACACATACACATATTCCACAAAAATTAAAAGAAGGGTACGAAGAAAATGTAATAGCAGCAGGAAGAAGAAAGGAATTTTAGTGTGTTGAGAATTAGCTTTGGAATTAGCTTAAATTCTCTGATGCCGTTATTACCCCGATTATAAAGATTTCCATCGTGATGAGAGATAGCTAGCATACTTTTCATTAGTATTTGTAACAGCAATATACCGTTCGCATCTCTTCCAAAAGCATGCAGATACTGCAGTAAGAATGTGAATGCATCAAGAGGCAAAGAGTGGAGGAGAAAGAGGGTAAGTCAAAGGAGTCATATGAGAAATTAAACATTTTTAAAATAGGATAATAAGATAGGAATAAGTAAAAGCTGTAAAGAACAGTTAGAAAAGAATAAAAGAGACTGATGAGAAGGTGCACTGGCTTAGGGTCAAAGGTGACAGGAAGGAAAGAAGATGCAGAATCAAGGAGGAGAGATAAAACAACCATGTTTGAGAACAGACTGGCAAGGTGAACATGTGAAGATGGAACAGGAAGAAGGAAAGAGAAGCACCAATGCTTAGGAAGAACAAGTCGGAAACAGTGGTGTATTTCCTAACCTATGCCACTGACGTGTATGGGAGCAATGAGTATTCTGATTAGCCAACATGGTTAGTACTAGAGATGAAGGTTAGCTCCTTGAACATTGAGAATGAGCTAAATACAAGAGCATGGAACACTACCTTGCTGTGGTAATCTTCTGCTACGTAGTTTTGTTTGACCTGTTCCACATGTTCTTCTACAGACTAAATAACACCACACCGTCACAAATACAAAACACATGCGTGAAATGAAATTACAAAGAGAATGAAATATTTCAAACTAAAATGGTCAATCCATAACTTAAAGATGGTAAAAATGAATTTGTAAACTTTCCTTTTTAAAGCACAAAATCAAGAAAGAAAAACTGAGTAAAACACGATGTCATCAGATGAACACAACACAAAGCAAAACAAGCAAAATTAAAATTAATGTGACTACTACATATATAAAAGGCTGTGTTTCAAAATAAAAATGAGTTATTTGAATACCAGTTATGTAACGTAAAATACTATCTTAAGCTACAATCTCTAAAATAAAACCTACCTGAATGAGAAGTTGCATTCTATACTACATAAATATAAATCCCTATCCTACAGGTTATTTCAAGTACAAATTAAAACTATTTCTGAACACAGATTCAAAGTAATCATAATCATTCACTCATACTCATAAGAAATATATCCACGAAGGAGGAGTCAGGGATTAGAATTCCCATCAGTTATTTACTATAATCGAATTTTTCTCCTTTTAAGTAAAGAAATGTTTAATTAAATGGGGCACAGGAAAGAAATCACATAAAGAGCTTGCTCTTGGTTGATGACAGGGTCATTAAGGATGGCTACAATCAGAAATAACAGTTCTGCTCTGCTGTGGAAACCTGTGAAGGTTTGATCAGAGCAACACACTCCTCCTAATACCTTTATAGAAGTGGCTGCTTCACTTTTAGTCAAAAGGGCCAGATTCTCTGTGCATGCCTTCAGCAATCTAAGGGCTGCTGCAATGGACAATGACAAAAAAGCAAATGTGTGCAAGACCCAATCAGCAAAAGCCAAACTGCTGAAGAACCTGTTTGCCTTTAATCAAGTAGTTGAGTTTGCAATATTTATTGATTTCACAAAAAATTGTCTTACAGAATATTCTTCTTTAATATATTCTATGAGTAAAAGTATCTTCTGATGAATATATCTAAAATATCAGCATTTTGCAGATTAATTTTCTTTCTTTTTTTGCAGGTTAATTTTCTAAGTAATTTTTTAAAATAAGGCAACATTTTAGAACTTTTAGGATTAGTTTGTCAATTCACTGAATTTATCAAATTAATGAGTACCAAAATCCTATTTAACAATTTAAAAAAATAAACCACTCTTACTAGATAGTTTTGATAAATGTTCCATATTTCTGAGCTTAGTGACCAGTTTTTATTTTGTCTTAACAGCTTTAACATTTTTTCAATTTTTTTCCTTAATGAAAACAAATTTTTAGCAGAACTGTGCTGTTCAGTACAATAGCCACTGACCATATATGACTATTTACATTTAAATTAAAGTCAAGTCACACTAGCCACATTTCAAGTGCTCACTATATATGGCTGCTAACTACTATATTGTATAGAACAGATATAAATTTCCATTATCACAGAAACTTCAATTGGATAACAATGGACAAGACAGTAATTCCTTTCAATAATTTGAAATTGAAAAGGTACAAAAGGGTCTATGATAAAAATTCTTCCTCCCGTCCAAACTCTCACCATCTACCTCCCATCTGTGGAGCCAACCAATGCTTACACAGCATTTTAAGAAATGTTCAATTTATCTGTATCCCATCTCCCTCTTCATAGAGACCCTCTGCTGGTAGAAAATTTGAAGAGAACACACAGCGTGGACTGCTGATGCCAAGAACACAGAGACTAAGAGGCAGAAAGAGGGAGAAGCTTAAAGAAGACAGAAACCTGAAAGGACAGGTCTGATCCTGAAGAACAAGACTGAGGGTCCCAGCAATCTAGACCCCTGGCTTCCCACTGTATTCCAAAGCTCTGACAATCCAACCAAATCACTGCTATAAACCTTATGAATAATTAAAGTATATTTTCAATGAGTCATTATATTTAATAATTTGAAGAACTAAACACTCAAAAAAATAGATCCTTCAGTATATTGGCTTTCTGGAAATAATAACGTATCTTTTATGTTAAATCTATTTCTTAGATTTCTAGATCTTATTTTACAGAATTTGTACCCGGCATCATATAGGAAATACTGTAACAGTGGACTGAATAAAAGAGGCGAAGAATTTGGCTCTGTGATTTCCCTGACAAACCCTACACACCAATGATTTCAATACCATCTGGATCTTGTTATTCAAAAGGTTTCTCTAAGACTCAAAAGAATCCCCACAGCTCATTTCCCCTACTTCATTTAGGTACATAACCTTAAATCCATACAGAAAATAAATGACTATTCAAAATGCTGACCACAATTACCATCTAGGTGTGGGTGACTAATGAAGAGAATGAGTTGGGTAGGTCCTGCTACCCCAGGTATGGAGAAAATGGAGACGCAGTTCTATATTTTACCTTGGAAAACTGAGCCATGTAAAGTGTCCCTCTCAGTTTTCACTTTTCTAAGTGAAATATAATTCATTGCTCTTCTCTCATAGATTTTGTTTGCCAAATCTTTAATGACATCTGATACTCTGTTCTGAACACTCTCCAAAATGCCCATTACCTCATTAAGCAGTCAAATGGACTGATATGCTCATATAACAGAACTGTGCACCACTCATTTTATAAGGAAGAGATAACTTTAAGTTCTAAAGTACCAGTCGCCCAAATTCCTGATTCTTGTTGAACCCTGTATGGCATTACATTCCTAATTTATATTTAGCTTAAAAATCACTGTGCAATGCAGAACTCTGCCTCACTTTGTAAGAGCAAACTTCATATCATACTGGTATTTCTGTAGTTTATTCTTTCACAAAATTATCCTGAATTTCCTGCTTCTAAAGTTTATCCTGTTCATTTTTAATTGTTAAATAAATAAGAGGCTTTTAATGGGCTATGTTAGATTTCTAATTAAATGATATTCATAGAATCATAATGTAGAGTATGCTCATTTATATATTAAATTACCCAAATCATCCATCACAGGATTTATTAATTGTAAAAGCCCAATGGCCAAGTACTGCAAAGGAAGTACCAATTTTCACTTGGTTATACATGATTTACCAAGAGACCTATGTTGCTTCATTGTTGTAAAATGAAAATTATGAGATTTAGTCTTAGAAAAGAAATTCATTGTAGTCTGGCAAACTATTTACCCACAATGTATGAAAAGCAAGCAATGTATGCTTGCTTTTACTCCAAGCAAAAAGTAAATCAAGCACTGACTTCATTAAAAATGTTAAAAGTAAACAAAAACTACAACAGAAATTTTTTTTCAAATACCTCACTCTGTTTTCTTTTCTTTGTGAAAATATATCTAATAAATGTCTCTTGAAGGACTTCTTGTTTAACAAGGAAATGCCACAGCCGTTTGACTGGAAGTGCGGAAGAATCCCGGGATCTATTAGAAAAAATTAACATATCCTATTTTACTCTGTAGAAAATATGCTTGCAAAACTTTAAAAAAATCCATTATCTATTGCAAATAAGTTGCATCATCAAGCTCAACAAAATTTTATAATTTATCTTTCTTTTAATTTTTAGTTATTTTAAAAATCATTCCTTCATCTAGCAATTAATTCTCTAATTACAGGTTCTCTGAATGAACAGGTTGAAAGTAAAAAAAAAATATTATTCTCCTTTTAAATCATACTGTAGAATTGGTTCTGTTAGTTACATAATATCACCAATGAATATAAAGTCACAGATTTCATTTTTTAATAGCCTGACAAAGCTAAAAAGCCTTGCCCTTCCAAGTTTATCAGCAATACTTTTCGTTATGGGACAGGTGCCTCACAAAAAGCATGCTGCTAATCCAAAGGACAGGTAGGGGGCAGGTAGAAAATCAAAACATTAATAAAAAAAAACCTTAATGTGAAAAAAAACACTGTGTTTACTGATAAACTACTGCCAAAACATCAGCAGCACCTTGTTTGCATATGTAGATTATTATTCCAAAATATTTCTGTATGGGTTCTTAAAATAATGGCAAAAATACAATATTTGTTTTTTCTGATTATAAAAGTAACATCTACCAAACTATAGGTAATACTGGGAAAAATGTTTTCTATCCAGATTTGTTTTCCTTAACATATACTGCTAGAAACAGAATTGCAGGTTCAAAGTTGTGAGTGTTTTTATATAAGCATGATATGGGCATATTTTGCCAAACTATCCTCCAGAAAAGTTAAACCACGTTACACTCTCATGAGTATTATAAGCATCCTTACTTGAATGGAGTATTTTCAGGTTCTAGCATTGCTTTATTTCGAAGAATAGCTGGTCCAGCTCCTACTGAAAGGTCAGTTGGGTAGGTATTGATATAGTTAGGGGGTGGACCTTCAAACTGATCCATTTTCTCTTGCAAAATCTGTTCCCAGTTCTCCAAGTTTTTAATCACAGCAATACCTAATGGTGATGTCACAGGCAACTCTAAAAGGCAATAGAAAATGTCATCTTGCTTTGATTAAAAAAAAAATGCTGATCACCACATATTTTAAAAATCTGAATTTTTAGAGCTCAAACCTCTGAAAATACAAATAAATCTGAAAATGTTAATCTTATATACATATTGGATTCTTAGTGCTTTTAACAAACAGAAAGCCAGCTCTCTGAGAAAAATGTGTTGCTTCTCTAGTCTGATTTCCTGCTTTTTGAACCCTGTGGGTAAACAATGATTCTTGGCATGCATGAATTAAAACCATAGACCAGAGCCCAAAATATACAAGCATACACAATATGTATACAAAATACACACAATACATATAGTATCTATAATTTTGGGGGTGCCTGGGTGGTTCAGTCGGTTAGGAATATGCCTTTGTCTCAGGTCATCATCACACTGGATTGAGCCTCCCTGCTCAGCTTCTTCCTCTCCTTCTGCTTCTCCCCACTGCTCATGCTCTCTCTCTCAAATAAATAAAATCTTTCTAAAAATCTCCCATTTTTAGTACCAGATGCTCTTTTGTATAGATTTTTATGAAGAGAAACTTGATGCTTACTTACTGTATTTAAGTACATTATTTACTTACCAGAGAATTCCAATCCAGCAATGGGAAAGAAATTCTTGACATTGTGAAGTACTAGCTTAACCATTGTCAAATGCAGAAGAGCCCAGCTGTTCAAAGAAAATAAACAAACAAATTCTCCTTCACTAAAAATAACATCAGGAGAGAAGCATAATAATGATTCCTGTCAATTGTTTAACCCAATATCCAACCCAGAAAAAAGCTGTTTTTTCCCTAAAATTTAAACCTTTGTAGGCTCTGTAAATAGAAAATACATAACAATATATCATACTTAGAAGATCTGAAAATTATCTAATAGAAAAAGATTTACCACACAGTCACATGGAATCTAATAGCATATCAATGAATATATATAAGTTCTAAAAGCACATCAAATAAGTTATGTATTTTCTCTCACTAAAAATGTGTTTCTCCTCTACAGGTAAGCTATTCTTTGAAACCAGATATGAAAGATTCTACTGTCTAGAAATTTACCTCAAAGGTACAGAATTACTAACCTGAAAATAGAAGTCAGTTCTTGTATAAATTCATACTATTA
Organism: Nyctereutes procyonoides; assembly: GCF_905146905.1. Taxonomy (NCBI): domain Eukaryota; kingdom Metazoa; phylum Chordata; class Mammalia; order Carnivora; family Canidae; genus Nyctereutes; species Nyctereutes procyonoides. Next base: position 23,452,802 of record NW_026575040.1, on the reverse strand, counting down.
CTTAAAATTACTAACATCAGGATTTTTTTTTAACCAGGAGAGAGAGAGAGAGAGAGAGAGACAGAGAGAGGGAGAGAGAGAGAGAGAGAATCCTTATTTACCTATAAGAATTTGGATCTTGGTGCTCCTGTATTTGTGTATCTGAAAAAAAAGCATCATCTTCTTCTTCATCACTATGAATGCTTTCATCAGAATCATATATAACACCACTATCAGACAAAGGGAGAAATGGCTGCAATAAAAAACAGTTATTTTTTAAATACATAATTGGTTTTTATCTTAATATTGAACATTTTAAGTGTTTTCTAAGTAAAAATTTCCTTTCACAATACTAGACCTAGAAAAGTCAAAAAGACTATGCAAAATTCTCAAATTCCATAAAATAAGTGAATAGCTAGATACAATGTAAACATTTCTGCAGCATTAATTACAATAGCCAAGTAATGGAAGCAACCTAAGTGTCCACTGATTGATAGATGAACATATAAAGAAGACATGGCACACACACAGAGAAATATTACTCAGACATTAAAAAGAATGAGATCTTGCCATTTGCAACAACATGGATGACCTGGAGGGTATTATGCTAAGTGAAATATGTCAGACACAGAAGACAAGTACCTACCATATGATTCACTTATAATAAACAAACTGGGGGACGTGGATGGCTCAGTTGGTTAAGCAGCTGACTCTGGCTCAGACCATGATCTCGGGGTCCTGGGATTGAGTCGCACTCAGCAGGGAATCAGCTTCCCCCTCTATCTCCCCCTGCCTCTCCCCCAATCATGTGTGTTCTCTCACAAATAAATGAAAATCTTTTAAAAAAATAATAAAAATAAAAAACAAACAAAAGATGGAAACAGAATCATACAGAGAATAAACTGGTGGTTGCCAGGGGGTGGGAGATGGGCAAAATAAGCGAAGGGGATTAGGAGGTACAAACTTCCAGTTATAAAATAAATAATTCATGGGGATGAAAAGTATAGCATAAGGGAATATAATTAATAATACTGTAATAATATTGTATGGTGACAGCTAATGACTACAGTTATTGTGGTGAGCACAATATAATGTATATACAATTACTGGGTCACTGTGTTATATACCTGAAACTAATTTAACACCGTATGTCACCTAAAATTCAATAAGAAATTAAATAATAAAATATATGTGACAGAAATATTAACAATCAGGACTTTTTCTTTTTTTAAAATTTTTTTTTTTATTTATGATAGTCACACACAGATAGAGAGAGAGGCAGAGACACAGGCAGAGGGAGAAGCAGGCTCCATGCACCGGGAGCCCGATGTGGGATTTGATCCCGGGTCTCCAGGATCGCGCCCTGGGCCAAAGGCAGGCGCCAAACCGCTGCGCCACCCAGGGATCCCAGGACTTTTTCTTATATATCTACATAACTAGTTAGAAAAGTCTAAAGAGAAAAAGACACACTGAAAAACATAAATACCAAAGGAAAAACTATGAAAATTGTCAGAGAGCTATAGTGAAGGAAATCATAAATCCTTCTAAAAGCTATATAAGGAGACTGAGACATGTAAAACTATAATTCTTTACAAATTAATTTATAGGTTTTAAGTTAATTGTAATAAAAATCCCCCTGAGGATTTCTTTTCCTTTTTTGAAGCTTCATAATGATTCTAACGTTTCATAGGGAAGAAAAATAGACAAGATTAGCGGAGAAATCTTAAGGTGAAAAATACCATTTTTTAGTGGATAATTAAGTAATTAAAAGAAATAACTTATCAATGGAAATATATAGTCCAAAAAAAGTATATTTAATCTATGACAAAGATAACAGAAGTGGGAGGAAAGGAAAGACAGGATAACAAAAACAAATCTTTAAAACTCACCTTGAAAAAAAAAAAACTCACCTTGAAAGACTTTCTAAAGATGAGCTTAGCCTACCAAAAGCAGAGTGGGATCAAAATCTCAAGAACTCTGAGGTCTAATAAAATTTTTAAATGGGAGGAGGCATGGTGAAAAGAGGGAAATATTAATAGAAGGAAGGTGATCAGCTTGAAAAAGCAAAGTGCAGAAAGCAAGTACTAGCAGCATGTACCCAATGTGGTATGAAATGGAACTACAAATGGGTCTAGTCACCAGGAGTATTCTGATCTCCAGAGTTGTGACTGCTTTGAAGAAACAGGTATGTCATGGGGCTAAACTATGGCCTCATGAAACCCCCCAAATATCCATCCATCTCCTCTTGCTCTAATTTCATGCTGACCAAGGAAACTACTAATAATTAGATGAAGAGAAAGTAGATGGCAGATACAAGTATTTCAATCACTAGAAAATGATGATGCTGATTATATGTTAATAAATCTGACCTCTGTTTTAGACCTAAATCCCATACAGATTTTCATCAGTTTCACTCATATCAAGTATCTGATAATCACCATGTATCTGATCATCCCTGAATGGCTATTCAGTTTCTGGACTTGAGAAATTAAATATCTAAACTATAGTTATTTGGGGTGCCTTGGTGGCTCAGTGGGTTAAGCATCTGCCTCCAGCTCAGGTCATGATCCTGGGGTCCTGGGATGCAGCCCCATGTTGGGCTCTGCACTCAGTGGGGAGTTTGCTCCCCCCTCCACCGGCTCCTTCTGCCCCTCCCCTCTGCTCGTGCTCTCTTATTCACTCAGCTCTCTTCCTCTCAAATAAACAAAATCTTTAAAAAATAATAGAAATAAAAATAAACTGTAGTTATTCAACTGAGAAGCTGCCTTATCATTCCTATGTAACGCATACAAAAGAATTAATAAAATAAACACATATAAAACTTGTGCTTCTCATACCTCTTACCTTTGCAACAAAATAATCCCACATACTAAGTTCAGGAGGAATAAATTTTTCTTTGTAAGATGGTCTCTCTGCAGGCACTGGTGGTGGGGTAGCATCTTTTACAGGTCTTCCAGGGACTAACATTCGCATGTTAAATCTCCTACGGTGTTTATCTATGTCCTCAGAAGGAACTGGAGGTGCTGAATAAAGACAGAAGAGAAAAAAAAAAAAGACAGCATTTATTTTCCATTACTAATTCAAAGAGTTAACATTAACTTTTCTTTTCAACCTATTCTTGCCATGTTTTAGTTTAGACTAAATTACTTCTATCTGTGCTTCTAAACTTTCCAAGTTACTGCATCTGTTTTCCAGCAATCATGGCAGAGATGCAGATGAGGATAGAACATAAAAGAGTATCTTGCCATGAAGGAGCCTGCAGGCTATACAGAGTAACAAAGTAATTCTATGTATAATGAATTAAATAAATGGCATATTCATTAATGCTTAAATGACTATTTCTGGTTATGCTGTTCAAGGATTCACTGAAGATACAGGATGTGTAAAGCATGCCTTTTAAAAAGAAGGCAGCAGTTCAATGTGAAAAGAGGAAGGGACGACAGAAACCAGTGACTAAAACCTCAATGAATGAGGATGATAGAATAAAATGGAGTCAGCATTGCTAAGAAGGTTATTTAAAATGGAGCCAGGAGGATCCTGAAGAAGTGGGGTTTATGTCCTGTCTCCAATTTTCGTAGCTGTTGCTGAACTCCACTAAAAGCCAAGGCACCTGCCGCATTTGGAAAGGACATAAATGGTAGCATTAGTCTTAGCAAGCAATCACATACAGATCAGGGGAACTGTAGCTATACCAGCACCAATCATATCTCCTTCAAATAATTTAGGTGAATTCCCTCTTTCCTCTTTAAAAACTCTAGTCTTGGGATCCCTGGGTGGCTCAGCGGTTTAGTGCTGCCTTCGGCCCAGGGCGTAATCCTGGAGTCCCAGGATCGAGTCCCACATCAGGCTCCCTGCATGGAGCCTGCTTCTCCCTCTGCCTGTGTCTCTGCCTCTCTGTCTCTCTTTGTCTCTCATGAATAAATAAATAAAATCTTAAAAAAAAAAAAACAAACAACTCTAGTCTCTTTTGTGTCAGCCTTGATTTTGGCTCAGATCATGATCTCAAGGTTGTAAAACCGAGCCCTGTATTAGGCTCAACACTCAGCATGAAGTCTGCTTGAGATCCTTTCTCCTTCTACCTACCCTTCCCACTTTGCCCCCCGCCCCCACCTGCATGCACATGCTCTTTCTCGCAATAAATATCTTTTTTAAAAAAGAATTTAACCTTCAGCAGCAAGGACAGAGATTAGAACCAGTTCCATTTAAACTCTTTGTACCACTGGTTCCTCACTCTAACGGGATAATTTCTAAGGATAAATTAAGATGTTTCGGCACCAAGATAGAAACCTTTCCCACAGCATCAGTCTACATCTTACCATATCCTACCATCTTAAAAAAGTGGGATTAAAAAATACATTCTTGTACATAAGGGAAGAGAATAAAAGACAGGAAATGGAATTTCAAAAACCACAGGCATGACTGGAAAGGCTCTCTTGCACATTATCATGAACCTAATCTGAAGCCAACTGCTGATATGTTCTATATTGTTTATGAGGTTTTATTTAAATCTTTCTCTAAAAACTATCCTTTTCTCTTTCCATTCCTTAACATTCTTCTTAATTATCTTTACCTATCTTCTATTTCCTTTTTTATCTTCCTCAAATTTGTCCTGGTATATTAAAAAATATTGAACTGAAAAAATATTTTTATTCAAACATGAATTTAGTTATTTACTATCCTAACCAAAGTGATATATTTTGAATATCACTGATCTTCAATAAAAATTCTTAAAACTTTTTACTTTAGCTTTAATCCTGGAAATCATTTACATTTATATACATTATTGTATCAAATTTATCTTACCAGAAATATTTTCTGATTGTCTTTGAGGTTTCACAACAAGTTTCACACCCCCTCCAAAAACAGCAGCCCACATTCGATTATTTAATGGATGGGCTGCAAGTCGGAACAATTCATTGGAGGAATTTGTAGCAAGAGCATGTATCAATAAACTTAAGTAAACAGCAACAACAGCTTCACACAACAAAATGTTCAATTTTGGCTGGTCTTCATCTTGAGCCGAACTCAAGAGATTAATGAGTGAGCTCACACCTGTAAGGGTATATAATATCATAGTAAGTATATCAGAAGAAAACTCTAGAAGAAAAAAAAATCCAAATCTGTAACTTAACCAAAATTATGTATCTATATTAGATAATATATATTGTATCCATAATTTGAGCAACAAAATATATGATAGAAATGGATTATAATTTATGGAATGAAATAAGAATCTATTAGTTTATGCTATTAATGAGTGAACAAATAAATAAGGAGAGAAAGGAAAGCTCTTCCTCATAGTACAATTTCAACTAAAAGTAGAAGGAATGATAAAATTATAAAAAAAAAAATCACCATCCAGGAATCCTCACGGTAATAATCTGATTCAGGCAAGAATCATCACTGGATGCTAAAATTAGTGGGTAAAAGTATAGTATTTTACACAGTCTCAAACTATCTCTTCAAAAGAAACTTATTAATTGCAAAGAAGAAATAGTAGCTTAATAAATGAGAAATCTGGCAGAAAGTACCTTAACAAGTGAATAGCACCAGTAATGGAACCAACTGACATCATGTGCCTCTTAATACTCTGCTCTAATAGCACAGTATCTCTTTTGTGATAACCTTGCCAAAAATACATAACCCGAATCTAATATTAAGAAAAAGACAAAAAGAAAGAAGAAAAGAAAGAAAGAAAAGAAGGAAAGGAAGGAAAGGAAGGGAAGGAAGGGAAGGAAGGAAGGAAGGAAGGAAGGAAGAAAGAAAGAAAGAAAGAAAGAAAGAAAGAAAGAAAGAAAGAAAGAAAGAAAGAAAGAAAGAAAGAAAGAAAGAAAGAGGTAGCCCCGGTGGCCCAGTGGTTTGGCGCTGCCTTCGGCCTGGGGTGTGAGCCTGGAGACCCAGGATCGAGTCCCATGTCGGGCTCCCTACATGGAGCCTGCTTCTCTCCCTCTCCCTGTGTCTCTGCCTCTCTCTCTCTCTCTGTCATGAATGAATAAAATCTTAAAAAAAAAAAAAAGAAAGAAAGAAAAGAAAAAGAAAAAGATAGCAAAACCCAAATTGAGGGACATTCTAAAAAATAACTGGCTAGTACTCTTCAAAGTGTCAATCATGAAAGACCAAAAACAAGAATGAATAGTCCATATCAGAGGAGACTCATGAGATAGTACAACTAAATGTTACATGGAAAACATTGAGTGGGACAACTGGTGAAATTTCTGAAAGATCTATAGGTTAGAAGAACAATTCTGTATCAATATTAAGATGCTGAATTTGAAACACTGTGCTATGGTTATATAAGAGTGTCTGTTTTTAGGAAAGACACATTGGTATACTTAGATGTAAAAGGATATCATAATCTGTAACTTACTCTCAAACACTTCAGAAAAAATACCTATGTACACACACATACACACAGTGAGGGTGAGAATGAGAGAGAGGGATGAATGGTAAGGCAGATATGGCAAAATGCTAACATTTGGAGAATCTGGGTGAAGGCTAAACGAAAACTCTTTGTACTGTTTTTACAACTTTTTGGAAGTCTCACTTATTTCAATAAAAAAATTAAAATGAAGACAATGTTTCTAGAAACATGTATAAATGAATTTTATTTTTTTGTATAAATGAATTTTAAATAAACACTGTGAGTTTGTCACTTTTTTTCTACTGCCATTTTTCACTACCATCATTAACATGTAAACTCACAGTTATAGAGCAAACACAGCAAACACACTAAATGACATAGCAGACCAGAAAAAGGTATGAAGAAAGTGGAGAAGGTCTGAAATAACTGATATGGAGAATGAGAGAGAAAGCTAACCAGAGACAGAGAAGGACTGACAGGCCAGAAGTGTCACATAATAGTCACTCTTATCCCAACATACAAATTTACACTCGAGAATAATTGCAGTCTCTCTGATATAACTGTGAAAATATCTCTGTGATACTGCTCTCTAACTTAGGATTTCTATGGATAAGGAAGAGGATGTGCTCACCCTTATGAAAGATGTTAAACCTTGCTTTTTTATGCGGGTCAACACAGCTGGGTTTTGAAGCCTTAACTTTCTGAGTCTTCAGACAACATTACAGTACTTAAGAATTCCTAATCCATGGCAGAAAACATCATCAAAAAACAAACAAATAAAAAACCATTCACCAAATCCACAAAGAACAACAATCAGGAAACCAGTTATTAAGTTTTTAAAATGGAATTACCAAATAGAAGATTTAAAACAAAAACAAAAACAAACAAACAAAAAACACTTAAATTCTCACCAGGCCATTGAGCAGGAGAAGAATTCGGTGTTGCATGTTCTTCAATACTTTCTGTCCTTAGTCTTCGGCGATCACTTAAAAGAAGTCCTTGATAAGCCATTCCTGTAAACTGGTTTCCTTCTGTTTGACTGCTAATACAAATAAGGTTCAGTTATTTAGCATTCTAACAGAGATAGACTGTACTATATATATATCTTTTAGATGTTTATCATGATGACATTTAGGCTTTTTTTAAAAATCATGTTCCTAGTTTTTATTTATATTCACTTAGTGAAGGGGTGCCTGGCTGGCTCAGTTGGTAGAGCATGTGACTCTTGATCTTGGGGTCATGAGTTTAAGCCCCCACACATTGGGCACAGAGGTTACTTTAAAAAAAAGAAGAAGAAAAAAATCTAGTTAGTTGCCATATAGTGTAATATTGGTTTCAGGAGTATGACATTTAGTCTTTTTAAAATTTTTTTCCAGACGCTACATAATACTTGAAAATCTTTTCTAAATTCACCCATTTTTACTAAAAAAAAAAAAAAAGAAAAAAAGAAAAGAAAACAGAATCTGAGAGTAAGGAGACTACTTTTTGGTACTAGACTCAAGTTTCTGGGTACTATTTTCTTAGCTCTGTAAAATTGTACGAGTTTAACCTTGAATTAAAGTATGAACTAAAATATGGAGAATCATATTAGAAATATTTGATCCTAAAGCCAAATGTACCTCCATATTTACTTCCCTCATCTTTGTGGAGCTAGGGAAAATACAAAAGCAGAAAGTAAAGCTAACTCCCTTGAGTCAATCATAGCCTAAGAATAAGAAAATATACATTTAAAAAATATTTATTTGAACTCTCATCTGGTGCCATTTTAACCAGTGACTTATATCAAACAAGTTGTCTTTGATCATTCAGACAATCAATGTCCACAATAGACAAACTGTAGAAGGAGCCTCCGGTGTCCATCGAAAGATGAATGGATAAAGAAGACGTGGTCTATGTATACAATGGAATATTACTCAGCCATTAGAAATGACAAATACCCACTATTTGCTTCAACATGGAGACACCTGGAGGGTATTATGATAAGTGAAATAAGTCAATTGGAAAAGGACAAACATTATATGGTCTCATTCATTTGGGGAATATAAAAATTAGTGAAAGGGAATAAAAGGAAAGGAGAGAAAATGAGTGAAAATATCAGCGAGGGTGACAAAACATGAGAGACACCTAACTCTGGGAAATGAACAAGGGGTGGTGGAAAGGGAGGTGGGCAGGTGACTGGGTGATGGGCATTGAGGGGGGCACTTGGTGGGATGAGCACTGGGTGTTATGCTATATGTTGGCAAATTGAACTCCAATAAAAAAATTTAAAAAAAAATTAAATAAACTTTGTTCCTCATTTACATTTCCAAATCTTTGTAACTACTTAGACATGGCCTCACTGGACTAAAGCAGAGTACAGGCCTTTTGAAGGGCTAATTCCTTTTGCAATATCAAGTCTTCTCACAAAAAAACTGCTGAATTTATAAGAAAAAAAAATCTAGACATATGTTTAATATACATTTAATGTGATTCTATTTATATTACAAACTCTTCACTTATTTATATAACTCATTTAAATCTGGGTCATCCATCCACATGCAAAAGAATGAAACTAGACCACTCTCTTGCACCATACACAAAGATAAACTCAAAATGGATGAAAGATCTAAATGTGAGACAAGATTCCATCAAAATCCTAGAGGAGAACACAGGCAACACCCTTTTTGAACTCAGCCACAGTAACTTCTTGCAAGATACATCCACGAAGGCAAAAGAAACAAAAGCAAAAATGAACTATTGGGACTTCATCAAGATAAGAAGCTTTTGCACAGCAAAGGATACAGTCAACAAAACTAAAAGACAACCTACAGGATGGGAGAAGATATTTGCAAATGATATATCAGATAAAGGGCTAGTTTCCAAGATCTATAAAGAACTTATTAAACTCAACAGCAAAGAAACAATCCAATCATGAAATGGGCAAAAGACATGAACAGAAATCTCACAGAAGAAGACATAGACATGGCCAACATGCACATGAGAAAATGCTCCGCATCACTTGCCATCAGGGAAATACAAATCAAAACCACAATGAGAAAAAAAAAAAAAAAAACACAATGAGATACCACCTCACACCAGTGAGAATGGGGAAAATTAACGAGGCAGGAAACCACAAATGTTGGAGAGGATGCGGAGAAAAGGGAACCCTCTTACACTGTTGGTGGGAATGTGAACTGGTGCAGCCACTCTGGAAAACTGTGTGGAGGTTCCTCAAAGAGTTAAAAATAGACCTGCCCTACGACCCAGCAATTGCACTGCTGGGGATTTACCCCAAATATTCAGATGCAATGAAACGCTGGGACACCTGCACCCTGATGTTTCTAGCAGCAATGTCCACAATAGCTAAACTGTGGAAGGAGCCTCAGTGTCCATCGAAAGATGAATGGATAAAGAAGATGTGGTTTATGTATACAATGGAATATTACTCAGCCATTAGAAACGACAAATACCCACCATTTGCTTCGACGTGGATGGAACTGGAGGGTATTATGCTGAGTGAAATAAGTCAATTGGAGAAGGACAAACATTATATGGTCTCATTCATTTGGGGAATATAAAAAAATAGTGAAAGGGAATAAAGGGGAAAGAAGAAAAAATAAGTGGGAAATATCAGAAAGGGAGACAGAACATGGAAGACTCCTAACTCTGGGAAATGAACTAGGGGTGGTGGAAGGGGAGGAGGGCGGGGGTGGGGGTGACTGGGTGGCGGACACTGAGGGGGGCACTTGACGTGATGAACACTGGGTGTTATTCTGTATGTTGGCAAATTGAACACCAATAAAAAATAAATTAAAAAAAATAAAAATAAATAAATCTGGGTCATCTTTCCAAGTGATTGGATTTCCTACTACTTAAATTCCCCTCATCATTAAAATGCACAGTATACACTGATAAAGGTAATCTGTTCCTTAGGAAAATTTAAAGCATTATTTCTTATTGATATCACTTCCAAAGACTTTTATATTCTATGTACATTCTATGATTTTAATAATTCTGTGTAAGAAATGTACTTTTTGAGTTTTTTAAATGCATTTTCTCTTTCAACTGAAAACCAGTTCAACAAATAGGAGCTAATCCAATGCTAAAAGAAACCGTTCTTAAGGAAAAAAAAAATTAGAAAACTTCGTATTATAAATTATTTTGAATAGTGAAAAATTCTTTTAAAATAAAAAAGACAGTGATGATGATCATTTCTATTTACTATTTATCATTTTCTATATGCCTCTGCTGTTACTAGGTGACAGCTAAATTAAACAAAGTTATTCTATTTCTCATTCTTTCTCATCTATCAAAGTATACAAGGCAGTCATTTTTTAAAAAGATTTTATTCATTTATTCATGACAGAGAGAGAGAGGGGCAGAGACACAGGCAGAGGGAGAAGCAGGCTCCATGGAGGGAGCCCGACATGGGACTCAATCCTGGGTCTCCAGGATCAGGCCCTGGGCTGAAGGCGGCGCTAAACTGCTGAGCCACCTGGGCTACCCTACAAGGCAGTCATTTTTGAGGATTTTTCTGTCACTAGGAAATAGAACTTGATATAAACTCTGGACAGTTTAATATTTTTGCTATATTAATAATTTAACATGATTTTTTTTTTTACCTGTAGCTATGACTGTCACATAATGCCTGGTAAATTGATGCAGAAAGTGATGCTGCTAGTGAATGAAGTGTATGCACCTAAAACCAAAACAGCCACAGTTACATTTTATACTAACATTTCTATACAACAGTAATATTTTAAATATTAGAAAATACCCAGCAAACTAGCAATATCATAAGACTAGATCCTAAGACTAACGAATTCTACTTTAAAACTTCTAAAATAACACCTAACTTAATAGGCATGCCCAAAACAAAGCTAATTGATTCAAACACATCTTTATCAAATATTTATTTACTGTGACCCTGCCATTTACCAGGCTCTGAGTAAAGTGCCAATGAACTGTTATACCTAATGATTAGCTTCAAGATTAATATTCCAAAAAAAAGCAGAACCAAAATAAGTATACAATTTTCAGAGCTTTTATTTAAACTGCCTTATAAAATTTCCCTTGATGAAATAGTTGATCTTACCAAGAAGAATGAATTAAATGTTTAGATATATCAATCACTGTGTGAAATGATTCTGGTTTTTCAGAAAGCAAGTAGTTTACTTAGTACTTAAGAGTAGTGTATACTCTTAAAATTTTAAACTTAGAAAGTTTAAAAATTATCAATATAAAAACTACATCCTAAAAATGCCATATTGAATCAACATTTTCAGATTCATAAAATCTTAAAATTTGAAGGGACCTTAGAAATCAGGGACCTTTAATACTCTTTGAAAGCCTTATCCAAATTTCAAGAAACTGGAAATGTTTCCTTAGAATTTATATGCATTTAATGCCTTTTCTAAGTGTCCATATTCACCGAACAAATAATTTAAGTAATCTCTGCTAAAATACCGATACAGATTAATTCATGCTATGGATTAGAAGTCTCTAATAGGTTGATGTAACCAGTAAATTGTTCAGAAGAATATACTACCAGAGGTCAAACATGCCTTTCAAACAAAAGAAAAAAAAGCAAAAAACAAAAACGCTAGGGACCTGAAATGACATCAGCCACTGGAACTGGAAAAGCATAGCACAACACACAGGCTAGCACAGAGCTAGTCTGATCAATTTCAAATCCTACCAAGCTTCCTTTCTAGTGCTTCTTGGAATCTATCTGTTCTTAAGTTTTCAATACAGGGTATGGGTTTATTTGCGGGTAATAAGTCTGTCAAAATCTTGATTGCCCCTAATACTGCAGAGCCTCCAATAAACACAATCACCATGGAAATAGTAGTGAGAGTACTTTGGGATACTTCTGATCAGCCCTGGTTCTCTCAAAGATATTCCCTGAGCTTATATTTTTATATATCTTGGCATATAGTCATAAACATTTCTCAATTACTGGTTCATTTAAGGAGAGTGAAGAATTTAAAGAAATATTAAGAGGCAAGAATACTGTCTAGGAAATTCCATAATCAAAAATTATTTGCCTATCTTAAATTACTTTTCCATAAAGAGTCTTCCACTGATCAGGACTAGGAAAGTAGCACGTTAAGAGCACTTTAAAATATTCCTTTAAGTTCAAACCAGAAGACAAGTATAACATATTTACCTTCTCAATGTGTACAATATCAACTGATCATAAACTTTACATACCTTCACATCTCCAACACTGGGGTGAGGTGGTGTTTTCATTTGAACAATAGTGTAAAGTATATCATGGATGTGATTATTTAGGTATAATACAGGATTAGCTATGACTGTTTTTGTTGAAGCAATACTTGCTGAAAGCAGAGGTAGGGTGGTAGGCAATGGAAGTGGAGACTGGAGCTGCTTCACTGTGGTCTCCTGTGGGTTACAGTAGATTATTTTTTGCAAAGTAGTTAAAATGAAAAAACTAATAGTTACATGATAAAAATACTGGTGATGAACAACTGAATAAAAGCAGTATGTACTTATTCACTCATTCTACAAAAATTTATTGAGCACCCAATCTGTACCAGTTGCTATGTGAGACACAGAAGATATAAAGATGAATTTAATGTGACACAGCTGTGCTCTCAAGCTGTTAAGCCTACTCATAATCACTAAAATTTTGATCAACAAAGACCCATGCAGAGCATAAATATTTGCCTCCTACAAGCAGAGAAGCTGGACATATTTAGGTTAGCTAATAAAAAGAGCTATTAAAATTATTAAAATAACCAAGCCTGAAAACAAAAGTGAAGTTCATACCTGCTGGGATTCTTGTAGCAAAAATTTGAGTTCCATCCTTACTGAGGCCAGTCCACCACCCTGGGCCCCATGAAGGCTACAGTAACTAAGAAACACTCTCAGAAGATCTTGGTTTTTCTGTAACCACAACTTTCGTCTTTCTGCATGTTCTCGTTTTGCCTGCAATCTCCGTCTTTCTATTTGGTGCCGCTCATAGGAACCTATGTCTGGTTTGTCCGTCATTTCTTCCTGGTCCAGAAGATCACTTTCTACCTTGGAGTATGTTTTACTGGTATACTCTTTAATAACTGATTCATGGTTACATATCTCATGCAGGGCAGCAATTTCCTTTTCAAGCCAGTTATAGAGTTGAAATCTGAGTTTTCCACCATCTACTTCATAACCTGTAGCCAATGTTCTTAGTTCTGTCATAAGGATCTTTAAACAAGCTCTGAATTTTAGTTGTTCAGCAATCACATCAACTTCAGTATCACCTTCCAGACAGTCCTCTTCCTGAGGAGTCAGTAATACATTAGGGTCCGAGGCTTTCTCATCTTGTCTATCTGTCTCCCTGGCATTTGTACTTTTCATTATTAAACCAACAGCATCTTCTTCCTCTTCTTCTAAGGCACTATCATGCTCTTCACCCCAATCAAGGTTAAGAGGTTCCTCATCAACTTTCACTATTGGCTGGCTCCAGTCAAACTGTGATGAAGTTACATTTGACCAATCAATGCCAGAACTTTTATTGCCATCACTCAGAATCTTTGATTCTGAAGGTACATCATCCATTTTTTTAGGAATTGAGTCAGGCTGACCTTGTTTTGAAGGTAAGGCTGATATTTTGGTAACTTTTGGAATTTTGGAGAGTACCTCCAATGCTAGAACAGGGCATCCAACTTTAAAATGAGCATTTGCAGTGGTAAAGAATAATTTTCTTTCTATAAGATTAATTTTATCAACAAAGTTTTTTTCAGTTTTGAGACCTAAGGTTGCCAAAGTTCCTTCAGGGGAGGCAAGGTTTCTTCGAATAAGCAAAGGATGAGTTCGAAGGTAGTTGTAGAAACTAAACACCACTGGGTTACAAGATTTGATGATAACTATAGAAATAAAACATACAGTCACAAGATATTATGTTAATTTGCACTTATATTACAAAAGAATAAAATATCTCAACATTTCCTTGAAATAATACCCAAATATTATATATATAATAATACACACACACATATATAAACATATATATAAACATTGCTTTTATTTTTTAAATGGAAAGAAAACATCTAAAAAATGTTTAATTGGTTCCCTAAAAAGAGAGGGAAGAACAGGAATGGAGAGATCAGGAAAGAAGCTAGATCTCTCTGAAAATATCTTGGTTTTATATATTTCATTTCAAAACCATGTCAACATTTTATATAGAAAGAAAAATTAAATTTGAAAAAAAAAACAACAGCAAAATTTTAAAAAGTGATTCTGTATATCAAGCTGGTAGTGTAACTACACAAAGAGGAACTATAAAGTGACTTTAAAATAAGTAATTTGGCTATACAGCCTTACTGGGATATACCATAAAAAAAGTTATAAAAATAACTGCAAAAAAAAAAAGCTTAAACTGCTCTCAGTAATCATGTTGCTATGAAAAATTTTTGCATCATTATTCTCAAGCGATCATATATGTATAAAATAACAAGTATGTTAATGGTATGAGAATTCAAGCTTTTCATTATAAGACAGAAGTGTAAAATCTAAAAAGAAATCTATAATCTATATTGAATTAAAATTTTCAGTGTGAGCTCATGAATTCTCAGGTTAAAAAATACATATATATACTAGCTCCATTCATTAAAACAGCTTAGACACAATAATCAAAATCAATAGCAAATGAGGATCCCTATGCCCAGGCTGTAGTCTCTATTATTCCCCCACTTAAAAGGAACCAGGATCCTTTGGAAGGATGGCCATTTCCAGCTCTGGGGCATTAAATGTACAAGATGAGCCTGAAACATCGTGCCATAGCAGAAAGCAAAGAAACTATCAAGGAATAATATCAATAGGATTCAATAACTTGTAGAGGCTCCCCTGGTTAGAAATGAGATAGTCTGAGCCTCCATAATAATAAACTACAATGGATTCAAACACAAATCTATCTAAATCTGTGAGTTCAAATAACTCAAATGAATATAAAAGCTAATTAGTCACCTTTGTAGTATGTTAGTGAACCAAACTATTATTTTGAAAACTGGTAAAGAGAAAGAATCAAACATTTATGCTCCCTTCACTACATATACTACTGAATTTCAGAGTAATCAAACAGCTAAGGGAGACTGTACTCCTAGAGAAGAATTCCAACTCATAAAGGAAAAATAAAATGACACAATTAGAATATTGTAATTTTACAGACATTAATGAAATAAAAAAATCTATGCAGTGATCACTGATGGCTGTTTATACAATAAGCAAAACAAACAAACATTATGAGTTCCCTGATAGGAGTACTCCGTATCACCATAAAATATTTCTGCCAAAAATCCAAAAAAAGCATCTAGGATATTAATTACCAATTTATAGGAAATATAGAGAACATGGGGAAAAAAACACATGAAGTGACAGAAAAGGGACACAACCAACAAATTCTATTAAGTGAGAAATCACAAAATAAACAATCTGACTTTATTTCAAAGGACAAGAAAAAGAAGGAAAAACTATGAATTAAAGTAGGCAAAAAAGGCACCTTAACTAATCATAACATATATGCCTCATTTGAATCTTGATTCAAACAAATCAATTGTATAAGATTTTATGAGACAACAGGAAAATCTGAACATTGCCCATTTCATGATTATTAATCAAATTTTGTTACAGTGGTATGTGTTACGTTTAATAGTCCTTACTTTCTGGAGATTCATTTTGAAATGTTTACAAAAGAAATAATATGCTGGAATTTGCTTCAAAATAAATCTATGATGAGAATGGTAGGAGACTGTGCACATTTTATTAAAATTACCTGGGAAACTCAGATACTTATTTTTCTTCTAATGGTTTTATTTCCTTTCCTTTAAAAATTATATTGTTTATTAAAATATTTATTCTTTATAAAGAAGAATATTAAAATGGGTCCCTAATCTCTTTATCCATGTAAGCAAGCCTTTTTATTCTTAAAATTTTTTTTAAAGATTATATTTTTATTTGAGAGAGAGCATATGAGAGAGGAGGGTCAGAGGAGAAGCAGACTCCCTCTGAGGGGCTCAATCCTAGGACTCCAGGATCATGACCTGAGCCAAAGGCAGACCCTTAAGTGACTGAGCCACCCAGGTACCCCGTAAGTTAAGTTTTTTTAGCATTTAAAAATAATACATGACAAAAAATTTTTTTTCAAGTTTTCATTTAATTTTAAGTTAGTTAACATATAGGGTAATATTAGTTTCAGGAGTAGCATTCAGTGATTTAGCCCTTACATATAACACCCAGTGTTTATCACAAGTGCCCTCCAACTATTAATACTCATCATCCAATTACAACTACAGAAAGCACAAAATACAAAGTAAAAGCATGGATCTCCCCACACCTATTCCCCAAAAGTAACCAGTAATCAGTATTCAGGTTTTTTAAAAATTAATATTTATTTATTTATTTTATTTATTTATTTATTTATTTATTTTATTTATTTATTTATTTAAAAGCAATAAAAAGCAAAAGTGGGGTTGGGGAAAAAGAGGGAGAGAATTTTAAGCAGTTTCCATACCCAGCACCGAGTCTGGCACCAGGCTCAATCTCACCACCTTGAGAGCACAACCTGAGCCAAAATCAAGAGTTGGAGGCTTAACTGACTGGGCCACCCAGGTGCCCCAGTACTCAGTTTCTTTTGATTTGTTCCAGCAAACAGCAGAGGGAGAGGAAGAGGGAAACTAGATGCAGTATGTACATGCAAACACATTTGCAACATGCACATGTAAATAAAAAGCAACAGGAATGTGCTCTTTCACACTGTTCTGCATCTTACTTGCTTCACTTAATAATATAGCATATATTAATACATTGATTTACCTCATTTTCTAATGGCACACTATTTCTGTGGTATGGATATACGATAATTCATTTAACTATTCTACTGACACTTAAAATGTTCCATTTTTAAAAAAGTATTGCAGAGTACTAATAAATGTCCTCCAGCTGCTTTTAAAAAATCTAAATTATTTGGGATAACTAGAAGTAAAGAAAGCTTATCACACAAGAATAAAAAAGTTCATGCACAAAACCAATATGTGAACAGCAAAATTCCTACTTTAAAAAAAATGAAAACTGGCTGTATAATTATATGGAAAGAGCTATACAATGTGTAAAAATTATTTATGCCTCAACTTAATATAATTGTTTTTTGTTTTGTATTTTTTTTTCTAAATAAACATAAGTTTAGAAACAGTCTTCTTTTGGGATGCCTGGGTGGCCCAGAGGTTGAGCGTTTGCCTTTGGCTCAGGGCATGATCCTGGATTCCTGGGATCGAGTCCCATGGCAGGCTCCTTGCACGGAGCTTGCTTCTCCTCCCTCTGCCTGTATTTCTGCCTCATTCTCTGTGTCTCTCACGAATAAATAAGTAAATAATCTTTAAAAAAGAAAAAAGAAAGAAAGAAAGAAAAGAAACAGGCTTCTTTTAAAAAAGAAAAAGAGGGGCACCTCGCTGGCTCAGCTGATGGACCATTTGACTCTTTTGACCTTAGGGTTACATTTGAGGCCCACATTGGGTGTAGAGATTACTTAAAAATAAAATCTTAAAAAAAGGTGGGGGGGAAGGGGGTACCTGGGTGGCTCATTCAGTTATGCAGTTGCCTTCAGCTTAGCTCATGATATCAGGGTTTTAGGACTGAGCCCCACATTCGGCTTCCTGCTCAGCAGGGAGTCTGCTTCTCCCTTTCCCTCTCTCTCTCCCTCTGTCTCACCCCACTGTTCATTCTCTCTCTCTCAAATAAATAAAAATCTTTAAAAATAAAAAAATAATAATTAAAAAGAGAAAGCCATAATGTCCTACCTTGATGTTCATCATCATCCTTTGGTGTTTGTTCCAATAACGTGTCCAAAGCTCGGGTATAGTCTTTCATTACCCAATAGGCAAGACTACGCAGGAAAGGATCAGGATGTAATCTTTTGCAATCGAAACCTAAGCCATCCTTTTGACAACCCAAAATCTTCTCATTTAGGATGGATATATAAGTGGATGAAGTCTCAAATTCAGATTCATATAAACGCGCAATAACCATGGCTAGCTGAATATCTTCCATTTTTTCAAGACATACCTATAAATTCAAATATTAATACTTATTTAATAATAATTTAATAACTACTATTAATAATATTAATAACTACTATTAATAATTTAATAACTGCTTAGATATATGAAATATTCCACTAATACCCTGAAATCTACCATTTATATTCTCCTAGTGGTGGGAGGGGTCGAGAGGTTGAGACAGTAAAAGGCAGTTAAATGACTGCTTGATAGATTAAGGAATAGCAAGAAGAAAAGAAACTAGAACTTAGCAGCTTCTAGCCTAGAAAGATCATTTTTAAAATAAGCATAAGACAAATATCAACATCATTTCAGATTTGTCAATTTAAATTAAATATACTTACAACATTTGAATTTATATATACATCAGTTCCTCTTAATTTCCAAATACATTTCCACATAAATACAATTGCTACCATTTTAAAAGGACATTCTAATTACAAAACAAATAACATGAAATAAAGCAACATATTCTTTACTCTCTGTGAGTTTATATTCTAATTTAATTACTTATATAGAGTATTTGAGATCATTCAGGCAACATAAACATCTCTCAATCACTATTTCTCTTCTCCTGATTATCTTTAGGTTAAAATTCCCATGTCAAAATTATAAATATTTGTTAATTTAAAAAATCATACACCAGAGATAATTTTGAATATATGACTACTCCTAAATATAGAGAACTTCTCTTCATTGAATACTTCCTATTTCTTCTATAATATATTATTTCCAATTATTTCTTATTTTCCCTTCACCTGTTTGGATTGTTCATAATGACAATAACTATCCTAGGAGGAAGGTCTCATAACAGTAACATTCATAATTTCTCTCTTAATCAGCTGCCAGGAGTATATATCAAAAAAATGCAAAGTCTTACTTCTTTCATTCATTTTCAAATACCTAAGACAACTATATTACAAACAGTACAAATAGCAATTCCAGTTCCTTATCTATGAATTTCATTTAGGAAAAAAAAAGAACTTAAAAGTAGCTGCCTATCTACCCCAAAGGAGGAGGTTGTGACCTATGCAGACTTGAAATAGTTTAGAATCATAAAATAGCTAGGAAGAAAGTATTCATAAACCATTTTTTTGCCATTTTTTCATGCATATACACTCGAAGCGTACCATATTCCCTATATAAAATTTTTGGTTTATGTTTCACACTTGAATTGATTTATAATTTTGCTTGTTACTACACCACTGTTTAAGTTTGGTGACCTCTGTAGTTACCAGACAGAAAATTACAGTCTACTCTACAAACTTTTCAGGGTTTCAATATCCTACAAATATCTCACAACATGTTTTCTTTATTTATACCTCTATGGCATCTTTCAATGAGCCGGCTAACAAGAAAAAGGCAGCAGATTGTTCAAAGCGCTGTTTTCCAAGTAAAGAGAAAGCATTTTTCAAAGCGGCTTTACGCCATCTATCTTCATTAAAGTTGTGGCTGAAAAATGTTGTCATCTTTTCATCATGCTGGGACCTGGGAACGAGAACACAAGTATCAGCGGTTAAAGGAAATCTAAAATATTTTGAATCCTTTGCACAATATGTGAAAATAACCCCAAACATCCATCAAAAACAGTAACTTCAGTAATAGGCGTCTGTTACCAAGCTTCACTTCTAATAAGGAAAGCTCAAAATCCTTATATACACATAAACAGCACACAGGAGCATTGTGTACTTTTCAAAATGCTTTTATCAACTTTTTTAAACAATACGTCACCCTTTATGTTAAGCTGAACCAATATTATGCCCATTTTTTGCAGATAAAGGAACCAAGATACAAAAAAGTAAGCTGAGCTGGTCAAGCTCATATATCTAAGTACTTTCAAAAGTATTAGCATCAGAGATTTGCAGTACAATCTTCATTTCATTAAATCATGTACAATGTTGAGGCAATTTACCTAAACAGACCCCATACCACTGCTTTCTTCTTCATGGAAAGGTAGAATAATGCAGCATCCAAGGCATCATTGTTCCTTTGAAAAGAAGCCTTGGCAACCTAAATGGTAAATAAAATATTCTATGAAGTTGACTATTTTATAAAAGAATTACAACCAATTAACCAACAATTACTGGTTCCCTGCTCTTACATGACTGATTGGAACCATGGAGATTGAAAAAAGTTTGCTCTATTCCACAATCTCCAGTAGCTTATGATATATACTCTGAGAGACAACCACTTGTATGTAATTTTAATAAAAATAATAATAGCAACTAGCATTTACTGATTACTTACCATGTACCAAGCACCAATCTAACTGCCTTTTATTTATCTTACTTAAACGACCACAATTCATGAGAATTATCCTTATTTTTACATAGGCCGCAATGGAGACACAGAGAGGTTAAATGAATTGCCTAAGGCTACACAGTAAAGTGTGGAAAAGGGATTAGAATCCCAGTGGCAATAAAACTATCTACCCTAGGAAACAACAACAACAACAAAAAGGCAGAATATTCAATAGATATGATCTTCTTCATGAAAATTAAATGTTACATTTCTTAATGTTTTATAAAAGCCAAAATGCTAATAACTTCTACAGGCTATGCAATTTCACAATTTAAGCTCCCTCAACTCATATTGATACAGACATCTGTGAATATCAGCTATAACACACACACTTAAAAAATTACAGACAAAAATAAGTGTTCCACTGTTTTTTATTTTTATTTTTTTTCCTTTTTTTTTCCCACTGTTTTTTAAAAACATTCTTTGCTGGTATTTTTCCAATCAAATTTTAATGATTCTAAAAGACTGACACCTTCTTTCTGGCATGTAATTAAAATACAGAAGGCTGAAGCTCCATTATTTTTTTTTATTTTATTTATGATAGGCACACAGTGAGAGAGAGAGAGGCAGAGACACAGGCAGAGGGAGAAGCAGGCTCCATGCACCGGGAGCCCGACGTGGGACTCGATCCCGGGTCTCCAGGATCGCGCCCTGGGCCAAAGGCAGGCACCAAACCGCTGCGCCACCCAGGGATCCCCTGAAGCTCCATTATTTTTAAGAGCTTACATATTTCAGTTCTTAGAAATTCCATGAGAAAGAGTCTAAGTGAGCACATGACTGATACTCTCCTTGGGAGCTTATAACCAAAACTGCCGAATTCATGCAGAACCAATCAACTCAGTGTTAAGTTTAAGAATTAAGCCAGTAACATTACTGTATATAATTATATTGTTTTGAACACAATTACCATACATACCATATCTAAGTTTTTCAAAGACACTTAGATAACTTCTGGAAATCACTAAGTTGAGAGATATAATAATAAGAAACAACAATTAGCTCACAGTGACTCATAGTAAAGAAACTACCAAGGCATGGGAGAGGGGGAAATTGAGTCACGAAAATGCTGTATTCTCAATACTTGTTTATCTTATTTCTCTTCTACTTTTTTGGTATTTTTTTCTGCCTTCAGTCATTTAACTTAGTATTCGGATGTTTAATAATTTTAATTCTGATGTTTAATAATTTTAGAGAAATTTTTGTTCATTTTTAGCTAAGGATTTATTATATATATCTCAAGGCAAAGAATTATCGTAACTCTGATGCGATTTTAAGAGATAATCTCTTGTGGAAACAAATCGTATGTAACATATCAGAAATAATTATGTGACACAACCAATTGTTGATGGAATTAAAAAGATCTTTGTAGACATCTGAAACATTTCAAAGATGTCCTCTTTCTCATTGCTTTAGAATATAAAAAATTTAATGTATTGTGTTATGTACATGCTGTAACAATTAACTTGCCCTACACACCAGAAACTACATTACTTGGTTGGTGTGATAATAAATTCCTTCTTACATTTGTGCCTATTTTCAAGAGAGAAATACTGGTATCTTATTGTCAATTTTACACGTAACAAGAAAATGGCACTTCTGTGCTTACATTTCAAACTGATCTGAGGGCCATGATGAACACCAGAATCTCAGGATGCTAACTGAGATAAAGACAGCACATCTCTAATCACCCTCAATTTACCAAATGAAAATGGGCCTGAGGGAATATGCACTTTAAATAAAGTTTGCCAGGTGATTCTTTGGACACACTAAAATTTGATAACGACTACTGTAGAGGAATGAATTCCTCTTGGGAGAAATAAATCTATACTTCGCAAATGTAGTATCATTAATTGTACCCAGGGGAATTTCAATGAACTCCTACAAGTAAACAATAAATGAGAATTTCACCTTTCTAACCCCCATAGAGTAGAAAGGGCACAAACTCAGTCTAATACTTAAAAATGCCAGGAGCGTGTGGGTTACTTAACCTCTCTAGATCTAGTCCAACATGTGGAAATGGAGATGCTAACACAGGGCCAGATTATATGAAATAATCTATGAAAAGCAACCAGCACCAACCTGGCACACAGTAGGTGCTCACTAACAGTCTGTTACTGCAACACTGAAAGAACTTTCAGCTTCCACTAACAAATTATTGGACAAATTTTTTTCTAAAGGGAATCTACCAGAAAATGGATTCCAAAAGCCTGTCTTAAAAAATTTTATAGCATGTTTAATTTGCTGCCACAGATATATTCCTCAAGTGCACACAAATCAAAACCTTTTATTGAATGGTATTTTAAGTATGCAAAGGAAGTTTGCTATTTATTAATGTAGCCACACAGAAAATCCTTTATATAAAAAGAATTTTTGTATCTATAGTGTACTTATCTGAAAAGAACTGAAGTTTGTTTTCTAAATTTAGATTTCTATGTTTCTTTTGTAAATATTATTATTGAAGTATAGTTGACATCCAATGTTTTTTTCTTAATTTTTTAATTTAATTTTTATTTAAATTTAATTTGTCAACACACAGTGTAACACCTGGTGCTCATCCCATCAAGGGCCCTCCTTAGTGCCCATCACCCAGTTATCCCATTTTCCCACCCAGCATTCAATGTTAAAATATAGTTTTGGATGTATAACAGCGATTCGACAATACTATACATTATGCAGCACTCACCACAGTAAGTGCAGTTGCCATCTGTCACAGTACAATGTTATTACAACTTTACTGACTACATTCCCCATGTTGTACTTTTCATATCCATGACATACTGCCAGTTATTTAAAAAAAAAGAACTCTGAATTTTCTCAAGCTAGGACATACCTCAACTGATAGCAGAAAACATGCAATTCTATAAATATTATAAACTCAGTATGTATGGTAAAAGGCAACTGATATACTACAGAAACATTTCATAAGGGTCAAGTTTTTGGAATCTCCAAAACTTTTTATTTAAGAAATTCTCAAGATCTCAAGATGTACAAACTAATTCCCTACAACAGATTTTCTGGAAGACAGTATCTTTTATCCTTTAAGATTTTTTAAAAAGATTTTATTTATTTATTCATAAGAGTCACAGAGAGAGAGGCAGAGACACAGGCAGAGGGAGAAGCAGGCTCTATGCAGGGAGCCCGATGTGGGACCCGATCCCGGGACTTTAGGATCATGCCCTGAGCTGAAGGCAGATGCTCAACCGCTGAGCCACCCAAGTGTCCCATCAAGATTTTAAAAAAAAAAGATTTTTTTTTTTAACTTAAGCATCCAATGAAGTAAAGTTACCTTTTCAATGCATCTTCGAAGAGTGTTAATATTCCTGACCCACCAACCTATTCCCATAGCTCTTAACTCAGACCACTGAGGGTCCCCTCTCTGAATGGCCGGAATCATATTAATCAGTTCCTCCTCAGCCTCAGAATGAAAAGCCCAGGCAAAGTGGCAGGTAGACACACCTAAATTAGAAATACAAAATAATAACCTTCAGAACTATATCAAAAAAGAACAAAAAACAACTTTTCACACAGTCATGTATTTATTCACTCCGGGAAGAATTTCCAAGCAGGAAAAAAAAAAAAAAAGGTAAAAGGAAGTCTTTCCTCACTCAGTTTTACACTACACGCTTCTAAACACATGGAGCAATAGCAGAATATACAAAACCAAAAACCTCTTTTTTCCAAAATATTTGCTTTTTTCTCTGCAAAAACATAGGCACTAAAACTTAACCACTGGAAAGATATTTGGACATCGGGTCATTTATACATACACACACACGTACACACACCACACTTATCAACAGTGAAAGCTCCGGTCAAGACAAAATATCTCAGCCTGTGTCCTTGGGAGTTTTTTCAGTTTCTTCACAGCAAGCCCCTTGCTTGCAGACCATATTCCTTAGCACCGACTACTGGAAACTGCTCCACTTAACCAAACAGCCAATGAACTACATATTTCACAGTGAAGTCTAACCTGCAGTAGAGTTGCAGGGAATACATTTCTCTGCCTCCGGCATCTTGGTTAAACTTAGTTTAAAGCTGCCTAACACTGGTGATATATGGCAAACTCTTTATGCCCTGGTAGAAGACTGACGGGGCTCTAGGCCGCTTTTAGAGGCAACACTATCAGACGTGGGAGTACAAGGGAGTTTATCAGCAGCTGAACTTCTGATAACACTTCGTTCCACTTAGAGCAGGTGAAGAGGAAACAAGGAAAATGACACACTGATTGGTGACACATAGCGGGAATGCCAGGAAGAACCAGAGGAGCCTAGGAAAGAGGCCAAACTGGTCAACATAGACATCCATATGGACCTATTTTGGACCTCATGTCTGAAGTCAATGATGTACTGTACATTACAGTACAGGCTTGAGTCTCAATGCTCTAAGACCATCAATATTACTACATATGATTTTTTTCATTAACAACTACTATATAGACTTCCAATACAGTTTCAAGCTTTTCTAACCATCACTGCTTTACAACAGTTCCTTTAGAAAGTATAAAAGGAACTTATTATGACTATTTTGAGTAATAATCTTAAATCTTTTAAATTTCCTATGCTAACATTTATATACAACTGTGCTTGAAATCACAGCACAAAAAAATTAGTGCAAAAAGCCTTGACTGCCACCAAAAATTTAGGGGGAAATGGTCAAGATTTAATAACACCAATTTGTAGTTTTTCGGAACCTAAAAGGCAGATTAATTTTCTCACTTTTTAAATCTTTGCCCAATTTAAGAAATAATCACTATATCAAACTACCGACACTTTGCTTTATAAGTTGCTATTATATAGCAATACACGCAGAATAACTTTGCTAACTGCAAATTTATCATATAAAGAATAATGTAAAATATATTACACTTCATACCCTTAAGTGAAATGGGATTGATTAAACTTTTAGTATGATTAAGTGGGAACAATAAACACACAGGTATGTCAGGGGAATTAGGTTCAGAAGGTAAGATTAAAAGCGCAGTGAATATATGTGGAAGCCTAACTATTTATTTTAATACAAGCATTGTATCATAAGTCATATACTCACAAGTAAAGCTGTTGTTTGAGGAATATCTGTCATATAGTAATCCAGTAGATTTGCATACTTGTAGCACACTGCCACACACCCTGATTTGAGATACAAGGATTTATATCAGCCCCCTATTTTACAGGTTAAAAAATCAGAACTTCAGAGTTTAAGGTGACCTGCCTGATATCCTAATACCAAGAAAAGATATTAAGAAGAAAAAGAACAGGGGCACCAACACGTAGTTAGTTATTTATCAATTTATTTTTTCTCTACCAATAACAACTATTCTTTGCAGTTTTTCTCTATTCTTAGCCTTTCTACCTATATACTGGCTACTTAACTTTCCCTGAAAACTGTTCCTATAATACCAATCATGTCTTATGTCCAGTGTTTTACCTGTATCAAAAGGAAAAATGGAATTTTCAATTCCTCAATGGTCATTAAGTGATTCAGCACTATCATTTAAAACTAAAATATAAAAGAACCGTTGAGATACCACTTTTTAAACCTAATCGAATGGCACAGATTGTTTAAAATGATAATATCAAAAAAATAAAATAAAAAACAATACAATGATAGTATCAAGTGTCAACAATGGGTTAAATTTTGGAATCATCAAACACTGCTTCTGGGAATATAATGGAAGACAGTGTTTCTGTCTGGGGCAATACTTATCAAGAGTTAAGAAATTTCACTCTTAAATACAGAGAACTGGTGGTTGCCAGAGGGGAGGTGGGCAGGCAGATGGATGAAACAGAACAGGATTTAAGAGTATGCTTATCTTGATGAACACTGAAAAGTATATGGAATTGATGAATCATCATATTGTATACCTGAAACTAACACTGTATATTAATTATACTTGAATAAAAAAAACCACTAAGGTACAGTTACATTCAGAATTTAGAATATCGGCCTGGCAATACTGTAAACTGTTGACTGAAACATTAAAAATAAAAACAATCACCTTAAAAAAAAAGAGTTAAGAATTTTCAAGCCCTCGGATTCCACTGTTGGAAAGTAACACGAGGAAATAATCAGATATATACATAAATATCTATATGCAAAGTAACATGGTCATTCATCACAGTGATCATTCATATAGAAAAGAAAACCAGCAAAATCTGTTTCAAAATTAAAGGACTGGATAGATGAAGTACAGTTTAGAAACACAATGGAATATCAGACAGCTATTTAGAATTACATGAGGGTAAAGGGTAAGTGTTATGGGTAAGACCAAGAAATTATAGAGCCTGGTATTCTAGTTCCTATAATACTAAAGCATTATTTATAGGACTGCATCCAGGATGCTGGTTTCAAAAGGAATATAGTCTAATAAAAACTGCACTCGGATTCTAGCTCCGAGCTCTATAAGTAGCCCTATATCTTGGCAGGTCACTTTATAGTTTTTTTAATCTGTCAATTAGGGGGCTGACATAAATCCTTACATCTCAAATCAGGGTATGTGACAGTGTACTACAAGTATGCAAATCTACTGCATTACTATCGGGCAGATATTCCTGAAACATCAGCTTTCCTTGTGAGTATATGACTTATAACAAAATGCTTATATTAAAATAAACATAAATAATAATACATAGGGCAAAAATCACACAATTTTTAAAGAAAATATATCAGTTGTCAAAGAAATTCAGGGCCACTTTTTTAAAAAATATTTTATTTATTTATTTATGAGAGACACAGAGAGAGAGAGAAAGAAAGAGAGAGAGACACAGGCAAAGGAAGAAGCAGGCTCCATGCAGGGAGTCCTATGTGGGACTCGATCCCAGGACTCCAGGATCACGTCTTGGGCTGAAGGCAGGTGCTCAACCACTGAGCCACCCAGGAGTCCCTTATGGCCTTAGGCATACCAGGTTTACTACTAAGCTACTAGGCATTAGTGAGTAAGTCTGAGAAACTGAGATAGAAGAGCAAAAGTTGCAGAACAGAGCTGAAAGAGGCACAGAAAAAGGGTAAGTGGGTACTATGTGACTAGAAGATCTTAAGGATGTATGCATATAATGACTTGGCTAATTCTTATACACAAATATAAATACAAGTATTCCACTACAATATGAAATAAAAGTTGTGGAAAGGTCCAAACAAGGAGTTAAATACCTTGATGAAGTAGCTGTACTCGGTATAAAGGAGGCAACGATGTCAAAAGGCACGTGTGCAAACGCATAGCTAGCAAGTATCTCAAACCACACTCGTCTAATGTGTCCCTTCCTATAAAGCAAATAGAAAATATGTTTCAGGAAAACTGTCACAAACCAGTAAATAATTAGGAAATAAGCATTAAATTCAATAATAACAATTTACACAAGATATATGTTTGAGTGTATCCCTTTGCTAACAGTCAAATATCTTTATAAGAAATACATCTTTACAAAAGGTATTTGTAAATACAAAAACTCCCAAATGAAAAATGACTGGGGGAAATATAATTCCCTATTAGTATAGGTAATAACAATACTTACAGCTATTCATAATAAATGAAATCTTGAAATCCAATAAAAATATATTAACTATAGTAAGCTAGGTACAATTTTAAGAAGCATTTCCCACATGAAGTTGGATGAGATTGAAAAGATAGGAATTACATATCGAAAATGAAATCATTACTTATTATCACTGTTAATTAAAAAGCTAATATTTTCTAGTCTGGTTAGCTCAATTGAAATATAGTACTATGAAAGATTTAAAATTCGATTCCCTAGGCTAGTTTTACAAAGCTAAGGTTGAACCTTAACCTGATTTCACAAACTTAACTCCTATTTAAAAGTTGCACAAAGGTATGAAGTGTGAGGAGTTTCATTAAAATTATAGACACTGTTGGAGAAGCAACACAAAAGTTATGACCAGCACCCAGTCCAGTAACTGCCACTTGGGAAGTACTAAGAATGTTGAATCAAATAATATTTTCTAGAAGAATATAAAATGTTTTAAAATCTCAAAGTTTAAGTTCCAGCTCTACTTCCCATTAGCTATCTTTGTTATCCACCCATTCATTTATTTATTCAACAAATCAAGTACCTACTACAGGGAAGGCACAGTGTAGGTGCTGGGGATTTGACAGTGAATAAGACAAAATCTCTCCTCTCATGGTGCTTTCATTTTAGGAGACAAAAACAAAAAACAATGTGTCTGGTGGAAAGTAATGCTATGGAGAGAAATAAAAAGTAGGCTTGACAGAAAGGGAGTACTGGAACAAGGGGATTCTATTTTATATAGTATACCCAGGGAAGAACTTTCCAAGACGATGATGTCTCAGCAGAAACTTGAGGAGGTGAGGGAATGAGCCAGGCATAAACTTGGAAAAAGCTTTCCACACTGAGAACACAAAATATGCAAAGGCCTTGAGACAGGAATGTGTTTAGTGTCTTCCTGGGACAGCAAGGAGGCCAATGTAGTAGAATGAAAATGAACACAGATCACACAGGGCCTTGTGGACCTCCATAAGGATGTGGCTTTTATTCTAAAGTGAGATAGCAAGCCACTGGTATATGCTGAGCAGAGAAGAGATTAAATGTTTTTAATCACTGGCTTCTATGTAGACAACAGACTGAGGTAACAAGAATGAAGCAGTTTTGGGAGACTTTGTCAATAACCAGGCAGGAGGTAACAGTGACTTGGACTAGAGTGGTAATAAGAAAAGTAGTGAGAAATGACTGGATCCTAGATATATGAGAATTGGTAGCAGTTGTCAGAAAACTGGATATGGTGGGTAAAAAAAAAGCAGAGTCAGGAACACCTTTAATTCCATTTGGAAGAATTAATTTACTTAGAAATTATTTGCTGAGATGTGCAACATACTTAAACTCTGAGCTTCAGCTTTCCACCTGTGAAATGGAGACATTAATTCCTCCCTTATCTACCTCATGAAAGTACACTGGGACCAGCATGAGCCATTTTTATACTGCCCAGCCAATCATATAGTTCTGAGTCAGAAAGTTTATAAACTATTTTTCATGGATTATAAATACCTATTTTCTTAATATCCCAGAGTAAAAACTCTAAAGTTTTCAAAAATTCTTAAGACTCTCCTGGAGAGAATTCTGCTATATTGCACATAACACCTCATAAGCATTAGGATTTGTTTAATTAACATGTTTAGAAAATAGGTCATAGGCAAAACTTTCTAAGGTCTCTAGTTATTTTAATCTACAGAGAAAACTTAGGGGATATATTATAAGGATATAAACCTGTATGAAGAGATATATTCCAGGTAGCTTTGAGGAACAGTCTTTTTTCTTCAAATTTGGAAATCTTGTGAAATAATGTACAGGCTGGGAGGCAATCATGTATCCACATATGAACCCCAGTTCTGCCACTTATTACCTGTGTGACCCTATTTGCCTCCCTATGGATCAGTGTCTTCATCTATAAAATTTAGTATAATAATAGCTACCTACCAGAAGATTGTTGTGATAATTAAGTATGATAAAGTACATAAAGTGCCTGGCACATAGCAATTGTTCACTCCTCCACAATATTTACTGAATGAATGAATGATCAATAATTTTCGGTTTCCTTGGCTAATGCCATCATTTACAATCAACACCATTACCTTCAACTATCTGTATAAAAGAGAATGGAATCTAGTTTCAGGAGACAGCCAAAAATATTCTGGTTATAGAGCAAATTAGTCAAGACACACATTATAGTAAAATGTATTAAAACCTCTTTTTCTCTTTTTCAAGATTTTCAGAGAAAATTAGGTAATTATAAAAAATACATATACCTAGAAATGGGAAGATGAACAAGTTGAGTTCATGAGGTCTGTATAAGCCTTTTAGTTCAATAGCAAAATTATCAAATGGGCCATTATTATTACTAAAAGTAAAATAAAAATTAAAATAAGCTATAGAAGTAAATATGTTTGAAAAAACAAGACTACATATATCTAAAATTACACAAAGCTTTTGTTGTAAAAATTCATGTGAGAATGCAGATACCACAAACCCATGAAGTCATATTTGCAAGTCATAACCTATCCCCAACTGTCTTTTCTTTCATAATTAATCATATTAGGTAACAATAACTGTCTACTAGAGAGGTCTTCTCACTAGAAAGTTGTTTTTTTTATTTTTTTTATTTTTTTTCTCACTACAAAGTTTAAAGAAAGACTGCAATTTAATGTGAATCATTATATAAATTATACAAATGGTTCTATTCATGGTAACTTGGTAAATTTTAGTGGGAATATTTACCTGAATAACTCTTATCTCTGCTCTCATCAAGCTCAGTACTGGTGGTAGCCACTGTATCAGCCAAAGCTACAAGGAACATCTGCTCCAAACGAGTAAGGCCTGGTAGACTTGAGTGCATAAGATGACTTGAAAGTACCCTAGCATGTTCTTGGCCAAAGTAAGCAGGTCCATATTGAGAAAGATTTATTACTTTTGATTTGTTTTCTCTCTTTTCTGGCTCTAAATCTATATCATCTGTTGTTATATCCTGGATTTGGAACAGCTCTGAATATTGATCTTCTGGTTCACTTTTGGTATGCTCTTCATAGCTCTGTGGTATTTTTGTACTTTCTTCTGAAATTCTGTAGGTTGTATCTTGATCTGCAGCAAGCAGTGCATATAATGGTAGTGGAGGAATAGAATCTATTTCAGTATAATCTCGAGTACCATCTTTTCCTATGGTGACTGTATCCTTTGCCGTACTGCCACTTACGCTAATGGTTCGGGAAAGATGTCGCTTAGTCCCTTCTCCAGCATCAGCATCTCTAACTATTGCAACTTCACCTGCAATACATTTTACTAAATGAGAGAGAATAGCTTTAGCCCTTCGCACTTTCCCTAAATCCATCAATTCTAGCAGCTGAGTTGGATGATATTGAGGGAGAGTAGGGGAAAGTACATGTGCAGCCTCAAATAAGCCGCCATCTTGAACTACAGTTGGTGAACAAAAAACATCATCAGCAATAGCTGTTCCTTCAACAATACTTTTTCTTGACAACATATTAGATTTAAAGGCAGAATGATCTTGTAATGCTGTCTCTTCTGCATCAGGACTATCAACTTCAATGTCTCCAAATTTGACAGCATGCTTCCACTGTGCATATACATGCATTTCACAATCCATTCCTACCACCAATATCCCATCTCTCACCCAGGAGAGAGAAACAGGCAGAGAAGGTGTACCATCAACAGAAGATACCAAGTCTATAGATCTAAGAAGAACCCATCTTGACCGAACTCCTTGCTTGATACTACCACCTAGTGGTAAAGTAATGACAGCTACTCCATCCTTGCTGTTGATTTGCTCAGTCACAATTCCTGAAAGCCGTCCATACATGAAGATATTAGCACCGACCCCCACTGTGAGAATGTGGGAGCCATCTTCTTTTGATACCCAGTCCAAATGTACTAAATGTTTGATATTTGGAATAAGATATCTATCCTTGCTCAAAAGTGCATCTGATTTGCTGTACACAAACAGATTACTGTCAACACTGACCCTTGAATCAAGTACACTTCCAACCTTGACCAAATCATCAAGATGAATTGTTTGTTCTAAAACCCATTCTGATCCTCCTGTAGATTCACATTCAAAGATGCAAACATGCATGGAAAATTCTTTAGAAACAAAACCATTGTGGTGGACAGGTTGTTTGTAAGCCACGGCAAGGCGACCTGTGTATGAACAGCTAACAGCAACTGGTCTTCCCACGATGCTCACTGTACTGGTATTATCTTCTCCTTCATCATTCATCAAGGGCCATCTCCTCCACTGGTAAGTTTCCTTCTCAACACTTTTACATTCTGGGTTGGTTTCCATATTACACTTCCAGAAGCGAACTTTATTGTCAGAACAAGTTGTTACCACTAAATAAGGTGCAAGGCACACTGGATAAATTGAAGAAGAACTCAGATGGCCTTAAAAAAGAAAAAGCAGATAGTCATGACAATAGAACTACAATATAAAATGCTAATAATCAAGTTCTACAATGTGATAAATCCAAAGTCAGAGTAAGCTTCTTCATTGTAATTCTGCAAACTCCCCTTAAGTAGTGCTTAATACTAAGTGTCCATTGGCCAAGGTAACTACAAGTCTTGAACAGCCCACTGGTGAAATCAAAATATGCAATAATAATCGATCAGTTTTTAGATGTTTAAGTTTAAGTGAGGTTAAGTATTCCACTAAAATAAAACTCAAATGTAATAAAACAAGTCAACGCTTATTCACGAAGTCTGTTACCTGTTATAATTTATATATGGCTTCACCACATGCCTTACTGGATTTTCAGTCTCCACTTATTGCTTTCATCAGAGATGCTTAAGTCATCACTACAGTTTCCCATTCAAATGCCCCTAACTTGTCCCTGAATAATACAGACTCTATATCTGCCCCTACCATCAAAATGTTTTCAGATAGTTAGATTGCTAGATCTCACCATTTTTACCATGATTAATTCGAACTCTCTTAACACTGAACCAGAACCCTGACAGCTGAAGACCAATACCACCCATCCACTGTCAACTACAACATGAAGAGTGATAGACATTAGGACTGGGGTCAGAAGACCTGGATTCAAGTTCCAGCCCATTGCAATGGTGGGAAAGCCACTTCAACATCTAAGCCTGTTCCATCTAAATATTAGGGGTCATGTTACTACTTTCCTTTGGAGTGTTACTGTTAAGTAACACATTTACAAGAATGTTATAAAGCCTTTGCAAAATATAATTTATTATTATTAATTCCAATAAACTTATTTTGAGTATACCCCAAACTTTCCAAATACTCTGAAATTCAGACCCAAAAACTGGCCCAGATCTGTACCTGACACAAAAGCCCAGATATAAACCGTTAATGTGATCTTTCCAACTCTGAATTCAAACCTATCTTATGGATGAATAAAGAACCCTCATACTCAAAATAATTCACCAGTAACTGAAATGGTTTTGAACCTTCAATTTCAGTTCCCCAAAAATACTATTCTAGGAACTCTTTAATTACAGTTTACAAGTGACAGTTCATTTTAAATTTACCTGCCCTCCAAACTATCTTACCTACCTTGTTAAATTCAGTATCATTCTAGGGCAGCCAGACTACAATCTTGTATCCTACATTTTCCCCCCATTTATCTGCCAACTCCTGCTCAAACATATTTAATAAGTGATACATGATTAGCACAACGTGAATGAAAAGCTTCAATTAAAAAAAAAGTTTCTATGATCTGCAAATGAACACACTTGTTCTTCGCAACTGTACTATCATATTATTCCTATTTATAGAAAATCAGAGTGCAGGCAAGAAACTTTGCATTAAAATATTTATATAATTTTCTGTCAGACTGATTTATTTATCACAGGAAACTTTCTAATAAGTATATGTTTCTAAAGAGATACATCGTTACTAGAAAACTAGAGTTGTTAACATACATATTTCAGAAAGGTTCATCCATTTTACCCATTGAAGACCACTCTGAGCTACAACTGCTCAAGTTACCACTCTTCAAGTTACCTTACCTGCTGAAGGCGTTGCTCTTATTACTTCAACTCCTTCTGGGAGATCAAGAGGTTGGCTATATACCAGTCTAGAACTCAGAATAAGTTTACTAGCAGTTTGAAGATTGGCAATTGATGCAGAGTGTGACATGGGGCTTACACTAGGAGAAGTTTCTGGAGAAGAGTCTATATTCTTCTGTCCAGGGACTGAAAGTAGACTCTCTGATGAAATGCCTTCTGAAGCTTTAGCTTTGAAGATAAGTTATGACATATATTACTATCACTACTATATACATTAGCTAGAATAATATTTTGTTACCATTTAAGAATCATGGCTTTTTAAAAATACTTAGGAGACAAGGTCAATTTTCAGACTTTCACTCAGTTACTTTGACAAAATTTTTTTTCTATTTTATTCTTAGCATCACCAACTCCATCACAGAGACTTAATCCCAACACGTAAAAACTAGGAAAAAAACTCAAATTATTTCATCCAGTGTTTTCAACCTTTAAAAAGTATCAAAAGCTTGGGTGCCTGTTGACTCAGTCAAGTGTCCAACTGTTGGTTTAGGTTCAAGTCATGATCTCATGTGTCATGGGATCGAGCCCGTGGTCAGGCTCCATGCTCAGTGGGGAGTCTGCTTGGGGATTCTCTCCCTCTGCCTCTTCCTCCTACTCTCATGCTCACACACATATATCCAAAGCTTGAGGAGGAACTTATTAACAAGCAGATTCTTGGGCCTCACCACAGAGACTGATTTAGTTGTTTTGGCGTAGACCCCAGAAATCCACATTAATAAGCAGCCCAGGTGTTTCTGAAACAGAGCATCATGAGTCAAACTTTGAGAAATAGCAAGGTATTGTCTCACATAGTAGATGAAAGAACTTAAGTTCGGAGAGCTTAGGAACTTTCCTATGGTCATATAACTAGCTAGTGGCAAAGAAGACACTAAAATTCCAGGTCTTAACTAGCAAGCACTACAACAAGATGATTTCAAAAACAGATACAAAAAATAAAAGTTCTAAACAAATTTAAGACAGTATTAGTTGACTGGCTTGCAGCCCACTGATAGTATCCAGAAACATGCAGAGCATGACATTCCTCAAGGAACTCATGGCTACCTTAATGTCTTAATGTTTATGTTTTATTAAAGACTAAAAGTAACCCTATCTTAACAGCAGCTAACCTAAGGTCCTAAAAGCCTTGTTTCAAATTTCCTTAATTCCTTAGGAACTTACTTTATCTTTATCACCCCCACCTTCACAAATTTAAAAGTATATAATCAGTCACTCCTCACAATCCTAGGACAGCTCTTTCTGCCCATCGGTCCTTTTCCCATGCTATTAAACAATCACCTTTTTGTAAAAAAATAGGTGGGGGAGGTCACTGACTGATCTTCTTCCCAAGAGTCCAGCTCTTACATTAGAGTGGAATGTAAATCTCTAAGCATATTCAATTATCTGTGCTTCTGCTACATGTAAGCGATACTCAGAATTACATTTATTTATTTGTAGGCCTGTTTCCCCCTCCATGAGACTATGAATTTATCAAAGGCAAGGATGATGCTTGCTTTGTATAGCCCAAGAAGCATCAGAATACTAAGAGATATGGAGTAATCCCCCTTTTGCTTCTGATGGATGTTAAATATATCAATCTATCTTAGAATGGCAGACCACTAGATGAGAAATATTCCATAAAATGGAATGATACCACAAGCTTGCATCAGCCTCTCAGCAGAAAAAAAGTACTGCTCCTGGCCCTACCACTAACTAGGGTATGCCTCCTCAAGCTTCACTTCACAATCTCTGGCTATTTTCTCATAGCCACATTTTCTAATATATATCTCATGCTAAGAAAGGAAGTAAGAGCAGAGGGAAAAAGCAAAGGCCTTAGAGACACAAAACCTGATTTTGAAACTTGGTCCTATGACAAATCAGATGTGGAACTTGGTCAAGTTACTTAATATTATTCCATTAGTAAACTGGGGATAATGTCTGTCTCATGTGTATAAAACACTTATCTCAGTGCCTGGCACCTTAAAGGTAGTTAACATGTTCCTTCTCCATCTAAGTTTAAACCTCTAATTTCATTCTCTGCCAGGATTTTCAACATACTGATAAATTCAAGTATTTGCTGTGAATAACAATATACAACAATGGAATATTACTCAGCCATTAGAAACGACAAATACCCACCATTTGCTTCAACGTGGATGGAACTGGAGGGTATTATGCTGAGTGAAGTAAATCAATCGGAGGAGGACAAACAGTGTATGTTCTCATTCATTTGGGGAATATGAATAATAGTGAAGGGGAATATAAGGGAAGGGAGAAGAAATGTGTGGGAGATATCAGAAAGGGAGACAGAACATAAAGACTTCTAACTCTGGGAAATGAACTAGGGGTGGTGGAAGGGGAGGAGGGCGGGGGGTGGGGGTGAATGGGTGACGGGCACGGAGGGGGACACTTGACGGGATGAGCACTGGGTGTTATTCTGTATGTTAGTAAATTGAACATCAATAAAAATTAATTTATATAAAAAAAAACAATATACACTACGTTAAACCTGTTGTGAATGTTAGAACCAAAAGACAGACACTTTCAGTCATAGCCGAAGAGAACATATTTGTTTGTTTCTACTGTAATCTTGTTTGTGACCTTTTACTGCTATCAGAAACAGAGTAAGCAAGCAACTCTACACTAGGCCTGGCTTGAGAGGAGCAGCAGTGGGAAACATCCTTCATGAGCAGTGAGGATGGAAGGTATCACATTCTTCCTGTCCTACCACAAGGATCTGTCGCTACCTCTATTAATTTCTTCAGAACCATTCCCAGCTCTGTGTCCAACTCTAGAAAATACTGTATTCTCTGGTGGGTTAAAAATTCTCTTCATGACAAGCTGGTTTAGTTCACTCTACTCTTCCAATTTTGTGAAACAACATGTAACACCAAGAGTGAACTTCAAAGGCTTTGAAAGAACTTCTGGATTCCTGCTACCTCAAGATTAGGCTCAAATGGGCACAGGTAAAGATTAATCAAATAATTTGGCTTTTCTAACCCTAGTTCATGGCCCAGTCAGAACTGCTGTTTACAGAGTTATGTGATAATATGAATTACAAAGGGAACAAAAAAATATTAGTTGACTGTATTAAATGTTTAATGCATACAAAATCAGTTATATTATACAACTACTTAGAAAAAATAAAATCTTTTAAAAACAAAATATTTTGAGTTAACCAGCTTAACGCAGATTCAGCTTCATATAGCTATCTGTGCAGTTCATTTTTACAATTATTTTCATTTTACTCAGAAAGTAAAAGTTTGTTCTAAAAAGATGGATCCATGATCAACTTCTTTGCTTCATACTACAGATTTTCTAATTTGCTAAGAAATCAGTATGAATGTGTATAGCAAAAGCATGGTTAATGTAACTTATCACTGTTGGATTTCTTAATATTCTACAAAAACAGTTCTACTTATGAGCTTCAGATGCTCAACTGTATTTTAATAATGGCAAATCTGCTTCTCTTAGTATTCTGCAGCTAAGTACGCTGTGTCAGATTAAAGCATGCATTAATTCACAGAAAAGCACAATTTTAATTCTATGGGCAAAACAAATTTATAGAGACACAGTATCTAGGACATGGTCACTGTAAGCATTCAATAAATATTAATTGAAAAAAATAAAGTGATCAAACTTTTAAAAAATATGTCTAATGTGCCCACAGACTGGTTTGGTTTTAAATTAATCTGTTTCATCAATTATTTACGATCTTGTAATTAAAAGTCTGACATATCCATACTTCAATCCAGCAACTCAATTTATAGTTTACTGGATCTTCATTTTAAAGAATTAGCCAAACTAAAACATATTCAGTAAAATGATTTCACATTCACCTGTGCATAAAATTATAATTACTTACCTAAGCATGCCTGTACAGATTTAAGGTGAAGGTGCCACATGTGGAGAATAGAGTAATTATTACTGTCCTTTTCAATTACTACTAGAAAGAACTTTTCTGAAAACGGTGGTGGACGATATCCTATTATTCAAAAGAAAAGTACATTTAAGTCATATTTCCATTGGACTAAATAAAATAAAGACAGTTTTTAAAAACATCTCTTGATATGTATACAAGTCAGAAGGAAGAGGAAAAAATAGATATGTAGGAGTTTTATGTCATTTTTGTGCCAAAAATTAGGTAGCTATCAAGGACTAATGGGACTCCGTCAAAAGTACACCAAAGCCAACACGAAGGTATACCTATTGGTCAAAGATGAGACAATCTGAGTATCAAAGAATAAAAATGAATACAATTTATTAAAACATACTTACACTTAAAAAAAAAACGAGTACCTAAATATTAAAAGACAAAAAAAAAGGGCACATAAGAAAAAAAGGAAAAGGAAGAATAAGAAAAAACAGAAGGAATAAAAGGAAGAGAAACAAAGAGAAGGACAGAGAGACAGAGACAGAGGAAGAAGGAGACAGAGCAAAAGAGGAAGAGAATGTGCAAGAGCATAGTCAGCTTCACTGGATGCCTCTCATAGTAACTGAGACACTAGTTCCTTATTTGGAAAATTGAAGAAACATGTATCCTCCTTTTCCTATATGAAAACACAATTTTAAAAAAATTTAAATGCATTGGAGGAAGGGCAGCAGTGGCAGTACAGAAGAGACTTTTTAGAAATCTTATGCATTTTTTTTAAAATTAAAAGACACTGTGGATATAATTTTCCCTGTTGACAATTCTATTTTTCATATGTGAAAATGAAATCTACACAAAACAGAAACTTTCTGTATTTTTTCCTTTTAATTCTAGTATAGTTAACATACAGTGTTATATTAGTTTCAGATGTACAATTAGTGATTCAACAATTCTATACATAACTCGGTACTCATCATGATAAGTGTACTCTTAATCCCCTTCACCTATTTCACCCATCCTCCCACCAACCTTCCCTCTAGCAACCATCTATTTTCTATAGTTAAGAGTGTTTTTTGGTTTGTCTTTTTTTTTTCCTTTGTTCAACTGTTTGTTTCTTAAATCCACATACAAGTGAAACCACATGGTATTTGTCTCTCTCTCACTAGCTAATTTCACTTAACATTATACTCTCTAGCTTCAATCATATTATTGCAAATGACAAGATTTCATTCTTTTTATGGCTAAATAACAGTCTACTGTGTGTATATGCGTATACACACACACACACCCCACATTCTCTTTATCCGTTCATCAGTCAATGGACACGTGGGTTGCTTCCATATTTTGGCTATTGTGAACAATGCTGCAATGAACACAGGGGTGCATATATCTTTTCAAATCAGTGTTTTTGTATTCTTTGGGTAAATACCCAGTAGTATGATTACTGCACCATAGGGTTGTTTTTAATTTTTTGAGGAACCTTCATACTATTTACTACAATGGCTGTGCTTGTTGACATTCCCACCAATAGTATAGTATATGGGTATAAGGGGGTTTCTTTTTCTCCACATCCTCGCCAACACTATTTCTCATGTTTTCTATTTTAGCCATTTTGACAGGTGTGAGGTGATATCTTATTATGGTTTTGATTTGCATTTCCCTGATGAATGATATTAAACAAATCTTTCCTTAAAAATGAAAATCCGTAACAACAATCTCTTGGCAATGAGCACTGCTAGAGCTCTAATTGTCTCTAAATACCACATCTCATTAAAAAGAACAATGTGGAGTGACGACTCCACTCTTGCAAAGGATATCTACAACACAAGCTTAGGATAATTTATGGTACTTGAAAGAAGGTAAACTAGTAAAAATAGTAAAGTTGTGACAAAAGGACTCAGGACCAACTTGAAAGGGCCCTCACTAGCCTAATATAAGACAATGTAAGCAATAAAAATAATGACTGAAAACTGGCTGATATATGCTGAGTACATAAAAATCCATGAGTGATAAGTACTTCTATGTAATTATTCTTCAATAAAGTGTTTTTAAAAAATGGATTCATAATGATACTCAAAAGAAAAAGAAAGCCAAACAACAATAATATATTCACCAGTAATCCCTCGTAATAACTTGAGTACAAACTCCCTCTTCTAAAATTCCCAATTAAAGGGAAAGAACTAAATACTTACCTGCCTTTCCTAAAAATAATTCTGTATTTCAAAGTAGCCAAATAGCTCTAGTTGATAAGAGAAAGCCTTTCTTTACAAATACTTTCCAGCTAATAAATAAATGAGAATTGATAAAGTTAGGAAAATGTAATTTTGCAATCTTTAATGAAATAATGGATCTAAAGACAACAACATTAATAGGAGAAACCATGATATAGCAGATTGGTGGCAAACATTACACTGAAACACCACCTGCGTCTTCTGCATCTAGTATCATTAAAAATGAGACATCCTAAGAGATGTTCTTTCTTATGTCCTTCTATGAAGGGCACAGCATCACCTAGAAATTTGAACCTGGATCTAATAAAATCTACATAGGTAATATGCTAATAGGAGAAAGTTTGAATAACACTGTAGGTAATTAGGGAAATTACTATAAGATAACTTTCTCTAAAACAAATAAGTGGCATGATGAGAGTATAAAGAGGGCATCACTTTAGATTAAAATACCCTTAAACAATGAAATACAACAATGTAGAGAGTTTGTTTGGATATAGAGCCAAACAAATTAAAACCAAGTAACTTCTGACATTTTTGAGACACCTGAATAAAGTAAACATGGACTAGTTATTACACAATTCTGAGGAATTTTGTTATTTATCAATGTGATAACAGCACTCATTTAAATCATTTTTAGAAAAAAAAAGAAAGTCATTTTTAGAAATGCATGTGGAAGTACACAGGAGTGAAACAACATGATGGTTGGGTTTGTTTTAAAATATTTCAGAAAGGGGCACCTGGATGGCTCAGTCGGTTAAGCAGCCGACTCTTGATTTTGGCTCAGATCATGATCCTGGGTGGTAGGATGGAGCCCTGCATCAGGTTCTGCGCTAAGTGGGGAGTCTGCTTCAGGATTCTTTCTCTCCTTCTGCCCCACCCCCACCCTTGTTCACACTCTCTCTAAAATAAATAAACAATTTTTTTTCCAGAAAAAAGGAAAAGGAAATAGGATAAAGCAAGTGAAACAAAATCTTTAAACTTTGTACTCTAATAGGCATTCTTCTTAATTAAAAGAGAAGTTAGAGGGGTGCCTGGTAGAGCACGCAACTCTTGACCTCAGGGTCATGAGTTCAAGGCCCATGTTGGACATGAAGCCTACATAAAATAAAATTTTTTTTAATTTTTTAAATATTAAAGAGAAATTAATTTTTAACTAAAACTTAAGAAGTAAAAAATAAGGCAGGGGCAAGGAAGAGAGAACATATGCCTATCAAGTCCTTTAAAGAAATAAAATAGCTATAAAATCAAGAAGAATATAAAAATCTAAAGGAAAACCAAGAAGGGCATTAGGAAATCTTTTGACCTAATTTTACAATGACATAAAGAAATATAAAAGGAGGTAAATAAAAAATGTTTTTAAATGTCTTTCAATTAAAAATATTATGATAAAATAATTACTTTATATAAGCATTATATCTAGTAGGTTAGCATGAATTTCTTGTTAGAAATAAGATGATAAAGTGTACCTAGGTTTTGGGAAAGCATTTTAAAAAGTTCAAACCAGATAAAGGTGAAATATTATAGAAAAGCACGTTTTAAATCTATAAAGCAGTCCTATTATGCCCTATTGATAGTGAAATAAAACAATGTGACAACTGAATAACTTATTAAGAAGAAAACTATTAATATAAGAAGATGCATGAAAGGAAAAACTTACTAGTGGTAAAGACATGTCAGAGAAGAATTCACTCTTATTTTTCACTAAATAAAAGACACTAACTATATAAATTTGGTAGAAATACTGTTCATAAATGTCTATATATAATTCTGTGATACAAGCTATATCAAGAAAATTTATTATGTCTATTTGTCTATTTAGATACTTATGATCTATAATCAAATTAGATAAAGGATCTGGAAACCTTTTGTTTTTTGTCTTTTTTCTTTTTTTTAAGATTTTATTTATTTTTTCATGAGAGACAGAGAGAGAGAGGCAGAGACACAGGGAGAGGGAGAAGCAGGCTCCATGCAGGGACCCGACATGGGACTCGACAAGGGACTCGATCCTGGGACTCCAGGATCACGCCCTAGGCCGAAAGCAGGCACTAAACTGCTGAGACACCCAGGGATTCCCTGTAAAATGAATTCTTTTTTTTAAAGATTTATTTATTTATTTATTCATGATAGACGTAGAGAGAGAGAGAGAGGCAGAGACACAGGTGGAGGGAGAAGCAGGCTCCATGCCGGGAGCCCGACGTGGGACTTGATCCCGGGACTCCAGGATCAGGCCCTGGGCCAAAGGCAGGTGCTAAACCACTGAGCCACCCAGGGATCCCCTGTAAAATGAATTCTTAAAGCAGAACATATCTTTCCTTCTTTCAAACAGAAAATATTCTATTTGTTCTATGTTCACATATGTTCTATATTCAAATAGCACATGACTGTTTCATAATTACAAAGTTAGAACTTTTAAAGGGAACATTCTAAGCTAAATAATAAAGTTTAAACTAAACATCATATGGGGTCTACTCCTGAAAGCTCTTATGGAGAATTGCTTTCTTTCACACACAAAAAAACAAATACATGTCAGAGGGCAACATCATGAGATGGTACCTTTAATTCACAGTGTACCTAAGGTCCCTGATATACCATAAAAAACAATGTCTTACATATATTCGTCAATGGTCTTTATCAATTTATCGGGGACTTTTAAAAACTTACACTAAAATTAGTTTGCTTAAGGTACTACAGGGAACTTAATACCAATAAGAGATAATTTAATTGTAAGATTGAACACTTAAAATTACTTTTTAAAACAATTAAACTGGGACACCTGGGTAGCTCAGTGGTTGGCCTTTTGCCTTTGGTTCAGGGTGTGATCTTGGGGTCCTGGGATCGAGTCCCACATCGGGTTCCCCGTGGGGAACCTGTTTCTCTCTCTGCCTGTGTCTCTGACTCTCTCTCTCTATGTCTCTCATGAATAAATAAATAAAATCTTTAAAAAAATAAAAATAAAACAAACTAGGATTCAAAAATAATATTTTCTTGGCAAAAGTCTATGTCATTGGTAAAACTCTCTTTCAAAATGTAATTTTCATCCAAATGCTTTCTTCACATACAAACAAGCAATTTTTAAAGAACTGATATTATTTGCTAAAAATTACAAGAGTGATGACTTTTAATAATATAGATCCATACTCAATAAGAATTTGGAGGATATTTTTTTAGGATTAAAGTATCAAATTCAAGTCTACTCCTTAAAAGTACCTTGTGATGGCTGAAAAAATATTTCTGTTTCCTTTTTCTCCATATCTTCCTTATGTGGTTTGTATCCTATAATGAAATCTTCTTGAAACACATGAAGCAACTGTGTATTTGAGCCACACTACAAATATGAAAAAAAAATTAATCTTTCAATTCCCTGCCTCCACCCACCACCTCCCCAAGAACACTATTGTAGAAGAAATAAACTAATAATTTCTATTCTTTATCAACTGACAAATTAGAAAGGAAAAAGCAACAACGAAAAAATCATTAGAATCACCTGGGCAGAGAAAATCGCTTTCAAAGATACAATAGCCAGTGGCAGAATTGAAGAGCTTTAATTAAAAAAAATCAACAGATCTGCTTTTAAACACACACACACACACACACACACACACACGATCTACACCACTCTGAGCTAAAAAATACTAGGTCTCATGATGAATGGCTGGAGAGCGCTATGCTATGTTACGAGGCAATTAGTACAGGATTCCCTTAGTTTTCTAATTCCACTTGAGAACCAAAAAAAGAAAAGGAAAACCAGAAAAGTCCTCAAAGTATTCCCAGACTGTCTAGTGGAAATTATGAGGGACCCTATGACAGCCAGTTGGGGTTGGGTGACACACCTCTGGATTAATGTATTTACATGTAAGTAACTAGAATTTCTAGAAGGATGGATGAGACAACACTCAGCTGCTACTGCTACGCTATGTGAGCACGTTTTTTAACAACACAGAGAAAAAGAGTAAAAATAATACAAATGGCCACTTACAATTACAAAAGTGAGCTGAAATTCAAGGAAAAACTAAATCTTATTATGGAAGTGTGTGAGGACAATTAGATGGCTACCCCACAGATTTTAGGAAAGGGAAGCACTGGATGAGTGGGCTAAATCTTACAGAATAAAGGAAATCAACCTCCTTACAAACTACACAGAAATGAAAGGACTGTAGTATTAGGTTAACCCACTGAAGTTTTATGAAAGTTATATGGTATTTTTATGTCTCTCTATATAGAAACCAAAAATCTTTTCCTTTGGGTCACCTCCCCAAAGGAAAAAAATAAATGAAAAGGGAAAGGTAAGGTCTTTACGGAGACAGAAATCATACAGCACACTAGACACAAACCTAGAATGTATTTTAAACTTTGTAATTTATGAGCCTAAGCCATTTATCAGTGCTTGCAGTTTACCAATCCTTGTGTTAAAGACAGCCACAACTAGAGGGTGAAAATTCTTGAACAAGTATGAAGTTAAAGGCATAATGCTAAGTGAAGAGTGGCCTCAGTTAA
The DNA here is from genome assembly GCF_905146905.1 of Nyctereutes procyonoides. NCBI lineage: Eukaryota > Metazoa > Chordata > Mammalia > Carnivora > Canidae > Nyctereutes > Nyctereutes procyonoides. Next base: position 23,407,986 of record NW_026575040.1, on the reverse strand, counting down.
TAACCCTTGGTGAAGAGATGAAGCTAAAGTGGGAGATGAATTTAACACCCAGCCCATTAAAAATCAAGACCTTTATGGGAATGAAGACAATCCACTCTTCTCCCATATCCCTATGGAGTGGAAAAAGGAAATAACAGGTTAAGTATTTCCTTGGAGGCATTTGTAGTTTGAGTCTGGCAGCCACATTTCTGTTGCCAAGAGCTGACATGGTAATTTCTCTACATTGGTGAAAATTATTACATTTTCACCCACAGAATGTACCAGGCACCACGGGGAAAAAAAATAACACAATTATATTTGTTTTTAAAAATGGTCAGCTCTTTCTTCATTTCCTTGTTTAAAAATACTGGTATAACTTCCTCACAACAATCTTGTGTTTTTTTTTTTATTTGGAATAAATACATAGGTCTATCCTTTAGGTCACCAACATGATCCTGAAGAAACAAATATCCTGAGAACTAGAAAGGGATTTATGAATTTACTGTAGAGAGAAGGGTTCTCCCTATCCTAGGTATTTTCTGGGGAAGAACAGTAACTACAAAAAAGACCTGTGATTAGAAAGTAAATGTATATCTGGATCCCACTTTCAGCTGAATTTTACTGGATATCATAAAAATATCTAATATTCAGCCTAGCAAGGCAAACACTAAAGCTGAATTGAACTATCAGCTGAGTTGAAATGAGGAATAACATAAAAAGAGAAACCACAAACCAAGTCTCTATGCAGCTGTACTGTATTTTCCTTTATGGTTTCCCTGCCTGAATTAAATGACCTTTAAACAGGAAACAAGGCTACAGATATAATTCATCTGGAGAATAATTCCTAAATCATTAGATTTTTACTGTGGAAATCAAGAGAAGCTGGCTATATTTAGTATCAAACAAGAGAATTATGCTGACAACGAAATATATAACATAAAGTACTCTGGAATAGAATACATTAATATCTCCATTCACAAGCATGTTTTTACTTGGTTGGTTATTGCGTCGAGTTCAATAATGCAGCCAGGCCGCGCAGTAGACTGTTGGCTCACAATATTAAACACTTCTCCAATAAGTTTCTGTAAATAAAAAACAGAAAATGCGAATGATCAACAATTTATGAATCTATTGTGAGTATGATACAGCATCTCAGACATTCAAGGCCCCTCTAAATACTGATTGGCAATGGCAATTCATACATTCAAAAAAATTTTTCAAATTTCTATACTCTTATTCTCATTTTTAAAATTAACCAGGTAGAAAATTCTACAGCGTTTAGCTAAATAGCATATTATGTTAAGGCATCTGGTTCTTTTAACATGCCTTCATTTTGCAATCTTAAAGCTCCAAGACAGACACGGCTAGGTATTTGGCCCAACACCCATGTGTACGGTCTGCAGATGTGCAATGCCATGTAAAAGTACAACGCTGCCAGTTAGAAGGTATGGGCAATGGTTGAGAAGAAGTGGGACTCTGCAACTTGAGATGAAGATGTTTGAATATGGGAAGCCTAACTATGAGTCCCCAAACTCCCAAACCTTTCTGCTGAAAAAAGCAGTCCTTTCTCCATCCTTCCAATCAGGATTTCCTTGCATAAAAACCTTTCAGTAACTTCACTTGAAGCAGTTACTTAACAAGGAGATGCCCATTCTCTTCCATATCACCTCTATTACTTATGAACTCTGGGCTGGTAAGAGGGGTGAGATCCCAGCTTAGCCTAGGGATATAAATACAAGATTGGCTCTGGAAAAACAACATATACTCTGGGGTTGAAGGATCTTTCCAATTTGTATCAGCAGAATTCCAGAGACATGTATGGGAACAGATTCTATGGTTATTAGACCAAGGAGGCAAAATACATGGCTGGGTATGGCTGAATTTATTGTTGGGTACATTCACCCAAGATTCAGGATTTGAAGTGTTATCTCAGACATCTGTCTGCTGGGTTTGTTAACTGAAATCTGGATGCAACTCTGGCCTACAGGTGGTGAGGTTAAAATACTGGAATACCTCTAACACACCATGAATCCTTGCTACTCAAGAGTGGTCAATGGACCAACAACAACAGCAGCGTCTGGAAGCTTTCTGTAAATACAATTCTCAGGCCCGGAAGCTAAAACATCTGCATTTTAACACAATCTCTAGATGATTCCTGTACATACTGAAGTTTAATATGTACTGACATAGATCAATGGTTCTCAGCTTTGGCTGCACACTCAATCACCTGAGGAGCTTTAACAATCATTGCTGCTCAGCTCTCACTCACAGAGACTGCTTTATTGGTCTAGAGTACAATCTGATCACAGGCATTTTACAAACTCCTCAGTGCTTCTAATATGAAATCAAAGTTGCAATCTCCTTGCAGGGATACCCATTTTAGGTAAGGATTTGCCTTTCCTGCCCACAACTCTGCTGCTAGCACTGTGACTAAGGCCTTACCAAATGCCTTATTCAACACTACAGGATCTTACTCAACTTTACCTCCAACAAAAGAACCCTTTTAACAGCAGAAGATAGGGCCAGAATTAGGATAAAGTGAATGAAGTACTCACCTTAGGTGCGAAATTTAAGGGGGTGGGGAAGGAGGTGCCAAAAAATCAATGATCAAGATAAATAATACCTTAATGCAGTATTTTTAAAAGATTTATTTATTAGGGGTGGGTGTGCCTGTGCAAGTTGGGGGAGAGACAGAGGGAGAGGGAGAGGGAGAGAGAACCTCAAGCAGACTCCCTGCTGAGTGCAGAGCCCCACATGGGGCTCAATCTCACAACTCATGAGACTCTGACCTAGGCTGAAATCACAAGTCAGACATTTAATTGACTTAGCCACCCAGGCTTCCCAATGCAGTATTTCTTAAAATCAAAAGTAATGCAAAAAAAAATTTATAATAAACAAAATACCAAAATTTTAAATATAGGATTCAACAATGTTATGGGGCACCTGACTGGCTCAGTCAGAAGAGCATGTGACTCTTGATCTTGGGGTCATGAGTCTGAGTCCCACATTGGACGTAGAGATTATTTAAATAAAAACTAAAAAGAAAAAATGTCTCAGTGAGCCATATTAGAGCTGAGACACATTTTTATGTATTTTTAATGGCTTTTTTCCAGAACATTAAAATGGTTGAAAACTACTGAAAATTTGAAAAGAAGGTGTATTAAAACTCACAATATTATTTTAAGCTTAAATTTATTTATACCAAAATAAGATTAATGACTATTTTACTTTCCTGGATTTAGTGGGAGCAAATTTAGCAATATTTTTTAAATCTACATTTTGCTTATCTTGTTTTAGCTATAGAGAACTTCCCTATTTGGCAGTCTCTTAACTGAATGACAATTTTAAATAATTTTTTTAAATTAATTAATTTTTTTCCCCCGAGAGGGAGGAGAAGGAAGGACAGAGGGAGAAGGAGAGAGAGAAACTTAAGCAGGCTCCACACCCAGTGTGGAGCTCAATGTAGGGCTCAATCTCACAATCCTGAGATCATAACCTGAGCCAAAATCAAGAGTCAGATGCTTAACTGAAGGAGCCAACCCAGGTGCCTCCTTAAATTATTTTTAATTAACTTCAGCTTACTGAAACTTCTTCTGCAGGACAACATTGTAACTAGTATTGTTTTTTTTTTTTTTAAGTTCTGAAGTCTGCTTCCAAATTTGAATAAAACTGTATTAAGCAAAATTTGTGAATCAGTTTTAGAAGACCCAAACACAATGTTGATTTTATATTACAAATTATGGACACTGCATGACACTTAAAACTTTTCCAGATGAATTTTCCACAAGACTGCAAGTCAGTAGCTGCATTTTATAAACAAGATTATCTAGGGACGCCTGGGTGGCTCAGCGGTTGAGTAGCTGCCCTCTGCTCAGGGTGTGATCCTGGTCCCGGGATGAAGTCCCACATCAGGCTCCCTGCATGGAGCCTGCTTCTTCCTCTGCCTGTGTCTCTGCCTCTCTCTGTGTGTCTCTCATGAATAAATAAAATCTTAAAAAAAAAAAACAAGATTAACTTTTCTCCAGCTAAAAATTCAAAATCTAAAACAATTCAGTTAATTTTTCATACCTCAATTTTGAATGTGAAATTAGTATGCTTGGTAGTCAGAATAACGGCCCCTAAAATGTTCTCATCCTAATTCCTAGAACCTGTAAATATGTTACTTTACATGACAAAAGAGATTTTGTGTGTGATTAAATTAAACATCTGGAGATGGGCAATTATCTTTGATTAGATAGAAGGGTCCACCATAATCATGATGGTCCTTACAAGAAGGAGGAAGTATGGAAGGACTCAGAGAGAGAAACAAAGGCCAGAGAAAGAGATTTGAAAATGCTCTGATGCTCGCTTTAAAAAGGTGGAAGGAGCCATGAGCCAGCCAAGCGACACAGGGGGAGAAGTCGGAAAGGGCAAGAACATGGATTCTCCCCTACAGCCTCCAGAGGGAATATGGCCTTGCCAACACTTTGGTTTTAGAATGTCTGACCTCCAAAACCATAAGATAGTAAATGTATTGTTTTAAAGTCACCAATTTGATGGTGACAATTTGTTATATCAGCAGTAGGAAACTAATACAGATTCCCACAATCTCTGTAATCTTTACTTGATAGGCATTTTTTTCCAATAAGAATATCACATCTTATAATTCATGTATTTCCAGTTTCCCTTTTGCTTTTAATTCATTTTCAGGTTCAGGGACTATACGCATACCTCTTGCTAATAATTTACACTCACCAAACGTAATTTCAAAGTTACTCTCTCACTCTCTCACTATATCCAACAAATCTCAATTGAAAACTGGATTAGCAAAGAAGTAAATTTTGATCACATTATTGAAGTGTTTGCCTTCATGAAAGCCAAGAAAATAAAATTATAATAAATTCTGTTTAGGGCATAAGTAACATTTAAACTTAAAAGAATATCATGAATTTTAATATACTTACTTCTAATTTTCAATACTTTTCAACTACTTTAATGTTCTGGAAAAAAATTAACCATTAAGAAATTACAGAAACATATGTTTATAGAGGCTTCCTTTTGCCACAGGCTTCAATGTGGCTCATCGTGGCACTGCTGGATCTGTATTTAAAATTTTGTCATTTTGTTCATCAAGGACTTCTCTGCATTTATTTTGATTGTTTGAAATACAGCACTAAAACTGCCCAACCCAGTAATTCCACTACTACTGGACATTTACTCAAAGAAAATGTGAACACTAATGTTTAGGCCCCCCCACCAGGTTTAAAAAGAAAAAAAAAAAAAGACAAATACCCAAGGTGCTGACAAGAGCGTAAGAGAATGTAGAATTTGGTGGTGAGAGGAGGAAACTATGATTAATGAATTCAGGCTCTGTGACTAACTGTAGAAGCAGGGGCTATAACAGCTTTCCTTGACATTGTTTCTTTCCCCTGATTTCCCAACTGTGACAAATACTGAGAGTGCAACAGCTTCAATTCAGGTTCCAAGTAGGACCATGACTAAGCTGGCATCATTACACAACGACACAATGCCAAACAGGAATCTGTATTTCCCCTGTGCTGGAGATAAAAGTTTCTCCATCTCAATAAAAATCAGGAATAGATGCTAGGGGGCAAAAAGAGTGGACTTTGCTGGCTAATCTTTCTCTGCATCTAAACTTGATGCACTGTCTGCTTATTCTGTGCCCCCAAAAGGTTTTCTTCTGGACGGTATCACCTAGTTCCCAAGCCCACTTCAGCTTCAGGCTGAATTCACTCCATGGGAGGGACTGGTCAGAGATTGGAGAGAAAAGAGAGAGAGTAGTTGGGGCATTTATGCCCCCTGCTCCCCACAATTCTAGCAGTGGCTATTCTCCTGTGTGTCCACCTCTCCCAACAGGCAGCTCCTTTTCCATGGCTTTTCTCTCACCAGACTTTGGTATACTGTTACTGCTCTCTTGTCCCTCAGGCACAGGGATCTATTTTTCTACTGTCACTGCAAAAAATTATCAAAACTTAGCGATTTAAAACAACACAAATCTATTACCTTATAGTTCTGTAGGTCAGAAGTCTGACATGAGTCTCACTGAACTAACATCAATTTGTCAGCAGGGCTCCATTTCTTTCTGGAGACTTGAGAGAAAAGCCCAATTTCCTTGCCTTTTCTAGCTTCTAGAGGTTATCCATATTCTTTGGCTCATGCCCCCCTCTCTCCTTCCCCAAAGTTAGTAAATTCATCTCTGACCATTCCTCTTTTATCACGTCTCTTTGTGACTACAGACAGGAAAAGTTCTCTGCTTTCAAGGACTCATGTGATTAGGCTGGGCCTACCCAAATAATTGAGGAAATTTTGACATTTCAGGGTCCTTAATTCATTCACATATGCAAAGTTGCAAAGTCTCCTCTGCTCTGTGAGGTAACATATCTGCAGGTTCTGGGGATTAGCATGAACATCTTTGAGGCCATTATTTTAATAATGGTAATAATAGCTTCATCCCTCTGCCAGACTCTGAGTGCCTTATTATCACTAGTGGGTGAATCATGAGCTCAAATCGTTCAGGAGTTCTTTCATTAAACTCTTCACACTTAAACTTTTAAAAGTGTGTCATCTGTTTCCCACACAGGCCCTGACTGACAGAGACTAAATCAAGGTGGCACTCACTGATTGTCTCTCCCTGAAAAAGTGCAACCTTTACCAATGTGTTCTCCCCACAATATGCAAAGACCTTTGTGTAGCTTCTTCTACTTAGTATACTCACCCCTCTCAATTTAAATACTATAATCCCACAAAACTTGAACCAATTCAAGAGAAAATACAAACAGCCAAAAAAATATGAAAAATCATTCCATTCCTGCAATAATAAAAAATGCATAAATCAAAGTAGTATGTATCAGTTCAAAACAGTGATTTTGACAGAAAGAAGAAAAAGAGGGGGACACCTGGGTGGCTCAGCAGTTGAGCATCTGCCTTTGGCCCTGGTCATGATCCCAGAGTCCCAGGATCGAGTCCCACATCGGGCTCCCTGCATGGAGCCTGCTTCTCTCTCTGCCTGTGTCTCTGCCTCTCTCTCTCTCTCTCTCTCAATCTCTCTTTCTCTCTCTCTCTCTCTCTCTCTCCCTGTGTCTCTCATGAATAAATAAAATCTTAGAAAAAGAAAGAAAAAGAGGGCAGAGAAAACCTGTACTCACATATTTTGCTGATGAAGTACAAATTGGTAGAACAGCTAGCTTCTCATTGCCTTCACAAGGTAATAAAACTCTTAAGCATATTCATTAACTTATTCATTAACTCAACAAATATTTATAGTGTTTATCAGATATCAGGCACTGGGAATACAGCACTGCCTTCATCTCACATTTAACTGAAGACAAATAGCACACAAATAAGTAAAACAAACTGTGAAATGGTACTAAGTGTGAAGGGGAAAATAAAGTGGGGACGTGAGCAGAAGTATTGTGCATGGGTGGTCAGGAAGCCCTCCCTCGACTGAAGACCTAAAGGAGGCAAGAATACAAACCATATGTTATCTGAGGGAAGAACATTCCAGGTCGGGAGAACAGTAAGTAAAAGACACTAAGATAAGAGACTGTTGGCCATGCTCCAGGACCACTAAAGAGACAGGTATGGCTGGAGCCAAAATGAGGGGGGCAAAAAGTAGAAAAATATAGTATCAGACAAGTGAAGGAAGGCAGGATGGGGGTGAGAGGTAAAGCCTGTACAGTATTGCAGTTCACCGTAGGCAATGGCTTAAGAGTGACATGACCCAAACAAATTACACTTTAAAAATAGCATTCTGACGTCTATGTTGAGAATAGGAAGTCCAAGACCACCTTCCCCCACAGACACACGGATTTAACAGTGATAAAATTAAACATGCTTTCATGAAAAAAAAAACCACCCAATAAACTATGAAGAGAAAGAAACTACTTCCATATAATAAAAGACAGAGATGAAACGCTCAAAGCTAATACCATACTCAATGGGAAAAGACAGAGTTTTTCCTCTAAGATCAGGAATAAGGCAAAGGATGCCCACTCTCACCACTCTATTCAACACAGACTGCAAGCTCTAGCCAGAACAATTAGACAAAAAATAAGCATTAAAAAAAAAGACATAGAATTACCTGTTTGCAGATGACTCGATCTTATACGCAGAAAACCTCAAAAATTCACACACAGAGGCGGGGCAAGATGGCGGAAGAGCAGGGTCCCCAAATCACCTGTCCCCACCAAATTACCTAGAAAACCTTCAAATCATCCTGAAAATCTATTAATTCGACCTGAGATTTAAAGAGAGACCAGCTGGAATGCTACAGTGAGAAGAGTTCGCGCTTCGATCAAGGTAGGAAGACGGGGAAAAAGAAATAAAGGAACAAAAGGCCTCTGAGGGGGAGGGGCCCCGCGAGGAGCCAGACTGAGGCCGGGGCGAGTGTCCCCAGGACAGGAGAGCCCCGTCCCGTCCCGGAGAAGCAGGAGCTGCACCAACCTTCCCGGGCGGGCGGAAAGGGGCTCGCAGGGAGTTGGAGCAGGACCCAGGAGGGCGGGGATGCCCTCGGGCTCCCTGGGACACTAACAGGGACCTGCGCCCCGGGAGAGTGCAACGAGCTCCCTAAGGGCTGCAGCGCGCACGGCGGGGCCGGAGCAGCTCGGAGGGGCTCGGGAGCGGCTCCGCGGAGGGGGCTGCGGGGCGGGAGCGCGAATCCAACAGCGCAGGCCCCGGAGCACAGGGCGCGGGACACAGCCCAGGATCCGCCTCCCCCGGGACAGGCAGAGGCCGGGAGGGCCCAGGACAGCGAGGACGCTCCTGCCCCGAGCTGAGCAGAGCAGATCAGCGGCCCCGCCCCGGAGCCTCCAGGCCCTGCAGACAGAGAGCTCTGGAGTTACTGTGGGAGCTGACTCCAGGGCTCCAGAGCTGGCCCCGCCACTGCGGTTGTTCCTCCTGGGGCCTCACGGGGTAAACAACCCCCGCTGAGCCCTGCACCAGGCAGGGGCAGAGCAGCTCCCCCAAGTGCTAACACCTGAAAATCAGCACAGCAGGCCCCTCCCCCAGAAGACGAGCTGGAGGGACAAGTTCCAAGGGAAGTCAAGGGACTTAAAGTATACAGAATCAGAAGATACTCCCCCGTGGTTTTTTTGTGTTGTTGTTGTTTTTTTGTTTTGTTGCTTTTTGATTTGTTTCCTTCCCCCACCCTTTTTTCCTTTCTTTTTCTTTTTCTTTTTTTTTCTTCCTTTTTTCTTTTTCTTTTTTCTTTCCTTCTTTCTCTCCTCTCTTTTTCTCCTTTTCCCAATACAACTTGCTTTTGGCCACTGTGCACTGAGCAAAATGACTAGAAGGAAAACCTCACCTCAAAAGAAAGAATCAGAAATAGTCCTCTCTCCCAGAGTTACAAAATCTGGATTACAATTCAATGTCAGAAAGCCAATTCAGAAGCACTATTATACAGCAACTGGTGGCTCTAGAAAAAAAGCATAAAGGACTCAAGAGACTTCATGACTGCAGAATTTAGATCCAATCAGGCAGAAATTAAAAATCAATTGAATGAGATGCAATCCAAACTAGAAGTCCTAACGAGGGTTAACGAGGTGGAAGAACGAGTGAGTGACATAGAAGACAAGTTGATGGCAAACAGGGAAACTGAGGAAAAAAGAGACAGACAATTAAAAGACCATGAAGACAGATTAAGGGAAATAAACGACAGCCTGAGGAAGAAAAACCTACGTTTAATTGGGGTTCCCGAGGGCGCCGAAAGGGACAGAGGGCCAGAATATGTATTTGAACAAATCATAGCTGAAAACTTTCCTAATCTGGGAAGGGAAACAGGCATTCAGATCCAGGAAATAGAGAATCCCCCCTAAAATCAATAAAAACCGTTCAACACCTCGACATTTAATAGTGAAGCTTGCAAATTCCAAAGATAAAGAGCAGATCCTTAAAGCAGCAAGAGACAAGAAGTCCCTGACTTTCATGGGGAGGAATATTAGGGTAACAGCAGACCTCTCCACAGAGACGTGGCAGGCCAGAAAGGGCTGGCAGGATATATTCAGGGTCCTAAATGAGAAGAACATGCAACCAAGAATACTTTATCCAGCAAGGCTCTCATTCAAAATGGAAGGAGAGATAAAGAGCTTCCAAGACAGGCAGGAACTGAAAGAATATGTGACCTCCAAACCAGCTCTGCAAGAAATTTTAAGGGGGACTCTTAAAATTCCCCTTTAAGAAGAAGTTCAGTGGAACAATCCACAAAAACAAGGACTGAATAGATATCATGATGACACTAAACTCATATCTGTCAATAGTAACTCTGAACGTGAACGGGCTTAATGACCCCATCAAAAGGTGCAGGGTTTCAGACTGGATAAAAAAGCAGGACCCATCTATTTGCTGTCTACAAGAGACTCATTTTAGACAGAAGGACACCTACAGCCTGAAAATAAAAGGTTCGAGAACCATTCACCATTCAAATGGTCCTCAAAAGAAAGCAGGGGTAGCCATCCTTATATCAGATAAACTAAAATTTACCCCAAAGACTGTAGTGAGAGATGAAGAGGGACACGATATCGTACTTAAACTCCAACAAGAAGACTTAACAATCCTCAATATATATGCCCCGAATGTGGGAGCTGCCAAATATATCAATCAATTAATAACCAAAGTGAGGAAATACTTAGATAATAATACACTTATACTTGGTGACTTCAATCTAGCTCTTTCTATACTAGATAGGTCTTCTAAGCACAACATCTCCAAAGAAACGAGAGCTTTAAATGATACACTGGACCAGATAGATTTCACAGATATCTACAGAACTTTACATCCAAACTCAACTGAATACACATTCTTCTCATGTGCACATGGAACTTTCTCCAGAATAGACCACATACTGGGTCACAAATCGGGTCTGAACCGATACCAAAAGATTGGGATCGTCCCCTGCATATTCTCAGACCATAATGCCTTGAAATTAGAACTAAATCACAACAAGAAGTTTGGAAAGACCTCAAACACGTGGAGGTTAAGGACCATCCTGCTAAAAGATAAAAGGGTCAACCGGGAAATTAAGGAAGAATTAAAAAGATTCATGGAAACTAATGAGAATGAAGATACAACCATTCAAAATCTTTGGGATGCAGCAAAAGCAGTCCTGAGGGGGAAATACATCGCAATACAAGCATCCATTCAAAAACTGGAAAGAACTCAAATACAAAAGCTAACCGTACACACAAAGGAGCTAGAGAAAAAAACAGCAAATAGATCCTACACCCAGGAGAAGAAGAGAGTTAATAAAGATTCGAGCAGAACTCAACGAAATCGAGACCAGAAGAACTGTGGAACAGATCAACAGAACCAGGAGTTGGTTCTTTGAAAGAATTAATAAGATAGATAAACCATTAGCCAGCCTTATTAAAAAGAAGAGAGAGAAGACTCAAATTAATAAAATCATGAATGAGAAAGGACAGATCACTACCAACACCAAGGAAATACAAACGATTTTAAAAACATTATGAACAGCTATACGCCAATAAATTAGGCAATCTAGAAGAAATGGACGCATTCCTGGAAAGCCACAAACTACCAAAACTGGAACAAGAAGAAATAGAAATCCTGAACAGGCCAATAACCAGGGAGGAAATTGAAGCAGTCATCAAAAACCTCCCAAGACACAAAAGTCCAGGGCCAGATGCCTTCCCAGGGGAATTCTATCAAACATTTAAAGAAGAAACCATACCTATTCTCCTAAAGCTCTTTGGAAAGATAGAAAGAGATGGAGTACTTCCAAATTCGTTCTATGAGGTCAGCATCACCTTAATTCCAAAACCAGACAAAGACCCCACCAAAAAGGAGAATTACAGACCAATATCCCTGATGAACATGGATGCAAAAATTCTCAACAAGATACTAGCCAATAGGATCCAACAGTACATTAAGAAAATTATTCACCATGGCCAAGTAGGATTTATCCCCGGGACACAAGGCTGGTTCAACACTCGTAAAACAATCAATGTGATTCATCATATCAGCGAGAAAAACCAAGAACCATATGATCCTCTCATTAGACGCAGAGAAAGCATTTGACAAAATACAGCATCCATTCCTGATCAAAACTCTTCAGACTGTAGGGATAGAGGGAACATTCCTCAACATCTTAAAAGCCATCTACGAAAAGCCCACAGCAAATATCATTCTCAATGGGGAAGCACTGGGAGCCTTTCCCCTAAGATCAGGAACAAGACAGGGATGTCCACTCTCACCACTGCTATTCAACATAGTACTGGAAGTCCTAGCCTCAGCAATCAGACAACAAAAAGACATTAAAGGCATTCAAATTGTCTTCACCGATGACATGATACTCTACATAGAAAACCCAAAAGTCTCCACCCCAAGATTGCTAGAACTCACAGCAATTTGGTAGCGTGGCAGGATACAAAATCAATGCCCAGAAATCAGTGGCATTTCTATACACTAACAATGAGACTGAAGAAAGAGAAATTAAGGAGTCAATCCCATTTACAATTGCACCCAAAAGCATAAGATACCTAGGAATAAACCTAACCAAAGAGGTAAAGGATCTATACCCTAAAAACTATAGAACACTTCTAAAAGAAACTGAGGAAGACACAAAGAGATGGAAAAATATTCCATGCTCATGGATTGGAAGAATTAATATTGTAAAAATGTCAATGTTACCCAGGGCAATTTACACATTTAATGCAATCCCTATCAAAATACCATGGACTTTCTTCAGAGAGTTAGAACAAATTATTTTAAGATTTGTGTGGAATCAGAAAAGACCCCGAATAGCCAGGGGAATTTTAAAAAAGAAAACCGTAGCTGGGGGTATCACAATGCCAGATTTCAGGTTGTACTACAAAGCTGTGGTCATCAAGACAGTGTGGTACTGGCACAAAAACAGACACATAGATCAATGGAACAGAAGAGAGAACCCAGAAGTGGACCCTGAACTTTATGGTCAACTAATATTCGATAAAAGAGGAAAGACGATCCATTGGAAGAAAGACAGTCTCTTCAATAAATGGTGCTGGGAAAATTGGATATCCACATGCAGAAGAATGAAACTAGACCACTCTCTTGCACTATACACAAAGATAAACTCAAAATGGATGAAAGATCTAAATGTGAGACAAGAATCCATCAAAATCCTAGAGGAGAACACAGGCAACACCCTTTTTGAACTCGGCCACAGTAACTTCTTGCAAGATACATCCACGAAGGCAAAAGAAACAAAAGCAAAAATGAACTATTGGGACTTCATCAAGATAAGAAGCTTTTGCACAGCAAAGGATACAGTCAACAAAACTAAAAGACAACCTACAGAACGGGAGAAGATATTTGCAAATGACATATCAGATAAAGGGCTAGTTTCCAAGATCTATAAAGAACTTAGTAAACTCAACACCAAAGAAACAAACAACCCAATCATGAAATGGGCAAAAGACATGAACAGAAATCTCACAGAGGAAGACATAGACATGGCCAACATGCACATGAGAAAATGCTCCGCATCACTTGCCATCAGGGAAATACAAATCAAAACCACAATGAGATACCACCTCACACCAGTGAGAATGGGGAAAATTAACAAGGCAGGAAACCACAAATGTTGGAGAGGATGCGGAGAAAAGGGAACCCTCTTACACTGTTGGTGGGAATGTGAACTGGTGCAGCCACTCTGGAAAACTGTGTAGAGGTTCCTCAAAGAGTTAAAAATAGACCTGCCCTACAACCCAGCAATTGCACTGTTGGGGATTTACCTCAATGATACAGATGCAATGAATCGCCGGGACACCTGCACCCCGATGTTTCTAGCAGCAATGTCCACAATAGCTAAACTGTGGAAGGAGCCTCGGTGTCCATTGAAAAATGAATGGATAAAGAAGATGTTTATGTATACAATGGAATATTCCTCAGCCATTAGAAATGACAAATACCCACCATTTGCTTCAACGTGGATGGAACTAGAGGGTATTATGCTGAGTGAAGTAAGTCAATTGGAGAAGGACAAACATTATATGTTCTCATTCATTTGGGGAATATAAATAATAGTGAAAGGGAATAGAAGGGAAGGGAGAAGAAATGTGTGGGAAATATCAGAAAGGGAGACAGAACATAAAGACTCCTAACTCTGGGAAACGAACTAGGGGTGGTGGAAGGGGAGGAGGGCAGGGCGTGGGGGTGAATGGGTGACGGGCACTGGGGGTTATTCTGTATGTTGGTAAATTGAACACCAATAAAAATAAATTTAAAAAAATCCACACACACACACACCCCGCCCAAAACACACACACAAAAACCTGTTAGAACTAATAAATGAATTTAGCAAGCTGCAGGATACAAAATCATCATTCAAAAATCAGGTGTGTTTCTATATACTAAAAATGACAAGTCCAAAAAGGAAGTCACAATCTCATTTAGTAGATTGTCAAAAACAAAAGACTTAAGAAAATGAACGAAGAAGATGAAAGACTTATATGCTGAAAACTACAAAACATTACTAAGAAAAGAAAATATGAATACATGGAAAGATATCTCATGCTGTGGATTAGAAGATTTAATATTGTTAAAATGTCCATACTACCAAAGCAATCAACAGATTCAATATAATTCCTATCAAAATCCCAGGGGCATATTGTGCACAAATTGAAAAAACCATCCTAAAATTCATATGATTACATGGGGGAAAGATTCAGGACACTGCTTTCATCAATGATTTCTTGGATATGACATCAAAAGCACAGACAACAAAATAAAAAATAGATAAATGAATTACATCACACTTAAAAACTTCTGAACATCAAGGAAAACAACCAACAGAGTAAAAGGCAACCTACAGAATGGAGGAAGTAACTGCAAATCATCTATGTGTTAGGTGTTAACATCTGGAATACAGAAGGGACTACTACAATTCAACAACGACAACCACAACAACAACAAAATAGGACCTCAACAGAACATTTCTCCAAAGAAGATATATAAATGGCCAATATGTACATGAAAATGTGCTCAATATCACTAATCACTAGGGAAATACAAATCAAAAGCACCACGAGATATCACCTCATACCCATCAGAAGGGCCTCTATCAAAGAACAGAAAATAAGTGTTAGAGTGGAAACAGAGAAGTTGGATCCTTGTGCCCTGCTGGCAGGAATGTAAAATGGTATTACCATTATGGAAAAACAGTATGGAGATTTGCAAAAATAGTGTGACCATATGATCCAGCAATCTCACTTCTGGGGATACACCCAAAAAAATTAAAAGCAGGACTGAGAAGAGATATCTGCACAACTATGTTCACCACAGCATTATTCACAATAGTCAAAAGATAGAAGCAACCCAAATGCCCACTGACAGGTGAATGGATAAAGAAACTGTGGTATGTGCATACAATGGAATATCTTGCAGCCTTTAAAAAGATCGTGTCACTTGCTACAAGAGAAACTTAAAGGACATTACACCAAGCACCAAAACAATGGTATCTTCAGTATTTTGGATGGAGATTTTTTCTTAAATTTTCATTCACTGCCTTCTGGGTGCCTGGCTAGCCCAGTCAGTGGAGTGTAAGACTCTTGATCTCAGGGTTGTGAGTTTGAGCCCCATACTGGGTGTAAAGATTACTTAAAAATAAAGTCTTTAAATTACTGCCTTCATAAACAGTCTGCTCAACATAAATCCCTGTTTGATGACTCAGAGTCACATCTATGAACATTAACTGTTACTCATGTCTTTAGAGGTCTAAAAGATCTCAAGCATGCCCTTAATAATAAGTACCAAATGTACACTGGTATCTGACAAGGAACATTAGGAATTTCCAAACGTCTGCAAAAGTTATCTAAACTACATTTTGCTACCTAAAACCTCAATCACTTCACACTCAATGTATCTCAAACTTAAGTCATCATCAATACCTTACAAATACCTAACCACTACTAGTGGATCCACTACCAAACTTGAAACCTTAGAATCATTTATTTTAGTATCCATATTCAGCTACTACCAAGCCAAATCTCACTTTAGCTCAGGTTTATTTTACCACATGCTTTGATGACCTCAACAGATTTCCTGCCATCTCCAATGCTTCCAGTGCCTACCAACTACACTCTATCCTATAAACTAACCCCTTTACTTCCCTGTCCAAAGAAGTTTATTGTCCTCTAAATCCATCTCTCACTTCCAGAATAAAATTCAAATCTTTTCAGAAGTTTCTTATAGCAAAAAAAGAAAAGAAAGGAAAAGCTAGCTTCTACCCAGCATCTATGAAAAATCTCCTTTGAGGAAGGACAGCATGTGACAACTTCTTGCCATATTTCAACTCACAATTAGTAGAGGAAGTAACTAGAAGAACTGCAGCTCTGAGTTACAAAAAAAAAAATGAAAAAGATCAGCAGAAATAATGGGAACTTGACAGGATGCAATCATGTTATGTTAAGAGTTTAAGATTAACAGTAAGGGTGAGGCCCTATAGTCTTAACATTTAGAAAGACAAAAATCTCAGAATTCCTTGTAACATATGGCTCTGAAAGTTAAAATGGCTTAAGAGAATCTGGAGGCCAGAGTGACTTGGACATTCCTGACTATGCAACTGCAAACACAACTGATGAGAAAGAAGGCCTGTTAGTGTAACGAGTTGGTCTACCCAGAATGTCAGAATGCCATCTTATTTAGAGGAAGGATGTTTGCAGATCTAATCTGTTTAAGATAAGGTCATACTAGGTTAGGTTGGGTGTCCTTCTAAAAAGGAGAGGACACATAGAGACACTCAGAGAAAAGAAGTCCATGTGAAGACAGAGGCAGAGACCACAGTGTTGCAGCTCCAAGTCTAGGAACACCAATGATTGGTAGAAGGAACCAGAAGTTAGGAAGAGGCAAGAAAGGATCTTCTCTTAGAGCCTTAAGAAAGAGCATGCATGACCCTGCCAACACCTTGATTTCAGACTACATGTGTATGCAAAAAATAGAGCTGGAAAATATGTGAAACACAAAACTTAAAGAACTGAAAGAAGAAACGGATAAATTCGCAATTACAATTGAGAATTTCAACACCCTTCTCACAGGAATTGATAGAACTGACAGAAAATTAGCAAAGATCTAGAGGAACTCAATGCCACCATTTTTATGAAAACAAAATCTAATTGACATTTTTAGAACACTCCATCCAACAACAGCAGAAATATATTCAAGTGCCATGGAATGTATACTAAAATAAAACAATGTTCTGGGTCATAAAACAAACCTCAGTAAATTTGCAAGGATTTAAATCACAGAGTGTGCTCTCCTACCACCATGGAATCAAATTAGAAATCAGTAACAGAATAACAGAAAAATCTCTCCCCAGTATTTACTAGGAAGTTAAACAACACAGTTTAAATAACCAATGGGTCAAATAAGAATTCTCAAGGAAAATTTAAAAATATAGTGAAGTGAATGAAAATTAAAATACTACTTACCAAAATGCCAAAGCAGTGCTGAGAGGGGGAATTTACAGCAGTCAATGCATATGTTAGAAAATAAGAAAAGTTTCTTTTTTTTAAGATTTTTTTATTTCTTTATGATAGTCAGAGAGAGAGAGAGAGAGAGAGAGAGAGAGAGAGGCAGAGACACAGGCAGAGGGAGAAGCAGGCTCCATGCACTGGGAGCCCGACGTGGGATTCGATCCCGGGTCTCCAGGATCACGCCCTGGGCCAAAGGCAGGCGCTAAACCACTGCACCACCCAGGGATCCCGACTTTGGAATATTTAAATAAGAGTCAGCTCAGTATGAATCAATTACATACAAAAAATCTGGCATGACTACCAAAAACACAATAGAATCTAATGAGAGAGGCAATACTGTTGTATTCTAGTGGTCCTACAATGCCCAGAACATAGACAAACTGAAAACTGCTAAAGAGAGTAATCAGGGTCACATATAAAACACAATAAGTTTATTGGTGGAGGGGGCCAGGCTTGGCCTGAGGAAAAATGTTTTATAGGTTTAATAAAGACCATCATCTTTAATTATCTAAGTTATTTCACATACAAGAAATACCAAACTTATTCTAAATGGAACCAAGGCTAACAAGCAGAATCTAAGAAATATAAATTTAAGTTCAGTCTAATAGTGAGGGTAATTCAAAGGCAGCATTTAGGGTCGAAGATCCCCCCTCCAGGGCCAGATGACAAATTGGCAGGAATACGGTAGAGGGGAATAAAGCATCAGATGGCTGATTTAAACTAGGTGACCTATAAAATATCTTCCAATTCTATGATTTTAAGATGCTACTTCCTCTATGCCAAACCTCTGACTCCGGTCCAAGTGGTTTTCCCACCATTCCTGGAACAAGCTTTACTTATAAGCACACTTTCCTGTATCCGCACTTTCAGGTCATTCTCTTATTCAGGCAAAGAGAAAGGATTTGTCTTTCTAAACCTTATCTACCCATCAAAAACAAACCTAAATACTGTACTTAATAAAGACTTCTATGCCTACCCTAATCTGATCTTTTTCTCCTTTGGATTATGGAATACTTCTAGTGCCATCTGCTTGACAATTAATTACATACCACCCTCAGACACTGCTTCTGTCTTAAACTATTATTTAACCTTTTATTAATAACTTCTCTCCTCAGCTAAATTAAAAGATCCTTAAAGCCACACACTGAGACTTATACTCTGTATTCCCTACACTTTGAAGGACACATAGTAGATACTCAAAAATGTCTTTTGTTTTCAATATTGGAAACTTTTGTTAGAACAAGTGTTTTATAAAAAGGCACGTTTTCATAGGTAAATGTAAAATTCAGCATTCAAATCTGAATGGTAACTAATATACACGACTTCCACTTCAGATACAGAACTGCCAACCACTGATAACATATTCTAGCCATAGAATGGTCAATGAAGCTCAGAAAAGCTCAATTTTTCCAACTTAAACAAAGAGCTTGGTAAAACTGTCTTAAAGCAAAGAAAGATTAACAGAACCAGAGAGCAAAAAATGTCAAGCAGAAATCATGATATTTTAGGGGAAAAGTCAGGTTTATTTATTTAAATGTAAAATGTACTGATGTGTGATACTGATTCATGTACCTTGAAACAGAAATTAAGAAAAATAGTAAATTTTTCATACAGACGCTAGAACATGTGATCACTCCCTAAATACCAGCTAAAAGTCCCAAAGTAAAAAAGAGAACTCTTTATCAGGCCAGATATTTTAATATAGATTAGGAAATTCTCACCGAAGATTCAGGATCTGATAATTCATCCAATAATTTCCTTGCATCCACCACAGCTTGATAGAGTCTCAAATTTTTGCCATCGGAAGCAACAAAACAAGCACTTGCAGAATTGCAGTATGTGCCTGAAAGAGTAAAAGCTTTGCATTATAATACGTAGTTTATTTTTATTTTGGGCTGAGGTTTTCTTTTTAGGTACAACCATGGTCCAGAATCATAATTAAATAGATAAAATTAATGGATATGGAATTATTAACAGAAAAATTCAATAGAAATATGTTACGAAGGGGAAAAAATTAAAAACAAACTTCTGGAAATTCTAAACATAAGTCTGATGCCTACATTCTCAATACTTATTAAAAATCCTAATAATGACAAATATAAACCATGTGTGTATGAAAAAAGTTTAAAAGCTTTTATTAATTTCAGAATTAAAATGAACACTTACCAAGACAATAGCTGGGAATAAGAGTTGGAAGCCAAGCAACATTAGAGAAGGCTGATGTATGTAAAGAGTTAATTCGAGCCAATTCTGATACTCCTCCGGTATAGGACAAAGGTCCTATTGGATCTACACGCCACAGAATTAGTTCACTATAAATTGCATTCGGGTCATGAAACGTACGTGTCGCTGCATTTCTAAGAGGCTGTTTCGAGGAACCTTTTATAGGTCTTACAGGATCCATCAATCTACTTAGTTTGTTGTCTGAGTCCCACTGACAATCTAATTCAGGAGTCAACAGAGCATTATGATGAGAGGATGTCAGTAACAATGGTAAAACTGAATGACATGCCAGGTCATTGAGGTGAAATCGATGACCACAGTATCTAAATTTGTGAGATACGGTCAGAACAGTGGTAAAGGCAGACTTATCTGCAAAAGTGACTGCCCACTGATTTAAAGAACCATCTATGTGTTTGGAGACCATCATTACTGTAGGAGTTAAAATATTCATATTTGTAGTGTGTGATCTGGAGTACAGCTGTGATCCATGAGGACTGCCTATTGCCATCATCTCCTGGTGTAACGGGGTGTGGGGAGCATCTTTTGTAGCATTTATGCAGGCATACATCATGATATTTTTGCTAAGAGAGCTCGCATCACCAGATGGAAATGCAACAGGAATCCGAGAAGAAAAAGAAACCTGGAAAACACAGTATGAATTCAATATAAGTAGTTTTCCTCCTCTCAAAAAAAAGTCTTCCAAAAACACTTCCATTTTCAAAATGTCAAATCTTAGTTTCCTAGAAAAACTATCATTTTCAACCCCTTTAAGGTCTAATTCCTTCCTCTATTTATGTAATACCATATCTCTATTTGTGGCCCAAAAGAATCCTGAAAAAAAAAACAAGTTTCAAATGTCTTACTTATACAGCTAAATGACCCCAACCACAAATCTAAATAGAAATGAAGTTCAGAAAGATAACAGATAAAGGTAGCTGGATTTAGTTGATAAAAAACGGGGGGGGGGGCATGGATCCTGAGTCACATTTTTAGGATGATTTCTTAAGTTTATTCAAAATATTGTGAATTCCCAGGGAAAAAGCCAACGCACATATATTCAAATAGTACCACATTTAAAAGCCAAATTCATTTTACTTTCAATTAACCAGGTTTATAAAATCTGTGGTCGTTGATCCCTGTGCTCTGGTAACAAGAATAAGTATTTTCTTCTCAGTTGCTTCTCAAAAACAAAATCTTTCAAGTATTTCTGAAAATATGGTAAATCTGAATAGCATCTTTTTTTAAAAGAAATGTAATAATATCTTCATCAGCAAAATATACCTGGACTTGTCTAAATATTCCAGGATTATATTCATCCAAATACTTCACGTGCCACACTAGAAAGGTACCATCTACAGGGTGTATAGTAAAAAGCATGTCAGGATTCTTATTCCATTCAGTTAGCAGCATTTCAATCTTCCGATCAAGCAGGACGGTGGGCAGTGGCATTGGTACACTAGGTCGTGAAAAAGTTCTGGGACTTCCCTCTCTTTCTCCATCTTCATGTTCTGATGATCCTGTACCTGCCTCAGATTCTCTATCCAAGGATAATTCTGAATCAGAAAATACATTTATCAGTACACACCAATAATACTACAAAAATTCATTTACATATTGGATTACCAATAGCATACTATCTTAAGAAACTATAAATTCCTTTTCCAATTTATGGCCAGGGGGAGGGGAGGAAGGAAAAAAAAAGAAGAAAACCATTTTCTGGTATAAACTGAAAATTACTATTTATTTTTAAAGAAATCAAAATTTCATTCATATTATCATTAGCAAAACTTATCCTCCCAAAAAGGACATGGCTTCCAAAGTTATATATTACTCAAAGCAAAATGTGTAACAAAGCATATAGAGCTATATGGCAGATGGTCCATAGTAGATGGTCAGTAAATGATTGGAAAAGTGAAAAAGAAGAGCAGGAAGGAAGGATTTTTAAGATTTTATTTATTTATTCATGGGAGACCAAGGTTGGGGGGTAGGCAGAGGCAGAGGGAGAAGAAGGCTCCCTGCTCTGGGACTCCCTGCAATGGGGAACTCAATCCCAGGACCCCGGGATCATGACCCAAGCCAAAAACAGACGCTTAACTGACTGAGCCACCCAGGCACCCCAGGAAGGATGGATTACAAACTAACAATGGTATCACAATAAAGCTGCTGATTCATCAAAAAAAAAAAAATCTGAACATGGAATACTAACCATGGTCTAGTTTCATATGCAAACCCCTCTCTTTTTCCTCCTGTGAACGTTCCTCATCTTCTCGATCACCTTCATCACTTTCATGATCTATCTGCTTCTCAGAAAGTTTTCGTAATTGCTGCATAAATATTTCAGTAGATGATGTAAAATGAAACTCCTTGTTGTTCAACCAATGAACCACAAAGCCCCCATTTCCATCATCAATGTTAAATACAGTGCCAACCAAGACATTTGGAATATCTGTGGGAAAAAAGATAGTATTTCAGTATGAATTTTTCATGTCTTTAAAAGGATTACCAAGTGCTTACAAAAACTATATACTTACACATAAGAGGTCAACATAACTCTAGCAGAATTTATAAAAACTTTAATTGAATTTAATGGTAAAAGTAAATTATTAGGAATTAATGACACAAACTTAAATTAATAAATGGAATTAAATTACTCATTTAAAAACCAAATACATCAAATGCATGAACCTTTACTAAATCCCAATTTGGGTATGGAGGAACAGAAAAATAAAATATAAAAGCAGCTATAAAAGCAGCTACATCTGAGATAACTGGAGAAATTTAAGTTAAAATATGAACCGGATATTAGAGATTATGGAATTACCTATAATTTTCTTAGGTATAATAGTGATATTATGATCATGTGAAAGAATTTCCTTATTCTAGGAGTTAGTTTCTGAAGTATATAAGCATGATGTGCCATGACATATGTAACTTACTCCAAAAAGATGAAGAAAGAATTTCACTCACACATGTCCGCACCCCTCCCACCCAACACACACAAGTATATACCGAGAATAAAGCAACTGTGGCAAAATGTTAGCAGTTGTTGTTCAAAGCAGAAGACAGGAGTGTTCACTTTACTATTGTTCCAAATTTTCTAAATGTTTGAAACTAAAAAGCTGGGAGAAAATAATGCCAAAGAAGAACAAAGGAAGACAAACAGGGTTCCTCCATTTGGGGTATCTGAAATTCACAATATAGATTAGTTCAGGTAAAATAGTAAAACTAAAAAAATTAATCTCCTTAATCCCAATTCATATTATCAATAATGCATTCAACAGAAAGCAAAAATGAAAACAAAACAAAAAACCACTGTCCTCTACAAAAAGACATGCCAAGTCTAAAGATAAAATACACAGGATATTCTAATAGTGTTTTGTTAGTAAATATCAGTGTTAAATAAAGTTCCAAGTTGTTCTTTTTTTCTAATTCCTGTGTGACAGTCATTTTTTTCTAATAAAAATGAAACAAATCACATAAAATAGGATTTTTAGATTAAGAATACTATAAAACAATATGCCCCCTATCCTTGCTAACAAGGTTTCACCCAAACCTTATCATGAACAAATATTCAGACCACAGGATGCTTTAAAAGATAAACTAAGAGAGAAGTTGAGAGTGAGAGACTTTTTTTGACAACCGAGAAGAACTACTGTAGATTAGGAGTTTCAAAAAAATGACAAATGCATAGAAGAATCTATATTTTAATATGAACTGTATAATAAATATAATCTTATCCATGTTCCTTACATGCAATAACAATAATGTGATAATGGAGGAAAACTCTCTTATTAGAAAGCACACTTGAAATACTTAGGTAACATCATAAAATATTTAGGAGATAAAGGATCACTTTGGTGACAATTTTACTTTCAAATGGCTCAGCCAAATATAGGGGGAGAGGAAGCAACAACATACATACATGAGCAGAAGCGGAGAAAAAAAGCTTGCAGGAAAAGATATTAACCACAGGTGAATTTAGGTAAAGGTTATATGGGTAGTCACTGAACTATGCTCTCAGCTTTAATGTAGATTCAAAAAAGTTTCCCAAAAAAAGTTAGAGGAAGAGTCCTACAGTACAAAATTATTTGTATTTAGCAATCATTTGGTCAAACTATATGCTATATTTACATACAACACCTATAAATACATGATGTTAAATATTTTTACAAAATGATTTTTAAAATAGTATGTAGTAAGTTAAAGTAAAAATGGATTAAACTAGTTAAAAGGTGAAGGTTATTTAATAAAGATGCTGCAGGGATCCCTGGGTGGCGCAGCGGTTTGGCGCCTGCCTTTGGCCCAGGGCGCGATCCTGGAATCCCACATCGATGCTCCCGGTGCATGGAGCCTGCTTCTCCCTCTACCTATGTCTCTGCGCCTCTCTCTCTCTCTCTCTCTCTCTCTCTCTCTCTCTCTCTCTCTCATAAATAAAATAAAAATTAAAAAAAATAAAGATGCTGCAAGACAAGGCTGAATGGCTAAAAGAACATATCCAGTACTTAGACTCAAATATGTGATAGAATATCTATCCACAAGGGACAATCCTGTGATCTTATTCCATTTGTTTAGCACAGTGTATACATTTTAAAAAGCAACCCTTCTAATATGTGTTGAATTTACTGAAATCACTAATTACATTCTATCTGAAGTTAGATCTTCATCATCATCAATAACTCAGGATAATGTTCTTTTAAAAAAGTTAAAAATGTATAAAAATCTGAAACCACTAACATTTTGAAAACAAGTCCATATTATAAAGACAATCTCAGAATACAGTTAAGATGTGAGATCAGTAATCAAAATGACATTTAACCAGCTAGCAAAAATTTTCAATAGAAATAATACAAATCACAAAAGGCATACTTTTTTATTTTAATACCTATATTATAAAAGGTAAGAAAAGAAACAAGTGAACTTATTTTTAATATTTTATTTCACCCAATATATGTAAAATACCATCATTTCAACATGTAATCAATATTAAATAAAATTGTTAGATCTTACATCCTCCTATTATTCTAAGTCTTAAAAATTCAGTATGTATTCTACAGCATAATTCAATACAGGCTAGCCACAATTCAAGTGCTCAAGGAGCTACCATACTAGACAGCACATATCTAGAGCCACTATTACAAAGGGGGGGGGGAGTGTCCTAAAGATCACCTTTCTAGAACTGTATTTACTGAGTATCACCTCTATATTAACAAACATTTAAAAATAAACTCCTCTGCATCCTGAAGCAATATATTGACTTTCATTTCAATAAATATGACTGTAACTTTACACAAATATAGTTCTACTGGCAATGTAATATGAAATTATCTATGAGCCTTTTCATGTTTTTCATGCATAAAGAAAACAATCCCCCTAAATAGAAGCTTTCAAATATGCTTTTGCCAACACAACTTGCCTCAAAATACTGCGTAACCTCACAGGAGGAAAAGAGAAAAAAGAAAATATCAAGGTTAGAAGAAATAATATCTTTCCCTAAGTGTAGGATAAGAAAGTCCACATGAGGAGGCATCTGAGTGGCCAGTTAGTTAAGACTCCAACTCTTGGTTTCAGCTCAGGTCATGATCTCATGAGTCATGAGACCAAGTCCCATGTTGGACTCCCTGCTCAATGAGGGGTCTGCTTGAGATTCTCCCCCTCTGCTCCTCCCCACTACGTGCTCATCCTCTCTCTCTCTCTCTCAAATAAATAAATAAGTAAATCTTGTATTAAAAAAAAGTAAGTCCGTGGAAGTAGAAAACAAGATATGCTAAAATACAAGGAAAAGTATGTAAATATATATTTAGATAGTTATAAAGAAAAGTTGAAAAGAAGGTTTAGTAGTGAAAATATAAAAATGAGGGAAATCAATTGAACCAGGCTACCACCACGTGTGTTCCCAAGTTCAACTAACGCTCTAACTGACTTAGAACCTTGCTATATATACTACACAGAGGTGCTCAAAAATACTTACATGCAATTGTTTCCTGAGAATCACATAGTCTCAATTGAAGAAATGATACTTTATATAATATTCCTGTTTGAATTAAGAGCTATTTTGAAAGGAAACGTGGAATATTAACATAAAATTAAAAAGTTCTAAAAGTAGTCCTACTTTTCTATTTACTTATCTTATTTTAGCATATTTATAGGAACTAAAACTTTACTATCCTTTACCTGTGGCAGGATTGATGCTTGCTGCAATGTGGAAATGACACAGTGCATTTGCATGGTGGGAAATGTGTCTCTGAACTTCATGCGTTGCCATCTGGTCAGACATTAATTCGGTGTGAGTTACAAGAACAGAAGCCCTCCTCTGTCCTTTTCTTAAATTTTTCAAATGGTGTATTGTCTAAAATAGAAAAATAATGGTTAAATTCAACTCTGGAAAGCCTAATAAATGCTGATCCAAGTATCTTTTATTATTAAGGATTTTATAATTTTCCTCTCTGAAAAATCTGAACATTTTAAAGGAAATTTCCTTAACTACAGCTGAACAATCCTGACTATATACTCCAGTTTTTGCAAATTTTATAATTTAAGGCAGAAGTAGTTGCTCGAAATACTCATTATTTATAGAAACTTTGATTAAGATGAGAAGTCCAAAGTCTAAGTTTTTCAGGATATTCCACTATGAGATGAAATTTACTCGACACAACAGTAAAAAGAAAAAAAATTCCTGAATCTTCCTAGCAGGAAGAAGAGCCTGTCTCCCCAATATTCTCACTTACAAGTAAACAATTACAGCTGTTTACCTGTAAATTACAACTATTATAAAGAAGAAAAATAGAGTATAAAAATATAGAATAAGGGGAATCTATTTAGGTAAGAGGAGCCAGGAAAGCTCTCATGAAAATGCTGACATATGAGATTTGTTTAAATTGAGGTATGTCTGTAGGACAAAAATTCTCCACTAGCATACCCAATTATCTCAACTATTTTAAAAAGAAAAGATCTCCATACCAATAACCCCAACTCACAGTATTTCCTTACTCTGTCACTTAACCTGCCCTCAATGCCATGCTTTACAATAATTTCCCATTTTTTTTCTTTTGTTCCTCATAGTCAGTTAAATAAAATGTGGCATTCTCTCAGTTCTTCCTACTTTAAAGTAATATCTGGTCCTTTCTTTCAATTTCCAAAGCTTTTACCCCTTTTCATTTGGAAAACAGTATCAGATCTATCGCATGTCCTTCACCTCTGGTCACCCTGCTATAGAGCTGCTTACTTCTTTGATAATAGGTTTAAGATGGATATATTAGAGACCTCCTGTACCACAACACCTATAAAATTATTTTCATTAGATCTTTGACATTTATCATTATTTTAAAAATTATATTGGCAAGACTGGTGTAATATTGGCTGATTATTTTCTCCGAGGAACAAAATTTATAAGTATATACAGAATTATAGACCTTACAGTTAGGAGTTTAAGACAAAAGGATATCAAAAAGCAAGGTAGCTTATACATTAGACAATTAAGCTTTTTCTATTAGAAACAATCTTAACATTTTTAATTAATTAATAACAATACTAAAAGGTAGCAAAAATTTGCCAAATCACTGACTATATATGTTTACTTATAATTTTTGCTTTTATTTTATGCAGCAATTAGTAATTCAATTTAACACCTGAAAGGCAACATATTAGGTACTATGGAGGACACAAAGATGTCTCAAAGCACTTAGTTTCCAAAAACTCATTTATAATTTAAAGATAAAATGTCATATAAGAATATAAAAATGACTGTAAACATGTAGTAAAAATTGAGTACTTTGTCTCACTAAATTTCAATAAATATTAAAACAAAATATAACTTTAACTGTTCTTATCTCTGCTTTTAATTTAAGTTGGGAGGGGGAAATATATAAACAAAGCCCAATCACAGATAGTATTAGATATCAGAGCCAGCCTACTATATATAAAAAAAAAATTTTTTAAGGAGCATATCTTCAGACTACCAAACCTAAAAAATATTTCTGCTAGCTGAAACAGCAAAACATTTTATCTATGCAACCATAAAACTGCTAATGTAAAAGTATAATATAAAAACATAATTAGTAACATAGATGTTTATAACATAATAAGCATAAAAAGCAAGTTATAAAACATTACTGCATAATATCTCAATCTTATACATAAAGAAAAAATACACATACATAACCAGAATAGTTGGATTATAAATTCCATTATTTTTCTAATCTAGTTTTAGAATAAGCATATATTCTTTGTGTAGTAATAAGTCACGTGAAAAATTCAGAAAATTAGTAATCTAGGTTTACTTGGATAAACTTCTGGTAATTTTCAAAAATGTGTTTACCTCATTTTATCCCTACTCATAATGGACACAACAGTTTATATTATAATATAATTTCTTAGGACACACTTTTATTTCATACATATTGCATTTAAAAATTAGAAAAAGGATTTCCCTGGGTGGCTCAGCAGTTTAGCGCCTGCCTTTGGCTCAGGTTATGATCCCGGAGTCCTGGGATCGAGTCCCACATCAGGCTCTTTGCGTGGAACCTGCTTCTTCCTCTGCCTGTGTCTCTGCCTCTTTCTCTCTGTGTGTGTCTCTCATGAATAAATTTAAAAAAAAAAACTTTAAAAAAAATTTTTTAAAAAGTAGTTTACCTTCAAAATACTAAACTATGGAAATTATAAAGTAATTATATAAAAGTTGACTTTTAAAAAAAAGTTGACTTGTGTATATCTTAACATCTTTATCTTAAGAATCAAAATAGTCATTTTTAATTAGAACACACATGTAAAATTTAATCCCATGAAACAAAAGCAAAACATTTTTAATTACAACTAGTTTCTGAGTCTTTATATGTTGTAGTAACCAAAGCTGCCTATTCCTATAGATTACTGTATTTGACATGCAAAGTGAAAAAATTAAACTTATACTCCCTAGGCTACATGTCTGAAATTATTTCTACTGTATCTGGCTTCTAAGTGGCATAAAATTAATGGTCTTACAAGCATAAAACAAATTAGTGAGAATTATTTGTTATTAATTTCATCATTACATGTACCATGTGTATTATCTGCATCTCAGCTTATAAATTCCCACCAAACTCCCATTATCTTATCACATTTGAAATAATATCATACCTCAAGAGCATGTTGTATTCTGTCTTTGTGTCTTCCAGCATGAGTAAGGTTACTGGCAACACTAGAAGTAGTAGTCTCACAAATCTGTTCACCCAAAAGACAATCTTCTGGTAAGACGGTTTCTGCCCAGAGTCGGCACACACCATCATGGCATGAAGTTAATAACACATTACAGACAGAACCTCTAATGACAAAGAGAAGTAAACAAAAGTTACTATGAATAGTAGTGCCATTAATTAATTAAAGGCTATTAATATCTGGTTCTCAGGTATAAAAATAACAGTACACAACTAACAGTATGACCGAGAGTAGTTACTTTTTCAGTCATGGTAACAGATTTTACACAGGCTATTTCACATTCTCACCAAACCCCATTTACTACCTGTTCATACTTGCAAGGTGGCAGATTGAATAAAGGGCTGCAATCAGTTACCATAAAACAGAAACAACCTAGCAGTCACTGATACTTTGATTCATTAAAAC
This sequence comes from Nyctereutes procyonoides, assembly GCF_905146905.1. Lineage (NCBI taxonomy): Eukaryota > Metazoa > Chordata > Mammalia > Carnivora > Canidae > Nyctereutes > Nyctereutes procyonoides. The sequence goes on along the minus strand of NW_026575040.1, from coordinate 23,378,725 downwards.
TATGCCTTGAACAGCTCCATTAAATGACAGTTTAGTATGCTTCCAATTGCTTAGAAATTACAGTGTATGGAGAAAGAGGTCAATCAAAGAGCTTAAAATCATACACAGAATCACTGTGAAGGTGAACACCATAAAAACTTCCTTGCTTGACAAAGGAAACAGAAATGTATGATTGATCACACATATGCTGCTTGAAAACTAGCCTCTGGGGGAATATTATTATCTTCTAAACAAACTATACAGCAAAAGAAAACCTAATCGTGGCAGGTTATAGAATGACCATAATAAAAAGTTCATTAAATGTAATTAAACTGCATGGCTTATGGCAGTACTTGTGTCATCTTGTGTCATCCTTATAATCTAAAATATTATAAACAGATAAACAAATGAGCATCTTCAAAATAAAAGTGCAAGGAGAATATAATTTCAAACTATAAATCAATTTCCATGAAGTTAAAATAAGCAAAATGTTATAGCATCAAGCAGCTGAAGTGACTTAACTACTCATTATAGAACAAAAAAAACCATTTTCCCTTTAAAAAAAAATGTCTACATGGACTCTGACTCAGTCAAAAGTATTTTGCAAATGTTTTCAATAGACACAAATAACTTAAGCCGAATAAGCTTTTTATTCAGATTCCAAAAATGAATGAATTTCCCATTTCCTGAGCACCTATCTCTATAATATGTGCTATATTTCCTATCCAGTGTAAATAGTTCACAGATGAAATAACCTTCTCTCAAAAATGAAGACAGATTTCTAAGCAAGTTTTTTAGTAACTATATATGATAAAGGAATCATTTGTAGGAGCTGTTCTGCAGTTTTATTTAACCTTCTAAATACTTTTAAGAGTGCTGAACAATGAGGAAAAAAATTATAACAAATTCTTTGATGCTCGTATGTTAAGAAAAACCTGGCCATTTTATTATGATATGCTTTCCCACCACATGTATTTTTGATAGTTTATTACTATGTTTCATTTTCCTTCCATCTGTGCTTCCTGTTACTTGCAAACATTTCCTTCCTGGAATCTTTTACTACTGTTGCTATTACTAACAGTATTGGCTAACACAGCCTAAGCCCATACTATGTGCAAAGGCCTGCTGTAAATATTCACATGCACTAGCACAGTGAGTCTCACTACAACTCTCTGAGGTAGGTACCACTACCTACAGAGAAGAAAACTGAGGTATAGAGAACTTAAGAAATTTACGCAAGAGCTCACCAAGCTAGTAACAACAGCAGGATTTGAATTCGGGCAGTTTACATCCAGAGCTTATGCTTTTCATTTCCACCAAGTCAATGCACTAAAAGTATCTTTGCTTTCATTATTTTTATAAATATATAAGTAAACAAACCAAAATTATAGTACATATTTGTCTAACCTGGGCATATACTTGCTAGTTTTCCTCCAAGAGAAACCTGCCACAGCTCGGGGATGTGCCAGATAAACAAAGGAAAACTGAGTAGACCCCTGTCTCCTTTTCACTTCATGATGATCCTGAGGTATAATTGAGGATTTCCAGCCAGTCATGGGATACCATACTTTCAAAAGACAATCATCCTGCAAAAATATATGTCAATAAAATTAATCTGAACATTACACAATTCAAAATGTGATTTGGAGAAACCTTAAAAATTAAGCTATCTGTAAAAACTAAAGTATGAGTTTTATATAGCACAAACTTATGTGTAAAATGTTTATGACCTCAAAGAACACTACTCTTGAAAAATAAATGGACAGTTTTCTCATTATCAATCTCCTCTGCATAATGGTGGTTTACAGAGAGAGACTGAAGCCAAATTCTCTCATTTAAACATGTAAGGGTCACTGTAGGGAAGATTCTGAAACCAGATGCCCTTGGATAAGAAGGAAGCCATGTTATTAGTCACTGTTAACATTCTTTCCTTTTTTGAAGACACCTGTAAAGGTTAAACCAGTTCTTTTTAAATAGAAATGCTTCTTAGACTCTATGTCAGGAATCAGTATTCACAGGGAGTTTGTGAAGGGCCAGACAGTAAGGAAGTTATTAGGCTTTGTGGACCGCATAGACTCTAACACAAATTCTCCTTTTTTTCTTACAACCCTTTAAAAACATAAAAATCATAGTTTTCTGATCCCCACTTTAAATGAAGTGAAGGCACTCCGGTAGTTGTCAGGGATCACCTCTATGCCCACTTAAATAAGATACAAAAATAACAATAGGCACTAAGTTATCACTTAACTTAGTTCTATGAATTTTGTTAAAGGTCAAAATAATTTTATCTTATTTAATAGAAATCATTCTCTTTCTAGTGCTTTGTCCTCAATAGTGAATAGGGTCTTAAGGGAAATAATAAAATAACCATTCATGCAAAAATCTTACTCTATGAAACAAATTATTTACTCCTGTAAAGTATGTATAGGTCCAAATACTGTCTTCTGGATTAGACAAATATTTCTGTTTATCATCATCTCGGTACTCATTTTCAATTTATACTGCATAATGTATGTTTCCACTAAGGTCTCATTTATTTGGGTATTTTAATTATATAGCAAATTTTTTAAAGTGCTTAGTCTGAGAAAACCACTTAACAGTGTACTACTTGCTTTCCTCCAAGAACTTCTTCAACCTAGCATCATTTTCATCTAACCAAATTTACTGCACAACCTACAGCAGTGGTTTCAGGCCACATACCATAAAAACCACAGAGGCACCTCAGAGCCCCCTCAGCATTCGTAAAGAAAAAGCTGAGTGCTTCCATGAGCAGATGGCATGCTAGCTCCTTTCTCCCATCCCACTAGCAATCCCTCACTCAAACAGAACAGTTTTACTTTCATCTGTTACTGCCTAAAACTAAAACCACACAAAAGTGAATTAGAAATCATTAACAGAAAGAGAACCAGAAAATTTCCAAATTGGGGGGAAAAAATAGTCTTTATTCATAAAATCCTAAGGAATCTAAAAAAAAAAAAAAAAGACTTAGACCTACTAACATAAGACTAAAGACCAAAATTCAAACAGCAATTCTCTTTCTACATGTTAGCAATAATTGGAAATGTAATATGTTTAAATACCTTTTATTTTACATTAGGAAGATATCAAATTAGGCATAGGATATATATGCTAAAAACTACAAAACACTGCTAAGAGAAAGAAAATCTAAATAAAAACAGAAACATACCATCTTCAGGGATTTGAAAAACAAATGTTACTGACCCAGTTTTTCCCAAACTGATCTATAAAAAGATTTAATGTGAACACAGCCAAAATCACAGCAAGCTTTTTGGCAGAAACTACCTTATTCTAAAATCTGTAGGACATCAAAGAAACAATACCACCAAAAAAATAGATTTTAAAGATTTTACTGAAAGAGAGAGCATGAGTGAGCAGGAGGAGAAGCAGAGAGAGGGGCACAAGCAGACTCTATGCCGAGCAGGGAGTCTGACACGGAGCTTGATCCCATGACTCTGAGATCATGACCTGAGCCAAAATCAAGGGTTGGATGCTCAAGTGACTGAGCAGGCACCCCCACCAAAAATATTTTTAAAGAAAAAACAAAGAGGACTCATCACACTACCCAATTTCAAAACTTACTATAAAGCGATGGAAAGTAGGAAAGATGGTGCCCAGGGCTTACCTCCTCTAATAGACATACCGAGGCAACAACTACATATACTGCAACTCTAAAAACAACTTGAAGACTAGCAGAACAGATCTTTCACAGCTAATCATAGAGAAGGTCACAATGAAAAGTACAGGAAGGACAGAGACTTGGCTGCAAGAAGGAAGAAATGACTTTGAAGAAATAATAGCTGAAAACCTCCCTGACCTGGGGAAGGAAAACAGATATCCAGGCCCAGGAAGCAAAGAAAGTTGTGAACAAGATGAACTCAAGAAGGTCCACATGGAAACACATAACAATTAAAATGGCAAAAATTAAAGAGAGAATCATAAAAGCAGCAAAAGGAAACAGTTGCATACAAGAGAAACCCCAAAGGTTATCAGCTGCTGACCTAGCATAAACTTTGCAGACCGGAAGAAAGCGGCATGATATATTCAGAGTGCCGAAAAGAAAAAACCTACAACCAAGAATATTCTACCAGGCAAGGTTATTCAGAATTAAGGAGAGATAAAAAAAAAAACTTTCCCAGAGAAATAAAAGTTAAAAAAAGAGTTCATCACCACTGAATCAGCCTCACAAGAAGTACTGAGGAGAACTCCTTAAGTGGACAGAAAAGGCCATAATTAGAAGTAAGAAAATTAATGGGGCACCTGGGTGGCTCAGTCCATTCAGCATCTGACTCTTGGTTTTGGCTCAGGTCATGATCTCAGGGTTGTGAGACTGAGACCCAAGTTGGGCTCCATGCTGGGTATGGAACCTGATTGGGATTCTCTGTCTGTCTCTCTCTCTCCCTCACCACCCCTGCACTCTCTCACATGTGCTCTGTCAAAACAAAACAAAAACAAAAACCCAAAAACCTTGACAAAAAAAGGGCTTTACATAACAATAAAGGTTCCAGTCCAACAAGAAGATACAGCAATTATAAATATCTAGGCACTCAATGCAAGAGCATCTAAATATATAAGGCAAATAGTAACAAACATAAATAGAGGAATTGACAGTAATACAGTAATAATAGAGAACTTAAATACCCCACTTGCATTAATGGATAGGTCATCCAGAATGAAAATCTCTAAGAAAACAGTGGCTTTGAATAGCACATTCAGATGGATTTAACATATATATACAGAACATTCCACCCAAAAACAGCAAAAATACACATCCCTTTCAAGTACACATGGGACATACTTCAAGATAGACAATAGACCACAAAACAAGTTTTTAAATAAATTCGAGAAGACTGAAACCATATCAAGCATCTTTTTCTGATCACAACATTATGAACAATTATTAAAAGAAAAAAAAACCACCTGAAGAAATAAAGACAGAAAGGTAAAACAACATCCTATGGGTCAATGAAAAAAAACAGAGTTAATTTAAAAAATACATGGTGAGGGATCCCTGGGTGGCTCAGCGGTTTAGTGCCTGCCTTCAGCCCGGGGCCTGATCGAGTCCTGCGTCGGGCTCCCTGCATGGAGCCTGCTTCTCTCTCTGTCTGTGTCTCTGCCTCACACTCTCTCTTTATCTCTATGTGTCTCTCATGAATAATTTTTTTAAACAATCTTTAAAAAAATACATGGTGATAATGAAAATGAAATACAATGGTCCAAAATCTGCAGGATGTAGCAAAAGTAGTTCTAAGAGGGAAGTTTAGAGAGATACAAGTGTACCTCAAACAATAAACAAAATCTCAAATAAACAATCTAATCTTAACAACTAAAGAAACTAGAAGAAGAACAAAGCCCAAAATGATTAGAGTAGAAGAAAGGAAATAATAGAGATCAGAGCTTAAACAAATAAAATAGAGACTAAAAAAGAATAGAAAAGATCAATTGAGACTAAGAGCTGGTTCACTGCTTCTCGGCCTTTTGGCTAAGATCAAGTGGAGACTAAGAGCTGGTTCTTTGAAAAGATAAACTTATTCAGCCTTTAGCCAGGCTAATCAATAAAAAAAGAGAGAGGACATAAAATCAGAAATGAAAGGAGAAATCACAATCAACGTCACAGTAATATAAAAAAAATTACAGTTTACTACAAAGAAAACTATATGCCAACAAATTAAACAACCTAGAAAAAAAATGGATAGATTCCTAGAAACATCAACCTCCTAAGACTCATGAAGAAATGAAAAATCTGAACAGACCAATTACTAGTAACAGCGCAGAACCGATAATCAAAAAATCCTAATAAACAAAAGCTTAGTGCTAGGTGGCTTCACAGGTGAATTCTACCAAACATAAAATAAAGCTATATACAACTCTGTATTACAGAACAATAACCCTGATGAACATAGATGCAAAAATCCTCAACCAAATCTTAGCAAACCAATTCAAAAACAAATTAAAAGATCATTCACCAAAATCAAGTAGGAGTTATTCCAGGGATATAAGAATGATTCTATTTATGCAAATCAATCAACATGATACATTACACTAACAAAATGAAGGATAAGATTTCTAAGATCATCCCAATAGATGCAAAGAAAACATTTGAAAAATGCTAAAGACTCCACCAAAAACTATTAGAATAAATGAATTCAGTAAAATTGGAGAACACAAAATCAATATACAGATATTTGTTGCATTTCTATATACTAATAACAAAATAGCAGAAAGAGAAACCAAGAAAATAATCCCATTTACAACTTCATCAAAAAGAATAAAATACCTAGGAATAAATTAACCAAAAAGTTGAAAGACCTACACAATGAAAACTGTAAGACCCCGATGAAAGGAATCAAAGAAGATACAAATAAATGGAAAAATACATCATGTTCATATATTGGAAGACTATTGTGTCTACAGTACCCAAAGCAAACCTTATCAAAATACGGATTCAGTGTAACCCTTATCAAAATATCAATAGTAAAAAAAAATATATATATCAATAGTACTTTTCACTGAACTAGAACCAAAGATCCTAAAATTTACATGGAACCACAAGACTGTGAATAGCCAAAGTAATCTTGAGAAAGTCTATAAATCTGTCAAGACTCACTGAACAGTACACTTAAAATACACATTTTATCTCTAGTGTATTTCAATAAAGTTAATTCTAAAAAAGGAAATAACAGGACAAGATTTATATACAAGGATGTTTATTTTTAATAGCAAAAGAAAAATGAGAAGTACTTAATGTTCATTAATAGTCATCTGGTTAAGTCAAAATATAATAACATTCATTCATATAATAGAAAATTATGTCACCTTTAAAAATACACAGGGGCACCTGGGTGGCTCAGCAACTGAGTGTCTGCCTTTGGCTCAGGTCGTGATCCCAGGGTTCTGGGATTGAGTCCCACATCACACTCCTCGCAGGGAACCTGCTTCTCCCTCTGCCTATGTCTCTACCTGTCTCTCTGTGTCTCTCATCAGTAAATAAAATCTTTAAAATAAAAAAATAAAAGGAATACACATACATGTGTATTACACAGCAATCTATGATATACTAAGTGAAAAAATAACCAATTTAAAGAATATGACCTAATTTGCATATGTATGTATATGCGTGTGGTTTACAAAGACATCAAAAAGTCTGAAAGAATATATATTGAACAGAAAACAGTGACCTTTTTATTGTAAGTAGGACTATTTTGCAGGAGATTTTCATTTTCTCTGCATTCTTTTTATAATGAATACATATCATGTTTAAAAAATAAAGGTATTTCCATTTTAAGGAAGGAAAAAGGTTAAGAAGGCAACCCTTAAATAATCAAAATATTGAATCTAGGAACAGAGACGTGCTTTCAAGAGGAAGAAAAGCTTCTGGAATCATTTTGTAGGCTTCTCCGCTCCTTCCTGCCAAAATCACCCTCCTCAAAAATTCTTATCTGAGCCCTTAAAAAAAAAAAAAAACGGTTTTTTACTGAAAAGCATTATCTTCTATTAAAAAAAAAGGTTTCTGAGGAAAATAGTATTTTATTTTTTGAAAGATTTTATTTGAGAGAGAGAGAAAGGGAGAGAATGTGAACAAGGGGAAGGAAAGAAAGGAGGAAAGAATCTCAAGGAATCTCTAGCAGACTCCATATAGAACAGAGCCCGATGCAGGGCTCGATCTCAGAACAACTGATATCATGACATGAGCTAAAATCAAGAGTCAGAAAGATGCTTAACTGACTGAGCCATCCAGGGACCCCAAGAAAATAATATCTTAATTCATTTTCAAATTTTACAAAATAAACGTTATACAAAGTGATGAGATACAAAGTTTATAAATGAATAATTTAAATAAATACAGCAAGCAAACTGAAGAAAACAATTCTTTTTTTTTTTTTTTGAAGAAAACAATTCTTGAGTTGAAAATGTAATCAGGGGATCCCTGGGTGGCGCAGCAGTTTGGCGCCTGCCTTTGGCCCAGGGCGCGATCCTGGAGACCTGGGATCGAATCCTACATCGGGCTCCCGGTGCATGGAGCCTGCTTCTCCCTCTGCCTATGTCTCTGTCTCTGTCTCTCTCTCTCTCTCTCTGTGAGTATCATAAATAAATAAATAAATAAATAAATAAATAAATAAATAAATAAATAAATAAATAAATAAATAAATACAAAAAAACAAAATATTTAAAAAAAAGAAAATGTAATCAGGTACACCTTGTGGGGGGGAAAAAGTTCTTTAACAAGACTTTAAAGCTCAGATAAAAAGTTCACATACTATTAAGTGCAAGAAAATTTAATTTACCACACTTAAAAAAATAGATCTTACCAGCAAAAGTGCTCAATGAACTGAAATATTAAAAATCCTGAAGGTAACTGAATCTGAGTCCCACAACACCTGAACCGAAATCCTGTCATATGTAGCAGAGGCGGAGGAAAATGCCTTCTAGTGGTAGATCACACAGTCACCATCTGTTTCATCAAGTCAGGCAAACTTGGCTTTATTAACAGAAGCAGAACAGATTGTGGAGGGGGGGAAATGCCAACATTACAAAGTTAGTTTCTGTTCTTTTCTCAAGAAGACCTTAATTAGACATGGTATCTTCTCAAAAATATGAGGAAATAAGCTTTTTAAACCTGTGAAGCATTTTATTAATTTCCAAAGTATCCTTACCAGTAAGGCACTCTTATCTTTCCATTTGAATTACAGGACACTTAGCTCTTAGAAGAACTGGAGAATTTAATGCAAGGAAAGCATGACTAATACTTGGGGAAAAAATACTCATTAGTCAATTGCTAAGGCTATTGTAGTAAAAATTCAAAGAAAAGATACTGAGCATTATGGAACATGCAAACAGAATCGCCTTCAAGGAGCTTAAAATCTAGATGTCCCATTTAAGAGGATGTGCTTTTAGTCTTATTACAAAGTTGTTTTTAAAGTACAAAGGCATCTTTTGAATTCATCAGAGATGAGAGTTCAAATTCAGTAGATGTTCAAATAACAAATACTAATCATCTTACATGGGTCATTAATAGTTTTTAATGTATCACATGACCCTGTCAAAAGACCATACATCCTAAAATAGTCTTGAAGTTCAACCAGTCGTGACACACAGCTGAGGCAAATATGACACACTGAGTAAGCAAAGAGAGAGAATCAGATACATTAAGATCATATGAAGAACTATTCCAAAAAATAAAAGATGAAGGAAAATTCATTCTATGAAGGCAGCAGCATTATCCAACACAAAACCAGATAAAGACAGTACAAAAAAAGAAAACTACAGGCCAACATCTCTGATGAAAACAGATACAAAAATCTTCAACAAAATATTAGCAAACTAATCAAAGAATACATTTTTAAAAATCACCCCAATCAAGTGGGATTTATCCCAGGGATGCAAGGGTGGTTCAATATTCACAAATTAATGTGATACATCACATTACCAAGAGTAAGGATAAAAACCATATGATACTCTTACTAGATGAACAAAAAGGCATTTGACAATGTACAACACCCATTCATGATAAAAACCCTTCAAAGTAGGTCTAGAGGGAACATACCTCAACAAAATAAAGACTGTATTTGAAAAACCACAATTAACATCATACTCTGGTGAAAAACAGAGATCTTCCTCTAAGATCGGGAGCAAGACAAGGATGTCCACTCTCACTTTTACTCAACATAATACTGTAAGTCCTAGCCACAGCAATCAGAGAAGAAAAAGAAATAAAAGGTATCCAAATTGGTAAGAAAGAAGTAAAATTTTCACTATTTGCAGATGACATGATACTATCTACGAAATAAGAGTCTACAAAAAAAAACTACTAGAACTGATAAATGGATTCAGTTAAATCACAGTATACAAAATTAATATGCAGAAATCTGTTGGTTTCCATATACTACTAATGAGGTAGCAGAAAGGGAAATTGAGAAAATAATCCCATTTACAATTGCACCAAAAAGAATAAAATACATATAAACTTAACCACGGAGGTGAAATGTCTATACTCTAAAAATTATAAAACACTGATAAAAAAAAATCTGAAGGTGACACAAACTAATGGAAGGATATTTCATGCTCATGATTGGAAGAATTAATGTTGGTAAAATGTCGATAATATCCAAAGCAATCTACAGATTTAATGTTATACCTATCAAAATACCAACAACATTTTTCACAGAACTAGAACAAATAATCCTAACATTTGCATGGAACCATAAGAGACCCTAAATAGCCAAAGCAATCTTGAAAAAGAAGAAAGCTGGAGGAATCACAACCTCGGGATATACTACAAAGGTAAATTAATCAAACCAGTATGGTATTGAGACAAAAACAGATATATAGAAAAAAGGAAAAGAATGGGGGGGCTTAGAAGTAAACCCATACTTATATGGTCAAATTAACCTATGACAAAGGAGGCAAGAATATACAATGGAAAAAAAGATCATCTTTTCAATAAACACTGCTAGAAAACCAAACTGCTCTCTTGCATCATACACAAAAATAAACTCAAAATGGATTAAAGAGTTAAATGTGAGACCTGAAAACATAAAACTTTTGGAAGAAAACAGGCAGCAATTTCTTTGACATCAGTCATAGAAACCTTTTCTAGACCTGTCTCCTGAGGCAAGGGAAACAAAAGCAAAAATTAAACTATTGGGACTATGCCAAAATAAAAAACTTTTGCACAGTGAATGAAACCATCAACAAACAAAAAAGGCAACCTACTGAACGATACACGCAAATGACAGATCTGATAAGGGGTTAATATCCAAAACATATAAAGGACTTATAAAACTCCAAACATAAAAAAAAAATCCAATTTAAAAATGGGCAGAGGAATGCACATTTTTCAAAGGAAGACATACAGATGGCCAACAGACATATGAAAAAAAAAGTTCATCACTAATCATCAGGAAATGTAAATCAAAACCACAATGAGATATCACTTTACACTTGTCAGAATGGCTAAAATCAAAAACACAAAAAATAACAAGTGTTGGTGAGGATGTGGAGAAAAAGGAACTCTCATGCACTGTTGGTGGGAATGCAAATAGGTACAGCCACTGTGGATAACAGTATGCAGATTCCTGAAAAAACTTAAATATAGAATCACCACATAATCCAGTAATCCCACTGATGGGCATTTACCCAAGAAAAAACACTAATTTGAAAAGATAAATGCACCCCCTATATTTACCACAAGATTATTTAGAATTGTCAAGATACAGAAGGAACCTAAAAGTCCGTCAATAGATGAGTGGATAAAGAAGATATGGTGAACATGTACACACCCAGAGGAATATTACTCACCATAAAAAAGAGTGAAATATTGACATTTGCAAGAACAGAGATGGACCAAGAGAGTAAAATGCTAAAGGAAATAAGTTAGAGAAAGACAAATACCACATGATTTCCCTCACATGTGGAATTAAAGAAACAAAACAAAGAAAAAAAAAAGAAAAACAAACAGACTTAATACAGAAAACTAGTGGTTGCCAGAGGGGAGGTGGGTGGGGAAATGAGTATAACAGGTAAAAGAAATTACAAGTCTGCTTATTAGGATGAGCACTGAGTAATGCATAGAATTGTTGAATCACTGTATTGTATACCTGAAATCAACATAACCGTGTGCTAATAATACTTCAATTAAAAAAAAAAAAGAATATAGGGATGCCTGGGTGGCTCAGCGGTTCAGCTTCTGCCTCCAGCTCAGGGTGTGATCCTGTGGTCCCACAGGATTGAGTCCCACATCGGACTCCCCGTGGGGAACCTGCTTCTCCCTCTGCCTGTGTCTCTGCCTCTCTCTCTCTCTCTCTCTCTCTCTCTCTCTCTCTCTCTGCGTCCCTCATGAATAAATAAATAAAATCTTTTAAAAAATGAATATATGAGGGAAATCAACTACAAAAGAAGAAGCTACAAAACAATACTTTTTATAAGTAATTTTAACAGTTCATTTGTCTCATTTAGAGGAGAAGGGTGGGCATCTTATAATTTGTATTAATGTACTATTCTGAATTCAATCCAATTACATGGATTTTAACATATTTTTTAGAAGAATTATATTTCATTTGATCATGACCAGATACAGACCTGTTAAAGAGCTAAACTGTACGCTGAGCAAATTCAGTATCTTTAAGTCTGTCTCAGACTTAAAATCAAAATTAGTCTGTAACATATAAATGAATAATGATGTGCTAGTAACTGCATACATACTACAGAATGCTCACATGACTCACTCACACAAACGTTTAGTGAATGCAGGCAGGCACTATATGAACTGTTGCAGATATAGTTGGAACAAGGGAAGGAAGAGATAGAGACAACAAAATATCTTTCCTAGTTGCACAAAGATTATACTCTAGAAGTGAAGACAACAGTAAATAAAGATACAAATTACTGTTTTAATACAATTATGGTAAGTGCCACAAATGAAAAAGCATACTGTATTTCCTTGGGAAGTTTGACTTTGGGAGGTTTCCTTAAAGAAGTGGTATTTTAGGGCAGCCCGGGTGGCTCAGCGGTTTAGCACCACTTCAGCCCAGGGCCTGATCCTGGGGTGCCAGGATCAAGTCCCGCGTCAGGCTCCCTGCATGGAGTCTCCTTCTCCCTCTGCCTGTGTCTCTGCCTCTCTCTCTCTCTCTCTCTTTCTCTCTCTCTCTCTCTCTCTCAATCTCTCTCTCTCTCTCTCTCTGTCTCTCATGAATAAATAAATAAAATCTTTAAAAAAAAAAGCGATATTTCAACGGAGAGCTGAAAGATACCACAGATGGCCAAGCAAAGAATAGAGAAGGATGCTTCCCCAGAGAGCACAGAAAGGCCTGAAAGCAATCGAGAGTTTGGCACATTCAAGGCTCTGAAAAGCCAGGAGTATGACAGGTGTTAAGGTGGGAACAAGCTGGAGTACACACTGCTATATCCTACAGCAGAGCCTTACCATGCATGGATAAGGACTATGGTCTTTATCCCAGGAGCAACAGGAGTCATGAAAATCTTATGAGAGTAAGACGTTTGGGGGACCCTGGCCTCTGGGAAAACACAGGATTACAGGATGGTTTCAAATGCCTGTAAAGTTCCAGAGGCAAGAAGATGCTAACTTGGCTTAGAGGCAGTGAAGGGGCAGAGAAGTGGGCTGTACCCCTAAAGACCTCAGCTTCCTATGATCTCAAAGATGTCTGGAATCCTATAATTCTAGAAGTGTTTAAGTTTATATTTTAACTTATGCACACACAGGTAGGCCCATGCTTTCGATACACATCTACACTGTCTTCTCCATGTTATAGGTCATTTGACATAATTAACTACTGCTTCTTTCTAGAGTTTTTTCTCTTTCTGATTTCTCTAGTGTCACATTCTCCTGTTTTCCATCTATCTTAGTGGCCACTCCTTCTCAGTGGCTTCTCCCCGTTTTCCTCCACTTCTTAGTATTCGAGGATTCTGGGGTTTCATCCTAAACCACATTCCCTTCTCCAGCATACATTTTCTAGTTAATTTCTCCCAGCCCCATAACTTTATAAACACCATCTTTTGCCTAATGAATTCAAACTCGGAATCCATAACTCTGACCTCTCCAGGGAAATCCTATCTTTTTTTTATTTTAATTTTTATTTATTTATTTTTTTTGGGGGGGGGGGAACTCCTATCTTATTCTATTTCATATCTTAACCAAAATGCATACTCTAATCTAGCCTCTACACTCCAGCATTCTGCTGTATTTTAACAAGCCCTAATTCTTATCCCAGAGTATTTACACTTGGTGTCCTCTTGGCCAAAAATACCCTTTCTTCTAAACTTCATACAGCTGCCCCCTTCCAATTATTCAGTTCTCAGTTTAAAGTTACTTCCCCAGAACAGCATTCTCTAAACATCATACACTCTAACAGACACCAAGTCACACTACTATGTCATCCTGTCTTAATTTTCTGGATAGCATTTATTAATACATGATTTTTTTGTCTTTCCTCACAACAAGTTAAGTTGCATGCACACAGCAACCTTGTCTATCCTCTTCATCATGAGACTGACAACACAGAACAGCTAAGGGCACGTGGTGTTCAAAAAACATTTGCTAAACACATGAAAGTTGTTAATTTCAAGTAAAATTTTCTTCAAAAATGCACTATGAAATAGAGGACAAATTATATATATATATACATATATATGCATGCACATATGTAAAATTTTACATAAATATGACAGTCTATCATGTGAATACAACTGTGATAAGATTCTTGTATACTTTGCAAGTATCAATTACTGAAATCCTGAAGTGCATTTTCTTAGATAAATTTTCTAAGATAAAAGGTACATCAGACAATATATACGTCAAAATACATGTTTTAAGGAAAACCTGACTTTATACTATAGTGCCGTTAATTTTTTTTTGAAAAAGGGTAGAAGGAAGATATGCTTCAAATGTAGCATAGCATGTGCAACAATGCCCAAGCTGATGTCAGGGAATGACTAACTAGGAATATTATACAGCTGCATTCCAGCTACTAGAGTACCTCTCTGATCACAATGAGTTGGTCCTGTATTAAATCATCACGACCTCACCTATGACAGATTCATTAAATCAAAGGAGACTAAGTTTACTAATCATCTGTGTGTATATAGTAACCCATATGAGTAACAAAAAGAACAAATCTGTGGGTAAATCAAGTTTTAGAAGTAATGGGACACTAGTTTTTAAAGATCGAGGCTTTAAAAGTGCCTAGTTTTAGAGATCAAAGACAAGAATTATATTCTTTTTCAGACTATTTTTCCTATTATTTGGATGTTTTCCTTTTATTAACCATGCTTTTCTCTGACATGGAAAATTCTTGTATCTCCATATTCTACCCAGAAATATTAAATATTAGGGCCTTTTTTAATTTGTAGGTGATTTAACTGGCTTATCAAGTTTTTCAGTGTTTGTTTTTAAAATCTAATTTTTTTCCTCTAATTTACTTGTTATTTATTTTCTCCTGTTGTCCTTTGGTTCCTTACTATCTACTCTGCCAAACTGTATAGGTAGCTCTGTTATCTGTGAGGAGGAAGAAGTGGAGAAACGAGAGGCAGAAAGGAGAAGGAGAAAGTAGGGAAAAGGGAGACAAAAGAGAAAGCCAAAATGTCAAGGAACTACTGGCAGCCTCTAGGGCCTGAAAGAGCCCTCCAACCAAGAGCCAGGAAAAGACCAACCCCTCAATTATATGGCTACAAAGAAATAAACTCTCCAACAACCTGAGTGAGCGTGGAAAAGATTCTGTCCTCGTCATGTCTCTGAGTGAGAACTCAGTCCAGCTGGTGCCTTTACTGCAGCCTTTAAAGTCCCAGACCAGAGCATCTATCCAAGCCACACCTAGACATGTAACCCACAGAAGCTGAGATAGTATATGTGTGGTTTTAAGCTGCTGTCTATAGTCATTTGTTATGCAATAAGAGCAAACTAAAACAGATGCCTAGTGATAAGTACTAGGAATAAAATTAAAACAGGAAAAGCGAATAGAAAGTATAGTGGGAGGTGGGATATAATTTTTAAAAAGGTGCTTTAGGAAAAGCTTCACTGAGACGGTGACATTGAAGACATTCAAGGGAAAAGCCATCTAGGTCTCCAGAAGGACACGTTTTTGGATGGAGGGAAAAACAAGTACAAAAGCTGTGTTTAAAAAAAAATCACAATGGGGGGATCCCTGGGTGGCTCAGCGGTTTAGCGCCTGCCTTCTGCCCAGGACATGATCCTGGAGACCGAGGATCGAATCCCACGTCGGGCGCCTGGCATGGAGCCTGCTTCTCCCTCTGCCTGTTTCTCTGCCTCTCTCTCTCTCTCTCTCTCTCTCTCTCTCTCTCTCTCTCTCTCTCTCTCTTTCTCTCTCTCATAAATAAATAAAATCTTTAAAAAAAAATCACAATGGGTGTGTTCCTGAAGTAAGGTTTCCAAGGAGGAGAATAACAGGAGATAAAGTCAAAGAAGTGATAGGAATGTGGTAAGCATAGGGCGGCCTGGAAAGCCATCATAAAGATTTGGGTTTTTACTGAATGTAATGGGAAAGGTTTTGACAGTTTTGACAAGAGGAGTGACATTATCTGACAAACATTTTGAAAAGATCACTCTAGCCACTGGTTTGAAAACACACTGTACAGGAACACAGCAAAAGTTGGGAGAACCAATTAAGAATTTAATACAATAATACACGTAATAAGTGATGGAGGCTTCAAATAGATAATAACAATGGTGGTGGTACAGAAGTGAGCAGACTGTGGATATATTTTGAAGGTAGAAACAACGTCAAGGGAGTACGGGGCAGGGGCAGAGATCAGGAATTCCATTTTAGATACATTTACGTGAAGACATGTATTAATTTTATGTCTGTATGTATGTATGCATGCGAGTGTGTATATACATATATATGTATGAATGTATAAAACAATCAGCCTGGAGCTCAGAGGAGAGGGACAGGCAAAAGATACAAATCTGAATGCACTTGAAGCCATGAGATAAGATGAGATCACCAAAGGAGTGAGTACGGTCAGAGGAGAGGTCTAAGAAATCAGCCCTGGGGAATGCCAACATTTAAAAGTAGGGGAGAAAAAGTCCTACCAGCCAACTAATGAGGAGCAGCCAGAGTTGAAAAGCAAATAAAGAGTGTCCTGTGTGTCCTGGAAGTAAATTGAAGAAAGTGTTCAAGAGGGAGGAAGTAACCAACTGTGTTAAATAATGCAATTAGGTTAAGAAAGAACTAACCACAGGATTCAGTAACAGGAACTCACTAATGACACTTTCAGAAGAGTAGTAGTGAGTATACAAAACAGAAAATGAGGAGAAAAACTGGGAGACAGCAACTATAAGCAACTCTTTGAAGGTGCCATAAGGACAAGGAAATGTGACCTGAGAGAAGGTCAAGAGAGGGTTTTTGGTATTGTGGTTGTTTGTTTCAGAATGGGAATGGACAAGGTTATAGCATGTTTGGTATGCTATGCTGTATTAGTGAATCCGGGCTACCATAACAAATACCATAGACTGGGTGGCTTAAACAAATGTTTTCTCATAGTTCTGAGGCCTGGAGGCTGAGATGAGGTTGCAAGCATGGGTAAATTAATGAGAGCTCTCTTTCTAGCTTGTAGCTTGCTGTGTCTTCATGTTGCAGAAAGAGAACAAGCTCTCTGGTGTCTCTTCTTATAAAAGTACTTACTATTCCTATCATGAGGGCCATGCTCATGCCACCTCATCTAACCGTAAGTACCTTTCAAAAGCTTCATATCCAAATACCATCACAATGGGGGTTAGGGCTTCAAAATATGAATGGGTTGGAGGGCCATGTTCAGCCCATAACATATGCCAATGTGATGGCCTAGTGGAGAAGGGAAAACTCATGGAGAAGAGAGGAGACAACTGAAATAGTGATGTCCCTGAGTAAGCAAGAGCACATGGGATCTAGCAAACAAGTGAAAGAAAGGCCTTCTATAAAAGCAGACAGTGGGGCACCTGCATAGCTCAGTTGATTAAGCGTTCAACTCTTGATTTGGGCTCAGCTCTTGATCTCAGGGTTGTGAGACTGAGCCCCACATCAAGGCTCCAGGCTGGGCATGGAGCCTGCTTAAGATTCTCTCTCTCCCTCTGCCTCTACACCCCCCCCCCACTCAAATGCACTCTTAAAAAAAAAAAAAAGCACAGACAGTTCACCCATGGCAACACAAAGGCAGGCAGTACACATAGGCAAAGATATTAGGAAGTAAACAGATACAGGTAGATGGTAGGAGCTTCCCAAAATTCTCTTCTGACTGCATTTATTTTCTCAGGCAAGAGCCCACAGTAAACAAATGCTGATGCAAATGGACTGCTACAAGGGAATCTGCCAATACTCAATAACACAGAGTTTTGGTTTTAAACAGCTACACATAGACAATGCCTAGAGTCCATGCAAGGTGAGAAGTCACATCAGAGGCATTTGCATAACCCCAAGAAAACCACTAAGGACTACACCTAAGTGAAAGGATGAAATTGAGGGAGGAAAAAAAACCTCTGAAAAGGGATATGGCAAGGAAAGGTCTATCTACACCTAGACTCTGAGTGGAGGAGGGAGGCTCCACTGGGCATTTATAACCAAAAGGCAGGCCTCACAAGACCGAAACTCACACTACCTACATGGCACAGCAACTTCCAAACTGAGAATTTAGATTGAGTTGGATTTGTCCCCCACGTACCTGGTAGAAGCTAAAAGAATGCACTCTCAACCAAGGCCTCAGAGAATCCCACAAACACACTTGCAATAAACATTTTCTCAATGAAAAATGGTGCCTTGCTACCCAACACACCTGGACTAAAACCCTAGGTCTGCCTCCTGATTAGTTCTAACTTCTCCAGAAAGTTCTCAAGCTGCAATTTCCTCTTCTATTGCTCAAGGAGAGTAGTACCTGCCCCACAGGCTTTGTGGAGGCACAGGTACATAACACTCAATCATTAGTAGTTGCTGTCATAATAGTAGTAGTAATTATTCTAATTATAAACTACTTGCAAGTTTTATTTAATAACAAAAAATTAAAATTGTCACTACCATTAAAGTACTCCTGCACCATCTATCCTCACCCCCAACATAACTCAACTCTAACCCATTCTATGGAAAACTCACAAATCAAAGAATTAGTCACAATAAAAACTGGAAAAATGTATGCTTAGAATAATTATGAAAATAATACATATAAATACTTAAGGAATTAAAGAAATTTGTAAGATAAACTGAAGCTTAGAGGGAAAGTTACAGTATTAAACACATATACCACAAATTTCTAAAAAAGTCTAAACATCCATCTAAAAAAGTTTGAAAAAAAATAGAAGAGCAACTGAACAGAAATTAATAAAACAGAAAAACAGATATATAATACACAGGTCTACAAAACCAAGTTAGTTCTTCAAAAAGACTTAAAAAATTGATAAACTGTTAGTGAGATGAATCAAGAAAAAGAGAAGGCACAAATAACAAATATCAAAAATGAAAATGAAATCATCACAGTTTTACAGATATTAGAAAGATAAGATGTTCTGCAAAATTTTATCCCCATAAATTTGAAAATTTAGAGAAAATTGGCAAATTCTAGGTAACTTACCAAAACTGACATAAAAGAAATATATGTATGGAACCAGAAAAGACCCCAAATAGCCAGAGGAATGTTGAAAAAGAAAACCAAAGCTGGAGGCATCACAATGCCTGACTTCAAGCTGTATTACAAAACTGTAATCATCCAGACAGTACAGTACTGGCACATAAACAGACACACATTGATAATGGAACAGATTAGAGAACCGAGAAATGGACCCTCAACTCTATGGTCAACTCATCTTCAACAAAGCAGGAAAGGATATCCACTGGAAAAAAGACAGTCTCTTCAATAAGTGGCATTGGGAAAATTGGACAACCACGTGCAGAAGAATGAAACTAGACCAATCTCTTACACCATACACAAAGACAAACTCAAAATGGTCGAAAGATCTAAATGTGAGATAGGAATCCATCAAAATCCTAGAGGAGAACAAAAGCAACAACCTTTTTGACCTTGGCTGCAGCAACTTCTTGCTAGATACATCACCAAAGGCAAAAGCAAAAATGAACTGTTGGGACTTCATTAAGATAAAAAGCCTCTCCACAGCAAAGGAAACAGTCAACAAAACTAAAAGACAACCTACAGAATGGGAGAAGACATTTGCAAATGACATATCAGATAAAGGGCTAGTATACAAGATCTATAAAGAATTTATCAAACTCAACATCCAAGAAACAATCAATCCAATCATGAAATGGGCAATAGATATGAACAGACATTTCTCCAAAGAAGATCTATACATGGCCAACAAACACATGAAAACATGTTCCACATCACTTGCCATCAGGAAAATACAAATCAAAAGCGCAATGATACGATACCACCTCACACCAGTGAGAATAGCTAAAATTAACAAAACAGGAAACAACAAATGTTGGCAAGGGTGTGGAGAAATGGGAATCTTCTTACAGTGCTGGTGCAGCCACTCTGGAAAACAGTATGGATGTTCCTCAAAAAGTTAAAATAGAGCTACCCTATGACCCAGCAATTGCACTACTAGGTATTTACCCCAAAGATACATTATGAAACAACAAGACACTGCACCCCAATGTCCATAGCAGCAATGTCCACCCCAGCCAAACTGTGGAAGGAGCCACAATGTCCTTTGACAGATGAATGGATAAAGAATATGTGGTATATATATGCAATGGAATATTACTCAGCCATGAGAAAGGATGAATACCTACCATTTGCTTCAACATGAATAGAACTGGAGAGTATTATGCTGTGTGAAATAAGCCAACTGGAGAAAAACAATCATCATATGGTTTCACTCACATGTGGAATATAAGAAATAGTGAAAGGGACTGTAAGGAAAAGGAGGGAAACTGAGCAGGGAAAAATTAGAGAGGAAGACAAACCATGAGAGATTCTTAACTCTGGGAAACAAACAAAGGGTTAAAGAAAGGAAGGAGAGTAAAGGGATGGAGTGACTGGGTAATGGGCACTAAGGAGAGCACTTGATGGGATGAGCACTGGGTGTTATATTAGATGTTGGCAAATTGAATTTAAATAAAGTATTTTTTTAAAAAGAAATATAAAATATGAATAGCCCTATGACTATTTAAAAACCAGAATCTGGGCAGCCGGGGTGGCTCAGCAGTTTAGCGCC
Organism: Nyctereutes procyonoides; assembly: GCF_905146905.1. Taxonomy (NCBI): domain Eukaryota; kingdom Metazoa; phylum Chordata; class Mammalia; order Carnivora; family Canidae; genus Nyctereutes; species Nyctereutes procyonoides. The sequence goes on along the minus strand of NW_026575040.1, from coordinate 23,358,054 downwards.
GCCTTCAGTCCAGGGCATAATCCCAGAGACCCGGGAGTCCCATGTCAAGCTCCCTGCATGGAGCCTGATTCTCCTTCTGCCTGTGTCTGTACCTCTCTCTCTCTCTGTCTCTATGAATAATTTTTTTTAAAAATCTTAAAAAAATAAAATAAAATAAAAAATAAAAACCAAAATCTACAAAGAAAACTCATGGTCCAGATGGCTTTACCAGCAAATATTTGAGAATAAAACTACATCAATCTTCAATAGTGGTTCATTAATTATAACAAATGTAAACTAACATATGTTAAGAATAGAGGGAATTGGGTGCGGGATATATGGAAACTCTCTGTACTACCCTCACAATCTTTCTGTACATCTAAAACTATTCTAACATAAGAAGTTTACTAAAAATTTAAATATCCTAAAATTAAAAAAAAAGAAGACTACACTGATCTTGCATAAACTCTTTCATACAGTAGGTAATAGAAAATTTTCCAATCCATTTTACAAGGCCAGCATGACACTGATATCAAATCTGTCAAGGACATTTCAAAAAAAAGGAAAAATTATTTGCCAAATCTCATTCCAACACATAGCTCTCACAAATCCTAAATAAAACATTAGCAAACCAAATCCAGCAAGGATAATGCATTATAATGAAGTTGGGGTTATTCCAGAAACACAAGGTTTATTTAATATTTGAAAATAAGTCCATCTATTTCCTTATTCAAAGAGTAAAAATGATAACCTCATTAGATTCACGAAAAATATTTCCTAAGATTCAACATTTGTCTTTAAAAAAAAAAAAAAACAAAACAAAACCCACAATGCCTGGGTGGCTCAGCGGTTGGGCATCTGCCTTTGGCCCAGGGCGTAATCCCAGAGTCCCAGGATCGAGCCCCGTGTCGGGCATCCTACATGGAGCTTGCTTCTCCCTCTGCCTGTGTCTCTGCCTCTCTCTTTCTCTCTCTCTTTCATGAATAAATAAACAAAATCTTTAAAAAAATAAAATTTTAAAAACCCCTCTAGGAACTATAAATAAGGTAATGTACTTTATCTGAGAAAGAACTACAGTAAACGTAATTAAAGGCAAAGAGTAAAAGGTATCCTTTTGAAATTGGGGACAAGAAAAAGATACCTACTCTTACTATTTTTATTCAACATTATACTAGAGGTCCTAGACACTGTAATAAAAAAAGGAAAAGATATACAACATTTGAGAGAAAAGGTGAAATAAAACTCTCATTATTCACAGATAATATGATTGTGCACATACAAAACCAAAGGAATCTACAGAGGGTTTATTAGAATCAGGGACTTTAATAAGACTTCTAGGTTTAAACCAAATATATAAAAATCGACTGCATTTCTATCTACCACTAACAATTATAAAATGAAATTTATGTAATGATGCAATTTATAACAACACTGGAAATATGAAATATCTAGGAATGAGTCTAATAAATGTTTAGGGCCTCTACAAAAAAATATTTTAACACAATACTGATAAAAATAAAAAGCTCTAAAAAATAAATAAAAAATAAAAAGCTCTAAAATAAATGAAGGGGCTATGTTACATTCATGATGGGAATTCAACTGTAAAGATGTCAATTCTCCCCAACTGACCTACTGAGTCAATGAAAAACTAATCAGGGGATCCCTGGGTGGCCCAGCGGTTTCGCGCCTGCCTTTGGCCCAGGGCGTGATCCTGGAGTCCCAGGATCGAGTCCCAGGATCGAGTCCCAGGATCGAGTCCCAGGATCGAGTCCCATGTCGGGCTCCCGGGCTCCCGGCATGGAGCTTGCTTCTCCCTCTGCCTGTGTCTCTACCTCTCTCTCTCTATGTCTATAATAAATAAATAAAAATAAATCTTAAAAAAAAAAAGAAAGAAAAACTAATCAAAATCACAAGAGATCTTTGTTAGTTTTTTTTTAAATTATCAGGCTCATCCTAAAATTTACATGAAAATGCAAAAGGCCTTGGTGAGGATTGAAAAAAAAAAGGGAACCCTCCTGCATTAGTGGTGGAAATGTAAACTAATACAGCCACAGTGGGAAAGAGGGTGGATGTTCTTCAAAAAATTAAAAACAGAAATACCATCTTGTCTGGTAAAAATTCCACTACTGGGTACTTATCCAAACGCTATTTTGAAAATACAAAGGGCTAAGAATAGAAAAGATCATCTTAAAGTTGGGAAGATTTGCTGTATCAGATATGAAGATAGAACAATTAGGATAGGTGGCACTGGCATAAGAAAAGACAACGAAAGAAAATGAGAGAAAATAACCCAGAAACAGACACACAAACATGGACACTGGATTCTGTGACAAAAGTGGTAACACAGAGCAATGGAGAAAGATGAGGCTTTTCAATAAATTGTGCTGGACAACTGGATATCCACATAGGAAAAAATCCAACTTGACTTCTTCCTCAAACCAGATCTAAAAATTATTCCACATGAATTTTAGTCATAAATGTGGAAGACAAAAAAAAAAAACAACAAACAAATGTTCAGATTTAGGCCATAGGTTCTTGTCTGAGATCCCCTAACCCATGGGGCCTGTGGATAGAATTCAAGATATAAAAGGTATTTCTGATAGATCCTATATCCTCTCATGTCTTAGCATTTTAGTGTGCCAAACCTAAGTGACTGTGTCTATATTTTTGACTGAGGTTTTCTAGGAGTTGTTTTGAGTGCTGAGAATTAATGCCCTGCCCCTAACTAGCTCCAACCAACAACTGATATATATGAGGAATATGGGTGAGGAACAAAGACAATGTTGTGAGGAACCAGTTACCTAGAGATCCAAGTCTGTTAATTCCTTGGTTGATAACACTCCCTTTATGAAGCACCTTCACTTCCCTGCCTCAAAACCAATATATTTCTTGGTGATCATTCCCCATATTAATTATTTATACTCGAATTCTTGTCTCGGGATCTGCTTCTTGAGAAACTGAGACATCTGAGACCCAAAGTTACCATGAACTTGAGTGGTGAAAAACAATTACTTCTCTATTTTCATAACTGCTAACTGGAAATGCTAAATTCCAGTTATGCATATAAGCAACAAACCAAAGCAGTGTTAGTGGCACCCACGACCTTGTCTCCAACAGAAATTACAGATATTTTAATATTACATGACAGCTGCTGTAAATATCTCAAAATGTTTTTTACATCCCTTGCTACTTTGAAATTGTGAGTTATTAGTAACTACTGAAATGCATGTGACTGCAGTCTTTCTGCCTATAATATTGTGCATTCTTCCTGTCTATTATGTCACCTGTTGAGCAACTACCTCTGGGCCAACTAATTACTCAGCCAGAAAACAGTTAAGTGTTCTACAACTAGAGATCAACTCAAAAAGGATGAACTCTTGGAAAACCTATTCTTGCCTTGTAGTGTAATATAAAAGTTTTAATTTCATATACAACAACTATGTACAATTAAACTTTACCTTGTGATTTTTAAACGTCATTTTTTGTTACTGAAGCATTAACTAAGAAGTACACAAATGATTATCAAAAATTTATTTTTTTATATCTTGATGCTGTATTTCAATAACTTTACAGTATAATTTTTGTAAGTTCAAAACCATGCAAAACTAAACATTATGCTATTTGGGAATGTATACATGTGAAATTATTTTAAAAAACAATGAAATAACTGTAAAATTCAAGATTCTGGTTGTCTGGTGGGGTAGGAAGCAGATGATGCAAGCAAGAAGATAAGGAACCTATCAGTTTTATTGTTCTTTGCCCCAAATTAGATGGTAGGTAAATGTGTATTATACTACATATACATATTTCATATATATTCCTTTATACTTATGAAATATTTTGTAACTAAAATGAACATTCATAGAAGAAAAACTTCTTGAAAATTAACATGTGACAGCAGAAAAAAATTACTTCAAAGTTAAAGTGGAAAAATGCTCCAGAATTTAAATTAAAAAAATGAAGAAATGAAAAAACTGGAAGAGAAGAGAAAAGGTAAATTAGAAGATCAGTAAAAAACGATCCACCTCTGAGTTAAGGAGAAATTCAGAAAGTGAAACCAAGAGAACATGAAGAGAAGGAAAAAAAAAAAAAGAAATAATACAAAGTAATCTCCTGAACTGAAGAGTTTTCAGATTAAACAAGCCTACCAAATTACCTGAGCACAAAACTCTTTTTCCCTTAGAGGTATACTCTTAAAGTATTTATATATGACTGACTCATCCACGACATCATCTGGAAATCTCAGAACATTAGGAATAAGGGGAAGGTTTTTAAAACCTACAAACTGCAGATGGGCGGGGGGGCAGGGGGGCAGAGTGGGAGGGGGGTGCCATCCTAATGGCACTGCACTTCTCAAATAGCAACTCTGGTGGCTAGAAGGCAACGGAACCAGGACGTAAAATGTTATGAGAGAAAATTTTCAAACTAATTCTATGACCAGTCAAATCAAGCATAAAAAAAGAATAATTGTGTAGGCTTATAACACCTTAAAAAATTTTGCCCATTCACCCTTCTCAGAAACTTACTTAGAGGGTATCTCCATCAGAGCAAGGAAAGAAAATAAATGATGCTAAGAAACAGGGCAAAGAGAATCTCCTAAGGTTGGTAAAAGAAAATTCTGCTATTTTAAGCTTGGAGAGTAACTAAGCCAGAGTAGGGCAGAGAGAACACACATTTTCAGGACCCCCCCTAGGTGGGGTTACACCGAGAGGAGATCCAAAGACTGTCAGAGGTTTGCAGATGAATTAAGTATGTAGAAAATGAAGCAAATAGTAAAACAAAGTAACTGGTAACTCCAAAGTAATTGTTCTGTGAAGAGTACTTTACCCAATCTTAATAATGTGAACATTTACCCAAATATCATGAGCTATCTACAGCAGGAAGATAGGAGGAAAGGAAGTGAACATGTGTATGTGGTAGAAGTGGAGATGGGGATGGGGCAAGCAGCTAAAGGGCTCAGATCTCAGCTTCCATAGTAGGAAGGCAAGAGGAGATACATAAAACAAAGGAAAAAAAAGTCAAGAGACAGGAGCATAAGCAAGTTGTTTAGGAACATGAAAAGAAATACCAAAATACGCAATTTGATGTATAACTGCCTCCAGGACACAGAAATTAACAACAGGGTCAAAAAAGTGCTTCTTTTCATTGTGAATCTAGTAGTACTATCTCGCTTTTTAAGTTACTTACATATACTGTTCTTTAAACATAAAAATTAATTTCAAAAAATGTAAATGTTAAAGAAAGGTTAAATAATAACAATAATAATAATAATAATAATAGCCATTTATTTTCCCAAGCACATACTACCTATGGGAAACATGCCAGATTCTTTCACAAATACTATTACTATTCCCTCAGGTCAGTTTTGCAAAGTAGGATTATCCCAATTTCACAGACAAGAAAACTGAAAATGAAAATAAAAAAGGAACACTTTTAAATGTTTTGTTTCTTTTATGTTTTATTTGGTCCTTTACCTTTCCAGCAGTAGCAAAATATTCACCATCAGGGGACCATTCCATCAAATGCACAGATACTGAGGTCCTAAAAAAACCAAAGTTAAACAGTCAGCATTTTAAAAATCTAGAACACTGTATATGTAAATGGTCAAAATCTATATATAAATGGTCAAAATAAGATTTTCATAACTAGAGTGTTTTCTAAAAATAAAAAATTTCATCTCCCCCAAAATATAAATTAATTAATAAAACTAATCTGAAGTTTACTTTGGGGGTCCAAAGAATACAATCAACATGCAAAAAAGATATCTTCACCTATATGTCCTACCAACATCTTAAATATCACATGTTAAAAATTGAGCTCACCATCCTCCCTGGCTAATCGCTCCCCTTCACATAATCCATATTGTCAATGGTACAGCCATTCTTCCACTAAAGAACGGCTGGCAACTTTCATCACATCTTCCCCTTCCCCACCCATATCTCATCCATTAATGAGTAATTTCACATGTCAACCTTATCTACTCAAGTCCTGAGGTTATAACTATGCAAATATGTTTGTTTGTAAACAATCAACTGCAACATAGACTGAAGGGTAATATTATAATGGGTTTTGGTTAGAAAAGGTCCACTTCCTAGGCTTCTAAATGTAATAGTACTATCACTGTGGAAAGGGAATATATTTTAGGAAGCTTTTTTTAAAATTAATGAACAAAACAATTCAGATACTAACTTGCACTGCCAGATGCACTTCCAATCATTTAAAACTGGAGGAATTTTATTATCAATTTCTTCCTCCTCTTCCAGAATGTCACCTCCTGGAGGAGCCCACAGCTGAATAGAATCAGTTGCTGTCAACAATCTGTTATCTGAAATTTAAAGAAAGTTCTGATGAATAAACAATAATTATATGGAGAAAGAAATGAATATGTGGGCTTGTCTCTAGGTCTATAAACTATTCTGCAAAGAATAAGCGATACCAAAAAAAAAAAAAAAAAAAAAAGCGATACCGTCTATGAAAAATAGTTGGGGCATATCCATTTTAAAGTTCTAAGAATCCACTACCCAAGAAAGAGTAGTTCTCGGGAGAGACATGAGAACAAAAAAAGAAAAGATAGTACTGGCAAAGGGCTATTGTATATCACGTAAATCTTAAAAAAAAAAAAAAAAAAAAAAGTATAATAACAAACCCAAAAAGTTCTGATATATAAACACAGAATGTTCTCAGGATATACAACTTAACTAAAGATTAATGAAATTTGTTTTTCTACGCAGACCATAAAAATTACCCTCATTAATCATGACTGTAAAAAGAGGCAACAGCCATTATCATTAGAGGCTTCTAATCTTTCAAATTTAAAGACAATTAATTTCCTAAAACACAAATAATAAAATGAGATAGGGGTTTTATGGGCCCTATTTCTGATTTTATTTCAGTAACAGTAAAGTACAGCACACGTTAACTAAGAAAACAAATCATCACTGTTTCTTGGATTAAGACATTCAAAGGCATAGGAAAAAGCACAGAATAGTAAATTAAGCACTGTACAAAGCAGTGCATACCAACACTTATCCACTAGCAAAAAATAAATATACTGATCACTTCCTTATTATGAGACTATATCACATTGTAATCATACATTTAAAATCCACATTTACTCTTCATAATCTCTAAATATAATCATTAAATACCTTGAGGGTCCCATGCTAAATTGTACGTCACAGAGCTCAAAAAAAACTGCCCAGTTTTAAGCCACTGACACTTGAGTTGCTGAAACATAGAAAGAAAAAAGAAAAACATAGGTTTTTTAAAGTAATTTCCACAAACACTACCACTGTATAATTTTCTTTGACTTAAGACCTTATGATCTAAAACAAAGATGTAGGGCAGCCAGGGTGGCTCAGCGGTTTAGTGCCACCTTCAGTCCAGGGTGTGATCCTGGAGACCCAGGATTGAGTCCCACATCGGGCTCCCTGCATGGAGCCTGCTTCTCTCTCTGCCTGTGTCTCTGCCTCTCTCTGTGTGTGGGTCTCTCATGAATAAATAAACTAAAAAATATATTTAAAAAATAAAAGATGTAAATACTTCACTATTATATTAGAAATATTGTTTCTAAAATAATATCCAATAGTTCCACTTATCATTTATTCTACCATAACAAGCGCGTGCCATACCCAAACAAAGCATATTATCTCAGGCTTCCTTCCATGTCTATAAACACATTCTCATACTTAGGATATGCTGCTTCTCTCTCCTCTACCTGCAAAACGCTATGCTTACATCAAGATCCAGCTACATCATCCCTTTTGCAGGGTGGCCTCTTCTGGACACCCTGGCAGCACTCAGCACTCTATATTCTACCATTATAACAGTGGTCACACTGGAGAATAAATAAGCTTGTGTCCTGGGTGCTGTAATGCTGGAACGTATGCAGATGCTCAGTAAATGTTTGTGAAAACAAAATAAAAGCACATTAGAAAGAAATGTAAATTATCATAATCTGATGGACTCAATGTCTAAAATAAAACTAGATATAGTTCCCAAAGTCAGTAAATTTGAACTATACAATATATACAATCCACAAACCTATATTACACATGTCATATTTATTTGAATATTCCCACATTTTTTTCCTTACCATTTACATTCTAAAAGTTTTAAAAAGATTTAAAATGTAAAAAGCAAAGGCCTTTCCCATGAAATACAGTAAGTAAACAAAGTTCAGACATTTGTTTGTGTAAATAAATATAAAATGTCCTTTTATGAAAGTATAGTGTAATGTAAAGCCATGTCACCCTAGGCAAGTTCTACATTAATTGCTTGGCAAGTAATAATAGTTTAATAAACAACAATTCCCTCTCTACTCATATTTTTTATATACTTAATACTTCATTCAAGATATCATGACTATTGAGAATAACTGCAAAACCTGAATTTCATTATCCAAAACTATTTAAAATAATTGCAAAACCTGAATTTCATTATCTAAAAATAATTTTATATTTTTTAAAGAAAATGCTTTTTTTTAACCCCACTGCTGATCAAACAAAAGTCAAAACAGTATTTCAAACACTGATTAACATCTATTTTTAGAGTAATAATCAAATCATTCCTAAAACTAGAGAAATCCCTAATAGTCTTTTCTTTAGCATTTCTCACAGTGCAATATGTGGGCCAACTCCACAGCAGAAATTTTGAAGATGAGACCTGAAATCTGAATTTTAATATGTACCCTAGGTGACTCAAGCACTCTAAGATGTGACATCCACTTCCTAATACTATCATATTTTAAATTGCATCTATAAATTTAACTTAAAAACCGTTTTTTGAAATATGAAAAGAAATAATCAAATACATATATTTAATGAAAAATATCAAATCTACTTTTTGAATGTATTTATGAATATTTTTTTAATTTACTACTAACTATATATATATATACTCTTGGCATTCAGATTTCACGCTGGTACTTTTGACTATTCATGAGTGATAATGGCGTTTTAATGTCCATAGTAATTTTTTAAAGGTTAACAATTCCAAACATATAAGGTTTTCTCAATTTTAAGTGGAATTAAACATAGCACCAGAATGAATCTGAATGGTTCTCAATGTAATATGCTAGACCACTTAGCTGATTAGTTTACCTAGTTCCTAACTCCTTCATTAAACAAGTATTTATCTACTTTTTTATTTTTAAAGATGTTATTTATTTATTAATGAGAGACACACAGAGAGAGAGAGGCAAAGACACGGGCAGAGGGAAAGGAGGTTCCCTGCAGGAATCCCAAAGTGGGACTTGATCCCAGGACCCTGGGACCATGACCCGAGCCTAAGGCAGATGCTCAACCACTGAGCCACCCAGGAGTCCTAAACAAATACTGAGAAGCATCTACTATGTTCCAGATCCTGTTCTAAGTATTTCAGAAGCATCGGTGAACAAACGAAACAGAGTTCCATACATACCCTCATGGAGTTTACACTTTAAACAGTAAATAACAAATAAACAAGATAAGTGCTATGGAAAAAAAGTTAAAAATAGGAGGATGGGGGGATAAAATAAAGGTGGTAGAAGCAAATGGCAGTTTTTAAAATGGGTGGACCCCCACTAGAAGGTATTACTGAGCAGAGATTTACAGGATCTGCAAGAGCGGGCCCTGAAGCTAGCTAGAGAAACAAACTTTCCAGAGAAGAGAAAAAACAACGTAAAGACCCTAAGAGGGGAAAAGTAACTGTTCAAACAACAGTGAGAATGCCAGTGTGGTTGGAGTGACATCAGAGAGGACAAAAATAGTAGGAGTTGAGCTCTGAGAGGTCGTAAGTGGTTACTGAAGTAAAGAAAGGCTACGATCTATTCTAAGGCTTTTTGGCTTTGAGGCTGAGAGAAACACGGAGTTTTCAGCAGAGAAGTGTGTCATGACCTGCTGCTGAGAATAGAGAAGGGGAGAGAGGAACATAAAACATAGAGACTATGCTAGTAATCTAGACAAGAAATAACAGTAGTTCAACTAAGGTAGATCCAAATTAACACGGGAAATCTTTTTTTAAATTTTTTTTTATTGGAGTTCAATTTGCCAACATTTAGGATAACACCCAGTGCTCATCCGCCAAGTGCCCCTCTCAGTGCCCATCACCCAGTCACTCCAACCCCCCGCCCACCTCCCTTTCCACTACCCCTTGGTCATTTCTCAGAGTTAGGTGTCTCTCATGTTTTGTCACCCTCATTGATATTTTCACTCATTTTCTCTCCTTTCCCTTTATGCCCTTTCACTAATTTTTATATTTAACACAGGAAATCTCAATTAGCAGTACTGTAGAAAACTGGACTTCTAAAATATCTATATCCCTAGTGAATGTAAAAGATCTTACACCATATGGCACCAGACCAACTTCACATGGATATTCACCTTCAGCCCTAGCTTCTAAGGAGCTCCTTACTGCTACCCACTGGATTCTACACTTACCTCTAAAAAACGTCTACTACCATTTAATACTTACACAATTTCTCTTGTGAGAATTTATGCCCAAGGGCTCAAAAATACAAACAGCATTACCGTATGAAGCTGCAATCTAAAAAGAAATGCACAAAGCATTAACATTTAGGAAAAGAAAACATCCTTTTCACATTAATAAATATATAATATATATAATACAATATAATATATATACATATATATAATACAATTACATATAATACAATCCCAATATAGTATTTATGATTTATTCCATTCCATAAATATAAGTGAAAAAGTACTGGACTTAAGAATCTCTTCTTCGTTGCCAAAATTCAGCAGGCTTTATTTTACATATCAAATACCAGGTTGATCTGTTCAAAGAAATCATCCTTTTCTATAAGAATTTTTTAAACATAGGAGCAACTTTATTAACAAAGATGCATTTCAATGGCACATCTGTCAGAGATTTCATAATCCAGAGAAAATAATATAAAAACCATGAAAAGTAGTAAAAGACATAAAAAAAAAGACATCAAAAAAACAGGTATGCAAAATATATCAAATAAAATGACATTAATTATACCACAAAACAAAAAACACCAATGGGGAAAGCCATCTAGAAGGAATAGAGAAAATGGATGAAGGAGAAATCAGACTCCACTCCAACTGGAAGAGAAAGAGCTGACATAGACATCTAAGTGAACTGAAGTTAGAGATTTGGGGGCCAGCAGGATTTTGCTTCAGGACACACATCTGATAAAAAGGGACATAAATCCCTCTGTTCCTAGAAGATACCAGAACCTGTTTTACAGTAATTCCTTGAAAGCTAATTCCCAGCTCGTCCTCTTCTCAAAGGGGAATCAACTACAAGGAATAGACCAAAAACCACCTCTGCTGACATCCCCAAAGGTTAACCTATAAAACGAAATCACATATATGTTCTTTTAAGGCCAGACAAAAAGGTCTGTCATTTCAGAGCACTCTCACATGTAAGCGTGATTTTCACTGTTACTTAATATCTAACACTCTTTCCAAGAAAAAGCTTTTAATCCACAATGGTGGGGAGGAAGCTACTTACAATGCCCAGCTGAGGTAAACACTCAGGCAAAAAGTGTTATGAATGATCACATTCAACATGTCAGTGAATGAATAAATGATTACAATTACCTAACATAATAAGGTCATAAATGCAAAGTTATCACCACAAGGACTGGGAATAAAGGAAATAAAAGAAGATGGAAATAAAAACAATAAATCAAAAGTACCATTTTTGCTTTTTTATTTTCAATCAGGTAAGGAAAAGTTGGAACATGGTTATGAACACCGAAGCCTTACATATGAAAAAAAACTTTGCTCCCAGATAATTTTATTGTGATTGTCACGAGCACATAAATAATTTATTAAAACCCATCTCTGACAACTATCATACAATTCTAGACAGGTTTAAAGATACTCTATTTGGCTTAGGGAGATGAGCACTGAAAAATTAATGAAAGAAATCTGGTACTGTCAGTGCTTTCTAAAGGGTAAGCAACATTTAGGGGAAAAAAACTGAGGGAAAAAAGTCAGAAAAGCAAGAAGCAATTATCAAAAACACCAGGAAATTCAGTGTTTCAATACTAGGTCAATTATGTCATTAGACTGTCATATCATGCCACATTCATACAAATACTAAAGCTTGATACAAGCAACAGAGTGGGACACTAAAAAATAGTATAATAAAAATGTATTATTTGGCATCCATTTGTATCATTACTATTTATCTCCATTAAAATTCTGATTTTACATATCTTTGATAAAATTTGTTACTTCTCAGTAAAGAAAAAGTTTTCGAACATTAAGACTATTTAAATTACCCTAATTACATGAAAAGTCTCGTTTTTATATTGTATAGACATTTAACCCTTCTATACAATACTGGCCTTACTGAACTGCTAGAGTACACAGCAAATATGCTATACTTACTTTACATATAACCAAAATTTAATGTATATTACATTTGATGTATATTTTGGGGAAGAGGTACATTTGATGAAATGTAAATTACTCCATTTTTAAATTTAAATTCAATTTGAAACTATCTAAAAAATAAGGCCTCTGTTTGAAAGTCTAAATGAATAAACTTTAAAATTCTTCATTCAACAAACTTTCATTAAATTAACAGAAGCTTTACAAAGCAGATGCTATATGATGAATATATTAGACATTAACAATTAGCTAAACTTGATAAAAAATTTTGATGTTATTATAATTTGGGTGAGATAAGGGATGATGCTATGCAGAGAAGATGAAAGTTTACTTCCTTACTATTGGCTTAACAGTTGCTAGAACTATCAACTAGCATATCAGTATGCACAGAATTGTGAGGCCTAAGGATCTTTTAAGACTGTATAATGGGTAGAATAATTATCACATTATCAGCTTAATGGCCCCTTTCAATTTGTAGACATCCTATCACTTTATCCACCAATAACCATCTAAGCAAGCATATTAATAAGAAACTGTAGGTAAGCCTTGTATAAAAGGATAGGAATACATTAAAAGATGACATTTAATAAGGTAATTAAATCCCTTACTCTTCCATGTTGGTTAGAACACTCCACACAGCTGACTTGAATGTTTCCATGCTTAGCACCAGGAATGATCTGCACACATTCAAAGTCACTTGCCAAAATAACAATATCACAGCCTGATCCATACGCCTAAAAGAGAAAAGTTTTACAGTATATAAGATATGAAACTTGTGAATTATACTTTAGATCTTACTGCCACAATACTTTGACACATTTTACAAAAATAGTTAATGTAAAAAAATGAAGATATCAATTTACAAATAAGACAATAAAAGTCACATCAAAAATAAATAAATAAGTCATATTAAAGAAAAACAGGATGATGACAACCCATGAATTATCTTTCAACAAATAGTACTAACAAAGAAAGAATTCCTCTAATTCTTAAACACTAAAGCTTCTATCCCTGCAGATCATAAATCTTCCTGTTTAATCTTTTTTACTAAGCTCATCTTAGTAAACCCCCAAAGAATATAACCTCCATCTGAGGGTATAATAAGGCAGTGAAGGCTGCAGTTATGTTCCAGGGTTCAAACCAGGCTTGAGAAAGATCAAGAAAGAAATCAGATGCATTTTCCAACACAAATCCACGTGGCTTAAAAAGCTAGTGAAGTAGGCATGAACCTTCAAGGCAGAATTACATGCACTAAGGCAAACTCACCAACTGCCTATCAGTGAATCCATGAGGCAGCCTGCCTGCCCCCTCCCCTCAACATCATGAGGCATGAGGAAGAGAGGAAATGAACCCAAAGTGGTTTCACAAACAAAAAAAAAAATTTAATTAAAATAAATTTAACTTAATTTAAAAGTAAACTAGTTTATATAAAATGTTGATAAGTGTAACTATACAATCTGCAAAATGAAACACAAAATTAAGTTCCTGGAAAAGTCCCTTGTTCAACATAACTATAATAAGTAAAACCAAATGTTTCTTCCTATTGCCACACTTCTTGATGTGTGCTATTCCTGTTTTGCAACTTTGTGAATTTTATGAAGACATAAAGGGCAGAGATTAGAGGATACTTTTCCTTTTTCTTTGGAACTCAACTTATGAGTAAGGATTCTAAACAACCTAACAATCTAATTCTCAAATGAAAAAGCCCTGTTAAAAGCTACATACATGTACATGTGTATATACACTAAAAAAATAATTTAACAATAATATATCCCACTATCTCTACACCTTTAAGCAATACAGTTCTGTCCTACAAAATATAGACATCCAACAGCCAGGGTTGACATGTGATGACATGATGTGTCATGTGGATAGGAAATGTCCACATACAGCTGCTAATGAAAGAGGGAAATGAAGCCAAAGACCAGGCAGGAAGACAAACACTACTTCTACTGATGCCTAAAATTTCCAACGTTGCCAAAATCCCGCTGTAACGAATATAAACCATCTTAAACTCATGTATTTATAAATACCAGAAAGTTCACCAAAAGAAAAACAAAGAATTTTAGGCAAGGGAAATATAGAAAAAAATCACTTACGGGAAGAAGTAACTACTTATACTCTTACAGACAAGGTGGATTTGGTATACCATGCATTCAAAAAAACTAACCTGAAAGGGAATATTGAGTGCAGGCAAAAGAAATGTTTGCATCACTCTGTTGATTTTTAAAATTATATTATTAGTCCTCACCACAAAAAAAGGGAAAAAATTCTGTAACTATGTATGGTGACAGATATTAACTGAACTTACTGTGGTGATCATTTTGCAATGTATACAAATATTGAGGCACTATTTCAGAGTTGTACCTCTGAAAGTAACATAATGGTATATGTCAATTAAACCTCAATAGAAAAAATTACATTAAAATGACAAAAATAGGGACGCCTGGCTGGCTCAGCGGTTGAGCGTCTGCCTTTGGCCCAGGATGTGATCCTGGAGTCCAGGGATCGGGTCCCACATAGGGCTCCCTGCATGGCCTGCTTCTCCCTCTGCCTGTGTCTCTGCACCACCACCACCACCCCCATCTCTCTCTCTCTCTGCACCTCATGAACAAATAAATAAAATCTTTAAAAAAAATGACAAAAATAATCCTACCTTTGAACAATATTTCAAAATTTCCAAAGTGCTTTATAGTATTAGCCCAACAAAGCAAAGTGATGAAAAGAGCATAAACTTTACTTTGAAATCACATGTGCAGGCTTTTCAATTTGGGTTCTGTCATACTAAATGATCTTAAGTTACTCGAACTGTCTGAGAATTTCCTTGTGGTAAAATGGAAGAAATAATATTAACCTCTTAGGATAATTATGAAAATTAAAATAGAAAATCCATTTGCATAGTGCTTAGCACACATCATTCGTTAAGAAAAACAAAACAAAAAAAAAAAAAAAACAGTGCATGATGTTCCAAGCCTGTGCCAGAGACGGGGACTACACAACCACAGGATGTGGTTCCAGTGAGTCTAGTGGGAAGATGACTAAATGAATCACCAGGCACAATTAAATGACAAACTGCCATGACAGAGATATCCACAAACTACCAGAAGACAGAAGGTAATCAATAAATATATCACTCCCCCTTTAATCTTTGCAATAAATCTGAAAGGAAGGTATCATTTCTTTATACAAAGTTCATTACTTTGCCTGAGATTACATAGTAAGCAGAAGATGTTCAAATACTGGTTCTTACAATTCTTGGGCTATTTTCCCCTATATTATATGTCAAAGACACCTAAAATATTCCAGATATTAGTATACCTGCTTCTCTAAAGATGGGCCATTCCTAGTAACTGGTACTAGAGACAGGCTTTTACTGCTCAATCACCAAAAAGGATATTTACTCTTCCTTAGATATTCATAATTGCTGGATCTTTTCCAAGGGACATGTACCATACTCCTTAACTGTAGGGAATCCTGCCATTTTTCTGATCCTGCAATAGTTCTCAAATCTGGCTCCATCAAAATCACCTAAGGAACCTATTTAACACAATTTGCTTAGTCCCACCAACTTCCTAAATCACAATCTTCATGGATAAAAGAATTTGACAATATCTACCAAAATTTTAAATACAATATACCCTTCACTCAAACAAATCTTTATTTTACCCTATAAGCACACTTACGAAACTCTGCCAAAACATACGTAGAAGGATAGTAACTGGCTTATTATTTATAACAG
The DNA here is from genome assembly GCF_905146905.1 of Nyctereutes procyonoides. NCBI lineage: Eukaryota > Metazoa > Chordata > Mammalia > Carnivora > Canidae > Nyctereutes > Nyctereutes procyonoides. The sequence goes on along the minus strand of NW_026575040.1, from coordinate 23,341,959 downwards.
CAAAAACTGAAGATAATCATACTGTCCATCAGTAGGGGAGGTTAAATAAATTACTGAATATCCATACACTGAATCACTATGTAGCTACTAAAAGTTTAGAGACCACTAGTCTATAATGGTCTCAATGGGACTCCTGGGTGGCTCAGCTGTTGAGCACCTACCTTCAACCCAGGGCGTGACCCTGGAGTCCCAGGATCAAGTCCCACATCGGCTCCCTGTGTGGAGCCTGCCTGTGTGTCTCTCATGAATAAATAAATAAAATCTTTTTAAAAAATAAAAATAATAATAAAAATAAAATGGTCTCGAATTCCTTATCAAACTAGTAATTCCCATAAAAATAGAACAAATGTGTGTGGTACTGGATTCCTAGATCCACAATAAGGCAATGCCTACAATTTTATACAATATCCATGGTCATAGCTAGAACAGAAGCCCCTAAACCACTGCAAGCAAACAACCTGCAAAAGTACAGGGGAAGACTATTATTACTCTTTAAAGAGTCTAAAGTAGGGAAAAATGGGAACCTCATAATCAGTCAAGATTGAATCACATGCATTCTATAACTGAAGGCTCGTGAGATTTTAATTATTTATATAAATGTGTTTAATATCTGTCAGGTTCCCACTATACTGGAATGTCTATCAGAGCAAGCAACCATGTCTTATTTATCTCTGTACTCCTAGCACCTAGCATAAGCAGCCTTCGATAAATATATGTATAACAAACAAATGATCCAAATCTTCCTAATTTTTTTTTTAAAGATTTTATTTATTTATTCATGATAGTCACACAGAGAGAGACAGAGAGGCAGAGACACAGGCAGAGGGAGAAGCAGGCTCCATGCACCGGGAGCCCGACGTGGGATTCGATCCCGGGTCTCCAGGATCACGCCCCGGGCCAAAGGCAGGCGCCAAACCGCTGCGCCACCCAGGGATCCCTCTTCCTAATTTCTGGTTCCAGAAGTCTCAATACCTAGAAACAAGGTCAAAGAACATGGAGTTCAGACAGATGACATACGTCATTGCTAATAATAATCTGGCCAAATTTACAATAGTAGCTACACAAGGAAAGAAAGATTTGGGCTGATTTCCAGCCTAACAGTATCATGGATTTAGAAGATCTACCAGAAGGGAATCTATCAAAGCCCTCCTTAATAATTCACTATTTACTGAAAACTTACTATAGTAAGGCCATCTGCTAGGTCTTTATGAACACTGTATATTCACAGGCCACCTTATAAAGATGTAGAAACTGAAGCCCAGAAAGGGTAAGTAGTTTGTTCAAGGTCGTAGGGTAAGGATTCATTTGCTTATAATAAAGCTTCTGTTCTTTCCCACTACATCACTCCATCTTTACTCTGTCTTCTTAGTGCTAGAAGGCCCACATTCATCTTTGTAATCTCAAGTATTTACCACAGCACCTAGCATAGAGGTAAGTACTCAGTAAAAAACCAACTGCTAAGAAGGTTTATACAAAAGCTACAATTACGCAAGAGATTCCCATTCTCTCAATTTTAGGTCAAAAGCAATTCTGTTTCCATTCTTCTTTTTCAGAATTCAGTCTTACTAGAGAAAGAAACTGTAGTGCAGGAGGAAAAGAGGGTACTCACTGAGACTACACACAAATACTAAAATGAACCCAGGGAATAGGGGAGTGGGTTCCTTTGTACTAGGTAAATGATGTATCACTGATTTAACGGAGTATAAACTACTCCACGTGTGGGAGATAAGCCACGGGATCATTACCGTAAAGCAGGAAAAGGGGCAGCAAGCCTGCAGCAAATGGAATCCCTTAGCCAGGTTCTTCTTCCCTTGGGTTCTTGGCAGAACCACTCCTGTGCCACAATACCACATACCAGTGTCCTGCACTAAGAACACTACTGACCTATAAATTTTTTTATCTCAAAGTCAAGGATACGGTTTGGCCCCAACAGATAGATAAGGCCTAAGAAAAGAGAACGTATTTTAGAAAAACACACTTTCCTTCCATTCATGTGGGAGGATTTCTTTTATGGAAGAACTGAACTGTTTTTATGATGATAAAGAATAACAAGCTGACAACCGTGAGTCATAATAAGAGATCATTCTGTAGTACAAGCCCTAATGTCAAAGACATGCTTTAAATAAATTAATCTTCACTTTAAAAAAAAAACTGTAGTTTCGGACACTAAACCATCCTTTTAGGAAAGAGAAAAGTAGTATGTGCCTTGAGAAATGAAACCGAGTTTTCAACCCAAAGTCTAATGGATGTAAGTCATAGATGGTCTCAGAAAGTCTCCAAATTCCTGGAAATTACACTGAAAGTCATAAGTACATGCTTGTTTTCCTGAATCCATAGATCTCATTAGTTTGTCTAGAAGAACCTCTCCTTTAGACACAGTACATGGTATGTCCTATTATCTCACAGTAATTCTACAGAAGCCAAAAATTTGAGTATTTCTTATTACCAAGATTCTTTTCTGTTTTTAGCTGTGACACCCAAAATTTCATTAGACGAGCCCTGTCAATTAGTTGAGGGTGAAAAACAAAGTCATGCTCTTTTTTTCCTTACCAAAATTTCACTTAAAGAAAAAAATTAAGTATCTTTTTTTTTAAATTAAATATCTTCTAAAGTCATACAGTACTCTGAGTTAACATACTATCATTATCATAATAAAGTAATGCTGCCTTCCCTAGAGGGTTTAATGTCATTGTGATTAAGTGTATCTGAATAGACATAACACAATCATTGTCCTAACTTAGGTTTTATATATGATTGCCTGAACATTATTTTAAGTAAACTAATACTCATATCCCACAAACTGTTCTAATTTTTTAGATTTCCTTTAAGTCTTAAAGTGTAAAGAAACACTTTTAAAAAAAATCCTACACAAACATAAATTTTCCTATGTGAATATAAAATACAAATAGATAAATTACACTGGCATTTTCTATGGAATACTTGGATGCTTTAATATTCTGGTGGTTACAGGGTCAAAGTTAGAGGTCATTGACAACTGCTGACATGTACCTAAATTTAAAAGAAGAAAAGCACTGGTGAATTAAGAGGTATTAAGCATGCTGAGAGGTTTATCTAATTTAAACAAGGTATTGTGGTCTTACCAAGAATACCAAGTGTCACTGTTAAATTCCTACTTCTCCCTGATAGTGAATTTTGACTCATGTAAATACATTAACCCTTCTACAAATGAGGGCATGTGTTACTAAGAGCTAAAAAAATAATTACAAGCATTTTAAGAGGTACCATTTACTGAAAGCCTACTGGGTAACAGATACTATACTATGCATTCTACATTCCTAGTCTCTTTTTCAAGACTGCAATAATCCCAGAAGTTAGCTATCATTTCCACTTTAATATGCAGAAAGGGAAGTTCACAGGATTTAATCAAATTCTTAAGTAGCAAGGTAAATACGAGCCTGGGAGGCAAATTCAGGTCTCTTTATACTGTTTTATCCACTTCACTAATGACCATCTTTTTTTTTTAAGACTATATATATATATATATATATATATATATACATATTTTTTTAAGACTCATTTACTGAGCCCTATGACCACCTTCTTTCACTTTGTTTTCTATTGCTCAAATTTTTGTTCTTCTCATTGGTTGGGTAAGTACACAAATTCATTTAAATTCTTCAATGCTGCTGTGATCTTTGCTCTATAACAAAAAGCTAAAGAAAAGACAGTGTTGTCTGGCTTTGAGAGTCACTTGGTTATACCGAGTTATCTACAGAAAACATCTTAAGAGGCCAGTCTTGACCTATGAAAAATCTTACAATCAAGAAAATGAAGCACAGATTAACAAAAATTTCCCAAGAAAACATCCTTTCCCTTTTCATTTTAGTTATGTAATTAAATACCTAACTGCTATACTCCTCAGAACTAAAAATTAACTTGTAGGGGTGCCTGACTGGCTCAGTCACTGGAACATTTGACTCTTGATCTTGGGGTCATGAGTTCGAGCCCCCTACTGGGTTTAAAGATTACTCTGAAAAAATTAACTTTGGGATGCCTGGGTGGTTCAGTGCTTGAGTGACTGCCTTTGGCTCAGGTTGTGATCCCGGCATCCTGGAATCGAGTCCTGCATTGCACTCCCTTTGGGGAACCTGCTTCTCCCTCTGCCTATGTCTCTGCCTCTCTTTGTGTCTCTCATGAATAAATCAAATCTTTAAAAAAAATTAACTTCTAAAACAAATAGATTTTTGAATGGGTCCCTTCTTAAGCTAGAATTTTCATGTATCACTTATCCACAAAATCCACCTACAAGTTAAATAACCATCTTAAATGTTTAATTTTAATATTTTCACTAAGATTTTTTTCATAGAAAAAGCAACAACACTAATTTAAAAACTAAATAGGGAAATTAGTTCACCTTACCCTTGGCCACTCGTCCTCATTCCCAAGAAGCAATCATTTCAGTTACCTATGAAATGTTTAGGGTATATATAAGTGTATCTATGTGTAAACATTTTATTACACAAAGGGATTATGCAATACACAATTCTGCAACCAGTTTTCCACTTAATTAACAATTTATCTTGGAGAACTTTCCTTAATAGCATAGAAAGAATTGTCTCATTCTTCTTAATAGCTGCAAAATCTTCAATTTTGTGGCTTTGTCATAATTAGTTTGCACTCTTTCACTATCATAAAAAGTTCTTCAGTGAACACCTATGTATTTATGATATTACACTTATGTGTGCAAGTATACCCAAAGGATAAATTCTAAGACATAGTTTGCTGGGTGAGTGATTAATATCAGTAACTACTGGAAATTGCCCTCCAAAGATTTTATTCCCCATATGTAAAAAGTACCTTTTTCTCCACTTCCTAACAGATAATTATCAAACGTTTTTATCTTTCCATTCTAACAAAACCTGGTGTCATCCTGTTGTTTTAATTTGTATTCTTATTGGGAGGAAAATTGAGCACGTTTCCATTTATTTATTTTATTCATTTATTGACCACTTAAATTCCGTTCTCTGAAAACTATTCTTGTTATTGTCTGGTTTTTTAATTTAAATTCAATTAGCCAACACATAGTACATCATTAGTTTCAGATATAGAGTTCACTAACTTATCAGTTGTATATAACACCCAGCGCTCATTATATCACATGCCCTCCTTAATGCTCATCACCCAGGTACCCCACCCCAGGAACCCTGTTTATTTCCCATAATTAAGAGTCTCTCATGGTTTGTCTCCCTCTCTGATTTCTTCCCATTCAGTTTTCCCTCCCTTCCCCTATGATCCTCTGCACTGTTTCTTATGTTTCATATGAGTAAAACAATAAAATTGTCTTTCTCTGGTTGACTTATTATGCTTAGCAAATAACAGCCTCTAGTTCCACCCACGTTGAGGTAAATGGGAAGATTTAATCCTTTTTTGATGGCTAATACTACACTGTGTACACACACACACACACACACACCATCTCCTTTATCCATTCATCCGTAATGGCCACCTGGGATCTTTTCACAGTTTGGCCATTGTAGACATTGCTGCTATACACACTGGGGTGCAGGTGCCCCTTCAGATCACTACACTTGTATCTTTGGGGTAAATACCTAGTAGTGCAATTGCTGGGTCATAGGATAGCTCTATTTTTAACTTCCTGAGGCTACTGGTCCATTTTTTTAACTGAGTCTTTGGTACTGTTGTTCTGAATTATTTATAATAGCAGTTTATAGATTAAGGAAACTCACCCTTTGTCATATGTAGCTAATAAGTTAAAAAAAAAAAAAAGACCAAATGCCTGAATTAAAAATATATTAAGGGATCCCTGGGTGGCGCAGCGGTTTAGTGCCTGCCTTTGGCCCAGGGCACGATCCTGGAGACCCAGGATCAAATCCCACATCGGGCTCCCGGTGCATGAAGCCTGCTTCTTCCTCTGCCTATGTCTCTGCCTCTCTCTCTCTCTCTCTCTCTCTCTCTCTGTGTGTGTGTGTGTGTGTGTGACTATCATAAATAAATTAAAATATATATATATATATATATTAAGCAAAGGACAAATCATTATTTTTCATTGAAATCATATATTTATATAGTACACAATTCCAATTTGAAAAGTTTTATAAATAGATCACAATAGGCCATGGACTATTTTAAAAGCCCAATTAATGGATTACTTTATATGTTTACATACAAAAAAAATACAAACTTATTGAGATTTCTCAAAATGAATTTTAAGTCCACAAAATAACAGTATTTATCAGTAATATATTCAGCCTCCTTTGTCCTTCCAAGCATCTATACCTAAAATCAAAGCCTTAACCGTTATCAACGACTGCCCCCCCACACCATCCCCCGGGAAAGAGATAAGCCTTCCGCCAGTGAGGCAGAAGCCCATACTACAGTTAGAAAAGGAGGAGAAGATAGTATTTAAACAAACGGTTCTTCTTTCCACATGACTTAGAATAGACTTTACTAATATGATTCAATCATCCTAACAGCCTAAAGTCCACTCAAGAATGCTGAATGAGGGGAAAAAAAATGCTGAATGAACAGAATAAATAAATGAGAAACTAAACAGTATGCGAAAAGCTTAGAGCAAAAAAATCACCCTAGGTCAAGAGACAGGTGAAGTTAATTACATGCGTGGTAACCAAAGGGGATTGTTTCTTTAGAAACAACTCACATCAGGAAATGCAAAATTAACAGACTACTTATAGTAGAAAAAAACCCAAGCTGCAAGCTGAATGAAATACAAAACTTAATAATATATAAAAACAAAAATGTATGGCTGAAAAAAATAGAAGAAAATTTAAGAAATGAGTGGGGGAAAAAGAAATATTACAAGTACTTGTGATTAAATGGTAAGAAACAAAATAATTCTTGTTTTAATTTCTTCCTAACAACCCCAAAGAAATGACAGATCCGAAAGTAAAACTTTAATTAAAACTTTGTATTTTAAAAAATCTTAGGGGATCCCTGGGTGGCGCAGCGGTTTGGCGCCTGCCTTTGGCCCAGGGCGCGATCCTGGAGACCCAGGATCGAATCCCACATCGGGCTCCCAGTGCATGAAGCCTGCTTCTCCCTCTGCCTATGTCTCTGCCTCTCTCTCTCTCTCTCTCTGTGACTATCATAAATAAATAAAAATAAAAATAAATCTTAAATATTAGTTAGAAAGTAGCCAATTTTGATGATTTACTGACAAAATAGATGGAGCTATAACAAACTTCTAAATACTACACTAGAGAGAAAGACACCTGCAGCACAACCTAAGCCTATTTCTATCACCCTGAACAAAGAACAAATATATGTTTTTTTTAATTTACTTATGCTAGTAGGTAATATCTGAAAAGCAAATGAGACCTTATAAAGAGAAATATGCAATAATTAATTAGTTTGCTTTAATAAGCTATTACAAAATCAGCTCTATCTCCAGCTTACATGCATTTTCACAAAAAGTAGGTCTGGAAGCAGAAATCAAAAATCATCTATTCTAAATCTGTCAGTGCTAAGAATAAACCATTCAAAGTATTACTTACCAAAAATTTCTAAAGGAAATCACAGCAGTATTGATAAAAATAAGTCCCATGGGCTGGCCACCATGTATAGAAACCTAGAACCACCTTTCAGCTTCAGATTTGTTCTCTAAAGCTTGGGATACACAATTTACTTCATAAAGAATAATGAAGTAAAAGACGACTTTTTTAAATGGCTACGTTTAAAGAAATAGAATAATTTCTTGACATTAAATTATGAGAAACACAGAAAATAAGTGACTCAGTATTTTGTTAATTTGTTAACACATTTTATTAAAGAATTTTAAAGTTAATAGTACATTAATATATACCAAAATTAATATGTAATATTTGACAATTTCCACTTATTTTGTAACTAATGGAAATTTCAAGATACTCATTTAACCTAAATATTGATATTTTGAGGGAGATGGTCCTGACAGTGTTCCAAAAAATATTTCCCAAATGATTAAACTATTACATTGTTACTCTCAATTCTGTCAATTTGATGGAAAGAATATATCCCTGAGAATCTAGAGATGCTAATACTGACTATAACAATCTATAGATATTTCCTTCATCAGTAAAATGAAAGACTGTAACTAGATCGCTTCTGAGATCCCTTTAATTTTTCAGTTGTGTGCACAAATTTGCTTCAAAAAGTCCTGAGATACGGGATACCTGGTGGCCAGCGGCTGAGCGTCTGCCTTTGGCTCAGGCGTGACCCTGGATCCAGGATGGAGTCCCACGTCAGGCTCCCTGCATGGAGCCTGCTTCTTCCTCTGCCTGTGTCTCTGCCTCTCTCACTCTGTGTCTCTCATGAATAAATAAATAAATCTTAAAAAAAAAGTCCTGCTAAAAAGATCAAATAATCTAGTGTGCATTATTCTGCACAGAGACACAGCTAAATGGTCTATATGCTGTAACTCCTTCCCTTAACTACTGACAGGATGTGAGGATGGTCCAGAGTAATGACCAGTGGCTATTAGCCAGCTGACAGAGAAGTTCTATGCCAAGCAAAGTCTACTCTGAAGAATCTAAATCAAAGACCCAGGGTTAGCAGGAAAAGTTAAGCTGAAAAGTCATAAATGTTCAGGGATAAATCAGCAATCTGAAACTGAAACCATCAGTTTAAGAAATGAATGGATCAGATATCCAAAAACAAAGAATTCATGAAAATACAAGTACATAAAATCCCTAAGAGAAGGCAGTCTTGATTCTACCCAATCACCCTGAAACCCAACTGCCCCTCCTTGATGGTTCATTGAAATAAATCTTGCTTTTACTTCAGTTCATCTGTCCCCTGGCTTGACTAGAACTAAAACTGATACAAAGATTGGGAATAGGGATCCCTGGGTGGCGCAGCGGTTTGGCGCCTGCCTTTGGCCCAGGGCGTGATCCTGGAGACCCGGAATCGAATCCCACGTCAGGCTCCCAGTGCATGGAGCCTGCTTCTCCCTCTGCCTGTGTCTCTGCCTCTCTCTCTGTGTGACTATCATAAATAAATAAAAAAAAAAAAAGAAGAAAAAAAAATTGGGAATAGGCAGAGCAGGGCTTAAAAAAAAAAAGTGGAATCAGCTATGATTAGATTAGGGAATTAAAGTAGAGAACATAATGAGGACCCTAGGTTGGAAAGCTAACCAAACAGGATGTATAAAAGATACCGTTACCAAAGCAGTCATCTATGATTCCTTGGGATCTACCATAGGTCAGACATATCTCCTTTTATTGTGCTTTGCTTTGTTGTACTTCAGAGAAACTATGTTTTTTTCAAATTGAAGGTTTGTGGCAGCCCTGCATCAAGTAAGTCTACTGGTACCATATTTCCAAGAACATGTACCACTTTATTTCTGTGTCACATTTGGCAATTCTCACAATATTTCAAACCTTTTATTATTATATTTGGTATGGCAATCTGTGATCAACAATCTTTAATATCATTGTGATTTTTTGGGGTACCATAAACCATGCCCATATAAGACAGCAAATTTAATAACAGTTGTACGGGTTCTGATTGCAGACATTGAGCAGCCATTCTCCTAAATCTCCCCCTCTCCTTGGGCCTTCCTATTCCCCGAGACACAATATTAAAATTAGGCCAATGAATAACTCTTTGATGACCTCTAAGGGTTCAAATGAGAGAAAGAGTTACACATCACTCACTTTAGATTAAAAGCTGGAAACAATTAAGCTTAGTAAGGAAGACATGTGTAGAGCTAAGACAGGCCAAAAGGCAGGCCTCTTGGGTCAAAGAGCTAGTCAAGTTGTAAATGCAAAGGAAAAGTTCTTGAAGGAAATTGTAAGTGCTACTCTAACGAACACATGAATGATAATGAAGTCAAACAGTCTTATTGATGATATGGAGAAAGTTTTAGCAATCTGGATAGAAGATCAAAGAAGCCAAAACATTCCCTTGAGCCAAAACCTAAACCAAGGTAAAGCCCTAAGTCTAATTCTCTGAAGGCTAAAGGAGGTGAGGAAGCTGCAGAAGGTAAGTGTGGGGCTAGCAAAGTTGAATCATGAAGTTTAAGGAAAGAAGTCATCTCCACGAAAGAGTGCAAGGTGAAGCAGCTCATGCTCTTGTAGAAACAGCAGCATATTATCCAGAAGATCTAACTATAACAATTAATGGAGATGACTACATTAAACAAGAGATTTTCAAAGTAGACGAAACAGCCTTATGTTGGAAGATGCTGTTTAGGACTTTTATAGCTAGAGAGAAGTCAATGTCTGGCTTCAAGGCTTCAAAGGACAGACTGACTCTCATTAGGGGCTAATGGAGCTGGTGACTTAAGTTGAAACCATTTCTCACTTACCATTCTGAAAATCCTAGGGCCCTTAAAAATGATGCTCAGTCTACTCTGCCTGTGCTCTGTCAGTGGAACAACACAGTGTAGATGATAGCACATCTGTTTACAACATGGTTCACTCAGTATTTTAAGCCCACTGTTCAATCTTACTGCTCAGAAACAAAATTCCTTTCAAAATATTATTGCTCATTGTCAAAGCACCTGGTCATCCAAAAGCTCTGATACAGACGTACAATGAGATTAGTGTTATTTTCATGCCTGCTCACTCAACATCCATTCTGCAGTCCATGGATCAAAGAATAATTTTGACTTTCAAGTCCTATTATTTTATTTAGTCCTATTATTATTTTATTTTCAAGTCCTATAAATACATTTCATAAGGCTACAGCTGCCACAGGTAGTGATTCCTTTGATGGATCTGGGCCAAATAAATTCAAAGTTTTCTAGAAAAGATTTTGTAGAAGAATGTCTCAAAAGTTGGGTTTGTCTTTTGTTTCCTCATGATTATATTCAGGTTATACATTTTGAGCAGGAATATCACAGAAATGTGGCATGTTCTTACTGCATTTCATCAAGAGGCACAACTGTCAATTTACCACATTTCTGGTGATATTAACTTTAGTTGATAAAGGTGGTATCTGCAGGGTTTCTCCTCTGTAAAATTATTTTTTCCTTCATAATTTTTTCCTTCATAATTAATAAGTATCTTGTGGAAAGATATTTTGAGACTATATAAATATCTTGTTACTTATCAAACTTTTACCCACTAGTTTTATTATTTACTGGACAATTCTTACCTGATTAGTTACTACTATGATGGCTGCCAAATGGCAATTATCTAATTCTCACATTTAATTATTTATCAGTTGGCTTTCCTCTGTAAGGAAGAGTTTTATTTATTTCTGTACTTATTTATATTAGTAAGAGTCATAGATTCCTATCTCATTCAAAGGGTTATAATCCATTACTATCACTTATTTATATGCTCGAATTGTCCCAGATTTGGCTAATAACTCTTCATGTTAATAACTTCATGGCTAATAACTCCACGTTCTTTTCACATGGTCGCATCTCCTCTTAACAATTCCTTACTTTCTGGCATAAAACATTCTGGGCTCATTTTGTGATTTCCCTGCCTCAGCCTAGAGTCTGCTATTCCTCCAGGAATGTTGTTTCCTTTTAGTGGAAAATGGTAGTTAGAAACCAACATCTTGATGCCAATTGTGTCTACTGCTACTGGGGTATCACTGCTTCTAGGGCCTCTCAGCCAAGAGACTAGGAAATAGATGGGCACATATGTGCATGTCTGTATGTAGACACTCACATACACTTTTAACTCTCCACTGAAAGGCTTAAGAGCAATTACACCCCAGGACACACATACATCCCTACTATTATCTATGTATCTCTATACTGATACATCACTGCTCTCTTGCTCTCTAAATATATATAATATACACACATATGCATATTATACTACAAACACATAACATATACATACGTGTATACACACACACACACACAGTAATGCCCTAACCTGATTATTTCTAACACAGGATTCCTTCTAGTCTTCCTACTTTCCAAATTTGTAATTCCCTCTTCAATAATGGGAAACCTGGCTCCCATCACCCAAGATACATTTATTTATCTGCAACTGTGGTATATTTAGCTTTTTAAAAAATTTATTCATGAGAGACACAAAGAGAGAGAGAGAGAGAGAGAGAGAGAGAGAGAGGCAGAGACACAGGCAGAGGGAGAAGCAGGCTCCATGCAGGGAGCCCGACATGGGACTCGATCCCAGGTCTCCAGGATCACACCCTGGACTGAAGGCGGCGCTAAACTGCTGAGCTACCCAGACTGCCCTATATTTAGCATTTTAAGAAATCTTTTGCAACCTTAAAGTCATGAATAAACCTTTTTTATTTATTTTTAATTTCACTATAATTGACACACAACATTAGTTTCAGGTATATAACATATGATTCAACAACTCTGTTACGCTATGCTCATCACAAGATAACTACAATCTGTCACCATACAATGCAATCACAATACAAGTAACTGCATTCCCCTATGACATACCTTTTATTCCTACGACTTACTCATTCTGTAACTGGAAGTCTGTATCTCCCACTCCCCTTCACACATTTTGCCCATCTCCGTCCACCCCACTGACAACCATCAGTTTGTTCTCTGTATTTATTCATCTGATTCTGCTTTTTGTTTATTCATTTGTTTTTTAGATTCCACATATAAATCATATAGTATTTGACTTTCTCTGACTTATTTCACTTAGCATAACACCCTATAAGTCCATACATGTTGTCACAAATGGCAAGATCTCATACTTTTTTATGGCTGAGTAATACTCCACTGTGGATACCTCACATCTTCTTTATCCATTCATCTATTAATGGACACTTGGGTTGCTTCCATATCTTGGCAATTCTAAATAATGCTTCAATAAACATGTAAGTCCATGTATCTTCCCAAATTAGTGTTTTCATTTTCTTTGGGTAAATACCCAGTGGCAGAATTACTAGACCATATGGTAATTTTGTTTTTAACTTTTTGAGGAACCTCCATACTGTTTTCCATAATGGCAGTACCAATTTACATTCCTACCAACAATGCATGAGGGTTCCTTTTTCTCTACATCCTTGCCAACACTTGTTATTTCTGTCTTTTTTATTTTAGATATTCTGACAGGTATAAGATGATACCTCACTGTAGTCTGGATTTGTGATGCTGATCATTTTTCATGTGTTTGTTGGCCATCTGTATGTTTTCTCTGCAAAAATATCCATTCAGGTCCTCTGCCCATTTGTTAATCAGATTTTCTTCAGCGTTGAGTATATTTATGAAAAACCTACAGATAACATTATACTCAATGATAAAAAAAAAAACTGAGAGCCTTTCCTATAAGATCAGGAACAAGACTAGGGTGACTACTCTTGCCACTTTTATCCAACCAGTATGGAAGCTATAGCCACAGCAATAAGACAAGAAAAATAAATAAAGGTATCCATATTGGTGAGGAAGAAGTTAAACTGTCACTATCTGCAGATGACAGGAGTCCTTATATAACAAACCCTAAAGACTCCCCCAAGAAACTACTAGAAATAGTAAATAAAGTCAGTAAAGTAATATAAAATTAATAACCCAAAGTCAATTCTGTTTCTCTACACTAATAAGAAAGTAGCAGAAAGAGAAATTAAGAAAACAATCCCATCCCATTTATAATTGTACCAAAAACAATAAAATATCTAGGAATAAACTTACATAAGGTGAAAGACCTGTACTCTGAAAACTATAAACACTGTTGAAAGAAATTGGACAAAAAAGTAGAAAGATTCTCCATGCTAATGGATTGGAATAATTAATATTGTTAAAATGCCCCTACCACCCAAAGCAATCTACAGATTCAATGTACTCCCTATCAAAATACCAACAACATTTTTCACAGAACTAGAACAAATAATCCTAAAACCTGTATGGAACACAAAAGACCCAGAAAAGTCAAAGCAATCCTGAAAAAGAAGAAAGCTGGAGGTATCAGAATCCCAGATTTCAAGATATATTACAAATCTGTAGTAATCAAAACAATATGGTACTGACACAAAAACAGACACATAGATCAATGAAACAGAATAGGGAGCCCAGAAATAAGCCTATGCTTATATGGCCAAGTAATCTATGACAAAGGAGGCAAGAATATACAATGGGGAAAACAGTGTCTTCAACAAATGGTGTTGAGAAAACAGGACAGCTATGTGCAAAGAATGAATTGGGAGCGCCTAGGTGGCACAGTCAGTGAACCATCTGACTCTTGGTTTCGTCTCAGGTCGTGATCTCAGGGTGGTGGGATCCAGCCCTGCATCAGGCTCTGTGCTCAACATGGAGTCTGCCTAAAAGACTCTCCCTATTCCTTTGCTCCTCCCCACCCCAGAACTCTGTCAAATAAATAAATCTTTATTAAAAAGAAAAAAAATAGGGACGCCTGGGTGGCTCAGCAATTGAGCGTCTGTCTGCCTTCAGCCCAGGGCATGATCCTGGGATCCCGGGATCGAGTCCCACGTCGGGCTCCCTACATGGAGCCTGCTTATTTCTCTGCCTGTGTTTCTGTCTCTGTGTCTCTCATGAAAAAAATAAATATTTAAAAAAAGAAAAAGAAAAAATAAAGAATGAAACTGGACCAGTTTCTTGTACCACACAAACAACTCAAAACAGATTAAAGACCTGGGTGCCTCAGTCACTTTAGCATCTGCCTTCAACTCAGAGGTCATGATCCCAGGGGACCGAACCTGACATCAGCCTCTCTTCTCAGTGGGGAGTCTACTTCTCCCTCATCTTCTGCCCTTCCCCCCCCCAACTCATGCTCTCTCTTGCTCTCTAATAAATAATTAAATCTTTAAAAAAAATAGATTAAAGACCAAAATGAGACCTGAAACCATTAAATGCCTAGAAAAGAACATAAGCAGTAATTTCTTTGAAAATGGCCTTAGTAACATTTTTTAGGTGTGTGTCCTGAGGCAAGAGAAACAAAAGCAAAAATAAACTATTGTGACCACATCAAAATAAAAAGCTTTTGCACAGCAAAGGAAACCATCAACAAAGCAAAAAGACAACCTGCTAAATGGGAGAAAATATTTGCAAACGATATATCTAACAAGGTGTTAATATCCAAAATATAGTCGTATAATACGACACAACACCAATAAATTTTCTATATTGCCTTCTAAAATCTTTATTTTTCTGTATTTCACTTCAGCACCTATAATCTGCCTGGAGTTCCTTTTTGTATATGGGGTGACATAGGGACCGATTTATGCTTCTTTGCTATATATATGTCCCAGCACCACTAATCCAAAAGATCAACTATTCTGTACTACTCTACCTTGTCATACTTGACATAAATCAAACATCAAAAAATGTGCAAGTCTGTATCTTGTGCTCTATTTTATTACTTTCATGTATTTGTTCTTAGGCTACCACCACACTATCTTAATGGTCATGACTTTTAAGTCTTGAGCAGCTCAAAGTGGTCCTCTTATTTTACTGTTCCCTAAGATTGCCTTATCTATTCCTGGCTCCAACTATTTCCATAAAATTTAGCATCATTCTTTCAAATTTCACAGAATCCTCTTAATATTTTGACTGGCAATACATCAAAGCTAAAAATATACTTGGGAAGAATTGACATATTTACAGTAATGAATCTTCTAGTCCATAAATATAGAATTTATCTCCCTAAGGTTTTATTAATCTTGCCCACAGAAGTCTTCTACATACATCATTAGACTTATTGCTAGGTCCTTGATATTTTTTATTAGTATGAAAAATGGTACCATAGTCCCAGTTCAAAGTAAGAACTGCAATAAATTATGTCTCTCCCACTGAATGCATCCATAAAACATGAACAGAATGTAAGAAACTGCCATTTGAGGACTCTGAAAAGTAAATGATAGCAGGTAAACTAGGAAAAAAAATCAGAATTTGAAGTCCACTGTGCCAGCACAGTTTAACTAAAGTTAGAATGTAAACAAGAAGCAAAAAGAGAGCTCCAAAAGAAGCCATTTACTCTTGGCTGAAGAAGTGGGAAGAAAGACTTAGTTTTCAGAGAGGGATGGAGAATTTCCTATTTATCCTTTTTTTTCTTTCTCCATTTTCTCATATCCCAGCCATCAAGCAGTCCCACAGCTCCATGTGGGACTCTCTCTCCAAGAGAATGGGGTAAACTCCCATCGCTTTTCATCTTGTGCTATCCTACTGCTACTTGGTACTGAATACAGATACATTCCCATGAAGAATACTGCAGAGTAACTGAAGTCTCAACTTTGCAGCCAGAGAACCACAAAGGGGAGCCCCGGAAACCAGAAAGTACCAGAGAAATCACAGAAAAGAGAAAAACTCAGGAAAACAATCCTATAAACTTTGTTTATAGACTCCTGGGCTCATTCCCAGGCAGCACATGTATGGATCATACCTTAAACAAAAGAGCAAAACCCTGAAGAACTGAACTCCAGGAGAGGCCACTGACCAGATGCTTTACTGGCCACTAGGTGGAACATACACAGGATAGATCTAACTAGCACTGCAAAGGCTTTAAAAATGGAACTGACATTGAAATGACATCCCATAGAAGGCTGGTCAGAACTTTCAGCCTGAATGAAGTTATACTGCCTGCTAAATATCAATGTGCTCTTTACAGAGAGTAAGGGAGTTATCCTCTGTAAGGATTTACAGAGTTTCATAACATAATGTTTTTAAAAGTCCAGGTTACAATTCAAAATTATTCAGTGATACAAAGAACTAAGAAAATCTCGGGCACCCAGGAGCCTCAGTTGGTTAGGCATCCAACTCTTCATTTCAGCTCAGGTCATGATCTCAGGATCATGAAATTGAGCCCCATATCAGGCTCCACACATTGGATGTGTTGCCTGCTTCAGTCTCCATCTCCCTCTACCCCTCCTTGCCCCACGCTCAGGCACTTGTTCACTCTCTCTCAAAAAAACAAACAAAAAAAAAAACCCAAAAAACCCAACTCAACTCACAAGGGAAAAATCAATCAACAGACCCATATGTTGAGATTATCAGACAAAACATTAAAGTGGCGAAGATAAAAATGTTCAAAGAAATACAGGTGAACACTCTCAAACCAGTAATCTAAGCTTCCATCCTAATCAACTAGTGGAGGAAAGCAAAACAAATTCAAAGCATGCAGAAGGCAGGAAATAATAAAGAAATCAATGAAACTGACAACAGGAAAATAATAGAAAATGCGAACAAAATCAAAATCTGGTTCTTTGAAAAAGAACAGTAAAATGTATAAACCTCTAGAAGACAAAGAGAAAAGGGAAGAAACATTATCACAATGAGGAATAAAAGAGAGACTACAAGTGCTAATTTTGCAGACATTAAAGAGATAATACTAAAATACTATATGCAATTCTACACATATAAGTATGACAAAGAAATGGATGAAAAAGACTAATTCCTCCAAAACCAGAAACTACAAAAACATACCCAAGATGAAATACATTATCTGAAGTGTCCTTTAACTATTAAGGAAATCAAATATGTGGTTTAAAACCTTCTGAAAAAGAAAACTTCAAGCCCAGATGGTTTCACTGGCAAATTCTACTAACATTTAAAGAATAAATGACATGAACTCTATATAACCCAACAGAAAACAGAAAAGGAGTATCTCTAAACTCACTTTATGAAACCAGCATTACAATGATACCAAAAGCAAACAAAAACAATACAAGGAAGAAAAAAAAAAAAAACAGAAAACCTACAGGGGCCCCTGCATGACTCAGTCGGTTGAGCATTTGCCTTCAGCTCAGATCATAATCCCAGGTTCTTGGGATCAAGCCTCACATCAGGCTCCCTGCTTAGCAAGGAATCTGTTTCTCCCTCTCTCTGCCTCCTGCACACTCTCTCTTTCTCTCTCTCTCTCTCTCAAATAAACATATTTTAAAAAAGAAAACTATAGATCAACATCCTTAATGAACACAGATGCAAAAGACCTCAATAAAATATTAGCAAATTGAATTTAATCAGACATAAAACAGATAATATACCAGTAATACAAACCTAATTCAATTTACAAAAGTCAATGTAATCCACCACATTAACAACCAACAAAAGGGGAGGCCTGGGTGGCTCAGTGATTGAGTGTCTGCCTTTGACTCAGGATGTGATCCCAGGGTCCTGGTATCAGGTTCCGCATTGGGCTCCCTGTGGAGCCTGCTTCTCCCTCTGCCTGTGTCTCTGCCTCTCTCTCTCTCTCTCTCTTTCTCTCTCTCTCATGAATAAATAAATAAAATCTTAAAAAAAAAATCCTAAAGAAGAAAAACCACACGACCATATTAATCAGTGAAGAAAAAACATTTGACAATATTTAAGACTCTTTAATGATAAAAAAAAACTTTCTGCAAAAAAGGAATAGAAGGAAACTTGTTCAACCTTATAAAGAACATCTACAAAAACAAACAAAACCTAATACTAGTCAGTAGTCAGTGCATTTAATACAATAAAGCAAATTAGACATGACCGAATTAGAAGAAACCATTCAGAATGCTGCAGAGAAGGATAAAAAGGAAAGGACATTAGACATAAAAATAAAGTGATAAGGCCCAATATATTAAATCTCATAAGGTCAATGGGGTAGAGGCAATTTCTGAAGAGAGTAGCTGAAATTTTTCTAGATTTGATAAAATACACCAATTTGGGACGTCTCAGTGGCTCAGCAGTTGAGCGTCTGCCTTTGGCTCAGGGCATGATCCTCTGAGTCCCACATCGGGCTCCCTGCATGGAGCCTGCTTCTCCCTCGGCCTGTGGCTCTGCCTCTCTCTGTGTGTCTCTCATGAATAAATAATTAAAATATTTTTTTAAAAAAACTTTCTTAAAAAAAAAAAACTACATCAATTCACAGATTCAAAAAATCTCTAAAGCCCCAAACGGGGTTAAAAAAAATAAACACACAACTAGATACAACATAGTAAAACTTCAGAAAGACAAAGAAAAAAATCCCACAAGCAGTTAGAGAAAAACACAACTTTTAAAGCAGCAGTAGGCTGGTAGCTGACTTCTCAACAGAAACAGGAGAGGCCAGAAGACAGAGGACAGCCATCTTTAAGGTGCAGAAAAGAAAATAGTGTCATCCCCTACCTAGCAAAATTATCTCTCTAGAATGAAACAAAATATAGTTTTGTACAAACAAAAGATGACATTAAAACACCAAAAGATGCACACCAAAGGAAATTATAAAGAAGGTTCTCCAGGAAGAAAGACAATGATCCCAAATGGAAGGTGAAAGATGCAGGAAGGAATGAAGAGTAACATAATAAATATGTAAGTAAAAGTAAATAAGCACTGATTATGTGAAATAATGACGTCTGACAGGATTAATAAACATGAATTGACTTACCACAGAAGGATAGACTACAATCAGGAAGAGAGTAAAAAACAATACCAACGGATTCTGTATTGCCTGGAGGGCTATAAAGCCTCACCAGACTTTACTTTGGCAAGTTAAATGGCAACTTAAAAATGCATACTATAATTTCTAGAGTAGAAGCAGAGTATATAACTTTAGGACTACTACCGGGAAAAAAAATGGAATGAAAAAAATATTCACTTCAAAAGAGGTAAAAAGGAGCAAAAGGGAAGCAAAGAGCAAAGGGAACAAATAGTAAGATGACAAATTTAAACACGGATATGCCGGTGATTACATTAAATGCGAGTGAATTAAAAATTCTAGTTAACACAAAAATCTTAAAAATCCAGCTATAGGATATTTAGGAAACAAAATTCTGAAATATAACTACATAGAGAAATTCAAAGTAAAAGGATGGAAAAAGGTTTTGAAAATGTTAACCAAAAGAAAGCTAAGAAAGCTATTTTAATACCAGATAAAGTAGACAACAAAAAGTATTACTATAGATTTAAAAAAGAGGAGACTATTTCATAATGATAAACAAGTCATTCACCAGGAATATAATAATTTTAACTTTGTTTGCACAAATAAAGCAAAAATTGGCAAATCTACAAGGAAATAGGGATATTAATCCATACTCAGATTTTAACACATCTCTCAGAAAGAGAATGAATAAGCAGACAGAAAACCAGTAAAGTCTTAGATCTACACAACATGATTAACAAATGACCTAAAGGATGTATATAGAACACTATACCTATCAATTATAGAGCACACATTTAAACATACAAAAAACATTCATAAAGACTAACCAATACATTTCAACAGACTTAAAAAATTGAAGTATATGTTGTATGTTGTTTAAACAATACAGCTATGCTAGAAAGAGGTAAGCAGAATTACAACTAGAAAAGTTCTGTATACTTGGAAATTTAGACACATACTTCCAAGCTACTTGTTTACAAGTTAGTAATTAAAAAACAGCTTTGTATGAGATACAACAGGTCTTAAGAATATAAAACTCATGTTCTTGAAAAGAACTTACCTTCTTATGTTCTCAAAAAAAAAAAAAGACTGAAATGAGTTTAAGTCTTTATCTCAACAAGGGCAGGAGAAAATAGCAAAATTAATCCAAATATTATAGAGAGAAGGAAATAATTAAAAATAAGAATTAGTGAAATAGAAAAGTGTGCAATAAAACTAATAAATGTATAAGCAGGTTATTTTAAAAAAGTAATAAAGTTGATAAACATCTATTGAAGAAAAAGAGAAAGCACAAATAATAAATGGCAGTAAGGAGAAAAGCAGCAATACAACAGATGCTACAAACTTTAAAAAGATAGTAAGAGGTGGCTGCAAATAATTTTATTCAAATAAATTTGAAAATCTACACAAAAGAATAAATCTTAGAAAAATATCTAATACTTATTTAGGAAAAAAAGTACATAAACATTCTCATATCAATAATATAAGCCACCTTCACAAGGCCTATGTCTAATTTCCCAAAAGGTTAAGAGGGGTTATCTCTGGATTATACCATCACAAATGATTTTATCTTTCTTCTGCATTTTCAAATTATCTACAAGGCCGTATGAATGAGCTTGGGTTCCAGTGTTAATTATGCCACAGGTCTAGCTGTGTCTTTGATTAAATCCCTTAATTCTTGGATCTAAAATTCCTGTAGTATATCAAACTGAAACATTTCATTTCATGTACCAACTTAACGTACAAGATTGACATTAATACTACCATTTCAAAAAGAAAAAAAATGTTTTTTTTTTATATACCAACTACATACAACTGGCACTATTAAATCCTGCCAAAAAGACAGGCATTTTCAGACAGTTCATTACCTCTATAACCAAATCATTACTTTTGTAAATGTTACTTAATAGCTTAAAACAACATATACTAAGTTCTCTTGTTTAATAATGCACATTTAAACAGCTGGTTAACCTAGAGCAAAACGCCTACCTGCTCAAATATCTTTTGAGTAAAAAATAACCACAAAGTTATGCTTTAAAATTCTATCAAGGAATGGAAATTTTCCTTATTTTCCTTTTTATTTTCTGTATTTTCAACACCATCTGAATTATGAGTTTTTTATAAGGCAAATATTACATTAATGATTTTTTAAAATAAAAAAATGTATGTTATTTGTGGGGTTTTTTGTTTTTAATGGCCAAATTGGGCTTTTGATTTTTATATAAATTTTATAAAATTTTTCCAGCATAAAATTATGATAGCCCTATTTGAATACTCCATTTGTTTAGATATTAGAACATTATCAAAATTATGTTCTAAAGATAATCTTGCTTCTACCCATATTCCTTTGACTGAGTTCTCTTTACCACCAAGCGGAGCACCCACCTCTTTCATGTCTCTGCAGGCTCCAGAGTTTTCAACTCCAGGCCCAGCTCAGCCAATTGTTAAAACATGTAACTCTTTAAAACACAAAATCAATACACTCCAAGTATTAGGTTATCTCTAATTTTTTACATATTAAAGTCTTTTAAAAGTATAATTAAGGAAAATGGGAGAACTGTTGATGGGCACGCTGTCAATTCCTCTCAGTACACAATATAATCCTTAGATTAAACCAGACCAGTAAAGTTTTATACCTGGATTGTAATTATCAGCTCTCCCTGCCCCCATCTTATAAAATTCATTTATGTAAACACGGCCAAATGCCATTGACCTATATCAAAAGATATTATAAAAAACAGTATTATAAAAGTGGTCACTATGTTTACTTAAGCATATTCTGTATTATACTAAGTGCCCTTTCCATTCACTATTGTATTGGGTACTTTTTGTACCCAATAAATTTTTATTCTAGGTGCTAAAGAAATAAAACTAAAGGACATTTCAGGTTTTTTCTCTGAGTGGAAAAGTCAATTAAAAGTTTTAAACACAGAATTAATAAGATTTGATTTCTATTTTTTTTAATTGAGTTCAATTTGCCAACATATAGCATAACTAACCCAGTGCTCATCCCGCCAAGTGTTCCCCTCAGTGCCCATCATCCAGTCACCCCAACCCCCCACCCACCTCCCTTGCCACCACTCCTTGTTCGTTTCCCAGAGTTAGGTGTCTCTCATGTTTTGTCATCCTCACTGATATTTTCACTCATGATTTCTATTTTAATGGGATCATTCTGCCTACTATTTAGAATTAACTAAAGGAGGATGAGACTAAAGGCAAACAAGGCCTGTTAAGAAGCTACTGCCATAATATAGAGATGATGGTGTCTTAGATCATGGTGGTAGCAGTACACATGAAATAAGAAGTGGTCAGACTCTGGATACATCTTGAACGTACAGCCAACAGAATTTGCCAGTATTAGATATGAGGTGTAATGAAAGAAAAGAGTGAAAGATTCCAAAAGAACTGCAAAAAAAAAAAAAAAAAAGAAAAAGAAAAAAAAAAGTAGCCATTTACTGATTTAGAGAAGGCTGGAGAAAGAGAATGTTATGAGGATAGGGATTCTGAGATAGCTATTATACATTCAAGAGGGAGATAACAAAGAAATGGCTGTATATAGAAGTCTGGAATCAGGCTGAGAAGGAGCAAGTAAGGAAGTAGAGGAAAACCAAGAGAGCTACTGAAGAAAAGTATTTTAATAAAGAAGAAAAATAATTTTCCAGGAAAGAAAAGGAGAAACTGCTAGCACAGTGCCCTCGAGCAGATTAGAGAGGATAGGAACTAGGATAGCAATTGGGATTTCTCAAA
Source organism: Nyctereutes procyonoides (assembly GCF_905146905.1). Classification (NCBI taxonomy): domain Eukaryota; kingdom Metazoa; phylum Chordata; class Mammalia; order Carnivora; family Canidae; genus Nyctereutes; species Nyctereutes procyonoides. Next base: position 23,319,004 of record NW_026575040.1, on the reverse strand, counting down.
ACTTCTATAGTATTAACATGGTGGTGGTGGTCGGGAGGTGGGGGGCTGTCCTTTGCATTGTATGACATGTATCAGGTTCCTTAGCCTTTCTCCAGTAGATGCCCGTCCTCCTCCAATAACCCTGTCACAACAATCAAAAATGTCTCCAGATTTGTCAAATGTCCCCTAGGGAGCAAAATCACTCCCACTTTAAAACCACAAGCACAAAGAGAGGAAACGGCCTTTGCTGGAAATACTGACAATTCATGTATATTAAAGGCATGACAGAAGATGCTATGGGTAGAGTACAGTATAATCTGAATATTCACTCTGATTAAATCCTCCTAAGTATATAAATAGTCAAGGCCAGAGAAAACATACGGAATTATTAGCATATCATAAAACCAAAGTTATTACTCCTAGGAATATGTCAGTATTTTGTTTTTTAGCTGTAACTACCATATAAGTTTTATGTGTATCTTTGAACTGAGTCTAAGCCAAAACTTTAATGTGTTTTTTGGGGTCCATCTATGCGCCCCCCCTTGCATAATGACCACATAGTCTCAAGTTTCCTAGGTAAAATCACAGGATGAAATCATCACAACTTAATACAAATTAAATTAAATGTTACTAGGAGTACCTAGCTGGCTCAGCCAGTAGAACATGGAACTCTTGATCTCAGGGTCTGCCATGGTAGGCATGGAGCCTAATTAAAATTAAAAATTAATTAAATAAATGCTACTATTCTGAGAAGTTTTCCTCATTTTTTAGAGGGAGCATCCCTAATGGAACATGTTCAATGACAATAATATCTAAGAGGATATTATTTATGGTTCTCAAATCATCCCACCAAATTACCATATACAGTGCTAAAGGACTCTCATTCTATTCACTGAGCCTTTTATGCCTACTGACTATCAGAAGGATACGAAATAACCATCATATTTGCAGGCACTTAGAATGGGAGGAGAGGGAAGCATTAAACAAGCCCCTAGCAATCACGAAATAAGAAGGTTTAAGAATAAAAAGCCCAGGCAACTGGGTTCACATACATATATAAGCTCCATGATAACATAAGCTATGATAACAAGAGCAAGAAAATACATTAATACCACCAGTGTAAGTTGCACCTGCTTCCTCAATAGCAGGTTCTATATCCTGTTACTTAATGAATTATAGTTTCAGAGCAAAAATATAGTATAAAAGGATTCTACAAATTTAAGAAGACTGAAAACCCTAAAAATTCTATTAAAATATTTGACTTCCAAAGTTGTTTTAAAAAATAACCCATAAGCTTGAAGAGCCTTATTAAATGTGAATAACAGATATTTCCTATCATTATCCTTTTAAATACTGCTTTGCTTTCTATCATAGAAGGAAATTAAATTGGTCAGGCATGACCTGTTTTTCCACTGTGCCACTGCGGTTGTAACCTAACACCCTGTGCTCTTTTTGATAATTAAACACCTAAGACTCTGATTTGCTCTAAAAATTCCCCAAGAACCAAGGTAAGATACTGATTGTAATTCCTAAAGTCATCTTTTAAATACCCCAAATCCTAAAAACATAAAGTAGAGGAGTAAGTATATCTAGAGGGTAAAAAACCTCAATACAATCACCCTTCCCCATCTTCCACTTCATACTGCACTATGACAGTCCCAGGCAACTACCACATACCATATGCTGAGGATATAATCATGAACAAGAGCCACTTTCTCAACTGTGGACTCAAAGAACATGCACTACTTCAACACTGTACATGGCTTATTCTCTGAGCCTGAAAGGAGATCAAACTCCCTAACTGTAAAGTCAGACGAACAATCCTACACATATAAGTGGAGGGGGCAATATACAGCTGACTCCAAACCTATAATTTTACCACAATCATCTTATGTTTCTGGTCCACCTTCCCTTTTGCCTCCTGCAAATCTCTAGAGAAGTCCATATAATGTTCATTTAAGGTCTGAATACTTTTTAAAACCTAATTTAAGGACCTTATTAAACGGGTGCCTGGGTGGCTCAGGTCACAATTCCTGGGTCCTGGGATCAGGCCCCATATTGTGCTCTCTGCTCAGAAGAGGATCTGCTTCTCCCTCTCCCTCTGTCTGCCACTCTGCCTATTTGTGCACACTCCCATGACCGCTCTGTCAAATAAATAAATAAAATTTTTAAAGAAAAGAAAAAGAAAATATTTAAGAACCTCATTCTACAGATGAAAAACTTAAGTTTAAGTGATTTAGCCAGGGCCATATAAGTTATTGGTCTCTAACCTCTCATTTCTAAGGAGGTATTATTTGGGACTTGTACCAGAATTTCTGGGTAGCCTCTAAGAGTCTCCCCACTATAAGAAGGAAAGCTAACTAACAATCTCCACAGGGACAGAAGAACTTACGTAACCCCCTACTTACCTATAGGCTCACACCAAACACAAGCCCACAAACTCTGAAAGAGATCAATTTAAACAATTAAGAAGCTACTCTCCAGGAACAAACAAGCCAACCTCTCTTAGAAAACAACTCCATTCTGAATTCTTGACTGCTGTCTTTCCCTTTACTTATCAGCACAGGCTGTCGATAGCTGTGAGTTGTTATAGGCATTGATAACTGACCAGCACAGAAGCATTTTTCTATTCATTCAACCTCCCCATTCTCCTGGCCAAATGCAATCCCTTATTCCTGAATTCCCACAAGAATGGAAGTGCCTCACAACGCTACACAGCCAGCTGGCTGTGGTTAAGTACATGTCTTAACTCTCCAAGTAGATTACCAGATTCCTATACTTCTTGAATAAACTCCCAGAAATCAGTACTGTGTTTTTATTCCTCTGTTGTTGCCATTGTTGATGACCTCCACAGAGCCTCACACACCTATGTGTTTCACAAATATTTGCTAAATGTATAAATAGGCTGGTCATTTTCAAAGTTTAGTGTTGCCATAATTCTAGGACTGGAATATTATTATACTGCAGAATTAAAATATATCTAAAAGCCAGAGAAAGAGGTCACTTAACAGTAACTTCTAACTTTTAAATGAAATGTTTTTTCATTCATTACTAACCTTCTGGTGATACTTTAAGAAAAAGGCAAAACAACAAAAAGTTAGGAAGCATCAGAACACATTTTCCTAAAAAGTTTTGAGTAATGTTTGCAAATTATATTTTTCAACATTCTGAGGGTGTTTTCTTATTTAATTAGGTAGTCTTTTGTGTTTTTTAAATTTCTTTGTGAAGGAATATTCACCCAATAATTTATCCTTTATATCACACTATTCCTCAGCTTGTGTTGTTCCTGCCATCCAGAAAGGCCTAATACCTGTCTTTACAACTGTCAATCTTACATGAAATCTTTTATCTTCCCAACTATATGTGATCTCTTTCACCTGCCTTACATTATAATTATGTACATCATTTTTAGTCTCTACCAGCATATGATAAACTGCGTGGAAATGACTAATTTTTGCAAACTTTAATAAATGTGTTGAATTCATATCAGACTGGAATAACATGAACCACCCTTATACACATGAAAATATGCTGTATCCCTTAAGGTCAACATGTGAAAAAAAAATAATTATATTAATAATCATAATTTTAATTAATATTTTAATGCTTACAGGAAAAATTTGAAAAACTAAATACTATTTTCCAGGAAAGCAATAAAAAACATAAATAAGGAAAATTTACACTATCTGTTGTTGTATTAAACCTTAAAACATTCATATAGAAGAAGGTACTGGGAATGTCTCAGAAAAATAAATTACAACAAAGTTCATACATAGTAAAAGATCATCTCCTTGGATTATCTGGGTCCTGATTTATCACAGAATAACAGTATTTCCATAACTTAGCTCTTACACTGAAATGAACAAAATGATCAAAAGGTGATATATACAACTACATTTATAACATCACAATTGTTTTTAAAAATCACTAACTGCCCAAACACAAGTGAAAACCATCATAGCGTGTGTTAGCACTACAGATACATACATCACTTGGACTGTCCATTATAAACTGCACCATCATGACAACATAGCACAGATTGGGCCATGGTGACATAAGTAGTCATTCACAACCCAGATAATCACACCACCCACTACCCACCATGCACAGTGCGATATATATATAACACACTGTTTTTCAATTACAATGTCATGAACGCTTCATAATCCTTTAACAATAATTCCTTTCAAAAACTTTGTAGTTTACAGACTGAAATAAATGATCTACACTATTTTGAAAAGGTCCTCAAGTTATCATAAAAGATAACATTAGCTAAAAACCACTGTCTAGCTGCAAGACAGTCTTTCTTTCTACACTGGCCATGACTGCGCCTTCTGAACATACACACACCCTCCAAAGCAAGCACTCTGCTAGAAAAGAAACATACTACAAAGAAAAGCCTCCCAGAGGAGAAGTCACAGGACCTCCATTCCAGTCCTGGCTGGTCCCCTTTTTAGTCATCTGACCCAGAACTAAAGTTTCTCATCTGATTGCTATAAAATCAAATGGTACACTCTATGTAAAGGAGCTCTACTTTTGTGGGTTTTTTTTTTATTTTTAATATACTAATGTAGGCATTCAGATAATTGTTAGTTGATAATAGAGTACTTGAAAACAGCTTGTTCTCAATTTTTTTTTAAGCAAATCTGTTCTTCTTAGGGTTCAGAAGGTCATTTCTAGTTCACAGTGAAACTATAACTGGATCAGTGCACTCAAAACTAAAATATTAAAATGAGATGGTGAGCAGCATGACTCTGTAAATGCCAAAAGGCCAAAATAATCAGAATCATAGGCAAGTATCCTAAACCAGGTAAATTTTGAGTCATATTTGGGAAAATAAAAAGCAAGGATTCTTGTGTTGCAACATAAAAATGTAGGATATGGAGCGCCTGGGTGGCTCAGTTGTTCAAGCATCTGATTCTTGATTTCAGTTCAGGTCATGATCTCAGGGTTGTGACATGAAGCCCAAACACATTTGACTCCACACTCAGTGGGGAGTTTGCTTTTCTCGCTCTCTCTCTGGCCATCCCCACACTCCTTCTTTCTCTCTCTCTTTTAAATAAATATTTTTTTAAATGTATGGTAGAGTAAGATAATTAGTAGGTCTATCCTTTAAAATGTAGAATAGAGTAAGATGATTAGCAGAAGGGCAAGATGAGGAGAACTTATAATCAAAAATAAAGTCAAAGATGGAAGAAGAATGTCTGACAAGCTTAAATTTCACAACACATCTATTAGGAACTTAATATTCTTAAGCCAAAAATGATACGGTGAAATGGTGTCTGAGAAAAATTATTCCAGTAGCTGTGTGGAAGATTAACTGATCAGAGAGGAGTATGAGGAAAACCAGTTTAGAAGTGTTTATATTAACACAATTTAGGTTCTACAGTCAGGCGGTAACTAAGGTGAAGAGGGATAAATTCGATAGACACTGCAGAGAGTCAGTCACCCTTAGTGATAGGTTGAATTAAGGAGGTGGTAAGACTTGAAAATGATTTCAAGGACCACTGGTCATGGGTGGCCTACAGCATAACCACACCTGCACAATGCTAATAATACCTGCACTGGCTCTTCCAGACCGCATCTGAACTCGTTTGGTTCTATTCACCCTTCCTACAATGAGACACTGCTCAAGTTTAGATGGAAACACAAAACTACTACCACCAGAATAGTGCGGAAATATCCCATAACCCAAGGTTCCAGACTTCTTGATGGAGGAAGCCTAGTCCTCTAAGCTCGGGAACTTCCTCTTCACCTATACAACTGGGCATCAGGGGAATTTCTTCTATGCCCCAAATTGCCTCTATACACCTGAAGTCGAAGCTCAATTCTATATGGATTTTTAGGTCACATGGACACAAAACACAGATGACACCATTGATAGGGTCATGTGTAACAATATAAGTCAGGCAAATTAGATCCTTAAAGGTTCATTCTAAACTGAAACAAAGCCAAGTTGATTACATTTAAAAATTAAAATGGCCAAAAGCAATCTAGTGGGGTTATTTTTAATGTATCATAATGATAGACAAATTCTGTTCCAGAATGCACTGTGCTACATAATGATTCTGCAGTTTTGCTGGACCTTTTCTTATTTCTGCAGCTTTCAAAACACGCTGTTGGAAAGAAGACATCAGACCAAAGTGTTTTATTTGTCTAAAAAGCGTATCATTATGCTATTTCGAATTCTATCAAGCACAAGTCATCAATAACAATGTGTATTTAATCAAGATCTTAGTGCCTACAGTGCCTTCTAAGGGGGACCCTGTATAAATTTCATACGGAAAAGGAACTCACGTTGCTCCATGGGAGTCTATCTATGGATAAAAAGAATCTCTAGGGCTTAGTTTGAATTAGCTATACTAACGACATCCATTCTCCAAAAGCACTGATCCGTCCAAGCTCATTGAGAAAACATGTCTTTTTCATGGAGATCTGAAAGAGGTTCTAACACGTTACTGTTTACACACACTTTACACGTACAAACAGCAAGAACAAAAACAGTTATAAAATTTTTGCATTGCCTTAGTTTAAAAACAAACCAGCCTACCTCGCAAACGGATTAAACATTACCTAGGAAGGTTACCAAACTGTGATCTCGTGATAATTAGCTTTCCAGGCCACTGTCACTCGAAGCCTTCCATTTAGACTTTTCGGGGGCAAAGAATGAAATGTTCTATTTCCTTGCTGGAATTAAGACTGTGCATGTCAGGAAATGAAGAAGGTCGGGTCGCCTGGGGTTGAAAGCCACAGGCTCGGACGCTGCTCGCTGCCCTACACGGCGGGCAGAGGGAGCCAGGTGCAGCATCGCCTCCCTGCTCCGAGACGAGACCAAGTCCTCGCCTCCACGCCCAGAGCAGGTGCGAAACGGACGCTCCGGGGTTTCGGCGACTGCAACCATCTTCCTGCACCGCAGACCCGGGGGCCGCCCTAGGAGAGGAACCTTCTAGTCCAGTCACCCCCGGGGCCCGTTTGCTGAGGACGGACAGTGCGGTGCACTCCTAATCCTTCTCCCTGGAGGGTAATTTCCTACCGCAGCCGCAGGACTCACAGTCCCACGCCCGCTTCCCCCTCCCCCGAAACAGGGCTGCAAAGGGGGCGCAGGTGGGGCCCACCAACACCGCACAGCCTCCCCGGAGAGGCGTGGGCCGGGACAGCGGATCTCGGGCCCCGGTGCCCCCCCCCCCCCGAGCTCCCGGACGCCGCTCACCGTGAAGGGGACATCCCCGACGCTGCCCACGGAGTAGCAGTTGTCTCCAGGGTTGACAGCCCCGGTGAGGACCTGATGCAGATGCATCTCCGGAGCCCGGACCGGCGGGGGACCGCGCGAGAGGAGCGACGAGCCCCGCGCCGGACCGCGAGAGCGCCTCCCCCTCCGCCTCCCTCGGGACCCACCCCGCGGCGGCTCCGGCTTAACGCCTCGCCCCCCTCTCGCCGTCCCCCTTCCCCGTCCCTGCCATGGGAAGCTCCGCGACCGCTGCCGCCGCCGGGATCGCCGCTCGCTAGCGGAAATGCCCGGATGCTCCCACTGCCTGCTGCACCGGCGCACAACTGCGGGAGGAGCGCAAGGGTGCGTGTGAGGCGGGGGGGGGGGGGGGGACCGGGGAGCGCGTGAGCCGGGAGCGTGCTGGAAAGGACGCTCCGCCCGAGGGAGAAGGGCGGCGCGCGCGCCCACCCTCGAGGGAAGCTACGGGAGACTGGGAGGGCAAACCCCTCCTCCAGCCGCTAAGCTCTTAGCTCAGTCCTGCTCCCCGCCCCGCGTTTGCGCGTGCGCGCGCAGTGGTTTCCAGGGCAATTGCGCGCGCCGCGTGGACCCTGTCCCGGGATTGCGCGCGCAGACGTGCGGGAGTTCCTCGGAGCCTCGGGGCTGCGGCCGGCGGGGGCGGGGCGGGGCGGGGCGGGGCCCGGCAGTGCCCTGGGGGTACGCCTCGGTTCCCGCTTGCCGAGGGTTTGACCCACTCCCGGGGACACCGCGCGACGGTCAGGGCAGTTGACCTCAGGAGGACGCCAGTCACCGGGAGATTCCGTCTCGGAAGATCTGAGATCCCGTAGGGCCTCAGTACGCCAGGTATTTTATTTTGCATAAACAATAAAGGCATCTTCCAACTATTTGGAGAAGCCGTACTCCCCTGACCGCAAATTATTTTGCTTCCACCTTTTGTCACGGATGTTCTAGATAGCGAAAGGAAGCCCTAGAGACAGGTGACTCCTCTAGACTCTTTTTCATGAGTGATGTCATGGATTCGCAGAATCGTCTCATTTTTCCAGACTATACGCTAAACTTTCGGTGGGTTGGGATGCAGGACTCAGATCCCTGCTCCAGGTAAATCCATCACCAATTTTTGAACCTCTACTGCGTAGAAATCACTAGGGTAAGGGAATAGAAGGGATTCCAAGACCCAACTGTCTGAAAAACCAGGCAGGACGCCAAAAGTGTGATTGAGACTTCAGATGGGCAAGAAACTGCATTCAAATGGGGAAAATAGCAGGAGCTAAGGCTTCAAGGTATAAAATGACAGAATGCGTTAGGGAACAAAGATTAATGTTTGGAGCAAATGCTACAGAGAGTGGTGAAAGGAAAAGATACTTAGCAAGATAAAGGTATCCAAGAGGTAGCCTGTGGCCTGCCTGAACAAGGAGAGTCTTGACTGTACCTGAAGAAGTTTAGATTTCATCCTGCATGCAGTGGGGACTCCCATCAAATGTTTCTGAGCAGAAACGTCTACAATCAGAGCTGCTTCAGGAAGATGACTTTGTAGCACTGTGAAGGATAATTAGAAGAATGGGGAAGATAGGAGGCACAGGCCTGCCAGAGATTGGTAGTATGTTCCTGGAATAGAGAAGGAGTCCAAGATTAATTTCCAAAGACCTAGGACATTTTCATTTTTGTTTAGTGCTGTAACCTCCCTCAAGTCACCCAGGCTAGAAACCACAGAGCTGCTTTTGGCTCCTTCCTCTCCTGCCCAAATCTAAGAGTCATTTATCAAGGTCCCTCATTCATGACCCTGAGCATTCCCCCATGCTATTTACTTTCATTCCAGACCTCACCATTCTCATTTAATTGCCGTAATGGCTTCCTAACTAGTTTGCCTTCCATCTCTGCTCTCCGGCACACTGCAGTTGGAAAAATCTTTTTTTAAGGAAAAAATTCCTCCACTTATAATCCCCTCTCCTTAGAGGTTGAAGTCTAAACTCCTTAGTTTGGCAGACAGACCCATGCATTCTGACTTCTGTGGAGTCCTCTGTTTTATCTCAGAATGTTCCCCCCACACCCCCTATTCTCCAGCCTCACTGAGCTATTCGCCATTTCCAGAGCGTACTATATTGTTTTATGCTTCCTTGTCTTGGTTCATGCTCTCTGCTCTCTCTGGAATGCCCTTCCTCCTCTTATTGACCTGGTAAACCACAATTTAGTTTAAAAATCACCTATTCAATAAAGCCTTCCTTATCCACCCCCAAGGCTTCTTCCTCTTGAAACACACATATCAGTTACTGTTTTGGGTCTGTTTCTTCCTCTAGAGTCTTAGATATTTTATGTCAGGATCAGAGTCTTATTTTCTCTGTTTTGCAGCACCTGAATCATAGCACAGTTGGCCCGTGAACAATGCAAGGGTTCAGCAGCCCGAGTGGCTTAGCAGTTTAGCGTAGCCTTCAGCCGGGGGTGTGATCCTGCAGTCTCGGGATCGAGTCCCACGTCAGGCTCCCTGCATGGAGCCTGCTTCTCCCTCTGCCTGTGTCTCTGCCTCTCTCTCTCTGTCTCTGTCTCTCATGAATAAATACATTTTTAAAATCAAAAAAAAAAAAAAAAGAAAGAAAGAAAGAAAGAAAGAAAGAAAGAAAGAAAGAAAGAAAGAAAGAAACCCACAGGAAACAGAAGCGGGGACTGAATAGAGCGGACTCCTGTGCAGGTCTGGACAGCAGGCCTCAGGGCGTAAGGGCCGAGCAGGTGATGCCTGACAGGGTGGTTCTCTCTCCTTCACTGTGCATTGCTGCTACCAGCTGTGAAAGGGGAACATTGGAATGTTTGATGATAACAAGCCCTCTGAGATCAGGCTTGCCTTGCCAGAGCAAGTTTTTCAAATGCTCTCCTCCTTTCCTGTCCCCTTGGCCATCCGGACTTCTAAATCCTGTTCCTGTGAGGGCCAGTGCAGTAAAAAAATCCCTGTATTACTTTTGACTCTCCCAAAACTTAACTACTAATAGCGTACTGCTGACAGGAAGCCTTACAGATAATAAAAAAGTCAATTAACATATATTTTGTATGTTATATGTATTACAATAAAGTAAGCTAGAGAAAAGGAGGTTAAGAAACTCATAAGCAAGAGAAAACACATTTACAGTACTGAACTGTATTTATCAAAAAAAAGTCCATGTATAAGTGGACCTGTACACTTCAAACCCATGCTGATTAAGGGTCAACTGTACTTTATTCACTGAAATACAAGGTTTGAATGTAAATAAAAGCATCCAATCTTGCAAGAAAAATTTATGGCGGAAATAAATACCTTTCATTATACATGTATATATTTGTGAAAGTACTTAAAAGATTTTACAGTGGTTTTGTGGAGGGAAGTATTACATGCTCATGTTAATATAGTATACAATGTACAGTAATTAAGTTCTAGGAAATCACAGGTTTTGTATATTTATATATTATAATCACAAAGGTACTAAGTCATATAGCTAAAAAAAATAGTGAAAACATAACAGACAACAAAACACACAAAAAAAATATTCAGTAGATGGAGCCCCACCTTTATGTGAAGTATCGTGAAGACAAATATCGGTGCTACATCTTGGTACTAGCAACAGAAAAGCATGCCACATATCAAATACATTTTTGAGAATTCTTATATATATACAGCACATATCAGTAAAAATTGGTATAAAGCAATCAAGGTTAAATACAACAAATTTAAATAAATTTCTTTTATAAGATATTTAGTACATGTGGACAAACAATACGTGTAGACAAACATTTCAGTAAAAACTGGAAACATGCAGCAAAATAATAAATTTGAAAAAATTTCAACATCATGCTCATACTTAAAGGCAAATATCTTGCTAAACAATAATACATACTGAATAACAGAAAAAAATGGTATATGTGTTATAGAAGCTAGTATTTTAGTGAATAATAGCTGCATAACAAGAAATGAACTTGTTGGCCCAGGGTGTGATCCTGGAGACCCGGGATCTAATCCCACGTCAGGCTCCCTGCATGGAGCCTGCTTCTCTCTCTATGTCTCTGCCTCTCTCTCTGTCTCTCATGAATAAATAAATAAAATCTTAAAAAAAAAAGATAAATATTTTCCAAGCTTTAAAACCATTGCTACTTCTGGATTCTAGATGAATCTCTTAATCTTCAACCTTCACGACATTAGAAACTGAGTAAAGACCATCATCAAACAATAAATTATACTCCTATTATCAAGGCATTATTAACTCACTATTATTTAAAGCATTTCACAATTGGCTCTTGTTTTACAGCATTCCAGGAAGTTTTGACTCATTCCACAGTTGTAAAATTGCAAACCTCTTCCTTCTTCCATTTGGTCTCAACTCAAAATCTGGAGCCTGCATCTACTTGTTCCTCTCTTCCCTCCTGAATTATTTATATGACTTTTAAAAATTTTTATTTATCTAGTTGAGAGAGAGAGAGAGAGACAGAACACTAGTAGAGTGGAGAGGCAGAGGGAGAGAAGCAAACTCCCCTCCAAGCAGGGAACCTAACATGGGCCTTGATCACAGGTCCCCAAGATCATGACTTGAGCCAAAAGCAGACACTTGACTGAGCCACCCAGGAGCCCCATTTGTTTTGGTTGTTGTTGTTGTTGTTGTTTAAGATTTATTTATTTGAGAGAAAGAGCAGGTGTGCACAAGCAGGGAGGAGGTCAGAGGGAGAGAGAGAATCTCAAGCCAACTCTGCACTGAACATGGAACCCAATGCAGGGCTCAATCCCAGGATTCTAAGATCATGACCTGAGCTGAAATCCAGAGTCAGATGCTTTAACTCGACTGAGCCACCCAGGTGCCCCTAAAAGACTTCTTGATAGCAAAATCTAAGTGTGCAACTGGCTAGTTAAGTCTCCTGCAATTACAGCCTAGTCTTTTGTTATCCAAAGTGACCAACCAAATCTCCTTCCAGGCTAATATAGTAAGTTTCCTTAGTAGCCCACCCACCCCATTTTAATTATCCACAATTCATTTCTTCCTCACTTACCCTGTCTTCTGTGTAGACCTAAAAATAAAGTGGAGACTTTTTCTTCTGATTTGGAAGTGACCTTCTTTTAAAAAATAGAAAGGTAACAGTTTTGTGTCACTAACAGAACATGCCAATACAACTGTAAAGTATAATTTCTCATGTCCACAAGTTTTAATGTAACAAATGTTGAACCTTTGGGGTTGGGTTTAATGGAACATGGATGTCAGAGGGACTTAGTTTCCCAGCAGTAATTACACACTCATGTGTACTATTTGTCTATTACTGTATAACAAATTACTTCCAAACTTAGTGGCTAACTTCAACAATAGACACACCATTTCTGTGCATCAAGAATTCAGTAGTGACTTCATTGGGAGGTTCTAATTCAGAGTCTCTCAAAATGTCAGCTAGGCACTAAAAAGAAGCTAGACACAAAAGATGATATATTACATGATTCCATTTAGATTAAGTTTTCTGAAAAGGCAAAGATGTAGACACAGAAAATACATAGTGAATGCCTGGGGCTGGTAGTGGAAAGGGAAGTAACTGCTAATGGGCATGGCATTTCTTTTGGCATGATGAAAATATTCTAAATTTAGATCATGGTCATAACCGCACAAGTCTGTAAATTTACTAGAAATCATTGAATTGTACACTTAAAATCACTGAATTTTATGGTAAATAAATGGTAATTTTAATAAACCTCTTTTAAAGGAGTGTCAGCCAGAGCTACAGTCACCTGGAGGCTTGACTGAGACTAGAAGACCTTTTTCCAAGATGACACACTGTCATGGCTGGTAAGGTGATCCTAGTGGCTAGTTGGAACCCCCAGTTCATCACTATGTGGTCCTCTCCATAGGGCTGCATGAGTGTACTCAAGACATACCAGCTTCCCCAAGAGTAAGTGATCAAGGGAGAGATCAAGCTGGACACTGCAATATCTTTATAACCCAACCTCAGAATTCATACACCACTACTTCCACCATATTTTACTGGATACACAGGTTAGCCATAATTTAGGGAGCATATTTCCCAAGAGAATGAGTACCAGGAAATGAGAATCACTAGGGGCCTTCTTGGAGGGTAACTGCCATACCACAGAACTCAAGGATTTTATCTTCATGCGTCAAGGGGCATCATTTTTGTCATTCTCATTCTTACCTACAAAGGTAACTGGAATCTCTACTCATAAATCTGGAGTGCCGTAATGCTCTTTGATATATCTGTTATCAGTTTTTTAATGGTAAACTGTGTGTTTTAAATATTGAATTTTCCAAGTGAGTATGTTTGTTTCAGGAATCTAATACCCATGTTTTTATTTACTCATGTTTTATTTTTTAGGTTCCACATATGGGTAAGATCATGTGGTATAAGTCTGATTCTGCTTTCTATTTCTAATATCCATGTCTGAATGTTCCCTCTAGTTCTGGAGACCCCTACAGGTGTCTTACAGATATCTAACACTTTAAGCTGCTGTTTTCTTCAGGTGTTAGTAATGAACACTCTGACTCCTTATTACCAGTTCATTTTGTAGTCTGTTACACTAAACTTGAAATGGATGTGATAGCAAGCCTTCATTGTTATTTATTTATTTATTTATTTATTTATTTATTTATTTATTTATTTATTTATTTATTTATGAGAGAGTGTGCAGAGAGGAGGGGTAGAGAGACAGGGAGAGAGAGAATCTCAAGCAGACTCCCTGCTGAGTGCAGAGCCCTAAATGGGGCTCCATCTCACAACCCATAAGACCGTGACCTGAGCTGAAACCAAGAGTTGGAAGCTTAACTGACTGAGCCACTCAAGCACCCTTGCCTTCATTGCTTTTGAGTCATATGCTATAGTGGTAATGTATTTTAAATTAAAATATCAAGGGAATGATCCTATTTCAGTTACCTATTGCTATGTAACAAACTACCCTAAGACTTAGTGGCTTAAAACAATTTATTATTTCTTATGCTCTGTGCATTGGATAAAGAGTTCTGCTGGTTTCACTTGGGCTCACTCATATGGTTGCATTCAGCTGGAGGGGTCACTGGGGTAGAAGGTACAAGATGGCATAATGGCTGGCAATTGATGCTAGTTGTTAGCTGGGTTGCCTTACTTTCCCTCCATGTGGCCTCTCATCATTCCTAGGCTAGACAGACTTCCATACCAGTCTCAGGCCCAGTGTCAAAGGTAATACGCAGAATTATTTCCACTGTGTTTCTTGGTCAAAACAAGTCACAGGGGCATCACGATTCAAGAGATAGGGAAATAAATTCCATCTTTCGATGGGAGGAGCAGAAAAGTCATATTGCAGAAGGATATAGCAAGAATTACTGTACCCATCTGTGCAAACCCTCTTTATCACAGACCGAAACTCTACCTCTGGTCATCTCCATGGCCACCGACTTACTTTTTTGCTTTGTTTGAGTTAAGAATGTACTTATAGGGGACACCTGGGTGGCTCAGTGGTTGAGCATCTGCCTTTGGCTTAGGGCGTGATCCCAGAGTCCCAGAGGATCAGTGCCTGAGTCCCTGCATCGGGTTCCCCACAGGGAACCTGCTTTTCCTACCTGTGTCTCTACCCCTCTTTCTGTGTCTTTCATGAATAAATAAATAAAATCTTAAAAAAAAAAAAAAGAACGCACTTATAGGATGAAAATATTTACATATTTATTATGATGCTTGCAGTGTTGTGATTTAGAAGAAATATGTATTTGGTGACTCAGAAATATATATTTGGTCTTCATCGGCAGTTCCTGGTCACAGCCCTCTGCCTCCCCAACCCTTGGAATTTCCTATGTATTGAGAGGGTTCTAAGTGTCTTTTGTCATGTTGAGGAGGTGACTTTTGGACCCCACCTAAGGCTGGTGGCTGATAGCCTGAGAAGCCAAGCCTGTGATTAGAGGGTTAGAACTTTCAGCCCTACCTCTCCCCATACCACACCTCCAAGGAGGGGGGAGGGGCTTGAGATTGAATGAGCCTATGGCCAATGACTTAGTCAATCATGACTATTAATGAAGCTTCTGTGAAAAACTCAAGAAGATAGCTTATAGGTCCTTTTTTTGAGAACTCCCATGCCTGGGGAAGCAGAACATTTCTGCGTACCAACAAGCTGAGCCCCAGGCTCCCAGAACACAGATTCTTTCTTGTTTGTGACCTTGCCCTATGTATCTCATCTGTTGATTTGTATCTTTTGTCATATCCTTTAATAAACTGGTAAATTTAAATGTTTCCCTGAATTCTGTTGAGTCCCTCTAACAAATTAATCTGACCTAAGGAGAAGGTCACTGGAACCTTTCATCAGTAGCCAGTTGGTTCAGAAGCACAGGTAACAGCCCGGGGCTTGCAACTGGCATCTGAAGTGGGGAGTGAAGGACAGTCTTTCAGGATAACCCTTAACCTGTAGAATCATCTGATACTATCTCTGGGTAGATAGTGTCAGAATTGAGTTGAATTCTTGGACACCCTGCTGGTGTCTGAGAATTGCTTGATTTTGGCAGGGTGGGGCATTGGAATTGAGTCCAGGACCTCTAAAAGAATGTCCTCTGCTGGAGGCAGCATCAAATTACTGTCTTCCTGGTGACTACCACTCAGAATCTTAGCTATTTAACTCACACCTTAGGCTTTTTAGCTTTTTGTCTCTAATATGGATACACTGAACACAGAGCAATTTTTAGACACTTTTTGTGAGGAAGCAGAGATTAATCCTTATGAAACTTATAAGCAGGTAAATAAGGAAAATTTTGATCTAGTTGGATTCTTTTGTTGCTAGGATCGGAGAAGACTGATCATCTTAGAGGAATTGTAGCAAATGGCTTCTATCTTTGCACTATTTATGATTGTACTGTGAAAAGTAAGATGCTCTACAAATATTACTGATTTTCTTAAATATCAATGTTTAGTGGTTTCATAAACATTTAAATGAGAGCTTAAGAGGGAACTTTTTTTCAAAATATTTTGTCACTCTAAATAATTATTATGCAATGTAGACTAGATATGACATGAGCTAACCTACCTGCTTATCTTTCCAACTTCATCTTTTAGTATTCCTGATCTTTAAACATACACTGCAACCACAATGAAGTGCTACTCACTCCTATAATCTTTCAGCTTCTGGAAAGTTGCTACTTCCTCTATGTAGGATTTCCCTTACCACCATCAGCACCACCGACCACCACCATGCCCTTTGCCTGACTAATTTCTACTCTTCCTTAAAAATTCAGTTCAGAAGCCCCTATCTCTAGAGAGCTTTGCCCAGTGTGAATTAGATCCCCTGTTATGCATTCTTACAGGTATTTCCTTCCCTTATCTGTCCAGAGGGCAGGGACTGTGTCTTGATGACAGTTGTTGATTTTCTTCTTCCTTACCTGCTCTTTCCTCATTAGAATCTCCAGTTTTTAGCTGGGAAACCGATGCCTGGGATAAAGACTACATTTCCCAGCCTATGTGTTGCTATTCGTTCATGTTACTAAGTTCTCTCTCTCGCTCTTTTTTTAAATTTAATTTTATTTATTTATTCATGAGAGACACAGAGAGAGAGGCAGAGATATAGGCAGAAGGAGAAGCAGGCTTCCTGGGGGAAGCCCGATGTGGGACTCAAGCCCAGGACCTGGGATCACGACCTGAGCCAAAGGCAGACACTCAACCACTGAGCAACCCAGGTGTCCCATGTTGCTAACTTCTGACAAATAAGATATTAGCTGAAGATGAAATATATAGCAGTATCTGGAAATTTTTTTTAAAAGATAGCTATCATACTCTTTATGTCTCATCCTTCCTTTATCATGTTTCTCTAAAATATAGATATGATGGCAGGAGCGACATCTTGGAACATGAGAATGAGGCTCATTCCTAGGGATGGCATAGTAAAAAGTTGGAAGTAAGCTTTCCACTGAGTCCCAGACATTCATGGAGTCCCCTTATCAGCCATGAGCTTCTACATCTAGATTTTTTTTTCTACATCTAGATTTTTACATGAAAGATAAATAAACTTCTGTCTTGTTTAAGGCACTACTTTTTTGTGTCTCTGTTAGAATTATTCCTAATCCTAATTCATTTTTAGCTTTCTTTCTTTTTAATTCTAAAGCCTGGCAAAGTGCCTGGAACATGGTAGGAACTCAAGAAATGTTTATTAAGCCAAGTAGTTATTAACTGTACTAGGGGTACATTATGTAAATTGAGTTAGTAAAAATCACAAATATTTTAAAACTCACATAGCTTCCCAAGGCCTCAGAAAACAAAATACTTCATCTTCTGGGGAGTGGCAGATGGTGGTTATTGGGAAAGAAGGCTAGTGGCATTAAGATAAGGGGTAAGAACTAAACAATACTTGGAATTAGTTATCGAAGCTAGGTATGGCCTACCAAGTAATAAACAGACCACTCAATGGCTCTGGAGAAATGAATTAGTCTTGCTGGCATGGTGTTTGAGAAAAATAAAACTTTAAATAGGGAGTAATAAATTAATCTCATCCTAGACTTACAGAATAACATGAACTTAGTATTCTTACTGGTTAGAGACCAGGCACTATGGTATTGAGATCACCAAGTACAGTACAACACTCTTAGGCATGGCTAAGATGACCAAAAGACTGGACCCCCCTAACTCCACACCCCTAAAGAGAGGTGAGAGAGGACAGGAATCAACATTTCCTCATAGTGTCCCCTCTGTAAGAAAAAATTCATATCTGGAGGCAGAAATGAGAAAACTCAGGAGGGGCTGACTCCAGAGGTGTTGGTAGTGATGGCATGTATGTACGTGTGTGGGTGTGCTGACATGCATTAGTTGTTAACAAAATAACTGAAGTTCTAACTTGATTCTCCTTTCAATCTCATTCTAAATGTTGCAAGCACATTTGTATAGGCATATTCCTGTGACTACAGAAGCAAGATTATAAAAAAATATTCAGGACATATTAAGGTTTTATATTTTTAAAAAACAGATTGTCAAAAGAAATCACTGTCTATTGATGGATGAATGGATAAACAGTGGTATATATATTAAAAAAATTACTCAGCCATAATGAGAAATGAAGTATTGATACATGCTATATAGCATGAGTGAACCTCAAAGTATGCTCAATGAGAGAAGCCGGACACAAAGGTTGCATATTGTATGATTCCATTTATACAAAATATCCAGAATATGTAAATTCATAGAGACAAAACAGATGAGTGATGGCCAGGAGCATGGGAATGGAAGAAATGGGTAGTAAATGTTTAATGGGTACTAGGTCTCCTTATGTGGTGATGAAAATGTTTTTTGAACTATATGCCCTTGACTTGTTCATTTTTAATTGTTCACATGTTATATGAATTTCGCTTCAATTTAAAAAAAAATAAACAGCCATATTTTTTAAATTAAAAATAAACTAGTACAAAGAAAAAAATCTGGAAAGTATTTTAACAGGTCCTGTGTCCGGTTGGTAGAATTATGAACAAGTTTAATTTTAATTTTCTTGTACATTTGTTTCCAATTTTTCCACAATGGACATATATACATTGCTTTTAAATTGAGAAAACATATAATGATTTAAAACTTTTCCTTTTGTAAGATTGTATTTGAGAGATAGAGATAGTGAGAAAGAGCATGAGTAGGATCAGAGGGGGAGAGAGAAGCTGACTACCCTCTGAGGAGGAAGCCCAGTGAGGGACTCAATCCCGAGACCATGACCTGAACTGAAGGCAGACGCTTAACTGACTGAGCCACCCAGATGCCCCTGATTTTAAGTTTTCAAACAAAGGGTGGCCTTTCAAGTCTATGAAGAGGTTAAATTAAGAAACTAGGAAACCATGATTAGTATGTAATCTATGTCAGTTTTCCTATTGCAGAATTAGATTTTAAATGAGAATATAAGAGATTGAAGGAATATATTTTACTCTTTTTAAAATGTAATCATTTGCACACACTTATATACAGAATTTCAAATATGAATACAAATGCCATGTCTAAATTTGTTTTAAAATTTCAGTGAATACTATACCCTGAATAAGTCTACACAGAATATGTGTTGGGATACCTAAAGGGGTCAAATCCCTACTGGGCCTTTGATTTTGGAGCCTCTGATGACTTCCATAGCCTTACAATAGCAACAGGAGGCCTAACTCTGAAATGTCACCATCTCTGAAAAGTGATGGAGGAGACAGTGGTAGTTCTAAGGCTCATACTTCTTAAGCAGTGGGGGCCAGAGACAGACCCACCATATCTACAGTTGCTTTGGCCTGTCAATTTTTCTTTGCTCACTTCCCTCTCCTCACCACAACCAGATATCAATTCAACTTTGTCTTCAAACCCCAGCTCAAAAATCACCTCCTGGGTAAAATCTTCTCTCCCCAGTGATATCAAATAAATTGATCCCACCTTATGATCCCACAAATCTTAGGGTCTCCATTACAGGATTTATCACATTATTTCTATTAAACTACACTATTTGAAAAGTTAAAAAACTCTACTTCCATGCAAATATAAAATGAAATTGTGCCAAATATCTCATTCAACTCATTAATGAGGAAAGTGGTAAGATGTTAAAAATTAGTTCAAATGGGAATTTGACTTACAGAATTTATATTCTTAATGTTTATTTGCATTGCTATGACCATGAATTATTTGTAAGCTATCAATACTGTAAAATTTAACTTCTACTCTCACAGTTTTAAAATAGTCTCAGGGTGCCTGACTGGCTCAGTTGAGATGTGACTCTTAATCTCCAGGTTGTAAGTTTGAGCCCCACATTAGGTGGAGAGATTACTTAAAAATAAAATCTTAAAAAAAAAAAAGCCTCATCAATAGCAAATCAATCAAATAGAATCCAATAATCCCTAAAATTCCCTCAGGCAAAGCCTAACACTTCACCGAAGAGACATCCAATCATTTCTTTTGCTCATTTCCAAATGTTGGATAATATTTTCTGATGCATTATAGCTTAGCTATCTATTTCTGCTCGAATATGAGCTCAAAGCCACATATTCAGAAACTGGTTTAACACTGAGGTCCTTCAGCGGTGCCTGTTGGCTCAGTTGGTAGATTATGCAACTCTTGATCTCAGGGTTGTGAATTTGAGTCCCATGTTGGGTATAGAAATTACATAAAAACAAAATCCTAAAAAAAAAAAAAAAAAAAGACAAAAACTGAGCTCCTTCATACCAGGTACACATATATACAAAGGTAGAGGATACAAACATACAAAGGTAGAAAAATAGGTTTTCTGATCGCAAGGACATATTTAGTATAGATTAAAGGTATATAAACAAATAATTTACATATGCTATATAAGAGCTGTGACTTAGGGAGATTAACCTGTGGCACTTACACAATGGAACAGTGAATGAACCGGGAGAGAGAGAACAATTAAGATAATTATTAGGAAAGAAGTGATCCCACACGTACCCTTATGGCTAAACCCATTCATGACTTTCTAAGAATGCAGTTCAACCACACACACATTCACAAAATTTTGAATGCCACTTACTGTTGGTATGTCAGGAACAGGAAGACTAAATTATGCTACAAAGAAGAGAAAATAACATTGATAGATATTTACTGAGCACATTACCAAACACCTGGTTACCTAGATACTTTCATAGATCCCTTCTTATAAATGAGGAAACAGAAGGATATTGAGGTCATACAATGCTAAATATTGCCCTCTAGGAGCTGAGAGTCTAATGAAGTAGTAAAACACACAAAAACCTTAGTCATATACAATGCAATAATGGTGTTGAGAACTACAGAGTAATGATTGATTCTACCACAAATAAAAGACATTTTGTGATGCCAATCAAAATCATGCCCCTTTCTTTGAAATTGCCTCCACTTGCCTTCCAATCTAAAAAGGGAACCCTAAGCATTTTTGTCCCATCTGACCCCCACAAAGGTTTGCATAATCTGATTAGATCAGGGCTATACAACTATTCAAATAAGAACCAACATGTAGGCCAGCTGAACCAATCCTTTTTTGAGCTGGGAATATGACATTAGGACACAGAGACTGTGAGATGATTCAGGGTGAGTGTAGGACTTGAAATGCCTTGTAGATTGGACTGATGTGAATGCAAGAAAGGCCAAACTATGGAGCAGAGGAACCCTACATAAGCAGAAAAGGCTGGGCAGCAGAGAGAAGCAGGAAACAAAGTAGAGCACAAACAGTAGCAGAGATCAGAGGCCATGAGTACTGGAGGTAGCAGGTTCTGGCATTTCCAGGCAGAAATCTGTATGACCCAATTGCCTTTCTTTTCTAGATGTCTGTGAGATGCTTCTGTATCTTTTTTTTTTTTTAAGATTTTATTTATTTATTTGAGAGAGAGAGAGAGAATCCTCAAGCAGACTCCCCGCTGAGTGCAGAGCCCAACAGTCCCACAACCTCAAGACTCTGACCCAAGCTGAAACCAAGGGTTGGAAGCTCAACTGACTGAGCCACCCTGGTACCCCATCTGCTGTATCTTTTAGAAACCTTCTCCTTGCCCTTGTGTTTTACTAAATCAGTTGTAACTTGTCAGATTCTTGGAGTATCCACCAGACAAAGAAATGTGAAGGGTGTATACAAAAACAGAAGCAACAAGGTACATGTTATACTCCCAGAAGGCCAGTTATCTCCTAGAGACTGATGGTCAGGTTATATTGTTATGTCCATAAGTTTCCAGACTGACGTTCTGCACAAGTAGCATTTGTTCACTTGCATTGTCTCCTTCATCTCAAGCCTTCTCCCTGTCTGTCTGCCTCTCACCTAGAGGTTTCTTTACCCACTACAGTGTGAGTGTGCTTCTGCACACCTATACTCCTTATTCCAAGCTGGCTGAATGACTTTAGAACTGATGTTAGTTGAAAGCATGAGTACCAAGTCCAAGAGAAAAAGGAGAAAGAGAGAGAATGAGAGAGAGAGAGAGGAAAGAAAGAAAAAAAGAGAAGTATAAATAAAGTAAATGGGTCAAAATTTCCTAAAACTCGATCTTATTCAGACTTCAACTCTACTGAATCACTTTTTAACTCGGATTTATCAATGTCAGGTCTTTCTCCACCGTATCATTCTCTGAATGATCACAAGTATTAATGCTACAGAATTCCAAAAGAATGTTTCATTACTGTCTCGGGAATTTTCTCCAAGCTTCTGACATCCATTCTAAAGAATTGACATACATGCATAGGTGATGACAACTCTGTCATGATAGTTGCCCAAGCAATGATGGCAAGAGGAACCTAGGGCTAGTTCCTTAATGTCTGCCCATTGATTGATGCTGTCCTAATTGTAGAAGCAGCTGGAAAGCCTTTTAAAATCTAACATGTAAGTACTACTCCTAGAGATTCTGATTATTAAGGAGGCTGATACAGGGTTCTCTTGATGTTTCTCCTGAACAAAATCCCAGGTGTGAAGCAATGTAACACATAGACTAGTGAAACACGCAAGGTTCAAATCCTAGATCTACCACATGCTAATTATGTGATTTCAGCACATTAACCATGCCATACTCTAGTGTTCTAATCTGTAAAATGGGGGTGACAGGAGCACCTATCTCTTCTTGTTGTAAGAATTAAATAAACACATATAAAATACCTAGGACACTGCAGAGACAGAATAAGTGCTATGTAAGTATTTCAGATCAAATTTAATGGTAATAATAATTATTAAATTTCACCTAACGTGAAACTGATAAACTGATACACTTATATCACTAAGGAGACACTATCAAGCCTAGTGAAACTACTGGTGAAAATTATCAGAAGACCACTTTTTGAACATTTACTATGAACTAGGTGCTCAAAAAATGGCACCTCTTGCATTGTGTGTTTGGAAAATTCAACAGAAGTTTATAATAAAACTATCATCTGATTCCTGCATCCTAATTAAATCAGCAGAAAAGGTGTCCATGTTACTGAGCCCTCTCAGGCAAATACTATATATCTTTTATAGTGGTAAAACTTCACTTAATATAGTATGTGATCAGAATCCACAATTCCAGTTCTCTTAAATAAGGGTCAATTCTCACTCCTGAATCCAATGCTACTAAAGGCAAGGAATTTGTTTTGGGCTTTGGGTTGGGATTGGTTTGTTTTTGCTCATTTCTATGTTGCTTTATTTTATCTGTGGCATTTCCTTTATTTCTCTTAAATAAATCAAGGAGTATCCCCTTGATTCTAGTTTGCCATAGTTGGGTAAACAAGCTTCCATTCATTCTGTCTTTGTTGTAATTTTACAAGTGTCTTTTGTTTATTCTCCATTCATTCAACTAACTTTTTTTAAACTCCTCACTTGCCCTAGGACCTCAGTTAGCAGCTGGGGCTATACAAAGTCTCTACATTCACTAAGCCAGGAGTCTACGGGCCCCATAAACTAGATTAGTAGTGTCTATGCCCAACACTAAAATAAGCACTTAATAATTTTTGGCTGGGGTGGCTGGGTGGTTCAGTCAGTTAACCAACATTCTCTCATGAGTCGTGAGATTGAGCCCCATGGTGGGCTCCACACTCAGCTCCGAGTCTGCTCGTCCCTCTTCTCCTCCTCCATTTCTCCACTTACTCGCGTGTATACTATACTCTCAGATAAATAAAATATTTTCAATAATAATAATAATATTTGGCTGAAGCAGTAAAATGTTGTTTTTTTTTCTTTCAAGATGTATAAATTGAGAAGTTCCTGCTAGTGCTTAAGTCAACCCTGGCTCAGGCTAACATCCAAATACTAATAAGTGGGACTTAGAGAACTCAAAGATCAATTACCACCCTAAACAAATGACTAACGATATCTTTATACTTCACACTGCAAATTTGTAATAAATACCAGAAATGGAAATTTCCTCAACTCTACTCTTCTGTGATTCAACATGTAGACATTAGAGGACCAATGATCTTTAAAAAAAAATAGGACTGGACAGGTTTCATTGATATAATTTGGAGGTTAGAACACAGGATTTAAAATCAGGGGCAGCCCGGGTGGCTCAGCAGTTTAGCGCCACCTTCAGCCCAGGGTGTGATCCTGGAGTCCTGGAATCGAGTCCCACATTGGGCTCCCTATAGGGAGCCTGCTTCTCTCTCTGTCTGTGTCTCTGCCTCTCTGTGTGTTTCGAATGAATAAATAAATAAAATCTTAAAAAAAAATAAAATCAGGAGTTATGTTCAGATAGTGCCTCTGTCAGTTACTCACTATATAGCCTTAGGTGAGTTACTTTTCTGATCTTCAATGTTTTCATATGAATAATGATAATAAAACTATACTTTTGAAAATGTGATTGTAAGGATTAAATATAATAATACATATCCCATGTTTAAGATCTAGCACATAATAGTTGCTCAATAAAAGTAACCATTTTACCTATTTACTAGCACTACTGCTACAACATAATTGGGATGTTTTGAAGTCTTTTTTTCATAATATAAACACACAAAGACATTTTTAACAGAAAAACAGTAGTTATGTATTTCTAGCCCCACCTCTCACTCCTCACCACCTTCTTATCCAGTACATTGCATGGTATTTCAAAGCCAGTCTTTAAGTAAGAAGTTATTAAAGTTGGTCAAAAACAAAATATGAACAAAAAATAGAATGACCATAGTCTAGCAACTTACTTCTGGGTATTTATCTGAAGAAAATGAAAACACTAACTTCAAAAGATTTACGCACCTCCATGTTCACTGAAGCATTATTTACAATAGTCAAGATATGGAAACAGCCTAAGGGTCCATTGATGGATAAATAGTTAAATTTGATACGCATACACATACACACACACTGAAATAGTATTCAGCTGTAAAAAGAATGAAACCTTGCTATTTGCGACAACACAGAATGACCTCAATGGCATGATGCTAAGTGAAGTAAGTCCAAGAAACACAAATATGGTGTCATCTTTCTTATATGTGAAATCTAAACACAAAACAAAACCCTCAAAGTCATAGATACAGAGAACAGATTACTGGTTGCTAGACTGCAAATAACAGAGAACCAGAAGAAAGACATTTCTCTCTGGATTGACTCAGAAAAGGATGTTGGAGAACTATAAAAATGAAAGCAAATATATCACCACTGGTTATGTCAGACCAAAATGCAGGACAAGGAATGCCTGGGTGACTCAGCGGTTGAGCATCTGCCTTCAGCTCAGGGGGTGATCTCTGGATCCAGGATCAAGTCCTACATCCCTGTGGGGAGCCTGCTTCTCCCTCTGCCTATATCTCTGCCTCTCTCTCTCTCTCTGTCTCTCATGAATAAATAAATAAAATCTTAAAAAAAATGCAGGACATATTCAACATGGATTCTTCACATATGTATCTATTTTGAGACACTATGCCTTATAAATTACATTGTAGGTAAAGACCTATTTTAGCCTTACATATTTACCTTATTTTTTATTATTTTATTTTATTTTCTATTTCAGTTCAATTAATTAACATATAATGTATTATTGGATTTAGAGGTAGAGGTCAGTGATTCATCAGTCCTATATAATACCCAATGCTCATTACATCAAGTGCCCTTCTTAATGTCCATCACCCAATTACTTCATCCTCCCACCCCTCACCCCTCCAATTACCCTCAGTTTGTTTCCTATGATTAAGAGTCTCTTATGGGGGATCCCTGGGTGGCGCAGCGGTTTGGCGCCTGCCTTTGGCCCAGGGCGCGATCCTGGAGACCCGGGATCGAATCCCACGTCGGGCTCCCAGTGCATGGAGCCTGCTTCTCCCTCTGCCTGTGTCTCTGCCTCTCTCTCTCTCTCTGTGACTATCATAAATAAATAAAAAATTAAAAATAAAAAAAAGTCTCTTATGGTTTGTCTCTCTCTCTCTCTGATTTTGTCTTATTTTTTCCTCTCTTCACTTATGATCCTGTTTTGTTTCCTAAATTCCACATATGAGTAAGATCATAAATTGTCTTTTCTGATTGAACTCTTTAAAAAAAAAAAAGTGGGGGGAGCCCTGGATGGCTCAGCGAATTAGCACCTGCCTTTGGCCCAGGGCGCGATCCTGGAGTCCCAGGATCGAGTCCCACGTCGGGCTCCCGGCATGGAGCCTGATTCTCCCTCCTCCTGTGTCTCTGCCTATCTCTCTCTCTCTCTCTCTCTCTCTCTCTCTCTCTCTCATGAATAAATAAATCTTTTTAAAAAATTGTTTTTTCTGATTGACTTATTTCCCTTAGCATAATATCTCTAGTTCTAGCCACATCACTACAAATGGCAAGATTTCATTTTTTTATTTGATGGCTGAGTAATACGTATTCTTTATCCATTCATCTGTCTATGGACATCTGGACTCTCCATATTTTGACTATTGTGGGCATTGCTGCTATAAACATTGGGGTGCAGGTGCCCCTTCGAATCACTCCATTTGTATCTTTGGGGTAAATACCTAGTAGTGCAATTGCTGGGTCGTAAGGTAGCTCTATTTTCAGCTTTTTGAGGAACATCCATACTGTTTTCCAGATTGGCTGCACCAGCTTGCCTTCCCACCAGAAGTGTACAAGGGTTCCCCTTTCTCTGCATCCTCGCCAACATCTCTCATTTCCTGACTTGTTAATTTTAGTCATTCCGACTGGTATGAGGTTTTACCTTATTTTTAAAAAACCTAAGCATTTCTTTCCACAGAAATCATACCACTTTATTGTTAGGCACAAAATCTCCTAGTTAATTTTTGGAATGAAATGTAGGTATTTTGTTTTTAGTATTATTTTCCTTATTTTCCAAAGACTTCTGGGGACGATGGCAAAGGATGATCCCAAACTGACCTCATCCCATGGATACAACTAGATAACACCTACATCAATGTAAATAGCCTAAAAAGTGACCAAAGGCTGGCAGAACAAACTCTCCACAGCTAAACGTAGAGGAGAGGCCACATTGAAAACAATAGGAAAAGTACAGACATAGTTGGGAACCAAGCTGACCCATGAGACTGTTTGTGGGAAGGAGAACCACCACAAGCATCCCACACTGGCACCCTAGGCCTTGGGGACCCACATTGGGAAGATGAATCTCCATAATATTTGGCTTTGGAAACCAAAAGGGCTTCATTTTGCAAGCCCCTTTGGTTTTAAATAAGTGGGGTTTTAACACTTGGAACTTTAAAAAATCAGTGGGCTAAGATCTGGGAGAGCCAGAAGGCAACAGGAAATTGAATCCCTACCCTTATAGAGACAGCACAATAAACAGCCCTTCTAGGATACAGCATAGAAGCAGCAGTTTGAAAAACACCTGGGGTATACAGGAAAGTGACTTATTTACTAATCTGAGCATGTACTGAGGGACAAGGATCTTTGGGAGAGTTCTGCAAGAACAAAAGAGCTGGCTGGCACTTTCCCTCCCCCACCCCCAGCCTAGATACACAGACACCTGCAGGAAACAGCATAGTGTCAACACTCTCCACTTCGCTTGCCAACAGTGTGACCTTCCCCTGCACTCTTCTGCATAGACTTGCCTCCTTCAGCCTGTCATTGGCAGCTCTCCAAATTGGTGCCAAGCTTCTTCCCACAGCAGACCCACACAAACCTTGCTAACACCACCCACCCTGCTCCTCCACCCCATTCTACACACCTACCTTCTCCAACCAGGCCTCAGCAAGAGTACATCCAAAACAGCACCATAATCTTGGCATTGTGCAACCAGCTCCAACAGAAGCTAGGGCAAAGGAGTCCAAAATGACTCCTGCCTTGGGGAGAGGGGAAGATAACCACACACAGCAGTTTGACTGTGGGCCCAGCGGTTGACTAGTGGCAGACATCTGTCTAACTGAAGGCCCCACTCACCAACAAAAGCTTCCCAGAGAATAATACAAGGAGAGTGCCCTGCAGTTCAGTTATGACTGCAGCTCTGGCAAATGCCACAGCTCTAGCACAACTCAAGACCAAGGTGGCCCCCATAATGGCCCCTTAACAACACAAGGACCAAACCCTACCCAGGCAAAGAAAGCCATTACTGGAGATTAGTAATAGGTTAGTGTAGATTACTGGACTGAAGGCAAATGTACCACAGAAGGGCACATGCAACACACAAAGGGGACACCTCTGAAAGACCAGGTTCTGGAGAACAGGGGACATTGCACCTCAGGGCACCACTTGCAGGAGGAGCAGGAGACATAGCTGACTTTCCCAGCACATATAAACAGACATAGAGAGTTAGCCAAGATGAGGAGACAGAGGACTGTCTTAAATGAAACAAAAGGACAAAATTACAACAAGAAAGCAAAATGAAATAGAGATGAATAATATGTCTGATAGAGAACTTTAAGTAAAACTACTCACTGAACTTGAGAAAAGAGTAAAGGATCTCAGTGAGACCCTCAATAAAGAGAGAGAAAATATAAAAAAGAACCAATCAGAGATGAAGAATTCAATAACTGAAATTAAAGATATGCTAGAGGGAATAAACAGTAGACTCAAAGAAGCAGAAAAATGGTTCAGCAATCTGGAGGACAGAAAAATGGGAAACAATCAAACTGAACAGGAAAGAGAAAAAGATTATTAAAGAAAGAGAATAGATTAAGGGAACTCAGCAATACCATCAAGAATAACAACATTCTCATTACAGGAACACCAGAACAAGAAGAAACAGGAAAGGGGGCAGAAAAATGTATTTGGAGAAAAAATAGCTAAAAAGATATCCAATCTGGGAAAGAAACAAAAATGCAGACCAGGAGGCACAGAAAGCTCCCAAGTCACCAAAAAGGTCCACACTAGCACACGTCATAATTAAACTAGCAAAGAGTAGTGACAGAGAATTTTTAAACCAGCAAGAGAACAGAAAATAGTTACATAAGAGAGACATCCCACAAGGTTATGACTTGATTTTTCAGCAGAATCTTTGCAGGCCAGAAAGGAGTGACATGATATGTCCAAAGTGCTGAATGAAAAATATCCTGCAATGAAGAATACTGTATCCAGCAAGGCTATCATTCAGAATAGTGAGAGAGATAAAGAGTTTTCCAGACAAACAAAAGTTTCCCACTCAATCAGCCTTACAAGAAATATTAAAGGGGACTATTTGAGTGAAAAGGAAAGACCATAAGCAGGAGTAAGAAATTAGGAAGCACGCAAGCAATAAAATTAAACATATCTATAAAGTTCAGTCAAGGAATTAACAAAATAAAACAGTATAAAGGATGACACTATTTGCCTAAAACTTGAGGAGGAGAAGAGTAAAAATCTAGTGCTTTTAGAATCGGTTCAAACTTAAATGACCATCAACTTAATGTATACTATTTAATAGGGGTGGCTGAGTGGCTCAGTTGGTTAAGTGTCTGCCCTCAGCTCAGGTCATGATTCCAGGGTCCTGGGATTGAGCCCCATGTCAAGCTCTGAAGCCTGCTTCTCCCTCTTCTTCTGCCTGCCACTCCCCCTGCTGTGCTCTCTCTCTCTGTGTGTCAAATAAATAATATATATGTATATATATTATATATAGTATAGTATATATATACTATTATATACTCAAGATATTATGCATAAACCTAATAGTAACCACAAATCAAAAAAAATTGGTAAAGACACACAAGAAATAAAGAAAAGGTATCCAAGTATATGAATAGAGAAAGCAACAAACCAGGAAAGAAGAAAGGAATAGAGAAGAATTACAAGCACAACCATAAAACTAGTAACAAAATGGCAATAAGTACATACCTTATCAATAATTATTTTGAATGTCAATGAACAAAATGCTCCAATCAAAAGACATAAGGTAATGAAATGGATAAAAAAGCAAGACTCATCTATATGCTGCCTACAAGACACTTATTTCAGATCTAAAGACACATACAGATTGAACGCAAAGGGATGGAAAAACATTTTTCATGAAAATGTAAGTGAAAAGAAAGATGGGGTAGCAATTCTTACATCAGACAAAACTGACTTTAAAACTAAGACTTTAACAAGAGACAAGGAAGGACACTACATAATCATAAAGGGAACAATCCAAAAAGAAGATATGGGGATCCCTGGGTGGCGCAGCGGTTTAGCGCCTGCCTTTGGCCCAGGGCGTGATCCTGGAGACCCGGGCTCGAATCCCACGTCGGGCTCCCGGTGCATGGAGCCTGCTTCTCCCTCTGCCTATGTCTCTGTGTGTGTGTGTGTGTGTGTGTGTGTGTGTGTGTGACTATCATAAATAAATAAAAATTAAAAAAAAAAGATACGGTGATTGTATATATTTATGCACCCAACATGAGAGCACCCAAATACATAAAGCACCCTTTTAAGAAACATAAAGGAAGTAATCAATAGCAATACAATAATAGTAGGGAACATTAGCACCCTGCTTACATCAATGGAGAGATCATTTAAACAGAAAATCAACAAGGAACAGTGGCTTTGAATGACATATTAGACCAGGTGGATCTAACAGACATATTCAGAACATTCCATCCTAAAACAGCAGAACATGTATTCTTTTCAAGTGCACATGGAACACTCTCCAGAAGATCAGATGGCAGGCCACAAAACTATTCTTAACAAATTCTAAAAGACTGAAGTCATACCATGCATCTTTTCTGAGCATAACACTGTGAAACTAGGAGTCAACCACAAGAAAAAATCTAGAAAGAAATCAAATACACAGAGATTAAATAACATGCCACTAAACAATGAATGTGTCAGCCAATAAATCAAAGAGGAAATAAAAAGATACAAGGAGACAAATCAAAATGAAAACAATGATCCAAAATCTTTGGGACACAGCAAAATCTGTTCTAAGAGAGTTTATAGCAATAGAGGCCTACCTCGAGAAGCAAGAAAAATCTCAGATAAACCTTACATGTAAAGGAGCTAGAAAAAAAGAATAAACAAAACCCCAAGCCAGTAGAAGGAAGGAAATAAGTAAAACTAGAGCAGAAATAAACAAAATAGAAACTAAAAAAAAGGGGCAGCCCTGGTGGCACAGCGGTTTAGTGCCGCCTGCTGCCCAGGGTGTGATCCTAGAGACCCGGGATTGAGTCCCGCGTCAGGCTTCCTGCATGGAGCTTGCTTCTCTCTCTGCTTCTCTCTCTGCCTCTCTCTCTCTGTGTTACTCATGAATAAATAAAATCTTTAAAAAAAAAAACTAAAAAAAAAAAAAGAACAGAACAATGAAATAAGAAGCCGGTTCTTTGAAAGGATCAACAAAATTTTTTTTAATTTATTATTTATGATAGTCACACACACACAGAGAGAGAGAGAGAGAGGCAGAGACACAGGCAGAGGGAGAAGCAGGCTCCATGCACCGGGAGCCCGACATGGGATTTGATCCCGGGTCTCCAGGATCACGCCCTGGGCCAAAGGCAGGCGCCAAACCGCTGCGCCACCCAGGGATCCCCAGGATCAATAAAATTGATAAACATTTATCCAGACTCATCAAAAAATAGAGAGAGATGACTCAAACAAAATTAGAAATTAAACAGTGGAAATAACAGCTGACACCTAGAAATGCAAAAGATTATGAGAAAATACTATGAAAAATTGTATGTCAACACATCAGACAACCTAGAAGAAGTACATAAATTCCTAGAAACGTATAGCCTACCAAAACTGAGTCAGAGAGAAATAGGAAATTTGAACAGACTGATTACCAGCAATGAAATTGAATCAGTCATTAGAAAACTCAACAAACAAAAGTCAAGGACCAGATGGCCTCACAGGTGAATTCTACTAAACATTTAATGCCTATTCTTCTCAATAGAATAGGTATCACCTATTCTTCAGTCAAAACTGTCCTTCTCAAACTATTCCAAAAAATAGATGAAGGAAAGCTTCCGAATCCATTCTACACAGCTAGCATTACCTTGATACCAAAAACCAAGTGAAGATACTACCAAAAAGAGAGAGAGAGAGAGAGCGCTATAGGACAATATCTCTGATGAACATAGACGCAAAAAAAAATGTTCAACAAAATGTCAGCAAACAGAATCCAAAAATACATTTAAAAACAATCATTCATCATGGTCAAGCAGGATTTATTCCTGGGATACAAGGGTGGTTTAAATTATATGGTCTCATTCATTTGGGGAATATAAAAAATAGTGAAAGGGAATAAAGGGGAAAGGAGAAGAAATATGTGGGAAATATCAGAAAGGGAGACAGAACATGAAAGACTCCTAACTCTGGGAAATGAACTAGGGGTGGTGGAAGGGGAGGAGGGCAGGGGGTGGGGATGAATGGGTGACGGGCACTGAGGGGGGGCACTTGACGGGATGAGCACTGGGTGTTATTCTGTATGTTGACAAATTGAACACCAATAAAAAATAAATTTATTTAAAAAAACAAGGGTGGTTTAATATTTACAAATCAATCAAAGTGATAAATCACATCAATAAGAGAAAAGACAGGGGATCCCTGGGTGGTGCAGCGGTTTGGCGCCTGCCTTTGGCCCAGGGCGCGATCCCGGAGACCCGGGATCGAATCCCACGTCGGGCTCCCGGTGCATGGAGCCTGCTTCTCCCTCTGCCTATGTACCTTAGGCAATTTGGGGATCCCAGGGAATTCTCACTTAGGGGGTTGTGGGGGCCAGAGCCCCCATGCTAATTGCAGCATTATTTATAATAGCCAAAATATGGAAGCAACCCAGTGTTCATCAATAGATGAATGGATAAAGAAGTTGTGGCATATATACACAATGGAATATAATCATTAAAAAGAATGAGATCATGCCATTTGCAACAACCTGGATGGATCTAGAGGGTATAATGCTATGTGAAATAAGTCAGAGAAAGACAAATACAATATGATTTCACTCATGTGGAATTTAAGGACAAAACAAAGAAGAAAAGAGACAAAGTAATAGACTCTTAAATATAGAGAACTGATGGTTGCCAGGGAGAGGTAGGGGGATGGGTGAAACAGCTGATGAGGGTTAAAGAGTATCCTTATCATGATGAGCACTGAGTAATGAATGTATAGAACTGTTGAACCACTATTATATACCTGAAGCTAATTTAATATTTGTATGTTCATTATAATAGAATTTAAAAGAACAAGTAACATTTTTAAAGGTTTTATTTATTTTAGAGAGTGGGGGATAAGTAAGGGAAGAGGAGGGAGAGGGAGATGGAGAGGGAAAAGAAAACCAAGTGGACTCTATGCTGAGCATGGAGCTCCAGGTGAGGATCAGTCTCACAACCAAGAGATCATGACCAGAGCTGAAACCAAGATTTGGATACTTAACCAACTGAGCTACCCAGGTGCCCCAAACAAATAACATTTTTAAAAATAAAAAAATAAATATTATTTCACAAATGTAGATTTAGGAGATTATATGACAGACACAATCATGATGCCCTTTAGCTATGTTATAGTGCTTAAGAAATGTGGAGGTAGTTCAGTTGCCTTTTGTAGAGAAATGATGCTATTTAGGATTGGAGGTTTATATATAGGTCAGTAGGAACAAAATGTCATTGCTTACAAGCATGTCAAGTCACAGTGACCTAGTTTTTTTGTTTGGCTGTTGGTTTCTTTGCTCATCTTTTTCATGATTCAAGGTTTTCAGGCATATAAAATAAGACAGAGAAAGGCAGAAAGGTCCAAGACAGAGAGAGATGTTAAAATGGTAGCAGGGTCAGGATGATGTGGCTATGAACCAAGGAATATGGGCAATCTCTAGAAGGTGAAAAAGTCAAAGAACAAATTCTCCCCTGGAGCCTCCAGAAAAAAACAGTCTTTGATTTTAGTCCTGTAAGAACCATTTCAAAATTTAGATCTTCAGAGATTAAAAAAAAAAAATTAAAGTCTGAACAATTAAAGACAGCAATGTACCCCAAAGCCTAGAGATAAGGTTTCCCCTGAAAATGACATTATAAAGATGAACAGGTAATAAGATCAACTATCTATGGAGATCATTTACACTAAGCACTGAGGTCTATACATCTGTCACCCTCACAGATAGTTTGGCTTCCCAATTACATATAGAAAGAATGTACTCTTGCAGCTATTTTTTGTGATTACATAAATAGCGTGTTTCCTGTGAATTGGTGTGTATGTAAGTTGATCTTTCTGAACCCAGTCACCAAATTGGCAGAAAGATCAAGTTTTGGACCTATGAAGCACTCTACGGAAATTCACAATATTGATTGCCCTGGAAAACCAATTCATGTGTGACTAGTATTCCCACTAACAGTGATGATGATGATAGCTATGTGTCAGGTGCTGTTAAGTGCTTTATAAAAATTTCATCATCACTATAGCAATTCCCTTGCACAGATTAGGAAAATGGGGTTTAGAAAAGCTAAGGAACTTACCTAAGGTGACCTATCTGTGAGGTAGGAGTCAAACCAGGTCTAACTTGGAAGCAAAAAAAAAAAAACCGGATTACTATTCTTGTTTGCTTCCCTCAAAAAAAGTTCTTCTTCGGATTGTTAATGATCTTCTCTAGGACATTTCTCTCTAAAAAAAGCAAATACATTTTCTGACTCAAACTTGCTTCTTAGTGAGAAGTGCCATTGGGTTTAATGCAGGCAAATGCTATCTAAATTTTCTAGAAAGAATAGTGGGATACCAAACACTACACACCAATAAATCTGGGAATTTCCTCCATGGATAATGAGACATACATATCCTGTGGCAATTTTTTAAAAGAATATATTTATCAGGAGCCAGTAAGTGCTCAATGAGAACAGAAGATGTCAGATTTATGTAACATCTACTTTGAATAATATAATTAATGCCACAGACAACTTTTATCTTCTTTCAGTGAGAAATTTGACAAAATCCTTATTGGATTATCACACTGAAATCAGGTCCCAGGGGCCTCTACAAAATGACAAGATCCCTTGGTAAATCCATCATTGAAACTCTGACCTTCGCCCGGCCAGCTCAGAAACTCAATCTCTTCATGCCTTCAAAATCCATAAGAAACTAATAATTAAAACTAAATACTTAGGAGCACCTGGGTAGCTCAGTGGTTGAGCAACTGCCTTTGGCTCAGGTCATGATCCCAGGATCCTGGAAACAAGTCCCGCATCAGGCTCCCTGAAGGGAACTTGCTTCTCTTGCCTGCATCTCTGCCTCTCTGTGTCTCTCATGAATAAACAAATATAATCTTAAAAAAAAAACACAGGTGCTTGTTAAAATGTTAACAATATTATATATATTAAAATACATTTATGTAAAGAAAAAAGCACACATCTTCACTGTATAGCATGGTGAATTTTTAAAAATGTATACACTTATATAACCAACAATCAGATTCAGATATAGATTATCTCCATAATTTCAGAAAATTTTCTCATTCCTCCCCTCTTTTTTTTAAAAAAGATTTACTTTTTTATTCATGAGAGACACAGAGAGAGAGAGAGAGAGAGGCAGAGACACAGGCAGAGGGAGAAGCAGGCTACCCGCAGGAAGCCTGATGTAGGACTCAATCCTGGACCCCAGGATCACGACCTCAGCCTAAGGCAGACGCTCAACTGGTGAGTCACCCAGGTGTCCTTCATTCTCCTTTTCTAGTCAATATCTCCACCTTCCTGAGACAACCCCCTATTCTGATCTCTACCATCACAGGTTAGTTTTATCTGTTCTTAAACTCTACATAAGTGGTATTATGCAGTATGGATTCTTTTGTATCTAGCTTCTTATTGACATTATATATATATATTAAGATTTTATTTATTTATTCATGAGAGACACACAGAGAGGGGTAGAGACATAGGCAGAGGGAGAAGCAGGCTCTATGCAGGGAGCCCGATGTGGGACTCGATCCCAGGACTCCAGGATCATGCCCTGGGCCAAAGGCAGGCACTAAACCACTGAGCCACCCAGGGATCCCCTTGACATTATATTTTGATATTCATTCATACTATTGCATATACCAACAATTCATCATTTTTTTACTACTAAGCAGAGCTTCACTGTATTAATATAGCACTTTATATAATTTATTGATGAATATATCCTTTGTTGGAACATCAGTGGCTATATATTTTGTTGAAACACATGCTGCTTTATTAACTTCCAGTGAAAAATATAATAGGCTGGTGGCCCAGACAGTGGGGTCAATCTGACCAATCTATTTTCTCCCTGTGGGTCAATTATATGGGAAGCTGAATCTTCAGAAAGTCTTTGCTTGAGTCTGGAATCAAATAGAACAAAAGGAGTTTGTCAGATGATTCAAATATCCACCTCTCACAGAGCTATTCTATTAAGAGGCTTGACATAAGGCTGGATGAATAGGACCAATATTTTACCTCAGGGATCTTCCTTTGTTTCTGCACAGCTAATTCCATACCCTTAATACTGACACATCCTCTCTTAAAACAATTCAATCTCAGGTATTGGGACGCCTGGGTGGCAAAGTGGTTGAGTGTCTGCCTTTAGCTCAGGGCGTGATCCCAGGGTCCTGGGATTGAGTCCCACATTAGGCTCCCTGCATGGAGCCTGCTTCTCCCTCTGCCTATGTCTCTGCCTCTCTCTGTGTGTCTCTCATGAATAAATAAAATCTTTAAGAAAAAAAATCGGGATCCCTGGGTGGCGCAGCGGTTTGGCGCCTGCCTTTGGCCCAGGGCGCGATCCTGGAGACCCGGGATGGAATCCCACGTCAGGCTCCCGGTGCATGGAGCCTGCTTCTCCCTCTGCCTATGTCTCTGCCTCTCTCTCTCTGTGTGTGACTATCATAAATAAATAAAAAAAAATTTAAAAAAAAAAAGAAAGAAAAAAAATCTCAGGCATCTACCTCTTGAAGAATATGCTTTGAGTATCTCAGTTGTTGATTTTCAGTTGAATTATCTGAAGTCCCCCTTTCCTGCCACTTCCAGTTCTTGTGTGGGGGACTTTCCTGTTTCCTTGGCCAAAAGGATCACCTACAGGATGCATCCAATAAGTGTGGGTCAGTGGTGCTCCTGCCACCTGAGTCATAGGGAGTCAGTCCCTCTTTCTGCCTTAATCAGAAAGGTTTGGAGGAAGATACTGAATGTTGCCAAATACACAGATGGCAGGAATAACTGATGTGGGAAATAACAAAATCAAATGCAAAATAATTTAAGCAGATTAAAACACAGAGCCAAACCAACAATATAAATATAGAGAATTAGACATAGGTTGAAAAAAAAATTAACCACAAGTATAGTTTTGGAGAAATCTGATCTGTCAAAATTTCCATTTGAATATAAAGTTTTGTAAAAACTGCAGTATTAGTAGGAGCATAATTTTATTTTATTGTCCATTGATTCAGGCTGTATCCAGGGAACACTTTTCAATTCTAGCTACCATAACTTAAGAGAAATTCTAATTCTACTAAGTAAATTCATAAGGAAATGACTAGTTAAGTGTTCTGCATCCAATTCTAAGGTGTATGGGGACTTTTTCCCACACCACCAAGCAATTCTCTGGCTATGTGTCCTACAATTCAACTCAATTCTGACACTATCTACCT
This sequence comes from Nyctereutes procyonoides, assembly GCF_905146905.1. NCBI lineage: Eukaryota > Metazoa > Chordata > Mammalia > Carnivora > Canidae > Nyctereutes > Nyctereutes procyonoides. The sequence goes on along the minus strand of NW_026575040.1, from coordinate 23,281,540 downwards.
AGATAGTGGCAGATCCAAGAGGTTAAGGGCTTGGTGTTACAAAATTGTGCCTTCTACCCCACCCCACTTCAGATGCTAATTGCAACTCCAGGTTGTCACCTGTGCTTCTGACTAGCTATAAACCAGAGGTCCCACAAAACCTTCCTTGGGTTCTATTAATTTGCTATAGCCATTCACAGGATTCAGGAATGCAGTTTACTCACTAGATTATCAGTTTATCATAAAAGGATTATAACTCAGGGACAACCAGAGGGAAGAGATGCATGCGGCAAGGTATGGGGAAAGTGTACAGAGCTTCCATGCCCTCTCCAGTGCCACCACTCTCCCCAGTCTCCACATTTCACCAAACCAGCTCTGTGAACTCTGTCCTTTTGGGTTTTATGGAGGTTTCATGGGCTGTTAGCTTTATACTCAAACTCTATCCCAAACCTCCCAAGACACAAAAGTCCAGGGCCAGATGGCCTCCCAGGGGAATTCTATCAAACATTTAAAGAAGAAACCATACCTATTCTCCTAAAGCTCTTTGGAAAGATAGAAAGAGATGGAGTACTTCCAAACTCGTTCTATGAGGCCAGCATCACCTTAATTCCAAACCACACAAAGACCCCACCAAAAAGGAGAATTACAGACCAATATCCCTGATGAACATGGATGCAAAAATTCTCAACAAGATACTAGCCAATAGGTTCCAACAGTACATTAAGAAAATTATTCACTATGACCAAGTAGGATTTATCCCCGGGACACAAGGCTGGCTGGTCCAACACTCGTAAAAAAATCAATGTGATTCATCATATCAGCAAGAGAAAAAACCAAGAACCATATGATCCTCTCATTAGATGCAGAGAAAGCATCTGACAAAATACAGCATCCATTCCTGATCAAAACTCTTCAGAGTGTATGGATAGATGGAACATTCCTCGACATCTTAAAAGCCATCTACGAAAAGCAAATATCATTCTCAATGGGGAAGCACTGGGAGCCTTTCCCCTAAGATCAGGAACAAGACAGGGATGTCCACTCTCACCACTGCTATTCAACATAGTACTAGAAGTCCTAGCCTCAGCAAATCAGACAACAAAAAGACATTAAAGGCATTCAAATTGGCAAAGAAGAAGTCTAACTCTCCCTCTTCGCCGATGACATGATACTCTACATAGAAAACCCAAAAGTCTCCACCCCAAGATTGCTAGAACTCACAGCAATTTGGTAGCGTGGCAGGATACAAAATCAATGCCCAGAAATCAATGGCATTCCTATACACTAACAATGAGACTGAAGAAAGAGAAATTAAGGAGTCAATCCCATTTACAATTGCACCCAAAAGCATAAGATACCTAGGAATAAACCTAACCAAAGAGGTAAAGGATCTATACCCTAAAAACTATAGAACACTTCTGAAAGAAATTGAGGAAGACACAAGAGATGGAAAAATATTCCATGCTCATGGATTGGAAGAATTAATATTGTGAAAATGTCAATGTTACCCTGGGCAATTTACATATTTAATGCAATCCCTATCAAAATACCATGGACTTTCTTCAGAGAGTTAGAACAAATTATTTTAAGATTTGTGTGGAATCAGAAAAGACCCCGAATAGCCAGGGGAATTTTAAAAAAGAAAACCGTAGCTGGGGGTATCACAATGCCAGATTTCAGGTTGTACTACAAAGCTGTGGTCATCAAGACAGTGTGGTACTGGCACAAAAACAGACACATAGATCAATGGAACAGAAGAGAGAACCCAGAAGTGGACCCTGAACTTTATGGTCAACTAATATTCGATAAAGGAGGAAAGACGATCCACTGGAAGAAAGACAGTCTCTTCAATAAATGGTGCTGGGAAAATTGAACATCCACATGCAGAAGAATGAAACTAGACCACTCTCTTGCACCATACACAAAGATAAACTCAAAGTGGATGAAAGATCTAAATGTGAGACAAGATTCCATCAAAATCCTAGAGGAGAACACAGGCAACACCCTTTTTGAACTCGGCCACAGTAACTTCTTGCAAGATACATCCACGAAGGCAAAAGAAACAAAAGCAAAAATGAACTATTGGGACTTCATCAAGATAAGAAGCTTTTGCACAGCAAAGGATACAGTCAACAAAACTAAAAGACAACCTACAGGATGGGAGAAGATGTTTGCAAATGACATATCAGATAAAGGGCTAGTTTCCAAGATCTATAAAGAACTTATTAAACTCAACACCAAAGAAACAAACAATTCAATCATGAAATGGGCAAAAGACATGAACAGAAATCTCACAGAGGAAGACATAGACATGGCCAACATGCACATGAGAAAATGCTCTGCATCACTTGCCTCAGGGAAATACAAATCAAAACCACAATGAGATACCACCTCACACCAGTGAGAATGGGGAAAATTAACGAGGCAGGAAACCACAAATGTTGGAGAGGATGCGGAGAAAAGGGAACCCTCTTACACTGTTGGTGGGAATGTGAACTGGTGCAGCCACTCTGGAAAACTGTGTGGAGGTTCCTCAAAGAGTTAAAAATAGACCTGCCCTACGACCCAGCAATTGCACTGTTAGGGATTTACCCCAAAAATTCAGATGCAATGAAATGCCGGGACACCTGCACCCCGATGTTTCTAGCAGCAATGGCCACAATAGCCAAACTGTGGAAGGAGCCTCGGTGTCCATCGAAAGATGAATGGATAAAGAAGATGTGGTTTATGTGTACAATGGAATGTTACTCAGCCATTAGAAACGACAAATACCCACCATTTGCTTCAACGTGGATGGAACTGGAGGGTATTATGCTGAGTGAAGTAAGTCAATCGGAGAAGGACAAACAGCATATGTTCTCATTCATTTGGGGAATATAAATAATAGTGAAAGGGAATAGAAGGGAAGGGAGAAGAAATGTGTGGGAAATATCAGAAAGGGACACAGAACATAAAGACTCCTAACTCTGGGAAACGAACTAGGGATGGTGGAAGGGGAGGAGGGCGGGGGGTGGGGGTGACTGGGTGGCGGGCACTGAGAGGGGCACTTGACGGGTGTTATTCTCTATGTTGGTAAATTGAACACCAATAAAAAAATAAATTTATTTAAAAAAATGCTTGCAGCAAAGATGGCTACAACAAAGATGCTTGTGGTGAACAACATGGAATTTTACTTGTAAAGATGTATCACTTATTCAATTAATCCTCAGTCACTGGAAATTTACATTTTTTGTTTTTTTTATTACAAAACAAACATGATAAACACCAGCATCAAATATTTGCAACATTGTTATATTTTTATACAGCTATGATTATTTCCTTAGGATAGATTCTAAAATTAGAATCAGGACACACTACTCAGCCTACTAGATGTACAAGTCAGTCTCTTGAAGATTTCCATTTCAGCTTCCCTCCTATTTGGGATTTCATCTTTCTTATTTGGCTCCATATTCACGTGCAATTGTCTAAGTTAATGCTCCTAATTCAACCCAACCGCCCAAAGTTTCCTCAAATCCTCCCCCCCACACACCTTTTGTCTGGTATATTCCGACTTTTCCATAGGGAATGAAAACAGGAACTGAAACTAAATTCCTAGCATCCACGTGGTGGCGGTATTTCCTAAATATTGGGTAGAATATCGAGGAGACCAAAAGTGCCTTCTGTTATTTCAAAAGTACTTTCCAGGTAAACAAAATCCTTTAAAGTGATGTCCAGTGTCACATGAACGGAAAGAGGTAGGATTGTTACAGAAAATACTAACTAGGTCAGTACAACTGTATGGTAATTCTAGAAGTTTTCTTTGAGGATTGCTTCAAAAAATTGCTTCTATTACAATTTTTATGTTAATTTTTCTCATTAAAAAATATCAGGTTGCAGAAATTTGAGATAAAGAAGAGAAGTTGCATTTATTTTTACTAATAGAAACTGTTAGCATGTTATATTTCTGGCCCTTTTTCCTCTAAGCATATTTTTATCATTGCAATCAAACTTTATATAAAATTGACTTCTACTTTCCTCCTAATACTAATCACATTGAAAAATTAATATATTGAAATAAAATATGTTAAAATGTTAATGACATTTGTTTCCAGGAGTGGTGGTTATGGATTTTACTTGTATCTGCTTTTTTTTTTAAGATTTTATTTATTTATTCATGAGAGACACACACACAGAGAAAGAGGCAGAGACACAGACAGAGGGAGAAGCAGGCTCCATGCAGGGAGCCCGATGTGGGACTCCATCTGGAGACCCCGGGGTCATGCCCTGGGCGGAAGGCGGCGCTAAACCGCTGAGCCAGCTGGGCTGCCCTGTATCGGCTTCTTTAAACAATTTTGTGTTTTCTACTTTTAAAATCAGAAAAAAAAATTTTAATAAAATCAGAAAAAAAATTAATCCTTAAAATCCTATATGGTTCCATTTGCATTCTATCCAACCCAACATTTCTATCTCTAGATTTATTCCCAACAGAAAGATATATAAATGTGTTTCAAACGGCAGGAACTAGGGCAGCCCCGGTGGCCCGGCGGTTTAGCTTCACCTTCCGCCCAGGGTGTGATGCCGAGACCTGGGATTGAGTCCTGCGTCAGGCTCCCTGCATGGAGCCTGCTTCTCCCTCGGCCTGTGTCTCTGCCTCTCTCTTGGTCTCTCATGAATAAATAAATAAAATCTTAAAAAAAAAAAAAGGTAGGAACTAAATGGTTTATAGCAATATTATTTCAACTCTCAGATGATGACTTTCGTTCCTACTCACTGAAAATTTTTGAACAATCAGGAGAGAGCTTCCACAAGCATCTACCACCTCCCATTCACTGGCAACTGCACTCCTGTGCCAGGCCTTGCCCCTGTCACAGTGCATGGAGTGATCATGCATGGCCAGCCTACGGACTGTGCCCTGGCTAGATCTTTTTTTTTTTTTTTTAAATATTTTTTTTAATTTTTTTTATTTATGATAGTCACAGAGAGAGAGAGGCAGAGACACAGGCAGAGGGAGAAGCAGGCTCCATGCACCGGGAGCCCGATGTGGGATTCGATCCCGGGTCTCCAGGATCCACCCTGGGCCAAAGGCAGGCGCCAAACCGCTGCGCCACCCAGGGATCCCGCCCTGGCTAGATCTTAACCCTCTCACTTGTTCAAGAACATAGGTACCAGCAAGTCTTTCCTTTCTGTCCTACATCAATTTTTTTTTTTTTTGCTTTCCATTGGATTGTTCCCATCAATGTACAAATAAATATGCACTATTTGTTCCATCTTAAAAGGATCTCTCTTGACTTCAACTCCCTCTCCAGCTCTTACTCCTTTTCCTTTGCCCCTTTACAAGAAAACTCAGTGGAAGATATGCCTCTACTCATTGTTTCCAATTTCTCTCCTCCTGTTCCCTGTTGAACCTGTCTAATCAGGCTGGATACCAGCACTCAAACTGAGACTGTTCTCAAAGTCACCAAAGCCCTCCACGCTACTAAATCCTAAATTAGTTTCTCTGACCTCATTCAACATTTGTTTTAGATGATCACTCTCTTTCTTCCTTGGAATATTTTCTTCACTTTGTTCCCAGCACACCACTTGCTTGGCTTTCTTCCTATCCTTTTGACTGCTTCTTCTAAATCTCCTTTTCTGGTTCTCCCTTATTTCACTTCTGTTTGAAGGCCCCCAGGCTGAGCTGGGTCTCTTCTCTTTTCAACCCACCCTCCCTGAGATGATGATTTCATTTAGTTTCAAGGCTTTAAATGCCATTCATATTTAATTTGACTTCCAAATGTGTATCTCCTACCCAGACCTCTCCCCGGGACTCCAAACTCTTTATCTAGCAGCTTTCTGGACCCCTCCATTTGGATAATTACTAGGCATTTCAAGTTTAATATGTCTAAAACTGAGATCCTGAAAGTTTCTCACCACCACTAATACACGTTTCCCTTGCGATTTTCCCTCACTCCACTAATGACAATTCCATCCTTCCAGGTGTTAAAGTCATTTTGACCTCTCTCTCACACCCCACATCTGGTTAATCATCACATTTTGTTGGCTCTAGAATTTGATCACTTCTCATAACTTCCACTGCTCCTACACTGGTGTGGGGTCACCATCAGCTCCCGATTAGATTACTCAAATAGCTTCGCTTCTCTTCTTTTTATTCTTTCCCCACTTTAATCTGTTTTCTTTTATTTTTTTCCTTAAGTTTTTATCTTTTTAAGATTTTATTTATTTATTTATTCATGAGAGGCAGAGACACAGGCAGAGGGAGAAGCAGGCTCCATGCAGGGAGCCCGACGGGGGACTTGATCCTAGGTCTCCAGGATCAGGCCCTGGGCTGAAGGTGGCGCTAAACCGCTGAGCCACCCGGGCTGCCCTTCAGTCTGTTTTCAAGGTAGCAACTGAAGTGATCCTTTATTTTAAAATAGTAAAGTTAGATTCTGTCGCTCCTCTACCCAAAACTTTCTGATGGTTGCCCATTTGGAACAAAACCTCAACTCCTTGCTGTGCCCTATAGGATCTTGTCTTTATTAAGTCACTCACTTCTTTCCATCCCTTCTACTCCTCTCTCCCTTGCTCACCCTCCTGCAGCCACACTGGCCTCTTTGTCACGCTGAAACAGACGAGGTGCAATCCTACCCCAGGACCTTTTCATGTACTTTTTCCTCTGGAGATGTCCTCCAGATAGCCACAGGACTAACTCCCTCATTTCTTTCTCAAGTCTTTTTTTTTATTTTTTTTTTTATTTATTTACGATAGTCATACAGAGAGAGAGAGAGAGAGAGAGAGAGAGGCAGAGACACAGGCAGAGGGAGAAGCAGGCTCCATGCACCGGGAGCCTGACGTGGGATTCGATCCCAGGTCTCCAGGATCATGCCCTGGGCCAAAGGCAGGCGCCAAACCGCTGCGCCACCCAGGGATCCCTCTTTCTCAAGTCTTCACTCAAAGGTTACCTTTCCATTGAAGCCCTTCAGTCTCACCCCTACACATCATACCCCTCTTCCTGCTTTCTTTTTTCTCCTAAGTACCAGTTACTTTCTAATGGTGTATATTTTGCTTATCTATTTTATTTTCTCTCTCCAGTTGAATGTAAGCTCCATGAAGGCAAGAGCTTTGTTGGATTTGTTCCCTGACTTTTTGTTCACTGAGACTTTGTTCCAAAACCCACATGGTATATGGTCAAAAAATACTAAATTAGCAAAAGTATGAATTGAGGGGGGGGATAGAGGGGAGGGAGATGGATTGGACAAAGAGAATGAAAATGATTGGTAGGCCATGGAGTGTGAGGATGGAGTCACATATGACCCTCAGTGCCTCAGTGGACACTTGGCTAACATCCTCTGAGATACAGGAGGAATGAGGGTAGAAGGAGCTCAAGTAGTTTCATTTGGGACCTGAGATGTTTGTGGGTCATTCAGGTGCATCTGGAAATGAGGTCAGGGAAGTGGTCAGGGAAGGAGATACAGAAGATAACCTTAAAGTCTAGAAATATAGATAAAATTCTATCATGTAAGATAATGTCAATAACCAATATGTTACATATTTGCCCACATTTCCATTATAGAATCTTGATAAATATTTGGTGAATGAATGAGTTTTTTCTGAGGGGCACCTGGATAGTTCAGTGGTTGAGCATCTGCCTTTGGATCAGGTTGTAATGCCGGGGTTCTGGGATCAAGTCCTGCATCAGGCTGCCCACAGGGAGCCTGCTTCTCCCTCTGGCTGTGTCTCTGCCTCTCTCTGTGTGTCTCTCAGATAAATAAAATCTTTTTTTTAAAAAAAAGAAATGAGTTTCATCTGGGAGCTTGCTTCGGATGACTAATCCTATGTAGGTAGTTGTCATAAGCTTTCTAAGAATCTACCAAATATAAGCCTATCTTTGCTACTTTGTCTTCTTTAATGATTACATAAATGGTCATAATAAATATTTGAAGTATAAAGGACAACCTCAGAGACAGGCAAATTCCAAGCAGTATCATAAAAACAGATAACACATAGAATTCTACATACCAACAAAAGGCTGCAAAACTCCTTTAACTTAATATTTCCCTATGGAATTAATTTAAAGAGAATGTCCATGAGTACTATAGAAGGTTAGATCTTCATTTTGTAATCTGAGTTATAGTACCATCTCAGGACTTCCTTGCACATGCATACTGAGAGAAGGTGGCCTGGTATGTGAAGGTCCTAAGCCTTAAGAATGAGCCCCAGACCGTCCCTTGTTCACTACCTTGGACATACCCACCCTCAACCCTCTCACTTCCTGAATTTTTGCTGCCTCTTTACCTTAGCAACACTTCTGTATACTAGAACAGCTAATCCCCATGATTAAGCTCCATGGGACTAAGCAGGGACCATGTTTTGTTCACCACCATGCGCTCAGCATTAGCAAATAGGTGTTTGTTTTTTTAAAGAATTAGGTAGACTTTTCTTTTTTTTTTCTTTTTTTTTAAATTTATTTATGATAGTCACACAGTGAGAGAGAGAGAGAGAGAGAGAGGCAGAGACATAGGCAGAGGGAGAAGCAGGCTCCATGCACTGGGAGCCCGATGTGGGATTCGATCCCGGGTCTCCAGGATCGCGCCCTGGGCCAAAGGCAGGCGCCAAACCGCTGCGCCACCCAGGGATCCCAGCAAATAAGTGTTTAATAAATATTCAGCCCCTGTGGAGAGAGAAATTCTACCTGAAACATAATCCAAGTTATTACACAGTGTGGCTGACACTGTTGGTTGCCTTATGGCAGCCATTCCTCCCTCAACTTTTTTGCTGGCTAACTCCCTTTTTTTTAACCTCCAGTGCTCTGGTGGTGAATATTTTTGGTCTAAACTGGTAGTTCTCATCTTTAGCCACCCACTAGAGCTACTTGAAGGAGTCTTTTTATTTTTTTATTTTTTAAAGATTTTATTTAGTTATTCATAGAGAGAGAGAGAGAGAGAGAGAGAGAGAGAGAGAGAGAGAGAGAGGAAGAGACACAGGCAGAGGGAGAAGCAGGCTCCACACTGGGAGCCCAACGTGGGACTTGATCCCGGGTCTCCAGGATCACACCCTGGACCGAAGACGGGACTAAAACACTGAGCCACCAGGGCTGCCCTGAAGGAGTCTTTTTAAAAATACAAATGCCTGGGGCCCACCCCCAAAGTGTATTTTTAGTTGGGTAAGATGAGTCCTGGCCATTCTCTAAAACTTTTTAATAAATTGAGAAGTAATTCACATACTATAAGATTCATTCTTTTAAATTGTACGATTTGATGTTTTTAGGATGTGTACTTACTGTTGCAACTATCAACACTAATTCCAGAACATTATTATCACCCATAAAGAAACTCTGTGCCCATTAGCAATCATTCCCAATATCCCCCTTTTCCCAGTCCCTGGCAAGCACTAATCTACTTTCCGTCTCTATGGATTTGTCTATTCTGGACATTTCATATCCATGGAATCATACAATATATGGCCTTTTCATTCTTTTTTACTTAGCATAGTATTTTCAAGGCACATCCATGTTTTCCCATCAGTACTTCATTCACTTTTATGTGAATACACTCTTCATAAATAACTATGTGCAGCCCATATCTAAGGAGCAGGGAGTCATGCATGCTCCCTCTCCTTGAGGGTAGGTATCTGCATGAATTATATTGACTTCTTCTGCAAGAGAAACTTGTCTCATCTCTCCCATGTATTTATTCATTCATTCATTCAATTAATTGTTTATATCAGTAGGGACTCCCAGATATTTATTTTCTACTTCCGATTATAATCCAATACTACCTTATTTTGTTGCTCAAATTGTTCCAGCTTTGGCCAGTGGAGCTCTTTGAGTTGGCTCCTATGCCCCTTCGGTATGTTCCATCAAGGTAGGTTAGATTTTTTAAAAATTTCTTTGATTTGGGATCCCTGGGTGGCGCAGCGGTTTAGCGCCTGCCTTTGGCCCAGGGCGCGATCCTGGAGACCCGGAATCGAATCCCACGTCAGGCTCCCGGTGCATGGAGCCTGCTTCTCCCTCTGCCTGTGTCTCTGCCTCTCTCTCTCTCACTGTGTGCCTATCATAAATAAATAAAAATTAAAAAAATTAAAAAAAATTTCTTTGATTTGAGCATTTTCTTACTTTCTAAGTGCTATAAAATTCCAGGCTTATCTTGAAAATTTCCTGCCTCAGTTTTAGAATCCCTCACTTCTACAAGGAGCAGAAGTTTTCTTCTATTGAAGAATGGCATTAGAAAACCAGTTCTGAGGGTGCCTTGGTAGCTCAGTCAATTAAGCATCTGCCAGGATCCTGGGATTGAGTCCTGCTCTGTGGAGAGCCTGCTTCTCCCTCTCCCTCTCCTTGCAGCTCTCCCTGCTTGTGCTCTCTCTCTCTCTCTCTCTCTCCCCCCTTCTCTCTGTCAAATAAATAAATAAAATCTTAAAAAAGAAAAAAAAAAACAGGATCTGAGCATTAGACATGCCCATCACTACCAGAGTATCATTGCTTCTATATCCTATATATGCCATTTTAAATGTCCTGGTAGTTTCTTTTTTAAAAAAAGTAAAACAAAATAAGTCAAATTGATTTTAATAATATATCTTATTCAATTCATGTATCCAACGCATTATCAAAAATTGATTAATGAGATTTTTACACTATAATTTTTCATACAGAAGCTTTGAGATCTGGTGTATATTCTACATTTACAGCGCATCTTAAATTGAGCTAACCATATTCAAAGTGCTCAAGTCACATGTGGCTAGTGGCCACTGTATTGAATAGTGCAGGCCTCATAGTTCCAGTTTTTCTCATATGGTTTATTATACATTTTGACTTGCAGTCAAATACTCTATCACTGAGCTGTACCCTCTCTAATTCATTTTGAATTAATTTTTCGTGTATAGAGTGAGATAAGGTTAAAATTTACTTTTTATGACACTCATATCTAGTTGTTTCAGGGCCATTTGTTAAAAAGAATTTCATTTTTCTATTGTCTTGGCACCTTGGGTATTTTGCTGGATTCTCTATTCTGTTGATATTTATCTATCCTTAAGTCAATATCACACTATCTTGACTATACAACTTTTGGTAAGTTTCAAACTCAGGAAGTGTAAGAACTCCAACTTTGTTTTTCTCCAAGATGATTTTGGTTATTTGATTCCCTTGCACTTCCAAACAAATTTTCAACTAAGCTTATCAATTTCTTCAGAAGAGGCTGCCGGGGTTTTTTTTTAGGACTGCATGTAATCTATAGGTTAATTTGGGAGAACCAATACCTCAACGGTATTGATCTTCTAATTCACAAATGTGCTCTTCCTCTCCACTTACTTAAGTCTTCTAAAATTTCTTTCTGTAATGTACTGCAGTTTCAGCAGAAGGATCTTGTGCATTTCATTCGATATATTTCTAGATATTTGCTGTTTTTTGATGCTCTTATAAATTGTATTAATTTGTTTTCATTTTAAGAACAAAGGTGAAGACATCATGCTTCATAATGTCAAGCTATATTACAGTGCTATAGTATTCAAAATAGTATGGTATTGGCATAAAAACAGATACATTGATGGAACAGAACACAATCAAGAAATAAACTCACACATACATAGTCAATTAATTTATGACAAAGGAGGCAAAAATATAGAATAGGGAAAGGACAACCTCTTTTGTAAGTGATGTTGGGAAAACTGGACCATTATCTTATACCATACACACAAATTAACTCAAAATAGGTGAAACAATTGAATGTAAGGGTTGAAACCATAAAACTCCTAGAATAAAACATAGGCAGTAAGCTTCTTGATATCAGTCTTGATGATGATTTCTTTCATTTGACACCAAAAACAAAAGAAACTAATGCAAAAATAAACAAGTGGGACTATATCAAACTAATAAGCTTCTGCACAGCAGTAGAAACTACCAACAAAATGAAAAGGCAACCCACTGAATAGGAGAAAATACTTGCAATCCATATATCAGATAAGGAGTTAATACCCAAAATATATAAAGGACGCATAAAACTCAACAGCAAAACAATACAACCTGATTTAAAAATGGGCATAGGATCTGAATTAACATTTCTCCAAAGAAGACATACAAATGGTCAACAGGTACATGAAAAGAGGCTCATGACTAATCATCAGAGAAATACCACAAAACCACAAAGAGATATCTCCTCACACCAGTCAGAGTGGATAGTATCAAAAAGAAAAGAAATAAGAAGTGTTGGTGAGAACACAGAGAAAGGAAACCCTCCTGTGCTGTTGGTGGGGACGTAAATTAGTATAGCCACTATGGAAAACAGTATGGAGGTTCCTCAAAAAATTAAAAATAGCACTATCATATGATCCAGCAATTCTACTTCTGGGTATTTATTTGACAAAATGAAAATACTAATTCAGAAAGATATCTGCACCCCCATGTTAGCCACGATATTGAACTGAGTGTCCATCAATGGATGAATGCATTAAAAAAAATAGAGAATGGAATATTAACCATAAAAAAGAATGAAATCTTACTACTTGCAACATCCCTGAGGGTATCACGCTAAGTGAAATAAGCCAGAGAAAGATATATACTGTATAATCTTACATATATGTGGAATCTAAAAAAAGAAAAAAACAAACATTAACAATAAACAACTTCTGTCAAGGAAGCTCACAGACACAGAGAACAGATTGGTGATTGCCAATCAGGGAGTGGGGGTTGGGTTAAATGGTGAAGGGAATCTTGCCTTTCAAGAGATATTAAGAAAATGAAAAAGCAAGCTATTGGCTGGAAAAAAAATACGTTGAGGAAGCAATCAAACCACAAAGTGGGTTGGGTAATCTTTTAAGACAGTTGGCCTGGATTCTTTACAAGTCAAAGGCATGAAAAAGGAAGTGGTGCTAGAAGGATGCACTAGATTATAAGTGTCTTATTGTTTTAAGTTTGTTTATTCATTTAAGGAATCTTTACATGCAACAAGGGGCTCAAATTTACAACCCTGAGATCAAGAGTTGCATGCTGTTCTGACTGAGCCCACCAGGCACCTCCAGATTATGAGTCTTAAGCAACATAATAAGGAAATGGGCTAAACAAACCCACCTTAAAAGACACACTGGGAACAATTGGGAAAATTTAAATATGGGCTGGGTGTGAGATCACTATTGCTTCAAGTGTAGTGAAGAAATTTTTTACCCAATTTACTGCAGACCACTACATTTTAAAAATAAAATAAAATTTAATTGCTAGAAAAGTGAAGTACAATTGATCCTAGAACAATACAGCTTTGAACTATGTGGGTCTTTACTATGTAGATTTTTTTTTTTTTTTTTTTTTTTTTAGTAAATACAGTTCTGTAAGTGATTTTTAATGACTTTCTTAAAAACATTTTCTTGGTGTCTGTGTGGATCACCTGGTTAAGTGTCTGCCTTTCACTCAGGTCACATGATCCGAGGGTTCTGGGATCCAGTCAGGCATAGGGCTCCTTGCTCAGGGCAGTGTCTGCTTTTCCCTCTCCCTCTGCCCTTCCCCCTGCTCCTGCTCTCTTTCTCTCTGTGAAATAAATAAAATACTTTATAAAAACATTTTTTGTTTAACTCTATTGTAAGAATATGATAATAATACATATAACATACAAGATATGTGTTCATTGACATGTGAAGCTTCTAGTCAACAGTAGAATTAAGTAAATTTACTTAAATAAATTTACTTAAGTAAATTAAGTTTTTGAGGAGTCGAAAGTTATATGTGGATTATTGACTGCACAGCTTTGTGCCCCAACACCTATGTTGTTCAAGGATCAACTGTAAAAGAAAGGTGTACAACAAAGTCTATGATTATTATTAGAGTCATCAGACGGAAAAACTCCCATGATAATTGTTATCCTTACAAATGCTTACTTTTAATTTCTTTACTCATTTCTTCACAGTCAGGTAATAGTTTATGGACTCACACCACTTACATTATGGGTCACATTTTTATATAGCACTGTATTAGAAATTAGATGATATTGAGGAATTATTGTTAATTATATTAGATGTAATAATGATACTGAGAATAGAAAAAATTCCCATGTTCCTGAGAAAAGACTGTACCCTAACTATTGTAATAAGCAGCCACCACAAATGGTTCTAAACCTGCGTGGTCAGTAAATGGCAGGGTTTTTTTTTTTTTTTTTAAGATTTTATTTATTTTAGAGAGAAAGAGAGGGCACAAGGGGAGGAGCAGAGGTAGAGGGACAAGCAGATTCTGCACCGAGTGCAGAGCCTGATGCTAGGCTAGATTCACGATCTCGTGAGATCATGACCTGAGCCAAAATCGAGAGGCAGATGCTTAACCGACTGAGCCCCCCCAGGCACCACAGTAAATGATCATTCTATAATTGTGGTAACAACCACCAGAACTAGTTTTACATCCATTTAGTCTGACAATGACCATTTGCCTCAATTCAATTTGTAATCTAATTCATTTGCGACAGTCTCTTGCTCTGGAAAATCAGTCAGTTGAGTTACTCCAAAGAACAGGGCTCCAAATGCCACCTAATCAGCAATAGCCTCACTGGAGTAACTACCACATCTCTGAAAATCCAATCCCTCCATTCCCCCAAACATCCATTAATCTCTGAACTCCACCCCCCTCTAAACCCTCCATAGGGTCAGCAATCTGTTCTACCCAGATAAATTGTCCTTGCCCAGAATACCACTTGTTTACTTAAGTGATAGATAAAGCTTTGGGTTTCAAATGTTGAGTAATGGTCTCGTCCTCTGACAGCACAAAAGAAAATGTTTTCATATTTCAGAGATGCTTACTAAAGTGCCTAGATATAAAATACAATGATGACTATAAGTTGCTCTAATATACTCTAGCAAAAAAAAAAAAAAAGCAAATTTGGCAAAATGTTAACAGTTAAATCTAGATGATGTGTGTATCAGGATTCATTATTACTATTCTCAAATTTCTGTATTATGAACATTTTCATAAATGCTTTTTGAAAATGGGCATATCTTCTTTCTAGGAAAAAATAATAGCAAAAGAAAGAAAAAATAGCATTGCCCAGTACAATTTCTATATTTAATAAATAATCAGAGAAAAATTAAATCAAACTACATCGTACCTCAAATGTGGAGATTTCCCTGTCTTCTCTACCCAATCTTTCTCATGCTCTAAAGCCCACAGGAACTCCTTTGTTCTTTGCAGATCATCCCAAGAAAATCATGGCCCTACAGAGGAAAATCCTTTAGCTTCTTTCTTTTTTCTATCACATTTTTGTCTTTATCTTTGTACCTTTACCTTCACTTCTTTTTTACTTATCTAACTTATTCCTGCCTTAGAAGAAAATAACATACTTCTTCCTTTCCACAGCTAACTCCTTTCTGCAAATGATTCTCCTAGCCCCACTCTTAGGTTTCCTTGGCCTCCTTCATCAATCTAAAATTGTGCTTAAGACAAAGGTTCCCTTTGATAAATACCTAGTAATGCAGTTCCTAGGTCGTACAGTTCTATTTTTAACTTTTTGAGGAACCTCCATACTGTTTTCCAGAGTCGCTGTACCAGCTTGCATGCCCACCAACAGTATAAGAAGGTTCTCCTTTCTCCACATCCACATCCAAAGGATACAAAAATAGTGATTTGAAGAGGCATAGGCACCCCAGTGTTTATGGCACCAATGTCCATGATAGCCAAAATATAGAAAGAGCCCAAATGTCCATCAACTGATGAATAGATAAAGAAGAATATATATAAAATTGAATATTACTCAGCCATCAAAAAGAATGAAATCTTGCCATTGGCAATGACACATGGATGGAACTAGAGTGTATTATGCTAAGTCAATCAGAGAAAGACAAATACCATATGATTTCACTCATATGTAGAATTTAAGAAACAAAACAGATGAACATAAGGGAAGGGAGGGAAAAATAAAATAAGATAAAAACAGAGAGGAAGGCAAACTATAACAGTTAAGAGTCTTATGGCAAGCTATAAGAGACTCTTTACTATAGGGAAAAAACTGAGGGTTCTTGGAGGGGAGAGGAGTGAGGGGATGGGATAATTGAGTGATGGACATTAAGGAGGGCACTTGTTGGGATGAGCATTGGATGTTATATGCAAGTGATGAATCACTAAATTCTACTTGTGAAACCAATACTACACTATATACATATGTTAACTAACTAGAATTTAAATAAAAGCTTGAAAGAAAGAAATAAAAAAGATGTATCCCAAACTTACTTGGGTTATGGTGCCCTAGTGTCTCAGTGACTTTTTTCACAATGCCTCTGGAAAAAGGGAATAGTTCCATTTATTAAGTAGTTAGGTTCAAATAACTTCATAAGTTTTAATTCTAACAACTTAATAGTTCTTTGAAAACACAGTAAACATATGTACAAGAAAAATATTTTTACTTCATTTTTAAGTATTTGCAATTAATCACTAATGAGATGTGTGCACCTGTTGGGCACTGCACAATTTCCCAAACCTTGCAATTGGACTGCATGCTGCCATGGTTGTTTCCTGTTGCACAATGTTTTTCATGCAATACTTGGTTTTTATCACAGCTGTGCTGAAAACTCACATTCTCAAGGATATGACATCACCAAATTAATATAGCTCAACTTAATGTTGAAATTGTTAACCATCTGGAGCTACCATTTAGTATGATATCTGACAGATGTATTGCTATATTTTCTTTAAAATGAATACATCCTGTGAATTCTGTTGGACACCTTGGTACAAAGCTGGTGCTACCTAGTAGCTCAAGGTAGTCAATGGGTTTTGTCTCTCTTTTAAATTAAAAACACTGTATATCTTCTAATACTTTTTAGAATAAATTATAAATTCCTTGCCATGGCCCAGAAGGCCTCAAGTAATCGGATCCCTGCCAACATCTTCAGTCTCATCTCTTGGCACTTTCCCTATTGTTCACTCTGCACCAGGCACACTGGCTTCCTTTCTTTTTCTTAAGCTCAATAAACTCCTTCCCACCTTAAGGGGAATCTTGCATTTAGAGTTTTACACTTCTGATGACTAGAACAATTTTCCACATACTAACTCTGGCTTGGTTTGGTTCTATCTTTTTTTGCTTCCAAACTTTCTGTGTCTTTACCTAAAGTATGTACTTGTAAGCAGTGAGTAGTTGGATTGTTTCTTTTACCCAGTCTAATAATCTTTGTTTTTCTACTGGAGTATGTAGTCCGTTTGCATGCTCAACGGGTTGTTCTCACTGCAGCAGCATTGATCATTCCTCAGTGACTCCATCACACTCTTGACTTTGATTTTCATTCACTACCAACATATTTTGGTGCCACAAGCTTAGGACATCTTCATACTACAGGTAAGGCCTCTAGCTCTGCACTTTCCTTCCAGGACATGAGTTGGCACAGCTGGTAGTGGGTGTGTGGGTGAATCCATTCCTATATCCAGCGGACTAGCAATAACTTTACCCAGACATGATTATGAACCACTTAAATTATTTTATGAACTAAATTCAATGTATCCCCAATTCAACTTCCAGAAATGTCAATAGCTATTTATCCAACATTTAATATGATGAAAAGTAGTTTGGTGGAAGGTTGGAGGACAAAGACAAAGTCTTTATCAGTTGTGTTTTAAAACTTCTTTAAATTTTACAAAAGCATATGGCTATGTGAATAATAACTAGGATTTAGAAGGGACTTGGACAAGTAGATTTCATTAGCTTCGCAGTAAATCTGTATTTGAATGTAGCAAACAATGGCTGGACCAGAAGTAGGAAAAAATAGCCATTTGTTTATGATTTGCCTCTGACCTTGCTGAGAGAACCTGACTACATACTCCATTTCCTAGACCATCTAAATGATAAGAAATTCCAGAAATGAGGTAGAGATCTTTGAGTGGATAGGACAAGAGAGGCAACTGGACTGTGGAATACTAGATCAATATGTCAGGAATTCAGAACTAGTTCCTTTTTTCCTACTGTTGTCGTTGACATCTGCTGAAATTTCAAGAATATGCTTATAACTCTTATATGTGGTTAAAATTTCCATATTTTGTGATCACAACATAGGGATCATAATGTGATAAAGAACTTTTCCTGTTTTTTAAATTTATGTGCATGCAAAGTTTTATATGGGTATAGATATTAAATATTTAGTTATATATATTTTCAATTCCCTTTATTAAAAAAGGAATATGTTCTATCAAATGCAGTACAAAATTCAATAATATTTGGGCTGCCATTTTGTAATATATGTGTCTGCCTTAGAAGTTGATAGTTTAATATAGAACTCAGAATTGCTAAGTATTCTTTATATTCCTTAATTTATTCAAACATCTCTTGGAGGGTAGCCCCATTGATGCAACGGGTTAGCGCCGCCTGCAGCCTGGGGTGTGATCCTGGAGACCTGGAATCGAGTCCCATGTCGGGCTTCCTGCATGGAGCCCGCTTCTCCCTCTGCCTGTGTCTCTGCCTCTCTCTCTTTCCCTGTGTGCCTCTATGAGTAAGTAAATAAAATCTTTTAAAAACAACAACCACAACAACACAAACATCTCTTGGAAAACTCTTTGGATAATTCTTTTTGGTTATCATTACAGATGTTATAATTTCCTGGCTCTAAAAGTTTATATAATGAAAATTTTCATATTGAGAAAACAGGAACTAGTAAAACAGATCCCCATATACACACCTGGATTTTGACAATAGTCAACATTTTACCATATATGCTTCATTTATATTTTTCTGATTTTTTATTTTTTGTTTTATTTTCTTAAGATTTTTTTTTTAAGAGTAATCTTTACATTCAGTGTGGGGTTTGAACTCACAACCACAAGATCAAGAGTCACGCACTCCATCGATTGAGCCAGTGAGGTACCCCTTGATTTTTTAAAAGTAGATTACAGACATTATGTCATTTCACTCAGTGGAGATCTCTAATAATTACAGATAAATAACCACAATCCCTAACAAAATTAACAATATTTCTTTTGTCATAAAATACTGATTTTATATCTAAATTTTCCAATTTTATAAAAAATGTCCTTTCTGGTTGATTTACTGAAAGTAACATCTACTCAAGGCCCACACTTTGCATTTGTTACATCTCTTAAATCTTATGAAATCTGGAACTGTTTCCATCCACACTTTTCCTTCCATGACAGTGATTTCTTGAGAAGGCTAGAAGAGTTGCCTGGTAGGATTTGCCACCTTCTGGATTTGTCTCATTACTTCATCGTGGAAATAGAATGTATCCTTGGAATTAAAAGTACTCTGGAACTTAGGTCTAAAGCCTTGATCAGTCTCAAATAACTTTTTATTTTTTGTCAAGAATACTTCAGAGGTACTTTATTTTTTTTAATTTTTATTTATTTATGATAGTCACAGAGAGAGAGAGAGAGAGAGAGAGAGAGAGAGGCGCAGAGACATAGGCAGAGGGAGAAGCAGGCTCCATGCACCGGGAGCCCGATGTGGGACTCGATCCTGGGTCTCCAGGATCGCGCCCTGGGCCAAAGGCAGGCGCCAAACCACTGCGCCACCCAGGGATCCCTCAGAGGTACTTTAAATTGCATCATAACAGAACATCCATATGTTTGGTTGTTCTATTTGTGATATTAAGATTTATCCCTAGATTTGGATAGCGTCAGCCTGATTCTTTTGTTTTATAATAGTTTTATTGAAATATAATTTATATATCATACCATTTACTTATTTAAAGTGTGCAATTGAGTAGATTTTAGTATATTCAGTCTTATAACCATATCGCCATAATAATTTTTAGAAAAATTTTCATCATCCCAAAGAGAAACTTCATACCTATTACCAGCACCCCCAATTCCTAACCACTACCCCCACCATACCCAGGCAAACACTAATTTACTTTCTGTCTCTACAGATTTGCTTATTCTAAACATTGGATGTACATCCATAGAAGCTCACAATATGTGGCGACATCCTGATTCTGGCATTTTAAATTTGCAACCTGACTATTAAAAAAGGATCAGAGGAAGAAGCAATCTTGCTGGCCTTGAAGATGGAAATAGTGGGCTATGAGCTGAGGAATGTAGTAGCCTCTAAAAGCAGGAAACGGCAAGAAAAGGATTTTTTAGTTCCAAGAATTCCAAAAAGAATGCAGCCCTGCTGATATCTTGATTTAGCCCAGTGAAATTCATGGCATGATTCTGACCTAAAGAACTGTAAGGTAATAAATTTTGTGAAGGTTTAAGCCATTACATTTGTGGTAATAGCTTACAATAGAAACTAATATACTGGTAAACATTCACGTTTGTCAATCATTTTAATATTTGCTAATTTGAAAGATCAAAAATGATATTTTATAGTCATATTACTTGCATTCTTGATTATTGGTGGTTGTGAACATTTTTTCACATATTTGTTAAACTTTCTTCATACACATAATTAAATTTATATAAAAGTCCTCAGTTTTATTATGAGATCTGTTACTAATAAGTGAGCTTTAATAGGCTTCACTGCGTGCTGAAATTTTGCAGGTTTACATCTCTTCCATAGTTTTTTAGACATTTATATTAATCCATTCAGTAAGCTGGAGTCTCCACCATGAGCCAGGCACATATTTTGCAAAAAATAATAAACAAAATGATGAACTCTTTAATGACAGGGGCCAAGTTTAACTTTTTTCTTTTGAGTTGGCTCCACATCCAACCTGGGACTTGAACTTACCACCCTAAGAGTCACATGCCCTACCAACTGAGCCAGCCAGGCACTGGATTTTCTTCGTCTTTTTTTTTTTAAGATTTTATTTATTTATTCATGAGAGATACAGAGAGAGAGAGAGAGGCAGAGGGAGAAGCAGAGGGAGACAGAGGGAGAAGCAGGCTCCATGCAGGGAGCCCGATGTGGGACTTGATCCTGGATCCCGGGATCACACCCTGAACCAAAGGCAGATGTTCAACTGCTGAGCCACCCAGGCCGCCCCTTTCTTCCCCTTTTTGAGTTTCTGTTTGTGTCCTTTGCCTATTTTGTTTTAGACTATTCTATTATTGATTTATAAGAGCCTTTTATATATTACACAAATTAATTTCTGTAAGCATTTTCCCCAGCTTTTCAAATTTGCTATAACATTTTACCATTTTCTTAAATATAAATTCTAGGGGAACATCTGCCTTCAGCTCAGGGTGTGATCCTGGTCTCAGGCTGGAGTCCCATATTGGGCTTGCAGCAAGGAGTCTGCTTCTCCCTCTGCCTGTGTCTCAGCCTCTCTCTGTGTATTGCTCTGAATAAATAAATAAAATCTTTTTTTAAATTATTTATTTATTTTTAAAAATAATTAAAATAGGGGATCCCTGGGTGGCGCAGCGGTTTGGCGCCTGCCTTTGGCCCAGGGCGCGATCCTGGAGACCCAGGATCGAGTCCCACATCGGGCTCCCGGTGCATGGAGCCTGCTTCTCCCTCTGCCTGTGTCTCTGCCTCTCTCTCTCTCTCTGTATGACTATCGTAAATAAATAAAAAAATAATAATAATAATTAAAATAAATTAAAATTTTAAAATAAATAAATAAATAATTTTAGGTGGTAATATATTGTTCTTTTCCTTTATGTCTTCTGCTTTGTCTATAATGTTTGGAGTAGCATTTCTTTTCTCAAGATCATAAAAGTATTCACACAATTTATCATGGTTTTATATTTAAATGTTTATTTCAATGAAGGCATAAGGAATATATCCATCATTAAACAAAATTGCTAGACAATATCCCAACATCATTTAGGTATTAATTATTTAATCCTCACTGGTTTTTGTTGTTGTTTTTGAGAGAGAAAGAGGAGAGAGAGCTAGGGGGGTGACAGAGGACATGGAGAGAATCTTAAGCTCCATACTTAGCACAGAGCCCAATGCAGGGCTCAATCTCATGACCTTGAGACCATGACCTGAGCCAAAATCAAGAGTTGGACACTTAACTAGCTGAGCCGCCCAGGTGCCTCTCCAATCCTCATCGATTTTAATTGCCACTTTTATCATGTACTAAATCACCATTTGGAAAGAAACCAATTAGGAAGCTATTGCAGTGGTTCTACTTCTAAACTGTGGTATTCTATTCTTATGCAGGGGCAAAATGTTTTAGTTATTATATCTTTATAATATCTAGTAGGAAATTCCTCTACTTTTACTTTTAGAGTTTTTTTGTTATTCATGTATTTGTTCATTTATTCAAAAAAAATATTTATTGAATGCCCACTAGATGCCAGACTCTGTCTCAGGTGTTAGAATTCGAAAAAAAAAAAAAAAGACCAAGTTCCTGCTCTTGAAATGCTTGCATAGTCTGGAGGAGGAGATGGACAATAAAACAAATTTATTAAAGGCTGTGATAAATGCTAGGAAAGAAAGAGGATGATATAACAGAAAATAATTGAGTGAGGACACAGATCTGAGAAGGCCTGTCTGAGGAGGGGAAATTGCCCGGGATGAGACAGAGCTAACAGAAGGAACACTCCAGACAGAAGGAAAAGCAAGTGCAAAAGCCCTGAGTGGGAAGAAAGCTGGTCATATTCTGAGAATGATAGGAAGGGACCTGAGAGTGGAGCTGCATGAAACAAGAGAAAAGTGGGTATCTTCCATTTTCTCCTTCCTGCCAGATCCACTGTCCACTCAACCCTATGCCCAAGAAGGCTGACCTCAGAGGACTGTATGAATGGCTCCCTTGTTGTCTGGTTTCTGGCTGAGTTTAGCCACAAGGAGCCACTGGCAGGAGATGAGAGGAATAAAGGAAAGTGTGGAGTCGTGAGATTTTTTTCCCTGGCTCCCTCCCTATTAGGTTGTCTCCTGTTGGTTGCATCCTCTACTGAAGGCTATACCCCCTGTCAGTGGGCCCTCTGGTAGAGCTCACACCAGGCTCAGGCTGGGTGGTAATGGCTCCCACCTGTGACTAGGCACAGGCTGCTACAACTTTCATGTTGCTTTGCCCAAGCTCCACCCTTACCTTGATCAGACTTACATTTTTAAAAGGTCTGGTTGCTTTAAAGTATAAACTGGAGGGATGGAGATAAAGGGCAAGAGAAAGGGAGCAGAGAGATTTTGACAGCAACAGAGTTAAAATTAGGACTGAATTGAAAATTCTTGAATGTATGGACACTGTCTGGAGAAACACAGGACTCTTGAGTTCCATTCATTTGTTCAAAATTTTCAGTAACTGTTTATGTGCCAGGCACCATTATAGGCATTTGAGATAGAGAAACAAACAAATTTCATAGTATGTTTAAAAGAGGTAAGTGGCGAGGAATAATGAAAAAGTAGAGCAATGTAATAGGGTTGAGAAAACAGGAGTGGCAGCAGTGGGTGCAATTTTAAATGAGCCATCACTGAGAAGGTGACATTTGAGCTAAGGTTTGGAGGAGGTGAAAACTATTCCCATCAGAGGAGGAGGTCACTATAAAAGCACCAATACAAGGGCATGTCTCGCCGTATCAAGAACATCAGAGGCCAGTGTAACTGGAGCTCAGGAGCCTGGCAGTGAGTGGGAAAAAAAGGAAGTCAGAGAGGCCATAGGAGACATGTCATGTGACGCCTTTGGGGGGATTTGTTTGGAGTAGAGGCAGTAGAAAAGAGGGAACTGCTTCCCTGTGCAGGTCAAGCAGCTCTCCACTTTGGGGAGAGGTGTACTCTTGAGCATTCTCCGATAGCCTCTGTTTCTACCCACGGTCCGAGACTGATAGGAAGGGAAATCCAGTAATCACTCTTAGTTTCTCAGAATGCATTAGCCCTCTCTGTTTCTGTGTGGTGTCTAGCAAGAAATGCTGGCCTAATTCTCTAATACCTATAAAATGTTGGCATCCTGAGAGAAGAGACCTGAAATTGCACCACTAACCAGGCAGGGCATTTGTAGCTAAATCAATCGGGATCTCCATGGCAGCCGCATGCCTACAGGGATGACTGGAGGATGGGCTTTGGAGCACCAGAGAAAAGCGATTGATTTTCTGTTCCACAGAGGAAGATGTTTAATTGTGTTTTCAGAATACCTTTGGGAGAAATAAGAAAGGAAAACAGTTTCTCTTACTCCTCTCTCTACCAGTGCACAGTAAAATTCAAATAACCCTTTTATCTTAAAGCTTTTTATTATGAAAAATTTCAAGCATATACAAAATTAGAGGATAATATATGGAATCTCCGTATAGTCAATACCCAGATTTGATAATTATTCATGAATGGCCAATCTTATTTTTTCTATTTGTCTAGCAATATTTTTTTTCCTGGGGTGTTTCATAGCATATTCCATACATTGATATATGTTGAGTATTTACTATATATAAGAGACTACTCTAGATGCTCTGAATATAGCAATGGAAAAAAAGTATGTAGACAAAAAAAATCCCTGTTTGCAAAATCTCTCATGGTTTAGGTAGGGAAGAGAGATAATAACTAAATCAATATGTGAGGGCTCCTGGGTGGCTCATGGGTTGAGCATCTGCCTTTGGCTCTGGTTGTGATCCTGGGGTCTTAGGATGGAGTCTCGCATCAGGCTCCCTGCATGGAGCCTGCTTCTCCCTCTGCCCATGTCTGTGCCTCTCTCTCTCTCTCTCTCTCTCTCTCTCTCTGTGTGTGTGTGTGTGTCTCTCATGAATAAATAAATAAAATCTTTAAAATAAAATAAATAAGTGAAATGTACAGTATGTTAGGCAATAAGGCAGGGGAGAGGGAGAGAGGGTACAGGAAGCAAGGGGTATAACTTTAAATAAGAGGTCAGGATACCTGTGGTGAACACTGGGACATACTACTCAGATCCCATTCAGGACCAAAGTACTTTTTCTCACAGATGCTGGAAAAGGCTGTCTCATCCAGGGTCATGCATGACTCCTTCTGGGGAAGCCTATACCCAATGCAGGATTATGAAGGCCTCCACTTCTCTCCCCAATTCAGGATAGCTCTGAAGGATCATTTCCTTTAGATCTTTAGAATTCCATGGGATGCCTGGGTGGCTCAGTGGTTGAGCGCCTGAGGTGGGCCCAGGGTGTGATCTTGGAGCCCCGGGATTGAGTCCCACATCAAGCTCCCTGCATGGAGCCTGCTTCTTTCTCTGCCTGTGTCTCTGCATCTCTCTCGCTCTCTCTGTATCTCTCATGAATGAATGAATGAATGAATGGAGTGAATGAATGAATAAATAAATAAATAAATAAATAAATAAATAAATAAATAAATAAATAAATAAATAAATAAATAAATACAGGGATCCCTGGGTGGCTCAGTGGTTCAGCGCCTGCCTTTGCAAAGCCCGGGGCATGGTCCTGGAGTCCCAGGATCGGTCCTGCATCGGGCTCCCGGCATGGAGCTTGCTTCTCCCTCTGCCTGTGTCTCTGCCTCTCTCTATCTGTGTCTATCATGAATAAATAAATCTTTAGAAGAAAATAAATAAATAAATAAATCCTTAAAAAAATAAAACAACAACAACAGAACTCCTTTGTAGAATCAACTAAAGCTTCTCCTGAGACCTTCTAGCTCAACTTCTCCCACTGGCAAACCTGGTATCCTCCCCATTCTTTCCCTTCTATGGATGTTGATTCAAAAGCATACAGGTATCCTCTGTTTTTCAAAAGTTCACATTATGCCAGTTCATTTTTATAAAAGACCTACATCTGTACCTGTTTTTGCTAACTGAAAAAAATCCAAAGAGGATTTTTGCTTTCACAAAGGTGAAAAAAGAAGCGGCATTCAGCATTTGTTTTCCAGATCAATTATAGAGGCAGCACTATGTAAACAGGGCAGCATTGAGCCCCTTCCCCAGGAAATACACTCAACATGTCCACATCAAGCTGCCATAGCTTTCAACTGTGTCTGTGAGCATCTGTGCTTTATCTTAATTTATCTTGTGTATCCATTAGCAAGATGTGTCCAAGAGTATCAGAAAAACCCCAAAGAGGTTATTTTTGAGGTCTGGGAATGGGAATGCTCAAAAGTTTTTTTTACATATAAATTAATGGCAACTGCTTCTTTGCTTTATGCTTTTTAAGCTTATGAAAAGCTTTGCTTTATGCCTTTTAAGCTTAAGCTTTTAAGTTTTTTTTCCAATTTATTTGCTGTTTTATTTAATTCCAAAGGCTTTATAATGTCACGTTTTCTTTTTGTTGGTATGATCGCTTTCTTAATTCAAATCTAAACCATCATGATGATGCACCACTTATTTAGCTCTTCTATATAACTGGAACGCAGCAATCTGTTTCTTCTGTACCTGCTATTTCCTAAACTTTACAGCATCTGCCTCGAATCTGTTTAAAACTTTGTAAGGTACCTTGGTTTTCCACCTTTCCACCTCTTAGACTCCTACTGCTAATCTTCATTTCAGAGTCTGCATCTCAGGGAACCCAACTTGAGATGGTAGACCTTTCTAAGAACAGGACTCTTAGCAAATATATGATATACGTAAGCAATAGAGCCCTGGGAATATCTGGAGAAAGAATTCCAGGAATAAAGAGCAGGTGTAAAGGCACTGAGACAGAAGTGGGCCTGCTGTATTTAAGGAACAGCAAGGAATCTCATGAGGCTAAATTGGAAAGAGTAAGGGGAGAATAATAAAAGATGAAATAAAAGAATAAAAGATGAAATCAAAGATGTGATGGAAATTCAAATAGTGTGTATATATATACATACTCACATATATATACATATATATGTAATAAATATATACATTCACATATATATATATGTGAATCTTTCTCAGAGTAAAGCAGAGAGCTTGAGAATTTCCTAAAGGCTCTCTCTCATACCCTTTCCCTCTCAGGCTGCCTGAAAAGACTCAGCTCTCTAGGCAAGATTTCCAGTTGTCCTCATCTCCTTCCAGATGCATGAGTCAGATAAATGAATTAAACCACAGGCATCAAGGAAGCCTCCAGCCATACCTGGGGTGGGGAGGTCCTAATCCATCATTATGAGGCATATGAGAACCCAGCTGTAAGTGATGCTCTAGTTCCACTGGCCCCAGGTCCTACCAGTCTCCAGGCCACCATTTTTCTTAGAGAAAGTCTTAGGACCCCCCCTCCAGGGCAACTTAACATGAATTGTGGTAAAGAACATATAGAACTGCCTGTTCCTTTAATTCATTGGAGAGTGGACTACCTGTATATGGACATTGATTCCTCGGTCCCTTGGATAGGTTACAGTCAAACAAAGGCTGATACAACTTGGGAGAAACTGCTTCTACTGTCCATGGTTAGGCTGACCTATAGAGAGATCTCTTGGAATCTTCACATCCAGGGCCCAGATAAGGACCCAATGGATACACTTCATCATAGAGTCTGACATTTAGAAGATTGAGACCTTCTGAGAATACACAGTTGAGAACTTAAAATGGTAATTCTTCTGCACTGTGGATCCCTCTCATCTTGTTCATAAAGAAGAAATGGAGTGCTAAGGTCTGTGATGAGTTCTACAGTGACAGTTAAGACTCGTGCCCATTTCCATATATCCCTAGCCAGTCCATTTTATTCCTTTAATTCACCTTGCACAACCAGGCAAACCAGAAAAAGAACTGCATAAAAAGTTATGGTGCCCATCAGCCATGTCAGAAAATCTTCCAGACTGGCCCCCTTCTTGGTACTCTGATTCATCAGTTCTCTGAGTTTCCCTGCCCTTTCAGCTCTGAGCTCTGGTTCCTGTGTCTGAATCCCCCAGTGTGGTGACTTGACTTATACTATTTATCATCACAGCTCTAATCATGCCCTCCTTTAAGATGTGATTCTTAGTATTTGTCCATTATCTCCACTCATGCAACTATGGGTTAGAAACAACTCATGTTTAAGCCCACCACACCTAATGAGAGAGGGATCCCAATTTCTGTCACATTGAACAGTCAGAAGACACCCAGATAGTGACAATTTTATGGAGCCCAATTACCTAGGACAGAGCCATTGACCCGTTTAGTGCCATACTCCTGTGCTATTAATGCATACCCTGCACGACCTCGTGGATATGCATAAGGAGTAATGGGTACTCATCTCAACCTTGTCCTCTACCTGACCTCAGGGGCCAGCAGGATGACTCTGATGTACCTACTATTCTACACAAATTTAAGATGAATGTCTTCCAGCAGTTAGAGAGCAAGTTTCTGATGTATACTCTCTCCTCCTGGGAAACCTAGATGACCCTATCCAACATTCCTAAGGATTTGGAGTAGCTACTCAAGATCAACCTGACTACCAAATTAGCAAGAAAATCAAAAATTGGCTTGACTCATGCAAGCTGAACACACCTTGAATGGCTAATACCTTGTGAAGATCCACAAGGGAGTCCATGTCATCGGTATTTTAGCAAATCCCCCAAGGCTGGACCCTATATAAAGGAATCCCAGTTTGTACCCTTTATCTCTTTTGCCCTCAACCCCCATACCTCTACCACTGAACAGGAACTAGAATATTTTTAATTCCCGGTGCCCAAAAGGCCAGCTGCAGGGCCCAGTAGGATAGAGGGAGTATGTACTAACCTGAGGAGTACTTGGGAAGCCTTAGCCCTCCAAGCATGCCCCTGACCACCTAGCAGTTTGGCCCCTGGAAAGGGAGGAGATGGGCAGGGTTGGTGGGGAGAAATGGTGCAATTTGGCTACTTGAGGTAAACCTGTGGCTTAGAAAAGGGTGCCAAGTCTCATGTAAGAGAGCTGCTATAGGTAGATTCACAAGATGATAAAATTCTATTCAACAAACATTTATTGACTTCTTTACAGGCACTGAGTTTTTAAAAGATGAATCCTGACCAACTTCTTCTCCCAAGTGGGGGTCACAATAAAAAGACATATAAGTAATGACAATGCACTGTGGAAATTGTTTAGAATGGCATTCAAGTGGTGGCAGAAGGTCAGAGAAGACCAAAAAAAAAAAAAAAACCCAAAAAACAAAACAAAAAAAAAATATCCCACCATGGGCATTTGAGCTGAGTCTTGAAAATAGAAATATTGAACAAATATTTGATGTTTTTATTCATTATTGAAAAATAATTATATTAGTTATTGGATGTTTTATTATAGGAAACTTCAAACAAACACAAAAGTAGAGAAAATCCTGAAATTAACACCCATGTATTCATTATCCATGAAATTATCATTGCCCGGTGGTGGCGCAGCGGTTTAGCGCCGCCTGCAGCCTGGGGCGTCATCCCGGAGACCCGGAATCGGGTCCCACATCGGGCTCCCTGCGTGGAGCCTGCTGCTCCCTCTGCCTGTGTCTCTGCCTCTCTCTCTGTGTGTCTCATAAATAAATAAATAAATAAATAAATAAATAAATAAATAAATAAATAAAATCTTAAAAAAAATATCCCACCAGATTTTAATTTTCTCTCAGCTGATCTTATCACAATTTATTCCTATATCCCAGAAGAAAATCATTCATTTCAATTCTCTGAAGCATCATGAAGTATACAGTATAGTATATAGTATGTAATCTATTACTTACATAGATTGCATTGCTTTTTTTCTAATTACAAAACCAATATATACTTATGTTAAAATTCAAGGAATTCAAAATTGCCTAATTAACAAAGAAAAAACTCTTAACTGGAAACCACTGTAAATATTGTGGGAAATAATTTTTTTTAGATAACTCTGTGCACACAACATAACACACTCATGTACAATTTTTATAAATAGGAGTCATAGTGCTAATAGGAAACCTGATATTTTTCACTCAATAGTGTTTAATCCATATTAAATACTGTATTCCACAATGCAATGTTTGTCTTATATCTTCACCCTGACTCCTTCTGAAAGTGTTCTGCTCTTGTAGTTCTGGAGGGAGCCTTCCATTATAGTATCTCACACCTCTCTCCATGGTGCCTTGAGCAGGTGACTGACTCGATCTGGTTCAACCATGGTACAACCAAGGTAAGTGAACAAGAGTAGTTTACCATTCAGCTACCTTCTCCTTCCCACTCTCAGATTCAATTCTGGCACTTCCCACTCTGTAGGTAACCTATAAGATCTTGTCATTTGGGCCCACTTTCTTTGTATACCTTTTTTTTTTTTTCATTTCCATGCCTTCATTTTCCTTGATTGTCTTAGTCTTTTTATCTGCTTTTTTTCCATTACCCTTGGCTATTTCAACTTTCCTCTGATGGTGAATTTCCAGATTCACATCTACTTCTCTGTTGAGTTATACCAGCAACTATATCTAGTGCTGGTATCCTGTGTCAGTTTCTTTCACTGCAACAGATTCATTCCTATAACTTTGTAGCTGTAAGGGCCTTTGCCAGCTCTTCCTCTCTATTCTTAGGCCTTTCAAGAACACCTCTTCTGCAAGATTACTCTTTCGTGTAAAAAAAAATTGCTGAGTGGAAATTCAAACTGATGGAAGGGCTAACAGCAATTTTGGCAACCGGCAGCTCCTGGCACTGTAAGACTTCCAATGTGGGACACCCCTCATAATCTCAGCATTTGAAGACCAAAGGTGAACTGGTAATTCTTGTCATTTTATTCATTTATTTAAGCAAATGGATTCCAGATGCTGTAAGGATGGCTGAGAAATGAAAGGTAAGACAAGATCCTTTCCTTTGAGGATTTCATAGTTTAGTGGGATAAATAGCTAGTGGGATAAATTATGTAAGCAAGTAATTATATAGTATGAAATACAGTTTAATAAAGATATATAAAAAATATTTTCTTAGAAAAAAAAAACAGGCACCAAAAGAACATACACCAAAAGTTGGTAGTTATCTCCACCAGATTTTCCCCTTCGTTGCTTATCTGTATTTTCAGAATTTTCCTTTGATGTACATTTATTATTTTTGAAATAGGAAAAAGAAGCATATTCAAAAAGCAGCGCAATGGGCTACATGCCACATTGGAAGTGTGCACAGTATTCTAAGAAAGAAACTAACTTGTCTGGGGAACTCAAAGAAAACCTTGAAACATGAGGTTTCATATGTGTCTCTCACATGCTAACCAAATGTAACGCATAGCTTTGTTTAGGTCCTGGTCCAAGCAAACCAACAGTCAAAATATTTATAAGGCAAGTGGGGAAGTTTGAATTCTGACTGGATATTTGATGATACTAAGGTAATATTATTATTATGATGTATGCTAAAGGTATTACAGTAATGTTAGGATAAAAGAAACTTTATCTCTTAGGTAAATATACTGACATAGTTATGGATGAAATGATATGAAGTCTGGGATTTTTACAGGTAAATAATCCATTGAGGGTGCAAAGTGGTTGGGAATATAAAATAAAAAGAGTAGTCATGAGTTAATGACCATTAAAGTTGGATAATGAATACATGGGTGTTAATTTCAGGATTTTCTCTACTTTTGTGTTTGTTTGAAGTTTCCTATAATAAAACATCCAATAACTAATATAATTATTTTTCAATAATGAATAAAAACATCAAATATTTGTTCAATATTTCTATTTTCAAGACTCAGCTCAAAAGCCATCTTCACAGGGCACCTGGGTGGTTCAGTTGGTTAAGTGTCTGCCTTCAGCTCAGGTCATAATCTCAGGGTCCTAGAATCAGAGTCCTACCTGTGGCTCCCTGCTTAATGAGGAGCCTGCTTCTCTCTCTCCCTCTGCTGCTGCCCCTGCTTATTCTCTCTCTCTCTGTCAAATAAATACATAAAATATTTTTTTAAGATTTTATTTATTTATTCATGAGAGACACAGAAAGAGAGAGGCAGAGACACTGGCAGAGGGAAAAGAAGCAGGCTTCATGAAGGAAGCCCAAAGTGGGACTTGATTCCAGGACTCCAGGATCATGCCCTGGGCCAAAGGCAGGTGCTCAACCGCTAAGCCACTCAAGCATCCTTAAATAAAATCTTTTTAAAAAATGGCAGCCCTGGTGGCCCAGCAGTTTAACTCCACCTTCAGCCCAGGGTTGTGATCCTGGGGACCCAGGATCAGGTCCTGCGTTGGTTTCCCTGCATGGAGCCTGCTTCTCCCTCTGCCTGTCTCTCTCTCTGTCATGAATAAATAAATAAAATCTTTTTTTAAAAAAGGCATCTTCTCCACCAGTGAATGAGAGCATGACAAACAATCCACGTGTGTGTTCACCTATACACAGAAAGCACTGACAAACTACCTGTACATTACATGATGCCTATTTTATGATACTCTGATCTGTGTCAATGACACTTGTAGTTTCAACATTACACTATTCGGGATCCCTGGGTGGCGCAGCGGTTTAGCGCCTCCCTTTGGCCCAGGGCACGATCCTGGAGACCCGGGATCGAATCCCACGTCGGGCTCCCGGTGTATGGAGCCTGCTTCTCCCTCTGCCTATGTCTCTGCCTCTCTCTCTCTCACTGTGTGCCTATCATAAATAAATAAATAAAAAAAAAAAAAACAAAAACAACATTACACTATTCAATGTTTACAGTGTAGGTATACACACTAATCAAATATTTTAATCTTTTTATTATTAAGAAAAGAGATATCTTCTCTTTGAAATTTTGCCTGACCATTAATTCCATTATTTGCACACCACCTGAAATCTGCACATAAAAGAGAGGACCCATAACACACGTCTGTGCATATTTGTTCTCTTATATTTAAATGAGATCAATGTGTAGAACATGAAAACTACACAGTAAATAGTTATGTTTGTTGTTGTTGTTGTTATAATTACAGTCCTTTGTAAGGACTAGCAGTGACCATCTTATTTGTCTTGGTACACCCAGCAATTATTTCAATACCTGCTACATTTCAAGTGCTCAATAAATATCTGCTAAATGAATAATGAAACTTAGGATCACTCCATTCAGACCTACACTGTGTCCAGCAGAAACATCCATAAGACTTAGAAATGTAAATTCATGCCTTAGAGTTTATTCAGTGTTCCACAGCTCATTTGATAAGAAACATAACATGTACCTAGATTCAGTGTACATTTAACACAGTCACTTTGAGAAATGGCAGCGAGAGGTCAAACCCTTTTAAAAAAATTTTTGGTAAGCAATGCAACGTGCTTAGTAGCTATCCCTTACCTTCACTCCACCTGAGCCTCTCTCTCAATTGCAAATATATATTGAGGGGAGAGATAAGTCAGAAACAAGACAAATAAAAGAATGAGGCTAAATGGGTAAAGGGAGTGGGAGGTAAAGGCTTCCAGTTATGAAATGAATAAGTCACCAGGATGAAAGGCACATTATAGGGAATATAATCAATTGTATTGTGATAGTGTCATATGTTGACAGATGGTAACTACATTTGTGGTGAGCACAGCATAATATATAAAATTGTTGAATTACTATGTTGTACACCTGAAACTAGTGTTACATTGTGTGTCAACTATATTTCAATTAAAAAATGGGAGAAAATGGTTTAAAAAATAGTGTGAGACTGAGGAATGAGGTAAGCAAGAGTGAGTGTCAGGATTAGTGAATGGCTATTTCACATAATATTCGTCAATGTTCTTAAGTGCTGAAAACATTTCATAACCTATTTTTCAGGCTGTGTCAAAATATTCTTGGCATCAAAATGACTTGATCAAAACATGTACCATTTGATCCCACAACATATGAGAAACAGAGCCTGTCATCTCTGTTTTAAAGAAGCGGAACCTGAGGAAATTTACTCTTCAATCAGCTGGGATCTTAAATTGTTACAAATTTTTTAATGCAGTATCCTGGGATAATAATGCTGTGTTATCACTGCCAAGAAACAACTATTTGTTTTGAAATAGCTGTTAGATTGAAAGTACTCTTCAGATTGTCAAGGAAAGTATTTGAGTGACTTCCAAACTCAAAAACCTTCAGAAAAAAGGGAGATTTGTTTATTAGCTTGTTTGTTTGTTTGTTTTTAGGTACTTGAATTACTAACTTGCTCCTTGAAAAGCAAGGGTGCAGAAATCAAAGGCCTGATTGTGCTGAATCCTTCTATTTGGTCATTATTCAGATTGGTTCCCAGAATGCCACAGTCCAAAGGAAAGGTTCCAAGCTTCTTTTAAAAATCAGAAACTAAAGAGCTTACTCAGCATCCTGCTCACATTACTGTTTCTTGTATTCATCATTTAAAAGTCTTTTGATAACTTCTTTTATGCTATAATGTTAGGCTTTGGGGGAATATTCTCAGAAGGTAGGAAGCACCTCCTGACCTAGTTACGATGTAAATCCTTTTTGTGACTCTCCCCTCTCTTCAAAGACCTTTGGAACAGCCAGGCCCTTAGGCATAATTGAACCCTGGGGAAGAATTTTACTGAGATGCAGGTTGGTTGGTTGGTTGGTTGGTTGGTTGGTTGGTTTTGTGGTGCTGGTACTGATGAAGAGGGAGCTTTCCCCTTAGTGGGGAAGGGGAAATTTTACAATGAAACTGGCCCTTGATGTTTACCTACCCGCGACTGATGAGGACATCCATGCTTAGGGGAACAGGTAATAATTTTTTTAGTTCTGCTTCAGCATCTAGGAGAGTGAGAATGCATAGCAGCAATCTCCTTGAAAGAACGTCCCTTGAATTTCCCAATTCAAAAGACTGCGTAGAGCTAAGACAGAAATAAGAGCACCAAGGGACTTTTTGTATGCCAGCTCATCACAAAGGCAGGGCTTTTCTAAGGATGTAAGAATCGTGTCTCCCTTTTGGGTACAGGAGGTAGAGTGCAAATACGGGACTCAGGAGCAGATACCCCAGGACTATCCGAAGGCAGAAACCCTCATACAAGGTTATCTAGCTCTCCTTGACAGGCACAGGGGCAGGGAGGCCTTTGGTCCTTGAAGTAACGTTTAGTTGGGAAGTTACGACAACGACGTCCAAGTTCACGGCAATCCAGGGGACCCTGAGCGCCGGAGCCCCGGCAGGACTGCGGCACAGACTACGCCGGCCTGCCAGTCGCCCCTCCCCCCTCGCCTTCCCGGGGGATCGGAGTAGCTGGCGTCGCTGACGCCATCCCTGCCCGCCTCTGGCTCCCAGGGAGCATGCGCCTCCTCCCTCACTTCCTCTCAGGGAAGGGGAGAGTAAGGCTACGCCCTAGGCGACCCGCGGCCGGCTCCGCGGCACAGGAACTTCAGCACCCACAGGGCGGACAGCGCTCTCCTCCACCTGAGGACCTGCCTCGGGAGCGCCCGCCCCGAGCCCGGCCTTTCGAATCCCTTTACCCGGCAGCCGAGCCGAGCCGAGCCGAGCCGAGCCTAGCCGAGCCCAGCCGAGCCGAGCCCAGCCCAGCCCAGCCGAGCCGAGCCCAGCCGAGCCCAGCCGAGCCCAGCCGAGCCCAGCCGAGCCCAGCCGAGCCGAGAGCTCCCGCGGCCGCCGGGCGCCTGCAGCCCCCCTCCCCGCACCCGCCCTCTTAGCTCTTCCTGTTTTTACTCCTCCTTTTCATTCATAACAAAAGCCACAGCTCCGGGAGCCCGGGAGCCCGGCGCCAGGCGGTTTCGGAAGCCAAGCGTGGAAGCATGGGGTTCCTTTGGACCGGCACTTGGATTCTGGTGTTGGTGCTCCAAAGCAGCCCAGCTCAAGCCTTCCCCAAGCCGGGAGGCGGTCAAGGTACGTGGGCACTTGTCTCTCCACCTCCTTTTATTTCGCCAAGAAAAGGTAAAGCGTGAACCGTGAACTGCCTTGCCTCGTTTCCTGATCAGGTCGTATCTGTGCATTTTGACAGAGAAATCAGTTGGAATTTAGAGACAGAAAGACAGATTTTTTTTCTTCCCCTCACACTTTTTGAATGATGGAGTAATAATGAGTTGTTTTGAAATATCTTATTTTGAAACTGGCCGGGGGGTGGTGGTTTCTCTGCCTTAAAAAAAAAGTGACTTTTTTTTTTTAGTTGTCTTACAACCTTCCTCAGATATGTATTCATAATATGTGCAGCATATGACAAAAGAGCCTTTAATGTGCCAGTAATGCCACTCCACTCCAGATTATGCTCTAGTTGGAAACAGCTGTTAAGCCAAGTGTTAGAACTATGTGTTAGATTGATTACATTTCTGGGCAGAAAGATAAAAGTGTAATTCTATTAACTTAGGAAGTACACCAGGATAAGAGGCAAGGCAACATTGATGATCATCATTATGTATAATCTTGATTATCTTTGTTAATACATGTTTTTGTTTCTCAGTCATCCAAAAGACATTTCTCCTAATAATTTCTCTTTTTTGGAGATTTTATGTAGTAAGAGACGTATTGTGCCTTTCCACTGCACAATTAAATTTATATTTGTGTTTGATTATTCTAGACAAACCCCTACATAATAGAGAATTAAGTGCAGAAAGACCTTTGAATGAACAGGTAGGTCAAAAGTCAGACTATAAATGCTATTTCATGCAGTTTCATTCAGTTATTATATTTAATGTAATTATTCTGTGGCTTTTAGCCATTTTGAATTCACAAACTTCAGGAGCTTAGTAATAAATTGACAGCAATTAGAATGGAAAATATGGTTTGGGAAATTGTATGTCTTAACAGTTATTTACATAGAATAATGTATAATACATAGAACTGACTGTATAATAACCCAGTAAGCTCAACATCACCTCCACTCTAAGACTGCTTGTCAGACTTATCTTTTACCAATATTACAGGAGAAGGGAATTAATATTTATAGACCATCTGCCCTTTATTTCATCTCATTTAATCCTTATGGCAATGCTTTGAAATAGAAAGTATTATCTACATTTTACAAATAAGAAAACTAAATCCTACAGAGATTAAATCATTTAGCTGTCATATTTGTTAAGTGGTGGAGCAATGATTTAAAACCAGGTCTACCTCCGATTTACTTCCCAGATTGCTGAAGCAGAAGCAGACAAGATTAAAAAAACATACCCTCCAGGTAAAAAGAAATTATGTTGATGTAATTTAATAATGTAGGTTATGAAAAATCTTAACTAAAATGGATGTGTTTGGCTCCGGGGCTTTTCTTACAGAAAATAAGCCAGGTGAAAGCAATTATTCCTTTGTTGATAACTTGAACCTGCTAAAGGCAATAACAGAAAAGGAAAAAATTGAGAAAGACAGACAATCCATTAGAAGCTCCCCATATGATAATAAATTGAATGTGGAAGATGTTGATTCAACCAAGAATCGAAGACTGATTGATGATTATGATTCTACTAAGAGTGGGCTGAATCATAAATTTCAAGGTAAATGAGGAAAAAGAACTTTTGCTTCCTATTTTTTCTCTTGGAGTCTCCCCATTGTGGTTTAAGAGAAAGTCCTATGTTTTAAAAATAGACTTTGTATATTCGTAGTCCCTTATTAGAACCAAAATTAGACAAAGCCCAAATTTTGGTGAGGCCTTAGCTCTACAAAAGTCTGAATTTTATTTACTCTTTTTAAGATTCCTTTACTTGGGATCCCTGGGTGGCGCAGCGGTTTGGCGCCTGCCTTTGACCCAGGGCGCGATCCTGGAGACCCGGGATCGAATCCCACGTCGGGCTCCCGGTGCATGGAGCCTGCTTCTCACTCTGCCTGTGTCTCTGCCTCTCTCTCTCTCTCTGTATGACTATCGTAAATTAAAAAAAAAAAAAAAAAAAAAAAGATTCCTTTACTTATGCTTTGAAATCAGTTTAAATCTGCTATCTATATTTTATGTTATTGAATTCATTTTAACATTCCAATTTATTTTAATTATTAGTACAAAGAAAATATCATAATTCTCAAATAACTAGATCAATAAAATACTCCTCGCAAAAACTAAAATATCCATTACTTTCTTTTCACTGTTCTTTTCGTAGTCCTATCTTTCTCTCTAGGTCATTCTAACCTTTCCATGGTCTTAATTATGATCTATGGCCTAATGTCTTGTAACACTAGCCCAGACTTCTTCTCCAAGATTTATATATATGTTTATATATATAACCTATCTATAAAATGGTTTTTTTTCTCCATCCTTGATCACTATCATCCTTGTCCAAACTCTAATCATGTTTCACTTGAACTACAGCAAAATCTTCTAATGGATCTTCCAGCATCCACTTGGCCTTTCACCATCTCCGAGCTGTCAGAGTGATCTTTTCAACACACAAGTATGAACTTGTCACTCTTGGATAAAATCCATTAGTAGATTCTTATTTCTCTTGGGATAAAACCCAAAAATCCTTAATGTGGCTTCTATAGTCCTGGAAGGACAGATTTCTATATTCATCCAGTACACATGATCTGATAGAAACCTGTTCTTTTCATTCCTGACACTTACTATAATTTATAATTTTACAATCCTAAGTGTGACTACTTATGATTTATGTCTTTCTCCTTAATTAAACTGAAAACTTCACTAGCAGTTGTATACCCAATGTCTCAATGCTTATGAAATCAGTGTATGAATAGATGAATAAATGAGCAAATAAATTCATACACGGGGAATAAATGAACCACTATATCTGAGCATTGAGAAAGAGAGGAAGAGAGTGTATTTTCAGTGCTGAAGACCACTGCTTAAGAGTGACTACAGATTTTCTTTAATGTTCTTATTCTGTTGTATGGTCACAAGAGAATTATGCTAGTTTTCTCTGCCAGGGAACAACTACTAAATAAATATGATTTTCATTGGATATCATGGCCTGAGAAAAATTCAGAAGTCTGTTGTAAGTGAATGGGATAGAGGAGATGGCTTATATTTTGAAACATTACTGGAAATTTGTTTCTCTTGAATTCTACTTTTTAAACCGAAATTTTGGGGGGGGGGCACCTGGGTGGCTCAGTGGTTGAGTGTCTGCCTTCAGCTCACAGGCACAGGTGTGATCCCAGGGTCCTGGGATCGAGTCCCGCGTCGAGCTCCCTGCAGGAAGCTTGCTTCTCCTTCTGCCTATGTCTCTGCCTCTTTCTGTGTGTCTCTCATGAATAAATAAATAAAATCTTTAAAAAAAGAACCCTAAAATATTTGGCCTAGAAATAAATAGACACTGGGTATAGCTACATACAAAACAGTTTCAACCACTTTGATTGAACCAATTGTTTGATATAATAAAATTTAAAAAAATAGTCTAATGCTTGTTTTACATTTTTTTTTTTTGCTCAAACTGGTTGTATGTCCAGGCAGAGGCATAACTCTGTTTGTGATCTGGCCACTAACTTGAGTAACTTATTTTTTTTTAATTGTTCAACATTTTATTACCATCCCAAATGGGTTCAGAACTATCAATTACTAGACCTGATAGTTCTAGGTTTACTTTAGAAGTCATTTCAAGTCCTCTTGAGACTACAGAGAAGACTCTTGGGGAGAATAGTCTATGAATGGATTACTGGCCTCTTCTTATACCTTGGAAGTCCTGGAACCAGGTGGGTTTGGGGTCACCAAGTTAATTGGAACGTCAAAGGCATGCAGACTTATATCCCAGAAGACAGTATGAGGGTGCCAAACTTCTGCAGGGTACTTTTACACCTTTAGGAAACCTCCAGATAGGCTTTTGCTGTGTTTTCTACAGTATATGTGATTCAGGATTTTTCCAAGTTTCTTTTATGAAGTAGTGCTTTGGGGCGCCTATGTACATTTACCACATAAATATTCATTGAGCTATGTTTACTATGTTTCAAGCTATGAACTAGACAATAAGCTGTGTGTAGTTAGGCATCATGCCTAAACTATAAGTCTATTTCCAGTTCTGGCCCATATTAAGACTTCAGTAAAAATTGATTGGACAGGGGATCCCTGGGTGGCTCAGTGGTTTAGTGCCTGCCTTTGGCCCAGGGTGCGATCCTGGAGTCCCGGGATCGAGTCCCATGTCGGGCTCCGGCATGGAGCCTGCTTCTCCCTCTGCCTGTGTCTCTGCCCCCCTTTCCCTCTCTCTCTCTCTCTCTCTCTCTCATAAATAAATAAATCTTTAAAAATAAAAAAAAATTGATTGGACAAATGAATGTCAGGTGCCGTAAATAGATGCCAAGTATTCAATGACTTGGAAAATGGTCCTTCTACACCCACTTAGAATGTTGTAGCTGCTTTAAAAAAGATATGGATGTTGAACTCATGTTTGGTTTCCCTCTGAGGGTATATATAAGAGGGTAAAATATACCTTCGTGAGCAGTAGAAAAGTCACTCTGAATAATTCTGTCCATTTTAGAAAAGCCAAGGAAAATTAGTGGAAGGTAAAGAGCAATGCCCGAGTAGTCAACTATTAACTTCATCCAGCAAAGGTCTGCTAAGGGAGTCCTAAGCTCCTGGCTCAAGAGAACACAGCGGTGCAGCAGAGCAAAGAGGCTGTTTTTTTCTGAGTGTTGGTTATGTTCTCCCTGTTATGAAGTAAATGAACTGAAAAAAACAGTCATCTCAGTTATTTTCCAGCTCCGGCAGGCAACCAGTACTCTTCTTTTTTTTCAGATCCTGAGGGATTAAGTGGGAAGGGAAATAAATTTTTCCACCTCTGCATAGATCTTGGTAGTTTCTGCTCCACATATTCCCCAGAGTC
This sequence comes from Nyctereutes procyonoides, assembly GCF_905146905.1. Lineage (NCBI taxonomy): Eukaryota > Metazoa > Chordata > Mammalia > Carnivora > Canidae > Nyctereutes > Nyctereutes procyonoides. The sequence continues at coordinate 23,241,409 of NW_026575040.1, read as the reverse complement.
TGTCTTGCAGTCAGCAAATGGAAAAATCAGACCTAAATAACAATGAGTCTCTGCTCCTGAAAAAAAAGGATGAAGAACCCAATTTTCAGTCAGTCAGGAGGTGAACTGATTTTATGGGTTTTTTTCTTAGGATCTTTTCTGTTTATTAGTCACCCTGGTACATAAGCCTCAAAGGGCTCATAGCTAATGGGTTTGTCGACAGTTCAGCAATAATATACTGCCAGGAAGTTTCCAGTCTTCCATGTATAATCACCCTTTTCAGTTTCCTAAGCTTTTTTTCAAACAACAAGAAAATGTTCTGCCTAAGGCAGCATATATCTTCAGCTATATAGGTTCTGGAAGAAAGGTTGTTAGGGAAATTTCTCATTTGAATCCCAAAAGACATGGAAGAAAAGGACAGAATCAGAATAGAAATACTAGACTCCTCTTTCTTTGAGGAAATATGATCAGAATTATTCAGGCAGAATTTGACCAGAGATTCAATTTCCATTTTCTCTAGAAGATAACTGCAGTTGGTACAAATCCACTATATATGATAATTTTTAGCTTTCATATAATACTACACATTAGCTTTCATATAGTACCTTGCAATTTAAAAGGTGCATTTAGATTTTATTCCATCTGATGCTCATAATAATCACATGAAACAAATAATGTTATTATTTCCCTTTACAGTGGTCCAAGGATATCTAGATAACAAGTGGTATCGTAGGCTAAAATTCTGATCTTTCCCATCTGTCTAGAGGTGACAGGAAGAGTTAAATGCTTTCTAAACTTGCACATATTAATATATTGCTTGGTGTGGTATATGTTAGAAAAGACCAGTTAATTCCTGAGAGTTGTCTTGGACCTGGTGCAATGCTTCCTTGCCACCAACTCTTCTGTGTCCTCCCTTTCTCTCAGGATGAGCTCGTGCTTTACTTTGAATTAGTGCTGCCAAGTGTATTCCCAGGAAAGCCAAGGATACATATTTGCAAGCATCTCTGCAGAGATTTACATATATTTACATATTGCTTTGTACAAATCTGTTGTCTCATTTTATTTTTTTTTTAAGATTTTATTTATTTATTCATGAGAGATGGAGAGAGACAGAGACACAGGCAGAGGGAGAAGCAGGCTCCCCGCAGGAAGCATGATGCCGAACTCTATCCTGGGACTGGGCATCATGCCCTGAGCCAAAGGCAGACGCTCAACCACTGAGCCACCCAGGCGTCCCTATTGTCTCATTTTGAAAATTTAAATTTCAGACACATACACTAAGTTCCCTATTCTCTAGAGAAAGGGGCTTATCAAATTAAGCTGTCTTCCATAAAGGAGTTCTGACACACATTCGGTTAGAAGTAAATATTTATTCCAGATAAGTCATAAAATCTTCGATACATCCTCTCTGATTCTGAGCGTGAGGCAGATTCCCCTGGCCCCAGCCCAGGAATTTGTCAGCAGAAGAAATACATGCGTAGATATTACTAGTCCACTCCTTGTATGGAAATGGAATATCAAATTATATGGAAGGGTGTTTTGGCCAATACAGCGTACTGCATAAATATGGCACACTGTAAAATCTTAATATACAATCTTGCTTTTATTATTAATGAAAATAAAAAATGGAGAGGCCTTTTGTGTTGTCTTAAGATCTTCCTTTTTCTTAAAAATCACATAAGAAGCTTTCAGAATTTCCATTATTATCCTAGCTTCTTCCCTTTAAGTAAAATTTTACTTCAAACCAGGGTTTTTGTGGACCAGGCGACACCATAAATACATTCCAAATAAATCTAAGTGTACAAATTAAAAATATAATATCCATGAAATAGGCCCGTGATAACTACAATGTGAGGCTGTGATTACTTTGTCTAGATGATCCAGATGGCCTTCATCAACTAGATGGAACTCCTTTAACTGCTGAAGACATTGTCCAGAAAATTGCTACCAGGATTTATGAGGAAAATGACAGAGGAGTATTTGACAAGATTGTTTCTAAACTGCTGAATCTTGGTCTAGTAAGTCATGCATGAGAATAAACCCATTTCTTAGTACAGTTTGGAATGGGCTAAGAAGCCAAGCCATGTGATCCAAATAGCCAAACATTTATAATACATCTACTTTATATTAAACATAGGTTTTGAGAACAAGTAAGACAACATTCTTCTAGGAACTTATAATCTACCAGAGGAACTACACAAATGCACACATGCCCACAATGCAAGATGCATCAGAACCATAAAAGTAGTTCAGCATGCCAGAGGATGGACTATATCCAGTTGGGGAATAAGTAAGAGCTTCAGAGAAGCAGGTGTTTGAAGTCAGCTTAAAAGGATGGTTAAGATTTAATGAATAGCAGTACATGTTTTGTGATACATGATGATAACAGATACGTGAATTGTGAGAAAAGAATAACAGGAGCAAAGACCTGCAACTTTTGGGAAACTGTAAGCAATTTAAATCCCTCAGCCTGGCTCCCAGCCTTTATACAGCCCTATCAGGCTTTAGTAGGGTACTAAATTTGCCTGTTTCAGTGGTTACCTAGTCATGACCTGCATCTGAGGGTTGAGAAATAACCCTCAAGATGTTTCTCAAAATAAATGTTCCATGGATTCCAAAAGACAGGCCTGATCACTTGCCTGACCAAAGGCACTTTTTCCCAGGAGTGCTGGGGTAGTCACTAGAATGGCCAGCAACTAATACAGGTGTAAACAAGGGTTATCTAGAAAGAAGGACCAAAAGATTCTCTCATCTTCTAAAAATCTATTCAACTACAGAGTTTAATCTAGACTTTTTAATCACAAGTATGAAAATAACAGTTATATATTATATTTTCACTCTTTGTAACAGATCACAGAAAGCCAGGCACACATACTAGAAGATGAAGTAGCAGAAGTTTTACAGAAATTGATCTCAAAGGAAGCCAACACTTACGAGGAGGAACCCAATAAACCAACAAGTGTGACTGAGAGTCAGGCTGGAAAAATACCAGAGAAAGTGGTATGTATATATGAAATCATCTGCATGTTATAGATGTGTGTATGTGTCTGCTTGTATTTGTGTATAATTAATACAATCTGTATATAATTAATATCTTCCTTGATACCAAAGAAGATTTGGTATTTGATTCGTTTGACCCAATTAAAATATATACTCACAAAATACTGTTAAAAGATATAAATCAACTCTATGTTGAAAATGAAGATACACGTTATATTATATTACACAGTAAAGGCTACATCTTATACTGCTCAGTAAATTAACCCATAATGTTATGTGGAAATGTTATAACCATTCCACATAACAGCTGTTTGTATAATGTCAGAGAATTGGAACCAAATATTTCACAGCTCTTTCAGTATACAACTTCTGTTCACAGAGTGTCATCATCTGCCTCCAGAACCCAAAAAAAGAAACTTGGGTTGATTTGATCCTCTGCCACACCATCCTGTATATCCCCAGAGCTAGTTGCCTGATACTGCATGTTATATTCTGAGCTCTTCCACTTGCTGTATCCTCTTCTCATTGGTTTGGAGGTCTGGAACCATCCTTTACTTTGACTAAGCATTCATCCTTCCTTCCTGTTCCTGGACTCTGTGCCTCTTCATCTTTTCTCTGGCATCTGCCAAGCTACTAAAATCTTTCTCCCATCTTTGAATCCCTGTAAAACTCTAGTTGGAGCTGACCACAGAAGGATATAAGAAAATATTAAACTCTTCATCTCTCCTATTTTCTCCACCAGAGGACCCAGATTCCATGGCTCTTCATCCCCTCCAACATCGTATCCCAAATACAAGGAAAAAGAATGTATAGGCCTATGATTATGTTTTAGAGGAAGCTAGAAAACAGAAATTGGGTCTGAATTTTTCTTTTACTAAGTAACATAAAGTTCTCCTTTGGTCTCCCTATTTCTAATCACCAGCTTTCGTTTTTTAAACAGCTTTTAAAAATCCACCCAAAACATTCTTGATCTATCAAAGAACTCAAGCTTACCATCTGAACTGAAAGTGACATAGCTATTGTATTGTCCTGATCTTTCACTCCCATTTTGTACTCCTTATTCACCCATCTCTAAAACATTCATATGCTTGACCTGTTCACTCATGTCATCTAAATGCATTAAAGCAAAGGAAATATTCATTCAATACATATTTATTGAGGTACCAGTTATGAACCAAGCACTGGGGATACAATGCTCATTTAAAGAGACAGAATCCCTGCTCTCATGTATCTTACGGTCTAATGGAAGAAGCAGATGGTCTTCAAATTGTCACCTATTTTAACTACAACTGCCTTAAGTTTTCTGAGGAAAGAAACATGATTCTATGAGACCTTGTAAAAAAGGAACCTTTTCTGGACTTAAGCTCAGGGAAGGCTTCCCTGAAGAAGTGACTTGAACCCAAACTGAAGGCTAAATAGGAGTTCACTTTGAGTGTGAGAGGCAGTATGTAAAGAAAAATGTGTGGGGTATCCAAGTAGCTGCAACAAGGGCAGGTTGGCTGGCACACAGAAAGAGCAATGAGAGATGAGCTTGAGGAGGTGGACCCAGGGCAGACCAGGCAAGGCCTTGGATTCTGATCTTCATTGTAGGACTAATAGGAAAATACTGGAGGATTTTAAGCAAAGGAGTTATGTGATCACATTTAAAAAAAAAAAAGGTAACTCTGGCTATAACACAGAAAATGCAGTGTTGGGAATCAATTAGAAGTAGTTGATGTGCCAGTTAGAAGGCAAGAGATGAAGGTACCTGGACTAGAGCCAGGTAATGGAGAAAGAGAGAAATTATAAATTTGGGATAAATTTTGAAAGTAGGACCAACAAGGCTACTGATGGATTAGATGAAGGAAATGAAGAGGAAGAGATAAGAAAGGCTCTTAAATTTCTGTCTAGTCCACTGAAGGGACAATGGATCATTACCTAACACTAGAAATGGAGCAGGTCTGGAAGAAAGAGTCCTGTGTACCCTTCCAGATAGCCCTTAAAATTTTACTGCAAAGTCCCCAAGGTATGACTGCTCTGCTGGTGTTAGATATTCTGACAGGCTTTCCTGTATCCTGTCATAGAGTCTGTGACTTCAAAGCTTGCCTTGGTAAAAGGCACCTTTATGAGGAGACACTCATGAGAACTGACAGAGGGGAACTTGGCCAAGTAGGAACCTAGAAATTCCCTGTCTATTCTCCAGGAGTAGGAGCCAGGGTCCTCAGGTGAAACATATGTCTCTTAGCCCCAATGACCTTTCCATGTGGCTAGATGCCCACATGCCTGGAAATGGGTTTGATCCTCCAGGAGCTTGCAAAGGAGGACATGTTCTTGTACTTCACATTCAAGGGCACCACAGAGGAAAGAACTGAGCTGGAGTGTGATTCGTTCTAACAAAATTTTATTTTTTGTTGATTTTTCCCCCCAATGGAGACTCCAGTGGCAGCAATTCAAGATGGTTTTACTAATGGACAAAATGATGAAACAGTCTCTAATACCTTAACCTTGACAAATGGCTTGGAAAGGAGAACTAAAATCTACAATGAAGATAACTTTGAGGAACTCCAATATTTCCCAAACTTCTATGCACTACTGAAAAGTATTGATTCAGGTAAACACTGTGACCATGTGGAATAGAAACATCAATTCCAGGAAATGTGTGGGTGGGTTCTTTTTCTTCCTGTTTTCAGTTTCTAAATACAATTTTGGATGACATATATTGTCAGTGGCCTCGGGGAAAAGAGTTCATGTCAATTTTTTCAAAGAAGTATACTAGTCATGAAAGTATTTAGCATAGGATAATCAGAAAAGGTGGAATTTTTGGATAATTTAATTTTCTTGCTACCAGAGGCTTCATTTATTTGTTCAACAAATAGTTACCAGATATGCGTGGCGTTTGTGACATTGAAGTGAGTGCTGTGCAGATAAGGAGAGAAATCAGTGTCCCTGCCTGACCTGCTCAGCCTCAAATCTTATTGTAAATCTTTTTTTTTTTTTTTAAGGCTGTGTTCATTTTCCTCTCTTAGTGGGAGCAGTGTGTATAACATAATTTATCCTTTTTAAAAATAATTCAGATTTTTACTTTTTAGACATTTTCAGCTTCAGTCTTGAGATGAGTTAAAATAAACATTAGACCACAGCAGGTCAGGAGCTCAGACACACTTGGGAAATGGTTTGTTTTTAAAAAATAAAGTCCTTAATGTGCTTTTTCTCTTAAATATACACCAAAATAAGTTAGCTGAAAATGTCAATTCATGTTTAATTTTAATAAATCTTCAAGGAAGATAATAATGGGCAAATTTTCTGTTGTTACTATTGTCCAGACAGATACTCTTCTTTATGGCTTTTCTTCTCCCTGTTCAAAGACTCAGCCCCAGATTGAACATTTGTGATAAATATGTCCCCAAGAAGTGACCGTAAAGTGAGCTTTCATTTCTGGAGAACGTCCATTGTCCTTTAATTCCAGATATTGGCCAGATGGCACCAGCCCCTCTGCTGGTGTCTGCAGGGCTTATACATCTTGAGGGTCCATTCTCAGCCATCTTGCCCCATTGGATGGCAAATGTCCAGCTCAGAACCTTTGTCATCTTGGTGAGTCACTTCTTGTCAGTGAAGAGCATCGGCATGACACCAGATACTATACAGATGTGACCTTGAACAAATACTGTGATGGCAGAAGTTATTTTCCAGCACTTTTCTAAGATCTCTTCCCCATCTCCTCTCTCACCTTTCTTCTCTCCCAACTTTGGGACTTTCATGATATTTTAAAGATTCCACTGTATGGAATGCTTTTTATTTGTTTTTATCTTACAGTTTCCTTGACCCGTTCTTTAGTTCCTTTATTTTTATAGAATTTTAATTTAAATACTTACACTAAAGTCTTTAACAAAACCCATCTTTCTCACCCAAGGTCTGAACCAACATAAAACAGGTAGAAAACCAAAATATTTCTGATACTAATGAAGTCTGGGTTATAAGGATTGTAAGATGCAGCTTAGCGTGAGATCCAACAATGGGCTTGTTCACTCCCAGTCTTCAGTCTAGTTTTTGAAACAGCCAATACCAAGGATAGTTTGATTCTACAGAGCAGGCATTTATCTCAGGACACTGCCTTTCACTGTTCCTGGGGAGCAAAAAGAAGAAATATTCCAAATCCCTATAAGTCAAGAGATGTAGACTAATTGTCATTGTCTACTAACCTCATCTGTGGGAAGGATGAAAAGATATCGGTGGTGAGAGGGGGCAGTGGGGGGATGTGGAGGCTAGAAGTTGTTTTTTTTTTTTTTTTTTAATTTTTATTTATTTATGACAGTCACACACAGAGAGAGAGCGAGAGAGGCAGAGACACAGGCAGAGGGAGAAGCAGGCTCCATGCACCGGGAGCCCGACGTGGGATCCGATCCCAGGTCTCCAGGATCGCGCCCTGGGCCAAAGGCAGGCGCCAAACCACTGCGCCACCCAGGGATCCCAAGGCTAGAAGTTTTTAAGAGAAATCCTTCATGGCAGCTAAAAGAATAGGGGAAATGGGCTGCTGTGTAGTACCTTTCTTCAAAAATGGAAATAGATTTTTTAAACATTTTAGAACATCTATATATATTCTATATATATATGTGTGTTCTATATATATGTGTGTTTGGATGATATATATATATATATATATATATATATATATATATATATATATGGAATGACTATGGAATAATCAGCCATCCTCTTCCATCAAGATACAGAACAGTATGTCAAATCCTAAGAGTTTCTAAGAAACTGTTAATAGTGGTTACCTACAGGGACTAGGTGTGTGTGTGTGGGGGGGATGTTATTTCCACTATTATTTACTTCTTTACTGTTGGAATATTTTTGCTATATGCATATATTCTTTCAAGTAAAATAAAGTTTAGAAAGCAATATCTATTGTTTAAAAATCAACCTTAAGTTTTAAAAAATAAAGATACATGTATGTTTTTATTTTCAAATATTAAGTTTGATTAATGGGGTCATTCTTGCCCTCAAAAACATATAGCCTGAGTAAAGAAAAACCTGTTGGGTCATGAATCTTCTTTCTGAGTTCATATTACCTCAGGTTTTCTACCCTATTAATAAAGTATTTTAGATTAAAGTAAATCTTTTTGGAGAAGTTATAATTGCCCATTTCTGGAAAAGTTCAGTACACCTGTACATTATCCTGTATTCCCAATCAAATCTTAGACTTTTTATAAATTAAATATATGTGGTTTCAGCTATAAATGTAAGGAGAAATATTACAATAAATGCCATACTTCATAAACTGACACTGAAAGAGGAAGCTATACTCCACTAGTTTTTCGTTTTTTTGTTTTTAATTATTTTATCTTAATCTTTAAAAAAGCAGGGAAGCAGCTGAGTGGCTCAGTGGTTGAGCATCTGCCTTTGGCTCAGGTCGTGATCTCAGGGTCCTGGGATCAAGTCCCGCATCAGGATCCCCACAAGGAGCCTGCTGCTCCCCCTGCCTATGTCTCTGCCTCTCTCTCTCTCTGCCTCTCATGAATAAATATTTTTTTAAGTATTTTGTCCTTTTATATAGAAAAAGAAGCAAAAGAGAAAGAAACACTGATTACTATCATGAAAACATTGATTGACTTTGTGAAGATGATGGTAAAATATGGTACAATATCTCCAGAAGAAGGCGTTTCCTACCTTGGTGAGAGTCCTACCTGTTTTGTTTTACTGTAAGAATTTTCATTGTCCAAAGTGAATTAGAGATTTTGCAATAATTCCCTCACAAATGTGATCATTTATGCCAAAATAGCCCGAATCATCTGAGTAACCGGAATTGACCAGCTTGATAATGCATACAGATAAAATTAACCAGAAGTTTTCAACTCTTTATAGATATAGCTTGAGTACAAACATGCCATATTTATTACACTTTGCCTTATTAACATTTTCTAGATATCTTCATGGAAATAGTTTTATTAAAGTTTGATTCTTTTTCTCAATTGTGTTTGGATGGCGAAGACTAAAATAGTTGATTTTAACTAGTGAGGTCTGTGTGTGGTGGGAAGGAAAGAGCAGTGGACTGAGCAGCAGAAGTGATGCCTCCCGGTCCAGCTCTGCCAGAGACCAGCTCTGTCCCATGGGGGAGGGCACTCACCTTGCTTGACCTCAATTTCTGCATCTGTAAGATAAAGGACTTTGTGATCTATGATGGGGCTGGTTAACTACTTACTGCCCATGGACCAAATCTGGCCCATTACCTATTTTTGTATAACCAAGCTAAGAATTGCTTTTACATTTTTAAATGTTTGAAAAAAAAAAACAAAGAAGAATAGTATTCTGTGACACAAGAAAGCTATATAAAATTCACATTTCATGGTCTGTAACTAAAATTTTATTGGCATATAGCCACACTCATTTGTTCAATGTTGTCTATGACTGCTTCTGTGCTACAATGTGGAGTTGAGTAGTTGCAACTGAGACCATACGACTCACAAAGCCAAAAAATATTTACTATCTGGCCTTTTACCAAAAAAGTTTGCTGACCTTTGATTGCTTGGACTTTGTAGATAAGCTTGGACATTCTCTGTGCATACAGGTTGTTTAAAAAAAAAAAAAAAGCCTTTGGTTTTCCTGCTTGGTTTAATCAACAAACACCATTTCTCCCTGATGTCCTTTGGGCAAGATGACCTCACAGCCCCTTACTCTGATCTCTGATAGAGGAGGGAGAATTAGAAGAGAAAATCTCATAGGACAGAATAATCCAGAAGACTCTCTATGAACTCCATTTTTTTTTCCACATGAGAATCGTTTACCTGTTTTGTTTCTGATTACAAAAGAGCATACTTATTTGTAAAAGATCATTCAATGCAAAATGATGTTTAAAAAAAGTAAAAAAAAAAAAATCACTCATAATACTGGTACCCAGGTAATGTTCTGGTGTACATCCTTCTAGATATTTGTGTGTTTGTGCATGCACACATACACATATGTGTATACCTTTGTTGTTTCTTTCCTTGTTTTATCTTGTTTAACAAAAAATGAGCTCACATCATATGTAATGTTTTGTGCCCGGCTTTGCTCAACAGTAGATCAAAGCAATTGTTTCAGATCAGTCATTGTTTCATACCAATACCCTATGACTCCAAAATTCTACACTGAAGCAATTCATCCAATGGAAATAGATTAGAAATGCCACCAGGGCTTAGGTGTGAGGTAGGTATTTCCACTACTGTTTATAACTGTGCTATGCAGCATGGTAGTGGAAAAGGCATTCATTGCCTCGTGTAACTCAGGAGTCTAGGGGTGGAGAGGTGTGTGTGGGGGGGAGTAGTCTGACATTGGGTTTGTAAAGTCCACCAGTAGTGTGAAGAATCTGTCCCTCTCCCATCTCCCGGCACTGATTTTCCATGTGTTGATTCATTCTAGACAAGCTGTTCTGTTATAGGAAAAAGATGGCTGGCAATCTCCATCCTCACAGTACAGCAATCCTGGCAAGAAAAGATCCTCTTTCTCCCAGTGGTCCCAGCATTGAATCTCATTGTCTTGGCTTGTGTCAGGAGCTCCCCCTTTGAACCAACCACTCAGCCCAGCGTGGTGGAGCCCCTGAGGAGCCAGGCTTGGGTTATTAGGCCCCTCCTGAGTCAAATGTGCTGACAATGGAAATGATCTGGGTTCTCCAAAGGAAAATTGAGGTGTAGTTACCAGAAGGTGTTGAGGAAGTTCAAACCACAGGTTCCCAGTAAAAGTTCAACCCCGATGTGTTCTAGCAGAGGCCACGGAGATGTAGAAGGGACTTCTGCAATTAACTGAGTAGGAGGCTGAATTAAGGATCCCAAATAGTGCATTCCTAGAAATAAGATCCATGCATCTTAATTGCAGTGTTAATGCTTTGTGATATTTCTGATGAGATTTAAACAGTTTTAGTAGAAGTTTGGTATCATCTTTCAGGAAATAAAATTATATTTCATATTTCTTCCCCTCCTCCCTCCAGAAAACTTGGATGAAACTATTGCTCTTCAGACTAAGAACAAGCTAGAAAAAAACGTTACTGACAATAAAAGCAAACTTTTCCCAGGTATGATTTATTTAACTATTTTTTTCTACCTTTGAGCATAATTGCTCTTTGTGTGGTAAATAAGTTCAACAAACATTAATCAACAATTCTAGATTTCAAAAGTTTTAAAATCTGAAATCCAACCAGAGGACCAAGTAGCTATAACCTTGGCTATTTTGCAGTTAGACTCAGCATAGAAATCTGATCCCAAGGAGCATTGAAGAGAAATGCAGGTCTTCCCGAAGATTCTTAGGGATCTAAGCGATAGGGAAGGGAGGAGACTGTATCACAAAACTGAGTCATTCTTCCTGCAAATCTTCTTTAGGCATTTTTTTTTTTTCCTCTTCTGAGATCACCATTTCTCCAGTGCACTATCCCTGATCATGCATCCACTCTGTGCTGCCCCTCTCCTAGCTCTCCCCTTCCAAGTCTTCTCTCTCCTCTGAGACAGTCTGTGCCCCTGGGTAATGTGATTTACCCCCTTCTCTTGGTTTCTTCACTTGTGCATCTCTGCCCATCACACTACGGAACCAAGCTGTGCAAAGGAGCTTGCTTTGAGGGGGGAGGGAGGAACAAAAAGACAAAAATTACACGTTCATATGCTTAATCTTGTGTTCCTATCACAAAGGTTATGTACATATATTTTATGGAACATTATGCAGCACCTTAAAATGATGTTTCCAAGTAGTTTTTAATAACCTGGAAACATCTTTCTGTAATGATGTTAATGGCAAAAGCAAGGAACAAAATTGTACTGCAACTATGAAAAAAATTGCACATCAAAAAATAGACCACAGCACTAGGAATGGATGTTTGCATAATGAGGAAACAACTGACTTCTTTCTTCTTTCCTCTTTTTTTATAGTAATAACCCTTTTATTGAAAAAGCAAAGCTATTTGTTAGGCTGCTTGACGTTTCCTATTTTACTTACAACAGGGATACATTATAGTTGCTTTCAAGCAGTTAGCTACTTTAAGGTTTATGATGTTTTTAATTCAACATAAGATTGTTAGGAGAAATGCAGTTTTTTTTTCAATTCTTGTTTTCTCATTTTTTTGAAGTATAATTGATATGGAAATTAGTTATATTTAAGTACACAAGTAAACAAAGATAATCCCATCTTGACAGCAAGGGTCCAGTTCTCTTCTTTGTAGTAGGGTGACCATGGATAAGGGAGTATGAAGAAAGAGGCAGAAGAAGTCTTGCCATAGCCCCAAATTCTTAGATGCTACTCCGAATTATAGAGTGTTCTTCAAAAAGACAACATCATGGAGAAATTGAACAACTACAGAGTTATCTTACTTTGTAATGGAGATTCAACCTTACTTTGGGACCTGAGATATCCTACTTGACTGCCTACACTGATTATAGTAAAGAAAATAGTCTGTGCTCCAACGACATGGTAGCAGAAGGGAAAGAACACTAAACCACAATCTGGCAAGTTAAGGCTATGGCCCAGCTCTTTTGCCGACTCAGTTCACATCTCTCCCCATTGTGGCCTCAGTTTCTTCCTCTGCAAAATTGGAGGAAGTTGCCTAGATAATCACTAAGATCCCTTTCAGCCTGAAAAATTATCCGACCTTAAACTGTACCTTTTCAATAAAGCTTATTTCTACATTATGAATTAATTAATAGAAAATAGGGTTATAACCACAGGGTGCACAATCTGATTACAGCACCGTCAGAAAAGAGTCATGAAGAAACAGATAGTACCAAGGAAGAAGCAGCTAAGATGGAAAAGGAATATGGAACCTTGAAAGATTCCACAAAAGATGATAACCCAAGAGGAAAGACAGATGAGCCAAAAGGTATGGAATCAACAGCTCTAAGGTGGCAATGAAATTGGCACCACACATAAGTTGATCAAAAATGCAAGCCCCACCAAATCTGAGAAATTGGCACCATCTGTATAGAAAAGATTCAGCACATGATATCTTTATTTGAATAACAATCTTCTTTAACAGTCTTGAGTCTCCTGGAATGGCAAATTGGTTTCATCTTCTGATGGTCTTTACTGTCCAGTGGATTTTTATGCTTGGAGAAGAATACTTATGACCATTCGTACATTGTTTAATGTCTAATTTATAATTTATTAAGCAGTATTTCTTTAAACATAATTAACATTCCCCAAATAGCCATATACTACTTATTGAACAAAGTCACCAAAATTTATGGATTTAACAGAGCAAATTTCCTCGATCATTTATAGTGATTGAAATGAGACAAGCACTCTTAAGGACCTGATTAAGAATCACAAATCCAATAAATTACATTTCCTTAAATAACCTGAATATCTTAAAAAGCACAAAAGCACACAGTAAACTAGCCCAATAATTACAAAACTTATGTTTTTATCCTTTTACACATGCCTGTGGTCCAATTTCTACTCTGCCTTAGAAGTCTATGTGGTATAAAATTTACTTCTTCCTAGGATTTTAGAGATTTTATTACAGCCTTAAAGAAAAAGACCCTATTGGGGGAGGTGTTAGGGGATGCGGGGAGAAAGAAAGAAGACCCTCTGAGGATGCAAGTTCTAAGTCACTAACCCTTCGATTTCAGGTCAGGATGTGGAATCTGGTTGCACAGTCCAGTGGTTCAAAACCCTTTTATTATGAAGTCTGCTCGTTACATCCTGGAAGGTGTATCTACCCCTCAGATAGATACTCTTCTGCTGAAACTCAATGTCTTTACCAGAAGTTGTGAACAGATGGCTTAAACTTAACTAATTTTTCTGACGTTATGATATACTGACTTCTATGGTATGATTGGAACATTACTTACATCTTATCAGTGTCTCATTAGTAGGGTCATCTAGAGATTTTATTCCATAGAAACTGGAGGAGTGGGTCCCCAGTTTTGGCTCTCTCAAGGCCAGGGGAAGTGTGACATCCAGCTTATCTATCATCTGAAGATGTGCCATTGGGCTCTCTTTTCATTATTTATTATGTGTAATCATTAGTGTTAATGAACTGAGGGGCTCCGTTTATTCCTTTCTGGATGACCTAAGAAGCACAAAAGCTGCTCATGTTCATGGTATTCTCTTCATTTTGAAGGGGCTACTTGGCCTACTTACAGGTTCCTAGTCTCACCTGCTCATACAGATAGAAACAAGTACATATTCATATTCATACTTGATAATAGGTCCTGCTTCACAGACTAGTTCCTTTTTGTAGAAAATATAGAAACCTGAAACTGGGTTATATGGGTTCAAATGAGTAGTAATGTGGGCCAGAAGTACTGCCTCTAGTTCAGTTATTGGGACTTTTTTGAGATAGGAAATATCATTTTTTTCTTAATATATCAAGTTCATGTTGATTTTTCCTATTTTATGAAACTTTAGATCATTGTATTTTTTTTCTCTAGCACGGATTTCATAGACCATCACAATTTTCTCCTACATCGATGCAGCTGATGGATCAGCTCTAATAATTTGGCATAGTAGCCTGTGCTACTATGAGAAAGGTTATGATATTGCATCTGGGCTTGGGAGGAAGGAACTTGGGATGATTAATTAGTAATGTTTATCAAGGGCCATAAGAAGGGAGGAATTGGTAATATAAATGTCATGTTTGCTGACTCTGTAGACCAGTGAGTCACACTGCCTTGATACTTCCCTCGGTCTACTCTGGATGAGTGGTAAACTTTTTTGAATGTCTTTTTAAAAAAAATTATAGGAAAAAAATTATAATAAAATACATATAACATAAAAATGATCATATTAACCATTTTAAGTGTACAGCTCCGTGGCATTAAGTACATTCATATTATTGTGTTACCACTGCTACTGTCCATTTCCAGAACTCTTCTCATCCTGCAAAACTGAAACCCTATATTCATTAAACGAAACTCTCCATTCTTCTTCCTCTTCAGCCCCTGGCAACCACCATTCTATATTCTGTCTCTGTGAATTTGCCTATTCCAGGAGCCTCACATAAGTGGAATCATATCGTATGTGACCGGCTTACTTCACTTATTGTCCTCAAGGTTCATCGATGTTGTAGCATGTGTCAGAATTTCCTTTTTAGGGCTGCATAATATTCCATTGCATGTATATACATTTTGTTTATCTGTCCGTTTGTCTCTGGATGCTTAGGTTGCTTCCACCTTTTGGCTATTGTAAATGATGCTGCTGTCAATACAAGTGTACAAATATCCCCTCGGGACCCTACACTCGATTTGGGGGGAATATCCCTAAAAGTGGAATTGCTAGATCATATATTAATTCTTTTAATTTTCTGAGGAGCCACCGTCCTGTTTTCCATAGGTAGCTCCACTTTTTTACATTCCTCCCGAGAGTGTGCAAGGGTTCCAATTTCTCCACATCCTCAAAAACATTGATGGATGTGAGGTAGAAAATGAGTGGTAAACTTTTAAAAGATAGCTAACCAGGAAAAGAGTCCTGTGACCTGAGATAGAAAGCCAGGAATTGGGCCCGACAGAGCACTGCTCTTCACCCCCACAGGAAACCAGCATACCTGGGTCATCTCCTCTGGGAGCAACCCATGTGTAATGACTGTATTTCCCAAAGACAGTAAGCCATATCTGAGACCCTTGACTTGCAGAAGCAGTATGATAAGGGCTTAAGACAACACCTTCTATGACCACTATGCCAATATCCATGGGAATGGATGCTGACAGGTGTCTGCCTATTTTAGGAAAACACTGTATAAAAAAAGAAACATAAAGGAGTTGGTTCTTGGTAGTCTACTATTCCTATTTAGGATGTGAGTGTTTAGAGACTAATGAGGTCAGATTTCTTTTCCCATTAGGAATTCCATCAGATACTAATAGGGAGAAAAGAGAGTAAAACTCTATCCATTTAGCGTTTTTGTTTGCAATGGCTCTCATGAAACATTAGAGGATAGGGATTTGGAGCTAAAATTAGTTCCTTTCCATTATTTGGAGATTTAATTTATTCATCATACCCCTGACTCCTATTACTCTGATATAAGGAAAACTGATTTTAGTACAATTTAGAGAATATCAGCCTCAGCTTAAGCCAAGGGCCAACATTTCTTGAAAAGTATGTAATCCCCAAAAGGGCATATTATGACATATACTTTTATATTGACAATTGCTTTGCTGTACTTTTTCAGAGGCTGTTTTGTTTGTATAAAACCCACTGAGACAACACATATTGTCTCTGGACAGAAAAATAAAAGAATCCATGTGGGTAAAAACAGGGTTTACTGGGTTTCCTGAGACATGTATTCAATTATAAATAAACATCTATCCTGATAGCATGCCTGGCACTGTGCTCAGGAAGCAGACCTATACAAGTAACATAAGAATTAATTCTTACCTCTGAGGACCCAAGCAAGCTTTGAAATAATTTGAGAATGGTTCTTAACCCATATGTAGGCAAGTATAACACAAGCTACATACATGTGCACATATCTTCCTGATTGATGAGTTAGGAGTATATAGAACAGAGAGAAAGTTGGAAGACATTACAGGGCAGAGCAAGGAATGAGGTAATAGTCCAGCTAAAACCACTTAAAAAAATAATTATAAGCAGAGCACACTGTCATGAGTATCTATAAAAAGTTTGTTTTGGTCTGGTGATGTGGGGTGATGGCCCCATCAAACCTCAGCAAATATTTATTAACCATGCCAAGCATATGCTGGATCCTGTGAAGAATAGGAATAATAATGGGAATAGGAATAACAATAATACCTTAAATTTATATCACCCTTCAACTTACAGAGCATGTTTCCATGGCTCTCTTTAGGTTTAATGTAAAAAAATATAATTACCAATGATGAAAAATGGTATATCCACTTTTGAATATAATTGAGTTAGACTATTTAAACTCTTTGATTCTACAGGTATTCACATTATGAATAATCTTTTAAAATCCTGATTTCTCATTGGTACAATCATTTGAATGATTCAGTAATTATTCCTATATTCAGGGATATGCCAATGAAGTCAAATTTATTCTAATTTCAACAGTATTTATAAAATTGCCAAGTTTTCAAGTAAATTGCTCTCTGGAGACTAAAGAAATGTACTTTAAAACTTTATTCCATTATCTCAGTGCGGCTCTATTTGCCAATTTGATGTTTACTCATTCACTCCTGCTCTATGAGTCACTGAAAAAAAAAACTTTTTTTTTAAACCATCCAAGGGATAAGATAAGCATTATCATATCCATAAAATCATTCCAAAGGTGTCCTTTGTCAAGTTTGTGGCCAGATAATGGAAACAGGTGAAAAAACTGATCTTTAAGACATCTTTCACCGAAATAGCCTACCATTCCCCTATCTTCCTTACAGAAACCAGAAAAGAGAAGGTAGCCTCTTTAATTAAAAATTGGCTAACTCTTGTGGATGCTGTTATTTTTAAAGCAACGTAAGAGGAGAAAATCTGTGCCTTTATTCAAGCCCAAGGCATTCTGCTAAGAATGTCCAAAAATAGTAAGTCCAGTCTCTCCCCTGTGAGTCAGCAAGTGTGCCAGGAGCTAAGGGCAGACACAGGAGACCTACCATCAACATAGGTTTTTCAAGGATAGCAAAGGAGAATTTCTTTCCATATGTAGAAACCATAAATCTTCTTTTTTGAATTTACTCCTAAATTATAAATAAATAAACCAAGGCTCAGAAGATGAAGTGACTCACCCAAGATCTAGGCAAAGAGTGGCAGAGCCAGGCCTTGAACCCTTTTCCCTTGACTCCTATCCAGTACTCATCTGAGTTTTTCTTTGGGGCTGGTAAAATGTCATCATTGTACAGGAATTCTTGAATTGAATGTCTGTGAGGCCCATGTTGGCATCTGTGATACCATTATCACTTACTTTGTTTTATGCAGTTCAAAACTGTAATCATTTAATCTTTACAGAATTTTAAGGGTAGCAAACTTAATTTTTATAAACACTCTTAAGATCTAATATCTTTAGTATGTTCAGTATTCAATAGGTTAATTCTATTGATTTCTACAAGTTTGTTGTTGTTTTTATACGGGGCTGGGGGGACAGATCAGGTTAGTATATATCACAGGGCCATTGATGTATAAGAAAGGGTATTTCTTTTTCACTGCTGAAAACCAGAACAGCCAGAAAAGCAGGGCTGTGTCTTGATTCTGGCTCTCTTCCCATCTGCTTCAGCATATGTTTTAAAGCTTGTGCCATATTACCTCAACCATGAGCTATTTTTTTCCAAAGGAAACTGAAATAAATTTGAAAAAAATAGTCCAGCTTTCCAAAGTGGACTCTCATAGGCTTTTACTGCACACTGTGTAAATAAAAGATTTGCTTTATAGCTCCTGAGAAGAGAAAATGTAAACAGGAACCAGCTGCTTCTCTCCAATAGCAGAGGGACACCTGACTTTATTCACCTTGTCACCAGTACTCTGGTAAATGTATGGAGGTCTCAATGCTGGTGGCAGTGATTCCCAAAATTCCCCCACATGTGAATCCCCTCAAGACCATTTTTTTTAATGATGCTTGGCCTCAACTCTCGATAGTCTAATTTAATTGGTATGAACAGTAACCTTGGCATAGGATTTTTAAAAATCTTCTCTAAGTGATTCTAGTGTGCAGCCAAGATTGATAACCACTGCCTTGTTGGCCAGCTTGTTAACAACAACAGGCACTAAATCGTTTTTAGTCTAAAAGGTGGATTTTACCCAGCTACACGCAGTAGAGGCTCTGGATTCATTCTGGTTCAAGACCAGGCTCTGATTTTTACTCAGCTGTGTCCCCTTGGATGTGTCACTTAACCTCTCCAAGTGTCAGTTCTCTCATGAGTAAAATGAGAATAATAATGCTAATTTCATAGAGGTCTGTGAAGATTAAATGGTATATGGATATAGTATGTCTAGCCTATTTGTAGGTATTTTAAATTGTGTCTGCTATAACTATCCATTCAGAATTCATTAAACTTCAAGTTTTTCAAATAATTCATTTTTTTGGATAAAAAAAGAAATCTATACCATTTATACTTTTAAAAAATTGTATCCTTCTGATTACAATTTGGCTTCTATCTAAGAAGCCTTTACCCATTCACTTATTTGACAAATACTTATCGGTAGACTACATGTCAGGCTTTATCAGCTAACAAATATTTCTAAGGGAGGAAGACAATAAGCTCACATAAATTATATGATTTGGTAGAAAGTGATAAGTGCAATGGATAAAAAAGCAAAAGAGGGGGATGAGGAGGATGGGGGTATTTTAAATTAGAAAAACTGGGCATCTGGGTGGCACAGTCGGTTGAGCATCTGACTCTTGGTTTGGGTTCAGGTCATGATCTCAGGGTTGTGGGATGGAGTGCTGCTCTGAGTTCATTGCAGAGTCTGCTTGAGGATTATCTCTCACCTATTCCTCTCCCCCAACACTCATTCACTCTCAAATAAATAAATAAATAAATAAATGAATAAATCCTAAACAATAAATAAACTAGAGAAACTAGGGATCCCTGGGTGGCACAGTGGTTTAGCACCTGCCTTTGGCCCAGGGCGTGATCCTGGAGACCCGGGATCGAGTCCCACGTCGGGCTCCCGGTGCATGGAGCCAGCTTCTCCCTCAGCCTTTGTCTCTGCCTCTCTCTCTCTCTCTCTCTCTCTCTCTCTCTCTCTGTGACTATCACAAAAAAAAAAAAAAACCTAGAGAAACTATCCTAATCATATGTTGTTATGATCTATAAGACAGTATTTTTTTTTATGGATTACGGTATAGATTCCTATAAGCTGCAGTAAACTCATTCTGTTATGGGTTGGTAATATCAATATGGTGAATGAAATTACTTTCATGCATTTCATACTTTTTAAAATTTAACATTTTTAAATCTTTTTTTTTTAAATTTATTTATGATAGGCACACAGTGAGAGAGAGAGAGAGGCAGAGACACAGGCAGAGGGAGAAGCAGGCTCCATGCACCGGGAGCCCGACGTGGGATTCGATCCCGGGTCTCCAGGATCGCGCCCTGGGCCAAAGGCAGGCGCTAAACCGCTGCGCCACCCAAGGATCCCAAATTTAACATTTTAAAAAAGATTTTATTTATTTATTTGAGAGAGAGAGAGCACATGAGCTGGAGGAGGCACAGAGGGAGAGGTAAAGGGAAAGGCAGGCTCCTCGCTCAGCAGGGAGCCTGATGCAAGACTCAATTTCAGGACCCTGTGATCATACCCTAAGCCAAGAGCAAATGGTTAACCAACCGAGCCACCCAGGTGCCCCTAAAATTTAACATTCAGGAAATTGGTTCCTGAGCAAAAAGCAACCCAACAAGATGATGCCAAGTCCCCCATTTAAAATTGCCTTAGGTTGGGTTCCTTCTGAAGCAGATGCCGAGAGAAGGATTTGAAGTCAAGTTTGACTGGAGATGACCCCAGGAAACACCACTGGGGGGAAGAGGTATATGAGACAGGGAGAGGAAAGAAGCTCATGTAAGGTGGACTCACAAGTGGGCTTCAGTTGTGGACAGTTGGGGCTCAGTCCCACTGGGGATCTCTGGGAGGCTGTATGGAATGTTCCTGAAGCAAAAGGAAACTGGGTATTTATCTACCAATTCTGTCCATCATTAGGTGAGGAACAGAGAGGGAGAATGAATCTTAAGCAGACTCCCTGCCAAGCAGAGAGCCCAATGCAAGGCTCAATCTCACAACCTTGAGATCTTGACATGAGCCAAAACCAAGAGTCAGACACTTAACCGACTGAGCCACCCAGGTGCTCTTATAATTCAGACTTTTAACACAGTATTTATACAGAGGTTAAGTTCAGGTTTTCCTTTTTTTTTTTTTTTTAATTTTTATTTCTCCGTATGTTGAATACTTTTTAAAAAATGTTTATTTATTTGAGAGAGAGAGCATGAGCACAGTAAAGGGGTAGAGGAAATAGGAGAAGTAGACTCCTTGCTGAGCAGGGAGCCCAATGTGGGGTTGAATCCTAGGACCCTGAGATCATGACCTGAGCTGAGGGCAGATGCTTAACTGACTGAACTACCCAGGTGACCCAGGTTTTCCTTGACTAAGCTTTCCACATGATAATATATCATAAATAAGATTGTGGGGCAAATGCTTAACATTTAAATAACAGACTATTTTCAAACATTCTCAAAAGTTTCAGAAGCCCTAATTAGTGTGCTAATGACAAATTATCTATTTGTTAGTCCTATAAGAGCTACTAATTTGATTTAAACTCTGAAAAAACAATGAAGCTGCATTCTTTAGAAATAGTCTACACTAAGATTTCTTTCTTTGTTCAAAATGCCGTTTCTATCTGAGTTAATTTGAAATAGAGAACACTGTTTTTATGTTAACAAATCCAACTGACCTTCTCAACAAACAGGCAACAGACAATGAATTTCAGTATATTCACTGTAATGTTATAACATCAGCCAGGAGGACTTGGTCTTTCACATGCTCCAACATTCTTAAAAACAAAGCACTGAAATAAAGACTTTTTCTATACAGGTGGTTGCAGTGAATAGGAGCTGAAAATCGTGGATCTCTTCCCTTCTCCATTCACTGCTTTTGCACAAGAGCTTCTCTGTGCTTTTTTGGGGTCCAGATAACATGGAGTCCCAGTGGTGAGGTACAAGTATGGGCTTATAAGATGAGGAAGAAAGATGCTCACTCAGGAGATCACTTAGGTAAATGCTGTAGTGGAAACCAGAACACCAGTTCCAGTAACTGGAACACCAAAGGCAGTGTTACTGTTCATGGTCTGTAGTCAGATGCACCCGGGCTCAAGCCTAGCTCCCCAAATTGCTAGCCATATGATCTTCAGCATGTTACTTTGTCTCTCTTCACCTTGGTTTCTTCATCTGTAAAGTGGGGATGAAACGAGATTGCCCTAAGAAGTTGTTGTGAAGAGTAAAAGAGATAACCGCATTTTGGAGCGCAAAGCACACCCCTTAGCACATCCTAAGCACACAGTACAGGTAACTCAGTAAGTCTGGGCAGTACACCAGAGGTAACAGGGCTCAAAGGGGGCACAGAATCCATAGTCACCACTGAACTTTGGTAGCCATTGCTTCTTGCGGAGCTCTTGGACTTTGAAGGCTTTTCTCGGGCCATCTGGAATCCTCCAGACCACCTGGTCCATTGGTACAGACCTTCTGAGTACTAGAGACCTCACCTGGTTTCAGGTGTGGTTGCTTTCTTTGAAAAAGACTAGGCCACGTCAGTATCCATATCTGAAGACAGAGCTTTTCTTTCAGATAGTGTAGGTAGCAGAAACCTGGTAAGACCAGAGTCTAAATTCTACTTTGGTTATTTCCTGTGTGGCCTCAGCCAAGTCACTTGGCCTGAGTGCTAATTTCCTCATCTCTAAGTGGTTGATAATACCCACTTGCAGACCCCAGTGTATATAAAGGGCATCGTGAAGCAGGCACTTCAGTGCCGACTAGTTTTCTCTCGCTGCACCTGAGGCCCATGGGACAGTGTTTATATTCAGGGGAAATTTACTAGAGTGAGTTCTTTCTTTTTTAAAAAGATTTTATTTATTTACTCATGAGAGACACAGAGAGGCAGAGACCTAGGCAGAGGGAGAAGCAGGCTCCTTGTGGGGAGCCTGATGCAGGACTTGATCCCAGGACCCAGGGATCACGCCCTGAGCCGAAGACAGACACTCAACCTCTGAGCCACCCAGGCGTCCATTAGAGTGTGTTCTAAGGTTCACATCCAAACCTTGAAAGGAGGCCCAGGTCACCTCTTCACCTGAGTTTTTCCATGCTCCCTACCAGATTGGGCAGAAGACTTATATAAGGGCCTATACAAAGCCACAAACTGAGACATACTTAACATCATTTATTTGCTGATGGAAGCTTTGCAGTATCTGCCACTCCGATTTAATTCTTGACCTGAGAATACTCCTCAGTTTTGAAGAACCATTCTGAACCAGAAATGATGCAGTCTGAGAATTGAAGACATCCACTTATCCAGTGAACGGAATCAAAACTCTTCTCTGCTAGGACCTCAGACCGCGCGTGTGTATGTGAGTGTGTGTAATGGCTCCTTAGCACGAGCCTGATCCTATCTCCTGGAATCCTATCCCTACCCATTCTCGACATTCCTCCCCACCACGCACACAAATATGCACCCCACTTCATTAGGGACACCACTTCACAAATGCTCCACAAGGTCAGTGTTTATGGTTCCGAACAAGAGTGTGGTCTTTCGAAAGAAATGCAGTGATAGTTTATGAGTGTTTGATATGGGTTCTCTTCCCTTTTCCAGGGAAAACCGAAGCCTATTTGGAAGCCATCAGAAAAAATATTGAATGGTTGAAGAAACATAACAAAAAAGGAAATAAAGAAGGTAAGGATTTAATATGGTTGTAAATTACCAATTTCACCCCATTTGTCAGGGATTCTTGTTAAATAAAGTTTCTCACAATGAAATTGGGCTAAAGTCTCCGGTCAGGGCCCCAAAAGATTCAGGAATGCAGATGCAGGAATAAAATTTCCATTTCCTTATTTTTCAAAGCAGGCTCTCAAGCAAAGACCTTTTCTTTAACATTTTATTGTAAAAAATGTCAAGCAAAAGTAGAGAGAATGGCATAACGAATCCCCATGTGTTCATCAACCACGTTCAATAATTAACACTTTGGACTTTCCTTGGAGTATTTTATTTTTAAAATATTTATTTAGTGTGTGTGCACACGCGCAAGGTGAGAAGAGGGGCAGGGAGAGAGAGAATCTTAAGCAGATTGCATGCCCAGCATGGAGCCCAACATGGGGCTCAATCTCACAACCCTGAAATCATGACCTGAGCTGAGATCAAGAGCCAGATGCTTAACTGAATGTCAGGTGCCCTTAGAGTATTTTAAACAAAGGCATTTTCTGACCACACGAGATGCACTCTGCAATCATAAAAGCTGTCACTTCCCGAAAACACAGAATGAGACTCGGTTCTGCTCTGAGTACCAGAGATGTAGAAATGTCAGATGCAGTCTCCGCCTGCCCTCTATGGCCCACCAAGGAGCTCCCAGCATCACTGGAGCTACCGGTGGCCCTGCTCACTGCCATCACAGACAGGTGTAGTAGTACAAATGTGAGGGCCCATCTCTTTGCAGGGATGGCCAGCACTTGGAGAAAGGTCTGCAGAAAAGCCTTTGCTGTAAAGCTGAGTGACAAGAGATGAAGGCATAGGGAACACTGGGTGCCAAGACATAACGGAACAAAAGGGAGTCACGCGTTCTGGGAACCGGAGCCACTCGGTTTCCCAGGAACACTGGGTGTTTGTGGGGAGGACCTACAGCCAGAGCTGGGGAGGTGGGTAGCAGCCAGATCTGGAAGGAGCTTGTGCACCCTGCGAAGGAGGTAAGTTTTAGTCAGAAGAGCCCAAATTAGGGCTTAATTAGGTTAAGAACTAAGAAATCTATCTTGCAGCAATGTGGTTACAGAATGAAGAAATAGGACCCCAGAGGATTGGACAGAGATTGGAGGCAAGGATCTGGAGCAGAAATGATGGGGCTTAAACCAAGGCAGAGGAATAAAGAATGGAGAAACTTGAGAGGAGAGGAACGTGGGGAGAGAGGAGTCAGTAAGACTCCCCGGTGTTTGGCTGAGCAGTTGCCAAGTGATGCTTTTAAAATGAGATGAGCAGTGTTTTCAAACTTGAATGTGCATTCAGATCACCTGTGGAGCTCCTGGTCCCCAGGTGGCATCTCAGGACCACTATAGCAGAAAGAGGAAGGATGCAGGCATCAGTATTTTTAACTCCCCTTCCCCACGATTCCATTGTGTAGCCAAATTCGAGAACCACTGAGACAGAGCACAGTGGGAGAACGAGATCTGTTTAGCCCCTCTTCAGCCTGAGATCTTGTTAAATGGAGTGAGATGGAAAGAATTATCAGCTCTCCACACATTTTATTTAATGTGGTTCAAAATGGTGTGAATTTCCAGGCTGTCAGTTCCACTAAAACTCACAGAAACCATATTTTATCAAGCCTGTCGTTGACTGAAAAATACACCATTGTTTCATATACCACTAAGGAAGAAAAATTATAATGTGCCATCAGGGACTGTGAAGAGTCTCAAATCAAAAAGATGTTGATCTTAGGATCAATCTAATACAGTAGGTACCAAAATACATTCTGAAGCCAGTGT
Source organism: Nyctereutes procyonoides (assembly GCF_905146905.1). Taxonomy (NCBI): domain Eukaryota; kingdom Metazoa; phylum Chordata; class Mammalia; order Carnivora; family Canidae; genus Nyctereutes; species Nyctereutes procyonoides. The sequence continues at coordinate 23,216,369 of NW_026575040.1, read as the reverse complement.
TAATTTTATGGCCCAACAATTTGGAGTACTTCTTTCTTTTGCTGATTCACATGAACCAGACTCCTGGTCATAACCCACAACACCCTGCGATCTAATCTTCTTCCACTTCCAGAAATGACCAACCTGGGGAAGCACGGATACACTAGCGCTTGCATCTTGTAGGCGCTGTGAGCAAATTTCTGAAAGATGGTGTTGCGTTCGATGCTCCCCTCTGCCTCTAGGAAGTGAGGGTGACATCCAGGGTACCCTCCTGAAGGCAGAAAGGCAGAAGCAGAGAGCTTTTCCTCCATTGCCTTCATATGTGCTCTGCTTGACCTCGGTCATCTCGTGAAGTGGGTGGGGATCTAGTTCCTGGGGCGGCAGTGGCTGCAGCTGTGTGAGGGGGAGCCCATTAGCTCTATTAGTTCTGACCTTCCTTAACCTCTGCGATGCCCTTTGCCAGGCAGGGGTCTGAGTGACCGCGTCTCCTTCCCAGATCCAGGAAAAGGAAGGCCATGTGATAGGCAGAGGAGGAGAATAAAACTTTATGCACCCTTAAAAATAAGATCTGTGCTTTAAAAAAAAAAAAAAAAAAAAGACATAGTGACAGCCATGTCTTAATGATGCAGTTTTTCCATTTCAGAAGAAAGCTAAGTATTTTCCTGTTTGTCTTTCATATCACCCAGACCTCTTCACATCTGCCCCTGGGCTGCCCCGCGTCCCACTAAAGATGTTGACCCTGCAACCAACTCGGGAGGGCCAGTAGTAATTGGAACCAGTGATAATCAAGACACACCTCTTTGTACCCCTTGAGCCGGTCAGGAAGCTTGTGAGGAGCACACAAATATATTGTTTTGTCCTGACAGTAAGGGAACTGAAAAAGAACAGCAACAACAAAAACCGCGAGCATTTTACTGCGCATTTCTTCTACACCTGATAGTTGCTTCATGTTCACTGCTTCAAGGCCGTAGAATGGCCAAAGCAGTGACTGTCCCACAAATAGACGTGGGATCAGAGCCTGACTCGGCCATGACCCAAGCAAGTGACTTACCTCGTCTGGCCCGTTTCTTCATGTCTGAAATGGGGTTACTAATGCTCACTTACCTCATGGAATTTCATGAAGAGCGAGTCAGATGATGGTGGTAAAGTGCCCAGGGCTGACAGTTATCTCTTGAATCTTAACGCCCAAGCCCTCAAAAGGCAGCAGATGCCTTTCTTGGTGGGGAGGAAACAGGCTTTCTCTAAGCCTCCACTCACTTGATATGATAAACACCTGGCACTTACGGAGATGTTCTTTAGAGTTTTCCTTTCCTGGGGTGCTCTGGGCTTTTGCTCCCCTCTCTCTCCCCTTTTTTTTCTTCTTCACAACCTGATAGAAGGCAGGGCTCTGTCCCAGGGGCTGCTATAGCCAAGGTGAACAGTGTTGTTCTCAAGGAAACTCAGCTCCAGGCAACTCAAAATCTGGGCAGGGAGGTCTCCCCAAGTACGCCATGGTGTGGAAGACCCACATGTCTAACCCCAAGAGACATGCTTCATAAATTCTGGTACATCCAGAGGATGCATTGTATGTAGCCATTAAAAGTGGTGTTGCTGAAGAATATTGATGCTCACTGGGTGAAGTGAAAGGAGCTCGTTAATAAGATTGTATATTTACTGTGATCTCAATTCTGGGTTGAGATATATTTGAAAAGTGAAAAAAGTAGAAAAAACCAACTGTGGCTATTTATATGATTAATACAATTCAGATGATTTAAGTTTTATTTCCGTGTTTCTGTATTTTCCATTTTTTAAGACAATAAGCATCAAGAGAGGATGTGGGTTTTCTTTAAGCCTTCAGAAACATGCCACGGGCATCCTCCTTACTGGGGGATCACTTTGTTTTTGATGGGTGGTTTGATGGTTTACACAGGTTTTTTTGTTTAAGAAGGACAGAAGAGCTGTAAAGAGGCTTCTCTTTAAAAAAAAAAAAACTCTATACATACATATATTTTTTTTCTCCATGCACATAAATCATAGTGTGAAAAATCATGGTAATTCTTAATTTGAAAAAAAACGTGGGTTATATCAATAGTCACTTAACCTGTATAACATTTGCAGAAAATTGAAACACCTGGTTCTGTTTGTAACTCTTACTAACCATGTGATCCTCAACACTTAAGCTTTAGGATCTTATTATCCCAATGTGATTCCTGGTCCAGTAGCATCAGCATCTCCTGGGAGCTTATTTAACATGCAAAATCTGGAATTCCACCTCAGACCTACTGAATACCAATCTGCAAGAGCCCCCAGATGATTGGTATTAATATTAAGTTTGCACAGCCCTGGTCTGTGAGCCTATTTCCTCTATGGTCAAATGAGGAATCCTTCCCCACCTGAACACCTTGCAGGTGTGATGATGGACAGCAAATGAGATAATATAATACATATAAACAGGATTTTAAACTGTAAAGACTGAACAAATGCCAAGACTTAATATGTTATCCAATGTGAAAGATGGGGATGGAATGGTAGTTGGCGTTGTTGCATAAAAAGCTTCTTAGTTAATGGTCATCATTATAATGGGATGTCTCTTTCCTGATCTCTGCTCATGATACTCTAATGATGTTTTCCAGATTATGACCTCTCAAAGATGAGGGACTTCATCAACCAACAAGCTGATGCTTATGTGGAGAAAGGCATCCTTGATAAAGAAGAAGCCAATGCCATCAAGCGTATTTACAGCAGCCTGTAAAAATGGCAAAAGATCCAGGAGTCTTTAGACTGTTTCAGAAAACATAGCTTATAACACTTCTTCTAATTTTGTGATTGAAGTTATTTTACCCAAGGATTATTAGAAAGTGATGAAATTGCAGTAGTTAACCTTTTAGAAGTGGTTAAACACAGCTTTCTTGCCATAAAAAACTATCTGAAAAGTAAAGTCGTATGTAAGCTAAGATTTTGTATATAGAATCCTTATTTCCTTATAGATTTACATTTTATAACCAGAGATATATTGCTTTGGAAAACCTGTAATGGACAGAACTTGAAACTGTCACTTCTTCCCACTGTGTCACACCCATAGGCACCTCGTGAGGAATTAGGAGGTTCTGTTTTCAAGGCATGCTGGGTACCAAAGCACCTCATAGAATATGTCTGTTACAAGATGTTTCCACTACCAGTTCCCTTTTGGGAGTTAAAATAAATTAACATTTCCTCAAAGCCTCTCTAGCTTAAAGGATAACTCTGGTTTTTTTTTGGCTGTTCCTACTGGTTATCAGGCCCAGTGGTGCAAAAAGGAACCTGAAAGATAAGCATAGGATTGGCCAGATTCACTAACAATATCTCCCCACTCTTGAATTTTCAGACATGGAGATTATTAGTGGAGAAGACTATGTGCTCTCCAAGAAGAAAAATGAGGTCATTAACACTACAAAAGCAAAGTAAAACTATGAATGTATGCAGATCTGAGTTATCTAAACTGAATTTAATCCAGGCCAAGGTTTCTCAACAGAGAGCAAGAGGGCCCAGTAGTAGAACCGAAGTAGAGAAAACAGTCATTCCCTTCTTTGTGGACCAAGTTGGGAAATGAGCTTTCCGGGAGGAAAATGTTAATGAACTTACAGGTCCCTGCAACTCCTCTTCAGCTGCCATCACAAACACAGCCCTGGAAACAACATACAGTGGCCCAAGGTCCTCCCAAAATGTTAATGGGCAATGGTTCCAAACCAAAGAATGCTTTGAAAATGCATTATTCAGTATAAAGTAATAACATATTTTTCAATATTTCAGTTGGGAATCTTAAAAATTATATAATGCTTTGAGTATTAGCTTTCATGACTTCAAATGACCTTCTGATACTTGTCTCTACTTGGTATCTACTTTTTGGTGAGGGCTGGGGAACTTGTAATGTAAGAGGCTCTCACAAGTAGGAAACCACTGCTCTTCCTCCCCATTCTCTCTAGAGTTGTAAAAATAAACAAAAACCAAAGCCTGACACCCACAAAAACTAAACTCAGTATGTTCTAGAGAAGCCAGTACTCCCTGGTGAGCATCAAGAGGAACTAAACACACCTCTGCCCAAACTATCTTTGCCAAACACAGTGAGTCAGATTGTTTTAATGTCATCTTTGATAACATGACCAACTACTTCACCCCTGTTCTATAGTCCAAATAGGCTGCTCATACATCAGGGAAAAAAAAAATCTGGCTACAATTAAAGCATTTGATCTATTTACTTTTCTACAATTAATCTAGATATCTATGCAGTCTATTTTTAAATAAGACATTTGTTTAGGGGTTTATTGTAGTTTTCTGACACACATTCATTAGCTCCCAGCAGTAGCCAAGACAAAAGGGAGATCATCGGCCCTGTTTTAGAAATGAGGAAAGTGGTTCATAAAAAGAAGGGCACAGGGTGTGCTTAAACTCGGGTGGCCAGTAAGTGGTTAAAACTGGGCCTCAAACCTGCTTTCTTGTGACTCAGTCCACTCCTCCAAGGCAGTACTAAAGTCCTCTGACCCAACACAGTTCAACTGTGGCCACAACGAATCCTGAGTTTTAAATAACTTGAAGGAGAGAGATGTGTTGGCCAGACACTTCTTAGAGTAGACCTGAGGCAACAACGAAATACTAAGAAGAATATTTTTTAAGATGGTAGTCTTAATTTTAAATTTCTGCTTATAGTACATCTTTTAGGTAGCATTTTTGGATTTTTATCTTTTGGGTTACTCCCAAGTTTAAGACCAACTCATGTTAAACAACATGATAACTTTACATTTTTTTAAATTCTTGTTCCTCCAGAGAGGCCTAGACCTTGCCTTGCATACACAACGTTTTCCCTTCCTTTGTTTTTCTTTTTGTTTTCTCCTCTGCCAACTAACTCCCTCTCGTCAGGTAGTAGCAAAGCACGATCAAAAGATCACCCTATATCAAAAATGATAACAGCAAGAGAAGTCAAAACGTCAGGGATTATGTCTATTATGAACAAACGAGAAATTCAAGACAAGGGCATTCAACTACTGTTTCCCATGCATGCACCTCAAGGGCTGGGTATGTATAATTCTGGTCCTACAACCTCTGCTGCATTGACATCTGTGGGCACCGGTTTCTTGCTTAAGGGAAGACCTGGAGGAGCAAGACGGGGAAAAGAAAATGAAGGGAGAATCCTGTTTGCCCCCACAGAAAGTACATTCCTTTGGGGATATAAGGGATATTGTGGAAGTTTAAAGATTTATCTAATCTGGTACTTGAATAAAAACTAAGACTCCCCCCCCAAAAAAAAATTAATTGTAAATAATATTTTGCTTAAGATTTACAGCTATAACCTGTACATGTGATAAAAGATAAATTATGTGAATAAAAACTTAACCCTCAATCCAAATGAGCACCATGACTACAAAACACCCTACAAAGTGACTTAGTAAAATCTAAACTAGAATTCACCAATGCATCAGAGCATGGCATTTTTAATTTCTCCTTCTGATCATATTCTATGTTTATACCATATCTCAAACAAATCAGGTCAAATATTACGAAAATGCAAAGGTTACTAATACCTATAATCGATTTGCTTTTAGATTATTGAAATGTTTTTAAAATTCCAAATATAATAATAAAGCAATTCAAATGGAGGAGAAGCTGTTACTATTTCAAAAATAATTTAAAAATTGGGACGCCTGGGTGGCTCAGCAGTTAAGTGTCTGCCTTTGGCTCCAGGTGTGATCCTGGAGTCCTGGGATCGAGTCCCGCATCAGGCTCCCTGCATGGAGCCTGCTTCTCCCTCTACCTGTGTCTCTGCCTCTCTCCTTGTATGTCTCATGAATAAATAAATAAAATCTTTACAAAAATTTTTTTAATTGATTTTACTTTTCCATTTGTTAAAAAAAACTGACGACTCAAATATGAAAACATAATTTATTTTCTCATTCAGCCTTTTGTAGTTTATTTTACAAAATAGCAGACAAAATTTGGTTCTTTATATTAATACAGAATATGTAATACATATCGAAATATATATATATAGCACTTAAGTTATAAATACATAGCAAAATCAGCATCACTTAAACAGCAACCATGTATTTCACATATTTAAGATTTCTCAGACGACCAACATTGTTTTCAGCTTGAATATGTATATATAGTCTTTGATGCTTTATGTTAACTAGTATTTACAAAAACTAGTCTAAAAACTACCATCACCTACAAAAGTGATGAGCTTTAGGATATAATTTTGCTCTCATGCCATAATAAAGACTTAAAATTATAGAAAGCCAGAGGGAAATAATCATTTCAGTGCAATTGCAGTAGGTGGAACTACTAAACTGTGATTTAAAGGATGAATGCTTTTGAATCTTCAGTTGTTTTCGTTACGATCCAAACAGCTCTCAATCCAGGTTAGATTATCACCCTTGATCATCTAACTGTGATAGAGGGAAGTTGCATAGGGACTTTCTTCATCTCTGAAAAAAAGAAATTCAGCATAAATCAGTGTTTAAAAATGATATTCAGAAAACTAATACATATATATAACTTAATATCCACTTGCCAAAGAAGGGTAAGAGTTTATTATTTATAATATTTTGCAGGTCTGGAAAGTTGTATGAAATGCAAATACTCATTTGGGTATACCATATTATCTACATTTCATTGGCATCTCAGTTATTGGAATAAGGAAGGGTACTTGTAAAAAAAAAAAGAATGGCACTTGTTATATATTTATATTTTTCTATTACATTTTTTAAAAACATTAAATTATAAAATTATTATATTCATGTTTGTTTATATTTGTTTACATTCCACCTTTTTCTCAAAAGGACTTGATGTGCTAACAACCAAGGGCATACATATAATAAGATGAATTAGATAGAAATTAAAAAATCAGAATTAAGGGAAGGAGAAGAATACACATTTATTAACCATAAGAAATACTGTAGTAGTTGAACTCAATGTCAGTTTTAGTTGTAAGCTTCCTGACAGCCATGGCAAAAAAGGAAATAAAAACAGCTTGTGCCATTCTTGGAATCATAAAGGAAAAAGAAAACCAATTATGTAGGACAAAGAGTTGCCCTAGTATCAAATTAAAGAACAAAGAAAAAAGTTCACATGAAAAACACCCAGTAACAAATAATGGACAATGTCTTTGACAAATTGCATTAGGATCATATTCCCTCAGGCACTGCTTCCTTTGAAGGGGTAAACTAGATGTTTCGCTTGGCTGCTATCCAGAATTGCTGGCTGGACAGTTATGCTACTAAAGCAAAGAAGCAAACTTTTTATAATAAGTAACAGAGACAAAAACAAGTACATTGCAACAGATAAAGCCCTAAGCAGAATGTAGTAGCTCTTTTTAGACTTCATATGTTGAAAATGACTTTCCAGAGTTAAAATACAGTTTTTAAAGAAAAAGAAAGAGAAGAGCAAAGAGAAAACAAAACAAAACGTAGCTAAGCAAGGACATTGTAATTCATTCAGCCTCTGACATTTTACCAGCGTATTTTTACCTGCTCTCTTCTTTTAGTTTCTTGGCTGCCTGTGTTGACAACTTAATCTGCAAGTCTAGTCTCTGCAGGAAATCTCTAGCTGATACTTCTTCAGGCTGTACTGGCTGACCATCGGATTCTTGAGGACTAGGAGGAGAGAGGTCTTCCCCAGCTGCTGTTGGCTCTTCTTCGTGAGAAAAACTGCTACCAACAGTTTCACTTTCTGGAGAATCTATTGAGTTAAGCCCATTAAACGACAAAGGCTTCTCTGATATAACTGGGATGTTCAAAGTTTTTTTCAGAAATATACAATCACTGGTAAACAGTTTATTTGCCCTTTTAATCTGCTCCATCTAAAATAGAAAAAAACACAGTTATATGTAAATAAATCCATTAGTAGAGTTTATTACACAAATAGAACTAAAAATATCCAGGCTCAGAATATGTGCAACGCGTTCTCTGGATTCCAGATTTCTAATTTGGGGTTAGTCACTGAAAAGTCTAATTTCCCCCACTAAAATACTTCCCTTACGACAGCTTTTACCAAGCAGCCTTAGATTCCTGAAGTTGAAAAATGTAGAATTTTTAGCACTTATCTAAAAAATTCCATTCTTGTTTAAACATTTCTATCATTTGATTAAAAAAAAACAGTACTGTTATTTTACTTACAGAGTACTTCCTCTGTCTCTGGAATTATGTTTGGTAAATAAAATGGATACAGGAGCTGGTACAGAGATAAACACAACATTGCACATTGCACATGCAAGAATGGTGTAGACTGGGGCTCCAGGCATTAAGAAAGGCCTCACCGAGAAGGTGGGGTTCCAATTTTGATTCTTTTGACTTTAGATGGGCTCTGAAGAGTGGGTCCAAGCAGTACAGGTAAGGAAAAGAAGTGGGGAGTACATTACATACAGTATATCTCATATTGTTGTGTCTGCACCCACCCACCCATGGAGTAGGCATTTGAAGATCCACTTTACAGGGATGCCTGGGTGGCTCAGGGGTTGAGCATCTGCCTTTGGCTCAGGTAGTGATCCCAAGGTCCTAGAATCAAGGCCCACATTGGGTTACCCTCAGGGAGCCTGCTTCCTCTTCTGCCTATGTGTCTGCCTCTCTCTCTGTGTCTCTCATGAATAAGTAAATAAAATCTTTTTTAAAATTCCATTTTACAAATAAAAGAAACAAAACTCAGACAGACTATGGACCATCGAACCATCATAAGACTAAGAAGTGAGAATTTAATATAATTTCTATATCCTCAAACTCTTTCCTAGCCAGTGGCTGCCTTCCACAGAGCCAGAGATGGGGATGGGAGGTGGGGCTGGAAAGGAAGGATGGAATCCACACACGTGGTCTCATTTAACCTTCCCACAGGCTTGGGAATCTGGATTTCAAATCCCAGCTCCGCCAACACCAACCATCTCCACATGAGCTTGCTGCTTCTTTCCCTCAGCCTATGTCCTTGTGTGTAAAACAGGTGTCACCTACCTGTCACAAGGTTGTCGGAGAGATTAAATGAGAGATCATACAAATACTTGCATAGAGGAGACTGACAGACACGTGGACAGACAGGATACAGGTGAGAGAAAGGAAATATTTAGCAGAGCACCTGGCAGATGATATTACGCTGTTTTCCAATGAAGAAATAAAGGCACACAACAGATGACTGATTGGACCAAGGGCCTATGGCTCTTTAAATGTGTGAGCTGGAGGGACGCCCGGATCACTCAGTCAGTTAAGCATCTGCTTTGGGTTCAGGTCATGATCCCAGGGGTCCTGGGATCCAGCCCCACTTTGGGCTCCCTGCTCAGCAGGAGGTCTGCTTCTCTCTCTCCTTGTGCCCCCCACCCCGCTGCTACCACATGCTTGCTTGATCAAATGAATTAAAAAAATCTTTAAAACAATAAATGTGTGAGGTAGGATTTCTGTCCAACCCTGAAGTCCATACAACACCAGGATAAAAGTGCATGACTAATGGGACCAAGTTATGGGATCCTTTAATGCCAAGTTGATTGTGAGTGAAAAAATTAGATTTTTTTAAGCACCAGAAAAAAAACAATAGTTGATTACTAAATGAACCCTGTATCTCCTGATTTCTTATTATAAGCTGAATCTACACAAATGGCACACTTAAAGCTTTTTTTTTTTTTCTTTTAAAGATATTATATTAACCTATCTCTTGGGTAGGGTGGGGTGATCTTTTGTATTCTAGTATCTGGCTAAAGGAGAAAAGGGTGAGAAAAGAGGCATGGATAGGCAGGTGCATTTAGAAGACAAAATTAAAGTCTGTAAATCCTAGGTATCTCTGGTCTTCGATTTGAGAGATTTAAATAACTTGGATACCTTATCCATAGCAGGTTCAGGTATATTCTACTATGTCTTTAATACCCCTTGTTTTTTGCCAGCTAGCATCCACATCCTCCATCTTAGTCTGTGGGCTTCCAAAGGCACCGGCAACCCCCTCCACACACACTCCAGGGTGAGCTTATGACTCATTCTTACCCTTTGGAGTGCCACAGTGTCCTGGCTTTCATGATAGGTCACAGTCCCATCATGGAACAATTCAAAGATGCAAGGAGACTTTTTCTGGGTCTGGGAGGGGAAAGGTCCTTATTTTTTCCACTGGAAAGAGCATCCATCCCTCCACCTCATGGAACCTGACAACAAGCCCATCTTGGAGGAGAGCAATCAGTCCTCTGAATCAAAGCCTGAAGCCAGAATACCCTAGGGTTTTTCAGTTCCATGAGCCAATAAACAGCATTTTTGTTTGTTTTTTGCTTAAGCCAATGTGAGTTAGGTTTTCTGCCGCTTGTGAATCAGAGAGCCTTCGTGATACAGCACTCTCTGAAGTGCTTATTGGCAGGGGCCTATTCTTTCCCAGAATAATGATGGAGGACAGAAACTGACAGGAACACCAGATCTGATTGTTGAGGCAGGGCTGAGAACACCATGCATATACTGTGAGTGCCTTCAGGGCAGCACTTTTATTTCTGTAGCTTCCCTGGGGCTAAAAAGATCTTGGACACCCTAAGTGCTTAGGATAGAAGGATGGATAGATGGATGGATGAATTAATTAAAACAGGTCAGAGAAATAGGCATAAAAGATGAACCCACGGAAGTAACCAGAAAGGGACAATAAGTCATCTGTTGTGTTACTCTCCCTCTCAACACACCCCCACCACCCCACCCATCCCCAAGTCTTCTTGAGCCTGTTTCTGAATCCCAGGAGGCTGACCTCTTAAGAACTGCATTACCTAAGCCCCCTTGTCCTTGGAATTCTGGTGGGTGTTCAAAAAGAAGTTATCAGCAGAAAGATACAGCACCATGCAGGAGTCCAGCGGCTGCATTCCCTTATGGCAGAGTTCCTGCCAGGTATATGCTCACTCATCCAAGGCTCCAGCCCTCCTCTTGGCAGGGACACCACTTCTTCCCCTTGCCCTTCAAGCCTAGGGGTAATGTCTCCCAGCTACTGCTAGTCTCATATCCTTCACCATCCCTTGTTTCCATCAACCCTGCTCACACTTCTATAAATGTTCCTTAGCTAAATTCTCTTTGGCCACACACCCCCACTCCCCCCACCCCCTGAGCACACTGTTTCCAGCCAGAACCCTGACCCGTACATCTATCATTAAAACAAGACAGACCATCACAGCCAGGAAAAGGGCCAATGAGACATAAGGGAGCATAAGACAAGGTGACTGAGTCAACAGCTGGGTGTAGTCAAGGAGCACAGGGAATGAAGGGCAGGGCTCCCTTGGTTCCTGTGCATCATCCCATGAATTCACTCATTAATGTGCATCTTTAGCCTACGAGTTTCCTCAAGCCAGATACTGTGCCATCTCCCTGTCAGTGTCAGCAGCAAGTATGTAAGATGTACATTCACCCTATGGTCTAGACAGGATGCCAGAATCAAGGACATAAGGGATATCCAGATATAGTTAGCATCAAGGTGGGGACCAATCTAAGGACTGGCAGGTTTGAGCCTGAAGATGAAAACAGGTAAATGAGCTTAGTACAAGGTAGTAGTTAGAAACATGGGCTTCAGAGCCATACTTTCTGGGTTCAAATCCCGGCTCTGCCACTTTCTAATCATTCCCTCTTCTGTTTTCTGTAAAGTAAGGATACACACAATAGGATCATTATGAAGATTATGCAAATTAACTCGTGTAAAGTATTCAGAACAATACATAGCCCCGGAAGTCCTCAAAAATGATAATAGCTACTATATTATTATTAAATTGGGTTAAAAGTGAGAAAGTAACAAGTAAGGGCAGGTCCTAATATGTATTCAGCAAATGAGGAGAGAGGTAGGAATTTCTCACAATAAAAAATATTTCTCCTACAAAGTAAGAATACATAAAAATATTTTTCATAAGACCAAGCCTAGATAATTAACATTATATGTTGTTGCCCCGAGGTGTGTAAGCTTTATGTTTTTTTTTTTCCCCCAAAGGTGATAAATTTGATCTTAACTTGTTCTCCTTTACAAGTAGTGACTTAAACCAACTGAACAGGCTGCAAACTCAGGATTTGTAGAAAAGTTAAGGAATAAACCAGCCATGCAAAAAGCCAGGAAAAAAAAAAAAAAAAAAAGCATTCCAGTGAGACAGAAAGAGCAGCTGCAAGACCCCAGCCAGGAAAAAAAAAAAAAAAACAAACAAACAAAAAACAGTGTGGCTGAAGTGTAGGGAGTAATGAGCAAAACTCCAGGCCACATACGGCCTTGAATGCCAAGGTAAAAAATTGGATTTTATTTTATTTATTTTTAAAGAATTTATTTATTATTTATTTATTTATTTATTTATTTATTTATTTATTTATGAGAACGAGACAGAGAGAGGGGGCAGGCAGGGGATGGGGGCAGAGAAAAGAGAATCCCAAGCAAACTCCCCACTGAATTTAGAGCCTGATACAGGGCTCAATCCCAGGGCCTCAAGACTATGACTTGAGTTGAAATCAAGAGTTAGACTAACCGACCAAGCCACCCACACGTCCCAAAACTTGAATTTTATTTTAACTGTGATGAGAAGCCACTGGAGGGTGAAGAAAAGGAGTGACACAATCTGATTACAGCTAAAGATCATTCCGGCAGCTTTGTGGAAAATGAATTGGAAAGAAAAAGGCATTAGTGGAAACAGGAAGCCTAGTCAGGGGGAAAACCTCACCAGCACAGACAAGAGACTAGAGATAATCTCAAACAATGAAATGATGTTTTAGGAAGGTTATATACTTTTATCTGAACATAGATGGATCTAATGTTCTGGGAAGGTCACCTCACATTAAGCTGAGTCATGATCCAACCCAAGGAAGCGCTGGAAAATTCTATGACTTCCCCACCTGCCCTCTGTTCAACATTTCCTAATACCCAAATTTTATTTTCTTATTTATTTATTTATTTAGCCAAGGACAGAAGTAGCTCAGATGCTATCCTATGAAAGTTTGAAATTCCTCTGAACTTTTGTCTCCTAGGTTTAGAAATAGAAACCTGGGGTTGAAAGATCCTGTTAAAAGTTAAAATTTTTCAGATCAACTAGGTGGCTCAGTCAGTTAAGCATCCTACTCTTGATTTCAGTTCAGATCATGATCTCAGGGTTGTGAGATCAAGCCCCATGTAGGGCTCTGTGCTGGGCGTGGAGATTCTCTCTCTCTCTCTGTCCCTGCTCCCCCCTACCTCTTTCTCTGTCTCTCTCTCAAAAAATTGAAAAAAAAATCAATACATTGAGGAGGCCTCTAACAGAGTTCTTCTGTGTACAAATGGGCTTCCTAGAGAAATAAAGAGGAGCCTTCATTAAATCTCATCCAGTGCACACACACTTGTCAGGAATGCTACAGAAAAAAAATTTAAACACTAAAGCTCTAGAACTACTCTAACCCTGGAAGTCCACCATTACCAAGACTAAATGATTACATTAATGGTAAATGTCCCAGTGAGTTCAAATTCTGCAACTGTAATAGAAGGCCATCAAGTTTTGTTGTTAAAAACATGTAGAGAATAACTATAGTTGCCTCAAGTTTTGGATATCACAAGGATTTGATTTGTTACAGGCTTTGAAAATTGCAGTTTTCTGGCAATGTCACAATGCAGACCTGGGTTGTGTCAGGAACACATAAAGCAAAGAGCAGTAAATTAGAACTCTTAGAAGACATTATGATCCCTTTTCTCCATTCTCCTCAATATATAATCTTTCCTCTACTCTGTTGCTAGTTATCCTTCTAAAACAAGATTGGATTACACCAGGCCTTGGGTGGATGGTGGATTGGGGAAACCATGCTGCTTTCAAAACAGAGCCCAACTCCATGGACTTTTTTAAAAAATTATTATTCGATTTATTCAAACTAAAAAAAAAAAATTCACCTACTTCTCCCACCCCTCTGTTCCTAATTTCTAATACCCAATTAATGTTGAGAATAGAAAGTGTGACCTTTTTAGAGTGACACAGAACTATTCTCTATTTCTCATAGGCAGATGAATAGGGGGTAAGTATAGCAATCATATTGCTTTCATTTCCAGTCTCTCCCAACCAGGACTGAATAGCTAATAGGGAAAAGGATTTATTTCTTTTCCATACTATCTCAGAAGAACATATGAGATTTCCATTTATATGAAATGCCCAGAAAAGGAAAATCTATAGATTAGAAAGTATATTTGGAGTTGTCTGGGGCTAGAGAAGGAGACAGAAGTAAGGTCAATGGCACAGGGTTCTTTTCAGAATGATGGCACTGTTCTAAAATTCGATTGTGATGATGGTTGCACAACTCTGTAAATCCCCTAAAAGTCTTTGAATTGTACACCTAGAATGGGCGAATTTGGAGGTATATAAATTATACTTCAAAGAAACTTTTTTTTTTTTTTTAAGATTTTATTTATTTGAGAGAGAGGGAGAGAGAAAGAAAGGCAGCATGAGCAGCCGGGGGTGGGTGGTGCCAGAGAGAGAAGCAGGCTCCCTGCTAAGAGGGAGCCCAATGCAGGGCTCAATCCCAGGATCCCAGGATCATGACCTGAGCCGAAGGCAAACACTTAACCAACTGAGCCATCCAGGCACCCCTCAATGAAACTGCTCTTTAAAAAGAATACATGAGGGGATGCCTGGGTAGCTCAGTCAGTTAAGCATCTGACTCTTGATTTCAGGCTCAGGTCATGATCTCCAGGTTGTGAGACTGAGCCCCAGTGGGGCTCTGTGATGGTTGTGGAGCCTGCTTGGGATTCTCCTTCTTCCTCTGCCCCACTCCCTCTAAAAAAATGAAATAAAATAATATAATAAAAAGGATATATGAGGATCTATTAAACTCCAAGCTACTAAAGGCAATTTTATCATACCTCTCACTACAATTTGCACCACTTATTTATGGTTTTCTTGCCTTTGATCAATAAGGATCGGCAATATCTACCAGCAGCAGGGGCTAACATCATGAACAGGAAAGATTTACATACATTTACATTTCTAATTCGCAACACTTGTCCCTAAAATGACAATCATTTCACCTTTTCTCAGCAAGGTAACTTCTTTTCAGGGAAGTGTTAGGAAGTGACTAGGGCTAGCAGCTTCCTGGAAGAAAGCAAGAAGATCCTGGGAATAAAACCAGACACGAAGTGATTGAGGGCACTGGCCTCTGGAGAGGAGAGAGGACAAGTAAGCTTCCAAGAGGAAGCAAAGAAACAAAGAAAAAGTTTATGCAAATAATAGGTCCCCTCACTGCCTCCTGTTCATTTTTCATTTGAATACTGTTCTCTGGATATTTTTTCAGGGTTTCCAAATAAAAAGTCCACAGTGGCTGTCTAGAGCCAGTGAGTTTCCTCCAGAAGCTTGCATCCGACTGAGAGGAGCAAGGATCACCACAGATACCACCGCGCCGTAGGTAAATCTAGAGCACGGGGTTAGGGAAAGGGCCTTGGTGTCTCAGTAGTGATAGGCAAAGCCAGGGAAATTCCAGCCCAAGCAAATTCAAGTCTGAGAGCTCAACTGTATTTAATAGTTTCTCAACTCAGCCCAAAGAGTTTCAGTTTCCCAGACCACTTCCTCAAATGTCTCTTCAGTAGAGATGCTCAAATATAAACCTATGTTTAATTCAATGTTGGGGGGATGGAGTAACTGGGTATCGGGCACTAAGGAGGGGACACGATGAGATGAACATTGGGTATTATACTACATGTTGGCAAACTGATTTACATAAAATATTTTTAAAAATAATAATTCAATGTTAAGACGTTCTGCTGGTAGAAGGTAAGAAAACCAGCACCATTGTTTCTGTAGACTGGAGAGCCAGCCTCAAATCACACTTTGCAATTCCAGTCACTCAATCACTAACCTGGGCTCGGTCTTTCAGGGTCTGTTCAACTCCAGGACTTCATGATTTCATGCCAGTCAGGCCTTGGATTAGATCTATACATGTGGGGAGGGCCCCCCATGTGCCAGACTCAGGCTAGGCACAGGATGTACAGTGATGAGTCAGACAAGCAACCTGCTTCTCTAATAGCTACAGGCTAGTGGAAAGCAGTTAGTAGATAAACTCACCATGAATAACAAGAGGACAGCATGTATCATCCTGTAGCCCTAACGTGTAACACAAGGACTCAAACAAACCAGGCTCAATAAAAATAGGTAAAAAATCATTTTTAAAATGCCAGTTATTAATAATTCATAATGACTTAAAAAGGATGTGGGAGAGGTCCTTCAGATGTTTTCTAAGGCACTGACAGAAGAACTGGAGTCCATCAGGTGTCAGAGCTGGCCAGGTTCTCTAACATCTGCATTCTTCTTTCCTACAGAAAAGCTTCCTGGATCCCTGGTCCCATTTCTAGGGCAGAGATACTCAAATGAAACAGCAAATAAATAAGCAGAAAATACACAGCATATTGGCAAATCATCTAGAATCCAACCTCTTCCCACCACTGCCTTCTCTGCTGCTTTGGTCCAAGCTGCCATTTTCTCACCTGCATTATTACAAAGCTTTCATCTTATCTGGCCTCCCTGCCTTGGCACTTGCTCTGCTACAGCCTGTTCTCAAAGCAGCCAGACTGATCCTCTTAATGCATAAATCAGATCATGTAATTCTGTTCAAATTCCTCCAACGCTTTCCATCTCACTCAGAGAAAGAGCCAAAGTTATGCAAGTCCTTCAAGGCCCAAAGTGTTCTGGTCCAAACACACCCTATTGCACTCTAAGCACCAGGTATGCTATTCCTGGAACCCGCCAATATGCTCCCACCTCAGGGCCTTTGCACCACTCGCTGTTCCTGCTGCCTGGATGTTCTGAGATGTTCTGAGAATGTTCTGAGATGTCTGCACACCCTCACCTCCTTGCATCCTTCTTAGTGAGGTCTTCACAGCCACACCATTTTAAATTACAGCCGGCTCCAGGAGCCCTCCTTCTCTCCCTTCCCTGGTTAATTTTCATTTCTTATCAATACCTGACATGTAACGTATTTCCTTTGCTTACTTACAGTCTCCACTGACTAAGATATAAGCTCCATGAGGGCATGGATTTGTACTTATTCACTAATGTATTACCAAAAAGAATCTGGAAAAAAAGGAAAATGAGATGATAGTAAATACTGTTGGGAAAACAAGACAGGGAAGGGGAGAGGGTGTGTAGAGGAGGGCTGTATATTAACAGAGAGTTGTCAGGAAGGCCTCATGGAGGAGACAGGTAAGCAAGAACTTGAAGGCAGTAAGGGAGCTAGTTACAGCCAAAATCAGCTACGTAATTTGCAGGGCCTAGTGAAAAGTGCAAATGCAGGGCCCTTATTCACAAAGTATTAAAAATTTCAAGATGGTGGGGTACCTGGGTGGCTCAGTTGGTTAACCACCTTCCTTCAGCTAAGGTCATCATCTCCAGGTCCTGGGATCAAGCCACACACCAGGCTCCCTTGCTTAGCAGGGGATCTGCTTCTCCTTCTCCCTCTGCCTCTTCCCTCTACTCAGGCTCTCTCTCTCTCCCTCTCTCAAATAAATATTTAAAAAAAAAACTTTTTTCAAGATGGCAATAGTAGAGCATTACAGCAAGTACAGGGCTCTTCTAAGCACGGGGCCCTATGTGACTGCACAGGTCATACACCCATAAAGTGAACCTTCCCTGCAGCTATCAGGGAAAGAGTGTTCCATACAGATGGAACAGCAAGTGCAAAAACCCCAGGAAGGGGACGCCTGGGTGGCTTAGCGGTTTAGAGCCTGCCTTCAGCCCAGGGCATGATCCTGGAGTCCTGGGATTGGGTCTCACATCGCGCTCCCTGCATGGAGCCTACTTCTCCCTCGGCCTGTGTCTTTGCCTCTCTCTCTCTCTGTGTGTGTCTCTCATGAATAAATAAATAATCTTAAACAAACAAACAACAACAACAACAACAACAAACCAGGAAGGACAGTGCTTTGGGAACAAGAAAGAGGCCATGCTTGTAAAACATGAAGATTCCTGGATTCCTTTTCTGGGTATCCTGATTCAGTAGGCTCAAGGTCAGTTAGGATTCTTTATTTTTCATTTGCCCCAGGGCATTCTCCTATTCAGGCAAGTTTGAGGAACACATCTATTCCCACATCTTGGGATGTACCCTGCTGTTGCCGGCCATTGAGCACCACTTCAGATAACCAGTGTCCAATTTGTTCCCCTGGAAACCCAGGGTTGACAACCAGATCTCCACCTTCACCCCTTGTCAGAGTATTTGTTCTGGGAACATTCTTGTACCTGGCTCTTAGCAGTCTCTCTGTGCTGATGGACTGAAGTTGTGCCTGGATTCCCTGCTGGGGGGCTGGACAGCTGTCATCAGCAGACAGGCTTCTCTGAGAGCTCCTACTCCTCAAAGTAAGACAGCAGAGCCATTGGCTTTTGCCAGACACGTGATGTTAAAGCCAAAGTTCGCCTGGACTGATTCTTAATTTCCAGGTGTACTTTCTTGGGTCTCTAAATCTGCAACATATCATCACCTACTCCTTTAAACAATAATTTAAATATGCTTATGACCTTGGCAGTCAATATTAGAAACTTAACGACCTCAACTTCTTTCTGTTCAGTCAGGAACAGAAAAAAAACTTTTCTGTCTTTTTAGCTTCCACCTCAAATCTCAGTAATGAGTAAATTCAGCTGATATCTGCATATGTTAATTAAAGCAATACTATCACTTCACTGTGAAAGTAAGAATTATCACTCTCACTAGCTCTACATAATCAGTGGGAGAGTCTCTAAAAATGTCATCAACTATAGTTCAGGCCCAAAGTAAATGAAATACATGTAATAAACCAGTGGTTCTCAGTGAAGAGTGAGTTTCTTCCTAGGGCACATTTGGCAATATCTGGATGGGAGTTGGGCGTCTTACAGGCATCTAACAGGCAGAGGTCAGAGATGCTATTAAACTTCCTACAATGCACAGCACAATCCCCACAGCAAAGAATTACAAGGTCCATAAGATCAGTTAGAGGCTATTTGTGGCTATATGTTACAGTTTCCAATTCATTATACTGGAGCTTAATATCTTTAAATCAAGTCTTTATGAAAGTAGTACAAATCTGGTTTATGCTTTAACCAAAAGGGGTGATAAGGTTATGAGTAACAGGATCTGTATCAAGCGAAAACACCGATGAGAAAGCATTTGATCAAAGGTAGAGAACTGTCGTGAGCGGATGTTAAGGAGCTCTAAACCACTCTGGTGCAGGTGCAGAGGGCTTCGGGCTGCAGGGAGACGGCTGTGAGGTAGGGACCAGGGAAATAACACTTTTCTAGATATTGTGGATTCCTGGCACAGTCTCCCTGGCCCAGTAGGTGTGACACATAGAAACCATACAGAAGAGATGTTCCTTCTTCAGTAACCAAGATGCTAAGAGAGCTTTTGATAAGACTGGGATAGAAATTGCGGTGGAAATCAGAAGTAATATCTTGATAAAAGCAAATGCTTTATCACTGTGCTAATTCAAGCTGCTCTCAATGGATAAACATTCTCAGATAATACCCTTACCTCTCAACTGTCTTTCCTACTGTAAAAAGGTTAATTACTCCCACCTCCAAGACTTACTAGGATAATCAAATTGAAGAAAAACAAGATGGAACAGGACATATGTAATGCCGGGTACGCAGCAGGCATTCAGCAGAAAGTGGCTATTGATATTCCCCAACTCTGCTTCCCTTTGACCCTCATCCAAACCAGGCCTTACTGATGTACCTAAGAATTGTAGTTCTATGTCCACATTTAGAAACTCCCAGGAAGAGGGAAAGGGGCTATTCCTGGCATGATAATAGCCGTATATGCCTGCACAGTGAGATCCCTGGTCTTAAAATAATGTTTAAATCGTAAGACCCACTAGATCAACATACAGCACCAAGTCAAAGGTGCAAAATAAATTAGTCTCTGTCATTCTGTGAAGGGCCAGAAAGTTTCACTTTAGGAGAAAGATACAGATAAGATCGCCTTTCTTCCCACTGCTGTCTAAAGTGTTTCAGGAAAGAACACTGAAAACTGATACAGAACTCAATGTAAAGAGGCCGCCACATGGCTCAGAGTTAACTATAAGTAATTTTAATGAGACAGTATGTTCCCTCAGATTTCCACGTTCTTCCCAGAGGTGTAATGCGATATACCTGGGACACACACGCTTATAAATGTATAATAAACACAGCTCTCCAGCTCACCTAGACCTCAGCTCTGGGCTGCTGCTAAGCGACAGGTGTCACATTCGCAGTTGCCAGTGAACCCAGGGGTGTAATTTCACTTGTACATAAAGTAGCATAATCGATAGAACCAGAACCATCCTGCGGAAACAACTACCATCCCTGACTCAGCACAGCGCCTGTTTACAGAGAAAACAAAATTCTCTGGAGCCCGAGTCCACACCTCTCAGCTCGGCTTTGAGTAAACACGCACTACGGCGGTGTGATCCGGCCTGGAGAGCGGGTGATCGCCGCTCCGGGTCCTCGCGGGCCTCGCTCACACATCCGGGCCGAGGCCGGGCAGGTCCCCGGGAGCTCGGTGCCGCGCCCTGGGCCGGGCGCGGGGACTCTCGGCGGCCGGGCCCTCCCGCTGCGGAACCGCCTCGGGCGACCCCGGCCGCGGCCCTGAGCGCGCGGGGCGAGCGCCCCCCGCCCCGCCGGCCCCGCCCCCCCCCGCTCCTCGCCCCGCCCGCCCCCGTCCGCGCCGGCCGCCCCCCGCCCCTCGCCCCCCGCCCCCGCCCCCGTCCCCGCCGCCGCGCGCCCCGCTCACCGTGACTCCGTACTTGAGCGCGATGCCCTGCAGCGTGTCGCCGGCGCGGACCCGGTGCTCCACATGGCGCTCGATGACGCCGGCGCCCAGCGGCGCCCGCACGCTGGCCGTGCTGCCGTACGAGCGGGTCTTGGTGCGGGCCAGGCTCAGCGACAGCTCGGCGTCCTCGGCCTCGGAGCCCGAGCGCGGGCGCGGCGGCGGCGAGGGGCCGGGGGCCCGCGGCGCTCGGGGGCCGCCCTCCCGCGGGGACGGCGCGGGCGAGGAGGCCGCCATGGGTCCCGCGGAGGCCGCCAGGTCGCGAAGCTCGCCGAGGGGGCGGCGCCTCGTCCGCCGCCGCCGCCGCCGCCGCCGCCGCCGCCTCCTCCTCACCGGGGCTGCGGCCGGCCGTTCCGCGGGGGCGGCGGGCTGGAGGCCGCGGCGGGGGGCTGCGCGCCGGGCATGGCGGGCGCCCCCTCCTGCGCGCGCCGCCCCTCCCCGGGCGCACCTGCAAGCGGAAGAGCGAGACGGGCTCCCGCGGCTGCCGGCCGGCGCGGGCCAGGCCCGGCGGGGCGGGGCGGGGCGGGGGGCGAGGAGCGGAGCGGGGCGGGGGGCGGGGGCTCTAACGCCCGCGGGCGCGGGGGGCCGGGGCGGCCGGGTCCGCGGGCATCCTGGGCGCGGGCGCGGGCGGGCGGTGCGGCATGCCCTAGCCCTCCCCCTTACCCCCTCCCCCTTACCCCCTCCCCCTCCCCCTCTCCCCCCTCCCCGTTCCTGGAGGGAGCCCGGCCGCGACCGCCTCCCACGTGGATCCCCTGCAGGCAGGCGCCGGCTCTCTCAGCCCCCCAAGCTCTCCTGTGAAGGGTACTTCTCTCCCCCCACCCGACTGCCCTGATGACCTCAAAGTCCACGTCACAGAAAAACATTAAGGCCATTCATTAAACACACAGCTTCTCCAGGCCCATCTCCACAGCCTACAGGGGCCAGGCCTTTCAGCATCACAGCAGGAGGGCTAGGCCTTTCAACATTACGCCAGGTGGGTGACCTCCTACTAACCCTCCAGTTGTTTGGGTTTCACGCTTCCCTGCACAGCCGTGCCAGTTCTGGTCCTGAGCGGCCTGGAATGAGTGACTAGTCAGTCAGTTCCCCAGGCTCACTATGTGCATCCATCCATTCTCGTGGCTCACGACTTAAAATGTCCTATCTGCACCCATCATTTTTTTCTTATCAGTTCCCTCTTTAATATGCTGAAATCATAACTCTTCAAAGTATTATTAAATCCACCAATGACCTCTTATCTGTATCCTTCATCTGAACACTCTCTCCTCAACACTCCGGTTTCTGACAGTACCTACATAGAGTGGAGTGGGTATGCATTTACTAGAGTCTGAAGCCGTGAATTCTGTTGTACTCTGGACAGCTCTACAAGAGGAGGTACTCTACGTGCAAGTCAGGAGACTGGATGTCACTGAGCTGGACAGAGGCAAAGGCTCTAGAGCTTTGGAGACACCACAAAGGATAGAAGAGCAAGTGGTCCTCACATCACTTGCTCCCACTCAAAGATCCTTCAAAGGCTCCCTGTGCACAGCAGCATTAACATCACTCACTCATCATCACCAAAGTATTTCTACTTTTATTATCCATTCTCTGGTCATATTCCATCTACAGTTTATCCTGTACACATCCTGCCAGACAGAACCACTTGAACTTGCCCCTCTTCCCTACCTTCCTGTTTGCATATGCTATACCCCCCACACACACACCTGTAATGCCACTCTTCTATACCCTGTCTCTATTTAAAAAAAAAAAAATAGGCCCATCCCAAATGATACATCCTCCAAGAAATCTTTTCTGATTCTTACCACATGTTTCCCTTCCCTAACTACTCAATTGTTTCTTCATTGAATCCCGAGGTTCAAAGGTAGTTTGTACCTCTTGTTTAGCATTTAATTTCAGTTTTATGTCATGTACTTATTTCCTCTACATGTTCTCCAGTGTGGTGTAACTAGATCTTATTCATCCTTTTAGCACCAGCAGTGCCTATCTCAGAGCCTCTAAAAAGCATCAAAAGTAGTTGAAATGAGATGTAGTAAAAAGATCTTGAAAACTGAATTGGATTATTTAGCAAAATTGTCCATACATGATCTCTTGAGTGGTATCCATTGTGCCCATCGTGGAAACTATAAGAGAGCATGAAAGCCAGAGTTTTAATATACAGTGAGATCAGGAAATACCTCAAAAAAAAAAAAAACTGTCCTCAAAGAATTTACAACTTAGTAGTGAAAGAGCATATAGCATGTCTTCCACTAAGGAAAAGTTTACAAGAGCTGGACATTTTTGAAGATTAATGAGCTGGGTTATATGAGGTGTTATTAGGTATTCTTTGGAAAAAGTTCCATGATCAATTAATTGGGGAAAAACTACAAGCTATATTTTCCTTTTGGAGATTCACAATGCACATTAGGATACTGAAGGTTCCAGAAGGCCTACAGTAAAGTAAGCTATGGGTTTGGCTTAACATTGTATTTCCTGGGCTTAGAGGTTTAGCACCGCCTTCGGCCCAGGGCATGATTCTGGAGACCTGGGATGGAGTCCCACATCGGGCTTCCTGTATGGAGACCAGATTGGCAGAGAGGGATATTAGTTTAAAATAAGACTGTTATATCCTTTGAAGAACCCTATAGGGATTTTTGTTGGAACTTCAATGAGTATATATTAGTTTAGGAAGGAAATGATATTTTCATTATTTTTCATCTTCTCACCCATAAGTGTGGTATATATCTGCTTTATATGCCTATTTTGTATCTTTTAGTTGAACTTTATAGTTTTTTCATGTAAACGTGTCTTCCTTTTCATAACTTTATTTGTAATTTTTTTGGTATCTAGATCTTTTCCACAATTATATTTTCTGATTGATTGATGCAATTGATATGTGCATATTTTTCTTTCTGTCTTATAACTTTGAAGTTTGAACAGTTCTAATGTAGACATTATTTGTATTGCCTATAGACATTTTAGTATTGTCAATTATCAATAATCAACAGTTTATTTCTTTTCCATATTCCTTTCCCTTTCTTCTCTTTCTTATTGCATTGGCTAGGGACTCCAGAATAAAATTAAATAGAAATAGCATTAGAAGGCTTTCTTTTCTGGGGTGCCTTGGTGGCTCAGCTGGTCCAACTCTTGGTTTTGGCTCAGGTCTTGATCTCATGGGCAGTGAGATTGAGCCTAAGGTCGGGTTCTATGCTCAGCAGGAGTCAGCTTGGATAGTCTCTCCTTCTGTCCCTTCCCCTGCTGTGCTCTCTCAATCAAATAAACAAATATTTTTTTAAAGGCTTCTTTTTCTTATTCTTGACCTCAAAGGAAAGGCTTTTTTTTTTAAATTAATTTTGATTTTAATTAATTAATTTTTAAAGTAGGCTCTGTACCCAGCATAGGGCCCAATGTAGGGCTTGAACTCACAACCCTGAGATCAAGATTCAAATATATAACCAATTGAGCCACCCAGGCACTCCCAAAGGAGATGCTTCTAATGCTTCACCATTAATTGTGAGATTTGTTCTGTGTTGTAGATAAATACACAAAACACCAATATTGAAGTTCTGGTTGAAGGAGGAGAAATAAATATACATAAAATTCATTCTATGCCACAAATTGTAGATATTAACTTTTATTATTTGGATTGTGGAGAATTCAGTATAAAGTTTACAGGAAGAGGGGATCCCTGGGTGGCGCAGCGGTTTGGCGCCTGCCTTTGGCCCAGGGCGCGATCCTGGAGACCCGGGATCGAATCCCACATCGGGCTTCCGGTGCATGGAGCCTGCTTCTCCCTCTGCCTGTGTCTCTGCCTCTCTCTCTCTCTCTCTGTGACTATCATAAATAAATAAAAATTAAAAAAAAAAAAATTAAAAAAAAAAAAAGTTTACAGGAAGATTAAATATTTGCCAACAGCCCCATATGGAAGTAAAAAACCTTAAAAAGAGCCCTAATTATAAAATATCAAACACATATTAATTGAAGCTGATTAATTCCTGAGATCTACAGGACACTAGTGAAGATAACAAAAAAAAGGAGACACAAAAAATGGAGAAAATTCTGAGAGTGGTGTAGGATTTATTTTAGAGCATTTTACAACTGTTTTGGAGATGTTTTAAGATTCAGGATCTCTTAGGGCAGGAGAAGTGGAAAATAACAGGGACAGCTTAGAAACTTGCCCTTATGAGAGGGAAATGGGATGTCTTTTGAATCTCTCTGTATTTTTTTTCTTTTTTCACTTTTACAGAGGCCTTGGTCATTTTGCAAAGGAATTAAGTGATCATCATCTAGCCTTTTCCCTACCCCTACTTGGCTCATTTTCTGCCCCTCATTTTAGGTACCTACTGTTCTGTCTTTTGGTAATACTTTCTTCTCAAAGTCATCTTCCTGGTTACTTAGGCCTATCTCTTGCCCGTCTATTTAGCATTTCCCAAACAGACATTCTGAGAAAGAGGGATACCATGGTCAAATGAGTTTGGGAAATACCATGGTTTTTTTTTTTTTTTAATTTTATTTATTTATTAGAGACAGAGAGAGAGAGGCAGAGACACAGGCAGAGGAAGAAGCAGGCTCCATACAGAGGGAGAAGAAGGCTCCATGCACCAGGAGCCCGATGTGGGATTCGATCCCGGGTCTCCAGGATCGCGCCCTGGGCCAAAGGCAGGCGCCAAACCGCTGCGCCACCCAGGGATCCCCAGTTTTACTTTTTCTTTACCAATCTTTATACATCTTCCCCGCAACCCTTCCTGTCTTATTGCACTAACTAGGACTTTTAGTCAACGTTGAACAGAAATGGCAAGAGGGGACAACCTTGCCTAGTTCTGATCTTAGGAAGAAGGTATTTCCCTTCTCACCATTAAGTGTGATGTCATCTGTAGAGTTTTTAAAACTGCTATTTGTCATATTAAGGAAGTTCCCCTCTATTCCTAGTTTACTAGGAGCTTTTTATCATGAATGGATGTTGGTTTTTGTCAAATGCTTTTTCTGTATCTATTGATATGATTATATGATTATTTTCCCTTAGTCTGTTAATTTATTTAATGGATTACATTAACTGATTTTTTTGAATGTTGAACCAGACTTGCATACCTGGAATAAAATCCCACTTGTCTTTTTTTTATTTTTTTAAAGATTTATTTATTTATTTAATCATGATAGATCCACAGAGAGAGAGGGAGAGGCACAGGCAGAGAGAGAAGCAGGCTCCATGCAGGGAGCCCGACACGGGACTCGATTCTGGGTCCCCAGGATCTGGCCCTGGGCTGAAGGCGGCGCTAAACCGTTGAGCCACCGGGCTGCCCCCACTTGTCTTAATGCATAATTCTTGTTATACATTGTTGGATTAAATGTATTAACATTTTGTTGAAACCTTTCGCATCTAGTTTCTTGAGAGATATTGGCCTGTAATTTTCCTTTCTTGTAATGTCTTTGGTTTTGATATTGGGTTGATTCTTGGCACAAGTTAAGAACAAGTTAGGAAGAACAAGTTAGGAAGTATGTGCCGTGCTTCTTTTTTCTGGAAGACATTTACAGAGATTTAGTATCATTTCCTTCTCAAGCACTTGGTAGAATTCAGAGTGAAACTGTCTGGGCCATGATAAAACTAATAAAGACTATAGTAGAAATAAATTAAATGTAGACTAGAAAAACAATAGAGAAAATGAAAAAAAAAGTTATTTCTTTGAAAAGATTAACAAAATTGACAAGCCTTTAGCTAGACTGTGACCAAGGAAGAAAGAGAAAAGACTCAAATACTAAAATTAGGAGTAAAAGAGGGAATATCACCATTGACATTACAGAAATAAAAAAGATAATATTATGAAAATTATATGCCAACAAACTAGATACCTTAGATAAAATGGATAAATTCCTAGGAAGACATAAACTAATGAAAATGACTTAAGAAGAAATACATATTCTGAATATATGTAGAAAAAGCAAAGTCTGAATTAAATTTAAATTATTATTAAATTATTATTTAATGGTAATTATTTTTAAATTTCTGAATTATTTTTAAATTTCCAATAGAGAAAAGCCAATGCCCAAATGGCTTCATGAGTTAATTCTACTTAAGATTTAAAGAATTAATACCAATTCTTCACAAAAACTTCCAAAAGATAAAAAAAAAAAAAAGAGGGAACACTTCCTAAATCATCTATAAGGCCAATATTACTCTGATACCAAAACTAGTCAAAGACATCAAAAAAACAAACAAACAAACAAAAAAAAAAAAAAACACTGCAGACCAACATTTCTTATGAATATGGAAACAAAAATTCTCCACAAAATACTAGCAAACTAAACCCAACAACACGTAAAAAGGATTATACACCATGACCAGATGGGATTTATCCTTGGAGTAAATAGTTACTTGAACATCTGAAAATCAGTATAATATACCATGTTAATAGAATAAAAGGAGGAATCCCATATGATCATCTTTACAGATACAGAAAAAAAGCCTTTGATTAAATCCAACACCCTTTCATGATAAAAATATCAAACAAAGTGGGGACAGAAACCTCCTCAAACTGATAAAGGATGCTTATGAAAGAATACCATCAAGAAAGTGGAAAAAAAAAAAAGACCAATCCACAGAATGGTAAAAAATACATGCAAATCGCATGTCTGATAAAAGATATATAACCAGAACATATAGAAAAATTTTCATAGATCAATAATAAAAAGATAACCCAATTAAAAAGAAAGAGACACACTGGGTGTTATTCTGTATGTTGGCAAATTGAACACCAATAAAAAATAAATTTATTATTAAAAAAAAGAAAGAAAGAGACATTAAGAAAATAATCCCATTTACAATTGCATTATAAAGAATAAAATACCTAGGAATAAATTTCACCAAGGAGGTGAAAGATTTGTACTCTGAAAACTATAACACGTTGATGAAAGAAGCTGGAGATGACACAAATAAATAGACATGTTATGCTCATGAATTAAAATAATATTGTTAAAATATTTATAAAACCCAAAGCAATCTACAGATTCAATATAATCCCCTATCAAAATGGAATAGCTTTTTTCACAGCACTAGAACAAAGAATCCTAAAATTTGTATAGAACCACAAAAGATGGGCAGCCCGGGTGGCTCAGCGGTTTAGCGCCGCCTTCAGCCCAGGGCGTGATCCTGGAGACCTGGGATCGAGTCCCACATCGGGCTCCCTGCATGGAGCTTGCTTCTCCCTCTGCCTGCGTCTCTGCCTTTCTCTCTCTCTCTCTCTCTCTCTCTCTCTCTCTCTCTCTCTCTCTCTCTCTCTCTGTCTCTCATGAATAAAGAAAATCTTAAAAAAAAAAAAAAGAACCACAAAAGACCCCAAATAGCCAAAGCAATCTTGAGAAAGACAAAGCTAGAGGTACCTACAATCCCAGATTTCAAACTATACTGCAAAGCTATTGCAATCAAAATAGTGCAATATTGGTACAAAAATAGACACACAGATCAATGGAACAGAAGAAAGAGCCCAGAAATAAACCCATATTTTTATGGTCGACTAATCTAGGACAAAGGAGGCAAGAATATGCAATGGGGAAAAAACAGTCTCTTCAATAAATGGTAATGGGAAAACTAGACAGCTACTTGCAAAAGAATGGAACTAAAAAAAAAAAAGAATGAAACTGTGCCACTTTCTTACATCATACTCAAAAATAAAATGGATTAAAGACCTAAATGTAAGACCTGAAACCATAAAGCTCCTAAAAGAAAAGTAAGCAATAAACTCTTGGACATCAGCCTTAGCAACATTTTTCTGGATTTGTCTCCTTAGACAAGGGAAACAAAAGCAAAAATAAACAATTGAGACTACATTGTACTAAAAAGCTTTGGCACAACAAAGTAGACCATCAACAAAATGAAAAAGCAACTGACTGAATGGCAGGAGATATTTGCAAATGATATATCCAATAAGGGTTAGTACCCAAAATGTGTAAAGAACTCATACAACTCAACACCAAAAAAAAAAAAAAACAAAAAAAAAAACAACCAAATAATCTGATTTAAAAATGGGTAGAGGACCTGAAGAGACATTTTTCTAAAGAAGACACCCAGATGGCCAATAGACACATGGAAAGATGCTCAACATCACTAGTCATCAGGAAAGACCAAAACCCCAAGGAGCACCTTACACCTGTTAGAATGGCTAGTATCAAAAAGACAAGAAATAACAAGTGTTGGCAAGGATGTGAAGAAAAGGGAAAACTTGTGCCCTGTTGGCAGGAATATAAATTGATGCAGCCACTGTGGAAAACAATATATAGAGGTTCCTCAAGAAATTAAAAATTGAAATCCCACATAATCCAGTAATGCCACTATTAGGTGTACTAATAATTGAAGGAAAGAAAAACACTAGTTCAAAAAGAATATGCACCTCTATGTTTATTGCAGCAATATTTACAATAGACAAGATATGGAAGCAATCTTAGTATTCACAATAGGTGAATGGATAAAGAAAATGTGGTATACACACGCAATGGAATATTACTCAGCCATAAAAAAGAATGAAACCCTGCCATTTCGCAAGATGAATAGATGTAGAGAGTAGTAGGGCAAGTGAAATAAGTCAGAGAAAGACAAATACTGTATGATTTCACTTATATGTGGAATCTAAAACACAAAACAAAACAAATAGAAATAGATATAAATACAGAGAACTGATGGTTGCCAGAGGGGAGAGTTGTGGGGGGATAGGTGAAACATGTAAAGGGGAATATAAGGTACAAACTTCTAGTTATAAAATAAATAAGTCATGGGACAAGTACAGCATCAGGAATATAGTCAATAATATTGTAATACCTTTATATGGTGACAGATGGTAACTACACTTGTGGTAAGCATTTCACGCATAGAATTATCAAATCACTATGTTTTACACCTGGAAAAAATTAGCCAAAGGATTTAAATAGACATTTCTCCAAAGAAGATATAAAAATGGCCAATAAGAACATGAAAAAATGCTCAATATCATTAATCATTAGTGAAATGCATATTGAAATCACAATGGGATACCACTTCCATTCATTAGGATAGCTATAATAAAAACAAAAAAAGATAGACATTAAGAAGTGATGGCAAAGATATGGAGAAATTGGAACCCTCATACATTTCTGGTAAAAATGTAAAATTATTCAGCTACTTTGGAAAATGGTTTGGCTGTTCTTCAAATTACTAAACATAAAGTTACCATATGACCTGCCAACACTATGCATAGGTATATACAAGAGAAATGAAAATATGTCTATACAAAATATACACAAATATGCATAGCAGCATTATCCATAATATTCAGAATGTGGAATCAACCTAAATGCCCATAATTGGACAGAGAAAATATGACATATCCATACAGTGGAATGTTATTTGGCCATAAAATATGAAGTACTAATATATGCTATAACACAGATGAACCATGAAAATGTTACGCTAAGTGAAAGAAGGCAGTCGTAAAACACCACATATTATATATCCTATTTATGTGAAATGTCCAGAACAAGCAACTCCAGATAAGACAGAATAGTTTAGTGGTCACCAGAGGGGAAGAGGAAGTGTCAGCTAATGTGTATGGGTTTTCTTTTTGCAATTTTGAAAATATTCTAAAGTTAGATTGGGTGATAGTTGCATAACTCTGTGAATGTACTAAAAACCATTCAATTGTATACTTTACTTTACTCAGAGAGGTTAAAAAAAATTCGTCACCATCAACCCCCGAGGCAGTAAATATCTGAGTTCAAACTCAAGTCTGTCTGATGTTACAGCCCAAACTTCTATCCTTTACATGATAATATCCCCATCCTTTGCCTGTGGCTGTAGTTGTTCTTTGTTTTTGTAAACTCTGAGAAATAGTACTTCAATTCATCCAATGAACTTACTTTTACATTTCTTCTGTAACACTTAGGATACTTTCAGTTTCAAGTAACAAAATGTCTCAAATTGACTCACAAATAAAAATATATATTATCTTGGGACGCCTGGGTGGCTCAGTGGTTGAGCATCTGCCTTTGGTTCAGGGCATGCATGATTCTGGAGTCCCGGCATGGAGTCCCACATCGGGCTTCCTGCATGGAGCCTGCTTCCCCCTCTGACTATGTTTCTGCCTCTCTCTCTCTCTCTCTCTCTCTCTCTGTGTGTCTCATGAATAAATAAACAAAATCTTTAAAAAAATTTATTATCTCACATAACAAGAAATCCAGGGGTGCCTGAGTGGCTCAGTTGGTTAAGCATCTGCCTTCAGCTTAGGTCATGATCCCAGGGTCCTGGGATTGAGCCCCATGTTGGGCTCCCTGCTCAGCGGGGAGCCTGATTCTCCCTCCCCCTCTGCTCCTCCTCCCTACTTGTTCTCTCTCTCCGTCTCTCAAATAAATAAATAAAATCTTTTTTTTAAAAAAATCCAGAAGTGGGACAGCAGCAGATATGATTGATTTCCTGACTTAACAACAACATCATAGACCCAGGTTCATTCTATCTCTTTACTCTGCCATCACCGATGTGTTGGCTTTGTCCTGAGGGTCAAGTTTCACATAACACAGCCAGATGCAACAACATCCAGTGGAGATTGTGGCATGTTTTCCTCTATGTCTCTGTTTAAGAGCAAGAAAGTCTTTCCCAGAATGCCTTCATCAGACCTCTACTCAAGTCTCACTTACCAGAACTGGGTTGCGTGCCCACCTCTAACCTCTCACTGACCAGTCAAGAGGATCTTATTCCCTTTGCCCGTGATAGTTTAGGAGTGTACTTCTGAGACGGTAATAAGGTCACCTTCCCTAGTGGGTGAATACCTATACAGGCTTCTGTAAAAAAGAGGAAAAGGGGTGAATGGATGTTGAGTAGGCAAGAAACAGTATCTGCCACACACTCCGAATGAGGTGTGCTACACTGTGAATAATGAAAATACTTCATGATAAGTGCCACACAGAATTTTTTACTTTCTATCAAGTGACATTTACTGTTGACATATCAGCTTCCTTGCTTACACAAAGACACTAGATAATATTATATGTAAGGTCCCTTCTGGCTTGAACTGTTTCAATTTTACATTTTCATATTTGAAAAAGCAGGGTGAAAAATTAAACCTACAAGATATGGTCCAGAAATGATGATGGGTTTCAGCTGACCAGTTATAGGCATGACTGACATCCTTTCTCTCTGCAAAAGTTTTAGACATAGATAGCAGATGTAAAGAACCAAACAAACGGATCATATCTTTCCATTAAGTTTTAACATTAAAAATAGAAAGGTTAAATGTTCTACCTTCCTGCCTCTTTTGTTAACATCTCCTAGCTTTCTAGCCCTTGTGGTATAGACAGAGGAGACAGAGGTTGATTAGAGGTTCTTTTTCACAACTTCCTTCCTTTAGTTTGGTGTCAGCATCCTCCTGGAGCTCATACATGGCTCTGGGACTGTCATGGGGGCTCTCATACTTTTGCTTTTGCTGCCAACTATGACTTTACCTTAAGAAATAATTTCTCTGCCTGCTACCTTCAGAGATTTCACCTGAAATAATGCTCCATTCATTTCATCACATGCAGGCATTTTCCTTGTGGGGAAAGATGAAAGACCACTGAGTATTGTTGTATCTCAAACCTTTGCTATGCTTTCTTCCAATATGAATAAAATTGCTTTATTACTTTCAGCTTATGCCTACCATCAACTTTCTCTGGGAAAACTGCTGGCTTGATTTGTAAGCAGTCCCGTTCTTTTTTTTTTTTTTTTTAAGATTTATTTATTCATGAGAGACACACAGAGAGAGGCAGAGACACAGGCAGAGGGAGAAGCAGGCTCCCTGCAGGGAGCCCGATGTGGGACTCGATCCTGGACCCCGGGATCACACCCTGAGCGAAAGGCAGATGCTCAACCACTGAGCCACCCAGGCTCCTATTCTAATTTAACAGAGGCTATGATTTGTGATAAATGCACAACATAAAAAAGTCAAAGATATCATGTCTCTCAGGACATTTGGAATAACAAATGACAGGAAAACTTGGGAGCATGATTTAAGTGGGTTTGGTCACACCTCCATTTCATTGCACTTTTCCCAGAACAAATGTGTCATTTCAGTTAGGAAGCTGAGGGTACAATCCATTACCACTCTTGAAAGTGGAAAGCACTCTGGTCTCTCAGCACCTCCTACGTGCCATTGTTCATCCTACTAGTTCCAAGAGCCTTAGAGAATTAACTGTTTTTTGATTCAGCCCACCTTCTGGAGAAGCCATGGCTCTCTTTTGAAATGTACAAATGAAAGGGTGCTGAGAGTGTCTCCTTGGGGAAGGCTGAGAACAAGCAGGGTGGAAGAAGAGAAGATAGGCTTAATAGTCAACTGGATGACCTTGAGTAAGTTATATCATCTCTGTGCCTCTCAGAAATCTGGGGGAAATCCTTACTCTGTATCTCACAGATTGTTGCTGAAATCAAGTAAGAACACGAATAGGGAAGTATTTTCACAAGTGCAAGACTGCGTTATCATTTTCAAATATGAAATTTCCTCCGCATTTTGTTTTTTTTTTTTTTTTTGCCACATGATAACTGCAGGTCATGCCAGGTTCTGATGCTGTTTCACCTCCATTCACCCTTTGAGTATTTCAGGCAGATGACAGCAGCAATGCTCCATCCATCTTTTTGGTTTATTTTCCTTCCACTGCAACTCTGAGAGGCAAATCTCACCATAAGGTGAAATACTGCATAGGAGCTACTTACAAAACTCAACATACTTAAACTGTCCAGATAAATGCTACATACAAGAGTGGCACTAGAAGTATGCAAAGGGTTCAAAAAGGAATGAGAGCACATCTAATGGGAGAAAGCTTCTGGAAGATAATTCCATTATGCCATGTATTTTAGTAATTTCAGTCTTAGTCCTATGCCACCCCACCCTGCTTTCATGCTTCAGAGACAAGATCGCATTTTCTCTATCTTTGTAGCTCCCAAGAACCTGGGGGAAAGGACATTTCAGTACGTTTCCAGGATGAAGTGAGCTGGCTAAATGGCTGACTAACAAGAGAGGTGGGTTTTAACATTTATTTACCCAACCCAACGAGGCTCACCTAGTTTTAACTTAGTAATATAGGTAGGACTTTCCAGGCAAGAAGTGTGCCCAGGAACACCCCTGTGACTCCCAAGGAAGGAGCCTTTGTGGCGGATGTAAGTGCCTAGCACAGGGGCTTTCATATGTGCACCTAATACGGGGTTAGTCCTCACCATACGTCTTCAGGCTTTAAGCCTGTTTTACAGATGAGGATGCCAAGACTCGGGATGGGCTGCGTTGTCCAGTCTCACGCCTAGTTAAAGCCCCTGCGTGTGCATGAGCTCTGCGATACCCTAACCCCCAAACTTTAAATCAGCCTGGCTAAGCCCCACCTCGCTTACCGCCTTCCCTGCAGGCATCTACCCTAGCTGCTGCTCTTTCCCGGGTCCCCGCCCCAGCTCCCCCCCCCCCCCCCGCAATAACCAGGTCTTGGGGCTTCCGCGTAAAGATGCTCACTCACCCACCGCTCCTCACAGGCTTGGAGAGCCTCCGCCACCCCCCCTCTCCGCAGGAGCCCCGAGCTTCTCAGAAGAGCCCGCGCCGCTTTTCCCCCAAGGCGGAGGTCCTCGTCGCCCGCAGAGCGGGGACGGGGTCGGGACGCGGGCTCCGGGAGGGGACACCTGCAGGGGAGGACCCGGCGGGGGGTCCCGCCTCCGCGCCGCCGCGAACTACGCTTCCCAGGCTGCCCCGCTCCGCCGCGCGCCCCCGCGCCCCCGCGCCCCCGCGCCGCGCCGCGCCCGCCCGCCCGCCGCGCCCGCGCTGGAGCCGCCTGTTGATCGCCGCGCTCGCCCCGGCCGCGGCGCCGCCCCTGCTCGGCGCTGCCCGCCGCCTCGGAGCGCACGGACGGACTGACGGCCCGCACCGCCGGCCCCGGGATGGGCGCACCGACCGGTGAGCGCGCGCTGGGGCGGCGGCGGGGGCGGGCCGGGGCGGGCCCGGGCGCGGTGTGCGGACCCCGGCCCGCAGCGCGGGGGTGGCCGCGCCCTGCCCGCGGGCCGGAGGATGCTCGGCGCTCGCTGTGCGGGGCGGGGCGGCGCGGGGCGGCGCGGGGCGGCGCGCGCGGGAGGCCTCGCCGGGGCGCGGGTCCCCGCTCCGCACTGCGGCTCCGCAGCCCCGGCAGCCCGCCGGGCGGCTGCAGCGAGGGCGCGGTCTGCTGCGGGGCTGGGGCTTTCCACGCTGGGCTTTGTTCCCCCCTCTGCCCTCTGCTCTGAACGTGAGAGCAGCTCCTGGAGCCCGGTGCCTGCCTCCGCATCGTTCCAGCGGGCGCCGCAGGACCCCTGGAGCTGTCACCCGCACCCGCAGGGCGGTTCAGCCTCCGGGAAAGCCGCGTCCAGGGAGCGGCCTTGGTGCAGGTCCTCGACACCTTTATTTTTTACCCCTTGGTCAAAGTAATGGTAGCATGTGCTCTCTGAATCTGCCTAAATTTTCCCCTTTGATCCGCAGGAATGAAGATTGACTTTAAAATAATAATATTAATAAAAGGCTCTTAATGGGAATTTTTACTCAGAGCCTTCAAAGGTGGCGAGGTGATGCAGGCAAAATGCAAATTAGCAATGAAGGAGGCCGTGAATGCTACTGGCTTCATCTTGCCGGTTAAACAGCCGAATCACAAGGCACTCGGGAAGGGAATGAAAAGAACATCAGAGGAGGTATTTTTCAAACCAGGTTCCTGTCCTAGCTCTACCGTTAAGGAGCTGAGGGACTCTAGGCATTCCCCTTCATCTCTCTGAGTCTCTCTATCCACTTAAAATGGGGCTTTTGAGCTACATGATTTCCAAACCTCTGTTCTTCCAAGATTCTCCTATCAGGGAACTGGAGAGATGAGGTTGCTTCTGTTCAACACCATTACAAAAAGCCTGATTGTGACAGAACAAGTGGCTCTACCCTAGTGAGGAGGAAAGATTTCTCGAGGCTCAGGCAATCTGATTTTTAAAAAATAAAACTGCTTTTCTCCATCCACTCTCTTCCATCTAGCCCAATCAACATGTATTATAGACACTTTAATTTTTGCGGAGCTGTAAATTGGTAGGCAGCCTGTGTTTCTTTGTTGTTGTTTTTAATTTGCTGAAGGTGAAGTCATGAGATCAGCAGGTAAAGGGAGAAGCAAATGGCCCCCCAGGTCTGGGCTAAAGTGGTCAAATGTGGTCAAGAAGAACAGGGGGGAAAGCCCCAGCAAGAAGTAACCAGAGAGCATATGCCCTGAGGAAAGAGAAGATGGGTACTGTTGGGTCATTGGTGAATAATACACAATAAAAGGAATGAAAGAACCAGAAAACCAGTGCTATGCAAACCCTAACATAACTGATTCAGGCAAGGACTCATCCCTGGGTTGAAACCCTTTGAGTGAGAGGTTGTTGGAGAACAGGATTATCTCACCGTAGATTACCTAGAGAAAAATGTATCCTTACAATGGAAAGATGAGGAGGTCATCACCTCAGCCTAGTGATCAAGCTTACCAACATCTATTAAGAGTTCCCGTTGGGATGCAGTAAGATCATGACTTTGCCTATGCAGGTCCTGCCAAAGAGACAGGAAAGTCAAGGCTAGGAGGATGAGGAGTATGTAGATTAAAATACTCAAGTGAAAAAAAAATAACAAAATAAAATAAAATACTCAAGTGATGTAACAACCATTTGAGATGTGTGAACTTTGGATCCTAGATCAGAAAAAAAAAAAATTGCTCTAAAAGATGATTTGGAGACAATTGGAAAACATTTAACATGGACTGTATGTTAAATAATATTATGGAATTACTTTATCATTTTCTTAGGCACAATTGTGGTATTGTGGTTATGTAGGACACTGTCCTTTGTGTAAAGTACAGATGTTAGAGGAAATGTGTCATGACAGCTGTGACTTTCAGCTAGTTCAGGGGCAGAAAGTATAAGGGTGGGGGAGCAAGCCAGGAATGTGGCAAAATGAGGACGGTGAATCTAAGAGAATGGTATGCAGGTATTTGTTGCACTGTTCTTTTTTTCTTTTCTGTAAGTCTGAACTTTTTAAATTTAAAAAAGTGGGGGAGATCGTTGAAATTAAAGAGTAGGGCAGCCCCGGTGGCACAGCGGTTTAGCACCGCCTTCAGCCCAGGGCGTGATCCTGGGGACCCTGGATCGACCCTGCATGGAGCCTGCTTCTCCCTCTGCCTGTGCCTCTGCCCCCCTCTCTCTGTGTGTCTCTATGAATAAATAAATAAAATCTTAAAAAAAAAAGAAATTAAAGAGTAAACTAAGAGAAAGGATTGTAGAGAACTATGTGGTTAGTGACACACAACTGCATTGAATATGTGGCTTTTTTTTCCCAATATTTAAATCCTACTGGAGGTGTGAGCCGGCTCAGGGCAAGTTCCCTTTTTTTGGTTTGTTTTGGTTACTATCAATCATTTATTCTTGAGATACTGCATCCTCTGGGACACCTTGCTGGCTCAGTGGGTAGAAGATGACACTTGTTCTTGGGGTTGTCAGTTGGAGCTCCATATAAGGCATGAAAACTACTTTTTAAAAAGGGGGGGAAAAGATACTGCATCCCCTAACTCCAACCTCAAAGTATTAATAATTCCCAAACCTTTGAAATGCTAGCTCTCCTCAAGAACCATCCTGAAAGCACTGTCCCTTTCCTCTCTACATTCAAGATTTGTGTCAGTATAGAAGGAAGTTCCTGGTAATTGTTCTTTTTATTTTGAGTTAGGGAAGCATTGGGGAAAGAACAGATCCAGCCTTTTGACAGAATAGAAGGTGTAGGGTTTCCTCTCATTCTCTTTATTTGTAAGTCACATACAATCAAATGGTTGCTTATAGACTGTAAGTGGTTCAAAGAGGTTCATAGAAGGCATGTGCAGAAGAGACTTCTGTTGCCACACCAGGAAAACAGAATCAACTCTTAAGATACAACCCAACTTTTTAAAAAGATTTTATTTATTCATGAGAGATACAGAGAGAGAGAGAGAGAGAGAGGCAGAGACAGGCAGAGAGAGAAGCAGGCTCCACGTAGGAAGCCTGACGTGGGACTCGATCCCTGGACTCCAGGACCACACCCTGGGCCGAAGGCAGGTGCTAAACCACTGAGCCATCGAGCCATCCAGGGATTCCCCACAACCCAATTTTATAGAGAGCCTTTTGCTGTAAAGATACTTTTGTTCTTCCTAGAATATACATTTTCTGCTTTTATGTTTTACCCTCAGTACTACACCATCACTCTAAATGTGTCATCAGTTTCCCCTATTGACCTCTGGATAGAGTGGTAATGAGAAGGTCAGTTCCAGGACTATGGGTAATAGGAGCCCATGAAACAGGGCCCAAGGCCGACTGTGTCAAGCCTGGGTGAGTAAGGAGCAAGTCTGTGGCACCAGCCCTGAGAGGACTCCCATCACAGCAGTTGGAGGGGTCTAGAGTCTAGTAAGCTGGGCTGCTGTTTAGCCAGTATGTGCAGGGACAGCCATCCCTGTTGTTTAGAGGTGATAACCATTCTGACTGGGCAGGGCCCTTTCCATACCATTTGCTAAGTATTTTGCATATCATCTTGATAAGCAGTCATGAGACAAGATGCACGTAGTACCAGTAAGTCACAACCATTGATCAAAACATAGATGGAAAACAGATGCCAGAGTGGGAGACAAGATAGGTGAGTCAAAGACTACATAAGCAGGCAGGAGCCAGGAGCCACATGAATCAAAAGAGAGAAAGTAGAGAACTGGGTGCCTGGGTGGCTCAGTCGGTTAAGCATCTGCCTTCAGCTCATGATCCTGGAGTTTCAGTATCAAGTCCCGCATCAGGCTCCCTGCTCAGTGGAAGTCTGCTTCTCTCTCTGCCCTCACCCCACTTGTGCGCTCTCTCTCTCCCATTCTCTGTGCCTCTCAAATAAATTAATTAAATCGTTTTTTTAAGATTTTATTTATTCATGAGAGAGAGAAAGAGTGAGAGAGGCAGAGACACAGGCAGAGAGAGAAGCAGGCTCCATGCAGGGAGCCCGACATGGGACTCGATCCTGGGTCTCCAGGATCACAGCCCGGGCTGAAGATGGCGCTAAACTGCTGAGCCACCAGGGCTGCCTCAAATTAAATCTTTAGAAAAGAAAGAAAGAAAGAAAATAGAGAACCCATAGTGCTAGTCAGGAAGTGAGAAGCTGGGACGCCTGGGTGGCTCAGTGGTTGAGCATCTGCCTTCAGCTCTGGGAGTGATCCTGGAGTCTCAGGACCAAATCTTGCATCGGGGTCCCTGTGGGGATCCTGCATCTCCCTCTGCCTATGTTTCTGCCTCTCTCTCTCTCTGTCTCTCATGAATAAATAAATAAATAATCTTAAAAAAAGGGGGGGGGGGAGTGAGAAGCCATCAATTCCTGAAGGCAAGGTGAGGGAATGTGACTAGAACCAAGAGGCAGTTAAAAATTAAAAAGACACAGCCACCCACGTGCAAGGCAAGGAGATGGAAGTCAGGAAATAGGAACTCCTCAGAAAACAGAGAATAGAGCCAGACAAAGGGATAAGGCAGCGGCAGGAAGTGGGACCTGCCAAGAGAATTAGAAACCAGGTAGCAGTCTGCACAGAGTCTAAGACTCCCAGGCTAACCAGCCTCTGCTGCAGCCAGGAAGCTTCTTGGCTGCTTCCTGCCCAGGTAGAAAGCTATCTCCTTTGGCCAGCCTATACATGGTGGCTCACTACACCTGGCAATGCTGAGCTAGGGCTCTTAGAAGATGCTGCCTCTCTATATTCAGCAGACCCCAACAAGGATAACAGAGGGAACAAATACCCCAAATAAAAGACTATTCTGAGACCAAGGACAAAAGAGAAATGGGTTGCATGTGTGTGTATTCTTAGAGCTTACATGTGTGTGTACTAGACAGTGTGTGTACTACTACATGCCTGTACTCATTATCACTTTAAGCATCATCTCCACTTTCTTCTTCTTCTTTCTTTTTTTTAATAATTTTGTCCTGAAATGAGCCTAGCTATTTTTTTAAGGTTTTATTTACTTATTCATGAGAGACAGAGAGAGAGGCAGAGACAGAAGCAGGCTCCATGCAAAGAGCCCTATACGGGACTCGACCCCGGGACTCGGGGACCACGCCCTGAGCTGAAGGCAGATGCTCAACCACTGAACCACCCAGGCGTCCCTCCACCTTCTGAGATAAATACTGTTTTTTGCCTGTTTTACAGAGGAAGGAACAGAGGCTTAGAGAATTTTCACTCACACCTGTAACCATCACACCCAGGGGTGGTTGACTCCAAGGTCCATGCTTTGAGTCTTCTGAACCTGGTGGGGGGCTGATTCTGGTGGGTGGGCACATTATTTTAAAAGGAGACTGTTTTCAAGCAAAATTTGAGCAACTTTTATGTGGTAAGTCTGGGAAGTTAAGACCAAATAGTCTCAGATACAAACTCTTGATTCTGGTAAGATCTGTTCCTCCTTCCCCTTTCAGCTTATTCCCTTCAGTTGCCCTGTTATACTTTTTTGCCTGAAATTTCTCCTTATCCCACCCCATTCTCTGTACCTTGTCACCTGCAAGTATTTCCCAGAATAGGACAGGAGCCATTTGATTGTTAGGAAGGAAGGAAGGAAGGAAGGAAGGAAGGAAGGAAGGAAGGAAGGAAGGAAGGAAGGAAGGGAAAGGAAAGGGAAAGGAAAGGGAAGGGAAGAAGGAAGGAAGGAAGGAAGAAGAAAGAAAGAAAAGAAAAAGAAATAGACATGACTGGGCCATCTTCAAACAGCTAGATTTCAAAACACAGACTATGTGTTTTGTACACATTCTTGTATGTGCCCACAGGTAGAAAGGAATTAAATATATAGGAACAACTCATGTCTTGTTGGAGGATATGTTGATATGCTGATTTTGTTCTGATTTAATAATTTTAGAAAATGTAGATTTGGTCTTTATGCAGTTTGGTTTTATGATTACTTAAAAACTGTCTTGAAATATTAAAGATTTATAATAAAGAATAATAGCTTTCTCTTTTCTCTACTCCTACTTGGGAATAAATCATTGCCACTGTAGTTGAAGCCCAATTCTCCCATCCCACCCCCACTTCTCCCAGGGTGGTATATGTCCTTTCGATGAGCCATTCTTATGTAGCTTTCCTAGAAATGCAGGTCTTGTGGCACTGTTTTGCCCTCTTAAAAACTTTTCATTAGGTTTTTAAGAGTATTTTTTTTTTGTTTTCTCTTGTAAAAATTAGTCTTTGGTTTGGACAGGGTTTAATAAATAGGGCTGCTTGTTTTGGCTTTGGCTCCAAGTCTTGGTGTGTATAGGCAGGGCCAAAGACTGGGCACTTGGTGTGGTATCTGATTTTCCTCTCTCATACCGCATTCTCATACGAATTAGGTAGTGGAAAGAGAAGCAAAGGAAGCTATACCCCTTGTTTTCCTTTATAGGGCCTGTGTCTTTGTGTCACAGAAGAGTTAGTGAAGGGACCCTGCCATTCTTCCTTCTGCTCAGGTCCTTACTGCTATTTTCTGTTTTCCTAACTGACTTAATGTACATTCCCCCCTAGACTCCAGGAAGCCTTACTGGGCACTTGCTTCATTCCAGCATGTGCATTAGTATCTTATTGCATGTTGAGTGCTTGCCATGGGGCAGACTATGCCAGAGGTGAGGCTGCAGCAGCTTTGCAGACTTTCCACTGTGGCATCGCTATCAGGATGAGAGAACAAATGTGAACCCTTGTGGGGCCCTGGCGGGAGCTAAAGCAGGCCAGCCAGCCATGAGCCAGAAATCTGCAGTTTGACCTTAAAAGCTCTGTGAGTGCTGCATTCTTCTCCACAGTATATCTGTATTTTTTTTTTTTATTAAACAATAGTAACTGGCTCTTCCCCAAATCTTCAAGTCCAAGTTTTGCTCCAGGAAGATGCACTATTTTTTTCTCCTCTGGCTCTGACACTCACTCATTTATGCAACACATGCAATTTGTTTTAACAGGTACTGTTACATAGTATTAACATGTAACTACTTGCCAGGCTAAACTGTAAGCTTGGTTGGGGCACAGGATATCATTTGCTTTGTTGGCTGCTATTTTCCCAGCAGTATCTGGAAAGGATGAGCTTTCAGTAGATATTTGTTGAATGAATATACAAACCTGAGCTTGAGAAACCTAAGAATATAAAGAATTACGATGTTGTCCCTATGCTCTGGGAGTTCCTAGTATATATAGTTGGAGAGAAAACTATACATGTAACAAACATGAAAAGACAGCAAGAGATGAACACCAAATTGGTGACATAGGCAATGTGAATTTAGGAAAAGGAGCAATATCTGTGGTCTTAGGTGGCCTCGGCAAGTTCCATGCCAGAGAGTAAAGCAGTGCATATAGGTGAATGAGCTCCTAGGCCAATGGGTCACTTCACCTCTCTGAGCTAATTTTCTTCATTTGTGTTTGTTGGATGCCTACTCTGGGTCAAGACTTGTGTTGGAAGCCAGGATTATAACAATGAATAAAACTGAGATAGTCCCCATCCTCACAGAGATTAGCAAGACAGAGATAAAACAAGCAATGGTAATAAAGTCAAGAGCTTTGATCAAGGTTATGACATGGGGGAAGGAAGTGCCCCAGACCTTGTCTGAACAAGGCCTCCCTGAGGAATTGAAGCTTACATGAGACCAGAAGACAAAGAAGACAGCATTCAACTGAGGAGGGTGGGGGTAACTAGCTCTCTGAGCAGAGTGAGCAACATAAGGCATGATCCGGGGATTGGAAGAGGTCCAGGAGGCTGGAGCCAGGAGGAGATGGGGAGTGTGGTGCAGGATGAGGCTGATGAGGATGACAGGCCAGACTGTGAGTTTGATCCTTATCCTCAAGGCAAGGGGAGGCCACTGGAGAATTTTAAATAATATGGCAGAGTTGTCTAAAAAGATCACTTTGGCCATTTGTATGGAGAATGGATCGGAAGTGGGTAAGACTGGCTGTGGGGGTGCAGACAAGTTGAGGAGGTGGATTTTGACACATTTAGATAAGGACAGGATTTGGTGTTTGATGGGTGTGGAGGAGACAAGGAAAAGAAGGTGTCAAGGATGGCTCCCTGGTTTCTTGGCACCAACTGGAAATTCCAGAGTAGGAGAGGCTTTTTGGGAGGACACATGATGAGAGCACCCAGAGGTGCCTGAGGCAGCCAAGTAAAGATGTTTGTTTGCCAGTTAGAAATATCTGAACCGGGCCCTCAGGAGCAAAGTCTAGGACAAATATATGGATTGGGGGGCTTTAACATATGGATCATAGTTAAAACTTTGGAGGTGGTGAGTTCCCCCAGGGAGAATTACAGGGTGAAAAGAGAAGTTCTGAAACAGGACTTTGAGGTGGAGGAAGTGGAATTGCCAAAAGACAGCAAGGTAAAGTGATGAAAGAAAAGCTTTCTATGTTGGTGGACTGGCTGATTTCTCAGGCCTCAGTCGGCTCTGACATTCTGTGGTCCTGCAGAGCTGGGATTTGAGCCAGGTCTCCAAAGCAGAGCACATGGATAGGCCATGAGAATAGAGAAGGGCATTCCGAGGAATATTACTCTAGCAGCCAAAGCCCCAACAAGAAACAGAGGACACACTCAAACTGAATAATTTGAAGAAGTTTAAATAAAGAGGCTATTTACAAAGATGTAGGGTGGGTTTAGAGAATCCAGGAAGGCAGAAATCTGGCACTAGCCACAACAAAGACCCATCACCGCCCCCAGGCCTGAACTCCACTGAAGGGGAGAGCCGCCAAATATAAAGAGCTGCCTAAGAGATGTGGCCTTCTGGACCAACCTTCCTCTCTCCCTGCCCTCCAGTTTCTTGCCAGGGCCTCCTGCTGGCCAAACATAAGCCAGAGAGCAAGAGAGACCCGATGCAGTATAAATACATTATATTCCTGAGCACAGAGCAAGGTGGAGAGCGGATGTAGAGTGGCAAACAGAAGATACCCAGAACAGTTATCTTGAAAAATGGAAATATGTAGGTAAGAGAGTGTATTCGTTTCCTGTTGCTGCTATTACAAATCCAGTGGCTTAAAACAACAAGGATTTATTGTGTTACAGTTTTGGAGGTTAGAAATCCAAACAGGTTTCACTGGGCTAACATCAAGGTGTTGGCAGGTTTGCACTCCTTTCTGAAAGCTCTAGATGAGAATCCATTTCCTTTTCTTTCCCAGCTTCTAGAGGCGGGTCACATTTCTTGGCTCTCAACCCCTTCCTCTCTCTTTAAAGCCAGCAATCACATCACCCTGACCCTCTGCTTCTGTCATCACATCTCCTCTGGCTCTTCTGCTTTCCTCTTTCATCTTTTAAGAGCCCTTGTGATTATATTGGACCCACCCAGATAATCCAGGATAATCTCCCTATTTTAAGATCCTTGATTTAACCCACTTGGTCCCTTTTGCCATGTAAAGTAATATATTCCCAGGTCCTGAGGATTCGCATTTGGACATTTGTAGGGGGTCATTATTCTGTTGATCTCAGAGAGCCAATGAGCCTTTTTGGCTGGAGTAGAATAACTCCCTGGGAAAGTAATGAAGACAGAAAACAGAAAGTGCAAATTGAAGCCAAATTATGGAAGTTTTGGATGCTAGACTGTCTGAACTTCATTCTGTAGACAAGAGGGAGCCATTGTAAGCGCTCTTACCCAGAGAAGTGGCTTGTTAGCAGTATAAAGAAAGATGACCCGATTGTGGTGCTCTGGCAGCTTAGAGGGAAGAAGAGAAATCTCTCAAGATGCCATTAGAGTAGTTCAGGCCCAAAGGACAAAGGTCCAAAATAAGAGGGATGGGAAGGGGTGGTGTGAAAAGTTCTGTACATCTCCACAGGAGATGCTAACCAAGTGGCCATGGAAAGAAGAGAGAGAATCTAAGGGTGGTCTCAGTTTTTAAAGTGCATGACTGGTAGATTAATGGTATGATCTAGAAAATCAGGACAGCAAGTCAATTTCACAGGAGGATGTGAAATTAGGAGTATAGTTGTAGAATCCTGGACTAGAAATACAAATAGCTCTCAGGTACTACCGATTGTGAAACACATCAATATTTATGTACCACTAAGGGAAAAAATGTTGCCAGCTAAAATATAATGCATGCTTTCTTTAAAAATATTTTTCACTTTATTGAAAGAGCAGTTTTAGATTTACACAGACTCTTTGGAAATCTTTTAATTTACATACAACAAATTGCATTTGTTTAAAGTGTATAGTTTGCTAAGTTTTAACG
Organism: Nyctereutes procyonoides; assembly: GCF_905146905.1. Taxonomy (NCBI): domain Eukaryota; kingdom Metazoa; phylum Chordata; class Mammalia; order Carnivora; family Canidae; genus Nyctereutes; species Nyctereutes procyonoides. The sequence goes on along the minus strand of NW_026575040.1, from coordinate 23,171,568 downwards.
TATGCATGCACCTGTGAAACCACTGCAATCAAGGTAGTGAATTAATATATGTATAACTCAAAATTTTCTTCATGCCCTGTCATGATCCCTTCCTCTGCCCCTCCCTACTTCTCTTTCTTCCATCCCCATGCAACTACTAATTCGCTTTCTGTCATAAAAATTACATTCTCTAGGTGCCTGGGTGGCTCAGTCGGTTAAGCATCTGCCTTTGGTTTGGGTTGTGATCCCAGAATCCTGGGATCAAGTCCCATGTCAGCCTCACTGCTCAGCAGGGAGTCTGCTTCTCCCTCTATCTTCCCCCCCAACCCCGTGCTCACTCTCTCTCATGCATTCTCTCTCAAATAAATAAATAAATAATAAAATCTTTAAAAACATACATTACATTCTCTAGCATTTTAGATAGAGTCATACCATATGTATTCTTTTGGGTCTGGCTTCTTTCATTCAGTATAAGTATTTTGATGTTCATCCATGTTGTTGTGTGTTTCAATACTTCATTCCTTTTTACTTCTGAATAGATTCCATTTTATGTATATACCATGATTTGTTTATTCATTTACCCACCAATGATCACTCAGTTTATTCACAGTGTTTGGCTATTTGAAATAAAGCTTCTATGAATAGATTTTTTAAATTATAGATCACCCTGGGGCATAAAGGGAAAATGCAAGTGAAAAGAATTGGTTAATATTCTTAAAAGTTCTTCACATTTAGAATGTAACTTTTTGAATCACTTTCTGATTCAGTCATTAATGTCTGTTTTTTTCCCATGCAGTATCTCCTCTGTGCCAGAGTGGTAATTTTTTTTAAAAGCCTGTAAAAAGAACTAAAAGCCATTAATGCTAGGCTCTTAAGCCCATTCTGTAATTATGTAGAACTAGCTTAATGTGGATCTTCCTTTGGGAGCATTGCTAAACATGCCTGAGTTGCTGCCTCTCTTACTCCCCTCCCCATTAGGCTTTAAAAGAGTGGTCCACCATTTTTTAAAGTCCCTTGGATTTTTTTTTTTCCAAACCCCTGGCACTCACCCTTCTAGTTTTGAAGCTGGTGATTTTGATATTATGACTTTGTAGGCAATGTTGAGTACATCTTGACTGGTGCTGGGCCAACAGTAATCCTAGGATCATCAATTGTAAAACACACCTGAACTTCAGAATGTTAGATGTAGGAAACTGTGTAACTTCAAGTCCATTAAAAAGGATAGTTCAACCAGTTTATTTGATGAATAAGAGCCTGGCAGATTTAGATCTGTGCCCAGGGTCACATGGTAAAGTAGTGGTATCTGAGACCAAAACAAAGTGCCTATGATCTAATTGGTCTCTGACTATAATGGGATGGTTTTGGGGGGAGAGTTTTGTTTGTTCATTTTACTGTACTATAGCAATGGAAGCTTGAAAGAAAGCTGGCTAATGGGAAAGAGAGTTGTTATACATGGAAAAGACAGCCAAATAGAAAACCACAAACATGAATGTGGTGAGCAGTTGAATTAGTAACAGAGGGAAGCAACATTCTAATAACCCGTCAGTGGCTCACGTTCAACTGATCTCTTCCCAAACCGTTCTTCCCATTCTTCATTCTTACGTTTTGAATTATTTATTTATTTATTTATTTTTAAGATTTTATTTGACAGAGAGCAAGCAAGCACAAGCAGAGGAAGAGACAGGCAGCACTGGCAGAGGGAGAGGGAGAAACGGGCTCTCCATGGAGTAGGATCCTGACTTGGGGCTTGATCCCAGGACACTGGGATCATGACCTGAGCTGAAGGCAGACACTTAACTGGCTGAGCCACCTAGGAGCCCCTTGAATTACTTTATGTTAAAACGCAGTGCTTCTCAGATGATTCTTCTGCTTTAAAAATTTGTGGTGGCTCCCTATCTCCAAGAGAACAAAGCGCAGGTTCCTTGGCAGGGCTTATAGGGAAGGCGCTGCACACATGTCCCTTTCTTGCCTTTAGTTCTTTCCTCACCCTGTAGCATACCAACCATTCACCAACACACCATCAGACACCTTCTTATCTTTGTGCCTTTGTTTATGCTGTTCCCTTTTCCTGGAATAACCCTTCCCCACCCACATCTGCCTATGATCTCTTCCTTCAAGGCTCAAAGGGAACCTCTTTTTTAGTTTCCCCTCAAGCCTCCCCCCTTACCTAGTGATTACTTCCTCATATGTTTTTAAACCTATTTTACACTTTACTTTTGTTATAGCATTATCGAGTGGTATTTTCTCTATTTGTGTGTCTCGGTAAGCTGTGCTCTTCTTGAAGAAGTAATCACGTCTTGTTTATCTTTGTATTACTGCTTTTAGATGAGTGCCTGGCAAATAGTAGGTATGCAACAAATATTGATTGCCTTGAAAGATCTGATTGAGTTTAGTACCGCCTAAGGAGAAACACAGTCAGCTAAGTACCTTGCTATTTCCTAATTGCAACATTATCTTTCTAGAGGAGAGATGGAAAATCCTCTGCAAGAAAGATGGGATTGCATAAGAAATGCATTTTGAGCGGAAGTCTAGGAGTGAGGTGGTATGAAGGAAGTATAACGAACTAGGCAGCATGACTAAGGAAAGGAAAAGGAAAAAAGCATGACTGAGGAAACAAAAAAAAGAGGGGCACCTGGGGCTCAGCGATTGAGCATTTGCCATTGGCCCAGGGTGTGATCCTGGAGACCCAGGATCGAGTCCCACATTGGGCTCCCTGCATGGAGCCTGCTTCTCCCTCTCTCCGCTTCTCCCTCTGCCTGTGTCTCTGCCTCTCTCTGTGTGTCTCTCATGAATAAATAAAATCTTAAAAAAAAGAAAAAGAATTGGGGCTAGAAAGAAAACAGATGAAGGAGAAAAAAAGAGAAGAGGAACGTGGAGAGTACATAGTCAGGATTTTAGAATCTTGGATTAATTGCAGGGCGTTAGTGGACAACACTTTCTCACGCAGACGTTCCAAACTCTCTTTCCTGAATGAACCCTATTTTGTATTCTTCACATCACTCTCTCCCTGAAAAGACACAAATGTGCTTCTTACAGCTGCCTTACAATTAGTTCATTGTTTTTCACTATTTTCTATGGAAAACTGGAGGAGGCAGAGTAGTGTGGTGGAAAGGCACCCACTATGCTGGGAGTCAGGAGACCCTAGCACATCCCAGCTCTGGAGCCTCGGGCAAGGCACTTAGCCACCTTTGCCTAAAAGTTTTATCTATAAAGTGGCATATTAGTACCTAAGCCCAGGTTTCCTCTCTGGGTTGTTTGTAAAGATCTAAATAGGTAAAAGAATGCATATGCAAACACCTTCTAAGCTGTCAACAGGGTTTTGCTCTGCCATTGGAGGTGATCTTACCATTTCGTTGAATTATTCGTCCAATAAGGACTCCATTGGCAGATAGCAGAGCTTGGTCTCCTGTTAATAAGTCCTGGTTGCAGAATAAGATAACAGTGTTTCTTTCTTTTTGGTAGTATTCTGAGGTCTCAGGAAGCTGGCCTGCTTAAATGTTCGAGACCCATGAGAAGGGCAAATAAGAAGCCATGGCGCTCCCTTTTCAAAAAGAGCTGGAGAAATACAAGAACATTGATGAAGATGAGCTGCTTGGCAAACTCTCAGAAGAGGAACTGAAACAGTTGGAAAATGTTCTTGATGACCTAGATCCCAAGGTTAGTGACCTGGAACTGAAGCCGAGTGGTTAATGGTAGTATGGGATAAATGGTGTGGCTTGCCCCTTAAACAATAGTTTAGAAATCCCTTAGCTCCAAATACAAATTCTGTGTCCTTCCCCTGATTGGTTCTGGGTCACTTACTCTGACAAATTCATAAAGAACCTTAGCAGCCACATCTATATAATATAATATATAATAAGCCACAATTTAACATGGTAAATGTATTTCTCAATTTAACGTCAATGGTAATGATTTACTACCATTAATAATGGTAATGATTAATGACCAATTTAATGTCAGTGGTAGAAGATTTTCCATTGTTTGAGAAAGGACTGGTCTAACTTAGGAAAGAAGAGGGGGAAGAGGAAAAGGGGAAAAAAAAACTTACCAGATTTCTTCTGTGAGGTCATACACTCCACTGGGCACAGAGCCCTTGGGGTAAATTATATTATTCCCATTTCATAAATGAGGGGACATACAGAAGATCTCATACTAGTAAACATCGGAGATGGTATTTAAACCAGGCCTTTAGGGACCCGTGGGTGGCTCAGTGATTGAGGGTCTGCCTTTGGCCCAGGGCGTGATCCTGGAGTCCCGGGATCAAGTCCCACATCGGGCTCCCTGCATGGAGCCTGCTTCTCCCTCTGGAGCCTGCTTCTCCCTCTGTCTATGTCTTTGCCTCTCTCTTTTTCTGTCTCTCATGAATAAATGGAAAAAAATCTAAAAAATAAAGAAGATAAATAAAAAATAAAATAAACTAGGCCTTTAACCCTAAAGACAGATTTTTTAATCTCATTTTTTTAAAAATGCATAAATAACTTGAAATATTTGGTGATCTCACAACAGATAGATTTGAATTATTATAACAATAATATGTAAATTTAAGTGGAGATTCTAGTATTTTTGTGAGTTCTTGAAAAGCAAAGAAGTTTGTTACAGTGTTTGTTTAGCAAGTATTTTCTTTAGCACTGATAGTGTTACCTTAAAATTAGAATCAGAGGCATCCAAAATAGTGATTTTACTATAAATAAAAATCATTTATATTTATATTACTAAAAAGTTTTTATATTTACATTACTAAAAATTATTTATGTGATATTCCAATATACCAGACACTTTGGATATTTTATCTACTTTTTTTTTTTTAATTCATGAGAGACACAGAAAGAGAGAGGCAGAGACACAGACAGAGGGAGAGCAGGCTCCATATAGGGAGCCCAACGTAGGACTCGATCCCGGGACTCCAGGATCCTGCCCTGGGCCCAAAGGCAGATGCTCAACCACTGAGCCACTCAGGCGTCCCTATTTTATCCACTTTTTAAAACGTTTTTATTTTTGAAACTTAAGGAAGGGATCACTAAAGCTTAAGTAGGTATCCGCATCTACCCTAATATTTGCTTACATGGTTGGATGTTTTCCTAGGAAAGAGGCCAGAAATGGTGGTTCCTCGTTAGTCTCTGTATAGCTGCTTGGGAGCACCTTGGGTGCAGACCTGACCAAACCTAAATGTGATCTATGAGGAAGGAGGCCATGAAGGGTGACTGACTTTTAGCTACCGCATTCTGGAATGCAGCTGCAGAAGGCTCATAGGCTGCTCTAGCCATCTGTGCTCGTTGGGAGCCTTCCTCTCAGCATAGGATGTTAGAGCAAATAGGGCCTCGGAGACATGCCAGAGTACACCTGCCAGCATCTCAGTGTACACCTCCGCCTCTGCACAGGTCTCCTTCTCCTTGCCTCCCCAGTATACAGCAGGGCAGGGGTGGGGGCTGAGTAAACAGAATCAGTAAGACAAACACCTTCCTTCCTGCTCACACCTCTGTCTCATCAGAGCGCACTGCTGCCAGCTGGATTCCGACAGAAAGACCAGACCCAGAAAGCAGCCACTGGCCCGTTTGATCGCGAGCACCTCCTCATGTACCTGGAGAAAGAGGCCTTGGAACAGAAAGACAGGGAAGACTTTGTGCCCTTCACTGGAGAAAAGAAAGGTAAGGGGCACAGATGTCACATTCTGGGACGAAGGTATTCCTCATACCTTGTCATGGGAGAGTCTAGCAAGGTACCTGACCTGAAAGTGGGAAATAAGCCCAGAACTGGATTTGTGGTTAAAAAGAATCATGGCTGGTAGAGATATGTCAGTATACATTTGTCCAAACCTATGGAATGTGCCCCACCAAGAGTGGACCCTCATGTAAATTCTAGACTTTGGATAATAGTGAAGTCAGTGTAGGTCCATCAGTTGTAACAAACAGTACCATTTCACTGTAGGATGTTGTTGGGGGAGGGGGTTGTAAGCATGGGACAAGGAGTGTATGGGAACTCTCTGTACTGTCCTCTATGGTCCTAAAACTCCAAAAGAAAATAAATAAATAAATAAAGTTTAATAATAAAAAAATTACAGCAGAATGTATAAGCTAATTAAATGAATACTTAGAGGGTAGCGGCACTCAAATTAGTCCTATGAAAAACATCTTAAGCTCCAAAGAACATTTTGGCAGTGTGAGGTAGTGTCATGCCTGAAAGAAGACCCTAGGGATATTGGTATGTTTCTCTTAGCCTAGGGCTTTACCCGCAGCAGACGTCCCCTTAGGGCCTTTCTATTCCATTTCTGGGATTGCTGTGGCACCAGAACTCTAGCCTAAGATGTTACCCTTAGAGACCAGTGCAGTCAACCATTCCCTCATCCCGCATTTACCAAGCACCCACTCTGTGCAGAACCATGTGACAGGTGCTAGCACCACAGTCAATAGGACCCTACCTTGGCCTCAAGGAGCTTGTGGTTTGGTGAGAGAAGCACTGTGACAGTCCTGGAGAGGCTCTGAGGAGCAAGGGGATGTTCCTCCATGCCAGGACTGAGCTCAGAACCAAGGCAATGAAAAACCTCCTCCTCAGCTCCCAACCCCGGGCTCCAACAGCCTGTGTGGTTCCCTTAGCTACAGCCAAGGACTCGGGCCCACAGGTACTAATGGAATCATCAATAACCTCATGGCAACTACAGTCTTTTTAAAATGCAAATCAGACCATGTCACTTCCGTGATTAAAGTCTCACATCTTCACTGTGGTCCTCAGCACTCGGGAGAGCTCACCTTGCCCACCTGTCTGATCACCGTACCTCTTTCCCTTGCCAAGCCTCAGCCCCACTGTCTGTGTTCAGTTCTCCAAACCTGCCAAATTCTTTTCCCATCCCAGCGTCTTTTCATAATCTCTTTCTTCTGACCCACATCCCCATTTTTCACATTCTAAAAGTCTCAGTCTGCTTAAATGTCAGGGCCTCTGGCTTTCCCTGACCCTCTTCTAAAATAGATCCCTTCTTTCTGCCATGACACTCATTTATTGCTTTCAAAGCACTGTGTGCATCATTTTGTTGATTTACTCTGGGTTTTGTGTGTTTCCTACCTTAGATGAGATCTTCACAGTGGGACTGTGTCTCTCTTGCATCCCAGCATAGAAGCTGGCACAGGGGAGGCACTTGATAAATACAGGTTTGAATGAGTGCCATCTGGGAGCTTCTGTATGGGACCACAGGTGGTAGGAGCACCACTCCTCAGTTGGCACGAGTCAGAGTGCTGCTGCCTTCTCTTCCTTGACATCTGGCTCTCCTCTGAATCATGAACATTTGATGGATCGTGCACCACTAATCACATCAATTTATTAAGAAAGTTAGACAGTGACAAATTGGGCAAATAACTAAGGATTGCCGTAGAAATACAGAGCTTGAACTAGGGGTGGTGGAAGGGGAGGAGGGCGGGGGGTGGGGGTGAATGGGTGACGGGCACGGAGGGGGACACTTGACGGGATGAGCACTGGGTGTTATTCTGTATGTTGGTAAATTGAACACCAATAAAAATTAATTTATAATAAAAAAAAATAAAAGAAATACAGAGCTATTTCTATGGCAGCATAGCTGCTGTCGTATAAATTTCATTGTGAAAGAAAGATTACAATGTCAAATCTTCAACAAAATCCCAGTTAACATCCAATATTAGGGTAGTGACAGAATAATAAGAGGAAAGCTATCGTTTCTTCTCAGATGAGGTCTGAGGAGCAGCAGTGGTAAATGATCTCTCGATCCACATTAATCTACAGGTGATTCACAGGGGAGTTAGGAGTCCAGGAGTAGTTTGAGTAGTAAATGGGGATGCGAAAGGGGTACACAGTTGCCCAGTGTAGCTTTGGAGAGGGTTGGAAAGCAACACAGTTGGGCGAAATGAGCAGAGAGCAAGTTTTCCAAACAGAGTGGAGGGAACAGAGTAGAGCCTGCAGGGTCCCTGGAAGGACCATTGGATAACCTGGAAGCTGTGGAGGCTGTCATAAAGGCCTCAGGGGAAGGGTTGTATAACCTCCGTTCTGAAGGCCATGTGCTCTGGGCCCTTGGGTTCCTGGGCCATGTTTCACTCTCTGCAGTAGCTTTATCCATTTAGAACTTGTTTGGTTGCCCCCTCCCCACCTGGAATGGATGTGCGGCGGCAGTTGTCCTAAATTTTGACAGCTGTGGGCCATCTATGCACATGGTGTTTAGGGTAATCCTAAACATTACCAGGAGGGAGGAATGTAGAAGCCTCTTTGACTCTAGAACCAATATAATCTGAGCCACAAAGAAAATGCTTCAGGCTGCAGATACTATGAAAAATAAGTCCAGGCTGAACCCCAGTATCTGAAATGTTATTGATTGGTTATTCTTTCATTTTCTATCTTCTGGCCATTCTCCTTGTATTTTGCATCATTCTCCAGTGTATTTTCCTTCTTTCTGGGAAATGTGGCAGCTTTTGTGATGCTGAGGCAGGAAGCAGGCTGATGGTCAGTGGTGGAGACCTTGTGCCCAGGATACCCCAGACTGCCCACAAGCAGTGGTGTCTCTCTAGGGTGCCCAGCTCTGCCTGGTCCCTGATTACATATCCAGCCATTTGAAGATCTGGTCAACTGTCAGGAAGTCTGCAGCCCTACAACCAAGGACATCTCTTGGAGAGGAATTCTAAAGGAGAATTACTGACTTTGGATTTGACTCTTACCATTCCAATGGTAATGAAGAAGGGCTGGCTAGCCAGAGAGCCCTGGAAACAGTGTTGGTCTCCATTGGCTGAAGCTGGAGCCAGCTCTCTGTTCTACCCAAGGTGACAAAGAAGGGAAGGCAGAGGAAGGGCAAGTATTTAGGGAATTCCAAAGATCAAATTAGAGGAGACCAATTTCAAAGATTATGCCAAGAAGTGAGAGCAGCTCCTGAGAGGAAATCAAGAGTTAAAAGCTGGAAGGAATTGGAAAAGAGTGTAAGTAGGTCTGCAGTATTGCTATGGCAGCTCTGGAGTGTCCTGGGTTTCCCCTATGAGTCATTGCATCTGTGGGATGTGGGTGCGTTGACCTGGCTAAAAATTAAGAGCAAATAACATGCCATCCTCTCAGCAATGTAATATTTAGTTCAGAGGTTGGGGCTGAGGAGGTAGGGCACAGATATCAGCATATTCAGAAGTGAGTTAGGGGCAAAATAAATGGAATTTGACTGACAGGATGAGGCTGGAGATGATGGCAGGGTATGCACATATGGGAAGCACAGAGCACGTTGCTGCTCACAGACTTCCACAATTTCTAAGCTTGTCAATCCTGATTTCTCCTTTTAAATCTGACTTCCTTTGGTATGCTCTAGAGAGGTAACTGTGTCCACAGGTTACTACACTATTCCAAGTGATCCCAGATATAGCATCCCAGTGGTCTAGTCTCAATCTAAGGGGAAAAACTCTGGGAGAGCACTAGTTTGTCCCTTAGGAACCCCTGGGGCTGTTTGAATGATCTCCCTCCAATATTTACAGGGTCTGAGGCAAGAACACAAATAGAAGCCATGTGCCATCTTTTATAAGTATTTAAAAGCTAATGAACTGGTAAAATATGTTCTGTCCTCCTACAGATAGACCTAGAAGCCCAGGGTTCTTGGGCTTCCAAAAGTTCCATGCTAGCATATGGGTCTGTCCTATATCCTAGGGCTTTACACATATTTGACACCCAGCCTACATATCTGAGCTTCATCATATAAACCCACAAATGACCTCCCCTTGGCCTGGGGGTGCCCACTCCAGCAGTGTGACATGCCTTCAGGAGGATGAACATGGGGTAGGGAGTCATGTAGGCCCTAGAAGCAAGTTCAGAGTTCTTTGAGCAGGGAATTCAATGGTCTTAGATGCCTGGAACATGGCCTAGCAGGTGGCCTGGTTTCTGGATAGAAATGTCCCTTTGGCCCCATGACTCCTCCCTTGACATGGGGAGGAGGGAGATTGCAGGAGAGGAGGACCAGAGTGAGCCCTGTAAAGTGTGGGGCACATGGCAGGACCTCTCTTGCCCGGGTCTAAGGGTGATTGATGGTAGAGAGGTAGAAACCATTTCCTTCTCTGTTTAAGAGCTGTAGTCTCCTCAGATCTCAGCTCTGCAGAACGCAGGATTCCTCTTCTGACGCTCTTTCCCTCCAATAGTGGATTACCGATACTGCCATCATTCCAGCAATGAAGGAATCCCAGTTGGGTGTGCCATGGCTTAAGATTCGCCTCTTAGTGGCCAAAGATGCGTGGTCTGGTCAGTCCTTTTACCCTACCCTGGTCAGCAGTACACACATAGTTTTTGTTTTCCTTTTGATTTAAAGGGAGAGTCTTCATCCCCAAAGAAAAGCCCATAGAAACTCATAAAGAAGAAAAAGTGACCCTTGATCCAGAACTGGAAGAAGCTTTGGCCAGTGCCTCTGACACCGAACTCTATGATCTTGCAGGTTAGTCCTCAGTTCTTGGGGTGCCTGGGTGGCTCAGTCGGTTAATTGTCTGCCTTTGGCTCCAATCATGATCCCAGGATTCTGGGATGGAGTCCCACATGGTTAGGCTCCTTGCTTAGCAGGGGTTGGGGTCTGCTTCTCCCTCTCCCTCTGCCACTCCACTCCCCCTGTTTATACTCTCTCACAAGTGCTTTCTCTCTCTCGAGTAAATAAATAAAATCTTAAAAAAATAGTCCTCAGCTCTGGGAAACTTTCCTGTCTGGCTCTGTGACCTCTAGGCACACACTGGCATGCATGGCAGCAGCCTTTGAGTTTCTCAGTAACTACTGCTAAATACTGCAATACCAGATTGACTTCAGCTATTACGTAGCTATAAGACTTGATGCAGGTGACTTCATCTCTCTGAGCAAATCTTATTTTGTTGTGTCTCAACTGTAAAATGTAAATTCTTATCTTAGCTATAAAATGCCCCGATAATACCCATCCTACAAAATACAAGAGTTTGTGAAACCAAAGAGAAGAAATCTAAAGGAGTGTTGAGAAATTAAGCAATGAAATAATAGCCCTTACTCTAAGGAGCTTTCGCATTTGGCATTTTATCACATTTTATCATCAGAAAGTATCCATGAACTTCTTGCTCTTCCTCACAGTCACAATTCCATTTTGATTGCCACTAAGAGGTCTGTCAGCCTAGTCATGGAGCAGGAGTGACTTCCATTGCATTTGCACAGTAATTAAAGCCATTCAGCCCAATCTCTCCTCTTTTTCTAGTTTTCTTAACAATAGCAACAAAATAATAATTGATGGTGTGATTTGAATTGGTTGTATATAGATGGACAAAACATAAATGGGTAGTCAAGATGGGGGTAGATTAGGGACCAGCAAACTGTATCTTGCCTCCTGTTTCTGTAAATAAACTTTTATTGGAACAGAGCAACAATAACCAAAGAATATGTCATGAAAGTAATAAGTTTCTTACCCTAATCAAGTCCTCTCCCATTTCTACTATATCCTATAAGAAAGGTTCCATGAATATACCAGCATATTTGTGCATTAATGGAATGTGGTTTTTTTTCCAAGTGGAATGTAAATTTGGATTATTAGAGTTATTAGATCACTACAGAATAAAGGTGCTTAAAAAAAGCAGCCCATATTGGGGTGTTTGGGTGGCACAGTTGGTTAAGCATCCAACTCTGGGTTTCAGTTCAGGTCCTGATCACAGGGTTGTGAAATCGAGCCCTGTGTCGGGTATGGCCTCAGTATGGAGTCCATTTGGGATTCTCTTTCCCTCTCCCTCTGTTTCTTCTTCTTTCTTCTTTCTTTCTTTCTTCTTCTTTCTTTCTTTCTTCTTTCTTTCTTTTCTTTCTTTCTTTCTTTCTTTCTTCTGTTAAAAATAAATAAATCTTAAAAATTTTAAAATAAAAAAACAGTCCACAAGCTTTAGCAAGAATCCTTACATCTTTATTTCACTGAAACACATTTGTAATAATAATTAACCCTCCCTCCCAGGAGAACCATCTATACCTTATTCTATTAGCATGTCTGTCATCTCAGCTACATCTTCATTCCTTCTGTAATGATATCAGTGTTCAGTTCTAAGTTCATGTGTTTGAATCTCTCTCAGAAATCACTGCAAGAGGGGTACCTGGGTGGCTCAGTGGTTGAGCATCAGTCTTTGGCTCAGGTCATGATTCCAGGGTCTTGGAATCAAGTCCTGCATCAGGCTCCCCAAAGGGAGCCTGCTTCTCCCTCTGCCTGTGTCTCTGCCTCTCTCTCTCTCTCTCTCTCTCTCTCTTTCTCTGTGTGTGTCTCATGAATAAATAAATAAAATCTTTAAAAGAAAGAAGAAAGAAAGAAAGAAAGAAGAAAAAGAAGAAAGAAGAAAAAGAAGAAAGAAGAAAAGAAAGAAGAGAAAGAGAAAGAAAGAAAAGAAAGAAGAAATCACTGCAGGAATTGAGGCACCTGCGTCACACAGTTAAGCCTGTGCTTTGCAGTGGCCTTCTGTTGCTGTGGAGGGATCCTGTTATGGTTACTGTTCCTCTCAAGGGTTGTGTCCTGGTTTCTACTGGAATTGCCCAAGGGGAGAATGCAGGGCTGCATCACTCCCAGGAAATGCTTAAGAAAGGAGAAAGGGAAAAACACCAATCATTTGGAAGAATCTAGATTCTGAAATTCATACAATAAAACCAGAGGAATAATTGAGATAGAAAACTGTCTTGTTTATCTCTGTTTAACCTCACTGCCTCATCGGGTGCTCCTTCAGAACTCAGGAGAGGGGAAGCCCACCAGGGAGTGGGTGACAGTATCTTCTCTAGGATGGTATTTTCTGGAAGATCAAGAGCAGCCCTATGAGTGGATGGGCGGGCAGCCAGCGAGGTTTAAATAAGAAAGAGTGCCACTGCCCCTCGCATGTTGTAATGGCAGGTAGACAACAGAAAGCCATCAAGGGAGTAGCAGCTGACCTCCAAGACAGCACTTCCTCAAGCAACTATAGCTCAGTATGGTCACCAGTTCTGCTGGTCTAGAGACTTGATCTTGTAGTGCACATAAAAGATGTCAATTTGGGGCTGACCCACTAGCCAGATTCATAGGAAACAGATAAAACAAGAATTACAACTTGGCAATGGGAGCCAAATTATAATTAGAAGTTGCTTAGTGGATATGGGGCCAAAACAAAATGCATTTGGATGATCTCAGTGGCTTGGGTTTATCAAATAGGATGTCTTCTCCCTCAGCAGTGCCAGAGACATAGTGACAAATTCTTATTTATTTAATGAGAATTTGTAAAGTGCTTAGAACAGTGTCTGGCCCATAAGTCATTTGACCCTTGTAACACTTAAAGTATAATTATTATTCATCCCTACCTTACAGATGATGAAACATGCTCAGAGGCATTTAGTAACTTCCCAAGTCACACAGGTAGTATGTGGCAGAACCAGGATTCCAACTCTGGCTGACGGCTCCTGAGTGCCACTCAACCCAGAGCTTTTGGCTCTAAACATTTGCCCTTTATTGGGCTGTTGTTGGGTGCCTCCCTGCTCCTGATGTGTAGATTACAGTACAACTCTTCTGCCTCCTGTTGACAGATTACCTGTTCCGGGATCCTCCTCCAGATGGCCAATCTCATCCGTATAATTTCATTAGTAAAGGGGGCAGTTGCCTTTCAGCCTGCGCAGAGCTCATTCTGGCCCAGTGCTGTTTCTTGCATCCTTTGCTGCCTCCTGGTGCAAGCTCCCCGTAATACAGGAGATGCAAAATCTCAGTATGCTTATCTGACCCTTTATTGCTGTTCTCTCTCTCTTTTTTCCCCCCCATCCTAGGATGTTCTCAACTGGGGAGGACAACTCTTATTGGTACTGAGAGATTGAAGTGGCTTTCATTGAAAGAGACCCATGATCTTTCTGCTATTTTCTGTAGTCTGTATAATGTTAGATCTTAAAGCATCCTTAGCCTCAGTCCCACCCTCACATTTTACAGATGAGAAAACAGAAATGTTGAGTCTACTTAACTAGGAGGCCTAAGCAAGTTTTCAGTAATTTGGGGACATAACTGGATCATTGCCATGCAGCTCCTAAATGATTCTACCTGTATAGCCACAGAAAGACACGTGAAGATTGCTGATGGCAATGGAAAAGGATTGGGAAGGAATTTTTTAAAATATGTAAGCTCATTTAACACTATATGTGTCCCACACACTGTGCAAGGCTAGGAGATGCTGGAGGCTTACTTTATGATATGAAGAATTGATCTTCAAGGGGCAAATTAACATTCTGGACATCCTAACATGCCTTCCCAAACTTAATATATATTTACTGATTATCTTTGTTTCTAGCTGTTCTTGGAGTACACAATTTACTCAACAATCCAAAGTTTGATGAAGAAGTGGCCAGCACTAAAGGTGGCAAAGTACCCGTGAGAAGTAAGTTGGTGTGGAGGCTGTGGTTTGTGCAACTTGGGAGCTCCAGGTGTTGTTGATAGGAGGGAGGCCTGTTGACTGGCTGCCTGTTGAATCCAGATTTCCATCTTGCAGGCTGTGTGGGCAGATTCTATCACTTCACCAAGGATCGATCACTGGGCTTTGAGCAGTCAAACCAGAAAAGGGAAGCCAATAATCAAAGTTCTGTTTTGCAGCATAATGTACCAGTAGTCCGTGTGTTTTGCCCAGAACATACTTTTTGGTAGATCTGTTAAAAGTATGAAATTGCTGATAAAAAGATTGACATAGCATAGATTCCAGAGTTTCATGTTCCTAACCATATTTTTTAATCAACTATAATATTTTTGATAAGTTCCCTTTGAGTGTCTATTTTGTCTCAATAATGGATGCAGGTCATTAGAATTTAAATACCCACTTCCCCCAGACAGTGCGAAAGACACACTGGCATGGACTTACTGGCCCAGAAAGTGAGAGGCCACAATTCTCTGTGTTAGCATTTCTTGGAGAAGTGTACAGTTTATTAGACTCTCTCACTGACTCATTCATTAGTCATCTACTAAATACCTACTGTGTGTCATGAATGTTCTAGGCTTAGGTACAAAGATTAAAAATGGTCTCTGCCCAAAGGAACATATCTGTCCATGGTCAGGACAGACCAATAATCAGGTAATTTTGCTACAGTGTGATCCAGGAGCTGTAAAAACTTACAGAAGCTCACAGCTTTTATTAGAATAATTATATTTTATTCTCTTTGAAGGAGTCTGAGCAGGTGCTTTCTAGTCTGAGCAGCATATTTACAAACTATCACTTATGCTGGGCTATTTATTCAGGCAATAAGCAATGTTAATTTTAAATTTTTTCTTTCTGGCTTCATTATGGGTGCAGATGAAAAATGTTTATACTTTTTAACTTCAGTATCAAAGGGTAAGGGGCAAACTGGGTGGCTCAGCGATTTAGCGCCGCCTTCAGTCCAGGGCCTGGTCCTGGAGACCTGGGATCGAGTCCTGCATCGGGCTCCCTGCATGGAGCCTGCTTCTCCCTCTGCCTGTGTCTCTACCTCTCTCTCTCTCTCTCTATGTCTCTCATGAATAAATAAATACAATCTTAAAGAAAAAAAGGGTAACATTCTGACAGCATGTTTGTTATTAAAAGTCTGATGTATTGTCTCCTGGGATTTTATGCATACACAGATCATTAACTTTTTTTAAGACTTTTTTAAGGGAAATTTTAGGTACATAGCAAAATTGAACAGAATGCACAGAGATTTCCCATAAACTCCCTGCCCCCAATCTGTATATCACCTCTCCCATTATGAACACCCCCCACCAGAGTGGTACATGTATTAGTTAACGTGATGAACCTACATTGACACAGCATTATCACCCAAAGTCCATTGTTTATATTGGTGCTCACTCTTGAGGTTGTATGTTCTATGGGTTTGGATGGATATATACTGACATGCATCCGCCATTATAGTATCATGCAGAGTAGTTTTACTATCCTAAAAATCCTCTCTGCTCACCTATTCATCTTTCAAATCTTCCCCTAGCTCCTGATGACCACTGATCTTTTCATTGTCTCTATAGTTTTGTCTTTTCCAGATTGTCATATAGTTGGAATCATACAGCATGTAACCTTTTCAGATTGGCTTCTTTCACTTAGTAATATACATTTAAGTTTCCTCCATGCCTTTTCAGACTTGATAGCTCATTTCTTTTTAGCACTGAATGATATCCTATTATAAGGATGTATTTATCCATTTACTTGCTGAAGGATATCATGGTTGCTTCCAAGTTTTGGCAATTATGAATAAGGCTTCTATAAACATCCATGTGTGGATATTTTTGTGTGGGTATAAGCTTTCAATTCCTTTGGGGAAATATCAAGGAACATGATTGCTGGATCTTATAATAACAGTGTGTTTAGTTTTGTTAGAAACTACCAAACTGTCATCCAAAGTGGCTGTAACATTTTGCATTCTCTCCAGCAAAGAATGAGAGTTTCTATTGCTCCACTTCTAGCTAGCATTTGTTTTTGTCAAATCAGATTGTAGTTATTCTGATAAGCGTGTAGTAGTTTCTCATTATTTCAATTTGCATTTCCCCAATGACATGACATATTATGTGGAGCATCTTTTCATATGCTTCCTTGCCATCTGCATATCTTCTCTTGTCAGGTGCCAGTTAAGGTCTTTGGCCCAATTTTTAATCAGGTTGTTGTCCTATTGTTGAGTTTTAAGAGTTCTTTGTATATTTTGGATAACTATCTTTTATTAGATATGTATTTTGCAAATATCTTTTTTCAGAATAAAAAAAATTTAATTTTGGTGAAGTCCAGTTCTTTCTTTTGTGGACCATACCTTTAGTGTTGTATCTAAAAAAGTTGTTGCTAAACGCTAGGTTTATCTAGGGTTTCTCCTATATTATCTTCTAGGAGTTTTATAGTTTAGCATTTTACATTTAGACGATACATTCTGAGTTAATTTTTGTAAAGGGTATAAGTTCTCCGTCTAGATTCTTTTTTTTTTTTTTTTTGCATGTGGTTGACCAGTTGTTCTCATACCGTTTTGTTAAGGACTATGTCTTCCCCCATTGCATTGCCTTTGCTCCTTTATCAAAAATGAGTTGACCATATTGATGTGGATCTTTTTCTGGGCTCTCTATTCTGTTCCATTGATCTATTTGTCTAGTCTTTCACCACTACCATACTGTCCTGATTATTGTAACTTTATAGTAAATCTTAAAGTCTGATAGTATCAGTCCTCTAACTTTGTTTTTTGTTTTCAGTATTGTGTTGGTTATTCTGGGTCTTTTGCCTTTTCATATAAACTTTAAAATTAGTTTATTAGTACATACAAAATAACTTGCTGGGATTTTCACTGGGATCGCATTGAATCTATAGCTCAAGTTGAGAAGAACTGACATCTTGACAATATTGAGTCTCTCTCAATATCTCTCCATTTAGTTCTTTTTTATTTCTTTCAATAAAGTTTGGTAGTTTTCCTCATGCAGATCTTGTACATATGTTATATCTATACATATTTCATTTTTCATTAGCTTTTTTTCAAATTGTGGTTCTCTTATCAGCACACATAGGTTTGCCTCATTCTTTTACTGAAAAGGTAGCATCTTATTATATAATTATGCTGTAAGTAGTTTAACCATTTTCACATTGATGGACATTTTGTTTATCACTCTTTGCTGTCACAACTAATACATCAGTGAACGTTCCTAAATATGTCTTTATGTAGTCATGCTATTTTTCTATAGATTAGACTTTTAGATACATAATTACTGAGTCATTTTACATTTTGATAGGTAAGGCCAAATTACTCCCCAAAAAAGTTTGCGTCAGTTTATGTTCTCATCAACATGAGATGTGTTTTACTCCACATTGTTGCCAGCTCTACATGTTATCTCTTTTTACACTTTTTTGGCTAGCCAAAAGGTATTTTATTTTTTAGTTTCACAGTTTAATTACTTTTTATATTTTTGGTTGATGGGCAGAGATTCTTCTGGTCATATTATTTGTTGATTTTTAATTGGGTTGTCTACTGATTTGTAGGAGCTCTGTGTATATTGGGATATTAACACTATGTTTGTTAAATATATTCCTGAAACATTTTCTGATAACTGTTTTTGAGAATTGTTCCATCTTTGCCTTTCTATCCCTTTCTCTCTCCATCCTCTTATCAAAATCAAAGATCTAAAATAGAAATCAGAGGAGGGTGAGATATGGTCAAGAGGCCAGAGGGCGCACCTACCTGACTCAGTCGGTAGAGCATGTGCTCTTGATCTCAAGGTCATGAGTTTGAACCCCACATTGGGCACGGGGTCTATTTTAAAAGAATAAATAAATACATATTTTTTTTAAAAAGAGTCCAGAGGAATAGTATGGTTTTGGAAATGAAAAGACTTTCTTTTTTGCATCTCAAATCCAGTGGTTTGATTATTATAGTTTGAAAGTGGTCCATATACAGCAGCAATAACTGCCTGTGGATTTGGGAGTGGAGGTTGCTATAGGGCCTACTGCACTTTTGGTTCCATGTAGCATCAGCTACTGAGACTTCTCATTGGAGTTGAGAAACATCAGTCTTTGAAACTGTAACTCAGAACCATACCATTCCCATGCTTGCTTAGTTGAGAATAAACTTTACTATCATTGATATTAGAGTATAATTGGAATCAGAGCATGGGAAGGAAGGGTCGTTTTGGGGGAAGTCACTTCCGATTTTGAGAGGAGAGCCCTTACATTTTCTTTTTAAAATTAAAATTTGTGTGTTAGATGTGGTCAAAGGTGAGAAGGTCAAGCCAATATTTGAAGAACCACCCAATCCTACCAATGTGGAAGTAAGCCTGCAGCAGATGAAAGCCAATGATCCCAGCCTGCAAGAAGTCAACCTCAACAATATTAAGGTATTTCATTATGATAATCAGTCGCTTGATGTATCATGAGGTTAGAAAATTTAATAGCATTGACTGCCTGCTTTCATGCCTGTTTCCAATCCCTGTAGTCACTGATGTTGAGAAAAGGTATCCTATTTAAAGAAGAAATTTTTAAAAATTGATTTCTGGAATTCTTCAAAAACAATCATACTATTTATGTTAAATGTAGAATATTGGTTATTTAGTGCTGGGTAATAAAATACCCTGAAACTTCGAGACTTAAAACAACAAACATTTGTTATTTCACACAGTTTTTGAGTGTCAGGAATCAGCACCTAGCTGGGTAGTTGTGGCTCAGGATCTCACGTGATCACGGCTGTAATAAAGCTGTCATCAAGGTCTGCAATCATCTGAAGGCTTGAGTGGGGCAGAAGGGTCCACTTTCAAGATGGCACACTCATGTGGCTATTGGCAGGAGACCTCAATTTCTCACTACATGGGCGTCTCCATAGGGCTGTTTCAGTGTCCTGGCATCATGACAGCATGCTTCCCCCAGAGCGAGTGGTTGAAGAGAAAAAGAAAGAGCAAGCAGGAAGCCACAGTGCCTTTTATGGCTTATTCTCTGAAGTCACACATTGTCACTTCTGCTTTATTCTATTTGGTAATTAGTCGTGTTACTCTCAAAGGGATGGGAAAGAAGTATGTGTGTGTGCATGAGAGAGAGAGAACATTGCCTGGTATCTATTTTTTTACTTCTTTTTGGGCCAACATCTGCCATTTTAAAAATAATAACTGGCTTGTACTGAGTACTCACTGTGTGCCATGTCCTTTGCTAAATAATTGGAATTCATACAGTAGTCCCCTATTATTGTAGTTTTGTTTTCCATGGTTTCAGTTACCCTCAGTCTGCCACAGTGTAGAAGTGGGTGCCCAGTGTAGAAGTGGGTGATCCTGACATACTGTCAGAAGATCAATAGTAGCCTAACCCTATATCACAATGCTTATGCCATTCACCTCACCTTACCTCACTACAAAGGCATTTTATCATCTCACATCAATACAAGAAGAAAGGTGAGTATAGCTGTATTTTGAAAGAGAAAGAGAGACATCCATATAACTTTTATTATAATATAGTTACTATTATTCTATTACTAGTTACTATCGTCAATCTCTTACTATGCCTATAACTTATTAATTAAACTTTATCATATGTATGTATAGGAAAAAACAAATCTGTACAGTATTAGTGCTCTCCATGGTTGCAGGCATCCACTGGGGGTCTTGGAACATATCCCCATGGATAAGGGAAGACCACAGTATCTCATTTAATCCTTGGTAGCACTTAAAGAAGTTGAGTTGCTCACAGCCACTCAACACTAAATAAACTACAACATAATATGGCAAAACCCCAAATGTTGTGGAATTGTAGGTAAGGAAATTTTTTATCTTGCCTAGGAGAGTGAGTAAACAAAGGAGGTGATATTTCAGCTGGGTCTTGAAAGACAAATAGGAATTAATCAGAGGAAAGGACAATAGAATTTCCAAGCAAAGGGAAAAGCATACCTAAGAATGACCACGATATGTTAAGAGAATGGCAAGTAGGTCAGTCTGGCTAGAATATAGAGAATAAAAGAGAAAAGGAGGGAAGTTTGGTATGTGCATAATATCTTGGCCAGAGTGAACAGAAGGGTGATGCCAAAATGTTGTATTGTGTTAGACTCCCTCATTAGACACTATAGGGTGCTATTGGCCCAGGATGGCTCAGTTGCTGGAAGATGATGGGTAATGAGTCTTTTAAAAAGGATGTCTGGCACTTAGTCATTTAAACCCATAAAATATTTAAAAGCTGTGGGTCCTTGACTTGGGGTAGGGGGAGCTACAGAATGGTTTATCAACTATCCGTGTCTTCCTCTTTTTAGAACATTCCAATTCCAACCCTGAAGGAATTTGCAAAAGCTCTAGAAACCAACACTCATGTAAAGAAGTTCAGCCTGGCTGCAACCCGCAGCAATGATCCTGTGGCGATTGTGAGTAAAATCTTAAGAAAAAAAACTTTTTTTAGAAATATGACAATATTTAATTCAGTAGGAACTATTTTTATTTTATCAGTTAACAATTTTTAGATCTGGTAAATGTATTTTCTACGCAGTTAAATGTTCCAGTGAGATAATAAAACAACTTAAAGTCAGGCACTTTGAATTAACTAAAATTTTGTTAGCACTACACTTTAGAAGAAAGAAATAAGATTCAGTTAGGCATTTAGCTAAATAAATATTTAGATTTTGCTCTGTGCTTTGTACAAGTTTTCCAAAACTTTTGTATCTACACTACATTCTGTCATAGTTAATGAATATTATAAGACTCCCAAATCCTACAGGAACTCAGCACATATGAAAGTTTATTTCATTTTAATCTTTGAAATGGAGTAGTAAATTTCAAAAATTTTAAACAGCCAGATCTTAAAACATTTTTTGACACTGTCAACCAGAATGCAAAAAAAAATAACCAACCAAAAGCTCTGTTCCTTCCATGCATTTTAGATAATTCAGCTAAATGAGGATGCTCCTGAATCCAAAAAGTACTACAACTATTACCACCAGTCAGTATTATTACTATTAATAGCTAACATTTCTTGGGCAATTAGTAAATGCTAGCAGTAATCTCTGTGCTTTACACACGTCAGCTCATCTAATCCTCACTGTAATACTATGAGGTATGTACTATTATTAGTTCTCACTTTAACAAATGAGCAGTCTGAGGCTCAGAAAGGTTAAATATCTTTCCCAAGGTAACACAGCCAGTAAGTGGAACCACCAGGTTTTTCTAGTTCTACAACCAGGATGCTTTAACCATCAGCCTATGCTATATTTATACACAATGCGTCCTGTCATATATTTGCTAAATTATGTCCGTTTGGGGCAGCCAGGACATCAGCCTGTGGTTCTATAGCATCTAATGCTCAGTTTTTGAATCCAGCTAGAAAAACAAGGTTTTTTGGCTTGATGATGTGATTTAAAGTCACATGTCTGTTGGAAGACCTAAAATAGCATTTTTTTTAAAGGATTTTATTTATTTATTCATGAGAGACACAGAGAAAGGCAGAGGTAGGGACATAGGCAGAAGGGAGAAGCAGGCTCCCCGCAGGGAGCCCGATGTGGGACCCGATCCCGGGTCTCCAGGATCACACCCTGGGCTGAAGGCGGCATTAAACCGCTGAGCCACCCGGGCTGCCCCTAAAATAGCATTAAAACAGATAACATAGGGGTGCCTGGATGGCTCTGTCAGTTAAGCTTCTGACTCTTGAATTTGGCTGAGGTCATGATCTCAGGGTTGTGAGATCTAGCCCTGTGTCTGACTCCACATTTGGTGTGGAACCTGATTAAGATTCTCTCTCTCTCCTTCTCCCTCCACCCCAATTAAAATAAACAAAATAAAATGAAATAATAATAAAAATAAAAACAGACAACATGAAAGTAATAACTGCCTATCACAAAGCTGAATGTGAATAGATGTTTGAACAACACTTTTTTTAAAAAAAAGATTTCATTTATTTATTTGAGAGAAAGAGAGAGCATGAGCCCACTGGATAGGGGAGGGTCATAAAGAGAAGCAGACTCCCCGATGAGCAGGGAGCAGGACACAGAGCTCCATCCCAGGACCCCACCCCCACCCCGAGATCATGACCCAGCCAAAGGCAGCCACTTAACCAGCTGAGCCACCTAGGTGCCCCTGAACAAGGCTTATTAAATGAATAAATGAACATACCCTCTAACCTCTCAGCAATCCAGTATATTTCCATGATGACCACAGCAAATATAAAATAAGCACTCATGTAAGAGGGACTAAGCTACAAAATTGGTGTTTTCACTAGCAGTTATTACATATGTAAATATGTAGATTGAAAGCAGTTTTGAGTTTGAAACCTGTCATTAAAATAGAAAAA
Source organism: Nyctereutes procyonoides (assembly GCF_905146905.1). Classification (NCBI taxonomy): domain Eukaryota; kingdom Metazoa; phylum Chordata; class Mammalia; order Carnivora; family Canidae; genus Nyctereutes; species Nyctereutes procyonoides. Next base: position 23,148,922 of record NW_026575040.1, on the reverse strand, counting down.
GCAGAACCAGGTCACTGCTAAAGGTGAAATTAACAATTTAAGGATTTTTATCAGTATATGATTTATATAATCTCTGTCGTTTAGATTTGTTTTCAATAAAGCAAAATATTCACAGTACATTTTGTATGTAACTGACTAAAGGGATGAATAAATAAATGATTTACCACTTCAATGTAATACATTACAGTAAAATTGCAGGGATGGAAATAGGTTATAGTCCATTGTCAGCACCATTAGCAAATAAACTCACTCTTCTACCCAGCCAAATAGAATAACTTGCTAAATGGACTAAATAAATTCTGAATCTAATAAAGTCTTTGATACTGTTTTTAATGCAATAACTCTATATTGAGTGCATACCATGTGACAAGCACACCACACAATTGTAAGGAACAGTTGCAGTCCTTAAGGGTGTGAAGAGACATGCCTCTCTGGCCTGATTCCTCAGTAGCTTCCTATGGCTCACCTTTCACCTGGCAGCCCTTGGGTGGTTCTCCTTTTAGTCATGCCAGAGTTGAGAAAGAACCTTTCTGTAGGTTGAAAATTGGTTGATTGCCCCAGAGGCAATAGAGATCTTAGTGATTATGACTAAATAACTTGCTGCAAAGAATTAAAGATGGGGGCACCTGGCTGGCTGGCTGAGATGGCACAACATGTGACTCTTGATCTCAGGGTTGTGAGTTTAGCCCCACTTTGAGTGTGGAGATTACTTTAAAAGAAAAAAAGAACTAAGGAGCAGTGCTAAAGCAAACAGTTTCAAGAGATTTTTCTTTTTAAGGTTCAGAAGCAGGGATGCCTCAGTGGCTCAGTGGTTGGTTGAGTGTCTGCCTTCAGCTCTGATCCTGGCATCCCAGGATTGAGGCCCACATCAGACTCCCAGCAGGAAGCCTGCTTCTCTCTCTGCCTATGTCTCTGCCTCCCTTTCTGGTCTCTCATGAATAAATAAATAAAATCTTAAAGAAAAAAAAAGGTTCAGAAACAGATTCAGTGAGGCACTTCTGGGATTATTGTGAACATAGGCAAATTATGTGTATGTGAGATGGCATTATCCCCATTCTGCAAATGAGGCAACTGAGGCTCTTAGAGCTTGAGTAACTTAACTAAGATGACACAGCATGTAGACGAGCCAAGAAGTGCTTTTAAGTGACCTATTATCAGGCTCAGCTCACCATGCCCCAAGCACATCTGTGTGATCACATCTCTAGCAGGGAGCAGAAAAAGTCCATATACATTAAAAAATGCATTTGTTATTAACAATGATGTCAAGTAAAAATCAAGAGTTTAGTACAGCACTGTCCATAACAAAATGAGAGCCACAAATATAAACCATGTGTATGATTTTAAATTTTTCTGGTAGCCACATTAAAAAAGAAAAGAAATAGATGGGACCCATCTTAGTAATTTTATTTAAGCCAATAGATCCCAAATATTATCATTTCAAAATATAATTTGAAAATGGATTAAGGTATTTTACATTATTTTTTTCATACCACATTGTTGAAATCCAGTATGTGTTTTACATCACGTCTCAATTCAGGCCAGCCATTTTTCAAGGGCTTAATAGGAACATGTGTCTTGAGGCTACCCTGTGGATGGTACAGATTTGGACAATGCAGGAAACTGGATTTCCATATAATCCTGTAAAGTACAGAAAGCAAAAACCTTCTCTTTAAAAATGTATTTCTACTATAACTATTTATATAACATTTAAGAAATCTAGTCTTTGTTTTACTGATGTTATCCCCGCACATGTAATAGATGCTTAAATATTTGCTGAACTGAAATTAACTTGGGCCTACAGCCCAGGGTTATGTTTGGCTGGGTCTCCCCTGTTTTGTTCAGTATGAGAAGAGTGTTTTCTCAAGTTTAAAAGAAAGTGGCAAGATCCTGGCTACTTGCCAGGAAGTCCTGCAACTTTTTTATAAAGGCCTAATTGCTCCGGCATTTTGTTATTCTAATAATGAACGTAAGTCCTGAAGCCTAGAGCGTCCATAAGGAACGTCTAATGCATTTCCTTCTGATGCTCTAATTAAAATGTGTATGTTTAATTCCAATTAAGGACCTAGCAGTGAATAAATACGCTTTAATTTACGTGGGGTACAATAATGTCAGTCCAAATCTTTGAGCTTTCTTTGCAGTTAAAGCAACTGCTTGACTAACACACAGGATTAGTCTTCTAGTCTGGTGCTTCTCAACTCGGTAATTTTGCCCTCCAGGGGACATTTGGCAGTATCTGCAGATATTTTTGGTTGTCATGACTGGAAAGGGTACTATTGGCATTTAATGGGTCTCAGAAGCTGCTAAACATCCTGCAGTACACAGGACAACATCCCACAACAAAGAATCCTCTGGCCTCAAACGTCATTGATGCCGAGGTCGAGGAATCCTGTTCTGGTCCCAAGTTAGAGTCCTTCTCTTCCTTCTTCCTGTGTTTTCCACCATAAAAACAATTAAAATAATTAAGAAGTTCCTTGTTCCATTCCCCAGAGCAATCAGTATTAATGATTTGTAGTTCATTTTTCCAGTTGTTGTCTTTAGGACTTTAATTAAAGTGCTTGTCAATCCTGGTGAACATGAATCACCTGGAGAACTTTTTAAAAATACAGAAATCCAGGGGTGACTAGATTGGTTAGGTGTCCCACCTTTTGGTTTCGGCTCAGGTCCTGGTCTTCGGGTGGTGGGAATGAGCCCCGTGTCAGGCCCTGTGCTTGGTAAGGAGTCTGCTTGTCTCTCTCCCTCCCCCCAGCTAGTCCTCTCTCTCTCTGTCTCTCTCTGTCAAATAAATAAATAAATGCATACATACATACTTAAAGAAAGATATAGCAGTCCAAGTTATAGCCTGAGATTCTAATTGAATTCATCTGGGGTGGGGCCCAAGTATTGGTATATACTTTAAAGCTTCCAGATCATTCTAACATGTAGTCGGAGTGGAAAGAAAACCCCTTGGTATACATACTTTGATAATTTTTATTTCTCCATGAGAAAAGCTGAGAGTTCTATACCCTGTCTTCATCCCTCCTTTTTCTACTTCCAAATTGTAGTTATCCCATTATTTTCACACATTTCAGCTTTATATGTTTTTTGCCATTATAGTCTATGTTTTGTATACAGATTGCAAAAATTTAAAACTTTTCACCCATATTTACAAATTACCTGGCTAGGGATCCCTGGGTGGCTCAGCAGTTTGGCACCTGCCTTCGACCTAGGACGTGATCCTGGAGTCCCGGGATCGAGTCCCACATTGGGCTCCCTGCATGGAGCCTGCTTCTCCCTCTGCCTGTGTCTCTGCCTCTTTCTCTCTCTCTCTCTCTCTCTCTCTCTCTGTGTATCTCTCATGAATAAATAAATAAAATATTTAAAAAAAACAATTATTTGGCTATGTAAATGCATAAATCTCTGTTTTCATGGGCCTTATAGTCTAGTGACTAATGGTGGTCTGTGTCTTGTTTCTTTGTAAGTAACTTCTTTTTTCTTGCTAGAAACTTTTAGGACTCTCTTTTCATTTGGAGTTCTGAAATTTCACTTCTATGTGCCCACTTATGAGTCTTCTTTACTCATTTTGCAGGGCATCCGGTAGGTTCTTTCAGATAAAGACTCATAACCCCCTTCAACTCTAGGAAATTTTTTTCCTATTATTTTATAATTTCTTCCCTTCTATTGTCTTTTTTTCTTTCATCCTTCTGAAACTCCTACTAGATGAATGTTGAACTTCTGTATCTTTCTGCATATCTTTTAATATTTGTCTCATATTTTCTATCTTTGTCTTTTTACTCTGCATTCTTGGGAATATCCCTAGATTTATGTTCTCACTCACCAACTTGGTCTTCAGCCATGCTCGTTTTGTAATTCTAGATGTCTATTATTTTTCTTTATTTCAATATAATATTTAAATTTTTCAAAACATTTCTTTGTTCATATTCCCCCCCCCCCCATAATAGCAAGTATTTATTTTATGGATACAATGTGTTTTCTTTCTTTTCTTTTTTAGGGGAAGAGAAGAGAGAGAATAACAATTGGAATTTTTATATTTGTTTCTGTTCCCTGAATAATCTCTACAGTATGTTGTCCTATTTGGTTAGCTTGGCTTTTCTCTTCCGTGATATTGGTTTTCCTAATATGTCTGGCAGTCTGGTTGCCAGACTTGCAAATAGAGAACGAGGTTGTTTTGTGTAAACTAGGATCATTTCCTCTGCAGTTGTGTCAATCTGTTTTACCAACAGAGCTCTCCCTTAAAAGGGAGGGAGGGCCCTTTCTGTTTCCCATTTGTCAAAATTCGACAGGCAATGTATTTTATTTATTAATTTATCAACTGCCCTCTTAGGAAAGGGATTTACGTTTTTTCTGCTGCTGGCTGCTATAGAAGCCCAATAAATAGTCTTTTTTGAATGAATGAATGAATTTATGAATGAATGAATGAATGAATGAATGAACGCTTTTGTAAGCAGGCAGGTGGACTGACCAGCAGCCCTCTCTGAAGGGTGTGCATGAGGAGCTGACAGGTGGCAGGGAGTCCCCCACAACTGTACAGCTAAGAGGGCGTCACTCTGGGAAGGGGTACATTTCAGTATATTTCACTCCTGGACATAGCTGCCTCTCCTCTCTATTTCTCCCACACCATATCTGGTGAGAGGTACAGAGGTGCCTCTTTATGTATGGCTTCTGTCTCAGGTCCTAGCCTCACCAGAGGATCTTCCTGGAAAAGTTTTCTTCATGGTTGCACTGGCAGTGGTTTCTTTTCTGGGGAAGCTGCAGGAGGGACAATGTGCTATCCATCTAGTTGTTCCTCTGTTCTTAAGGCAGTTATTTAATGAAATACCCCATTCAGGACTTACCTCTGGCATCCTGGGCAACAGCTTTTTTTGTGATCATTTCTCCACCAATGTTCTTTTTTCTGTATTTCAGCAATTCTTCAAGGTAGTGGCCCTCTCTTTCGTTTTATTTTTGCTGCACTGTGAGAGTTCCATTCACTTAAAAATGCTATCTTCCCTTCATAACAGTGGGAAATGTTGGGTGCAAGAGGAATAGGCAGGTGCATGTATGTATCTGTTGTCTTGAACTGGGAGTCTCCAGTGGGTTTGCCACTCTGAATGGTGATTATATTCCAAAAATCACTTTGAGGAATTCTGATTTATAGATGACCTAAATAATATGACTAGTGCCCACATGCCAGTCAACAGTAGAGTTTCTCTTATCCATTCATAGTAAAAGGCACAAAATTCTGAGATCGTGTCCTTTCTACATTTTTCCTAATATTAAAATGCCTTTTTCTCAAAACACACGCACGCACACACACACACACACACACACAATAGAAACTGACAATGATAACAGATGGTAGTGGGATTTTACTCAATGTCCTTACTGAACAAAGTTGGTAAACCTATATCAGGATTTTTTGGTTTTGGTTTTGGTTTTAGGTACATAAGATTCCTAAGTCTGGGCTGCTGGACTGAATTATTCTTAGTTTGACTTGACTCAGTTTTTCTTTAAGTTTATAAAAACCATCTGTGTTTAATTTGGGAGTGGGGAGTTCAGTAAATAAATCTTTAGAAGCATTAATGGTTATTTCTTTTTTGCATCAAAGGCTTTTGCAGATATGCTGAAAGTAAACAAGACCCTGAAAAGCCTAAACATTGAATCCAATTTTATCACTGGGACTGGGATCCTGGCTCTGGTGGAGGCACTAAGAGAAAATGACACCCTGACAGAGATCAAGATCGACAACCAGGTAGGACTCTGAGGGTGCATGTGAAAGGGGGTGCTGTGGGCATCTGGGTGCTTCAGTGGTTGAGCATCTGCCTATGTCTCTGCCTCTCTCTCTCTCTCTCTCTGTGTCTCTCATGAATAAATAAATCTTAGAAACTTAAAAATTAAAAGAAGAAGGAAGAAGAAAGAAGAAGAAAAAGTGTCCCGCAAGGCAGTGGGTTAAAAGCCAAAGTTCTGTTACTATGATGTTCTGGCTTCCCTGTAAGTTATACCAGCTTCCGGCCTGTAGAGGGTGTGTGGGAACGCATGTCAGTAACTAAACACTACGCACAGTGAGGCAGCCCAAGACTGAAAGGGCTAGCTCTCCCCCAGCCCTCAGCTAGACAGGCAGCGGGGGGAGAGAGGAGGTGGGACCACAGGTGTTGATAGCTGCTCTGTGCAGCCATCAATCACCCTTGCCTCCTAGTGGGAATCTCAGCCAGTCCTGTCCTAGCCTTACTGTTGCCTCTCACTGGGACTGTGGCTGCAAGGAGAAAGCACACTGGCCATACCCAGAGACAGACTCCTTGCTCTTGGTTGGAGGCAGCCAGAACTGAAAACAAAAACAAAAGCAGGGACAACTGGACTCCTATAATCTGGGCTGGCCACAGAGCCTGTTCAGAGGAATCCGGGTTCTAGAAGATGGTCTGGCTTAGAGAAGCAGGCCACACCCACAGTGTGATCACAGTCTCAGCCCTGTTGCAGTGTTTCTTAGGTTCCCATCAACAGCCGAACACACTGCTTTACTCTAGAGCCTCATCTTTCTTCCTGTACCCTGAAGACCTTTTCCCAGCATCCGCCTGGTGTGCACTTCTGGTTGCTCTGCCTGCTTCCGCTGGCTCCTGCTGTTGGGCAGCAATTCTCAGTTCTCAGTGTGATGCTGTGTCCTGCCCCTTTCACCACGGAGCCGTCTGCCATGGGACTCAAGTGAATCTGAAAGGTCCAGACACTGTCTAGTGGAAGAAAGGGCCCTGCCATGGCCCAGAAAGAGGAGAGAACACAGAGACTTTGTGCTGTGAGCATTCACTTGTGGGGTAGTGGCAGGACCAGTGAGGAGAGCGCCCTGTTGAGAGTGCCCCCTGCACGTCTGGAAATTCCCTAGTCTGAACCCTCCAAGACCTGACAAAGCATCAGGACTCTACCCAGGATTTTACTTAAGTCTGGAAACCCCCAGCAGGTCCCATGAACAGCTCTACAGTACTTTTTTGTTAATTAGGACACATGGGCTGCTTTAGTGCAGGTCCTCTGCCCCTGGGCTCCTCCAGAGACTTGCTGCTAGGGGAGCCGGGGAATCTACCGAAGACAGGTGCTCCTTTACTCTCACCCTCCCCAGAAGGGATGCATCACCAACACAGCTTTCCCAAATGAAGATCTGTGAAGGGGATATACACACCCAGCTGTACACAGGAAACCCGATGTGATTCAGGAAGCTGTGTGTACTCCTCCTCGTAAATTTAAAAAGAGGCATCAGGGAATGGGAGAGTAGGAAAATGAGCCAGAGAGATATATAAACAGGAAGATGGGCAGCCCCGGTGGTGCAGCGGTTTAGCGCCGCCTGCAGCCCAGGGCGTGATCCTGGAGACCCTGGATCGAGTCCCACGTCAGGCTCCCTGCATGGAGCCTGCTTCTCCCTCTGCCTGTGTCTCTGCCTCTCTCTCTGCATCTCTATGAATAAATAAATAAAATCTTTTAAAAAATGGGAAGAAAAGAAGCAATAGCTCAGGAATATTTATCAAATGAACTAGTATCAGAAAGAGTGAACTGAGTTCTTAGCATATTATTTCCAGGACATCTACAACAAGTGGATACCTTATTGCAAAGTATATTTAACCTCTTATGTTGGTTTAGGCCATTATGAAAGCCCATATCTGACGTAATGTTCCAGATACTCTGTTCCTAGCTCCTTCTAAGATACCACCTAGTTAGGATTCCCAGATAAAATATAGTTAAATTTAAATTTCAGATAAACAACAAATAATTTTTAGTGTATGTACCATCAAATGTTTGGCACATACTATACTAAAAATGTATATATTTCTTTTTATTTATTGAAATTATTTATTACTAGTAATCAAAATCTAAACTTAACTAGGTGTCCTGTATTTTTATTTGGTAAATCTGGCAACGCTACATCTAATGGATTAGAATCCTGAACATTGAGAATAGAGTGGCTTTTCATAATGCATGTGAAGGAAGAACCCTGACATACAAAGCCTGAATTTGCTCTCTCAAATCCCCTTACATACATCAATCTTATCAGCCTTCTTCAGTCATCTGGGATAGAATTGTGTAGTTTTTCCACTTTATTCCCCAGTATGTTTCTGAAATAGCTTCTTTTCCCTTTTGACAAGAAAGAGGATTGAGACGTTCTAGAGCAATTGGAAAAATTTTTGCTTTATTCCAGGAAAGAGGAAATTAAGAACCAGAACTTGATTTCCATCCAAATTTTGTTTATCAACTCATAAGCTATTTGAAATAGACCTCAGTTTCCTCATCTACATAATGAAGGATTTAAAATAAAATAATCTGGGATCCCTGGGTGGCACAGTGGTTTGGCGCCTGCCTTTGGCCCAGGGCGCGATCCTGGAGACCTGGGATCGAATCCCACATCGGGCTCCCGGTGCATGGAGCCTGCTTCTCCCTCTGCCTGTGTCTCTGCCTCTCTCTCTCTCTCTCTCTCTGACTATCATAAATAAATAAATTGAAAAAAAATTTAAAAAAATAAAATAAAATAATCTATAAAGATTCTAGCAGAACTCAATGAAATAGAGACCAGAAGAACTGTGGAACAGATCAACAAAACCAGGAGTTGGTTCTTTGAAAGAATTAATAAGATAGATAAACCATTAGCCAGCCTTATTAAAAAGAAGAGAGAAAAGATTCAAAATAATAAAATCATAAATGAGAAAGGAGAGATCACCACCAATACCAAGGAAATACAAATTATTTTAAAAACTTATGAGCAGCTATACGCCAATAAATTAGGCAATCTAGAAGAAATGGACACATTTCTGGAAAACCACAAACTACCAAAACTGGAACAGGAAGAAATAGAAAACCTGAACAGACCAATGACCAGGGAGGAAATTGAAGCAGTCATCAAAAACCTCCCAAGACACAAAAGTCCAGGGCCAGAGGGCTTCCCAGGGGAATTCTATCAAACATTTAAAGAAGAAACCATACCTATTCTACTAAAGCTGTTCGGAAAGATAGAAAGAGATGGAGTACTTCCAAACTCGTTCTGTGAAACCAGCATCACCTTAATTCCAAAACCAGACAAAGTTTACCCCACCAAAAAGAATTATAGACCAATATCCCTGATGAACATGGATGTAAAATTTCTCAACAAGATACTAGCCAATAGGATCCAACAGTACATTAAGAAGATTATTCACCATGACCAAGTGGGATTTATCCCCAGGATGCAAGGCTGGTTCAACACTCGTAAAGCAATCAGTGTGATTGATCATATCAGCAAGAGAAAAAACCAAGAACCATATGATCCTCTCAATAGATGCAGAGAAAGCATCTGACAAAATACAGCATCCATCCCTGATGAAACTCTTCAGAGTGTAGGGATAGAGGGAACATTCCTCAGCATCTTAAAAGCCATCTATGAAAAGCCCACAGCAAATATCATTCTCAATGGGGAAACACTGGGAGCCTTTCCCCTAAGATCAAGAACAAGACAGGGATGTCCACTCTCACCACTGCTATTCAACATAGTACTAGAAGTCCTAGCCTCAGCAATCAGGCAACAAAAAGAAATAAAAGGCATTCAAATTGGCAAAGAAGAAGTCAAACTCTCCCTCTTTGCAGATAACATGATACTGTACATAGAAAACCCAAAAGCCTCCACCCCAAGATTGCTAGAACTCATACAGCAATTTGCAGTGTGCAAGGATACAAAATCAATGCCCAGAAGTCAGTGGCATTTCTATACACTAAGAATGAGACTGAAGAAAGAGAAATTAAGGAGTCAATCCCATTTACAATTGCACCCAAAAGCATAAGATACCTAGGAATAAACCTAACCAAAGAGGTGAAGGATCTATACCCTAAGAACTATAGAACACTTCTGAAAGAAATTGAGGAAGACCTAAAAAGATGGAAAAATATTCCACGCTTATGGATTGGAATAATTAATATTGTGAAAATGTCAGTGTTACCCAGGGCAATTTACACATTTAATGCAATCCCTATCAAAATACCTTGGACTTTCTTCAGAGAGTTGGAACAAATCATCTTAAGATTTGTGTGGAATCAGAAAAGACCCCGAATAGCCAGGGGAATATTAAAAAAGAAAACCAGAGCTGGGGGCATCACAATGCCAGATTTCAGGTTGTACTACAAAGCTGTGATCATCAAGATAGTGTGGTACTGGCACAAAAACAGACACATAGATCAATGGAACAGAATAGAGAATCCAGAAGTGGACCATCAACTTTATGGTCAACTAATATTCGACAAAGCAGGAAAGACTATCCACTGGAAAAAAGTCTCTTCAATTAGTGGTGCTGGGAAAATTGGACGTCCACATGCAGAAGAATGAAACTAGTCCATTCTCTTACCCCATACACAAAGATAAACTCAAAATGGATGAATGATCTAAATGTGAGACAAGAATCCATCAAAATCCTAGAGGAGAACACAGGCAACACCCTTTTTGAACTTGGCCACAGCAACTTCTTGCAAGATACATCCATGAAGGCAAGAGAAACAAAAGCAAAAATGAACTATTGGGACTTCATCAAGATAAGAAGCTTTTGCACAGCAAAGGATACAGTCAACAAAACTAAAAGACAACCTGTAGAATGGGAGAAGATATTTGCAAATGACCTATCAGATAAAGGGCTAGTTTCCAAGATCTATAAAGAACTTATTAAACTCAACAGCAAAGAAACAATACAATCATGAAATGGGCAAAAGACATGAAGGGAAATCTCACAGAGGAAGACATAGACATTGCCAACATGCACATGAGAAAATGCTCTGCATCACTTGCCATCAGGGAAATACAAATCAAAACCACAATGAGATACCACCTCACACCAGTGAGAATGGGGAAAATTAACAAGACAAGAAATAACAAATGTTGGAGAGGATGTGGAGAAAGGGGAACCCTCTTGCACTGTTGGTGGAAATGTGAACTGGTACAGCCACTCTGGAAAACTGTGTGGAGGTTCCTCAAAGAGTTAAAAATAGATCTGCCCTATGTCCCAGCAATTGCACTGCTGGGGATTTACCCCAAAGATACACATGCAGTGAAACGCCGGGACACCTGCACCCTGATGTTTCTAGCAGCAATGTCCACAATAGCCAAACTGTGGAAGGAGCCTCGGTGTCCATCGAAAGATGAATAGATAAAGAAGATGTGATCTATGTATACAATGGAATATTACTCAGCCATTAGAAACAACAAATACCCACCATTTGCTTCGACGTGGAGGGACCTGGAGGGTATTAGGCTGAGTGAAATAAGTCAATCGGAAAAGGACAAACATTATATGGTCTCATTCATTTGGGGAATATAAAAATTAGTGAAAGGGAATAGGGAAAGGAGAGAAAATGAGTGAAAATATCAGTGAGGGAGACAGAACATGAGAGACACCTAACTCCGGGAAATGAACAAAGGGTAGTGGAAGGGGAGGTGGGCGGGGGGTTGGGGTGACTGGGTGATGGGCACTGAGGGGGCACTTGGGATGAGCACTGGGTGTTATGATACATGTTGGCAAATTGAACTCTAATAAAAAAATTTTAAATAAAAAATAAAATAATCTGTAAGACAGTTTCCTCAGGCAGGGCCAGCAGCTGAGACCAATTTAGCATCCTTGCGGCAGGCAGCTGCACCAAAATGAAGGCTTGCTGAGAGCCCGTCACTGGGGCAGGCTGCTGTGGCGAGGCTCCAGGTAAAAAGGTAATTATTTAATCAGATGCCCCCTATGAGAACAACAATCCATGATGCATATTAATGAAACAGATGGGTAACTGCTAAATAAACCCGAGTAAAGAAAAAAGGTCATTTAAAAAAAACAACAGAAGAAATGTATGCTTAAACTTTTATTTCTCTCTTTGTATTTAGTGACTCCTAAAAGGGAAACCTATACAAATTATAAGAAATTTTGGCCTCCATTTGTTGCCCTGGGTTTATATAACACAAAAGACCCTAAATAAAAAGACTCAGGCTGAGAAAGAAAGGTGCCCTATGTTACATTACTTTCTCCCCTAATTTGCTATGCCCCTTCCCAATATAATTTTTGCAGCTCCTATATCCTTTATATACCCATCAGATAGATGCCCATCCTGTGAATTACCCAAGCACAGGACTCCACAGTCTTGAGATTTGTGAGGGGAGGTAAAGGAACTTTTATGTCATCCCTCCCCATCAGCCACATCCACCATAAGCTCCTTCTGCCCCTGATAGCACCACTTGGCCCATTCCAGGGGCATAAGGCATAGCTATGGCAGCCCCAACCTTAGCTCAGGTGTCAATCCTTAGTACAGCCCACTGTTCTAAAGCATGTCATGAGCTAAAGTTGTTCATGGAACTGTGAGGTCAGAATCTATTTTTTGCTGCCTCTCCCTCTCATGAGCTTACAATGCTAATCTCTACACTGGATACCCACAATTGTTACTGTCCGACTGGAAATACCACATTTTATTAATTTCTTGGGGAGAGACTGGTTTGACAGGTTGTTGGGTGAAAACAAAGAAAAGGAGCAAAGAATTAGACCTTAGAACTCACCTAGAACACAAAGATTTCTCCCTAAACTTTTCTCCTTCATCTACTCAATAGTTAAATTTTCCAAAATTAAAAAGTGTATTTTTAAAATATAATAAAGCAATCAAAAATGATGCTGGCACAAAAATAGCCTTGGCAGAACAATGGATTCCAGAAACATATCCAAGTACACCTGAGAATTTTGTAGCAAAGTAGTATTTCAACTCTGAGAGGAAAGGCCAAAGTAAAAGATAGTGAAAAAATCCACTAGCATTTTGGAACAAGATTAAGTTGGGGCTCTATCTTGATTCTTATACTAAAATTCATTCAAATGAAATGAAGATTTAAATATGAAAAGATATGAAATCATAAAATGGAAGAAATCAGAAGGATTTCTGATAGAAAAAAATCAGAAGAGCCTAAACATGATATAAAATCTAGGAGACCGATATAAATTTAGCCATATGAAAATGAAAAAAGAATCAAGTCAAAAGACGAACTGAACAAAGTATGTTCAACACATCTGATAAAAGGCTAATTCCTTAATATATAAGAAACTTAGAAATTATTTTTTTTTAAAAAAGGACCCGTAAGCTGGTAAACATACACACACACACACACACACACACACACACACACCAGAGACTGGTAGTTTCCAAAAAGAGAAGTACAGCTGCATAAGAAAATTTAATTGCTCTTATTCATAATTTGAGAAATGCAAATTAAAGCAATGAAATAAATATAAATGAAATATAAATCTTCATCTATTAGGTTGACAAAAGTAGAAAAGATTGATAATATCCCATGTTGACCAGGGTAGGGAAAAAATCTCAACCACTGTTAGTAGGAGTAAAAAACTGTTATATTTTTTAGGGTAAGTGAGCAATATATACAAATTTGAAACATGCTTATTCTCGGGCCCAGCCCTAATTTGCCCTACGGGCACATTTGCAGAAATGTTCTAGGATATACTATGTGTACAAGGGAAGTTCACTGCAGCACTGTTTGGAATAGTAGAAATGGAAAGCAATGTAACAAAAAGTCGGTAGAACCTAGCTTAAGTAAGTTATTCTCCATCACTACAATGGAAGGCTGGACAGCTGTTAATAAGAATGAGATACATGTATACCTGTGAAAAGGTATTCTAATGTTAAATGAAAAATAAAAATACGTTTCAGAACAATATGCTGGTATAATCCATTTATGCAGAAAAAAGCAGATATGTACATATGATTAGGTAGACATATGAATGCATAGAAAATGTTTAAAAAGACCACATACCATATGCCAAACTGGCTTTCTCCATAGGGAATGTAAATACTGGGGAAGGGAGCTTTTGTATTTTACGCACTTTTTGTGTGTTTTTTCTAAATAAGCCTATACTTTTTACTTAAAATTTTAAAATATATTACAGAAAAATTGAATTTTAATTTTTATTTAATTTTGATTAATTTTTAAACTTCTATATTTACACACCCCATTTAAAAATTACTTTCAGTTTTTTTTTTATTCTGATTCACTTTAAAAAACAAACAAACAAAAAAAAAAAAACCCAGGAAGCTTCTTTTTACCAACTTAAAAAACTTGGGAATTTTTTCCCACAGCCTAATAACCCCTTCGGGGTTTCGTAATTCACCTGGCCATGGTTCAAACCACAGTGAAGTTTCTTTGGGATCTCCTGCTGAGAAAGAATGGCCATCTGGTTGATAACCTTTAATTATTTTTGGATATGGATCCTACAATAGAAAATTCAGTAATTGGATTGATTGCTCTAAGACAGTTTCACTACTTAAAAACACCCTTTGTTTAAACCACAGAAACTGTGGGAAGCCTGGGTGGCTCAGCGGTGGAGTGTCTGCCTTTGGCCCAGGGTGTGATCCTGGAGTCCTGGGATCAAGCCCCACATCAGGCTCCCTGCATTCCCCCTGCTTCTCCCTCTGCCTGTGTCTCTGCCTCTCTCTCTCTCTCTGTCTCTCATAAATAAATAAAATCTTAAAAAAAAAAAACATGGAAACTGGGGTAAATTGAAAGCACCGAATATTAGTTTTGCTTTAATTTTACATGTGGGATCATGTTTTCCTTTCTAAATAATTTGCCTAGTCTTTCCAGTTTAGCACGCCAGCAGATTTGGCTGTCTGTTGGATTTTGCTTCTAGACAAGGAGCAGGTCTCAAGTGACTGTATGGAAGAAAATACCCCAAGTGACTTTATTCCTTTCAGTGTATTTTATTCCATCTGTCCTTTTACCTTTTTGTGCAGCAAGCAGCCATGCATCTCTCCCATGCAAGTAACTCTTTCCTCTTTCTTCTTGGTCTTCCTGTGTATGTGTGTGCACCTGTACCCAGAGACAACAGTTGGGAACAGCTGTGGAGATGGAAATTGCCCAGATGCTCGAGGAGAATTCAAGGATCCTCAAGTTTGGATATCAGTTTACCAAACAAGGCCCTCGAACAAGGGTGGCAGCTGCCATCACAAAGAATAATGACCTGGGTAATGCAGCCCTAATGTGTGCCCTTAGCAATTAGAAGAGCATGACAACTGTTTATTTCTCCACTTCAGATACAATATTGCAGACATTCTCCTGGCCTTTGGTGTCAGCCCTGGATCAAAGGCACATTATTATATTATCCTGGGAATTCTCATCAATTTCCACAGTGTTTCAGTTTTATTGTAGCATTCTCCTAAGAATGGGTTGTTCTTTTTTTCAGACAGTCTTTGACTTCTGATTGTTTCCTTTATATATTTGGTTCTCCTTTGCTTACTACTTACATGTTATCTGCACCAGAAGATGAATGCAGTGATGTGGAAATTCCCAGTTCATTTAAGTTTGACCCCTGACCATGCTTTTGCACTTGGGTTCAAATACAGTTATGTCTGATACATTGGTGATTTCTGTGGAGCTATGTTATAAAGGTAAAACTTAGAAGTAGCTTTTTCAGTGAACCCCTCCTTCATTTTTCCTGCTGCCCACTCTTTGCTGAAGATCCATGACATTTCTTCCATTAGGATGGGAGGGAAGATATCCTGGTCCACCATAGCACAGAAGAATGGGACAGATTGGGAAAGCTTGGTCTGGGCACAGCTCAGTCACCTGAAGCTGCATGGCAAAAGGACACCCAGGAGCAGTCACTTGGCAAGCTGTCAGCCAGTAGCAGAACTCAGTCCCCAGTTTGAGGTTCAAGGACAGAATGCCAGACCTCGGACGGGAGAACTGGTCACAGTGTTCCACCAAGTAGAGTACTGGCCACTGGGAGGATTCAGATAGTAGATGAGAAAGAAACAAAGAGTTGGAACCCAAAGGGGGGTAGGTAGAGATTAGTGTCCATCTCCCTGCCCAGGCATGCTTAGCCAAGATGCTGAGACATGTTGTATGGCCTCCAGCAGCTGGCCAGGCAGATGGCAGTGCTTGCTGCTGGGCTGTAGAGGATGAGGCTAAGGGAGCAACCCCATAAACTAGGCTTTGGAAGAGGGTAGAGGCAGCGGTCAGAAGGCACCTAGGAAAACTGCATAGAGTCCACAGCTGCACAACACGGAGACCAAAGAGAAAAGGGTAAAAAGAAGAGGCTTCAGGTAAATGGAGAAATAATCATGAGCCAAGAGTGGCAGCGGTGGGCAAGAGCTTTTGTCTCATTTTCTGCAGGCTGGGCTATTTAGAGAGTTAGGGCAGGCCCACAGCGAGGGCACCTTTTGCCCAATCCAGGAAGGTTAGGGTAACCCTCTTCCTATCCACCAGACAGGCCTCCAGGTAGAGAGGTAGAAGGGGCAAATGGGTTACAGAAACTGGGAATGGGCAGTCAGGGCAATTTTTTTGATACAAATTCCCCACTTAAGGGAACCTTTGTGTCTGAGTTTGCCTGCCGTCTGAATCACCCCTTCCTGGGGAATGATACTTGGCGGTTTATGTTTAATCAGGTTTAGAAACTTTGAACATTTGTTTGCAACTCCTTCTGGTCTTCAAGCCATAAACAGAATTCATAGATCATGAATGTCTCCTCCTCAGGAGTTAAAGGCAGCTGAGGGTCAAGTGGCACAGAGGCTGAGATGTGCATGGATAAGCGACCATGGAAATATTCAGAAGTTCACTGTTTTATGGGTCTATTCTGGTCCTTGTACTCCATAAAAATTTCTCACATTCAAGTTCCCAAATATCAGACATAACTTTCTTTAAAATGTAAATTCCACAAGACACTAGATTATTATATCCTTTTGATTTAAATCACTTATTGGGTAATGAGTATTGAAATTTAAGATAACTATATCCTTAAATGTGTGGGATTGCTAGCTCGTGTGATTAATGTTGTTTGTCTGGAAGTTAAGGACCATTCCTTCAATTTATTTATTTTCTTCCTTTTCTTTTTTCTTACCTAGTTCGTAAAAAGCGAGTCGAAGGAGACCGAAGGTAAACTTTCACAGGAGGCGGCAAAGTTTCACCATGGTGGCCATTGAAAAATAAGCAAGCAAAAACTCTTCTCCTTCCCCATCAGGACCATTTTATCCGAGGTTATGCATTTCCGTTAACCACACAGCTAAAAGTTTAATTGTTGTGTTCTTTTTTTAGCATTACTTATTTGTCTTGGGTTTTTAAATATATACAATCGTTTCATTTGCACATGGGCACCTCTGGCAACTTGCACCAGTGGACTTCAGCAGATCGTAGTGGGTAATAGCAGTCGAAAAATTATTCAACCACTTCCATATTGGATTCTCTGGCTCTCTTACATGGATTTTTTTTAAATCACTGAACAGAATTTAGTATATAAGTGTATTTGTAACTGTGATTATGATAGAGGCCTATCTCTGTTTACATGCATAGCTTTGAGTTAGGCTAAATACAGCAGAAGTATTCTTCTGACCACATAAGAAGTTAGTATTGCCAATCTTTCACTGGGGGAGAAAGCACAAATTCTCTCCTAGTTCCAGAAAAATCACTACTAAATGCACATGTCCCACTGTTTGAAGATCAGTGGTGTCATCTTCATTGAAAGCAAGGTAGCATTATGATACTTTAACACAGCATCAGCAAATAAGTATGAAACAGTAACCTATGAATAGTCTTCAAAGCAGACTTACAGGCAGCAAAATTAATTACCACACCTACCTTTATTGATTATTCGACATAAATTCGATCTTTAACATGACTAACAGAACTTTTTACAAAGCTGTTTTAAACTTTTCCAGATGCAATGGGAAATTTTTAAATTTTAATAAGAGGGTAGCTTTTAAAACAGTACATTCCTAAATAAAACAATAATAATTGCACCATAGCCAGATTTGTCTGATACATATGATTACATCATTTTGGCAAATTTTAGAAGCATTTATTGCTTTATCTTTAGTGTGACAAGATCACAGAATAAAATGTGAATGTTCAAGTTAATTATACAGACATTTGTCCACATGGCATGATCTATCCAGACCTTTGCAAACATCAAAAAAAGATGTGAATTATCACTTATCCAGATGTTGTCATCTCAAGGACAAAGCCTGTGAAAGGACAGTTGAGATGATCACATGGTTGTGTTCAGTAACTTTTCATCTAGGAGTGTAACAGTGTGATGGTAAGCAAAGAAGACACAGGCCTACAGCCTTTGGCTCAAGCTCACATGGCTTTGGTGACACTGCCTGAGGCTGTAGTTGGTGGCTCTTTGACACTGCCTCAGGCACCTCTTCCTCTCTCCCTTTCTCTTCTCTCTTCTCCCCTCCTTTCCTTCCAACTCTTTTTTCCTCTTTTGTCTGAAATTCTGAGCCTCGTAAAAGTGTCATCCCTTGTGCAGGTGACACCTGGAACTAAAAAGATTGCTGACTCGAGCATAAGATGGGCCCAAGTCGGAATTTGTTTAATAATTGAGTGTTCCTGGATTACTTGGTAGTAGTAAAACAAGTTAATGGGAAAACAATATGTGCATTATTCTAGTTAGCTTGTAAAACACATGGAATCTGGTTAGGAGAGATAGCCTTCATAAAATTGGACATTTACATATAAGAACTCACACATGTATCTCTAAAATCCTTTGAAACATCTCATTTTCTTGACAATATTTTATATTTTTTGCGGGAATGAGCAAAATATGTTGATATATTTGGAATCCTAAAAATCCTTCGATTAGCTTTTGACTGTCTATATAAAAAACATAGTACATACCATTTGATGATTTTCAGTTTGATTTTTTTCCTTCCCTTTTACACATTTAGGTATGATATGTTGGAGCCAATTCATACAGGCTTACCAACTATTAAATTTTCAAGAATTTTGCAAACTCGTTGTTAAATACAGCCATTATTAAAAATTGAATGGCATGCAGTTATAATTAAATTATTTTAAAAACAAAAGTAATATTCAAAAATCTGTTTTAATTGGCTTTGCTCTTGAGATTATTTAGATTTCTTGTGTCTATATGACAGAAATGCTATATAATGAGGTGCTATTGTGCATCTCTTCCCAGCTCAGAAGTTCAGAACTCCTTGTTGGTGTTTGAACTTGACTATGAACTTGAACTATGGAAATTAACAAATGTTACAAATCAGGACGTTTTCCCCACTAGGTTGCAGGTTGATAAACATTCATCAGCACACCACAGGGTAGAATGTACACAATTCTTTTTCTGTATCATATATTTAGGTTACCATATTGCCAAAGGGAAGAACCTTTCTCTTAAGTGTCTTTCTCCTATCCCTTTAGATTTGTTGCAGATATAAGTGCTGAGTCCCTGAAATGCCCTTCAAGCAAGACTTTTTCCTTTCTTTCTTCATTCACTCTCTTTCTTGCCTTCACCTCTACAAAATCCTGTATCCTACAGTGTTCCCCATAGCCCCAATGCCTGGGGGCTAAAGCAGTTCCTGACAAACTGACAGAAAGCAAGAAAAAAAAGTCAGAATTTGATGGTGACTATGCTGTGGTTGTTGATAGTATTAAAGCAAAATAGTGGGCTATTGACAAAATTTAGCCCTCTTTTTAGCTTGTGAAATAGTTTGGTCACACGTAATAGAGTTTATAAAATCAAATATTTATTACTAATTGGTTTACCTTATCATTACTTGTGTTTTTAAAGTAGCTTGTAAGGTGACATTTCCATGAGTATTCACATATTAAAGATAGTTATTAGAAAATAAACTTATATTTGGGGAACCCTATAAATCATTGAATTAACCCAGGACTTCATTTCCCCATTTGCCCAAAGTGTGTAAGTAGAAGCTTTTTCATAATCCTGCACATAATTAATCCCTTACCGTCCATCATGGTGGGGCATAATGTATATAAAATATTTTTATATGTATGCATTTTGCCAAATACTACATTGAGATATTTGGCAACATCTGGACAACTGATTGAAGGGAGATAATCTCTCCCCAAACCACCTCCTTTCCCCTTTTAGACTTGTACAGGCTCATGCTAGTGCCAGATCACTCATCAGAATTTGCAGGCTCATATCACCAGCACCCATCACAGCATATGTGGAAGATGACTTTTTAGGAAAGAGTTTTGGAAGTCTGGAGATCATATAATTAATCCAGCACTACATCCCCCATCTGCCTGAAGTGTATAATGGAAGCTTTATCCTTATTAACATGATTAAATTCCTTCTTTTCATCTTGGTAGGGCATAATGTAAATAAATGTGTGTGTGTGTGTGTGTGTGTGTGTGTGTGATGTGCGGCTAAATATCTCATACTCTAATGAGGTATGTGACGTCATCTGGACCACTGGTTGAAGGGAGATGCTCTCTCCCCAGCTCCATTTTCCTACTCCCTTCTAGCATTGCTGCCAGCCCAGGTTCAATGTGATTCAGTCCCTGGACTTTGCAGCTTAAATCATCAAATTTCACAGCAGGTATAGAAGACCACTCTTAGGGAATAATTATTAGAAGCCTGGAAATAACTTTATTGTTCTAGCACCAAAACTCTTTATATGCCTAAAGTGTAAGTGGAAGCACTTTCATCTTCATCAACATGATTAAGCCCCTTCCTTCCATCTTGGTAGGGTAAATTGTATATAAATATTTTGTACATAAAGATCACCAAATACTGTAAGTGGTATTTGGCTAAAGCTGGACGACTGATTGAAGGGAGATGCTGTCTCCCGGTCCCTCTTCCCTTTCCCCTCTTGGAGCTGCTGCGGGCCTCTGTTAGAGAATCACTAGCCTGAAGGGGCACGCACAAGCTCACCCATCTTAGAGTATCAGTTCATCTTACAATAAAAGCCCATCTCCATTTAAAAACTCAGAAATCATCCCAATGCCTATACTCCTCAGAACAATTTCCTTAAGGGAAGCTTGGTACACCAAACCAAAAGAACAGCTGCTTCTCTTGTAGACAGAAATGTGGCCCCTGGCAGGTCACCAGCATTAGGGAAACCAGTGTGCTCTGAAGAACTACTATGAAAAAAAAAAAAAAAGAACTACCACGAGAACATTTCACACACTCAAACTTGAAACTGGCGTTAAGTATCAGCATGCTTTAAACGTAAGATAGCCCTTTAAATTTACAAGAGTTTGCATATACTTCCTTTTTTCAGGGATATGATGTCCTTAGCCCTCTCACAGGCAGTGTAAAGGAGACAGAGGAGAAGTATAAGAACTCTGGCTTAATACAATTTGATATGTGTTTCTGGATCTTGGAGTAGAGTACCTTTTTGCAAAATGGATACATACCATCTTTTGTTTAGTTCAGGTATTGATAGCAATAGTGGAAGTGAGTGGAGCGGTGGGCAGTAAGTTGTGAATACTGGGTTCTGTGGTGTGTTACCTCTACTGAGTTGGCATTGTTTCTGGTATCAGATTTTAAGTCATGATCCTGAAGCTTCCTTTCACTCTTCCACTAATGATACAATAATAGCTATTTTCACTTTAATGAGCAGAGAATGAAAAAGGAATGTTTTAGCTCTGCCTTCCAGCAGCAGGTTCCCCTTATTGTTCCTCACTTCACATATCCCTGCCACTTACCAGACTATCCTCAAAAGCTAAAGGATTGGGACACATGCAAAGGCAAGGTGTGAGAATGCTTGGCCCCATCAGGCTGAGCCCTATGGATTAAAGTCACATGATTAGGCCTCCTGGCAGCAAGCTTAGAAGAAAAGAATACCCAGAACCTCAAGATGTATATTTATTGTTCTCTTGCTCCCAACTCTAGATTAGATAGAATTTTGTTTTTGTGGTTCAGAAGTTAAGTGAAGGGGCTGAGTGTGGTGGGGAGGAAGATGGAAATTAAAGATCTTTTTTTGCCTAAAGGGAGAAGTAAACCCTGCTCAGCTCACCACCTTCCCATCTGCCCATAACAAAAATAATTAAACATCCAGTAAATGGATGAAGGAAGTATTTTAAATTTGTAACCTGGTTCTGGGTACTGTTCTAGGAAGGCCATACACTTACCAGAAGTTATTTGAGTTTTGTGATGCATCATTGACTTGGGAGAGGGTGAAGGAGACCACACTTTTCTCTGACATCTTCCATGGTAGTCATTTTCAGCACACTGGCTCTGCTAGTTGGTATGGTGGAAGGACACCATACTAACAGACTTGGAGGCTGACTCCTAATCCCATCACCAACACTTAGCAGGTATATGATCATGGGCAATTCATTCAATTGCCTGACAATTATAGACTACATAGGGGGAAGAGCACTGGATTTGGAGTCAAGAAACCTGGATACTTGGCTCCACACTTTCTTAGCTGGGTGACTTTGGGGCAAGCCACTTAGTCTCTCAAGCCTAAGATTCTTCAGCTATATTATAATGGGAATAATATTTTCACTAACTACCTCACAGAGTTGTGGTGAGAAAATAATCAGATAATGGGATGAAAACACTATACTGGAAAGGGCTATACAAAAGTGGGAGATCATTTTCATCATCTATTCACTAATGTTTTCCACTGCCTCTTAAATATGTTTTATTTTCTTCTGACCATTGAGTATGAGCAATCACAGCATGGGTATGACATAGGGGACTGGAATTGAAATTATTTCATTTTTAATACAGAGACGGGAGAGGTAGTTGATGGATGGGTGGGTGTTACATACCAGTGATGTGTATGGTAGAGCATTTTCCTGGGTCATCTTGACAGTACCCTAGGACATGGTCAGGACTCTTGCAGTGTGTCTAAGGCTGGACACAAGTGGAAGAGCAAAAGGTGATTAAGAATTGAGGGGAGGGCCTGGGTCACTGCTGCCTTCCTGCCAGGCTCTGTCACCACAATGGTAGGCTATGACTTGAGGTGTGACAGGAGACCTAGGAGAGAATATTGTCTGTAAGGCCCTAGCAGCTGCATCATAGGCTCAAACCCTGATGGGGAAGGGGAGAAAGTGTCACCTGTGAGATCAGCTCTCCCAGGCAGCAACTGCCTTGTTATCACCAGCAACCTTTGCCCCAGTCAGTATTTTTTGTGCTAAGAAAGATATTGAAACATGGCCTCACAGGACTTTCATAAGCATGTGAAGGCAGGGACTGTCTCATAAATCTTTGTGTCTTCAGTAGCATCTAGTGAGGTGCTTTGTATATAACAGGTGCTTCATAAACACCCCACAAGAATTATGCTTCATTTGTCATCATATAATATTTGGAAAACAGTACTGATTGGGATACCAACTGTGTGTGACTTTGGGCAAGACTTTCCATCTCTCTTGTCTTCATTTCATCTGTAAAATGAAATGAGTGGATTAGATGCTCTCTAGGTTCCTCCCAGCTCCCAAGCATTACAATAATCCCGTGATTCTGAAGTTTCTATTGTCTCTGAGCATGCCTGAGTAATGCCTCCATTGCAGCTCCATCTCTCTTGAGAAGGTTTTGTCCAGAGGAAGAGGTCTGAACACTCCATAGACAGTTATCTATTCCTCTTCAGCAGGTTTTACTGCTTCAGAATAGTTCTGGAGGAGCAGCCTATTCTGAAAGGAAGTTTTAAAATTTATAATATTTTATCTGCAAAATTGGTGGAGAAGAAGAGGAAGAAATGCAAAGAAAGAAACAGCACAGTAAACACAGCATGTTTTTAATAGGCTTTTACTTAAAGTGTGTGTGTGTGTGTGTGTGTGTGTGTGTGTGTGTGTTTCTGAGCACATATTGACTGGATAACAGAAGCCAATCAGAAATACACTGTGCAATTGAGAGAAGCTGGCCCAGGATTTAAAATTTCCCATGGATAATCTAAATGCGAATAGATAGGAATTGGCCATATGGTGAAATGAGTTGAATAGAAAATGTGCTTTTTAAGGAAATTTTATTTTAGTACCAAACATTGCCAGTGACAATCTTAAGTTAAAGAAGTTATTCTGAATTAAAATTCTTATCTCTGCCATTTTGGTTTTAAAAACTCCACTATATTCATGGAATAATATTTATATTTTAATTAAGTCTTTATCTTAATTCTGTTTTATCTACTCAAGGAAAACAAGCAGCATTTTTCATTGCATTTAAAAATGTAAAATACTTGCATGCCACCAGTTGTAATATCTTACCAGTTTGAATGCCTGTAATGTGTGACCTTATGTGTACCTGTATTGTTTTTGAAGAAAACAAAGGAAGTAATACTTTGTAAACTGTTTAAACTTATATGGGCAACATTTATTTGGCTAAGCAGTTATCAAAAAATTCACATAATTTCATTTTCTGTTTTGAAACTTTTCAAAGGTAGACATTTATTCACTAAGGAATTAAAGACTAATTTGCCTTTAAATGTGAACTGGACATTGTGGGAAATAAGTGTGTGATAAAGCAAAATGTATAAAGTGTGAAATCCTTTTACCGTCATAATTAATAAGAATTCCAGTTGACACAAATAGGTGCAATGTTTGACCCTTTGGAATTAGCCAGCCAGATGTAACACTAAGGTAAATGTATACTGTTTTAATTCATCAAGATCTTTCTGCTTTCAAAGATATAATGTATTCACTTATGTCTGGAATAAAGTTTCCAAGTGTAAATGTACAGAACATTAGGAATTAATAAACTTTCCTTTTAAAATGAAAGTAAAGATTGATTTAATCTAGCAAATTTTTAGAGACGTTGTCTTTTTTAAATGAATGGCACCATGTTCTCATATTAGATAAGTACATTTGCAGAAAGGACTATAAAGTGTCCTTATTATGAAGAAGATAAGTAGATAGACAACAAGAAGTAGCTAGAGGGAGAAAGAACTCATTATTAAAACAAATACGCATATATGTGGCTAAATAGTTAAAAATTGTTAAAATAAATGGGAGCAGGAATATAAATAATCCCAATGGGTTCATTGTTTTACTTGATTTTTGATTTTTTTATGTTAACTATGGGTTTAGATTTTTTTTAATCTTCACTGGGATTGATAACACAGAACTCTAAAAATAATGACGTTATATTGTAAAGATTTGCCCTAGAAAAAACAAAACAAAACAAAGCAAAAACTATTTTTCCTGCTGTCCTGCCAAATTCTGCCCTGTTATTTAGACTGAGGGGAAAGTCCAAGAAGAAGCACAGAAGGCTGATGTCTAATTTTTGTATCTTCTGTTGCATACCTTCTTGTGCACAAGGAAATGTGGTAATTATTTTGTTTAAAGGATTCCTTCAGGGCAGCCCCGGTGGCTTAGCGGTTTAGCGCCGCCTTCAGCCCAGGGCATGATCCTGGAAACCCAGAATCGAGTCCCACATCAGGCTCCCTGCACGGAGCCTGCTTCTCCCTCTGCCTGTGTCTCTGCCTCTCTCTCTCTCTCTCTCTCTCTCTCTCTCTCTCTCTCTCTCTCCTCTGTCTCAAATAAATAAAATCTTTGAAAAAAAAAGGGTTCCTTCAGGTTCTGGGGCTGTAATGAATAGGAGTTACAAATATGTACTTTGACATCAGACATACCTAGTTCAAATCTCACCTGTTATGTAAATTTCTGTTATTTCTTAGCCTCAGTTTCTTCACCTGTAAAATAAGAATCAGAATCATATTTGACAGTAGGGACAGTGGTACCATTACGTGTAAAATGTGTAATTAATGTGTAAAACACTTAGGACAGTGCCGGACATGTAGAAGGCACTCCGGTATTACTATCCTAAACTGTCACTTAAATAAATATCCGTGGATATTAATGCAAATAAAGTTGTCCATTTTATGCTGACAGTGTCAGAAACTTAAGCAGGACTGTATCTTATTTTTGTGTTTCTACTGTCCGTTCCTTCTGGCAAACAAGCCCTCCCTCATCACTCCGATAATTGAATATAAACAAGATAGAGCTGACTCAGGGGTTGCTTATGACATGCTCTCATTTAGCTCTGCTTCCTGTGACTTCCTTGATGTTGGGTTTGTACCTTCTTTGCTTTCTGGGTACCTTCCTTTGCATTTGGTAGTCAAGCTCTAGGAGCAACTCCTTGACTTTTGGGTCTGTTTTGTGCTTGACTTGCCTCTGTTATGGACCTCCTTCTCTTGGGTTGATTGATTATTCAGCCTTCCTCTGTGGCTATGAGAAGTGGTACCCCACGTCTCCTCTGCCCCAGTACTTACTTACCCATGTCCTGGTTCCCCCAGCCAGGGAACAAGATCAGATGCCCACAGGCTCTAGCAAGTGTCCCACATGTCATAGGACCTCAGTGGGAAAATTAGATGTATATGTGCTTGAATGAGATTGGGCTCTGTGTGGAGCCCAACCAATCTAAGGAGGTGAAATAGAAAAATCAGGTAGCTTCATGACTCCACAGGTATGTCTGTGTGTTGGGGGAGGGGGCTCTCCAAATTGTAGACCACTCAACTTACCAATCCTGAGCAAAAATTTAGAAAAATGTATTATCTGTGTTAGTGGTTTTTAGGCACTTAGAAGTGAAGCAGTGGTCTCTAAGATGCAGCACAGATTCATTTAGAGACAATAGAAAATCATGGGAGTCCAGGGAAAAGAACACATTGTATTTTTCGGCAAGACATTTGACAGAGTCTCACAACATCCTTGAGAAATGTGGGTTGCATAAATATGAAACTAAATAGTTAAATGACTGGTTGAAACCATCTTTTTTGACTCTTGATAGTAAGTAGATGCTCATGAATGGAAGAATTTCAACCAGAAGGGCTTAGTAGCCACCACAGGGCTCTTTCCTTGACATGTTTGGTCAACAGTTTATCAGTGATTTGGAGGTATCCTGACAATACTGAGTCTTCAACTGATGGGTACTAGGAGGAACAAGGAATTCTTTGAGAGGTTCAAAAATAGTTGGACAGGCCAAAGTCTAAGCCCGTATGAAATCAGGTAAAATTTAATACAAGTAATGGTATAGTTGTCAACTTTTAATCCAAAAAAACAAACCACGAGGGGATCCCTGGGTGGCTCAGCGTTTTAGCGCCTGCTTTCCACCCAGGGTGTGATCCTTGAGTCCCAGGATCAAGTCCCATGTCGGGGTCCCTGCATGGAGCCTGCTTCTCCCTCTGCCTGTGTCTCTGCCTCTCTCTCTCTCTCTCTCTCTCTCTGTCTCTCATGAATAAATAAATAAAATCTTAAAAAAAACTATGAAAGATAGAATGGGAGAAATATGACTTAAGTGCCGTGTGTGGATCAAAACTTTGGGCTTGCCTAAAAGCTTACCTGTGAAATAAGAAGTAGAATGTCCTGCCTAAAATCTAACACTATTCTAAGTCACTTTAGACAAAGAATCTTGATATTTGGCCAAAAGTCTATTTGTCCTGGGCCTGGCCTCAGCTTTTGGGATCGGTTTTTCAATATTATTTCCATTATCCTTGAACTTTGGCATGGTAAGTACTTATGTGTTTATAAAGGTTATTCTTACAGTTAATCAGTCAACAGTATCACTGATAAGAACAAAGTATGTAGTTTAGATTTACTGTTATTATATTAATACTCATTTTCAGATACAGGCAAGTGTTCTAGATATAATCTGAATGAAAAATCTATATTATTTATTTGTTGAAATTCTATTTAAGTATAAAGGTATACTAATTAGTGGATAAGTGAAATAAGTGAAATGCTGTAATAATTGCTGATTGTGATAGGTTTATTTTATATACAAAACTAATTTAAAAATCAATTCAAAATTACTAAAAATTATTAAGAACTTTCAAGTAGATAAATAAGTTGAGAGTAATACAAATATATAGAAAGAATGCATTGACTAAACTTAGGAAGAACAGTGTATTTTTTTTAGTCAACAAATGTTTATGAAGACTTAAACAACTAGCATTTATAATTTAAAACCAGAATTTAATTATTATTTAATTCCATTTAGGATATGGATCTTGTTCATCACCTTACATCAGCTGAATTTGACTCTATAGTGTCTTAACAGCTAACACTGCTGGGAAATCATTGTTCCTATAGTAGATGCTAAACTTTATAACTTTAGCACTAATAGTTTAAATAATAATGGTAAAAGAATAATTTAACTTTTGGCATAAAATTTGAGGTTTATTTGTATATTCTAGAAGTTTATTCTTTGATAGTGGTATTTGTCAGCGACCTTGGCTTCAACTGAAAATTTTAGTTATTGGCTTTTTGGTAATTGACTGAAGTGTATATTCGGTGCACCTCTGGTGAAGGCATAACAGGACATGAAAATAGAAGGAACAGCAAAATTAATTCCAGCTGATGGCAGTAGGGAAGTTTGAGTGAGAAAGAGACATTTGAGATGCACAATGAAACATGAGAAGGCTTCTTCTTTTTTTTTTTTTTTTTTTTCCCTTGAGAAGGCTTCTAACAGACAGAGATGGCTGATGTAGGTAAGGACATTTCAAGCATTTCAGTTCCTTGAATCCTTTCTATAAAACTGTATGTCCTAACCATGGTGTTTGTCTTCTCTGATTCCTACCTCCCACTTTAACCAACTCCAAGCTCCCGGAATGAAATCCTTACCTTTTAGTTTCATGTCCTTGGCTTAAGTTTTCTTAGCTCTCCTATAAAACACATGTTTAAGAAAAATACGTTAAGGGGATCCCTGGGTGGCTCAGCGGTTTAGCGCCTGCCTTTGGCCCAGGGCGCGATCCTGGGGTCCTGGGATTGAGTCCCGTGTTGGCTCCCGGCATGGAGTCTACTTCTCCCTCTGCCTGTGTCTCTGCTTCTCTCTCTCAATCATAAATGAATGAATGAATGAATGAATATATAAATAAATAAATAATCTTTTAAAAAAAAAAGAAAAATACGTTAAGTATATCAAGGAAATTGTTTCCTAAAAGAACTTCCAATGCTGCTGGCATTGATTTGCATATGCTGATTCAGTGTGACATGCTTTATGAGTTAGTCTGGCTGGAAGTTTACAGATTAACAGTAATTAGGGCTTACAATGTATTAAGTAGAGTTACAGTGTCATTTTTATCAATCACATTCACTCTAACCAAACCCCAAAAACTAATAGGAACCATACTCTTTCCCTTATTCAGAAATTTTCTTAACAGTCTCAGATCTGTTCTTGGCAGTATGCTGAATTTACTGTTTTCCATTATCCAAAGGATGGATTCACTGCATGGGGGAGGGGTGCCATATCACTTTTTTCTTTTTTTTTTCTTTTCTTTCTTTCTTTCTTTCTTTCTTTCTTTCTTTCTTTCTTTCTTTCTTTCTTTCTTTCTTTCAAGATTTTATTTATTTATTCATGAGAGAATAGAGAGAGAGGCAGAGACACAGGCAAAGGGAGAAGCAGGCTCCTCACAGGGAACCCTATGTGGGACTCATCCCTGGACCTGGAGTGATGCCCTGAGCTGAAGGCAGACACTCAACTGCTGAGCCACTGAGGTGTCCCCCCACTTTATTTCTATTGCCTTTCCCTGAATAGGCATGCAGCATTCAGCTCTGGCTAGGTTGGTCTATAGTAACAAATAAGCCTAGATCTCAATTTGCTTCTTGTTCACATTTCATGTCAGTACCTGTGGTTGGCTGAGGTGCTGACCCATGGAACTCTTATTCTACAACCCAGCTCAAGCAGAAGGACCAATCTCCATTTGGGGTATGCCATTCTCTTGGTGGAGAGAAAGCGGAAGCATACTAGTGGGAAACATGAATGACTCTTAAAGCTTCCATTCAGAGCTGTGCTGTTGTTTCTTCCACTCACATTTCATTGGCCCAAACAAGGTCTGTGTTTATGAACTTTGAGATTACAGTATGACAACATCTGTGTGAAGAAAAAAGGAAAAACACATTACCAGATCATAGCCAAGCCTGAGAATGTCTACAGGAAGGCGTTGCAAGTCACATAGCACTGGGTAGGGCTGTCCTGTCCTTTAGAGGACAGCAAATATTTGGGAAAAATATTTCGATCTACCACAGGCCTTCTGTGGATTTATCTTTTCACTAATTTATATAAATCTAATTTTCAGGTTTTTCCCTTCTTTTCTCTAAGAATGTGTTTTTCTAACTGTAAGCAAATAGTGGCAAGCCATAAGGCATAGTCTTTTTAAAAAGACAGCTCTGTCTCCATTTCAGATGAGCTTCACTGTGTCTTGTCCTGTGGAGCCAACCCTCTCACAGCTGGTGTTTATATCTGCATTAGGTCATTGGCTGGCATTTACAGGCAAACCCTCTTGTTCTATGTCCTATAATGAGAAGAGGAGAGGGAAGGAAGGATTCAGTATTCATATATTTACAAATATTTATTGAATATCCTGCCTGTGTCAGGTACTGTTGCAGATGCTAAAGATGGAGGGGTAAATAGCACAAAGTCCTCTATGAACTTACACTAAGTATACAAGCAAGATGATATTAGGTAGAGACAAGTGCTATGAAGACAGTAAGGAAAGGGGAGAAAGACATGGTAAGGTGATCAGAAGAGGTGACACTTGAGCAGAAGCTTCATTAAAATGAGGCATGAGCCATGAGTATTTGGGAGGAAAAGCATTCTCCTGTGTAGTGCAAAAATCCTGAGGTGGGAATGTACTTGATAGTATTGAGAAACCTCAGGGAAACCAGTGTACTGGAGCAGAGTGAGAGTGTGGAAGGAAATAGTCACAAAAGAACTTACAGGGGTGGTAACTTGGGATTTTATTCAAAATGTGATGGGAGGCCATGAGTGGTTTGGAGCAGGAAGGTGACATGATGTTTTTAAATCAGAAATTGCTAGTATAGAGAACAGATTGTAGCAAAAGTGGAAACAGGAAGGTTCTATTTTTTTTAAAAGATTTTATTTATTTACTCAAGAGAGACACAGAGACGGGCAGAGAACACAGGCAGAGGGAGAAGCAGGCTCCATGTAGGGAGCCTGATGCGGAACTCCATCCCGGGACCCCAGGATCCTGCCCTGGGCCGAAGGCAGTGGCTAAACCACTGAGCCACCCAGGGATCCCTGGAAGGTTCTATTTTTTACAGTTTTATTCAATACTAGGATATTATTCTTAACACCTCTGGTCCCATGTGTAGTATTTTTTATTTATGTTTTAAAGGTTTGTTTGAGAGAGAGAGAGAGAGAGAGCATGAGTCAGGGAAGGACAGAAAGAGAGAGTAACTTTAGCAGACTCTGTGCTCAGCGTGGAGTGCCACGCAGGGCTTGCTCTTATCACCCTGAATCAGGACCTGAGCCAAAACCAAAAGTTGGCCACTTAACTGACTGCACCACCCAGGTGCCCCCACACATACACGTGTAATATTTAAATCACAGAGGTTCAGGAGATTCATGTCTGTAAACCTTGTGGTTATAATACATTACTATTTGTCTGAGGAATGGGGGAGAAACCCAGCACCAAATCACATTATTTTAGAAAAAAAGCAACTAAAAAAGATTTAGACATTTGTAGGAAAAAATTAAAATTAAAAGAGAAAATACAAGGGTACCTGGGTGGCTTGGTTAAGCATCCAATGCTTGATTTTGGCTCAGGTCATGATCTCAGGGTCATGAGTTGGAGCCCTGTATGGGGCTCTATGCTTAGCCCAGCATGGAGCCTGCTGGAGATCCTCTCTCCCTCTCTTACTTCCCCAAACATGTGCACACACTCTCTCCCTCTAAAAAAAAAAAGAAGAGAAAAAAGTACATTGAAGGTATTCTTAGCACCCCATATTGGAAGATTAGGGAGAGAACATGTCATAGATTCAGTCAGTCAAACACAGAATTAAAAGCCCTTTATGCCTAAAAAAACCAAACCATGAGGATGGTTGTAGTCCTTTGCTTTTCTTGTTCGGGAACTCCATTTTGTGATTTTCTTCAAGGGTGATACCCCAGAGGTGTCAGCGGAATTCACAAGAGATTTGCTGGTAAGCCAAAATACCTATATATTAATTTATAATGAGATATAGAAGTATCAAATGAATCCAGATCAAATGAATCTCTCATCCAGTCAGAGTACAATGTCCCTGGACTGTGTTAGAGAATTTTTTTCACCTACCATGCACATGGTCACAGATTATCTTACTTTCAAGAATTTAATGAGATTTAGGAGACACATGCTAGAATTTGAGTCAGGACACTCATGCTTTATTTTTGGATCTCCAATTATTGATTGTGTGACCTTGTGCAAATTACTTAACTTTTCTGGGCCTTAGTTTTCTCATCTGTAGAAACGGAAGATACAATATATTCTTTGTAGGGTTATTTTGAGGATTGGATGAAATATTATAAATGAAGTGCTGGTACAGTACTTGGTGTGGATTAAGTACTCAATATTCATTGAACCTGAATTCTGGAGGAAGCTGTTCTCAGTTGCTGTCTCCAAGAATATCGAAGAAATCAGTAAACACTAAAATGCTATAGAAAATAAGATACAAAAAAAAAAAAAAGAAAAGACAATAAGATACAGTGGCTACAAGATTTAATGTTGATGGTCTTCTAAGAGTGCTTGCAACCTGGAAGGGTTTTTTCCTTAAAAACTCCAAATCGTCAGTGATTTTCACTTCAGGGATTAATGGGTACTAGTTGCACGAAATTCCAGGGTGTTTACCTAGGGTGCTTCTGCTCTAAAGGGAAGATGTAAATGACAGGAGAGTTTAACCATTAGTAGGTTCCCACACTAGGAGTAGCTGGAATGTACCTTAAGCAGGCATGTTGTCCTCTTCCTGGTTGCATTCTTAAAAGAAGGTGTATCAAAGCTGAGCATTACTCCTGGCAATGGTTTAGTCATGAATAGCAGGCCAGAAAAATTACCAACGAGTGACTAAGGGGAAGAATGGAAAGCCATTGCTGTTCCCTCTTCACAGAGCCCTGCCAAAAGGCAGCCGTTTTTTGTATGCCACCTTGGAACTGCCCTCTGAGGTATTTCCACTCTCGTCTTCTCCTCCAGGCTACCCATGTGTCCCAGTTCCCTCCTTTGAGCAGCACTTCTGTCCCCCCCCCCCCCCCATATTAACCCAGTTTCACCACCTGGTGTAGAGCTCGAGGCTGGAATGGAAATATGGGTTGGGACCCAAACTGGGAATATAGGGGCCATCCCTCTGACATCATCCCTGGTTGCATGCCCAAGGAAATCACCAGGGTCACTACGCCCTAAAGATGAAATCTGCCTGATTTATGCCCCTAAGTGTCTTCGCCTTTGTCTACTTTTCCATCAGTTTTTCACGACGAGTTTATTGGGCTCGATGTCAAACCCTCGCATTAGCAAGCCCTGCCTTGTGTGCCTCTTTAATAAAAGTGAAAAGAGGAAATCTGTAGAGCCTCGAGTTGCTGTTTATAGCCCCCAGGGTCGAAGGTAGATGTTCCCACTAGTCGAGATCGTTGTCCCCGGCTGGAGTAAGGCTTACTATCCGCAGTTTCTTATAATGTAGTGCCTGCCGATTGCAAAGACTAGGGTCAGCGCTGAGCGTCGCCCTCCTCGCTTGGACTACAACTCCCAAGATGCCCCGAACGCTGCGAGTGCGCACGCGCGCCTGTGGCGGAGGGGGAACCAGCGGCACCGACAGCGCGGTCGGGCTGGGGCTGTCGCGGCGGAGTGGGTCGGGCGACTCCCAAGGAGGCAGACGCAGGCGGACGGGCGGGTGCTGGGGACCGAGGGGCAGGCCGTCCTCGCGGGTCTGTGAAGAAGGTCGGCGGCCCCGGCGGGTGCCGTTCAGGTAAGCGCAGCCGGGTGCTTTCCAGGAAGTCCGTCTGCGGGCGCAGGCTGGGAGCCGCACCGGCCATGGTGGCTGAGGAGGGAGAGGTTGCTGCCTTGCACCGCCGGCCCGGCTCTCCCGACCTACCGGTGTCTCTCGGGGCGCGGGGAGACGGTGGTGGCTGCTTGCGGTGGGGCGGGGCGGGCCGGGCCGGGGCTGCGGGGCGCCTTGGGCGTCGCCCGCGGTGGAGGCGCGCGAACCCCCGGTGGCCGGTGAATCACTCGGGGGCCCGGCCTCCCCGGGTTCGGGACCGGCCCCTCCCGTCCCGCCCGAGCTGTGCGAGCCCGCCGTGCCGCTGCGCCCCTTCCACTCCACCGAGGCGCAGCTGGGGGACGATCCTCTGAAGGTTTCCTCGCCGAGACTCCTTCAAAGGCTTCTGCAAAAAGAAAAGAGAAGAAGAAGAAGAAGAAAAAAAAGCAAACCCCAAAACCTTTAGGTCACACCCTTTTGCGGGCGGGGATTAAAATCTGGCTTGTCCTGCATTCGCTGTTATTGATCTATATCCTCGGCCTTAAAATAAATTCCTGGCTCCTGTGCAGCACAGCTGGATCCAGCTGTAAAGTTTGTGTGTTGATTTGTTTTGAGGACGTGACTGGGTCGTTGTATTTTTTGCTTATAGAGTTGGTGTGTTTCCTCTGCAAGCCTGCAATCTAATTACAAACAAATGGGAAACAGCCGCTTTTTTTTCCTTTTTGCCTTTTTTTTTTTTTTAAATGTTTAGTTAAGAATCGCATTTCCAACTTGCCCTTGGCTTCTCTTAAAACCAAAAGTCGCCTGGTAATGAACACTGCAGTAAAACTTATCCCAGGAGGTCATTTTTGAACAGGAAATAAGCCTGTGGAGATTTAAGTGAGTTCTGTGCGGTCTCCCTTGGTTTGTAACATTTTCATGCAGCTCATGTTTCTTTTCCTGAGAATCCTTCAGTTTAATTTTTTGGCAGATTAGGTTGGTTGATTAATTAATTGGGCTGTCAAAAAAATATACTAGGCTTGGAAAGATAGTTTTGTCCAACCTCATTTACTCTTTCTAGTCTCTCCCTTCTAGTCCTTGGTACTTTTTACGCTACCGCTTCTTTCTGATTCTATAATCATTTCATTATATTTAAAATCCCTTTCTAATTCATTTGTAAGAAAGAAACAATTAAAATGCGAGACCCAGTATGTTCTGATTCTTTTAGCTTGCTTGCTTTACATCTGCTCCGTATTTCTAGTTGGCACATCTTTTACTTTTATACATAATCTTTGCACCTCTTGTAGGGCTGGAGCCCACAACCCCGAGATCAGGACTCGTGCTCTAACCACCGAGCCAGCCAGGTGCCCCAAGTTTGTTCATCTTTAAAATACGGTGTGGTTTTTTGTTTTGTTTTTTAAGATTTTATTTAGTTGAGAGAGAGAGAGAGCACAAGCAAGAGGGGCAGGGAAGAGGGAGAGGGAGAAGCAGGCTCCTCACTGAGCAGGGAGCTCCATGTGGCACTGGATCCCAGAATCCTGTGATCATGATCTGAACCAAAGGCAGCTACTTAACCAGCTGAACCACCCAGGTGCTCCTAAAATGAGTTTATTAGGGGCTCCTGGGTGGGTCAGTCTGTTAAACATCTGCCTTCATTTCAGGTCATGGTCCTAGGGTCCTATGATACGGCTTCCTGTTCTGCGGAGAAAATGCTTCTCCTTCCCCCTCCTCCCCCAACCCCCCAAGTAAATAAATAAATATTTTTAAAGATTTTATTTATTTATTTATGAGACACAGAAAGAGAGGTAGAGACACAGGCAGAGGGAAAAGCAGGCTCCTCTCAGGGAGGACTTTTTGATCCCAGGACCCCAGGATCATGCCCTGAACCAAAAGCAGACGCTCAACCACTGAGCCACCCAGGCATCCCTAAAATCTTTTTTAAAAAGTAAAAAATAGGGATCCCTGGGTGGCGCAGCGGTTTGGCGCCTGCCTTTGGCCCAGGGCGCGATCCTGGAGACCCGGGATCGAATCCCACGTCGGGCTCCCGGTGCGTGGAGCCTGCTTCTCCCTCTGCCTGTGTCTCTGCTTCTCTCTCTCTCACTGTGTGCCTATCATAAATAAATAAATAAATTTTTTTAAAAAATAAATAAAAAGTAAAAAAATAAGGTCATTGGACCAGATGACCCCAAGATTATTTTAGCCTTAAATATCTCTGATTTTTAAAATTCAGTTATTTTATTCATTCAGGAAACACCACATTTGTCATTCCAAGCCCTGTGTAGGCCTAAAGGAACAAAAATGATTTCCTGAGGATGTTACTGTCCCGTGCTCAATTTCTTTTGATCATATTTTTATGACTAGTTCCAAAGTTTTGTGGTCTATCCTCCAGGCCAAATTATTCTACAGTTTGAATAACTTCACCTAAAGTTAAATACATAGATCACATTAAACACATCCAAGTCACATCCCATTACAATGATCAATTTCACTCTAGGCCTGGGTGGCTCTGTTTGTTGAGCTCAGGTCATGAACCCAGTTCATGGGATGGAGTCCTACATCAAGCTCCTTGCTCAGTGGGGAGTCTGCTTCTCCCTCTGCTTGCCATTCCCCCTGCTTGCATCCCCCCACCCCCAATAAATCTTAAAAAAAAAAAGAACAATCAATTTCACTTTAATCAGAGATTTTTCAAGTCCCAGTACTGGTCCATTTACATAAAACACAGGTTCAGTACAACAGAAAGGACCTGAAGGGTGTAGGGTGGTGCTTTTCAGACCTTAATATGCATAAATGACCCAGGATCTTGTAGGTTTGAAGAAGGTCCCTAGAATCTGTGTGTCACATAAGGAATGCTGTTGTCTCTCACACTTCAAATATCAAGGGGTGGGAGGTGTTTAAAGGTGTTTATAATGACTGGTACTGATTGCTGTGATACTAAAATACATAGCAATAGCTTTTCCCAACTCTCAGTTTTTAAAAGTAATTCTGTTCATTCTAACAAAAATAAGTGCCTTCACAAGTTTTTTTCTCCCCTTTTTCTCCTCTGTCCTTCCTTTCTCCTTTCTCTTTGCTATGTTGTCTCACCTTTTTTTTCTCGTCTTCCACCCTCCACTGTTCTCATTCCATTAATTCAGTAGTTCACTAATTCAACAAATATGTGTTTTGTCCCATCCTATACAAGGCACCATCTTAGGCTGATGGTGAATACAGACATAGAAAACATAGTTTTGGGGAACTTACTCTCTCTGATTTTAGGCATGTGTACTTGTTTTAGTTTAGAGCACAATTGTAAGAGCCATGTGTAGGGAATAAAAGCCTGTAGTAGGTATTCAAAAGGAGAGATCTTTTACAGTTGTGGGGCTGGGAAACAAAACTATCTTTTTTTCTACTCACTGGTCATCACTGCTTCCCTCCCCTCCACCACCCCCCTAATGTTTGAGTCTATTGTGACAAATCTATATAAAAATACAGTACAATTTTGTAGATTTATTCAGAACTTGTGGTGAGCTGGCTATATGAAAATCAATTAGTGATCTCATAGGAAGGGTGAGGGGTGGTGGGGATAAAAGTAATCTGGATAGAGATCAAAAGAGGGAGAGGAAAAGGTAAGAAGTAGGAAAGACAAAAGAGATCCTAGTAAAACAGGAGAAAAGGGCTTTGTGGGTTTTTGGGTGTTAGTCTGATGTACCTAGTATATATTACTAATGCAATAAGTCTTGTTATTTAGACTGTATTTTCTTTTGAAGATCTAATTAGTGGGTTGCCTGGGTGGCTCAGTTGGTAAAGCGTCTGCTTTTGCCTCAGGTCATGATCCCAGCCCCAACTGAGCAGGGAGCTTGCTTCTCCCGCTCCCCCCCCCCTTATGCTTGCATGCACACTCTCTTTCTCTCTCTCTCTCAAATAAATAATTTTTAAAAAATCCAATTAGCTGACAAACTAACCATCATGCTTTTCAGTTCTTAAATTTAAATATGTATTGGCTCTGTCTTGATTAAAATAGTTGAGGAGGGTATTCTTTTCTAGGCTGTCATAGTGCCTAAAGTATTATTCTCCTTTCAGTGACTTTCCTTGAAGACGTTTGTCTTACTTAGTCTCAATTTTTTTTAAATATTATTCTTTTTTTTTTTAAATGTTATTATTCTTTTAAGTAATCTCTACACCCAGTGTGGGGCCTGAACCTGCAACACCAAGCTTGGGAGTCATGCTCCACCCACTTATTCTCATCTTTATATAAGATCCACTCAACTGTAAATCACAACCTTAAATTCATATTGAGAGGAAAATGCTACAGAAAACAGAAAAGTCTACTGGACTTCTAACAGTCCATTAGGTACATACTGAAATTGTGAAGAATCAAACCAAATCTGCTATTTATGCAATATTAAACATGAACACATATTCTAATATCTGTGTCTCTAATCCATTAGGTAATTTGCAGTAATGAAGGAATGGAGATGTGAATAATACAGAGTGACAAATATTTGAAAGTGTATGTGTCTATTATATTGTAGAATTTCATTTAAAACAAAATTATGAACTTATATCTTGAAGCAGAGTGCTACTTTGTATTTTTATTGAGGTATGATTAGCATTCAATAAAATGCACATATGTTAAGCATCTAGTTCAAGGAGTTCTAACCATTTTATACACTGTAACTTACCAAAATAAGATAGAAAACATTTTTATCACTGTAGAAAGTTCTCTCATGCCATCATTTTTCTAGTCATTTTTCTCACCCACTCTCCTCCAGTGGAAGCAACCAGTTTCAGCTCTGTATTTCTGACACCATAGATTTGTTTTGCCTTGTCTTGGACTTAACATAAATGGAGTCGTACAGTAGTATATGCTTTTTGTGTGTCTGGCTTCTTTCATGTAATGTTTTTGAGATTCACCTGTGTTGTATCAGCGGTTGGTACTTTTTAAAAGATTTTATTGAGAGAGAGAGAGAGCGCGTGAACAAGTAGGGGGAGGGGCAGAGGGAGAAGGAAAAGCAGACTCAGCTCTGGGCTCAACAGGAAGGGAGCTGGTGGGGTGGGGGTGGGGCTCAATCGCAGGACCCTGAAATCATGACCTGAGTCAGAGATGCTTAACCAACTGAGCCACCCGGGCATCCCACTTGATACATTTTTATTGAGGAGTAGTATTCCATTGTATGAATATAGCCTAATTTCTTTATGTTTTATCTTGATGGGTGTTTGGGTTTTTTCCAGGATTGGGTTATTAGAAATAAAGTTGTTATGAACATTTCCTTTACAAGTCTCTTGTGGATAGATATTTTCATTTCTCTTGATAAATACCTAGGAGTGGAATTACTGAGTCATAGGGTGGATGTATGTTTAACTTTATTAAAAAACTGCCCCACAGTTTTCCAAAGTGGTTAGAGTTCCAGTTGCTTCACATTTTTAACATTGCCAAATGTTAGTGCTGTCAGCCTCTTTTATTTTAGCCACATTGGAAGCTGTAAAATGGTACCTCATTATTATTTTAATTTGTATTTTTTTGATGACTAAGGATATTGAATGCTTTACTGGGTAGTAATTGGCTTCTCTTGTAAAGTATCTGTTAGAGTTTTTGCCTATTTTTTCACCGGGTGGTTCATCTTTTTATTGTTTGTAGGAGTTCTTTATATATTCTGAGTACAAGTCCTTTGTCAAATATACAATATTTTTTACCTAGTCTGTGACTTTTCTGTTTACTTTCTTGATGTTGTGATAAGCAAAAATTTTTAATTTTTATGAAGTCCATTTTATCAACTTTTAACTTTATGGTTAGTGTTTCTTGTGCCTGTCCCCAGTGTTGCAGAGATTCTGTTTCCTTCCAAAAGCATCCTTGTTCTAGGTTTTACATTTAAGTCTGTGATCTGTCTCAAATTAATTTTTGTGTTAAGATGGGAGGTAGGGGTTTAGGTTCATTTTCCCTTCATACAGATATCTGTGGTTCCAGCAACATGGGTTAAAAAAATTTTTCCTTTCTCGGTTAGATGGACTTGTAATCTTAACTGAAAATCAGTAGAGCTACTTTCTATTTTCCTTGTGCTTTTATTTTTAGTTTCTTATGCATGGGCCCTATATCTTTAAAAACAAAAGAAAAATACAAAAAAAAAAAAAAAAAAAAAAAAAACCTTTTATGCCCCTCTTCCAGACTGCAGCTACCCTGAGATTGATCCAGAGGTGGTTACCTTATATTTTCTGATGGAGGAATGCTAATAACGAATTTGAATTTGAAATGGCTTTCCTACTCCAGTCTAGTCCTTTGTGTCGCATAATTCCTGAATTTGTCATGTAACAATTTCTAAAAAGGTTATTTTTTCTCCCAGATTGTATTGACTGATAACATAAAACAATATTTTTTTTTTTTAAATTTACTTATGATAGTCACAGAGAGAGAGAGAGAGAGAGGCAGAGACACAGGCAGAGGGAGAAGCAGGCTCCATACACCGGGAGCCCGATGTGGGATTCGATCCTGGGTCTCCAGGATCGCGCCCCAGGCCAAAGACAGGCGCCAAACCGCTGCGCCACCCAGGGATCCCAACAATATTATTTTTTAAAGAGTGCCACCTCAAATATGAGGTAGGAAACATGTTGGGATTCGGAGCCAATGGCCAAGAAAGATTTCTTGAGATGTCTTTGGTGCAAAACGGTGTTTGTTTAAGCATGAAGATGGGACATGGGCAGAAAGCTGTGCTGGGTCACGAGGAGTGGCCCATTATATACTTTCAGGTTGGGAGCGAGTTAGGGATGATGTAAGTCTCTAAGGGAGTTTGGAAGCAAGGTTTCCAGGACCTTGATGGGGCTAGCTATTGTTAGGAAAAGGTCATTTATTCCTGTCCAATAAACCTTAGTCATGAGACCCTTCATATCCGTGGGTTATATGCTTGGAGGTGATTGCCAACATACATCTTGGGGGGTAGAGGTAAGGGAAGTTTCCAAATGAACTTTCATACTCTAAAGTAGACCCACAAGATCCTGGGGGTTGAGCTAAGATTGCCTTTTGCCCCTAGCAAAGCATTAACATCAAGGCAGCTGAGTTCCTAGAGAAATGTCACTCTGCCTATCTTAAGGACTTGTCAGTGGGCTGCAAGTAGTAAGGAAATTTAGTTTTCCTTTGCCTTTGTTTCCCACATCCCACTCACATTTTCACTCCAATGTAACTATTTGAATTTTTCCTCATTTTCTTCCAGACTTTGTTCATCCATATCCATGTTTTTGTATGGATGTAACCATAGTGTACCTGTTCTTTTCAAAGGCTGAGCAATAATCAGTGAACATTGCCTTCCACGTGTGTGTTACTGTTGTTAGTAAAGACAAAGCTGGAGACGGAGAAAAGACCAGTTAGGAGACTTACCAGTAGGGAATCTTGAATCCAAAACTTAAGTAAAACAGAAACAAAGATTTCCAGGTAGATTATATTTCTATGGAAATATGGGACAGCTCTGGTTTTTTAATTTTCTCTTTATTTTTTAAAAAGATTTTATTTATTCATCAGAGACAGAGAGAGAGGCAGAGACATAGGCAGAGGGAGAAGAAGACTCCCTGTGGGGAGCCAGATGCAGGACTTGATCCCGGGATCACAACCTGAGCCGAAGGCAGATTCTCAACCACTGAACTACCCAGACACCCCTTATTTTTTCCTCTTTAATATGTAACATCTTTATTGAAATTCACACACCACACAATTCACTCATTGAAAGAGTACCAGTCAATACCTTTTAGTATATTCACAGAGTTGAGCAGCCATCACCATAGTCCATTTTAGAACATTTTCATCACACCAAAAAAAGAAACCCCTATTTATTAGCAGCTGCTGCTGGCTTTCACCAGCTTCTCTTGTCCCCCACCGCCCCCACCCCCCAGGCAACCATTAATCTGCTTTCTGCCTATTCTGGATATTTCATTAAAAATGGAATCATACAGGGATCCCTGGGTGGCGCAGCGGTTTGGCGCTTGCCTTTGGCCCAGGGCGCGATCCTGAAGACCCGGGATCGAATCCCACGTCAGGCTCCCGGTGCATGGAACCTGCTTCTCCCTCTGCCTGTGTCTCTGCCTCTCTCTCTCTATCTCTCTGTGACTATCGTAAATAAATAAAAATTTAAAAAAAAAATGGAATCATACAGCATATAGTTTCTTGTGACTGATTTCTTTTGCCCTTATACTCTTAATAGTTTGAGAATCATTGAAATACAGACAAGTTTCCCTCACAGATATGCACACTTTTTGACCTGTAAGGATATACACTCCCTCAGGTACATATGCTCAAACACCTACGCCTACTCACTAAAGTACACAAACACATCAAGACAGACTTGCAAACTAAGGT
Organism: Nyctereutes procyonoides; assembly: GCF_905146905.1. Taxonomy (NCBI): domain Eukaryota; kingdom Metazoa; phylum Chordata; class Mammalia; order Carnivora; family Canidae; genus Nyctereutes; species Nyctereutes procyonoides. The sequence goes on along the minus strand of NW_026575040.1, from coordinate 23,107,256 downwards.
ACTTGATACACAGAGATAACCCTTTACAAATAAACAGTTTTCTATCAGAGCATATCTAAGCACTAAAATCACCACAAGTACATACAAGTGAATACAGTTTCTGAAGTGTGTGAGAAAACATGGATGAAAACATGGCAAGCTGTGAGAAAATGAGGGCTCAGGGGACAAGAGTGAATGAGAGTGCGATGGCAGTTTGAATTTATTTCGCGTGTAATCTCTAGGTGTTTAAGACACTTCCTAGAGCTTTTAGTTTCAACCAGAAGCAACGGTCTGACATTTATATATTATTTAATATGTATATAGACCTATAGGCAGGAGTTTTGGAGTTCCTGAGCCTATTGCATAGCAGTCCTTTTGAGCAGGAGGTTATTAATTGATTTTGTAAGGTAAGGGATTTCCATATGGAAAACTATAACTAACAAAATATTTTGGTTCCCTCAAATATATATGTTATCAGTCTGGCATCTATTCAGAAAGGCCTTACTCTAGGGCAGGTATGGCAAAATTTGAAATAATAAACCCAAAATTTATTTTTGTTCATAGCAGGTGAGTATTAACCAAAGTTAGTATTCTTAAAGTACTCTTTCCTGTTTCTTCTTTAATATGGTCACTGGGGTATTATAGCTGCTTAGTGGGGGAGTGTGGGAGTAGGTGGGGTGGGATAGTGGTAGGGAAAAATGCTTCCTTAGATTGGCAATTATTAGGACACCTGAGTGGCTCAGTGGTTGAGCATCTGCCTTCCCGTTCAGGTCATGATCCCAGGGTCCTGGGATTGAGGCCCACATCAGGCTTCTCTCTGCCTATGTCTCTGCCTCTCTGTGTCTCTCATGAATAAATAAATAAAATCTTTAAAAAGTATATTGGCAATTGTCAGTAAGTACGTGATTATTTGTAAGTCAAGCACGTATTTTTACCTCTGCAAGGCCTTGTTCGTACCCCCTTTACACCTGCCTTTACTTTGTCACTTTGAGCCTCCATTATTACTCCTTGTCAAACAGCCTTCTTTTTTTTTTTTTTAAAGATTTTATTTATTTATTCATGAGAGACACACAGAGAGAGGCAGAGACATAGGCAGAGAAAGCAGCAGGCTCCATGCAGGGAGCCCAATGTGGGACTCGATCCTGAGACTCCAGGATCACGCATGCCCTGGACCAAAGGCAGGTGCTTAACCGCTGAGCCACCCAGGTGTCCCTCTTTTTTGTTTTTTAATTCAATTAATTAACATATAGTGTGTTTTTAGTTTCAGAAGTAGACTTTGGTGATTCATCAGTTGCATATAATACCCAGTGCTCATTCCATCAAGTGCCCTCTTCAATGCCCATCACCCAGTTACCCCATCCCCCACCCACCTACCTCCCCTCCAGCAACCTTCCGTTTGTTTTCTAGAGTTAGGAGTCTCTTATGGTTTGTCTCCTTTGCTGATTTTGTCTAATTTTATTCTTCCCTTCCTTCCCCTATGATCTTCTGCCTTGGTTCTTAACTTCCACATATGAGTGAAATATAATTATCTTTCTCTGACTGACTTGTTTCACTTAGCATAATACCCTCTAGTTCCATCCACATCATTGCAAATGGCAAGATTTCATTTTCTTTCATGGCTGAATAATATTCCATTGTGTGTGTGTGTGTAGATATACACGGATATATATATCTATATAGATATATACAGATAAATATATCTACACACAAACACAGCCCCCACATCATCTTTATCCATTCATCTATTGATGGACATCTGGGCTCTTTCCATATTTTGGCTATTCAGACAATCTTTCTACTCTCCTAAGACATTGTACCGCATCCCAGGTGAACTCCTGGGTATAGTTTGCTCTCCAGAGAGTAGCACTTGTCACTGCATTCAGCTCCTTAGCCTTCCTCCTGCCATATCCTCTTTTCTTTCTCTCTTTTCCCACTACCAAAACCTTAGTACTGGCATATATCTCCTTTTGAGTAGGATACCAGGGAAGTCTCTTCAGATAAATGTTGTTTGAACTGTCCCTGAAAGATGTGAAAGGACTTAAACCTGAGAAAAGGGGAAAGGTATGTAATGAACCGTGTGATCGGAGGGTTGGAAACAGAAAAACAAGAAACCGTATGACTTTGACCAGAACACAGGGTGTGTGAAGATCACTCTTTCAGTTTTACTTTTCTTCCTCTTCTTTTGCTGGCTCCATTCCCATTTGTTCCCCACCTGCACTGTACTTTGATCTCTTTCCTTAGTATATACTTCTCCTCTCTCTATCTAGCTAAATCTGTCCTTCCCTGACCATCCACAGTGATCTCTGAACTTTTGTAACACTATTTACCAATCCCATTCTTCTATCAGTTAATTTTATATTGCTTTGATTTTTTTTTAAATAGCTTTATGTGCATGTTTCATTTTCCAAAATAGAATGTATTAGTCAAGGCTCTGAGGTCTTAGGGAACACAACCCACTTAAGCTTCCAGAAAGTATGGCAGGGCTGGAAGTTGTAGTGGATTGTTATTGTAGACCACCGAGCTCCCTTAGAGCTGGGTTCTCAGCTGGAACCCAGAGAAGGCACTTGGAAAGCTCCTGTACTCTTTCCTCTGCTTTCAGCTTCCTTTTGTGCCTCTGCTCCATTGTAGGACATTAATTTGGATTTTTAAGAATACTATGCATTACAATATTTACCTATCTTGATTACTGAGGTGTTTCTTGTTTTGTTTTGGTGCCCTCTTAAATCATGCACCCAAAACAAGTGCCTTTCTTCCTTATCCTAGACTCAGCCCTGCTCTATCCTCTCCTTTTTGGACTGGCTTTCTCTTGGTTTTTGCTTTCCCCTTAGCTTCAGCATAAATGTGACTTAAACTTGCTGTGATGCTGACTCCAGACTGGATGACACGTGAACTCTCCATTTAGGTTTTGTTTCCCAGCTTTCTGTATTCCTGGTGAAGAATTGGATTGCTCTATCCTGCTAGGACTAGGGATATCCCCTACACCAAATACCTATGAGGGAGGAGGCATTAGTGGTTGGTTGCTTAGACCTTATACTAAACAGGACCCGGGATAAGGGTGGTCCCAGACAAGGACACTTAGGGTTGGTCATCCCCAAACGTGCTTACTTTGGTACCTGACGTCAGAAGGAAGTGACTGGGCCTTTACTTTTTTTGTATCTCTACTGCGTCTAGCAGATAAACAGCTAAAAAGCGCTGTGCTTCTTATTTAGTATCTGGTTATCGCTATGACTTTCTGAACATTTGACCATTAGGATTAAACATGGGCATAACAGACCAATCAGAGCAATATTCCATTGTATACCACATCTTCCTTATCCATTCATCTATTCGTGGATGTTTGGACTGCTTCCATATCAGTATTTTTGTATCCTTTGGGTAAATACCTAGTAGTGCAATTGCTGCTATATCATAGGGTAGTTCTATTTTTAACTTTTTGAGGAACCTCCATACTGTTTCCACTCTGACTGCACCAGTTTGCATTCCCACTAACAGTGCAGGAGGGTTTCTTTTTCTCCATATCCTCACCGACACTGTTGTTTCTTCTGTATGTTTTTTTTTTTTTTAATTTTAGCCATTCTGACAAGTATGTAGATTTCATTTAGATTTCCCTGATGCTGAGTGATGCTAAGCATCTTTTCATGTGTCCATTGGCCATTTGTATGTCTTTGGAGAAATGTCTGTTCATGTTCTTCTGCCCATTTTTAAATTGGATTATTTGTTTTTTGGGTTTTGAGTTTTATCAGTTTCTTATATATTTTATGTACTAACCCTTTATCAGATATAGCTTCTGCAAATATCTTCTTCTATTTAGTAGGTTACCTTTTAGTTTTGTTGATTGTTTCCTTTACTGTGTAGAAGGTTTTTGTTTTAATGTAGTCCTGATAGTTTATTGATAGTTTATTTTTATCCTTGTTTCCCTTGCCTCTGGAGACATATCTAGAAAAGTGTTGCTATAGTCAGTGTCAGAGAAATTACTGCTTGTGCTCTCTTCAAAGATTCTAATGGTTTCAGGTCTCACATTTAGGTCTTTAATCCATTTTGAGTTTATTTTTGTGTATTTGAAAGAAAGTCCAGTTTCATTCCTTTGCATGTAGCTGTCCAACTTTCCCAGCACCGTTTGTTGACAACTGACCTTAAATGGAGTCCTTCAAACTTAATTTAACTAAGATGATTTTGAGGATATAGAATTTAAAATTCATTGTGTGCATTGGATAATATTCTGTGCCATTGACTTGCTTTCTGTGGTTGTTGATGTTTATAGGTTGTTGGTTATTGCATTAAATTGTTCCACAGTTTTGTGTTTTATTTTATCCTTCTCTTTTGCCTCCAGCTGTGGCTTCTTGTTGCCAAGTACTGTCACTTTAGTAATTTGTTTCTGTTAATGTGTAATGTGTTGTAATATAAAAGTAAAATCATGGTAGAAAGTATTTTATAGAGGCAGTGTGATGCAGTGTAAAAAGTGTGCATTTTGGGGTCAGGCTCAAATCTCACATCGATGTTGAGAAAGAAGTTATATATCCTTGGGCAGGTACTTTATTGTCTCTGAGCCTCAATTCCTTCATTTATGAAATGAGGATAGTAGTATTTTGCAGAATTAGTATGAGGAGATGTATATGGTAAAGTACCTGGCGTATAAAGGTATGCAAATAAAAGTTGATTCCTTTTTTCCCCTGTTATATTGGAAAATGGCCAATGGCCTCCTTGTTTATTGGAGAAACTCAGATAAATGAAAGAAATGTGTTTTTAAGATGTAAGATAAAGACAGTCTTATTCTATCACTTAAAAATATTATTTTTCAGTTGGTGTGATAAGTGTTAATTTGAGAAATATTATCCTGAACTTTTGTTTTGGGTCCTCTCAGCAACTTCCTCCTCTTCCTTGCATTAAATTGCCTTTTCTTCTGTGTGGCTTTCTTGATTCCCCTTGTTTGCTATTAAAGGAAGACTGTCGGGACGTGTGGGTGGCTCAGCAGTTGTGCCTCTGCCTTTGGCTCAGGGTGTGATCCTGGTCCAGGGATCAAGTCCCGCATCAGGCTCCCTGTGAGGAGCCTGCTTTTCTCTCTATTTCTCTCCCTCTCTGTGTCTCTCATGAATAAATAAATAAAATCTTTAAAAAATAAATAAAGGAAGACTGTCCAACAGCTCCTTTTAAAAGAACCTGTGTCAAGGCAAACATTATGACCTTTAGGGCAGTAAACCAGGCTTCTTGGCCAATAGCAATGATTTCTAAGACTTCCCTTCTTTTATCAGTTCTGCTTTTTTTTTTTTTAAGCTATCATCTTAAATAGCTAGTCTTTAGCTAGTGTTAAATACTAGTTTTTCTTTTCTTTCCCACTCCCTTCCATTTTTCTGTTCTCAGGAACTATTCCCATTAACTGTATGGTCCTCATTATTTTAGTAGTTTTATGTAGTTTGATTTTTATAGTATGTGTATATATACATTTTTCAGAGGTTATCTTTTTGTAGTTTTCATTATTTATAGGGAACTCTCCTATCTTAACATTATGAACTCTATCTTAACATCATGAATGTTTCAGTTTTCAAACCAGACATTTTTTGCCTTCTGTCTTAAAACCCCAATAAAAACCCGGGATACCCTCTCTTTACTGGACTGTTGGATGCTTCACCACATGCAGACACTCCAGTTCAAGTCACCCAATCTGTTTTATTTTTTATTTTTATTTTTTATTTTTAAAGATTTTACTTATTCATGTGAGACACAGAGATAGAGAGGCAGAGACCCAGGCAGAGGGAGAAGCAGGCTCCATGCAGGGAGCCCGATGTGGGACTCAATCCCGGGTCTCTAGGATCAGGCCCTGGACTGAAGGCAGCACTAAACCGCTGAGCCACCCGGGCTACCCACCCAATCTGTTTTAAGCAATGTTATTGAGCCATAATTTATACCATAAAATTTATCCATTTTAAGTGTACAGTTCAATAATACCAAATATTCCTTTCAAAAACTCTTCAGGGCTATCTTTGGTCTAGAAGATGGTAGTCAACTTGTTCTTTTCCATCTTTTTTCCCAAGATCACTTGCTTGGAATGTGTGGGTGCCACGTGTTTACTTCCAAGTACTACATCTGTTGGTTATTCCTTCAGTTACTCATTCTAAATATTATAGTAAGTTGTTAAGAATGAGGTTCTCTACACTTGGGATTCAGGGTCAAGGTTGGAGGGCAGGGAGAGTAGTGCCATTTTCTTGTAGAATGGCTCCTTTTTGCCTGTTGACTGATGGAACTCATTCTTAATATTCTCTACCAGAAGAACTCCAGGGCTTATAGTCTCTCTGATTGGTACTATAGTCCCCATCTCCCCCTTGAAACATCAGGACACATTATGCATATTGTAGGCACGTGCCTTTTCAAACATTATAACTGCTTTTCCTTGTCAGTCTGAAAATTAATTTAATTGCTATAGCAAAGCTTGGTATGACCCCAGTCTCCTGAAATTAATTAGAGTAAAACTGGTGATGTCTCTGAAAGTCACAAGTGTGCTGTTTCTCTGAAGCTGTATGAAATGTCTTCACCATACAGGAGTGAGGCATGGTTGGGAGGAGCATGAATTTATATCAATCAGGGCACCCAACACCTTGAATCGATGGCAAATATTGGGGCTAAATGGTGTGGTGCACCCTGAGCATTGTTGACCTTCAGAGTAGAGAAGAGACCAAGCAGGGTTGGAAGAGCTAGGAAGGGCTTTGGAGAAGATGGATTTGAGTCTGTGTGTGAAGGGTATGGAGGGTTTGGATAGAATGGAGAAGTGAAATTTGAGGCCCTGGTAGCGAGGATTGTTGAAGAGAAGTATACACCCACTGTGGGAAACAAATGAAGCAAAGGGATGTAGTGAATTTACCTGTGAGACCCTGAGGAAGCCAGCCAGATTACAGCAGAGGATTCCTAGTAATTCTTAGCAAAAGTAGGAAGGTGGGGTTTTGTCAAAATCACATGAGAAACTGTCAAAATACAAACAACTAACAAATCAAAAATTCTAAGCAAAGAATGAAGTGTAAAAGCACTGTAACAGACTGTAAACAAAATCATTAGAGCAGGAAAACAAGAGCCTAGAGTCAGGCAGGGAGTTTGCTTGTCCCTGGGAGAGAGGGCTTGGTAAAGCATTGTTTTTACTTCCTCTCTTTATAAGGCTCCAGAAATTTCACTAGGTATTGGAATTGTTCCTGGGAAGGGGCAGGGTCCAGATACACAAGGCTTTGAGGGCCTGAGCAGAACTTTAGAAAAGTTGAAGTTCTTTCTCCTGATGTTTCTTTAGGGAAAAGGGGAAAAAAATCCTAAAACTGGCCCCAGTCTAAGTTCAGAGTTTTCAATTATATAAGTAGGGCCTTTGGTCCCAAGCTGTGAAACTTGAGGGAATATATGATCATCTATCTCTTTAAAATGGCTTTACTATTAGTCTCATAGATTGTTAGTTTTTTTCTTTTACTTTATTTTTTAGAGATTTTTTTCCTATTTATTAGAGAGAATGAGAGAAAGAAAGATCACGAGGAGAGGGGAAGGGCAGCAGAGGGAGAAGTAGACCCCCGCTGAGCAGGGAACCCCATGAGGGACCTCGGTCCTGGGATTGACACTGGGACCATGATCTGAGCCGAAGGCAGATGCTCAACTGACTGAGCCACCCAGTTGCTCATTAGTTTTTTTCTGAATTAACATCTTGAAATTGTTTTACTACGACTCTTTGATGGCTAATGTTTTTTGTTGTTTTGCTTTTCTACCAAAGTACTTTCACTGTTTCTGGGAGTATCATGCATAATTCAAAAGTCAAAGACAGTGTTACTGTTTTTTCATATACAGCATCACAATGCAACAAGTGATAGGATAGATATATATATAGTGACTACTGAATAAATGTGTCTTTAGCCTTCTGGTTTGTCTTTAGTTCTTGTGAATCTTTCCAGAGTTATTCCCAAGGCACTTATTTTTTAAAGTTGAGTGATCTTAGACTCTTACATCTGGAAGGACCTTAGGAGTCATTTGTTAACCCTTAAAGTTTCTTGTGCTAAAAGAGAAAAGTGGACCACATTTGAGGAATAGATATGGATGAATAATGGGGTTGGGTGACCTAAAACTCCTTAGAGTATCACCATCTGAAACTGTTTCTCTATAAAATCTGTTTCCCAAAGGTCTCTTTCCTGAATTCCAAATCTGTTTTCCCAACCGGTTTTCCTTACTGTAAAGTCTTTGGAAATATCTCCCAATAATGTCGTATTCTTGAGTATCTTGATTTTAAAATTTAATAAAAATAGAGATAATATGTAGATTTATTTATTTAAATTATATTTATTTATTCACAAGGGACACAGAGCATGAGAGAGAGAGAGAGAGAGAGAGAGAGAGAGAGAGGGAGAGAGGGGCAGAGACACAGGCAGAGAGAGAAGCAGGCTCCATGCAGGGAGCCTAACTTGGGACTCGATCCCAGGTCTCCAGGATCACAACCTGGGCTGAAGGCGGCGCTAAACCACTGAGCCACCCAGGCTGCCCTGTTTAGATACTTTTAAATTTAAAAAGAGAAAACAAAATAAAGAACAAGGCAGATATGAATGTGCTACTCTAGTATCTTTATTAATAAAATTTATATTTTGCAATTAGTTTTTTTGCATTCATTTCTATGATTTATAATGTATTGGGAATATGTATTTTCATAAACCATTTCTATTTTATTACAGGAAAATAGAAAATGATAGAAGTTTGCTTTATTTGGTGACTTTTCAGGAAAGCATTTATTAATATGGTCATTCCACTTTAACTTCTTTTCCTCTATTACACAACACTGGCCAATGTTTGACTTCGTTATTTATTCTTTTTGTTGTTTAATCTATCTGTTCTGGTTTTTCAAGTTTCTTTTCCTGAAATATTTTACTCTTTATTGTTTTTGTGCTTATCTACCATGATTCAGCTTTCATTTATTTCCTTCCTACTTATATATTGTTCATTTTGGCAATGATGAGGACAAGTTACTATTTTTTTCCAAGCTTGAGTTAAGTAGGGTTTCCTTAAGATGACAGACTATTAGAGCTAGAAGAGACCTAAGGCCCTTGAGCCCAGGGGTAAAGTGAACAAGCTTCATCCATTGGCCACTTCTCATCTGTTGATAGTGGCTGTTTAAGGACTGAAGCGGAGTCTGTGCGCACTGGGGAAAAGGCTGATTTGCAGTGTGGATGTGGATGAGTCCATTGTCAGAACTGGGGCCATAGTTTAGTTATTTACCCAAGCAAACGGAGAAGTGAAGTGAATTGCTCATAGTCACAGAGCTCTTCAGCCCAATTCAGTGCTAGGAGCTAAGTGGTAGGTGTTTTCTCCCTAAGAATGCTGGTATGCATACTGGATTTTTTGTTGTCCTTTTTCCACCTTGAGTAAAAACTGAATTCTGTCAGGAACTTAAGTTTGTCAGTTTGTTGTATCTTTAGGAAAGACGGAAAAGTATTCATCAGGCGGTCTAAAGATAGGATTGTCCTTGGTCTAGCAGAGAAAAGGGGCTTAAGTTACATAGTCTAGCTAAAATTGAGAATTTGCTTTTTATTTAAGACTGAAGGCTTTCTATTAAAACTTAAAAACTTCGTACTATCTTATCCCTGTAATAATCCAACCAGACCCACCCTTCCCAAAAAGGAGGGAAAAGTAGAATTTTATTAGAAAGAATGAATTTTATGTAAAGATCGATTGTTGGTTCAAAACAAAATTTGGTCATGAAGGATTAAAAAAACACTAGTAGCATGAGACAGGATGGGGAGAAACTTTAAGAACTTTTCTTTTTTAAAGATTTTATTTATTATTTGAGTGAGAGTGGGTGAGAGAGAGCGGAGCACAAACTGGGGAGGGGCCAAAGGGAGGAGGAGACTCCCCCTAAGCAGGGAGCCCAATGTGGGACTCAATTCTAGGACCCTGGGATCATGACCTGAGCTGAAGGCAGATGCTTAACCGACTAAGCTACCCAGGCAACCCAAGAACTTTTTATTTTCAGGCATTTGTCTACTGTAATGCTTGCCATTTTGGTCAAGATAGTGCATTATCTTACAACTACAAATAACACAATACACACAAAAGACAATAGTAACTCTATACTGTGTCTACGTTAGTGTTTTTTTTTTTTTTTAATTTATGATAGGCACACAGTGAGAGAGAGAGAGAAAGAGGCAGAGACACAGGCAGAGGGAGAAGCAGGCTCCATGCCCCAGGAGCCCAACGTGGGATTCGATCCCGGGTCTCCAGTATTGCGCCCTGGGCCAAAGGCAGGCACTAAACTGCTGCGCCACCCAGGGATCCCACGTTAGTGTTTTCTTAATCATTGATTTGAGATATCTTAATATAAAAAATATTCTGACATTGTCCACATCTTGTGGGTTAATTTTGGTGGTTTAAATTAGTTGTGGCAATCCCCTTAGAGCATTTCCTCCCATCCTTCCATGTTTTACCAAAACCTTAACTTTTTTTTTTTTTAAGATTTTATTTATTTATTCATAGAGAGAGAGGGAGAGAGGCAGAGACACAGGCAGAGGAAGAAGCAGGCTCCATGCAGGGAGCCCGACGTAGGACTCGATCCTGGGTCCCCAGAATCACACCCCAGGCTCCAGGTGGTGCTAAACCGCTGCGTCACCGGGGCTGCCCAACCTTAACTTTTTACAGTCTCTAGAATGCTGCTGGGTCAACTTTCATACAAATTATTTCAGCGCCTTATTATCTGTTCATCAGCAGGCATGCAGGCATTGCTAATAACCATTATGTATATCTTCATCTAGGTACATCTTGTTGATTTCTCCCAAGATAGTTTCCTCACTTGGAAATATATTTTTCTACAGTAAACCTGTTTTCAGTTTAATAGCAGTTTGCTTCTTAATCTTTACTGTGGCACAGTTGTTGATATGCAGCATTGCTAGAGGATAGGGTTCTACATACCCATGTATGTAAAAGGGAAATGGAGAGAGAGAAGAGACATTCCAGTGATGGGTTCTTTTCAGTGTGCCACTGAGGCTGTACTCTGATAGCAAAGTGGCAGGAAGGTCTGAGGGGGAGTCAGATTTACTTTTGCTGTATACCCAACTTTGCTGTTCACCACTTTTGAAAATTGAGAGAGCAACAGTGTATCAAAAGAAAATTAAAAAGTATTAAGTGTGTCCTGATTTTTAACATTAAATCTACACTTAAATATTATAGTCTCTGTGCCCTCTTTGTACTATCTTTGATTCCACTTTGGGAAGCATTTGTGAAGTGGGGAGGAAAAAAAACTGTTTTATGAAATTTTGTCATTCTTTTCCTCCCTTTCCTATGGTCCCTTTCTCCCCCCATATACCACCTCTCCAGTTCAATGCTCACCCTACTCCAGGATAGTACGTTAAATGTAATAGGATTTCATGAATGTATACAAATATATTGATTTGAAAATGCAGCAATTGGTAAGGTTGAAAAGGGAGAACTTTTCAGAATGAAGAAAAAAGAATTTGATCTGAGCCCAGGAAATTCAGAAGGGATGAAGCCGAGGAAAGATTTTACCATTTACCTTTTGTTCACTGCATGAAATTCAGCTTGCTCTCAGCATAATTTCTTTTAGACCTCGCCTTGTTTAAGATTTTGTATATAGTTCAATGCTTACTAACTTAGTGGATTAAGAAAATTCTTGCTAGAGGAAGAATGAGTCATAGCGATACTTCCTTTGGGAGAGAAAAAGAAAGAAAGCCCTCATGTTGGTCTTTCCATTATATACTTGGAATCGATTCAGCAGTTTGATTGATGGCTAAGTACTGTTAAGCTTCCCCATGCTACCTCATATCGTATCTGGTTTTGTCCACAGTATGACTGGTAGAAGGCTCTTTTAGGTTAACTAGCAAAAATAAAGAGCTCTGCAACCTTATTACCCCCAAGAGACATGTTCATATGATGTAATTTCTATTTTAAGATTTTTTTGAGTTTGCAACAGTTTTTAGAAAAGCTTCAGCATTTCCTTGCCTACCCAATCTACTTAACCAAAAAGGAGGAGGAGAAGGCAATGACTGAAAAACATTTGCTTCTGAGAAACTGGGTGTGCTAAGGGTGTGACTGTTCTGGCATTCATCAGTGGTGTGCACAGAGTGGTCGCCTCTCTGACCTCGCCCTGGATCTCTGATGCCACAACACCAGCAAGAAGAAGAAAAAGCAAGGAGGTGGGCTAGGACTGGGAGCTGGTTTGTTGCTTTGAGCTAGAGAAGGAAGTAGGGTGTGTGGGAGCCACAGAGTCTCTCAGCAGTTTGGCCAAAGATTGTTTTGGAAGTGCTATGAGCAACCTGTGAAGTATTTTTTTGTAGTAGTCACAGAAATTATCTGGCTGCTTTCTACTTCAAGGATGTTCTCAGTGACCTGCTTCCAATTAAATCTCTTCGATTTTCTGGGCTGCCTTCTGACTTCAGATTTTATTTTCTTTCTTTATGCTTTTGGGATCTGTAGATCTCATATTTAAAAATTCGAGATGGCGTCAGTGGCAGTGGCAGGAAAGATGGGGCTACTTAACTAATCTCGTGAGTTGCTTCATTTCCATGGAATTTTTACACAGAATAATCAGCCACCAGTTTCTCAAACTTCTGTGTGCAAAGCAGCTACCTCATTCAGATGTGCCCCCAACTGGATCAACCATAGCATCCCAGGAACTCCACAAAATTATTTAATATACTGTCTTTTAGGCTTCATTGCATAGAACATGTACTAAACAGAAGGATGGATTTAGCTTCCAATTTTTTCTCTTTGAAAAATGTCTTATTTGCTATAAAAGTAATACATATTATACATAATTAGTAATACATATCATATATAATTATTAGTTATAACTAAGAGAAAATAGTTTTTACTTTTACAAGGTAAATACAGTGTGGATAGTGCTCTGGATGCAGTGGACACAAAGTACGTGTTTTGGTTATAATTAGTGTTATCTAGAACCGTAAACTCATAAAAAGGAAATGACCTTATGAGACTCTTAAACTCCCTTGTAGTTGAGGAAGCTGCTGCACAGTGTCCCTGACAGATAGTCATACTCAGCCTCTCCTTTAATAATGCCAGGAATGAATAGATGACTTTCTTTTACTCCAGCCTTCTCCATCAAAGAGAATGTTCCTTAAACCAGCAGAGATGAAACTCAGGCCTGGCATCAAATAAAAGAGCATTTTAGATGTTTTAAATGTTAAAATCTCCAAGTGGAGTTAACTTACTTTAAAATTGTTTCCAGATTAATTCTGAAGTCAGGTTCAAACAAAAAAGAAAATGTAATGTTGATCTGAATTTCTTTTTAACCAAAGCAAATTGAAGCAGATACTTATGAAATTATTGGGTGGTGAGCTATAATCCAGTTCAAATTATTGGGTGGATATTTGGGGGATATTTTGATCCTACCTACTATTATCTACTGTGTATCAACATTAAAATATTTTTATTTAAAAATTAACGTATGTAATGGTTAAAATTTTTCTTTAGCAGGAAAAGATAATGAGACTATCAGTAGTATCTGAAACAAGAAGACAAAGCTAAATAATACTGTGATAAGGGAAAGCTGTGCTGCTAGGTATAGTCTAAGCAGAGGAGACTACAATTTTTTATATAGGGTTTTTGGAAAATGTGGAATTCTAGGACTGGCAAACTTTTCCAAGGCCAAAATGACATCATCTGTAGAAGCATGATTATTTGGGTGAGTCTGTTTGGTTGGCACTGAGGAGTTTACTGGAGTGATTCTATTCCTGATTGGCTGACTTCAGAAGTGAGACGCTGACAGTGATTGATTGGCTTGCTAAGGCAAATCCTTGGTTTTGGTTTTAGGGTTTTTTGATGACTACTTATTATCATGGCTACAGAAAAATCAGTCTTTTCTATGTTTATGGGAACTTTAGTACCCAACATCAAATGCATGTAATTACTTGCACAAAGCAAGTGTATATTTAATTTTTTTTGGGGGGGGGGTATAACTTAGATAATGGAAGAAAATTTCAGGTGGGCAGCTTAATAAATTGTATATACTTGTGTAATTATCACCCAGTTTAAGATATAACACATTTTCATCACTTCAGTGTGTTCTCTAAATTTCCATACTTAATCAGTTCCCCTCAATAGCTATTCTGATTTCTGTCCCCATGATTAGTTTTGCCTGTTTTTAAATTTCATATATGTAAAAGCACATAGTATGTATTTCATGTGTAGTTTTTTATATTCCTTTCAACATAATATATGTGAGGTTCATTCATGTTCTTACATGTCCAGAAATCTATTAGTGTTCTATTTTATGACTATACCATAATTCATTTGTGTATTCTCCTGACAATGGACATTTACATCATTTCTAGTTTGGGATACTATGAATATCCCCATTAAACATTTTTTAAAAAGGTTTTATTCATTTATTCATGAGAGACACACACACACACAGAGAGAGAGAGAGAGAGAGAGAGAGAGAGAGAGAAAGAGAGAGAAGCAGGCTCCATGCAGGGAGCCCGACGTGGGACTCGATCCCTGGACTCCAGGATCACGCCCTGGGCCAAAGGCAGGCTCCAAACTGCTGAGCCACCCAGGGATTCCCCGCCATTAAACACTTTTGTACATCTTATTAACACACTAACATCTCTTGGGCATATGCAATTGCTGTGTTATTATGGTACAAGTGTGTTTATTTCTAGTAGATACTGCCAAACTCTTCTCAAAAGTGTTGAATCATTTTGTATTCCATTAGCAATTTATGAGAGTTTCAGTTGCTTCACGCCCTTGTTACCACTTGGTATTGTCATAATTTTATAATTAGTCATACTGGGTATATATATTTATTTTTTAAAAGGCGAATTTTGAGGGCATCTGGCTGGCTCAGTTGGAGAAGTGTGGGACTCTTGATCTTGAGGTCATGAGTTTGAGCCCCACATTGGATGTAGAAATTACTTAAATAAATAAAACTTTTACAGGAGGGCAAATTTTGAAAAAAACAAACCTAAGCCTACCAGCTTAACATGAAAAAGAATATGGAATGAGTTGTATTAATCGAGGGTTAAGTTTCCTATCAATTCTTAGTGTAAAAAAGAAATAAGCATATCTTGATTTTTTTTTTTTTCCTTAAATAGCTTCCTAATTTAGAAAGATCTGATCTAGGGACACCACAGGTGGCTCAGCGGTTTAGCGCCACCGTCAGCCCAGGGCATGATCCTGGAAACCTGGGATCAAGTCCCACATCGGGCTCCCTGCGTGGAGCCTGCTTCTTCCTCTGCCTGTGTCTCTGCCCCTCTCTCTCTCGGTCTCTCATAAGTAAATAAACAAAATCTTAAAAAAAAAAAAAAACTGATCTAGGAAGAATCATCCTAAAACAAAGTTACTGTCATATAAAATTAAGAGGTTAGTATTCCAATAATCTTGGATGATTCCAGGTTTATATGACTTATAAGTTACCATTAGCATTGAAATTAATTATACTGGCTACTTTTTAGCACTTAGCATGTGCCACAGTCTATTCTCTGTTGAGGATTCAGGAGTGAACAAAACAAAGGCTTTGCTTGAATATAATTTAGATTTTAGTGACAGAATACAGATAATAAATACATAATGTCAGATAATGATATAGAGGGAAATATGGGGTAAGAAGAGATTGCCTAGAGCAGCACTGGGGGAGGGGCACCTGTGGTGTTTTTGTTTTATGTTTAATAAACAGAAGTCTTCTCTAATCAGTTGTCATTTAAGCAGAGACCTTAAGGAAGTGAGGGAGCAAGTTATTTAGCTGTGTTAGGGAAGAGTGTGCCAGGCAGAGGAACATTAAGGGCAAAGGCTCTAAGGCAAGCGTGTGCCCAATTTATTGGAGGAAGAGCAAGAATATCAAATGCTTTGAGCAAGGGTAGAAAGGTTAGAAACGAGTTGGGGCTTGCAGGGAGATCATGTAGGGCTTTGTGGACCATTTGGCTTTTATTGTGATTGAGAGGAGATGCCCATAGAAGATTGTGAGCGTGGAGTTAATGCAGTCTGACTAGTTATGTTCACACAGAAACCTGTACATGATTGTTCACTGATACTTTATTTTTAATAGTCAAGAGCTGGAATTCATTCCCAACGCTTTTCGACGTCTGAATGGTTTTACTGCAGTACATACATACCGTGGAGTACAATAAAAAAGAATAAACTACTGATGCAGCAACTTGGATGAATCTCTAGAGATTTATGTTTAATGATATGTCAGTTTTTGATGGTTGCATATTGTATGATTCTGTGTACATGACACTTTTGAAACAACAAAATTTTAGAAATAGAGGGCAGGGGATCCCTGGATGGCTCAGTGGTTTAGCACCTGCCTTCAGCCCAGGGTGTGTTCCTGAAGTCTGGGGATCGAGTCATGCATCAGGCTCCCTGCATGGAGCCTACTTCTCCCTCTGCCTGTGTCTCTGCCTCTCTCTTTCTCTGTGTCTCTCATGAATAAATAAATAAAATCTTAAAAAAAAAAAAAAGAGGACTGATCAATAGTTGGTCAGGGGTTAGAGAAGGAGGTGGGTGTGGTTATAAAACGGCAACACGAGGACTCCTTGTATCTTGACTGTGGTGGTGGATATACAAACCTACAGGGTGATAAAATTGTATGTGTACCCTCACCGCCATGAGTACCAGTAAAACTGGGGACATCAGAATAAGATCAGCAGACTATATATAAACATCAGTATGCTCATTGTGGTATACTATAGTTTTGCAAAATGTTACCACTGAGGGAAGGTGGACAGAGTATACAAGGGATCCCTCTGTATTATTTCTTACATATGAATATATAATTATCTCAATAAAAACTTCAGTTAAAAAGAACAAGATTGTTCTGCACCTTTGCAGAAGATAGACTAGTCTATATAGACTGTATGGGTGTTAGAGTGGGATTGTGGTCCCCAATTCGGAGGCACGTAAGCAATGATGATGACTTGAACCTTGGTCGAAGCAGTGGAGGTAGTATGAAATGATGTTTTAAAGTTAGAGCCAACAAGATTTGCTTGATGAATTAGATGTGGCGTGTGAGAGTAGTCAAAGTGAGCACTAAGATTTTTGGCCCAACCAACTAAAAGAATGGAGTTTATTTATTAAACAGTGAAAAATATAGTAAGAGCAGGTACAGGGAAGAAAATTAGGAGTATTTCTAAGTCTGGCATTCAGAAGAGGTCCAGATTGAAGATATTAATTCAAGAACTATCAATAATGAAGTCACCTGGGCAGTGAGTGTAGAAAGAAGCTGTCTGAAGAATTCAGTCCTGGGGATACTCCAACACTTACAGATAAGGAAAATGAGGAGGAACCAGTAAAGGAGAATGAGATGGGACAGCCAAAGAGGTAAAGGGCGACCAAGAGAAAACAGCATCCCAAGACTGACTGAGGATGCAAGGAGTGATCTGTTGTCAGATGCTGATAGGGCTCATAGGATGAGGGATAAGAATGGACTGTTGGATTTGGAATTGTGCAGATGATTGCTAGCCAGATCATTTTGGGTGGAGTGAGTGTTGAGGACAAAAGCTAGGTTGGAGAAGGTTTGAGAGAATAAGAGGGAGAGGACTAGGGATACTGAATTTTTCTTTCACGGAATTTTTTTTCTTTTTAAGATTTTATTTATTAGAGAAAGCAGAAGTGAGGGGAGAGACAGAGGGAGAAGCAGACTTCCTGCTGAGCAGGGAGCTCAATGCAGAGCTCAGTCTCAGAACTCTGGGACCATGAGCTGAAGGCAGATGCTTAACTGATTGAGCCACCGAGGTGCCCCAAGGAGTTTTCTATAAAGAGGAACCAAGAAGTAAGGCAGTATCTGGAGGTGGATATGAAGTCAAAGGAAAGGTTGTTTTTAATTTGGGGGATATATTACAGTCTGTATGCTCATGGGCATGATCCAGTAAAGAAAGGTCACAGTTACTGGAGCAGTCATGTATAAAGGAGAAAAGGTGGGATGTGGTCACAAGAGGTGAGACTGGCTTTAGGTAAGAGTCAACAGTTCATCTATAGAAACAAAAGTCCACCTGGGTGGCTCATTTGGTTAGACATCTATCTTCAGCTCAGGTCATGGTTCCAGGGTCCTGGGATCGAGCCCCACAGTTCCCTGGTTGGTGAGGAGTCTGCTTCTCCCTCTCCCTTCCCATCCCCATGTTCTCTCTCTCTCTCTTTCTCTCTCTCTCTCTCTCTCTCTCTCTCTCTCAAATCTTAGAAAAAAGGGGGGGGGGCAGCAAAAAGGAAGGTAGAGTATACGGGTATAGATGTATACCTGTAGGCTGGTAGGTGTATCAGTGGCAACTTAGATGTCCTTTTATGATTGTGTCTACAATCTCAGTGAAATATTAAGATTAGGTCTTTGAGCAGTAAGAAATATTAAGGGTTTGAGGAAGAAGAAGAGGCAAAATAGTTATATAAGAGAGTGAGGGGGAGAGTGACTGAGCTAGGGACATGCATAGGATTACGAGGCAGCACTCTTGGATATTAGCAGTGATCAATTTTACGGCCATTCAGTATGTGTGTTTTTCTCCCACTTGATCTGTCACCCTGGTGCAGGGGAGGAATAGAAAGAAAGTTTTAACCAGGGTCGAGGTTTTGATAGAGGATTTCAGAGACAGAGGATCAAAGTTGTTGAGAGTAGTGGAGTGGTACAATTATTGATAATGATAAAGACTAGGTTACCACCATGGGAAGGTAGGTCTGAGGTAGGGTGGAGGACTGGACTATCAGAAGAGAGAAGGTCAAGGAATTCAGGGACTAGGTGTTGAAGGGTAGCTGTGTAGATCTTAAAATCACTATGATCACTGGGTGCCAAATTCATGACCATCTCTTTAAGCAGTTTGACTCTAAGTCTGGAAAATATTGGAAAGAAAATAAGAGTGATTGTGTAGTATTTTTTTTAAATCATGACAAATTATTTTCTGGTTTCACTTTTTAGATTTAGCGCTTTGTAAAAGATAATACCAGAAATGGTATTAATAAAGACACGTAGGATCCCTGGGTGGCTTAGCGGTTTAGCCCCTGCCTTTGGCCCAGGGCGTGGTCCTGGAGTCCCAGGATTGAGTCCCACATCAGGCTTCCTGCGTGGGGCCTGCTTCTCCCTCTGCCTGTGCCTCTGCCTCTCTCTCTCTCTGTTTCTCTCATGAATAAATAAAAATATTTTAAAAAACAAAAAACAAAGACACGTGCTTTAGTTTAGCATACGAATATATTAAAGGCCATAGCCAGCCATTGTTGTAATTAGTAATTTGCAGTTGGTTTTTTTACTTTATTTGATTAGTTCATTGCTTATTATTATTCAAAAATTTGTCCAAAAATTGTTCAAAAATTCGTTCAATAGTCATATTAGAATAGTTCACAGTGTGGATCTCAAAATCATTATGAAAATATTAACCAAGAGGGGCATCTGGCTGTTATAGTTGGTTAACCATCCAACTCTTGGTTTTGACTCAGGTAGTGATCTCAGGGTCATGAGATTGAGCCCCTCATCAGGCTCTGTGCTGAGCATGGAGTCTGCTTTGGATTCTCTCTTCCTCTACCTCTGCCTCTTTTGCCTGTGTGTGCCCTCTCTCCCTCTGTCTCAAATAAATCTTTAAAAAAGAAAAGAATAACCAAGAAACTTTTTTTAAGAAACAGACTGAGAAATAGAGGTGCCCTCGGCCATATTAAACTATTCAGAAAAAAATAGGTATAGAACAAAAAGATAAAACTAAATATTAACTGAAACTAACATTGGAGTCATCCCTTAGTGTATCTCTTGTCCTTACCCCTTAAAACTAATCTGTGAACAAGTCCTTTTAGTTTTGCTTCCAAATTATGCCACACATTTATCCACTTCTTTGCATCTCCACAGCTACAATCCTACAACCATTGTTTCTCACCTAGATAGCAGAGTTCTAGACTAGTTCTAGACCTTTTGGTCCTAGCTCAAAAGTCACCTTTCAGAACAGTCTTTCTGAATCACTTAAAGTAACCTTCTTGACACTCATCTCCCCATAGCATTGTTCTGGTTTTTTTCTTTATAATATTTATTGCTATCTGACATTATCTTGTTCCTTTGTTGTTTTTTGTCTGTATGCCACTTTCAAAATAAGTTAGAGCAAGGAACTGGTCTGTTGTATACAGTATATGCGTGTTGTTTGGAACAAGTCAATTCCTTCAAAATACTTGGTGAATGAACAGCAAATATATTGGAAAACAAATACTCATCCAAGATCTCAAGAGAAAATTTCTAAACTGATATATCAGCTTGGTTCAGTACCCAAGGGTCCTAGGAGAAGCCATTGAGGAAAAGACACACAGTCTTGAGCCTAGTACATCTGAAGAGTGAGGCATGGTGCTTCCTGAGGAGGAAACTCATTTCTTTACCCAAAAGAAAATGAATTTTTCATTAGGGTTTATGTTTAACTCCAGAGCTCTGGTGACTGATCATCAGATGTGTTTTGTTTTAACTGGAGAAGATTAGACATTGGAGAACTGAATATCAAGCCAAAATGGGTTGATAGTGAGTGAAGAGAGGTGAGTGATGTAAAAAACGCACAGGATTAATTATATTAATTATCAAAGACTAATTATCAGTGCTTTTTAAATTGTGATAAGGGGAATAGAGGTAGGGAGCAAGACGGACACTAGATATATCTGGGGGAGGAAGAGGGAACTACCAAAAAAGGGAAGACTGATACATGACCCAATACAATCACATTTGGCTCAGCTACCTACCAGCAGGTACAATGTGCCTGGTGATGGCAACCCAGTAAGGAATGAGGTATAGGAGGGAATGTCTGCTCTTCAGGGGCTCTCAGAGTCTATCTAGCAAGGAAGACAGATGAATGATGAATTCTCATATGATGTTATTGTTGGTTTGACACGAGATATGTATCTTTAGGAGTGGCCGGCCAGCCAATCTATGCTTAGGATTTCACATGGTGGTTCTCAGCTTTGCCTTTGTAGAGAGACCTGATCTCAATCTACCAGCAGACGCCTAATCTCTTAAAAAGTGGCCCATACTAACCACACTCATAAAAGAGTGGTACATAAGCCAAAATATCAGTTTATTAATTTACAGTGAGGAAAACTATGCAAATAGCCAAGTTTTAGTGAGATTACTTGGTGAGCATGGAGAAGAATAAAGGGAAGTAATTGGGTGATGTAAGTGTTGAATGACATTAGGCTTTGGTGGCCTGATGCTTTTTCTCCATACCAGGACTGTAATTGGATGGGAGCCAGCCAGTCACATCTGCTAGTCAGGACACCATGCCTCCCTTGTGTTTAATGAACATGGCCAGATCTTGCTTGATGACCCCCATTTTCTTACATCTGCATGCTTACTACCTGTTTTAATTACAATGCCATCATTCAGTAGTACTATATTCTATCCGCTTCTTTGGGAAACAATCTCTTACCGTAGTATGTTGATAAATATCAGTTATACCCTTAAGTTTTGAAGATACTTAGGTGTAATTTGTGTTTTTAATGGAGGTATATGCAAGGATAATGGCAAAATAAGTAAGAAAACCATTAAGACCAACATTTAACTAATAGCTAACCTGTTAGCAAGGATGAGCAACAATGAATCATCATGTACTGAATCTTCTAGGAATATAAATTGATACAACCACTTCAAAAATAGTTTAACATACCTAGTAAAGTTGAGTATTACCATATTGTTTCCCTAGCAATTCCATTCCTAGGTTTCAATAACTTGGAGAAACTCTTGCACATGTATACCAAGAAATAGATAACAAGATTGTTTATAGCAGAAAAATAGAGGGGAGAGACTACAAGTTCAGTCAAATGTTCATTTATACCATGAAATACTATGCAAAAATGAAAATGAAAGAAGTACAGCTCTAAGCATGAACTCAAAACAAGGTCGAGTGAAAAAAGCAAGTCACCAAAAGATACATGCTATATGGAGTCCGTTGGTATACAGTGCTAAAAAAAAAAAAAAAAAAAAAAAACCTTACCTGTTAACAGATATGTACATGTAGTGTAAAATTGTAGAGGAAAGAAAGAGAATGGTTAATTCAAAATGCGGTGCAGTAGCTACTTCTTTGGGGGAAAGTGTGAGTCATTGTAATATTCTCTTTCTGAAGCAGGGCAGTACATTTGTGAGGGTTCATTTTATTATTCTTTAAGCCATACTATAAACATGATTTGTGTGACAGAGTTTACTCTGAGATAAAGAGCAGTCTGTTGGAGTAAGCTATTTACCCATTCCAAGGACTGTTGTGTTCTAAACCTGTAGAACCTGGGTGGTAAAACATTGCCTTCGCCTCTAATATCCCATTCCTTTTATTATTATTATTATTTTAATTGGAGTTCAATTTGCTGACGTATAGCATATCACCCAGTGCTCATCCCGTCAAGTGCCCCACTCCGTGCCCGTCACCCAGTCACCCCAACCCCCCACCCACCTCCCTTTCCACTACCCCTTGTTCCTTCCCCAGAGTTAGGAGTCTCTCATGTTCTGTCTCCCTCTCTGATATTTCCCACATTTTCTCTCCTTTCCCCTTTATTCCCTTTCACTATTTTTTATATTCCCCAAATGAATGAGACCATATATAATGTTTGTCCTTCTCCGATTGACTTACTTCACTCAGCATAATACCCTCCAGTTCCATCCACGTCGAAGCAAATGGTGGGTATTTGTCATTTCTGATGGCTGATTTTTCTTTTTTTTTAAAAGATTTTATTTACTTATTTGAGAGACTAAGCGAGAGAGAGAGAGAGAGAGAGAGAGAGAGAGAGAGAGAGAGAAAACACAGGAGCAGGGGCAGACAGGAAGAGGGAGAGGCAGATTCCCTGCTGATCCGGGAGCCTAAAGTGAGGCTTGATCCCAGGACCCCAGAATCATGACTTGAGCCGAAGGCAGACGCTTCACTGACTGAGCCACCCAGGTGCCCCTCTCATATTATATTGTCCGTTATAGTATCTTATTAGTAAGATGACTGTTGAATTTATGGCCCATACTGGAACACTTTTGATAGTAAAGGGGAAGAGATGCTCAATATAATATTTTTTGAAATATAATTGGCTTATATTTTGAAATATAATTGGCTTTATTATATACTGTAAACCTCAAAAAGAAATTCTGTCAAACTGCATTTAAAAACTTGTATAATGATTGTCTAAGCATTTATTTTATTTTTTTATTTATGATAGTCACAGAGAGAGAGAGAGAGACATAGGCAGAGGGAGAAGCAGGCTCCATGCACCGGGAGCCCAACGTGGGATTCAATCCCGGGTCTCCAGGATCGCGCCCTGGGCCAAAGGCAGGCGCCAAACCGCTGCGCCACCCAGGGATCCCCTGTCTAAGCATTTAAAAATAGCATAAGCTAAATAATTACTCTTGGTGTGTGTTCATATACTTTTTATCAATTTCTTAACCTTATCTGTCTCAAATACCATATCATTAATATTTTTATGAAGGGGGTATCTCTTCCAAATGTTCTTATTTTTTATTTCTTCCCCCCAAAATTGCCTGCCACCTTCTTTAAAATTGCATTTGATGGTTCATGTTTTTGAAAATACTTACCCCTTCTGTTGAATCTTCAGAGTTTATTATTTTAACTGAGAAAGTATACTCTCAAGATACTTAATAAGCTTAGTGTCTTAGTATCTTAAAGTTGGAAGTATGAAGGGGAGATTTACCAAACTTAGTAATGACAACAGTGATAATAATTTGTTAAAAAAAAATACCCATTAGAAAATCAGGGTAATTGCTAAACCAGATGAGCTGTCAAGTAGAACAGGTATAAGCTAGACCTGTCTTGGGCAGTTACACAAAATGCCTGCAGTTTAATATCTGCATCAGCACAGTTCTGTTAATTTGCTTGTTATTGGACCCAGGTGGCTGCTAGTCAGGTCACTAGCTGACAGACCCTTGTGATAAACCTTCTTTTCTTCTTAGGAGATGAAAACACGTAAAAGGATCCATAAACTGTTACTGGTTTGAGGAGGAAGATATATTTGTTTAAATATTAAGTTGGAAAAACTTGGGAGAAAGAGTATTAAAGGAAATATATATCCAGACTTTGAAGTACTGGGTGTTTTACAGAGAAAAACTGAGTCAAATCACTAAGTCAAGGATTATTTCTAATTCACATAAGAACATTTTATTTTTTTATTTTTTTAAATAAATTTATTTTTTATTGGTGTTCAATTTGCCAACTTACAGAATAACACCCATTGCTCATCCCGTCAAGTGCCCACCTCAGTTCCTGCCACCCAGTCACCCCCACCCCCACCCCCGCCTTCCTTCCCTTCCACCACCCCCTAGTTCGTTTCCCAGAGTTCGGAGTCTCTCATGTTCTGTCTCCCTTTCTGATATTTCCCACTTATTTTTTCTCCTTTCCCCTTTATTCCCTTTCACTATTTTTTTTTAAATTTATTTATGATAGTCACAGAGAGAGAGAGAGAGAGAGAGAGAGGCAGAGCAGGCAGAGGGAGAAGCGGGCTCCATGCACCGGGAGCCCGATGTGGGATTCGATCCCGGGTCTCCAGGATCGCGCCCTGGGCCAAAGGCAGGCGCCAAACCGCTGCGCCACCCAGGGATCCCCTTCACTATTTTTTATATTCCCCAAATGAATGAGACCGTATAATGTTTGTCCTTCTCTGATTGACTTATTTCACTCAGCATAATACCTTCCAGTTCCATCCATGTCAAAGCAAATGGTGGGTATTTGTCGTTTCTAATGGCTAAGTAATATTCCATTGTGTACAGAGACCACATCTTCTTTATCCATTCATCTTTCGATGGACACAGAGGCTCCTTCCACAGTTCGGCTATTGTGGACATTGCTGCTATAAACATCGGGGTGCAGGTGTCCCAGCGTTTCATTGCGTCTTTATCTTTGGGGTAAATCCCCAGCAGTGCAATTGCTGGGTCGTAGGGCAGATCTATTTTTAACTCTTTGAGGAACCTCCACACAGTTTTCCAGAGTGGCTGCACCAGTTCACATTCCCACCAACAGTGCAAGAGGGTTCATAGGAACAGTTTATGAAACAAATGATCCACATTTATGGCTAAAACTTACAGAAATACTTTATTTTTATTTTGCACATTTTGTGGGATTTATTTGAACTGTCTTTTCCTTATGGAACAGTTCTGCTATACCTGGAAAGAGGCTGCCCATTTAGGAAAGATTAACACAGTGAGGAAATGGCAAAGGTCCTGGTAGGGATGCTTGAGTGGCTCAGTAGTTGAGCTTCTGCCTTCAGCTCTGGTCCTGATCCTGGGGTCTTGGGATTGAGTCCTGCATCAGGCGAGCCTGCTTCTCCCTCTGCCTGTGTCTCTCATGAATAAATAAATAAAATCCTTAAAAAAAGAAAAAAAGAAATGGTAAAGGTCCTTTCCTATAGTGAGATGCTTGTGACCACCCTTGCCAGTCAGTGGGTAACATATCTCTGCATGGTTTGGAGTATTTTATGGAAACATTTTCAGAAAGCTCTACTGTTCCCCTTAAAAGCACCTTTTCAGAAAAGAATTTTTTGGTGTACATTTTCAAAACCAGTTTTTTCCCCTGTGCCAACCGTCTACTCCTCACTGGCAGAGTGTGTTGATATCCCTCTTATTAATATTGAGTCTGAAAATAATGTTCTCCTACACAATTTACAGCAAAAAAAAAAAGTGTCTTAAACGTGCTGCTTAAGCAATGTACTCTGGTAGCAATAATTTGAAAGTCATTGAAGGGAAAATTTTTATTTTGGCACACATGATGAGTTCTTTCCTCCTAAAACTCAGTTATTAGAAATTCTAAATTCTACCAAATGGCTGTTTTCATAGATTGGAATTTTATATTCTCTCCTCCGCGTATTTTCCCAGTTGATTTTTTCATCAATGAAAAATAAAAGGTAAGGATATTGAATGATCCATAGAGGAGGGTAGCATGTGATAGATGGACAAAGAATATATGACAGGTGGAAATTACATTTCATTCCACCTAATGATAGATCTAAGTAGGTGGAGATGGCTTAATATTTGAAATGTGTTTGTTCTCTCTATAGCTTTAAGAAAAAGTAGAAATCACTCTTGCCTGTACTGAACAGCAAAAAATTAAGTGACTTCCTGTACTGCAAATCATGGCACTACCATTCCGGAAGGACCTCGAAAAGTACAAGGACCTCGATGAGGATGAGCTCCTTGGGAATCTATCAGAAACAGAGCTGAAACAACTGGAAACTGTTCTGGATGATCTTGACCCTGAGGTAAGTGGTAATGAAGTACGTTTTCAAACCGTTTCAAACTAAGTAACTTCCTTTTGAGCAGTTAGCTTCTCCTGACTCCTCTGGCACTCTCTGCCCCCTGCGTCTCTCTCTATCCAAATGAACTTTTTGCCTCTTCTCAGTTCCCCCACTTCTGCCTCCAGGCCTCCACTGATTTGCCTATTCTTTTTTTTTTTTTAAATAAATTAATTTTTATTGGTGTTCAATTTACCAACATACAGAATAACACCCAGTGCTCATCCCGTCAAGTGTCCCCCTCAGTGCCCGTCACCCATTCACCCCCACCCCCCTTCCACCACCCCTAGTTCATTTCCCAGAGTTAGGAGTCTTTATGTTCTGTGTCCCTTTCTGATATTTCCCACACATTTCTTCTCCCTTCCCTTATATTCCCTTTCACTATTATTTATATTCTCCAAATGAATGAGAACATACACTGTTTGTCTTTCTCTGATTGACTTACTTCACTCAGCATAATATCCTCCAGTTCCATCCACGTTGAAGCAAATGGTGGGTATTTGTCGTTTCTAATGGCTGAGTAATATTCCATTGTATACATAAACCACATCTTCTTTATCCATTCATCTTTCGATGGGCACCGAGGCTCCTTCCACAGTTTGGCTATTGTGGACATGGCTGCTAGAAACATCGGGGTGCAGGTGTCCCGGCGTTTCATTGCATCTGAATCTTTGGGGTAAATCCCTAACAGTGCAATTGCTGGGTCATAGGGTGATTTGCCTATTCTGAACTATTTTCACTAACACCCTTATTTTCAAACTTCTGAAATCTTCTGTCCTGTAAGAAATGTTTTCTCTCTGGGAAGGCAGGAACATTTTTGGGGTCATGAAGCAGGTGATTAGCTCTTTAATGTATGTCAACCTCTGTGCCTCTTCAGAACTTCTATACTTCTGTACTGTGTAGAGTGTCTCTAGAAGGTTCTTTGTGACCTTACCTGTTACCTCTCTGAAACATACTGACCAAATGGAATGTTTCTAGTCATTAGTAGACTAGATCTAACTAGATTCCGCAATACTGTAGTACACGTGGAGCAGACCTGGACATATGTATATATGTTTTAATTTGCAGAGTGGGTGTTATTTGTCTTATAAATTACACAAAGCTAAGGTAAAGCCCATGTGGCCTGAATTGTTATTCCCTGGTATATATGGTGGGGGGTGGGGGTGGGTAGTGGTTGAGGAGAGAACCCAAAAGGTTATGGCTGCTTAACCTGAATGTAAGGGTTATTTGCTAGGCTTCTTCTTTTTACAAATGTTTCTTTATGCTGAGACATTGATTTTTAGTGCCTTTTAAGAATTGAGATAGAGTTTGTTTTATAAAATTGTTCTTGTTACTACAACACATTTATTTCCTGCTGGAATGTTTTTGAATTTTTATTATGAATGATACTCCTTTTCTCAGCACTACTTCAGCACTTGGATAATGTATCTATACCATAGATCAAAACCCTTAACCATAATTGTTATCACAAGGAAAAGTTTGCAGTACTTTTAAGTCTGGGGGATAATTCAGGATAACTGTACTGTTTTGATCATGCCACAGCAATATCTTCTACAGGCAATTCAGACCTGTTTGAATCAAGTGGTTGTAGAACTGGCAGGCACTTAAGAGGTCATCTAGCCCAGAGTTTCTTACCCTTAACACTGTTGACATTTGGGGCTCGATAATTCTTTGTTTAGGGGTTATCTCCTGTGTGTTTTAAGTAGCATCTTGGTCTCTCTACTCACTATGTACCAATAGCACACCTCCCTGTTTAAAAGTGTACCTGGAATTTTGTTTTAATTAGCTGTGGTAAGATTACAAACATGGAGAAAGAGTTTATTATATACAGTTCCCAAGAGCAGGAAGCATACAGGGCCACAGAGGAAAAAGTACCTGTCTTGGTCAGGAAGCAGAAGCAAGCAGGAAGAAGCGAGTTTAGCCCACAACCTTTCTTATGGTTTCCAAGAGAAGGAACGGATGAGATAGGGTTAGCAAGTTTGAGCAAGTTTAGGATTGGATACTTAGTAATTTCAGTGGGCTTTGGCCATAGGACTGGTCTCCAGTTGTCCAGTTACCTGGTTCTGGGTGTTTTATGGCAGCAGGATGGGGCAGGGGGTGGAATATTGACTTGGACTGAGAGCAGTAAAGGAGCTGGTTTGGGGTATGAGCTCTGGATTGGCTGGTTTTCATATGTAGAGCACACTGTTGGGCAGGGGTAGGCAGAGAGAGTTTTTTTGCATTAACAAGGCCCCCAAGATGGCAAAGTGTCATAAAAACAGAAGATGAAAAACTTAATACTTCCTCTTGTTAGTCATGACAACCAAGAATGTTTTCCAGACATTGCCAGTTGTCCCCTATGGGAACACCTCGGTTGAGAAACATTTGTCTAGTACCTGTTAGGTGACTTGGCTCAGTTGCTACAATCAGGGAAAGAACTGAGAGTGGATCCCTCACTGCCTTGCTGCTCTCTGGTAGAGTCTAGTGATCTTTCTTTTAAACTGCAGTGAGACCCTTATTAATACATACACTACGCTAGATGTGTATAAGTTGATGGTTTATATTTTCTTATTGGCAAAACCATGGCCTGCTTCTTGTATGGGGAAGCTTTGAGTTCTGATGTCTGGACATATTTTGCCAACTCCCCAACCCCAGTTGCAGCTCCTCCAACCTCAGATGCTGTTTGTTGAGACCAGAAGAACAGTGATATTTATTGATAGCATGCCTCTTGTTGGGTAAAATTTGGGGGAAGAGTGCCAGTGAAAGATGATGTGAGGAAAGAGAACAAGGGTAGTAGCAGCTCCTTCAGGCAGAGAAACACCACTGTAATGTATACAGTCTCAGAAGATAGAGAAGAACAGATAGAGGTTGTATATAGTTCCTTGTTATATTTTTTTTTCCTTGTTATATTTTGGAGGACTATTTTACTCTCCTTATGCTTCATTCAATATTTTTATTTGCCAGCTTAGTGCATTTTCTCAAAATGTATGTCTCCAAAGACAGACAGCCAGCCTAGGCAAAAGCCATTTTTTCAGTTTCAAGCTTGGAGTATATCATTACAACAAAATTCTACTGTGATGAAGAAACATATACTTTTTTAGTAGCAGTCATTCTAATGAGCTCTTTACCTGTTTCTTAAGTAATTATGATCTATTAACTTGACTAATGTATACTTCTAATAAAGTATAGTTGTTGATGGGATTATAGCCTCTAAAGCCAAATACCCATCATTTATTTTGTGTTCAAAAACTGTATTTAAGGAGTCTGGATTCCAGCTAACATATCACTTAAAACTTAAATGTTTTACATGGGCTTCAGCATGCAGGTGGAATAGTGCAACTCCATCATTACCACCACGAAAGAGCAGTTTATGCTATTAATGGTGATGGAAAGTAATTTTAATTCATTCGCCTCAACGAGCATTTTCCTTTAAAAGTATCCCCAAAACTTTATTCAGTAAATATTTGGGGGGGGGGAGCAAACAATAGGTTCTGATACTATACTAGGCTTAGGAATACAAGAGTAAGCAAAACAAATGTGGTCTTTGCCCTCACGATGCAGGCTAGTAGGAGTAGGGGGAGGTAGGCATTAATCAAATAATCATGCCATATTAATATAAGAGTATATAATGGGAGGTCTTGGGGGAAATGGAGCGGCAGTCTTAAAAATGAGTAGCCAGGGGCACCTGATTGGCTTAATCAATTAAGTGTCTGCCTTCGGTTCAGGTCATGACCCCAGGGTCCTGGGATTGAGCCCTGAGTCAGGCACCCTGCTCAATGAGGGGCCTGCATCTCCCTCTCCCTCTGACCCTCCCTATTGCTGGTGTTCTTGCTCTTTCACTCTCTCAAATGAATAAATAAAAAAATCTTAACAAAATGAATAAAAAATGATGGACCAAAAATGTTTTTAGAGAAGGCCTCTGGTAGAAGGAAGTGTGTGGCAAGCACAAGAGAAGAATGAGGGCTGGTGTGGCTAGAATGGGGTGGGTGTGTCAGGTGAGGCTAACAGATCAGGGAGTGGGAGTGAGGGATGAGGAGTATAAGACAACTGATCTAGGGAGACCAGTTGAGAAGCTAATGTGATATTCGATGCCAGGTTGATCATAGCTTGAACAACAGTAATGTGTTAGAAACAGAAGAAAACAGATGAATGAGTTTTTTGGGAAGTAAAAATGGGTAGGACTTGATGGTTCATTGGGAATGTATTCTTCATGTGTAGCTCTCTAAAGTTGGTAGGTAGAAATCTTATTATGTTTCTGTAGACAGTTTTGTGTTACAAATACACTCTTAGTGCAGGGTTAAGAACAGACCTTTATGTTTCATATTTATAGGTGAGCTTTCTGTGTAATGCATACCATCACATGAGAATACAAAGGTGAATTTTGTGAAAATTACGGTTCTCAGCAAATAGCCACAGTTGAAGTGCTGTATTTTTTTTTAATTTTTATTTATTTATGATAGTCACACAGTGAGAGAGAGAGAGAGGCAGAGACACAGGCAGAGGGAGAAGCAGGCTCCATGCACTTGGGAGCCTGACGTGGGATTTGATCCCGGGTCTCCAGGATCGCGCCCTGGGCCAAAGGCAAGTGCCAAACCACTGTGCCACCCAGGGATGCCCGAAGTGCTGTATTTTCTAGTTATAAAATGTATATTCCCTATTATTATCTATATAAGATCTCCCTTTATAATGAAAATTATACGGGAGATTCAGCATTATTGCCAACTTTGGGATGTGCTGCAAAAGAAGGCTGGCCCTTTTGTGTGACTTCTCAGGCTGCCTTCCATTTCCAAAGCAAAGGAATATCTAGGAATAGTGAGACAAAGCAATATCACCACTTTGCCTTCTGACAAGCAAAAGGATGGAGTTCATGTTGTCTTATCACTGCTTGTTATTCCTGGACTTGGTGAAAATTCAGAAAATTCTCTTGTAAGAGACAACTTTAATCCATTGCCTCCCACCCTTTTCCCACTCTCAGTCCCTCCAGGCACTCAAAAAGACTACCTACAAAAAAAAAAAAAAAAAAAGACTACCTACATGAAAACCCAGGGACATAGCTCTTGCTTTGAGTACCTCTGGTGTGCCTTGGTGCATGACTAGCAGTGACAGTGGTTGCTGCAAATACATCCTAGTACTGATGTGTACATACTTAAAGAAGTTGAACCTTTTGTGTTTAAACACAAACAAGTGAACATTAATGTCCTGATATCTAACTGTACAACATACATGTTTTTATATTAAAAGGTCTTTACCATGAAATAGAAATCATTATAAAAGAATACAATGTGTATCATTTAAAATTCTTTTGTAATAGAATTATTTTCTGTATATGCATTTATGCTTAGCAGCTATTAATCATTAAGAAAACCTTTTTATGACCATCCAGGATATTAAAAAGTAAATGTATTCTTCTAGTAGAATATTTTCTGAAGAATACAGGTATGTGCTTATTTTAAAAATGAGTGAATTCTGCGTAATAAAGAAAAACTGTGTGTGGAACACTTTTACATTGCTACCCTAAAATCCTCTAATGAAGTGTTGTATGTTTGTGTCACATTCTGGCCTATAATTCTTTCTTAAATGGGTAATCTGTGGAAGCATATGGTGTTGGCATTCTTGGTGGTAATAATGGCTGATTCATTCTCTTTGGCAGAATGCCCTTCTGCCTGCAGGGTTCCGGCAGAAGAACCAGACGTCAAAGTCCGCCACAGGGCCATTTGATAGAGAACACCTCCTTTCATACCTGGAGAAGGAGGCATTGGAGCATAAGGACAGGGAAGACTATGTGCCCTACACTGGAGAAAAAAAAGGTAAACATAGAATTTTGAGGTCATTATTTTATAGCACTTGATTTTTCTTTCTGTAGGTAGGGTAGGTCTGGGGAAATAATGTTCTTACAGATACATCATTAGTAGCCTTAAAGATTTGTGATGCTGTTGACTTGAAAACTTGTTAGGTAATCTGGCACTTTATTTTCATTTTCCATCAATTGGACCAGTAAGTTCCTTTTTAATGATCTGTAAGTGAGGTTTTATTATAGTGATTTTATATATAACCCTGTAGTTCTCTACTGTGACAAATTTAAGAGTGTGCTGAGGTAAAATTTAAAATTTGTGTGTGTTTCAGAATGCAAATGATGTCAAAGCACTGCTCCCCTCTAACTCCTCTCTTTAAGGAGAAATGCCATAAAATAATTCAGGCCATATTTTCAAAGACCCTTTTTTAAAGGCTATCCTACAGCATTCCTGAGTAAATCATAGCCATAAGTGTCAGCGTTTGGTACCCATTACTTTCAGGAGTGTTCTAGTCCAGGTCTCTCCCATTGCAGACGTGGACCTTAGATAAACTCAGTGGAGACTGAGTACAGCTATATGTTTTCAAGTTCTGAATATAAAACAACATGAAGGAGGTTAAGTTTTTCAACTTTCAGTACCGATTGGCCTGAGAAGCCAGAATCTACTTGCACTCTTGTTGAGGGTATCTGTCTGGAGCACTGGAGAATAGTGGCAGTGGTTGCAAGATCTGAAGATTAGCTCTTCTGGCCACTGGTTTTACATCTGAATCCTTGGTTATCCAGACAGGAAGAACAGAGCATAGTGTTTTCTCCTAGTTAGCCTTTAGCTTTTTACTTGGGAAGGAAGCCCTTCTCAAGAATTTGGCCACAGCTCTGTCACATGGCTATCCTTAGTGGCAAGGGAAGCTGGAAAATTCATTTTAGCATTCTAGTCTCTGTAATAGCAGAAATCTAGCAAATGACTTTTGAGTAGGTAATTCATGAGGTCTGCATTGAGCCTTTCAAAAATTATCTCATCCCCAACTCCTCTGCTCTTTCACTAGACCCCACAATTCCCTTATCTCTACTTCACCATCACTACCGTAGCTACTTGTATTAGAGTTCCCCAGAGAAACAGAAGCAGAACCAAAAAGCTGTGTATTGGTGAGGGGATGAGATTTATTTTAAGGAGTTGGCTCATGTGATTATGGAGGCTTTTTAAGTCTGAAATCTATACGATAGGCCAGCAGGCTGAAGACCTAGAGAAGAATTGCAGTTCAGGTTTAAAGGCAGTTGGCCCTAGAATTCCTTTTTGCTCAGAAGAGATCAGTCTTTGTTCTGTTAAGGCCTTCAGCTGATTGGATGAGGCCCACCACATATGGCTTTACTCAAAGTTCACTGATATAAATGTCAGTCTCATTCAAAAAACACCTTCACAGAAACACCCAGAATAATATTTGACCAATGATCTGGGCACCATACCCAGCCACATTGGTTCATAAAGTTCACCATGATACTACCGTTGAAGATGAAAATGTCTTGTCCCTCAGATATTTAGGGCCAAAAAAATGATTGAAAACCAATGCATAGTTTTAAAGTGTGGAAAAATCACAAAGATGAGCAAAAGCACCAGTTCCTTTGTGTTTTTTATAGAAAAGACTACTGGTTATGTTTTCATCTGAATAGCCATACCTGTAACCACCCAGTGTTTATAGTTTCAATTCTGTTTATATAGGAAAACACAATTTTATGAGAATAAATAATTGGTTGATCACCTTTTACTATTATGTGTGTTTCAAGTGAACTTGGAGTATAACTGGTAAGAAGAATAGAGGTAGAAACAGAGGGAGAAATGTGAGAAAAAGAGATGGCAGAAAAAAATGTGGAATATGAGGACAAAAAGAGAAAATAAGAGATGTGAAAGAATGGAGTTTGTCCTAAGCTGACCCAGGAAGCTTCCCAGTATGCTCTTGTTTCATAACAAGAGCAGTTGCCTAGGAAAAGATCTTGGAGGATTAAAGGAAGTAGGAAAGAAGGTAGAGAAGAATTGTGGAAAACAAAATATTAGAGGGGAGAAATGATAGGGGCTTTCCAGGAATATGAGTGACAAGTCAAAAAACACTATCTTCAACTGGAGTGTAATAACTTTTGTTTCCTTTTATAACTTTTTAAAATTTCACCTTATTTTTTAGATTTTGGATGGATATGAAATAAACAAGTAATTGAGTTAAAAAAAGCAAGTAATTTTGCATTCATAATAAGTGGTTTTCTTTTTAAGATTTTATTTATTTTTTTAGATAAGAGTGTGTGCACGTCGGGGGAAAGGGCAGAGGGAGAGGATGAGAGAGAATCTCAAGCAAATTCCTGGCTGGCATGGAGCCTGATGCAGGGCTTGATCTTAGAACCCTGAGATCATGACCTGACCCGAATCAAGTGTCAGGCAGACACTTAACTGCCTGAGTCATCCAGGTTCCCCTCAGTAGTTTTCTTTTTATAATACACTCAGTATTTGCAGGTGGCTCAGTTGGTTAAGTGTCTGATTTCAGCTCAAGTCATGATCTCAGGGTCTTGGGATCAAACCCTGTGTTGGGCTCTGTGCTAAGCAGGGAGTCTGCTTGTCCCTCTGCCCCTACCCTGCCTTGTGTTCTCTCTCTTTCTCTCTGTCTAAAGTAAATAAATAAAATCTTTTATAAAAATACATTCAATATTTTTACTGTTTCTTCTAGCTGTGTATGTTTGTTAAATACTATTTATGGGCAGCTATGATACAGTGACTAAGACTGTGGCATTTTTAAAAATAACAAACATTTTATTGAAGCGTAACATGCTTACAGAAAATGCACAAATCAGAAGGATATCACTTAGTGGATTATATGGTGAGCTCAGCCATGTACCCAGCTGCTTCTTACTCACTTTTTCCCCATCTTCTCAGAGGTAACCATCATCCTAGCTTCTAATATGATAAGTTAATTCTACCTGTTTTGAAATTTCTATAAAAGGAATCATACAGTCTAAATATTTGCATTGCCTACTTCATATGGTTTTTGTGTGGACCAAATTTATTAATGAGTACAGTGAAACCATTGTAAAAATCCTTTACTATGTAGTCACTGGAAAGGATCATACGGTGATGTTATACCAAATGAGGGACTTCCATTTTTCTGTCTGAAGGAGTGGTCTAGAACCAAAGAAATGAGTTTTTGAATTTCAGCAGTCCATAATGGAAGCATATACTACCAGCCTAGATGGAACATAGAGCTATACACTGAATTTGACACTTGGAGAAATAATTTGCCCTGGTCTTTAATATTTCTTACTGACTCTCATTTTGCTTTTCTTTGCCAGGAGTCTTCCTCTGCATTTCTAATATCACACTTCACCCTTAACCTAGCCTAAATTTTTCCCCCGAGTGTCACTTATTTCACAGGTGAACCAGAGCCATGCTGCATGCACTTTGTACACTATACTTAGGTGCACCAGAGAATTCCTTTTGAGCACTGACTCACCCATGTGGGGCTCCTCCCTTCCTTGCCAATCCTCGTGTTCTCCTTGTTGGCCCTTAGGGTAGAGTCATCTATGCTTTTTTTTTTTTTTTCCTTCTCCTTCCTGAGAAGGGAATGGCTTTGGATTTCTTTCCCACAAACCGCATATGCCCTACCTTACCCTGCTTATTACTAAAGGTGAATTTAACCTTTAAAGTTTAGATTATTTTAAACTAAAAACTTCTCATACACTTTCCAAGTTATATATTGACAATTACATTAGCTTTCCAGAAAACTTACTGTAGTCACTTTCCCCTCACTTCCTTCACCTTGCTGAATACCTGATTTCTTTAGAGAAAAGGCAGGCTTCATCCCTCAATAAACTGGAAAGATGGTAATAATAACATGCCTAAATCAACAGGATTTTGTAACTGCCAATGGGCAATTGGTTTCCACTAAATCCAAGATGCAGATGGGCTCTTATTTTTGTATTCATGTCTTATGAGTCTAAACGTCCCTTATATGCACCTGGAAAAGGTGATTTTCCCTACCAACGAAGCTGATATTTGAAATGGGCTGCTTAAGTTAGTAATGCAGATGCTGGTCTCTCCTTTTCAGAACGGTCACTCTGTCTTTTGAATGATTCACTCATTACTCCTTTGGGGGTAAGGAGTTAGCCAGATGGATTATTCATCACTCATATTAAGACCTCCTTTCATGAGAAACTTTCCCTGGATAATCATATCCAGGGAATGAATATTCCTTTCCTTCTGATGTTTTTGTGTATAATTTATATGCTATATTGAATACTGGTATTAATTGTTCCAGAATCATATACTGTGAGGCTCTGTTATTAGTTGTTTATTTAGGATTGGTAAGTCCTCTTGATGAATTGACCATTTGTCATCAGAAAGTGATCTTCTTTACCCCTGGCAAAATATTCTTTACTCTGAAACCTACACTGTTTACTATTAAAACAGCCAATCTTACTTTTCATTAGTACATGGATGGTATATCTTTTCTGTTGTCCCATCAGCTCTTTGTTTCCTTTTTCCTCCTTTTGTTTTTTTCCATGTCTTCCATGCCTCTACTTAACTTTATGAACCTATGGAATGTGATTATATTTATTATGTTTATTATATTTACCTGCTAACTTTACATCTGATTTAGCAATCTAAGTCAGTTATGGGTGGATTATTTTTCCTTCCTTATGGATCAAATTTTCGGGCTTCTTACCGTACTGGTAGTTTTTTTTTTTTAAATAAGATTCAGATGTTATGAATTAACTTGTTGGGTGCTGGATATTTTGGTATTTCTGTAAATATTCATGATTTTCATTCTGGGACATGATTAAGTTACTTGGGAACGATTTGATTTTTAGGGTCTTGTTTTTAAGATTTGTTTGCTGTGACTGGAGCAGATTTCATTGTAGGGCTAATTTTTTCTCTACTACTGGGGAACCCTTCTGAGTTCCCTCCCCAGGGCCCTGTGATTTATGAGGTTTTACAGTCTGGCTGCTGGGAACAGATCTTATTCCCAGCCCTGCATGAGCACAGGCACTATTATCTGGCATCTTCTCAGGTATGTTTTCCTTGGCCTACGTAGTTTCCTCAACCATTTGCCAAGTACTGCTCTGCTGAGGACCTAAAGGCAACCCTCTGTAGATATCCAGATCCTGCAGCTCTCTTCTGTGATATTTTGTCCTGCAGATGCCAACTGCCTTGGTCTGTCAGCTCTGTCTATTCAGTTCAGAATGTTCCCAGGCCCTGCCTGGGTTCCTGCTCCCCGTGCTGCAGCTGGACACTTTCTCCAGGCAGGAAGCTGAGCGGTCAGAGGACTCACTTTGTTTCTCATCTCTCAGGGATCCCTGTCTTTAGTTGCCTGATGATTATTAGTGCCTTGAAAACTTCTTTCATATATTTGTCCATTTTTGGGTTTCAGACATGTGGGTAAATCCTGTCTTTATTATTTCACTTTGGCTAGAAGTAGAAGTCTCCAGAATCATATCTCCCCAAAGTAAAGATCTCTTATTTTCCTTACAGTGTCTTTCTAGTATTCACAAACTCAACTAAACATTTGTTGAATATATGAGTGTTTATTGGTGATCATATTGCAATATTGAGCAGCTATCATGTGTCATCGGGTGAAAACAAAAATGCCTTTCCAGGACCTGCCCTTCATTTTTTAATTTGGTGGACTTGAGGTTGGTGTGCATCTGCTCAATAGGCATATCCCAAAGTCCCTTGGAGATTAAAGTGGCCTAATTGCCTGTTTCTGTTCTGGAACAGGTAGCTTATAAACCAACAAGCAGTAAAATTATCTAGGACCTTTCACCTCTGTAGAAATGTAATAAATAAGAGCCATCTCTGCTTCTTGTTATTATACCTTTTATATGCTCAACAAGGTTGGAAGCTATGACTAAGATAATTCTCAACGTTTGTGGTAGCTATAACAGTATCATAGCAAAAGAGATGAGGACTAGTGGAGAAAGATTCTGGCAATAAAATTGTTAACTCTGGTTAGCAATATCTCTTACTGATTTTGTGACAATAACAAGGGTCTTGGCAAGATCTCCCCACCCCCCCCGCCCCCGCTTAGAGCAAACATGAGTATGGCTCAGTGCCATGCATTTAAATTGCTATTATATGAATTCTTATCTTGGTTTCTTGTATTTCCTTAGCTGTCATTCATAGTTGTGTAAACATTACTGAACTATTTTAACATTCTTAGCAACCAAGAGTCATAATCCTATTTTTGTTTGTTTTGTTCCTTTTGGGGGTGGGTGTGGGGGGCATGTCATTTCATTTGAGATTTTTTTCTGATCTAGTCATTGTTTATTTTCTTACTTTGCTTTAATATAAAAAATAGTAATTTCAGTTTTTAAAAAATTCCAGTTTTGGACTTTTTCTGTGTGAAACAAGGAAAACAAAGTCATTTAGATAGCATGCTGGCTACTGAAGGACAAAAATGAACAGTAATTTCTTCAGACATTATGTTATTTCAGATAAATTCATATATTAATTTGAAGTCAGAGCTTTTTTACCATATTTCAAGGAGAGGAGAAGTACAATTAGATATAGTCCAGGATAACTCATTCTAGTCTTTTCAGAACTCTAATCATATAGATCAGTGGTTATCAATTTGAGTTGATTAAATAGCTCACCTAGGGAGCTTTTTCAAAAATATCCATGCCTAGCCTATATTCATTCCCTGAGTTTAAGGACCACTGTAGAGGTACTTGGGACTATATGGTTTTCAGTCTTCTTGGGTTGTTAGTTTGTTTTGGAAAACTCCATCTCTGTCTCTGTCTCACACACACATGCAAGAAATTCAGGGGAGGGCAGCCTTGGTGGCACAGCGGTTTACTGCCGCCTGCAGCCTAGGGCATGATCCTGGAGACCCTGGACCGAGTCCCACATCAGGCTCCCTGCGTGGTGCCTGCTTCTCCCTCTGCCTGTGTCTCTGCTGCGCGCTCTCTCTCTCTCTCTCTCTCTCTCTCTCTCTGTGTGTGTGTCTCTGTGAATAAATAAATAGATAATCTTTAAAAAAAATTCAGGGGAAATAAAGAATTAATGTGTCTATTATGTTTATAATATACTAGTTCCTTCATATGTGTTAAATCATTTAACCAGAATGAGATGGAGATGATGATTTGAAAAAACAAAAAAGAATCAAGATGATCATAATAAAGTGGAATATTAATCGATTAATAGTTTTATGTAAAAGCAGTATCAAATTTGTTGTATATTTCCATACTCTACAAAAGCAACACCATAAAAAACACCTCTGTTTCTAATAGAAGCCTAACATTTCACTCATTCTGCAAGATATTGAGGGCACAAAACTGAACTATTATAAGGATCTATTATGTTTGTCAACATCTCATAGTCATTAAGATTTTTAGTTTAAATCTGATAAAAGACTGAATTAGGACACATGTTTAGAAAGTCATTTTCTGTTACCTGGAATCAATCCAGTAATTTGCTAATAATGATGTATTTCTCAGAAAACACCTGATTTTGAGTAAGAAGCACAAACCTGCTTTCTGATTCAATATGCCTCAAAAATTATCTTCTTTTTTTATATTTTAGGGAGTGAACATAAATTTCCTTGGGAAGACAGAAAACCCATATTTAATATATCAGCCCCTTAGTGGTTTTTTGAACATCTTTACTGAGATGCAATCCACATCATAAGATTACTCATTTGGAATATCCAATTTAATGGTTTTTAGTATGCTTGCAGAGTTGTGCAACTATTACCACAGTCTTCAGATTAGAACATTTTCATCACCCAAAAAGAAATCACGTACCTACCCATTAGCAGTCAATCTCCGTTCCTCTATTCCCAGCCCTGAGAAACCACTAATCTACTTTGTGTCTCTCTAAATTTGCCTATCTGGACGTTTTGCATAAATAGAATCATACACTATATATTTACAGTGGGCTTCTTTCACTTAATAAAATGTTTTGGGGTTTCAGCCCTGTTGTAGCATGTGTCAGTGCTTCATTTCTTTTTATAGCTGAATCACATTCATTTTATGGATATACCACATTTTGTCCTTTCATCAGTTGATGGTCATTTGGATTGTTTTTACTTTTTAGCTATTATGAATAAAGCTGCTGTGAATATTTGTGTACAAGTTGTTGTGTAGCATGTTTTCACTTCTCTTAGGCTATGCCTAGAAGTGGAATTACTGGGTCATATGGTAACTATGTTTAACAATTTGAAGAACTGCCAAACTGTTTTCCAAAGTGGCTGAACCATTTTCTATTCCCACCAGCAATATATTAGGGTTCCAGTTTCTCCACATCCTTGTCAGCACTTGTTTGTCCTTCTGATTATAGTTCTCCTAGTAGGTGTGAAGTGATAGTGTATTGTGGTTTTGATTTGCATTTCCCTAATGACTAATGATATCAAGTATTTTTTTCATTTGCTGTTAGACATCTGTATATCTTCTTTGGAGAAATGTCTCTTCAAATCTTTTGCCTATTTTAAATTGGGTTTTGAAAAATTACTTTGCTAAGTCCCTTGAGGCAAGGGAAACAAAAGCAAAGATAAACTACTGGGACTACATCAAAGTAAAAAGCTTCTGCATAGCAAAGGAAACAATCAACAAAACTAAAAGGCAACCCACTGAACAGAAGAAGATACTTGCAAATGACATACCTGATGAAGGGTTAGTATCCAAAATGTATAAAGAACTTATATATCTCAACACCCCAAAACCAAATAATCCAGTTAAAAAATGGATAGAAGACATGAGCAGCCATTTCTCCAAAGAAGACATCCAGATGACCAACAGATACATGAAAAGATGCTCATCACTCGTCAGAGAAATAGAAATCAAAACTATAGTCATCTCATACCTGTCAGAATGGCTAAAATCAAAAACACTAGAAACAAAAGTGTTGATGAGGTTGTGGAGAAAAAGGAAACCTCTTGCACTGTTAGTGGGAATGCAAGCTGGTGCAGCCACAGTGGGACACAGTATGGGAGTTCCTTAAAAAGTTAGAACCCTATGATCCAGGATTCATACTACCCGGTATTTACCTGAAGCATACAAAAACACTAATACAAATGGGGTACATGCACCCTTCTGTTTATAGCAGCATTACTTACAATAGCCCAAGTGTTCATCAATAGATGAATAGATAAAGAAGATCTCTCCCTCCCTCCATTCTCTCCCTCTTTCTGAAACACACACAGAGGAATATCAGCCATAAAAAAATGAAATCTTGCCATTTGCAATGACTTGGATGGAGCTAGAGGATATAATGCTAAGTGAAATAAGTCAGTCATGAAAAGACAAATGCCATATGACTTCACTCATATATAGAATTTAAAAAACAGAACAAATTAAGCAAAGGTGGGGGGACCAGAAAAAATGAGAAACAGACTATTATAGAGCAAACTGATGGTTACCAGAAGCAAGGTGGGTAAGGGATGGGTGAAATAGACAATGGGGATTAAGTAGTACACTTGTTATGATGAGCACTGAGTGATTAAAACAAAACATTAAAAAAAGTTATTGATGTTTTATTATCAGGTAGTTGGTTTAATATTGATGAGATTTCAGGATCCCTGGGTGGCTCAGCAGTTTAGCACCTGCCTTTGTCCCAGGGCGTGATCCTGGAGTCCCAGGATCGAGTCCCACATCGGGCTCCCTGCATGGAGCCTGCTTCTCCCTCTGCCTGTGTGTCTCTACCTCTCTCTTTCTCTCTCTCTGTCTCTCATGAATAAAAAAAAAAAATATTTAAAAAAATTGATGAGCTTTCTTTATATATTCTGTATACAAGTTCCTTATCAGGTATATGATCTGAAAAAGATCTACCATTCTGCAGATTTTCCTCTTCACTTTCTTGATGGTATCATTTGCCCCATAAAAGTTTTAAATTTTAGTATAGTTCAATTTATCTGTTTTTCTTTTGTCACGTGTGCTTGTGGTATCATATCTAAAAACCCTTGCCTAATTCTGGGTGGAGGTTTACTCCTACAGCTTATTCTAAGAGTATTATAGTTTTAGCTCTTAAATCTAGACCTATAATCCATTTTGAATTAATATTTCTATATGGTATGAGGTAAGGAGATGGCTTCATTTTTTTGCATGTAGCTATCCAGTTCTCTCAGCACCATTTATTGAAAAGACAGTTCTTTTTCCATTGAATTGTCTTGGTACCCTTGTAGACATTCAGTTGACCATAAACATAAAGGGTTTATTTATTTCTGGACTCTCAGTTCTATTTGATTGATCCAGATGTCTTTCCTTATATACCATAACACTGTCTTTTTTTTTTTTTAGATTTTATTTATTCATGAGAGACACAGAGTTGCAGACAGAGGGAGAGGGAAAAGCAGGCTACCTTTGGGGAGCCTGATGTGGGACTCAATCCCAGGACCCTGGGATCATGACCTGAGCCAAAGGCAGATGCTCAGCCTGCCTCAACTGAGCCACCCAGGTTGCCCCCATAGCACTGTCTTGATTACAGTAACTTTGTATTAAGTTTTGAAATTGGGAAATGTAAGTCCTTCAATTTTGTTCTTTTTCAAGATTATTTGTCCTGGGTCCCTTGGATTTCCATATGAATTTTAGCATTACTTTGTGACTTTCTGCAAAAAAAAAAAAAAGTCAGCTGAGATTTTGAAAGGGATTGTTTAAGTCTATAAATTAATTTGGGGGATCTCCTTAGACTTTGTACTTATAATATTAAACTTCATTTCTGCCTAGTTTATTCTTTCTTATAAAATTAAATCTCGGAGATCCCTGGGTGGCTCAGCGGTTTAGCGCCTGCCCTCCGGTCCAGGGCATGATCCTGGAGTCCCGGGATCGAATCCCACATTGGGCTCCCTGCGTGGAGCCTGCTTCTCCCTCTGCCTGTGTCTCTGTCCCTCTCCCTCCCTCCCCTTCCCTCTCTCTCGCGTGTGTGCGCTCTCTCTCTGATGAAAAATAAAATCTTTTAAAAAAAATTAAATCTCCTTACTATTTTCTATAACTAAACATATATATATATGCATTAAAAGATCATTTTTATAGTGTTAGTATTAAACTAACCATGAAGAAATAGGAAGTAAAAACACAATATTCTATAGTCTAAATACCTCTATATAGAGAGAATTTATTATAAAGAGGAGTGTCAGGTGAAGTACCAAACTATCTCAGGGCTGTATAAAACAGAATTTTATATCACAGGAAA
Organism: Nyctereutes procyonoides; assembly: GCF_905146905.1. Taxonomy (NCBI): domain Eukaryota; kingdom Metazoa; phylum Chordata; class Mammalia; order Carnivora; family Canidae; genus Nyctereutes; species Nyctereutes procyonoides. The sequence goes on along the minus strand of NW_026575040.1, from coordinate 23,064,180 downwards.
ATTTCCATAAGCCCTTTGAAATTTTATTGTTTTGCTTTTTTTTATGATGAAATTCATTTTGTATATGTTTTAAGTATTATCAAAAGTTTACATATGGAAAAATTAGATATGAATAATGCTGCTAATGTAGATGAGGATTACAAAATAAACATTTTAGATTTTTATAATGTTTCAGATTCCATTGGTCCCTAGAATAAGGCATGGACAGCTATTTGATAGCTTGTGTAATTTTGTTTAGTAAGTGAATACCGTAATCTGGTGGTTCTCAACCTTGGCTGTTGTGCATTAGAATCTCAGGAGGGCTTTAAAAATCCAGATGTCTCATATAGCACACCAGACCAATTAAATCAGAATCCCTAGGGTGGGACTTGTTTTAAGAATTGTTTAGGTTCCTCAGGTGAACCCAGTGTGTGGCCAATCTTTACAACCCCCCCCCCCCCCCCCCGCCGCCCCGCCACCATAGACTGTTGAAAATGTGGGTGAGACTGAAAATGTAATTATCCTAAAATGGCAATTAAAGGCATGAATTCTATGCCACTTTAATTATACTGTCAACCATTGAGAAGAGTACTATGGAGTTATCAGGATGTAATGATTTGGATTTACCTTCATCTGTGAACCAATAATAAAAGATTATCTAATAATCATTAGAACTCCAGAATTTGGTACTGAGATCAGTTATAGATTCCATCATATACATAGGTATTTGTTTAAGGGGAAAAGTCCACTGCTTAAAAAAAAATTAGATTTGAAAGCCACCAGTTTATTGAAAGAAGCACTGGATTAAGAGTTTGGGAACCTGTGTTCCAGTATTCAGTCTGCTGTGTAACTTGGAACCAGGGTATTTAAATTATACTTTATAAAATGGTGTAGTTGAACTGGAGATGATCACCAAATTAGTTATTCAACAAATTGACTTGGCTGCTGTGTGCTAGGCAAGGATGTAGCAATAAGTAGAGAACATAAACTATGCCCTTGAAAAGCTCACAGAAGACAGACAAATATGCAGAATGTCTGTGTAGCTATATCAAAATGTTCAGGGAATCAAGGGAGCACAGAGGTGTACTTCATCTGGTTCAATATTGAATACACTCAATAGTTGCCTGTGCAGTAACAATATACAAATCCCTTCATCCTGGCAGAACCTGTCTCTGAAAGAGAATGAAAATGGCACTCCTGCAGATGGCACTCTTCCAGTGCTGGTCAGTGAAACCTGAGAAGAAATCTGGACAGCTTTCCTTTCTTATAAAAATTGACAATTATGTCCCTCCTTCCTGCTCTGACCTTGTTGCATGAGTACTTGACATTTAGTGTTGCCAAGGTCACCTTGAAACTGATGGCCTGAGAACAAAGGCCTCTATGCTGATGATAGCCAAAGAGAAAAATGGAGTCTGGATCTTTGATGTTAACACTGAGCTGCTGAACCAGGTGTACAACCATCTACATGTGGATTTACTGAGATTATAAAAATACTTGTTGTTTTAACTCCTGCTGCTTTAAAAGTGGTCTGTGGATCAGTATTGGCATTACCTCTGAGATTAGTCAAGATGCAGAAACTCAGATTCCACGTCAGACCTACTGATCAGAATTTGTACTTTAATAAGATCACCACATGAGTGAGGTATGCATTAAAGCTTGAGAAGGACCCGTTTAAACAACTTTTAATTGAGTATTCTATTATATGCAGTTAAAAACATCCTTACTAATACAGATACATTGTGGATTGACCAAATGCCATTTTTTAAATAATGCTTGACCAGGAAGATTTCTAACTTGGATGTAGAAAATTGCAAGAGACTATTATTCTTATATACTAATCCAAATGAGCAGCATAAACGCATTATTATAGTTTTTTAAAACCTATCAGAGAGCTTGAGGACACAAACCTAAAATGACTCCAGAAAGTGACAAGCCCTCCATTAGATTAGTGATCCACTTCTATTCTCTTTTCTGACTGAAATACAAGGAGAAACAGAAAGCCACCACAGAAAGGAGTCTGGAGAAATCAGCATAACTTTTCATTTTTTTTAAACCTTTTGTTTTAATAAATAAGACATATTCATGGCTTAGGTTTTAAATCACATTTACAGATGAGGAACCCTTCTAGGCCCAAACAGGCTAGCAGTGAAGTGACTACTGCTGGGAGGAATGCACGGCCCCCGTGCATTTTAAGCCTAAGAGCAGAGACTTTATGTCAGAGAACACCGTACACATCACCGCTAGGCTCAAGAACTGAAGCAGAGGACTGAAGGAAGAGCGGAGACTTGGTCAAGTTCCTGTGACCACCATCTGATACCCTCACCTTCATGCTACAGAATCTGACGAAAGTTGTGCTACTTTTAGATAAGCTAAGAAGGAGCTTTCCTGATTATATGAAGTGAAACTTTATCTCATTGTTACCAATTAGGATAAGAGCATTAGCTACACAGAGTATTCACTGACAAATACAGACTATGAGAATGGCAAAGAGGAAGCCACACAGAGATCTCATTTCTTCAAATATCAGAAACTTCCACACCACAGCAGGAGAGCAGTGGATGAACTCTACCTCTCCCAAAGTTTTAGTCCAAAAACTTCCTGTTGGCATTTGCACCAAATAAGGCTCCCAGTACTTCTGGCATCATCTGCTGGGCTATGAGGTCCAGCTGGCTTTCTAGAGTATTGGAAACCTTTATTTTATAATCCCCATTATAGATCTCCACTCCACCAGCTATTTCCTCAGGCAGGTAGGATTCCTGATCAATTTAGACAGCAACATCTTTTTTTTTTTTTTTTTTTTTTGCAACATATTTTTTTTGGTGGCAATTTTATACATAGGAATCACTTTTTGCACTGCAGCCTTTACCAGAGGGAAATCCTGTTTCCTGCAACGAACAATCATTCAGGGCTCCAACAATTGGTACAAATTGTTCCAATCCAGTGCTGCTGGATGGAGGACCAGTCCATCCAGCAGTACTTGGTACCTGGTTGTATCTTTTACCACTTTGCGGAATCTCTGTTTTGCTTCATTTAGTAAGTCTGTAATAAGGTCATCTCTTGGTCTGAGGACTTTGAGCCTTGCTTGATTCATCAAATTAGACATCTGAATTTTCTTCTGCTGCTCAATCTGCTTTTCTTTCTTCTCATAGTATTCCATAATCTTCAGTCTTTGGGTTTGCACAAGACAACCTTTCTCAATGTTGAACTCTTCCTCTGCCTTCTCATCTATTTCCTCTGCTTTCTTGTTGGCTTCTTGTTCAATAAAAGCCATCATATGCTTAATCTGCTTCTTCTGCACGTCAGGATCGCTGAGGTTCATGGCGAAAGCTGTACTAGGCCGGAAGGCTACTGGCTCGAGCTTAGTCTGGAAGGCGGCAGTGGAAAGCAGGAAAAGCACTTTTAACTTTTAACGATTATGTATGAACTGAATGATAGGTTAGAAATCCAGAGTAGCCCTACAGCAGTGCTATCCACTAGAACTTTCTACCTTAATGGAAATGTTCAGTATCTATGCTAACCAGTATGGTAGCTACATGCCAGCCAGATATAGCTATCAAGTACTTCAAATGTGTCTCCTGTGACTAAGGAACTGAATTTCTAATTTAAATTTAAATAGTCATTTGTGGCTAGTGGCTGCCATATTGGACAGTGCAGCCTTAGAGACGATAAGACTGCACTACCCCCAGTTCTTTTCTTCAGGTCTTCATTTAGGGCTAGGGATACTAGAAAAACAAAGGCAATGAAGCAGAGCTAAGAGAAAATTCCTGATGCATAGGTTTTCAGCTGGGAGAGACTGAGGGAGAGGCAAGAGCTCTGGAAGACATCCCTTCCAGGCCAACCACAACTTCACAGAGTGTAGAGTAGACAGATAAGGGGGCCTGAGAAATCTGCCAAAATTCAGGGAGTGGGACTGGAAAACAAAGAGAGTTCCCCAGTCATCCAGAAAGCTGGCAGCCTGGGCTGCATATCAGTAGAAATCTCTCTCAGTTCAAAAAAGGAGGGAGCTCAGGAGATGTCCAGAACCCCACTAGGGTTGTAATCTGAGGCCTTGCAGGAGAGAAAGTCCTGATCCTATATTCAGAATGTTTGAAGCTAGTGAGGAACTGACTCAAAGTTGTGACAAAGCCCAGATTAAGCTCAACTGTGACTGTATTGATTCAGTCCTGACCTAGGGGACATGCTTCTAAGAAGAAATATCATTTCCTTCAGTCTCTGCTATACTTTTATATAAAAATGCCTAGCATGCAAAGATCTTAAGACACATATTCCCCATACTCAAGAAAATAACAGTCAATGGAAGACTTAGACATGACCCAGATACTGGTGCTTCAGCTAGGAACTTTAAAATAACTATGACAAAAATGCCAAAGAATCTAGTAGACAAGGTACACAGCATGCATAAACAAATGAGGAATTTCAGCAGAGATGTGGAAGCTATTTTCTTTGATAAGAACCAAATGTAAATGCTAACCATAAAAAACGTATCAGAAATGAAGATCCTTTAGATGGCTTTTTATCCCTTGGATAAAAAGTATACAACACGCGCTAGAATTATAAACCCACAAGACATTCTTTTGATAGAGCACTGCATTGATTCATCAGGCCACATATTCTTGCATATTTTCCTGGTAGTTTCCTAATAGAAAAGAAAGTAATTGGCACTTCTGTAAATCCATGCATAGGCCTTTTTAGATCATTTAGTAAGACTTTCCACTTGTCTCGGGAGAGAAACCAGAGGTATTCTTGGTACCCAGTCCCCAACATATGTGAGTATGTCTTGTTTAATCAGCTTTTACTGTAGTTATACTGTTACCATTTTCCATTCCCTTCATGTTTTCAATCTTGTATGCTAATGAAATACTGATTTTCACATAATAAAGATTTTAGTTTTCTAAAAGCCTATTAAGTAACCTTGTTAGTGTCTATTGAGGCTTAGAAGAACAGTGACGTAAAGTTTCAGAATACCCCTTAAGACATATAGGAATTTCTTTACAATTAGATCTTGAATTTATGGAATCATAAACTTGATTGTTGCCTCTGCCAACAGTTTGTCACTTAAGAGTAACAAAGTGGATCCTGGGACACCTGGGTGGCTCAGCGGTTGGGCGCCTGCCTTTGGCTCAGGTCGTGATCCCCGGATCCGGGATTGAGTCCTGTGTCGGGCTCCCTGAGGGGAGCCTGCTTCTCCCTCTGCCTGTGTCTCTGCCTCTCCTCTCAATCTGTGTCTCTCATGAATAAATAAATAAATCTTAAAAAAAAAAAAATGGATCCTGGTGGGTTTGTTGTTTTTTTTTTTATCTCTAAAGTTTTATAGATTTTTAAAATTCCTACATTCATCTTTTAATTCAGTATTTGTTGAGTAACTCATAATTACTCCAAAAAGAGCCTATTTTTATTTTCACAAATAGGACAATATCTCAGTTGTGTTTTTTTTTCCTTTATTCCATCTTGTACAGCCAAAGTATTGCTCTAGAAACTTAAAATACATATTGAGTTGAAACATTATTGTAGTTGTTTATCTTGACTTTTTTCCTTCAGCTTCGGTTATACATACTTTTCATAATTTTTGTTAAAAGAGTAAGGTGGGGGCAGCCCAGGTGGCTTAGCGGTTTAGCGCCGCCTTCAGCCCAGGGCATGATCCTGGAGACCTGGGATCGAGTCCCAAGTCCGGCTCCCTGCATGGAGCCTGCTTCTCCCTCTGCCTGTGTCTCTGCCTCTCTCTCTCTCTCTCTCTCTCTCTCTCTCTCTCTCTCTCTCTCTCCCTCCCTCCCTCCCTCCCTCCCTCCCTCCCTCCTTGTCTCTCAATGAATGAATGAATGAATGAATAAATAAATAAATAGATAAATACAATCTTTAAAAGAGTAAGGTGGTAATGAGTTCATAGCAGTAGTATTGAAATTAACAAACTGCTTTATTTTACAGGGAAAATATTTATCCCGAAACAGAAACCTATACAGACGTTCACAGAAGAAAAAGTATGTCTTGATCCAGAATTAGAAGAAGCTTTGACAAGTGCTTCTGATACAGAATTGTGTGACCTTGCAGGTATCTTCTAAAGCAATTTTGCGAATGAGTATGGAGGGGAGGGGAATACCAGCACACACTTATATATACATCATATAGGTGCTTCCTTTGCTTAGCAAAGTGCTATTGAATCAGTAACCACATATTTGGCTTTGTTTTATACACTATAAATCTGACATAAAGGATTTCATATTTTAAAATGCTCTCAATGGTGAAATTTTTGTGTTAATGGAATATATTGTATTATTTGGCATCTTTTCCCATATTACCATATTTGAGAGTCTTTATAAAAATCTTTAGTTGGTGCTCAGCTAGAAGCTGTCCCATTTAAGCATTGAAAAAGAGTCTCTAGGGTCAACTGCTATTCCATTTTATCAGAAGACCCCAAGATGAAGGGCACCACTGGCTCAATCAGAAGATCATGCAATTCTTGATCTGGGGATTGTGAGTTTGGGCCCAGCCTTGGGTGTCGAGATTACTAAAAATAAGTAAAATAAACTTTGGGGAAAAAAAGGAAGACCCCAAATTGAGTAACTGGAAAGCAGATGAAAGTCCTGAGCTACACTCACCACTTTCCCTGCTTTCTGATGTATATCTGGAACACTCCATACCTCCCCATTATTTTCATCATTGCTGGTTTCTTATTTGGACAAGTATATCCCCCACCTGCCTCTGTATGTACCCATTTTCCTAGGTAAAATAATATGACACCTGGGGATATTTAGCACCAAGGAACCCCAAAAGCTAACCTGTTTGAAAGGAAGAATAATGGTTCTTCGGGAAGGACCCAGGAAAGGAACAATGTGTGGTGCTATAGCCAGAACAGGTGGCTTATTCCTTGGGCTGCTGAGGACTGTTCAGTTTGTAAATGGTGCTTTCATCAGAGTGGAAGGGGCCGGGGGCATACCGTAGCTTCTGCCATATTTATGCAAAAGGGCATTAAAACCAAAACCCAAATTTCTCTTTCCTGTCATTTTTGAGGAATGCTACTTTAAAGATGAAAATTCAGCTATACTTTTGGTGTTTTACTCTTAAATAAAATATGAATTTGAATTAACATGAAAGTTAAGAAATGTAAAAATAATGATTAAGTTGAAAATCTGCCTTATATTGCACTCTTCCTAGAACCCTCGTGAGAAGGATGAACAGCAAAAAATAGATCATTTCAATATTCTCTCCTTGCCACCAGATGGAGCTAAGTATAGATTTACTTTTAGGGTTAGGCTGGCTCCAGTTGTGTGTCTGAATTGAGAAGACAATTCTCAATGGGAGAATTGGGGAAATCTAAATATTAAAATGAGGAGGGGAAGTGATAGGGATATTAATAAAGAGATTGTAGGTGATTTTTTAAATCACATTGTTTCCTTTTTTGGCTGCAAAGTTTGTATTTGAGTAGGAGAATGTTCAGAAAATGTTAAAATCTATTTTTTTGGTAATAAAATCAATTCTTTATATTTAAAACTGATAGAAATAAAATTTATTTTTCTGTATTTATAGCTATTCTTGGGATGCACAACTTGATAACAAATGCACAGTTATGTAATATAGTGGGCAGTAGCAATGGTGTTGACCAAGAACATTTTTCAAGTGAGTACTTGCAATGCATTGTGATTCTAATCCTTTGTTAAATATATTTTGTCTTCTTCATGTATTAACTTCAGTGTATACATACCAAATGTTTTGTATATGTACTTGAAACCTAGGATTCTAGTTTGATAGTACTGACAGAGAAAACCATTAAAAATAGAATATTAAATATTCTTAATAATGTCAGCAAATGTAATAGGAACCACTCTCACCTCACTAAATAATATTAATGATAAACACTATAAAACGAATCAAACTTGGCTTTTGTTAACATTTTATTTTCAGTGTTACTGATTTTCAAGAAATCTACTACAACAATGCTGACAAAGAAACCATTTTATAAAATCAGATTCAGGAGAAACCACAGAATCATTGAATCCCTAAACCTTTTAATCTAATATTGATTTAAATAGCCCAAAGCAAGGCTTTTTAAAAAATTCATTTATAGGATGTTTTAAAAGGGCCAAAGTAATACATACTTTTGTAACACAGTTGAACAATTCTTAAGTAAATGAGGTAAGAAGTGTCTCCCTTCATAGCCATCATGCCTTCCCCTCACCCCACCCCCAACCTTAACTGTTAACAATTTGGTATATATCCTTCTAGACTTATACTGTGTTCATACAAGCTTAATATATATGTATATACATACATATTATGTATATACACATATATACAAACATGTTACACATGGTCTTGTTTTTTACAAAAATAAGATCATACTATGGCTCTTTCTGGTATCTTAATTTTTCAATAATAATACATTTAACCCTTAATGCAGGTTTGAACCGTGTGGATCCAATTATACATAGATTCTTTTTGATAATTACAGTATACTACTGTAGATGTATTGTCCTTATGATTTTCCTTTATTATTGAAGTGTAGTTGACATATAATGTTATATTAGTTTCAAGCGTATAGTGTATTGATTGAACAATTCTGTACATTACTCAGTGCTCACCACAATCAGTGTAGTCATCATGTCACCATACAACATTATTATAATATTATTGACTATATTTCCTATGCTGTACTTTTCATCTCTATGACTTAATTTTATAACTGGAAGTGTGTGCCCCTTAATCCTCTTAATTTTGCCTACCCCTGCACTACTTTGTGGCCTTCTGCCAATCACTACTTTGTTTTCTATATTTAAGAGCCTGTTTTTTTGTGTTTTGTTTTTTAGATTCCACATATAAGTGAAATCATATGGTATTTGTCTTTCTCTAACTTATTTCAGGTAGCATAATGTCCTCTATATCCATATCACAAATGGAAAGGTCTCATTATTCTTTATGACTGAATAATATTCCATTGCATGAATATACCACATATTTATCCGTTCATCTATAGATGGACACTGAGGTTGCTTCCATATCTTGGCTGTTGTAAATAATGCTGCAGTAAACATAGAGGTGCATGTATCTTTTCCAGTTAGTGTTTTTGTTTTTGTTGGGTGAATACCTACTAGAGGAATTACTGGAGTGTATGGTATTTCTATTTTTAATTTTTTAAGGAATCTACATATTGTTTTCTACAGTGGTTGCACCAATTTACATTCCCTCCAGCAGTACACAAGGGTTCCCTTTTCTCCACATCCTCACCAATATTTGTTATTTCTTGTGTCTTTTATTTTAGCCATTCTGACAGATATAAGGTGATATCTCATTGTGGTTTTGATTTGTATTTCCTTGGTTAGTAATATTGCGCATCTTTTTACATGTTTATTGGCTATCTGTTATGTCTTTATTGGGAAAATGTCTATTCAGTTCCTTTGCCCATTGTTTTAGATTGTTTTTTTGCTATTGAGTTTTATAAGTTCTTTATATATTTTGGCTATTAACCCATTATCAAATATATTATTTGCAAATATCTTCTCCCATTCACTAGGTTGCCTTTTTATTTCATTGATGGTTTCCTTCACTGTGCAAAACTTTTTATTTTGGTGTAGTCCCAATAGTGTCTGCTTTTGTTTCCCTTGCCTGAGGGAATAAAATACCAATAAATAGGTTGCTAAGGCTGTGGTCAAGAGATTATTGCGTATGGTTTTTGTTGTTTTGTTTTTTTTTAGGAGTTTTATGGTTTTAGATCTCACATACAGGTCTTTAATCCATTTTGAGTTTATCCTTATGTATGGTATAAGAAAGTGTTTCATTCTTCTGCATGTTGCTGTCTAGTTTTCTCAACACCATTAATTAAAGAGACTGTTTTCCATTGTATATTCTTGCCTCCTTTGTCGTAGATTAATTGACCATATAGGTGTGGGATGATTTTCTTAATGACATTTTCTTTTCTTTACTGTATTGTAAGAATACAATATATAATACATATACAAAATATGAATTGACTGTTTATGTTATTGGTGAGGCTTCTTTCTGGTCAACAGCAGGTTGTTAGTAAAGTTTTAGGAGAGTCAGAAGTTATGCATAGATTTTTTTCCATAGAGGGATTGACACTCCAACCTGTGTTGTTAAAGGGTAACTATTATTAATCATTTCCTTGAATACTGACTGTGGGCCATGTTCTATGCATAGCTCTTGTGAGTGAATTGTTTTCATTTAATCCTTAGAACAGTTCTGTGAAATAGATTTTATTCTTAATTTGTATGTGGGGAACTGAGGTTTTAGAATGATGAGATAACTAACTTCAGTGTCACACAAAGTGGTAAGGATTTTAAACCTTCACTATGTAGTGTATCACTCAGCAGTGTATCATCTTTCCTAGTTAGTATATATAGATCTATCTAATTCAGACATCTGTATAATATTCTATTTTATGAATGTCTTATAATTTGGCTATTCCCCTTACTTTAAAGTTTTTTATCATAGAAATGTCTAAGCCCGCAGAAGAGAGAATAATATTATCCATTACTCAGCTTCAGCTGTTTTTAACATTTTATCAGTCTTTCATCCATTGCCTGCCTCCCTCCCTCCCTCCCTACCCCTTCCACTTATCTCCCCCTGGAATATTTTAAAGCAGATGCTATTCATTTGTGTTACTTCACTCATTAATATTTCCGTATACGTCTCTCACAAATAAAGGCTTTTCTTTTAGCATAACCATAATACCATTATCAAGCTTAAAAATTAATCATTCTTTCATGTCATCTACTACTCAGTCCATGTTTTAATTCCCCCTGTTCTGTCAAAAACATTATTTCATAGTTGGTTTGTTGAAATCAGGATGCAGATAAGAGTCACACATTGTATTTGGTTGTCACTTGGTTTCAATTCCTTTTTTCCTTTCAGTTCCCCTCCTCAAACTCTCTCCCCCTTTCTTCATGTTCATTACTTTAAAGAACTGGGCTGTCATGGGGCGCCTGGATGGCTCAGTCAGTTAAGCATCCGACTCTTGATTTCAGCTCACGTCATGATCTCTGGGTCATGAGATAAAGCCCCATGTCTGGCTCCACACTCAGTGTGGAGTCTGCTTCAGATTCTCTCTCTCTGTCCCCCTGCCCCTCACACCCCACCCCACTGTGCTTGTGTGTGTGCACCCCCACACACACTCTCTCTCTCAAGTAAATATATAAATCTTTAAAACAACAACAACAAAAAAAGAAACTGGGTTGTCATGATGACTTTTCCACATTCTAAAATTGGCTAATTGCAAGCTTGTAGTATCATTTTTTTTTTAGTTTTTATTTTAATCACCTGGTGTTCATCACAGCAAGTGCTCTCCTTAATCCCAATCACCTACTTTACCCATCCTCCCATCCACCTCCCTCTCATAGCCATCAGTTTGTTCTCTATAGTTGAGTCTATTCTTAGTTTGTCTTTTTTCCCTTTATTTTTTGTTTTTTAAATTGCACATGAGTGAAATAATAGAGTATTTGTCTTTTCCTGACTTATTTCACTTAGCATTATACTCTCTAGCTCCATTCAAGTCATTGCAAATGGCAAGATTTCATTCTTTCTTATGGCTGAATAATTCCATTGTATATGTACATATATACACCACTTCTTTATTCAACAGTTGCTGGTCACTTGGGCTGCTTCCATATCTTGGCTCTTGTAAATGCCATTAACATAGAGGTGCATGCATCCCTTTGAATTAGTGTTTTTGTGTTCTTTACATAAATATCCAGTACTGTGATTGCTAGATTATAGGGTAGTTGTTTGTTGTCATTGTTGTTGTTGTTTTAATTTTTTTTTTTTTAAAGATTTTATTTATTTATTCACGATAGTCACACAGAGAGAGACACAGGCAGAGGGAGAAGCAGGCTCCATGCACCGGGAGCCCGACGTGGGATTCGATCCCCGGTCTCCAGGATCGCGCCCTGGGCCAAAGGCAGGCGCCAAACCGCTGCGCCACCCAGGGATCCCTGTTGTTTTAATTTTTTAAGAAACCTCCATACTGTTTTCCACTGTGGCTGCACATCTTTCCCACCAACAGTGTAAAAGGAAGTTTCCTCTTTCTCCACATCTTCATCAACACGTTTGTTTCTTATATTTTTTATTTTAGCCATTCTGACAGGTATGAGGTATAGTTTTGATTTGCATTTCCCTGATGAGTGATGATCATGTTTTCATGTGTCTGTTGGCCATCTGGATGCCTTCTTTGGAGAAACATTTGTTCATGCCTTCTGCCTATTTTTTAATTGGATTATATGATTTTTGGATGTTGAGTGGTATGAATTCTTTATATATTTTAGATACTAATCCTTTATCATATATGTCATTTGCAAATATCTTCTTCCATTCTGTAGGTTGCCTTTTAGTTTTGTTGATTTTTTACCTCACTGTGCAGAAGCTTTTTATTTTGATGTAGTCCCAGTAGTTTATTTTTGCTTTTGTTTCCCTTGACTCGGTACCTATCTAGGTAAAAGTTCCTATGGCCAATGTCAGAGAAATTACTACCTGCGTTCTCTTTTAGATTTTTAAAAAAGAATTACTTATTGGGGCACCTGGTTGGCTCAGCAGTTAAGTGTCTGCCTTCAGCTCAGGTCATGATCCCAGGGTCCTAGGATCGAGTTCTGCATCAGGCTCTCTATGGGGAGCCTGCTTCTTCCTCTATGTCTTTGCCTCTCTCTGTGTCTCTCTCACGAATAATAAAGAAAATCTTAAAAAAAAATTACTCATTTATTTTAGAGTGAGAGAGAGAGAGCATGAGCAGGGGGATGGAGCAGGAGGAGAGAGAGAGAAAGAATCCTCAGGCAGACTCCTGAGTGTGGAAACCATCTCGGGGCTCAGTCCCAGGACTCTGAGATCATGACCTGAACCAAAATCAAAAGTCAGCTGCCCAACTGACTGAGCCAGGCAAGTGGCCCTCTGTCAGGTTTTTTTTATGGTTTCAGATCTCACATATGGGTCTTTAATCCGTTTTGAATTTATTTTTATGTTTGGTGTAAGAAAGTGGTCCAGTTTCATTCTTTTGTGTTTTGTTGGTAAGTTTTCCCAACACCATTTGCTGAAGAGTCTTTTTCCCATTGGATGTTCTTTCTTGGTTTGTTGAAGATTAATTGGCCATATAATCGTGGGTTCATTTCTGGACTTTCTATTTTGTTGATCTGTGTGTCTGTTTTTGTGCCAGTACCATACTATTTTGATCACTACACCTCTTAATAGAACTTGAAGTTTGGAATTGTGAGGTCTCTTTTTTTTTTTTTCCAAGATTGGTGTGCCTATTCAGGGTCTTCCATACAAATTTTAGAATTGTTCTAATTCTGTGAAAAATGCTGTTGGTGTTTTGATAGGGATTGCATTAAAGGTATAGAATGCTTTCGATAGTATAGGAATTTTAACAATTTTGCTTTTTCAGTCCACGCTTTCCCTTTTTTTGTGTCTTCTTCACTTTCTTTTATCAGTGTTTTATAGTTTTCAGAGTACAGGTCATACACTTCTTTGGCTAGGTTTATTCCTACGTATCTTATTATTTTGGGTACAATTGTAAATGGGATCCTGGTATTAGTTTCTGCTTCTTCATTATGGCATATAGAAATGCAACAGAGGGACGCCTGGGTGGCTCAGTGGTTGAGCGTCTGCCTTTGGCTCAGGGTGTGATCCTGGAGTCCCAGGATCGAGTCCCACATCGGGCTCCCTGCATGGAGCCTGCTTCTCCCTCTGCTTACGTCTCTCCCTCTCTGTGTGTCTCTCGAGAATAAATAAATAAAATCTTTAAAGAAAAAAAAATGCAACCGATTTCTGTATATTGATTTTGGATCCTGCGACTTTACTGAACTTGTATATCAGTTCTAGCAGTTTTTTAGTGGAGTCTTTTGAGTTTTCTATATACAGTATCATGTCATCTGCAAATAAGAGTTATACTTCCTCCTTATTGATTTGGATGCCTTTTATCTCTTTATGTTGTCTGATTGCTATAGCTAGGACTGTGTTGAATAAAAGTGGAGCGAGCATTGTGTTGTATAAAAGTGGTGAGAGTGGACATCCTTGTCTTATTCCTTACCTTGGGGAAAAGCTCTGAGTTTTTCCCCCATGAGGATAGTAGCTGTGGGTTTTTCATAGATGGCCTTTATTATGTTTAGGTATGTACTCTCTAAACCTACGTTGTTGAGGGTTTTTATCATGAATGGATCTTGTACTTCATTAAATGCTTTGTCTGCATCAGTTGGGATCATATGGTTCTTATCCTTTCTCTTATTGATGTGATGTGTCACATTGGTTTGCTTGCAAATATTGAACCACCCTTATAACCCAGGAATAAATTTCACTTGATTGTGTGAATGATTTTTTTAATGTATTGTAGAATTTCATTTGCTGGTATTTTGTTGAGGATTTTTGTATCTGTGTTCATCAGAGATATGGGACTTTAGTTTTCTTTTTTCCTAATGTCTTTATCTGGTTTTAATATCAGAGTAATACTGGCTTCATAAAATGAATTTGGAAGCTTTCCTTCCTTTTCTATTTTTTTTAATAGTTTGAGAAGAATAGGTATTAATTCTTCTTTAAATGTTTGGTATAATTGGCCTGTGAAGCCATCTGGCCCTGGACTTGGATTTTTTTGATTTCCTTGCTGGTAATCAGTCTGTTCAAATTTTTCCATTTCTTCCTGTTTCAGTTTTGGTAGTTTATATATGTGGAGGAGTTTATCCATTTCTTCTAGGTTGTCCAATTTGTTGGCTTGTACTTCTTCATATTATTCTGTTGCATTTGTATTTCTGTAGTGTTCCTTATTTCTCCTCTCTCATTTGTGGTTTTACTTATTAGAGTCCTTTTATTTTCCTTGATAATTTTGGCTAGAAGTTAGTTTTATTGATTTTTTTTTCCCCAAAGAACCAATTCCTGGTTTCATTGATCCATTCTATTGGCTTTTTTAGTTTCTACATCATTTCTTTCTGCTCTAATCTTTATTATTTCTTTCCTTCTGCTGTTTTTAAGTTTTGTTTGTTGTTCTTTTTCTAGCTCCTTTAAGTGTGAGGTTAGGTTGTTTTGGGGTTTGTCTGGTTTTTTTGTTTGTTTTGAGATTTTTCTTGCCTCTTGAGATAGGTCTGTATTGTTATAAACTTCCTTCTTAGAACCACTTTTGCAGCATCCTAAAGGCTTTGAACCCTTGTGTTTTCGTGCACTTTTTAAGTTCTGATTTTACTTCTTGGTTGACCCACTCATTGTTTAGTAGCATGTTATTTAGCCTCCATATATTTGTGGTCTTTCTAGATTTTTAAAAATATTGCATTTAAATTCAGTTTGCCAACATATAGCATAACATCCAGTGCTCATCCCATTGAGTTCCAGATTTTTTTTCTCATGGTTGACTCCTAGTTTCATAGTGTTATGGTCAGAAAAGATTCGTGGTATGACTTCGATCTTTTTGGATTTGTTGAGGCTTATTTTGTGGCCTAATATGGGATATGTTCTGGAGAATGCTCTATGTGCACTTGAAAAGAATGTGTATTCTGTCTGCTGTTTTAGGATGGAATGTTCCAAATATATCTGTTAAGTCTTTTTGGTCCAGTATGTCATTCAAATCCATTGTTTCCTTGATGATTTTCTGTTTAGATGATCTGTCCATTGATGTAAGTGGGTCAAAGTCCCCTACTATAATTGTTATTGATTAGTTCATGTTTGTTATGACTACTTTATGTATATGGGTGATAAATATTTACATTTCTCATATCTTGTTGGATTGTTCCCTTTATGATTATGTGGTGTCCTCCTTGTCACTTGTTACAGTCTTTGTTTTAAAGTCTGTTTTGTCCAATGTAAGCACTGCTACTCTAGCTTTCTTTTTGACATCTATTTGCATGATAAGTGTTCTCTATCCTCTCACTTTCAATCTGCAGGTATCATTAAAATGAGTCTCTTGTAAGCAGCATATAGATGAGTCATGTTTTTTTTATCCATTCTGTAACTCTGTCTTTTGGAACATTTAATCCATTTACATTCAAAGTAATTATTGATAGCTGTGTACTTATTGCCATTTTATTGTTTTGTGGTTGTTTCTGATGATTTTCTCTGATCATTTCTTGTCTTTCTCTTTCCTGATTTGCTGGTTTTCTTTAGTGATTTATTTGGATTTTTTTTCTTTATTCTTTGCATATCTATTAGGGGTTTTTGATTGTGGTTATCATTAGGTATATAACATTTGCATATGGTAGTCTGTATTAAGTTGAGGTTGTTTAAGTTTGAATCTATTCTTTACCCCTCTCCTCCACATGTTCTAGGTATATGGTGTCCTATTTTACATCTTTTTATTTTGTGTGTTCTTTGATTTTTTTACAGAAATGTTCATTTTTTTACTGCTTTTGTGTTTCCTACTCTTACAGTATCATTTTTTATCTTTCCTTTCCACACAGAGTCCCCTTTTCTAGCAGGGCAGGTTTAGTGGTCATAAACTACTTTAGTTTTTGTTTGGGAAACTCTGTCCTTCCTTTCTGGATGATAGTCTTGCTGAGATACAGTATTTTTGGCTGCAAGTTTTTCTCATTTGGCACTTTTTTTTTTAAGATTTATTTATTTATTTATTTGTTTGTTTGTTTATTTATTTATTTATTTATTCAGAGAGAAAGAGAGAGAGAGAGGCAGAGACACAGACACAGGCAGAGGGAGAAGCAGGCTCCATGCAGGAAGCCTGATGTGGGACTCAATCCCGGGTCCCCAGGATCACACCCCAGGCTGCAGGCGGCGCGCGCTGCAGGCGGCGCTAAACCACTGCGCCACCGGGGCTGCCCTCATTTGGCACTTTGAATATATTATGCCACTCCCCTCTGGCTTGAAAAGTTTCTGCTGAAAAATCCCAGTAGCTTTTATGAAGTTTTCTTTGTATAGTAACTGTCTTTTGTCTTGCTGCTTTTAATATTTTTTCTTTATCACTGTATTTTTCCATTTTAATTACAGTATGTGGTGGACCTTCTTTGGTGGTTTTGTTGGGGACTCTCTGTGCCTCCTGGATCTGGATTTCAATATCCTTCCATAGGTTGGGGAAGTTTTCAGCCATCATTTCTTTCTTTTCTTTTCTTTTCTTTCTTTTCTTTCTTTTCTTTCTTTCTTTTCTTTCTCTTCTCTTCTCTTCTCTTCTCTTCTCTTCTCTTCTCTTCTCTTCTCTTTCCTTTCCTTTCCTTTCCTTTCCTTTCCTTTCCTTTCCTTTCCTTTCCTTTCCTTTCCTTTCCTTTCCTTTCCTTTCCTTTCCTTTCCTTTCCTTTCCTTTCTTTTCTTCCTTTTTCTTCTCCCTTCCCTTCCCTTCCCTTCCCTTCCCTTCCCTTCCCTTCCCTTCCCTTCCCTTCCCTTCCCTTCCCTTCCCTTCCCTTCCCTTCCCTTCCCTTCCCTTCCCTCTTCCCTTCCCTCATCTCCCTTCCCTCTTCTCCCTTCCCTCTTCTCCCTTCCTTTCTTCCTTCCTTTCTTTCTTCTTTGTCTTTTCTTCTTTTTCTTCTTTCTTTCTTTCTTTTTCTTTCTTTCTTTCTTTTCTTTCTTTCTTTTCTTTCTTTCTTTCTTTCTTTCTTTCTTTCTTTCTTTCTTTCTTTCTTTCTTTCTTTCTTTCTTTCTTTTCTGATTTTATTATTCATTTGAGAGCGAGAGAGAGATAGAGTACAAGGGGGAGGGGGAGAGGGAGAAGCAGACTCTTCCCTGAGCAGGGAGCCCAATGCGGGGCTTTATCCCAGGACTACAGGATCATGACCTGAGCCAAAGGCAGACACTTAACCACCTGAGCCACCCAGGTGCCCCAGATTTTAGCTATTTTTTCTTCAAATAAATTCTCTGCCTCCTTTTCATCTCTTCTACTTCTGGGACTCCTATAATATGAAGATTATGTTTGGTGGACTCACTGAGTTCCCTATTTTTGTTTTGGATAATTCTTTTTTCTGTCTTCCGTTCAGCTTGTTTACTTTTCATTACTCTGTCTTCTGTGTCATTAATTCATTCCTCTGCTTCCATTCTGCTGTTTATTCCATCAAGCCTATTTCTCACTTTGTTTTTTGAGCTCTTTATCTCTGGTATGTATTCCTTATATTTTGGCAGTGGTCTCACTGATGTCCTCCTTCTTTTCTCAAGTCCAGTGAGTATCCTTATGATCATTGCTTTAAATTCTCCATCAGGCATGTTACCTATACCAGTTTTACATTGCCTTGTTCTGTTCTTTTATGTGAGACAAAGTCCTCCCTCTTCTCATTTGGTTTAGTCTCTGTGCCTATTCTCTGTGTTAGGAAAGTCAGCTGTGTCTCCTGTTCTTGAGGGTAATGGCTTTATAAAGAGGTCCTATAGTGCTCTACCACACAGTGTCCCCTGTTCCCCAGGGCTTGGCTCTTCTAGGAGTGTCTCCAATGTGTGCTGTGTGTACTCTGCTGTTTTGTGCTGGTTTTATCCTACAGGCTAGTTGTCTGCAGAGGTTTTCTTTGCCTGTTGTGGGCAATGTTTAGTCCTTGGCCTGAATGTGCCACATTTTAACTAGATGTACTCTGATCTGCTTGTGAAATGAGACCTGTCACCACCACCACTACCTTGCAAAACATCCATGTTGGGAGACTTGGTATTGACAGGGGTTTGGGCCGGTCTTCTGGGGAGGGTGTCCGCTGTGCTGGGACTGAGATAAGTGTGACAGGGAAGGGCAGATCCACCAGAGCACAGAGGGGCAGGGCTTGGTGTAAGCAAGTCAGGTAGTGAGTGTTGGTCCTATGCTTATGCTGAGGGGCAGAGGAAGGAAACTCTGCCTGCCAGTTTCTTTGTTCCCTGAGAGTTATCTCTGTGAATGCTGCTTCTCTGGGTCACACTCTGAGATGAACAGCTAACCTCCCCACTGTGCCCCATGCATTCTTCAGATTGCTGTTTCCATGCTGTATGTCCACAAGCCGTTTGCCTGCTCTCTCTCCAATAGCATCCCCAAAGTCCTCTGAGGTCTCCCACAGCCAAGCACACTGACCTTTAAAACTCCAGGTTTTAGGGGATCCCTGGGTGGCTCAGTGGTTTAGCGTTTGCCTTCGGCCCAGGGTGTGATCCTGGAGTCTCGGAATCGAGTCCCGCATCAGGCTTCCTGCATGGAGCCTGCTTCTCTCTCTGCCTGTGTCTCTGCCTCTCTGTGTGTGTGTCTCTCATGAATAAATAAAATCTTAAAAAAAAAAAAAACTCCAGGTTTTAAGCCCCACTGGTTGCAAGAACTCATGAAATTTGGGCCCTCCTGCCTTCCAGTTCAGTTGCTATGGAGATTTGTTTTTCCCATGTGCTCGCCTGTGTGCTAGCCCACCTCTCATCCTTCTTCGCAACTGCAGCTCCCTCCCCACTGAGACGGCCATGATCTGTTTCTCTCCCAAATCAAGTCTCTATACTTCCTACCTTCTTTGATGTGGCCTCTTCTCTGCCTTTATTTTTTTTTTTTTTTTTTTTTTTTTTTTTTAATTTTTTTGATTTATTTATTTATGATAGTCACAGAGAGAGAGAGAGAGAGAGAGAGAGAGAGAGGCAGAGACATAGGCAGAGGGAGAAGCAGGCTCCATGCACCGGGAGCCCGACATGGGATTCGATCCCGGGTCTCCAGGATCGCGCCCTGAGCCAAAGGCAGGCGCCAAACCGCTGCGCCACCCAGGGATCCCTCTTCTCTGCCTTTAGTTGTGGAGTTTGTTCTGCCAGTCTTGAGGTCAATTTCTGGGGTATTTAGAATGATTTGATAGTTATCTAATTGTATTTATGGGATGAAACAAACCCATGGTCTTCCTACTCTGCCACCATCTTCCTCTTGTGGTATCATTTTACTTATTTTTCTATCTTCTGTAGTAAATAGTGGCTTTTTGAGATTCAGGTACAGGTTTTTTGTTTAGGGACTTTAGGAGGGGCAAGAATGTTTCCTAGGTGATGATTGACTCACATTAGGAAGCATATCAAGTCTAGTCATTCCTCTTTGGGGAATGTGCCAAAATTCATCAGTGTATTCAGATGTTAGCAGCCCGATCCATCCATTTACAGTGTCCCATGATGGGACACCTGGGTGGCTCAGAGGTTGAGCATCTGCCTTCGGCTGGGGTGGGGATCCCGTAATCCCAGGATCGAGTCCCACATCAGGCTCCCTGCATGGAGCCTGCTTCTCCCTCTCCCTCTGTCTCTGCCTCTTTCTCTGTGTCTCTCATGAATAAATAAATAAAATCTTAAAAATCGTTTTTTTTTTAAGTGTCCCATGAGCCTTTCTTAATAGTTTCAGCATCCCATTTACTGGATCCATTACTTCATTCAGAAGCAGTGCTCTTGAAATGCACAATTCTGCGGAATAAGGAAAGAAATCTTTTGGTTTTATAAAATTTAGCATTGAGATAGAACTTACTCAGTTTTCTTTGTAGTAAGGAGGCTCTTCTCCAGCCTCCTTGATCTACGGTCTTGAAGAAGATTACCTTGCTGAACTTAGGTGAGAAGGAGCCTACTCTGTCCTTAGAGCAGAGCTCTGGTAGGAAGCTTATCCTTGTATTGAACCAAATTCTGCCTCCAGGCAGTCTATACCTGTTCTAGCCTTTCAGAACAACTTGAAATTTCTCTCTTCCCCTTCTGTAGGATAAATATGAAAACAATGAGCATACTTTCTTTTAATATGTACTTTCTTTCAATATGTATGTCCAGGCTAGATATATCCAGATCTTTCCACTTTCCTCAGAAAAAGAATTTTCAGACCATCATCTAAATTGATCTCCTCAGGATGCTGTGTGTGTGCATGTGTGTGTTGTATTTGAAAAGAACAAGAGGAAATTTATTCAGTATACTTTGTCTTGAGGGAAATTTTGCTCCTAAAAACTAGAGGAGGGCAGAAAGGAAGAACTACAAGAGAGTGACCCTGTCATTCTTTCTGTCAGTTGCTCTTAACTTTTTGGTCATTTGCCATGAATCTGATGCTATAGGTTTTCTCCCAGAAAATTTATCCATAAAAGTTTGCCTATTATACTGTGTTCATAGACCTTCATATTCACATCAAAGTGCACTTACATGTCATTAAAGGATTCAAGGCTCCTGGGTCTTCTTTCAGCTTTGCATAATTGTATTTTGGCCATGTATGTGGATATGGTGTATACGGTGAAAGATTGGGGGATAAGAATGAAGGAGGGCAGTAATTTGGGGGATTTCTGACTTAGTAGCTCTTCTGTGTACCATTACCTGTCTCCCCATTCCCTATTCCTACTCCCCCTTTTCCCATGCATAGTTCTCCCCATAAGAGAAAGAAGTCATGTGTCCTTCCATCACCTCATTCTTCTCACGGAGGCTTTGTTTCTTCAAGTCTGATTCATATTGCCTTTACAGTAATTACAAGTTAAATCTCAGAGAAAATGATACAATAGGATAACAGTTTGAGTGCTTTAAATACGTGTCAACATGTAAAGGGTCTTTTAGAAATTGTGGGGAAGGGGCAGCTGAGTGGCACCATTGGTTAAGCATCTGCCTTTGGCTTGGGTCCTGGCCCCAAGGTCCTGGGATCGAGCCCCACATCAAGATCCAAGGGTAGCCTGCTTCTTCCTCTCCCTCTGCCCCTCCTGCTGCTGTCTCTGCTCTCTCTCTCTCTCAAATGAATAAAAATTGTGGGGGAGAACGTTCTGGTTAGTTGTATTGAACGTGCGTGTATATTCTTTGTGTTATCAAGTTCCTATGTGCGTTCACTATTTTAGTATCAACCAGTGAGACTCTCCTTTTCATTTGTTACTGCAGATGTGGTAAAAGGTGAAAAGATTCTTCCAGTATTTGATGAGCCACCAAATCCAACCAATGTTGAAGAGAGTTTAAAGAGAATTAAAGAAAATGATGTTCGTCTTGTTGAAGTTAATTTGAATAATATAAAGGTATGTGTGCTAAGCAGACAGTAAAGTTTTGAGTTGCTTTGAGTAAGATCTAGGATGAGAGTTGGGCAATTTTGAAATAGTATAATTCTTTTTTACTTAAAGGCAAAGTTTTTGCTCCTAACAGTATGCTTAGATTCCTTTATATTTCAGAAGTTAAAGTATATGCTTCTGACTTGCTTTTTAAAGAGTACCATATATAAGTGTCAGCCACACAGATTGTCAGCATAAATCTATCTGGCTTCCAAAGTACTGCCTACTTCTAAGAGTATTTCGTGTTTGGGGTTTTATTTTTTTTTAATCAGGTTTCTTTAGGTATTCCTTGCATTAAACCAAAGTCTGATACATAGTGAAACTCTGCCTATTTAGTGTATACTTTGATGAGTTTTGACAAATGCATAAATTGTACAGCCACCACCACAGATGTAGGACATGTCACTCCCCTTTGTTGTCATTCTCTGCCCCCAGCTCTAGTCCCTGACAACCACTGATCTGTTTTCTTTCCCTTCTCCATTTTCCTTCTCCAGAATGTCATATGAATGGAATCATATAGTATGTAGCCTTTTGAGTCTGTCTTCTTTCACTTAGCATGATGCACTTGAGATTCATCTGTGTGGTTGTATATGTGGTAGTTTGTTGAACAGTATTCTGTTGTAGGGATATGCTACAATTTATTCACCAGTTGATAGACATGGATTCCCTCTGGTTTGAATGATTATAATAAAGCCACTAAACTCATGTGAACGTGTGAACCTATGTTTTTCGTTTCTGTGGAACCTAGTAGTGGGCTTTCTGGGATCTTGAGTTTTAGAAAATATAACTCTTCCTTAGAGTAAGGAAGAGTGAGTTAGGAGGGCATAGGGGTGATTAATTACCAGAGTAAATTCAGATTATCTCTTGAGTATTGGTCATTGTATAATAGCTGCATTAAGAATTCCTCATTTTAAATATTGATTTATCTGAATTGAGGGCTGAGAGAGCATCTGGGAATTACAAGAACATAGGGAATAAGACCTCTGTGCTCCTTTAGCAGACGTTCCTTCCTGTAAGCAGAAGAAAGCAAGCCTTGGAAAAAGCTAACATTCCTAGTTGATCACTAATCTTAACTTTAAAAAATTCAGTCCTTACATATCTAAATCAATAATAATGACCTGAAAATAACCAGACTACAGGGAATTGCAGTCTTGGTATTGAAGGAAGAAATTAGTGCCTTCTAAAAATGTATCTTTCCACATTTCAGGTAATGCAGGGTTAATCTCTCTTAATACCTTTTAGCTTAAACTAAGTAACATCTCTCTCTCTCTCTCTAGAAAAGTGGATCCATTTTGAATACTCAGGTGTTGACGTTTTATAATCCAAATAGTTAAGTGTTAGGATAATGAATAATATTTTAATCAAAATGCTAGAGAAATAGTGATACATACTCTGCTGTAGGCCAGCAGTTTGTGCAAATGTACCATAATAGAGAAATGAAATAGATATGAAGGAGGCTGTTTTCACCTGTAGACTAAAGGTTTTGTTTACATAGTTTCTGAATACATTTAATGAAAAAATAGCAAGCACATTTGATTAATGGACCAAATTTCCTGAAAACTAAAATGTCATATTTTGTCTTTCAAGAATATCCCAATTCCAACCCTAAAAGATTTTGCAAAAGCTTTGGAAACCAACACACATGTGAAATATTTCAGCCTCGCGGCCACCCGGAGCAATGATCCTGTTGCTGTTGTAAGTAAGCTGCTACTGATAATACTGAAATTATAACGCTGGCATGTTACAGAGGTGGCTAAACTGATTTTATTATCGCAGTTTACTTTCTTTTTTCAATCAGTGTTTAGCTCACTATTAGGCAAAGCATTATTTACTATTTTATGTTTATTTTTTCCTATTTTTCCTCCCTGTAATTTTTAAAAACATAAGTCATACAATATATGCTGTTTTGCCACTTAATTTTTCAGAGAACAGTGTATCTTAGAGATCTTTTCATATCACTACATAAAGTTTTACACCATTCTTTTAACATCTGCAGAGAATTCCATTTATGGATCTACAGTATTGGATTTTGTCAAATGCTTTTCATGTATGTATTGAGGTGGTCAATGGGTTTTGGCCTTAATTCGATGTATTACATTATTAATTTTTGCATATTAAGTCAACCTTGCATCCCTGCAGTAAATCCCACTTGATCATGGTATGAACCTTTATTTTCACTTGGCTTTGAGGACATCACTCCCTTTGATTCTCCTTCCTCCTCACTGAACATCCTCACGGGTCCCTGTGTTGGTTCCTCCTCATCTCCCTAACCTCTAAGCATTGGAATGGCCCAGGGCTTAGTCCTAGGTCCTCCTCTTTTCTCTGTCTACACTCACTTTTTGGATGATGTCCCTCTCTTGCATTGCTATGTATTATCTATATATGCTTTTGACTCCTAGGATCATTCCCCCCAGGTCATACCCCTCTCCTGAACTCCATGCTCATGTCCACCTACCTACTTAACACCTTGCTTGGCTGTCTAACAGACATCCCATGTAGTCCCAAACCAAACTTCTGGCTTCCATCTCACACCTGCTCCTCTTCCACTCTTGCCTGTTTCACCAAAAGACTTAATTCTTTTATTGCTCAAGACAAAAAGAAATGGATTTATCCTTGACTTTCCTTTCTCAACAACGTTAAGTGTATATCCAGCTTTGTCTTCTAGATATTCCAGAATCTGTTTCTCACCATTTCTCAACTACCATGCTAGTCAGTCTAAGCCACTATCTTCCCTCATCTGGATTATTGCAGTAGCCTCCTTACTGAGCTGCCTGTGTCCATCTTTCCCACTTCAAAGCCAGTTTTTTTATATAGCATCAGAAGGGATTTTTTTAAAAAAACTTTAGTTACCTCATTCGTATACTCAGAACCCTCTAGCAGCTCCCATCTCACTAAGAATAAAAATCACAATCTTTCAGTGGTCTTATACTTGCCCCCTTTTTCTTTTTAATATTTGTTTGTTTATTTGAGAGAAAGGGAGCAGTGAGTGCCCAGTGGTAGAGGGGTAACGGAGGGAGAGAATCTCAAGCGGAACTCCTTGCTGAGTACAGAGATTGATGTGGGGCTCGGTCTAATGACCCCAAAATTAGACCCGAGCTGAAACCCCAAGAGCTAGATGCTCAACCAGCTGCTCCACCCAGGCACCACTACTTGCCCGTTTTTACATTCTACAGCAGACATACAGCCTCTTGCTCTTCCTCAGACATGCCATGCATGCCCCTAACTTGGGGCCTTTATCCCTTTTTCTTGCCTATAACTCTCTCCCTAAAGATATTTCATATCGTTTTATGTCATCCCTTTGAGTCATTCTTCAAATGTCACCTTCCTGGTGAGGCCTTTCCTGACCACCTGATATAAATTAGCAACCCACCTCTGCCCCCCCTCCCCCAGCACTCCTCTCTACCTAGTTTCTTCATCTATAACCCTTTTAAACATCTGATATTTCACTTATTATCCTGCCCCCCCCCACTAGAATATAAGTTCCATCAGGCAGGGACTTCTATGTTTTATTTCTAAATCTACAGAGCAGTACTTAGTCAAATAATCAGCCACCAGTAATATTTGAAGAAATGTGTATATATACAGATGGATGGTAAGGGATTTGTTCTACATAGCTAGTTGTTACCAATAAAAAGTACATGTGTATGGGTATCTGTCCCAACTTGTTTCTAGAATCTTTGCCCCCTCTTGCCTTTTCATTTAACTTGACTTTAAGTTCTGGTGTCTGCCTTAGGCATCCCTTCCCATCTCAGCCTTGAAAATCAGTCCATAAATTATCTTCATTTTGGCTGCACAGTAACCCAGCTGCAGTAGGACTCAAGTAAGAAAAGTTATTCCAAAGAGACCTTGATGAAGTTAGTCCTACATAGAAACTTAGAGAAAGTGTGAGACACAGGAGAAAGTAGGAGGAGTTAGGGTATCAGTAAACATAATAGCGTGAATAGCAGCAGAGAATATCACCAACAGAGGATTACATGTGACACATCTAAATTCTGTGACAGGGATCCCTGGGTGGCGCAGTGGTTTAGCGCCTGCCTTTGGCCCAGGGCGCGATCCTGGAGACCCGGATCGAATCCCGTCGGGCTCCCAGTGCATGGAGCCTGCTTCTCCCTCTGCCTATGTCTCTGCCTCTCTCTCTGTGTGTGTGTGACTATCATAAATAAATTTTTAAAAAAAATTTTTTTAATAAATAAATAACTTCTGTGACAGGGTATGTGTGAAAAGTAGATACACATGAGGCCTGTGACATAGTGTGTCCAGCCAAAACAATCTAATGAGAAACATCAAAGCAGTTATGCTAAATATTGTATCTGTCTGTGGCAGGTAGAGTATGTGATAGGCACCATCAATTTTATCTCTAAATATGTTCTTTAATTTCTAGGCTTTTGCAGATATGTTGAGAGTGAACAAAAATTTGAAGAGCTTAAATATGGAGTCCAACTTTATTACAGGAGTTGGGGTTCTAGCACTGATTGATGCTTTAAGAGATAATGAAACCCTGGCAGAGCTCAAGATTGACAATCAGGTTAGTGCTCTACAGCATTGACTGAGGAAGCCACAGCCCAGTCTGCCATGGAGGGGCTTGGGACTCAGGAGGTAGGAGGGGGGCTTTTGGGGGAGCCTTTTGGGAAGGTGGTGGCCTAAAAGGAGATGAGGACATTTGAAGCATCCAGAATATTAACTTAATATCTTTAGTATGGGTTTGAACATATTTATAGACTTGTGCAGCCATCGCCACTAATTCCAGAATGTTTTCAAAAGCCCTCCCCCCAACCTCTGGCAACCACTAAGCTACTTTCTGTCTCTACACATTTGCCTGGTTGGAGAGCTCATATACATGCAATGGTAGAATATATGCCCCCTTTTTTTTTTTTTTTTAATGTGGTCTTTTGTATCCACCTTTTTTCACTTAGCAAATTATTCTGCAGGTTCATCCATGTTTTAGTATAGATTAATAGTTATACTTTTTTATGACTGAATATTATATGTGGGTGGTTTCTGCTTTTTCAGTATTAGGAATAATGCTGATAGAACATTCACATACAAGTTTTTATATGAAGATATGTTTGTTTTTTAATGTTTTCATTTCTCATGGGTACATACTTAGGAGTGGAATTGCTAGGTCACGTGGTGACTCTGTTTAACTCTCTGAGGAATGGCCAAGTGGTTTTCCATAGTAACTGCTCCATTTTACATTTGTCCCAGCATGTGTGAAGTTCCTGATTTTTCCACATTTTTGCCAACACTTGTTATTGTCGTTTTGATTATAGTTATCCTATAAAAATAGGTATGAAGTGGTATCTTGTTGTGGTAATCCAGTTTTTTGATATCTCTGTGAACATATACTGAGCTTTAAAGTTTTGTTTCTCTTAAGTATGTGTGTACATTGTAAGAATTGGGAAAATTTTAAATGACCAACAGAATCAGCATGTACGTGAATGTCTCAGTCTTGACTTACCTTGAAAAGTATTTTGATCTAGTTTATTAATACTGCTCTTTAATTATTCCAGAGGCAGCAGCTGGGGACAGCTGTAGAATTGGAAATGGCCAAGATGCTTGAGGAAAATACAAATATCCTTAAATTTGGATATCAGTTTACACAGCAGGGACCTCGAACCAGGGCAGCTAATGCTATAACAAAAAACAATGACTTAGGTAAGACATATGCATTTCATAATCAAATTTCTGAATTGTGTCATTAAGCTAATGTATTAGAGGAATTTTAAAAAATTTTTACAATAAACTTCAATACAGATTTTTCTGGCCTTTGTTTAGAGATTACTGGGTGAGTGAAATCTTCTGTCACGAACATTTCACAGCTTTAAGTGAACAATTTTCTACCATAAATGTGATAAATGCTTCCTGAAACAAATATTTTGTTCTCAGTTACAAGACCCCTTTTGGAGCTATCAAAGATTTCAACATTTCAGGAAAATTTTTTGCCTTTTTTATCAAGCAGGCCTAGATAGAAATTAATTTTTACATGAAAAAATATGAATTATAGTTTTGATCCAGGTTTTATAGCATGTGGCACGTGTCTATCATCCTTACTGGTCTCCCTGCACAGCCACGACTGGGCAGTTTGTCTTCTTGCTGTACATATCCGCCAAGGTCAGCCATTGCCCATTTTTTCCCTGGTTCCTGCTGAAAATACTGCTGAGGCTTGTGCTTCTTTGTGAAATAAGTTTTCCAGCCAAGGCTGAATTAAAGAATACTATGCTTGTAGTTTTGTTTCTACAGGTTTCCAGTAATTGACTCTTTTAAGTTTGGTGTTTGTCTTTGAAATATTTTAAAGATGTGTTTAGACAAGAATTAAAGTAAGACTTCTTAAAGGGAGTAACACTTCAAAGTGATGCAGTTCTTCTAAGCTTCAGCAATATTCAAGTTTGCATTCCTTAAAGGTTTCTAAAGCTGAAAAGTTACAGCTTCCTTCCCTTCACCCAGATCACTGTGAAGAGCATTAGTTGAAACCTTTCTGTCTTTGA
Source organism: Nyctereutes procyonoides (assembly GCF_905146905.1). Lineage (NCBI taxonomy): Eukaryota > Metazoa > Chordata > Mammalia > Carnivora > Canidae > Nyctereutes > Nyctereutes procyonoides. The sequence continues at coordinate 23,035,880 of NW_026575040.1, read as the reverse complement.
TAACTTAGTTTCCCATAGAAGACTTTAGCCTCTTGCATTTTAGAAAATTGGTGTGTGTGGTGTACTGTTGATTCGCAGTGTCATTTGCAGTCATGCTATTTCCATCGAGAATCAACAGTGTACCAAAAGATGAGAGAACCCCAGAGAACTGTTTCCTGGGCTGCTTTATGTTGACACCGCAGCTTAGTGAGGAGGGGTCCGTGTGTAATGGAGGGTGAGGTGGCCACACTGTAGGTACAGTCTGTTGCAAAGCAGAACCAGGAGAAATCAGTTTTTTTGTGTGGGTAGCTCTCAAGACCCCCACTTCCTGCTGTTTAGGTCTGAACCAAGCCAGAGTTTCAGACATGAAATGAGAATAAAGACATTTGTGGAGTGGGGAATTACATGGATAAAAGCTCACATTTGGGATCAAGCTAGTTATCTATATGCTGAGGGCAGCTTGCAGTTTTGAAAATGGACTCTCACTGCAGGATGCTGCCTCCGAAGTAAACTTTTTCAGTAAGAACTTGATGCTTGAAGCTAACACAATGGAAAAATGTTGCCACCAGATTCAGAGGGAATGCTGGCTTCTAGAAGGCACTGAAATGAGATGAGAAGAAACTTAGTTTCTTTGGATTTTTTGTGAGAGGCATTTGAGAGCCATTATTGGCCCCTGAATGTCTGATTAAAAGGATACTTCAAAAAAAACCCTCTACTTTCTATTCTTGTAGGGCTAGGACATGAGGTTAGAACTTACTTTGCAATTGATCATAAAGTATTGAGAACGTATATTAATGAAGTGGGATTTGGCAAGAAATTGCCAAGGAATTGTTAGTAGGGCCGAATTTATAAACCTCTCCTGTAGCGGCTGAACGGAGGAATTGCTGGTAGCAAGGAGGCACCGAGTGAGAAAGAAGAGGCAGGCCCAGCACTTTGCCCAATCTTCTGCTGCGTGCACATGGCACCTTCAGCTGGTTTCTCCAGCCCCACGCGTTGACCTCTGCGCCCAGCTCAGGGCGGCCAGCATAAAGGCCACTTTCTTACCTGCAGTCTAACATGAAGCCACCAGAAAGACCCGTCAGACCCGTACAAAACTTGAAGCATGTACAGAATCTCCTGGGCATATAGGTTTTCTTCACCTTGCAAATGGGCCTATATCAGATCTTTAGTGTTGATTTTGATAATGTCTTACCTCTCACTGTTTCCTATTCATTGAAATAATCCCACCTACTCCCATCTCCCCAGCCGAGAAGCATCCTAGCTGTTACCAGCAGAGAGAGGTTCTGTGGCACACATGCAGTATTTGCTTGAACTCGAGTCTCCTACTTCTGTCCTGACACCAGCTAACTACATCATTTCGTACCTTTTTTGTTGGCTCCACGGTCACAGATCTCCTTTATATGTATGCTTTTTATAACATGCATTTTAACATCTGAAATGGTCTGTCGATAACATCCAAATTCTGTTGCAATTCAACATTTTCTTGGAAATGTTCTACCCTAAAGGGCTAATGTGATTAGCTTTTCAAATATTTGTGTTTTTCAGAGCTCTCTATATATGAATTAGATTTGTATTTGGGGACTCAAGTCTTTGATTTTTTCCCCTTTTTTCCCAGTAAACATGCAAAACTTGCTTTTCGTTAGTTAACACGGGCTAAAAATTAGAGTGAAGGTTGTACTTAATTAGCTAAGTATAAAAAGGTTCATGGGAACCTGATACTTTAGCTCTCCTGGTTTTTACTTCCTAGTAGGCACCCAGCCAATGGCTGGACAAGCTGTAATACGCGTAAACTTGAATGTCTGCTTGAAGGCCCTGTCTATCCTACTCTGAGTACGGCCTACTGGTTTGGGGGTCACTAGTCTGAACTGGCTGGGGGCTCCTGAGACATATGCACCTTTCTTTTACTCCATCCGTTGAACTAGTTGATTGAGCACTTTGGTGTCCAGTTTATACAATCACCAGATATGATCTTACCACATTGCTAGGGTCTGAGAGTTCATTACTTTGTTGTTTTGTCAGAACATGGTTCATTTTGTAGGAGACAATAGAAGGAAAATTTGGAAAGCAGTAGCAAGTCATTTACCTTTAAAATGGTAAAATGAAAAAAATAAAATGGTAAAATGGCATGTTCTTTCACAAACTAAATAGGTTCCAGTGCCTAGTCAGGAGAGCATGCAAATCATTACTTTTAGTACTTTCTCTTCCCAGCTATCTGAATGTCACTTCAGAATTTAACACAGTAAATTTAGAAGTCATTGTTTTATTTTTTTCTTCCATATCTTTTGTGAATTTATTTGTATGTGTATAAGTCATTGTTTTAATAGGTATCAATGCTTATAATAATAAATGAGACAGATACAGTGATGTGAAGGGGACTGCGGAGCAGTTTAGATTTCCCCCACTCCTGTGGGAGTTCAGGTGAGATGAGGACACATGGTTCTCATTTTGAAAACCCCTCAGTTCTCAGCAAGGAAATGGCAATGATGAAGGATGTGAATATTTCATTTTAATGGCCTTTTATTTTTTTATTTAACTACAAATGGGCATTTATGTGCAACTCTAACTGTATTGATTATATAGAAACTTGTTGGTTACAGGCAAGTTAACATTGTACAAAGTAACAGGGATTTCTAACCTTTCTTTTTTTTCTCACAGTTCGCAAAAGACGAGTTGAAGGAGACCACCAGTAAGTCCACCAAGATACAATCTTTGGGAGACTTTTAAGAGGTCACCAAAAGCTCATGTTGGTGATGTCAGATGTAACATTTTCCTGGGTAGAAGGGAAAAGACTGGAAATCTTTTTTTTTTTTTTAAACTACATGTATCTTCTTTCTAGTTTGTTATTAGTTTCAAATTGTAAAATCAATAGTAGGTGGTATTTTGTATTTTATAACATTTCTTCTGCTAAAATCAATTTTAATTTAGCTTATTAATTAAATGGTTTGTGATGAGTCATGAGTTTAAAATACAAATGTAGAAGTTTAGGAAATCATTTATGTAGAATATGAACATTTTAAGGACCAATCTTTTTTAAGTCAAAAAGGGACATTACTGATATGAGAATTGCTATTGGACCTGTTAGGTACAAGACATTCATCAAAGCTTTCTTTATTCCGTCATGGGGAGCCCTTTCCATGTTTTAGAATATGTGAACTTGGCAAGAGTATGCTTTTTGCCTCTATCAAGAAAGCAAAATGCCAGGATTTTAAAACAGAGGACTCCAAATCAGGTCATCTGTTCAGGAGTAAAAGCACATCTCTGGGAGAGAGAAAGGTGCCTTCTGCATGTTCCAGGTCATTGCACTTGTCTGGTGTATGTGCGTCAGAAACACCTGGACTCGTTTAAACAAAGCCATCAGCACGGCCAGGTTTACATACGTCGTTTCAAAATGTCTAAATTCATTATAGTTTATCTTAATTGGGCATTATTAAATTTTTGTGAAAGGTCATATAAAAAGCATGTAAGTAGGCAAGGTATTTTCTTCCCTGTAAAAGGCATGTTGCCAACTCTTGGTAATTTAAGATAAGAAAAAAAAGGCTATTAAACATGTGTAATCAAAGATAATAAACGTGATGGAATTTGAGTCTGAGGCATATGCAAAATGGTCATCAAAACTGATGATTACTGTAAATTAGAAACTGGCCTGGGTATGAATTACTGTTGCACACAGTATTGTGAGAATTCGTGCATGTGCTGCAGAATTGCAAAGACAGTAGTGACTCAGGGCTCACTACGAATTGTCTGACCAGTAAGGAAAACTGTCCTTCATAAGCCTAATTTTTATTATGTTTCCTTTCATCTTACACTTTTTTGGTCCACATGGTGTAAAAGTAATCTCTCCTGAGAAAAGTTTCTTCCTACTACTCCTGCTCACAGTATTCAAATGAACACTTGAACAGTGTCGCATGGTGAAGGCTGCCTCCAGTGCAGGCGGAGTGACGGGATTTGAACCTGGATTCACCCCCTGGCTCAGGGCAGCTCCTGGAGCAGAAGGGCGCAGAGCTATCACAGCTACAGGAGACAGGCAGGAAGAATTCAGGCCTGGCTATATCATTTTCAGGGAGTAAAGGGAAGAACCCCATTTAAGAGGGGGATAGGTCTATTGATTCTTTAGGCAAGGATTTTTTAAATTGAATTACAAAATGTTACTCCTTTGGCTTGGGCTGGACAGTTTACTTAATGAGCTAGGTAGGCAGTGTCTTCTGTGCTCTGGTTATAGGCTGCCTCAGCAGGCCAAAGCTTCCCTTATAAGAACCAAATGTCTTTGTTGTGTTAAATCAGTATCCAGTGTTTCCAAGGGGCCAAAGACAGACTTTGCACTATTACTTTTCAGTTAGAGACAACTGATATATATTTTTTCCAAGTTAGCAAGTGTTCCTGTGTGTGTCTCTTCATATACAACTTTGGAAACGTGCTTGATTTTAGAGACTGTACACTTGCAGCAGGATGGAGAGTCAGCGTGGAGGGAGTCTAAGGCTACCCGTTATACTTCCAACAAGCTTTCCTTGCTTGCACTGTCCTGTATCAATGAATTGAGAAGTATATTACCCCTTCTACTGTGAGTTTTTTTAAAAAAAAATATACATAGATGGGGCCCTACACAGTATATGTATCGTACTTGAGGCTAGGATCTTTTTCATTTGTTACTTACCACAGTAGGAAGAAGTGTTTTGCTTCTACCATTCTAGTCCTGAGCTATGACAGTTCATTTTATAGCTGAAGAAACATTTCTTCATAAATATCTTTAAAAAGATGAACATTGATCCAATTGAGGACAGAAAATCAAGAATTGTAATTACAAGGGAGAAAACTGATGTTTACTTTGATCTTTAAAATTCTGGCACCTAACCTTTCAGTAACTTCCAGTGTTCTTGTATAGTTTTAAAATGTTGTAATAGATTAGGGTTCTGAAATAGTCTTGATTTTTTTAAAACCAAAGATTTTCTAAGACCTTAAAACATTCTGTATGCTAACCAGTTTAAACTTATCTGGTTATCTCATCAAAGGATATTCTTTGCATTTTTAAATTGCCTTAAGAATCTTTTAATTTCCCCATTTTGTAAAATTTTACATTCCTATTTGTCTGAAGTTCTAATTTTGCGAGTATGTCTACATGAAATTGTATGTATTGAAAAAAGCAATATTAATAACTAATACTGATATTGTTAAAAAGGATTTTGGTGCTATAAACTTGTAGCTTAAATCTAGTAGAAGTCTTAAGTATAGGCAAAATACATTTCCCAAGGGTGCCTGTCATTTAAAAGACCAAATAAACATTTTAAAACATAGTGTTTTAAAAACTAGCAGATTGTTAGTAATTTCAAGGAGAAATTATCTTGGTCATTAAGTTGCAAATTCCTATTTAAATGGAGTAACCCACATACTCCCTTTGTGCAATAGGTGCACTCTGGAAAAGTTACATGTAAATAGAACTTTGTAAATTGTTTTTCCATTGACAGTATCTGATGTATTTTCACTTAAAAAGGGGATTCCATGATAAAATAAAAATTTTAAAAGAAAAAATGTTTTGATAAAATGTTAATCCTGTTCTGTTGTACATTATATTTAATCCTTGCTGCCATTAAAATAAGATAAAAAGAGTCTCATGAGGTTTCATAAAATCTGATATTTTTGGTTCTGTGCTCCCAGAGCGTGTCTTACTTCCTGCAGATCCAAGGGCTGTGCTTTCTCTGGAATCCTTAGCAGTAAGTTCAGTCCTATCCTTTTGTTCCTTCATCCCAACTTCATAAAAGTTTTTTAAATATTATTGAGATATAATTAACATAACTGTATTAAAGGTGTACAACATGATTTGACATGTATATATTGCAAAATATCTACTCCCAAGTTTAGTTACTGTTACCTCTCACAGCTTAAAAAAAAAAAAAAAAAAAAAAAAAAAAGATTTTTGCTTATGATGAAAATTTTTAAGATCTACTCTCTTAGCAACTTTCAAATATGTAATAAGGTATGGTTAATATGTCACTATGCTGTACATTCCGTCCCCAGGATTTCTTCATCTTCTAACTGGAAGTTTATAGCTTTGACCACCTTCACCCACTTCCTGCCCCTGCCTCTGGCTATTCTGTTTCTCTGAGTTCAGTTTTTTTTAGATAGTCATATAAATGAGATCATACAGTACTTGTTCTCTGGCTTATTTTACTTGGCATGATGCCCTTATAGCCACTTCATGTTTGCAGAGCATTAATTGACCACATGGCACCCACGAGCACCAAACTCACGGACGTACCAGAACAACTCCTGTTGCCCTCAGACAAGGGTGTAAGTTCTGGGGTCTAATGATCTACAGAACTGTCTTCTCTGTCACCTTTCACTGAGCATTCATGTTTCTAGATAATTCTCACCGCAAGACTTGCTTACTAAAGAAATTCTTCACTATTTTTTAATCAAGAAAACATATTAGCAAAGATTTTTCTGTCATTTTAATTTGGTCATTCTTATCTCTTCTGCATTATAATTCAGCTCCAAAGTTTGATGCTCAAATGTCATTAAACTTGGTTCATAATAGTGAAGTTTCTTTTGAAAACTCTGTACTATAGGCATTTAGAACTTACCACATCATACTGGAATAATTTCAATGAAGTCTATCAAATATTCTATAGACTTGGACTTTTTGAAATATCCCTTTAGTTCCTGTGTTCTAAACTTTCTTACGTACCCCTTCAGGAACAAGCTTATTTCCTGTAATTATTCTATCCTGCTCTATGAGGCCATATAAAATTGTTAATACTTCACCATTTTTACCCATAAAAATAGTAATTTCATACAGTTGAAATCCCACCAGTACTGTCTAGTCTGGCCATAAAGGTGAATTGACAAACATGAAGAATGGTTCTGTGGACCTGACAGGAACCAAGCCTACGATAACCAAAGATTATTTTTACAGCAAAGCAAGACCTTTCTTACCTGGCACCCAAAGCCACCAAGCGAAAGAGGAAATCTGCGTAATGTGTTATAATGGGTTTGAGGAATCTTTCAGAGATAAGTGTCAAATACTTTAAAATTTCCAGAGTTCCAAAACTGGGAGGAATGAAGACCTTTCCCATGCATCTTTACTGTTGGCCGGCCTTCCGAGGATGGCTGTTGGGCTGACGTTCTCCTGCAGGAGGTCTTGATGCCCGTCCTCTCGGGCAAGTAAGGAGGCTCCGGCAACTCCAGCTCTTGTGAGTACGAGTGGCCCTGGGGACACAGTGTCCTCATGCCCAGCACGGTGGCCCCTGCTCTTTTAGGGACCAAATGATGAGCATGGCCAACCATATGTGGGTCAAGTCATCAAACATCTTTTGTCCTTCGATTGTGAAGCTTTCCTTCATGTCTGCCAGGCCTGAGGGCCTAGAGATCCCAGCCTCAGGCCTGTTTGCAGGCCTAGCAGAGCCTCAAGGCCAACCCCTGTGAAAAATAGCTGACCTTACCAAGAAACGGTGCTGGTATCTCTTGGCGTTCTGAAGGAGTCTAGCCTTTCAGGAGGTAGTGCTAATTATGGATGTGTTTACTATACAACCATGGAATTATGCTTTAAAAGTTTTAAAAGGAAGGGAAATACAATTCTGGAATTTCCTGCATGGTGAGATGATGGGCCTTTTTTTTTCTTTGACCGTATCTATTTAACAATAAGACTTTTTTTTTAATTTTTTTTATTTATTTATGATAGTCACAGAGAGAGAGAGAGGCAGAGACACAGGCAGAGGGAGAAGCAGGCTCCATGCACCGGGAGCCCGATGTGGGACTCGATCCCGGGTCTCCAGGATCGCGCCCTGGGCCAAAGGCAGGCGCCAAACCGCTGCGCCACCCAGGGATCCCAACAATAAGACATTTTAAAAGATATATCTAATTAGTATCAATTTTCAGAGATCAAGAAATATAAATATTGAATCATGAGGGATTTACATGGTCAATCAAATCCAAACCCCAGTGAGTTGAGGAAACCTTCAGAAAAGTCATGTAACTTGCCCACGATAATACAATACTAGGTACCTGCTATGTGTTCCAGCTAGTGTACCAGTCACAAAGCTAGGAGTCAAATCTAGTATTTTCTTGCCCATTACCCTTTCCTCTAAACTTGATGATGACATTCATCTCAGGTATTTTGGGTCTTTCTCCATAAGGATCTACTTAACACTGTGGTTGCTCCATATAAAAGATCATGACCCTTCTCTCTAAAATGCTTATTTTTTTTACTTGGGAAGAAAAAGCTTTGGACAGAGGTCTTTTTTTTTTTTTAATATTTTGGTAAAGTTTGTTTGTTTATTTATTTATTTATTATTTGAAAGCAAGAGAGGGAGGGGAGTGCACAGAGGGAGAGGGAGAAGCAGACTCCCTGCTGAGCAGGGAGCCCAATGTGGGACTTGATCTTAGGACCCGGAGATCATGACCCGAACCGAAGGCAGACACTTAACAACTGAGCCACCCAGGCACCCAAGAGTTTATTTTAGAGAGTGAGCACGTGAGTGGGAGGGAGGGGTAGAAGAGAGTCGCAAGCAGTCTGCACTGAGCTTGGAGCCCAACACAAGGCTCGACCCCACTACCCTGAGATCATGACCTGAGCCAAAGGCAGACATTTAATCGACTGAGATACCCAGATGCCCCCAGATAGTCAAAGTTCTTTAAACCTCAGCTTCCAAGGCTGTAAAATGGAAACTAATGATACCTGCCTTTCAAGTTGTTCTGAGGATTAGAACTGGTAGGGCCAGTGTAGCACTTGGCAAAGCACTCAGTGTCCTTGAGCCCTTCCATGCTCTACCTGCGCTGACAGGACTACAGAGCAATGTGGCCGATGGAAAGTTAGTGCCACGCCCATGGAAATAAATGACAAAACAGAAGGATCCCAAACCCAGCTAGGCAGGACAGGAGGACATCCCAGAAGAGGCGATGCCTGGGCCCAGCCAGGAGAATGAGGTGGGTAGAGCAGCCAAAGTGCACAAAAGCCTAAGACCCAGAGCAAACAGTTACCAAAATAAGCTTCTTTTGGGGGAAAAATGGGCTTTCTAAAGTCATAGTCTTGCTTCTGAATATTCTTTATTCACAAGTAGGATTATGCAAAAACGACTCAATTCATCATTTCAGTCAAAACAAGTCGTGTCATCATTGCTTTAAAACAAACTTAACAATATACAGTTGACTCTTGAATAATGTTGGGGTTAGGAGTACCCCCCACTCCCCACACAGTTGAAAATCCAAGTATAGCTTCTGATCCCCAGAAACTTTACTTCCAGCCAACTGCTGACCAGAAGCCTTACAGATAACATAAACAGTTGATTCATACATATTTCGGTTGTTAAATGTATTATATATTCTTATAATAAAGTAAGCTTAAGAAAACCATAAGGAAAATACATTTAAAGTACTGTACCATATTTATTTTTAAAAAAATAGCTGTAAGTGGACCCAAGCAGTTCAAACCTGTGTTCTTCAAGGATCAATACAATGTATACAACGAGCGCACATTTCATACTTCAGTCATTTTCTTCCTCTTCACCTGCTGCTTTTCTCTTTCTGGAAGCCTCAACTCCTGAACAGATACAAGAGATGAGGTAATATTCAGTTTCAAACATTTCTAGAAACTTTGCCTATAGTAGTTTTGAGCTATCCTCAACAAAACAGTAGCAAAGCAAATCCAACAATATGAAATAAATAAATAAATAAATAAATAAATAAATAAATAAATAAATAAATAAATCAACTGATCAAGTGGAATTTATTCCTGGGTTTGCAAGGGTGGTTCAATATTTGCAAGTCAATCAACATGACACATCATATTAATAAGAGAAAGGATAAGAACCATATGATCATGGGGCACCTGGGTGGCTCAGTTAAGTGTCTGCCTTGGTCATGATCTCAGGGTACTTGGACTGAGCTCCACATTGAGCTCCCTGCTTAGCAGAAGTCTGCTTCTCCCTCTGCTGTGCTCTCTGGTTCTAACAAATATCTTTTTAAAAACCCATATGATCGTTTCAGTAGGTGCAGAAAAAGCATTTGATAAAAGTACAACATCCACTCATAATAAAAACCAACAAAATAAGTTTAGGGAGAATGTACCTCAATGTAATAAAGGCCACCTATGAAAAACTCACAGCTAACATCATCCTCAGTGGCAAAAAAACACTCAGCTATTCCCCGAAGATCAGGAATAAGACAAGGATGTCTACTCTCACCACTTACTCAACATAGTACTGGAAGTCCTAGGGACAGCAATCAGACAACACAAAAATAAAAGGCATTCACTATTTACAGATGACATGATACTGTATTTAGAAAACCCAGGACTCCACCAAAAAACTGCTAGAACTGATACACAAATTCAGTAAAATTGCAGGATCCGAAATTGATATAGAGAAATCTGTTGCATTTCTATACACCATAATGAAGCAGCAGAAAGCGAAATTAAGACAACAATCCCATTTACAGTTGTACCCAAAATAAGATAACTAGGAATAAACCTAGCCAAAGAGGTGAAAATTCTGAACTCTGGAACTATAAAATACTGATGAAAGAAAGTGAAGAAGACATAAAGAAAGGGAAAGCCATTCCATGCTCATGGGTTGGAAGAACATATATTGCTAAAATGTGTATACTACCCAAAGCATTCTATACCTTTAATGCAATCCTTATCAAAATACCAAAAGCATTTTTCACAAAAATAGAATAAACCTAAAATTTGTATGGAATCACAAAAGACCCTGAATAGCCAAACCAATCTTGAAAAAGAAAAGCAAAGGGGCACCTGGCTGGCTCAGTGGTTGAGTGTCTATCTTTGTCTCAGGTTGTGATCCTGGGGTCCTGGGATCGAGTCCCACATCGGGCTCGCTGTGAGGAGCCTACTTCTCTGCCTGTGTCTCTGCCTCTCTGTGTCTCTCATGAATAAATACATAAAATCTTAAAATTCTGGACTTCAAGTTTTATCTCAGAGTTGTAGTGATCAAAACAGTATGGTAGTAGCACAAAAATAGTCACATAGATCAACAGAACAGAAAACCCAGAAATAAACCCATGATTATATGGCCAATTAGTCTTCAACAAAGTAGGAAACAATATGCAATGGTGCATATTCAGCAAATGGTGTAGGGAAAACTAAACAGCCATATATGTGTGTGTGTGTGTGTGTATATATTAATTAATTCAAAATGGATTAAAGACCCGAATATGAAACCTGAAACCATAAAAATCCTAGAAGAGAGCACAGGCAATAACTTCTCTGATATCGGCCACAGCAACTTTTTTTTTGAGATCGGTCCCCTGAGGCAAGGGAAACAAAAGCAAAAATAAACTATTGGGACTTCATCAAAATAAAAAGTTTTTGTACAGCAAAGGAAACAACAAAACTAAAAGGCAACATACTGAATGGGAAAAGAGATTTGCAAATGACATATCTGATGAAGGGGTAGTATACAAAATATGTAAAGACCTCATACAACTCAGCACCTAAAAACCAAATAATCCAATTGAAAAATGGGCAGAAGACATCCAAATGGCCAACAGACACATGAAAACATGCTCATCATCATTCATCATCAAAATCAAAAACTGAAGAAACGTGTTGGTGAGGTTGCGGAGAAAAACGAACCCTCTTGCACTGTTGGTGGGAATGCCAACTGGTGTAGCCAGAGCAGAAAACAGTTTTAAGATGCCTCAAAAAATTAAAAATAGAACTACTCTACCATCCAGCTACCACCCAGCAATCGCACTACTGGGTATTTACCCAAAGAATATAAAAACAGTAATTCAAAAGGATACACGCACCCTGATGTTTACATATAGCAGCATTATTTACAATAGCCCAAGTGTCCATCACTAGATGAATGGATAAAAAAGATGTAGTATATATACACAATGGAATATTACTCAGCTCTAAAAATGAATGAAATCTCGACATGGAACTAGAAAGTACAATGCTAAGTGAAATAAGTCAGAGTAAGACAAATACCCTATGATTTCACTCATGTAAAATTTAAGAAACAACAACAAAAAAATGAACAAAGGAAAAAACAACCCCAAGAAAGAGACTCTTAACTATAGAGAACAGATGGTTACCAGATAGGAGGGGGGGTTGGGGGATGGGTGAAACAGGTGATGGGGATAAAGAGGGCACTTGAAGTGCTGAATCACTATATTGTACACCTGAAACTAATATAACACTGTTAATTAACTGGAATTAAAAACTTAAAAAAAAAAAAAAAACCTTAAAATAAAGTGGTCTGAACTGATGGAGGAGCCAGCCCTTCACATTAGAAGGCCACCCTGCAGCAACAACCCAGGTCCTCAGACACGATGTCTAGCTGGTCAGGCCCCATGAACCCGGGCTTCCCCTGGGCAGCTGTCAGGCCAGGAGGGACAATTCCTCCTCACTATACTGACTGACATTCTGATCATATTGCTTGAAATACATTCCCCTGCTTCCTCAGTATTTCATTTTTTTCTATCTAAAATTTTGTATTTTAAAGCTTGTGGAAAAATAAAATAAAAAAAAAAGCCTGTTGGTTTTAAAAAAGGACTGCTTGCATTTTATGTGTTTTCAGTATACTTTTAAAGTTTTTTTTTAAAGATTTTATTTACTAATTTTAGAAACAGAGCAAGTGAGCAGGGGTAGGGGTGCAGAGGGCAGTGGGCAGAGAATTTCAAGCAGACTGCACTAGCATGGAGCCCGACTTGGAGCTCAATCTCACAACTCAAACCAAAATCGTCACTCAACAGACTGAGCCACCAGGTGCCCCTGAAGTTTTAAATATATATTTTTATATGAAAAGTGAATGTCTCCCTTAGGTGACCAGTGCTTAACTGACATGCTTAACATTTCTGTTACTGTGATGTTTACTCTGATCTGTGACGCCAAACCTAGAGTGAAGCATGTTAAACATTCAGAAAGAAAACAGTGAATCAATTAAACTGGCATATGGGAAATACAGTGATTCCCTATATATTTAAGACTTAAAATTTATTTGTAGGGACGCCTGGGGTGGCTCAGTGGTTGAGTGTCTGCCTTTGGCTCAGGGTGTGATCCCAGGGTCCCAGGATCAGGTCCCAGGATCAAGTCCCACATTGGGCTGTGTGAAGCCTGCTTCTCCCTCTGCCTCTCTCTTTGTGTCTTTCAGGAATAAATAAAACCTTTAAAAAATTTTTATTTGTACTTATGACATCATAAGTGGAAAAGGAAAAAATTAAAGGAAAAATATTTCAATAACGTGAAAACGGAATAACCCTCAATTACTATTATACCCAAACAATGAAGACACCCAGTTCCCAGGATGCTTCTTGCTCTACCACACTGAATTACTACTGAGCGTGGTGGTGCCTCAGGGCCCCACACGTTTCCTCACAGGCCTTTCCATCCCCCCACTTAGGACGCCCTCCAGGCCCAAGTGCCCTGCAACCTAAGACTTTGCTCTGAGGTCTCCTCTGAGCAGCCTTCCAACACCCACCTGAACAAAGGATCAGACTCTCCTCTGGCCACTCCTGGTCCAATCACTGCACTTATCTCCCTGAGTTTCAGTGAAGTGTACAGACATCTGTCCGTGCTCCTGGGCTGGGAGCTACTCTTCATTCCAGGAGTGGACTAGAGGAAACGGTAAACCTCTAGCATCGAATAAATTTGGTTTTACCTCATCACTGGTCAGTTTCCTTGCTCTCAGTAATTTCTTCTGATCCCTCATCACTGTCGGAAGTACAGATTTTGGCTCGTTCCTCTGAAAGCAAAGGAACTTCAGAAGTGAGATTTTCTCTCATAGAGGAAGACCTGTGTATTCCTGAGTTTTTTTCCTGACTGTTGTTGCTTCCCACTATACATTTTCCCTTGAGGAGCCGACAACATCTTTAAGGTTTTGATGAGGTGTATATAACTTTCAGACATGCTGAAATGACTTTGATTTGAGAGATTTTGTTCTGAGAGAGAGGCAAGGCTTTTAAACACCTAAGAGGTTTTATGCACACATTAAAAATTACAAAGTTTAAATACCGGCTCAATACGCAAGCAGGCAAACTGCTCATCACACATTTTCCTCTGTAAGGACATAAATTATTTAATTGACTTTACTTTGGGGGTGCCTTATTTTCCCAGCTAAGCTCTTCTGTGGGAAAGTAGCCCTAACTAAAAATAAAAGGCCTTTGTACTATTGTTCTAAGTAAATCACAGCAGGACAGGGAGTAAACGCCCATCATCAACCTCTGTGGTCCTCAGGTGATGAAATCGAAATCGGATCTCCATGCGCAACTCACCTTGGAGCTCCCCTTGGTAATGGTTTTTAATGGCTTTGGCACCTTCCTCCTCCTCATGGATGCTGTTGGGGTCCTGGTAGGGGACACTCAGCCGCTGCTGGCTCTGCTTCTCCCACAGATGGATTGTCTGGTGAGTAGAAGCCCTCAAACGTTCTTCTTTCTATAAAGAAGCAAACCAACTTTTTAACTGAAAAACTGAACTACCTTTGTGCCCATTTGAACCTACATTTACTATATTTCTTGTCTTCAGAGTACGGCTCTCTCCATTCCACACCTGCTACCACACACAGAGATCACTTTGTAGAGTTTAATTCTAAGGCGTGAAGGCAACACAGGGTGAGGAGGCAGGAGGCTCCCTCGCGCCAACCACCCAATCAGGACTGGCACAGACATGGCCTCGGGAGCTGCAGAATCCCCTGCGCCACCAGCCACTCAGAGCCCAGAGAGCAGCAACCAGCCTGAGGAACCTCATCCATGCCCAGTGTGTTTCTGCCTGAGGGAGGCTGTGTCTGCCAACCCCTGAGACCGACCCCTGGCTTGGTCAGGCACCACCAAACAACACTAGTGCCTAGATGTTCCTGTCTGGGCATCTCACTCCGGAGAGCTTCCCCAGAGCTCCGGATGACAAGATGGGGAGGTGCTGGCATAGGGGAGGGTCCCTGAGCCCAAAGCAGAACATTCATACCCTTCCTCTGCCTGGCAATCCACACACTGCTGTTCACAAGCAGAGCCAGTGTTGGGTCAGGAATGTCTTTTTGACCTTCCTAGCATTTCCTGTCTGGCTAACAAAGTTTTATGGTATCTGTCAAAGTTGGTATTTTCTAAATTATCAGGTTCCCCCTGAAATCTCATCAACTGGAGAGTGAGCCCATGAGTGGCTGGTTTGCTCTGGCTGGTATCCAACCAGTGGCCATTGACATGACTATGGTTAACTACACACTTGGTTTAGGTTGGCTCCCTGATAACTGTAAGAAATAAAATGGTTGTGGCATTAATTGTGAATTAATATTCTGGAAAGTACAGCTTTTAATACCCCCAAAAAAATCCCAAGATAAAACATAGCCAATATACCTTAATCATTTCTGTGCGCTGGCACTCAGGATCACAACCAGCAATTGGTAAGATTCTAATCCTCTGTGTCTTTGAGCATCTATTACCAAGTGGCAGGGTCATCTTTCTCTGTGTGGCACAGTCTGTAGAATGAGGTCTGCTGGGACATGGACAAGAATGTGTCACTGTAGACTAAGAACATTTAGAGGCGATTATCTCAACGGCACAAACAGCTGTGGACAGTGACCACTTCCCCTGCAGCAGATGAGGGAAGCGGGGCACAGGTCCTGGGGCTCTGAGGCTTCCTCATTCTCTGGTTCCAACCTCCGTCCCATTTCCCAGGACATGGTGATGGGGTGAAGTGCAAGTGGAGGAAGGAAGAGAACAGGTGGCAGGGTCAAGGACTTGTCCAAAGAAACCCCCAACAACAATCAGAGACAGAAAAAGGGATATGAAATCTCAGTTCCATGAGGGTGCTGCAGAGGCCAGAAGTTGCAATTCAAGAAGTAAAGAAGAGTCTCTCCATCTGAATACGATTAGAAGGAGGGTCAAAGCAAGGAGGCCTCACGACAGCCCAGGACAGTACCAAGAACAGGAATTGCTGGTGCAGAAAACGTACATTCCTGACTAAAGGAAGGTAGGTTTTAGTACATCAGAGAGAAGAAAGGGTGATCCTCAGGAGGGAGTCTCTGAAGCTGTAGAGAGATGGGACTTAAGGAATGTGGAAAATAGGCCACAATGGAAAAAAACAGGCTGTAGAATCGTTTGTCTTTTACAGCAGCATTTGAGAAAGCTCATTAAGAGGCTGGACTTGAACAGCATTTATTATGCCAGGTCTCTGCACTGCATGACATCTTATGTATTATTTGACTTAACTGACAAAATATCCCTGTGAAGTAGATATTATCGCCATTTTGTAGATAAGGAAACTAAAATTTAGTGAGAGTGAAGGGCGTCTGGATGGCTCAGTAGGTTAAGCATCGACTTTTGGATTTTGGCTCAGGTCATGATCTCAGGGTCGTGAGATTGAGCCGGGTCTGTGCTGAGAGTGGAGCCTGCTTAAGATGCTGTCTCTCCCTCTCCCCAACTTACCCTCTCTCTCTACAAAAATAAAAGAAAAAAAAAAAGGTTGTGAGATTGAGACTCTTCTTCAGCTTAAACAGAAGTGCGGCACAACCTCAAAGCTGTCCATTAGTCTTTAAAATGGAGTAACATTATATTGAGCATAATTTACATACCATAAAATTCACTTATTTTAATACACAATTAAATGATTTTTTAAATTACAAAGTTGTGTGACCATTATTATAATCTGATTTTATTTATAAAGATATTATTTGAGAGAGAGAGAGAGACAGAACACAAGTTGGGGGTGGGTGAGAGGGGCAGAGGGAGAAGGAGAAGCAGACTCCCCACTAAGCAGAGCCCGACACAGGGCTCCATCCCACACCCCTGGGATCATGACCTGAGCCAAAGGCAAACCTTTAACAGACAGAACTACCCAGGAGGACCTACAATTTGATTTTAAAACATTTTCATGATCTCAAAAAGAGACCTTGTGTACAGGTAGTCTGTTAAGTGCCCTACTTCAAGGAGAGCCACATGAAGGACAACAGCTCTGTGTCCTTAGAGGGAAGGTATGCTAAGGAGCGCAGGGAGTAGCGTCCAGTGAAGAGGCTGCAGCACAGACAGGGAGCACCTGCCTGCCTGGGGTCAAACTGCAGCCCCTCACACCATTTAGCCCTTTCCTCTACTCTGTGCTCACCCCAGACAACATGCTCATGATCGGCTGGCCTCCCCGCTGAAGGGAAAGGACACAGACCAGCTAAGCAGCACAGACCAGTCTTCTAGGCCTCCTGCCAGGTGCACCAACCAATGTGAATTCATTCACTGGTCTGGTTTACACTGTGGTCGCCTGCCAGTTTTGACATTAACTGGCTCCCTGAGAAACAGCAATTCGTAGTAAAGGTGAAAAAACAGTGTGGGAAACAGACCACGTCCCTGGTGAGCACCCTGTAATCATGTCAGTCAGGGCCAAGTCAGGCTCTCTGCACAGCTCTCAGCCCCACTGCTCTCTACCTACTAGGAACAAAATGTCAGCAGGAACGGTTACCTAAAGATGAGTTTGGATTTAAAGACGGCTCGTCCCTGTAGACCAGTGTCTTCTCGAACGAACAGGTGATTGTGATTGCCCTGCATTGGGGCTTTGTAGACATCAAACACTTCATTGCCTAGATGCAGGGAAAGGCTGCAAAGAAGAAACCGTTCAGTACTGAGGGGCGGGGGCACTGAACAAATCCTACCATCTCCATGTTCTCCTCCTGGCTTTACTTAAAATGCTATGGGACTGTATACTCAATTCATGAGAAAAACAGAGATGCTATCAATAACTTACTCCCTTTAAAGCAAAAGGTGGTAAAATGCATCTTTCTTTAACCTGAAATTGTTTTTGTCATTTTCCCAGTCTCTACCATGTCGTTACTAAAACAGAAACATTTTTCCCCAAAATACCAATTTATACTGTGCAATGACACCTCACGCATGTGAGCTAGCATTACGCTTTCACCCCAATAAGGCAACTACCATGAATCTGATCACATCTTGAGCCTACTCCTAAAGTGTCCTCCTCCCAGAGGCCTAGATTTTGTTAATTCTTTAATGAAAGATGGCCCCAAAGTAAGGTCCTGCACAGAGAACTCTGGGTCTTTCAGTGCTCTTCAGGTATTATGGGCTCACCTCTCATCTGACCACTTGACCACCCGAGCATTGCTTTCCTTAATTTCATGTCCATACTCATCCCAGCGTTTCCTCCATCTTATCGTATTTTCCACCTGGTTCAAAACATAAGGGCATTAGAAAACCAATGTAACTAAACTGCATGTTCTTTTTTCCTCAAGTGACTTATAATCATGTGCCAAGAATTCATAGGTTAGTGACAAAGGAAGCTCACAAAATAAATAGCCCATCAGGCAACACTGAAACACTCCTGCCACAAATATCTAGAAATATTGAGTAAACTAGCCATTTTGTTTAAATCTTTCCTAAGCTCTAGTTCAAAGCAGTGGAAGCAGAAGCTGAGTACAATGCAAGATCGAAGTATTATCACACACAGTAAGAGCTTCAAAAGAGAGAAGATGAGACTTTGGGTCCACATGAGGTAGGCAGTTAAAATGGAAGTCTGCCTATTGCAAGTCTATGAAGGGCTATGAGCCCAATGAAAGAGGGACTAGTAAGCCTGGCCTAGTAAGACAGGGAAGCTCTGGGCATTAAATTAAAAATAAAATAATAAAAGAATGTACAATTAAAAAATTAACAAATTAAAACCTAACACACTTTGCCCTGTTTTTAGTTCAAATTTGTCCTATCCATGTAGTAGGAACTCCAAATCACAAAGGTAGCATAAAAATTGGTTCTGCCTGGGATGCTTGGGTGGATCAGTGGTTGAACATCTGCCTTCGGCTTAGGGCGTGATCCTGGGGTCCTGGGATTGAGTCCCACATTGGGCTCCCTGCATGGAGCCTGCTTCTCCCTCTGCCTATAGGTCTCTCATGAATAAGTAAATAAAATCTTAAAAAAAAAAAATTGGTTCTGCCCGTGACAGAAGCTCATACGCAACCCCAAGCAACAAGACAACATCCCTGTGACAGCACTGGAGTGTCCTGCCATCCCAGGCCTTCCTGAGAGGAATCGCCTGAAGAAAAGGCATCTCCTTGTGCATAATCTGAATTCCATAAAGAGTCTGCGAGATTTCTACTGTTGGAAGTTGTGAGAAGCTACCCACTATAAAAGTAGAGGCAGTTCCATATACCTAACTATATTTATCCTAAAGGAAGTAGCTAACAACTTTCAAGAATTTTTATTGTTACTTTAATTGAAAAATTACAACTGTGAGAAATAGGTTAGAAGAGTGACCATTGCAGGGATTAAAGAGTATGTAACTTCTCCCCTAAAAATATTCTGAAAAGACATTTCAGTCCTTGTTCCAAACAGTTACTTATTGACTGAAAAGTAAACATAAAAGAACATTTCATAATCTCAAGTCTCAAATCATTATGTTTTAATGAAAAACCTCAAAAAAAAAAAAAAAAGGAAATATAGAATAGTACCTTTAATTTCAACCTGGTTCTATCTTCCTCATCAAGCACTTTCTCACCTTCAAATTCATCTTCATAATTCTGAGGATCAAAAGGTCTAAAAATCGTTTTTTAATCACGTATTAGCCATATTTAGTAATGAATATTATTAATGCCATAAAATAATCTTTACAACATGTACCAATATACTAAAAATCACAGGAGGCAGAGAGCTTCATGTATGCTAGTTTGCATACTTTCTTGAAATTTGATTTTAAAACATTATCTGAAATAAAATCCAACTGTGACTAATAATTTTAAGTCTTGTTTGAAGAAATGTCTTCTAAAATGAGACATAGTCTACCTTTCTATTTTTTTTTAAAGAAAAGGCATCCTGTTTAAACTCATGAACCTTCATGAGAAATACTCATCAATACTATTTTGTTGTCCAAAATCGTCTTTTCTAGTTACAGTGGCTTTTGCGCTGAATATTTATGATTTCTCTAGCAAACTTTGTCAATCTCATTTTCTGATTTTTTCAGCTTTATACTAATGAAAAACACCTTTACCAGCTGTCAAGTCTGTTTATTTATAAGTGCCAAAATGCTGGAAGAATCATTCACTTTAAAATTCTCACATTATTAGTAACTCATCATTTTTCTGCCACAGTGCATCCTAAATTTACTTTTCCAGAGGTATATGAAGAATCCCCCTTCTTTATAATTAGCCAACTCATGATAAGAAAAAACATTTATATTCCACATGTTTTTATTTAAGATCTTGAAAATAAAACTTTAATCAGCCCTCTTACTTGGGTTCTATGCTGAGGAATTTAGGTAGTTTAACAAAGTACAATTCATTTCCTAAATCAGAGTTGATACTGGGGATTTCTACTTCTATTCTGGTTTCAGAAATCTGCTCTTCCTCCTGTTGGTCCTGAGGCAATCCATGTTCATCCTAAGAGAGGAATCAGAATGTGAGGGTTTGAAGTGAAATTAAAAATGTTCCAGCTCTTTTCTGGTACTAGGAGATGTAGGTATAACCAGAAGTAAATTCAGATGCCACTTTAGGGACAAAGCAGTCCATAACCCCTTCAGGCCTCTCCCTAAAATTTCATCCTCTTCCCCAGAAATACCACCACAGAAACAAGATCTCTTAGCCCTCATTACCAGAAAAAATATCTATTTTGTTGACCTATCTAGTTTCCATAAGGCATTAAATGAAAGAACTGTGAAAATGTGTAACCCCTCAGTACTATTAAAATCAGAGCAGAAAGTCAAATAGCACATGCTTTCTGGCACAAGTTTGTATTAAGAAAAACTTAAAGGTTTTCAAATAATGAGTCCTCACAGTTTAGCCCCAAAAGTTTGGCATCATCCTCATTTTGATCAGTTTCTCTGTGCCCTCAAATGCCCACAATTCCCAACATAGCTGAGAAAGTCACCCTGATTCACCAAGTGTTTCAGACCGCTTCTCAATTCTACTCAATTATCAATGTCCTCTTTTCATAGGAGGCAGACCCTTCAGCCTTTGAAACTTTCTTTTTAACCTTGAATAATGGAACCTGTTGAGGTTAGTGATTGTACTTACAACAGCCTGCCTTGGAATAGGTTGCTCATTGTCCCCATCACTCTCTGAAGAAATGTCATCTATGTCTCCAAACAGATCCATGGTCCTACTATAATCTTCAATGCTGGGAGAACACGTACAGTATTAATTTCTCTGACTGAAGTTCTTTACACAGTTCTTAGCCCATCACTTCAACATTTTCTCAAGATTCAGAAACCAAATCTCCACTAAGCCAACCTTGATCTGGCTCCCTGAGCCAAGCCCTCAAAAGCATAACAAGCATCTATAGAGAAGGAAGGTGGTCAAGATGGTTAGTAGAAGGCAAAGCTGCTGTGATAGCCAGTTTTCAACATAGTTCCTGGTGGTTCCTGCCTGATATTCCTGCCCCCTGCAATCTCCTCCAACCCGTGTCATGGTTGGTTTATGTGATCAACAGAATATAACTTCACTTCCAAGGCTAGGCCACGACATTATGGTTTTTCTGCCTTGCTCTTTCTCTCCTTAAGTCACTTGCCCTAGAGGAAGCCAGCTGCCATGATGTGAAGACACTCAAACTGCTATGGAGAGGCTCATGTGGCGACAAACTGAGGCCTCCTGCCAAGAGCATATTAGTGAGCTGTTTTTGAAACAAATCCTTCAATCCCAGGCAAACCTATAGAGAATACATTCTCAGCCAATATCTTCATTGCCACAAAAACCCGGAGCCACAACTCCCCTGCTAAGCCAATCACGACCGTCAGAAATTATAAAATATTAAATTAAATGTTTGTTGTTTTCATCTGGCCTTCTCAGGGGATGTAACTGATCTGGCCTTCTCAGGGGATGTAAGTGGAGGTGAGGGGGTGATACGCATGTAACATAAGACATGTCTAATCCAACTCTTATCTCCCTACGCCTTTGGATTCCCTCTACACAATGCCAGGGAAGCTTCATTACAAGTAGGCCACCAATGAGTTTGTTTAAGCTAACCAACTTATGGAGCCATGTCTTGCTATGAAAACATCACGTCCTGAATATATAAGTGTGCCCAAAGCAGTCGATTTGGCCCAATAGTCTGTCCTTCATCTCACATTCTTAAATACGCTTCCACACATATTCCCTTGGCTTCTCCCTGTATCAGTCAAGTCTTGTAGTTCTTTTGGTATATAAGCTATTTCTTCTTCAGAGTTTGTGCTTTCTCGGTCAGAGTATGCAGAGATCCTAGTGATGGGTCTACTGGTAACAAGTGGGTCAGACAGCATGCAGCTGGCTGAGTCTAGAGAATGGAAGCTGCCCCAGGTGACATTACAGTGTTTTCAAGTAAGGAAAACCCAGTTTCCTCAGGTACAGGGGAGCAAACTGCTTCTCACAGGTAAGGGAAGCTCAGAGTGACTAGGAAATTGAACTAGGAAATGCATCATGAGTCCAAACAGATATCTCACTCCCAGCTTCTTTCTCTATGTCCTTTTGGGGTGCCTGGAGGAGCTCGGTCAGTTATGCATCTGCCTTCAGCTCAGTCCATGATCTTAGGATCCTGGGATGGAGGCTTGCATCCAGCTGAGGCTGAGCACGAGGCCTACTTCTCCCTTTTCCTCCGCCCCTCCCCACAGTTCGTGTGCTTTCTCAAATAAATAAAATCTTAAAAAAAAAAAATTTTAAAAAATGCCCTTTCATATGAGAGACTTCAAAATGCTAGGAATTCAACTAAGTTGCAATTCTGTAACCATACAATTAAATGTTTAATATTCAGCTACCTCAGCCCTCTAACTATGAGATAGGAGATTCTTTTAGGGCTGTTAGGAAAGTTCACTGGTTCTCTGACCACGACCTGAGCTGAATGTTTAAAGACCTAAGCTTGTAATTCCCTTCTGTAAGTACTCCAGGGCACTCAGAAGTATCTACTCCATACCACAGTCCACACAATCATCACTACTGCCTAACAAATGTAGTAGCCACTTGAGCCCTCAACCAGGGGGGATAATCTGATTTATCATGCCACCATACCATGCATTACCACCACACCCTTCCACACCTTTCAGACCTGCATTGAAACCCAAACTAACCTACAAATCACATCTTTAAGGATTTGTCTCCTGACTACTCAATTAGGTCTGAGTTGGGCAACAGAAAACACCAGCTGTCTGTACATACAGTATTTAAAATTTTTTTACTTAAATTTTCCACTCACTCCTAGAAATGAGGGAACAAAATGAAGAGGTGGAATTATTAAGCTTAAAAACTTACAGTATGGAGCTGAAACTCATACCTGAGGAAGAGAAGTATCCAGCTGGCACTGATGCCTCTGGGGGGGGCGGTGTTTGTCACTGAAACTGGCTCTCCAAGTGTTGGTAAAGCTGCAAACTGTTTGAGCTGCTGTAGAAAAGAACTGCTTCTGCTGAGGTAATGAAGTGTTTGTGGACCCTCTTAGAAAACCTGCAAGTTGACAGGAAGCTTCCAGAAAGTTCCATAAACAAACAGGAAGGAGTAATCTCTTCGTTGTTATTCAATCTTCCAGTCTCCCTCCAGCGCCCCCTAACAGGGGGCAGCTGGCAAAGATGAAATGTGCTTGCAGAATCTTGCCCCAGTATCACTGAGCTTGCTATAAAATGGGTCGGTTTGGAGATGAAAGAAAAGAGCTTAGTAAAAGATACACATGACTATTAGTTAAAAACAAATACAAAAACAAAAAGTATATTGATAAAGGCTCTTAAAAGCCAGGCATAGGAGTTTCAACTTGATAAGCCAAGAAACAGCAAGAGACTGAAGAATGGCATAAGGAAAATGGCACATTGGTGATTTAGGACCTTCTTCTTTTTTTGATGTCATTTTTCTTTCTCTATTGCTAGGCTTCAGGTAACTGAAGGTGACTTTCCATGCTAGCCAGAAAACCTAAAAAAGGTAATACCGCTTTTATGTGGTTCCCTCTCTGAGGTTGCTCATCTTTGCATCCCAGCCATCATGCTGTGAGAAAGTAGGGCCAGGACTGGGATGCACAAGTGAAACACTTAACCTTGGGTGAAAAATATAAGGGGTGCCAAAATCTCAGTTATCAAGATAAATGATACTGCAATACAATGTTTTTAAAACTGCATGTGAAAAACCATGAACAAAATATCAAAAGTTTAATTGAAGTGGGGATCCATCCAGCTCTGTATTTGTGCAGCTCTCCTAACTTGCCTTACCCTAATTCCAGCCATCAGATCCTGTTTACATAAAATTCTGACATTTTGTCCATCATGGATTTTTGCATTAGTCCAATTTTTTAAAGTGTTGTATCACAATCTTATTTATCTTGATTACTATAATGGGCTAATGATGGGCACCCTTTCCTCCCCCTACCCCACCCTGCCGCCAAGTTCATGTCTATCTAGAACTTCAGAAACCCGACTTTATTTGGCAAAAGGGTTTTTGCATATAATTAGTTAAGATTAAGTCCACTGAATTAGGGTCAGTCCTCAATCCACTGATTCCTTCGAAAGAGAAGATCTGAAAGCATACAGAGACACAGAGCAAACGAAGTTTGGAAATGAACCATGTGAAGACCAAGGAAAGACTGGGGTTATGCAGCCAACAGCCAACGACTGCCAGAAACCCCCAGAAGCTAGGACTAACCACAGCAGCATTCTTCCCTAGAGCTTTCAGAGGCGGCCTGGACCTGTCAATACTTTGATTTAGAATTTCTAGGCTCTATAACTGCAAGAGATTACATTTCTGTGGTTTTAAGCTACCCAGTTTGTGGTACTGTGTTATAGCAGCCCTAGCAAACTGAAATGATTAGAGGTTCTTTTGGGGCCCCTTTAAATTCTGCACCTCAGAGGAAAGCCTCGCTTGCCTCACCTGGCCCCAACTAGGAGACTTCTCTGGGGTGGACAGGGGAGAGGCAGAGTAACAAGAACTCACTGAAACCTGAGATTTCCTGCGAGGCTGACACAGAATCAACTGCTTTAGGAAAAAAGTAGATTTCCTGAACAGATACTTGCTTTAAATTTTTTTTTATTACAATTAAAATTACACAAAAGCAAATCAATTCATTTCCATCAAAATAACTCATGTTTACATATTTAATAAACTGTACAAAAAATACATAAAGTGTTTCCACATTGTGCTTCAATCATCATCTTCCTCTTCTTCATCACTGATTACGTACTTCTTATGCTTTTTACTTGCTTTATCATCATCTTCAGCTTTTCTCTTTCCAGATGGTTCCCCTTCCTAAAAAAAAATTTTTAAAAATCTAAAAGTCAATAGAGAACATTTCTAGGAAGATTTATCAAAAGTAGTTCTAAGCTGAATAATTTTCTGAAAACACAAAATAATTTTTTAAATAAGAACATTCACCAGATAAATAAAACCAGTGGTTAAAGGTCATGGCCAGTTTCCAAATCTAAAAGTACTAGAAGCATTCAAAAATGACAATTATCCAGAGCTAATTACAAACTAAATATAAACAACCCAACATCAGGACTACAAGGACGAGCTAAGAAATTATAAGCAATCTCTTGGAAGGAAAGCCTTGCACATGGAGAGAAGGGGCATATACGAAACCAGAAACTAGGACTGGGAAGAGTCAGGGCTGTCCAAAGAAGTCTGCCTGTATAACCACTGGCCCTGACAAATATTTTTATTATGAACAGGCAATTAATTAAACTTCCCTCTGCTTCCTTAGCATTTCACCTCTTCATTATCTAAAATTCAGTATTTTAGGGCATTTGAGTCAGTTAAGCACCTGCCTTCGGCTCGTGTCACAATCCCAGGGTCCTGGGATTGAGTCCCACATCAGGTTCCCTGCTCAGTGGGGAGTCTGCTTCTCCCTCTACCCTTCCCCCTCTGTTTGTGATCTCTCTCCCACACATGCTCTCTCTCAAATAAAATCCCTGCTCAGTGGGGAACCTATCTTTCCCTCCCCTCTGCCCCCCTAACCCTAATGCTCTCTCTCACTCACTCTGACTCTCCCTCTCAAATAAACAAAACCTTTTTAAAAAATAAAAGTTCAGGGATCCCTGGGTGGCGCAGTGGTTTGGCGCCTGCCTTTGGCCCAGGGCGCGATCCTGGAGACCCGGGATCGAGTCCCACGCGGGGCTCCCGGTGTATGGAGCCTGCTTCTCCCTCTGCCTGTGTCTCTGCCTCTCCCTCTCTCTATCTGTGTGTGACTACAGAGACACAGGCAGAGGGAGAAGCAGGCTCCATACACCGGGAGCCCCGCGTGGGACTCGATCCCGGGTCTCCAGGATCGCGCCCTGGGCCAAAGGCAGGCGCCAAACCACTGCGCCACCCAGGGATCCCAAAAGTTCAGTATTTTAAAGACCAATTTTTAAAAATAATGATTTCCTGTTGTGAATATACTAAAAACTCACATCTACAGGTATAAAAAATATTTGAAGAAATTAAAGGCCTATTACACAAGTCTGCATTATTTAAAACCATGTACAATGTTCTAACAGAAATAAATAATTCATGAAGTTATCTAAAAACAATTTTTACAGACAGACTATATCAACATCTAAATAATATCGAATATTGACTAAAATGAATTGATAGAGAATATGACACTCCAGATTTGCCTTAACTAGCTTCCTCAGCGAAAATTAAACAGGATGAATAGCCTGAAGACTAAAGTTGGGGAAGGCCAAGCACCTCCCACTATGACCAGAGAATGCTTCTGGATGTACAAGCTGGCATATCTATTTTTTCTGATGGTCTCTATGGCTGGCTCTCTGAAGAACAAGATACTATCCCACACTTGTTTCCTGCCTTCTTATTCCAAATGTATCTCCACAGACCTGAAGTGCCATAGGAGAATTCAAAGGGAAAGTTATGAATCCAGAAGAGATTCAGAAGTCCTCCTACACTTAGTTCTTCCCAGGTGACAACAGTGAAGTTATCCAAACGTAGGTGTCCCTGGGTACCACTTTCTAAGTAATCCTCAGCAGGTCACCTGCTCTACCTAAGAAAGCTGAGGACTGGTCGTGAGCCTTTCTTTTCTGTTTTCTTTGTGTTTCTTTCCACTTGAGTCTTTCCTTTTTCCAGTTTCTCCTCTTACCCATTTTTCTACCTTTCAAGTTATTTAGGTTTTCTAAAGTTGTTATTGCTTACAAAAATAAGGAAGGATAAAAAAAAAAAAAAAAGCTACTTTTCTCCTTTCTTGTAACTTAGACCCTGTTGGGGAAGGGAAACTAATATTTCCTATTCAGATACTACATGTCACTGAACTAAGTACTTTTGTATGTGTTATTTATTATTATGCAACAACTTTGCAAGCAGCAAGCATAAATCTCATTGAAGAGAGGAGGGAACAGACATAGAAATGTGAGAGGACTTGATCAAGGCCATACAAGTGACCAAGATTCAATAATCCAGTTCATTATAATCCAGACTCATACCCTTTCCCCGCCATACCACACAGAAAGCTCTGCTAATAATGGTAGTTCTCTGGGAACTTAGAATCTGCAAGCTCCCCTGCATCTCACCCAGGCTCATGCTGTCTGGATGGAGCTTAGTGTACAAACAGGGAGAGGGACCTAAAGCAGGTTGGAGCCCTTAGCCTCTCTCTCCCACTGTCACCCACAGGAAAGACTTTAGTGAGGAGAAAGTGGCCACAGGATGTGAGGTCCAGGCAGAAGAAATATATCTTCGTTGTCATGAAAGGGGAATGGACGGATACAGGAAGACCTACCAGAGTATTTGGGTGAGGAAGGTAGAGGGTAGTTCCCATAATATGATAGCTAGGAGGCATTCACAAGAGGCATTTTTAAGTCAGGCAATTACAGGTTTTAACCAGCCTAGAATGCAGATATTTGATGGATCACATTTAAAAATCTCATTTCTGAAAATACTAGAGATAAACAGAAGTTCCATGGCAATTCTCAATTTTCATTCACAGCTCCTGTTTGCCAAGAAATAAAACAGTAATCTGCTTACATGAGGCTTTCCGTTTGCCAACAGTGCAACACACTATAAAACCATCATTAAGATGTTTCCTACCTAATTTAAAACAAGTGCAGAGGGACGCCTGGGTGGCTCAGCGGTTGAGCATCTGCCTTTGGCTCAGGGCATGATCCTGGAGTCCTGGGATCGAGTCCCACATTGGGCTCCCTGCATGGGGCCTGCTTTTCTCTCTGCCTAGGTCTCTGCCTCTCTCTCTGTGTGTCTCTCATGAATAAATAAATAAAATCTTTAAAAATAAAAAAATAAATAATTTAAAACAAGTATATTGCAGAATAATGGCAATTTCTGTCCAGTTATCTTCCATAGCATGCCTCTTCCAACAATGACTGGCAAACAGTAGCTGTTGTGATTAACCAATAATAATGCAACACAGAATTCTGCTTCACATGAGAGTGTCACAGAAGCTTATAGTTCTCAGAAACCAAAATGATCAAAATACATTAAAACCATGGATAACAGAAACACATCTATTTCCTTCAATATGACAAAACAATCCCTCTCTCCCATGGAAAATAACTAACAATGATGAAAATATAAACAAATCAATATGATGGCAAGAAAATAAAGTATAATGAAAGAGAAGCCAAAATTTAGGTGAAATCAAGAGGTAAGTAGAGTACTAACATGGGCTTTGTCCTTGAAGGCCTTTACCAAACTGTCAACATGAGCTTTGGTTTTTATGCTTTGTGGGTGCTGGGGACAGGAGACAAAGGCCAACTGGAGCAGATTATAGAGCAGACCCCAAAGCATTAATGCTTTAGTATAAAGGCAAACCAGAAATAAGCCCAGGCTCACATCTTTGAGGAAGCGGTCAGTGAATTTTTTTGGTAAAGGACCAAATAATAAATGTCTTAGGCTTTGGTGAGACATACAGTTTCTGTTTTAACTACTCAACTCTGACACTGTAGCAAAAAAAAAAAAAAAAAAAAAAAAAAATCCATAGACTACATAAATGAATAAGTATGGTGCTTTCTAAGAAAACTTTACTTAAAAAAATGTTGGCAGGCTAGATCAGATCAGTGAGCTGTAATTTGCCATGAGCAAATTTGTATGAGCAAAGCATAACATATACTTGTTGAATCACTGTATTATACACACTTGAAACTAATGTAACACTGTGGGTCAACTATACTTCAATTTAGAACAAAAAGTTGGCACTCTCAATTTTCTCACATATACAAGTTTGTGTGTAATTGAATTCTTTGAAGAATGAATAGGATTCTGGAGGAAAAAGAATAAACTAGAACTAAATACTATGAGAAAGCTGCTTTCACAGAATGAGAGTTAAAGCCACTGTTCACATCAAAGAGTTATCTGTCATGATTAAAAAACAGAAAAATTAACTAATTGATTCTGGGAAGATTAATAACTTCAAGTCAGAACTCTTATTTCTAAGTAATCTAAAAAGACTTCATTCCAAGAGTATTTATTTTAAAGTGACCCTGGGTGGCTCAGTGGGTTAAGTGTCTGACTCTTGATTTCAGATCAGGTCATGATCTCAGGGTTGTGGGATCGAGCCCCATTGGGCTCTACACTAGGTGGAGACTGCCTGAGATTCTCCCTCCCTCTTCCTCTCTCATTCCCCCTCCCTTAAACAAACACAGTGATCCTAGGTGGCTGATGCCCAACACAACAGCCAGAGGCAAATATAAATCATCTTTATAGGAACCCATCAACCCATCAAAAATTCTCATTGATCTGAGCTAAGTAAATCAATCATTTAATCACAGAACACAGAGAAATAAGTCATCAAGAGATAGAGCCAGTAAATAGGCAATAAAATAACATTTGTCAAGATTTCAGACCATGGAATTATCAGACATAAAAGACTATATATATATATAGGTTTAAAACACTTAGACATAAAAAGGAGAAATTGGTAATATGAGTTAGGGGAAAGGAGTTTTTAAAATGACCAATTTGAAAAAGAAACAGCAACTAAACATTTTTTAAATGGCCAATTTGAGAAAGAAACTAAACCTCTACAGATGAAAACTAAAAGTAAAAATTCAATGACAGGGATTAACAACATGAGATGCAGCTGAAGACAGGGGCAGTGAACTAGAAGGCAGCCCTGAGAATATATCACAGAATGCAGAGACCTTTAAAGACAAGGGAAACATGAAAGTCTGAGAGGCATAGAGGACAGAGAAGGAATAACATGCATTTCATCAGTTTCATAAAGAAAGGACAGAAAGAATGAAGAACTGATGACTGAGAAATTTTTAGAACTGGCAAATTCACATTCAGGAACAAATCCCAACCAGAAAAATAAAAGGAAATACAAAATAGGTATCACAGTACAATTTAAGAACATCAAAGATGAAAAAAGATCTAAGGGGCACCTGGGTGGCTCAGTCGGTTAAGCGTCCGCCTTCAGCTCAGGTCATGATCTGAGGGTCCTGTGGTCAAGCCCCAAGTTGGGTTCCCTGCTCAGGGGGGAGTCTGCCCCTTCCCCCCACCACTCATTCTCTTTCTTTCTCACTTGCTCTCTCTCAAATAAATAAATTCTTAAAAAAAAAAAAAAAAGAAAAGAAAAGGAAAAAAATTGAAAAAGGTTCCATTAAAAGAAGTCCTGGGGATCCCTGGGTGGCGCAGCGGTTTGGCGCCTGCCTTTGGCCCAGGGCGCGATCCTGGAGACCCAGGATCGAATCCCACGTCGGGCTCCCGGTGCATGGAGCCTACTTTTCCCTCTGCCTGTGTCTCTGCCTCTCTCTCTCTCTCTCTCTCTATCATAAATAAAAAATAAAAAAAAAATTTAAAAAAAAGAAATTAAAAGAAGTCCTGGCGATGTAAGGTACAGCATGGTGACTATAGTTATTAATAACATAGTATTGTATATATTTGAAAGTTGCTAATAGTATAGACCTTAAAAGGTCTTTTTTTTTTTTTTTTAAAAGATTTATTTATTTATTTATTCATAGAGACACACACACACAGAGAAAGAGAGGAGGCAGACAGGCAAAGGAAGAAGCAGGCTCCATGCAGGGAGCCTGACACGGGACTCGATCCTGGGTCTCGGGGATCATGCCCTGGACTGAAGGTGGTGCTCAACCACTGAGCCACCAGGGCTGCCCTAAAAGGTCTTACTACAAGAAAAAAAGTTTGTAACTACGTGTGATGAATGTTAACTAGACTTACTGTGGTGATCATTTTGTAATATATACATGTACTGATTCAATCATTATACTGTATACCTAAAATTAATGTCAATTATAACTCAAAAAAGACTTAAAACTTTTCAGCACATTTACTCTTATAATTTGAAAAGAATACTGTTAAAAATATAAATTATTTTTAAATTACTTTGAAATATTATTTTAATAGCATTTTAATTTATTGAATTACTCAATACTATTCAAATACTACTCCCTTTAAAGAAAAAGAAACAGGTTTTTCTACCCTAAGAATTGTTTCTATAATTAAAAAAAATATATTGATCGGGGGGCCTGGGT
Organism: Nyctereutes procyonoides; assembly: GCF_905146905.1. Lineage (NCBI taxonomy): Eukaryota > Metazoa > Chordata > Mammalia > Carnivora > Canidae > Nyctereutes > Nyctereutes procyonoides. The sequence goes on along the minus strand of NW_026575040.1, from coordinate 23,004,604 downwards.
GACTCCGTTGGTTTAGCATTTGCCTTTGGCTCAGGTCATGATCCCAGAGACCCAGGGTCAAGCCCCACATCAGGAGCCCTACTCAGGGAGGTGTCTGCTTCTCCTTCTGCCCCTCACCTTGCTTGTACTCACTCACTTTCTCTCACGCTCTCAAATAAATAAATAAAATCTTTAAAATTAAAAAAAATTAAAAATACACTGAAAACAAGAGAAAGAAGACATATACCCTCTGATCTACCCACACTGAATGATTTCTAGTCACTAGTCAAGTCCTAATATCTCAGGGCCCCACACGTTTCCTCACAGGCCTTTCCATCCCCCCACTTAGGACGCCCTCCAGGCCCAAGTGCCCTGCAACCTAAGACTTTGCTCTGAGGTCTCCTATGAGCAGCCTTCCAACACCCACCTGAACAAAGGATCAGACTCTCCTCTGGCCATTCCTGGTCCAATCACTGCACTTATCTCCCTGAGTTTCAGTGAAGTGTACAGACATCTGTCCGTGCTCCTGGGCTGGGAGCTACTCTTCATTCCAGGAGTGGACTAAGGAAACGGTAAACCTCTAGCATGGAATAAATTTGGTTTTACCTCATCACTGGTCAGTTTCTTCGCTTTGAGTAATCTTTGAGCCTTATCTTCTTCTGATCCCTCATCACTGTCTGACGAATAGATTCTGGCTCGTTCCTCTGAAACCAAAGGAATGATTTGTGAGTGACTTTCAAAGACAATGATTTGTTCACTTCTGGATTTTTCTTCTGATGGATGTCTTTAGTTCCTTCTGTACATTTTTTCCAAAAGAAACAGATCATTAAAATTTTTTTGATTTAAAAATGTAAGATTTAATATGTTGAAATAAAGCACTTACCCTCTCCAAATACAAGAATGGTTCATCTGACCAGTTTTAAGTATTAAAAAGGCTGTGTGCAATGTCACTAAAGACACAAACACCACTACTTTTCCAGAACAAGCTACTGATACCCGAGTCATTCTTTCATGATGGATAACTGAATTTCAAAATAAGCTTTGAAGATAAAATCAAGTGGAGGCTTTCTAGTCCTATAAAGACCATTTGTTGTCTGATGGACATTTCAAAAGGAGAGAGACAAATACAGTCTGTACTGATACCCCAGGCTAGATGAACCTCAGGATGGAATAAAATACAACTAAACTGACTTTAGACCAACCCCTTTGCAAGAAAACCCAGAGCCTTCCATGGAACTGAAAGCTAATGAACATATCAGTTAGGTTTATAATCTCTGGTATTATAGATCTCCCTCCCTAAGAGCACCCTCAATTTTTTTGTTTTTTTAGTTTTTATGTGGTTTATTTCCACAATTAATCATTTCTGCGAGAAATCAGCACTAACAACAACAAAAAAAAATAGTCTCTGTACTATAGTCCCAAAATAATAAATAGGCAGGAAGGGTGTAATAGCTCACCAGAACAAATGCTGTCACTAGAAGAAAAGGAGAAATAAGTTTTATAGATGGTAGAGAAGGGAAATTTGAGTGTTCTTAAAATTTGTCACTTGATAGGATGCATGGTCACCTGTGGTATACCTTACACTGTACAGTGGTTCCAAAAGCTCTATCAGGCTAATCTAGAGAAGATTAGAATTTCATTTTACAGATGGGAAACATGATATTCAGAGATATGCAGTCAACTGCCTGAAGCTAACAATTGGTAAGATTAGTAACAATGGTTTTAGGTTACATTTATTTAGAATTCATATGTGCCAGGTGCTGGGCAAAGTATTTTATGTGTATTATGTCATTTAATTATCAAAATAACCTCATCTTATAAGTACTATTATTATTAATAGGTTGGTTTTCTCCTGATGAGGTAACAGAAGGTATGTATTACAACTTTCCAAAACTCATTGCACTAAAAAGCGGCAGAACTGAGAGCAGGCAGGGTCGGGTCAGGGATCCGGGCCAAGTCTTCTACTTTAGGTTCAGTCTACTTTTCAGCATGTCACCTTGATGCAGGGGAAATCCGTGATGTGGGGAAATCACTGGATGCCCGATTGTAGTTAAGACAGATGCCTCAAAAAAAAAAAAAAAAAAAAAAAAGATGCCTCAGAGTTCAGATGACCCTAACTCAACAACTATCCACTTACCAACTCTGTCTTTGGGCAAGTTACTCAACCTCCCGAAGTCTCTGTTCCCTCAAAAAGAACAAGACAGCAGTTCCCACCCTTTCAGGCTCACCAAGAATTCTGCAATGTCTTAGTTCAGTAGCCCTTGAAATGTATCACTCACTGACACTGGTTCCTTAAAAGTAAAATGTCCAGGAGCACTGGGTAGCTCAGATGGTTAAGTGTCCAACTCTTGATTTCGGCTCAGGTCGTGATCTCAGGGTCGAGAGATCAAGCACCAGCTCAGGCTCTGCGCTGGATGTGGAACCTGCTTAGGATTCTCTCTTTCTCCCTCTGCCCCTCCCCCTGCTTTGCTCTCTAAAAATAAATAAATAAATAAAATACAGTGTCCAGTGACTGGGCATTCAGAGTAGGCCAAATGCAAAAATAAATTCCTGAACCCAGAAATTATGAAATTTAAGCTCTACATACTCACCTCGAATGCCCCCTTTATATCGGTTTTTAATGGCAGCCAAGCTGATGGACTCCTCGCCTTCCTCCTCCTCATCATAGCGATCAGGTTCTAGGTAACTAGCACTCAGTCCCCGCTGGTGCTGTTTCTCTCTCATTCGGCGCTGCTGAGATTCCCTACGAATAGAGGCCCTCAAACGTTCTTCTTCTTTCTGTAAAGAAGCAAATAAAATACTGAACTTTAAAAAATGAACTAGCTTAGGGACGCCTGGGTGGCTCAGTGGTTGAGCATCTGCCTTAGGTTCAGAGCATGATCCCAGTCGGGAGATCGAGTCCGCATCAGGCTCCCTGCGAGGAGCCTGCTTCTCTATGTCTCTGTCTCTCTCTGCGTCTATCATGAGTAAATAAAATCTTTAAAAAAAAAAGAAAAAATGAACTAGGTTACTGACCACTTGAAACTACTTTTACTATAAAGAACACGTAAATGCCCAGCCCAGGATAATACCTATTTTTGCAGTTCTCTCCATTTTAACCCTATTACCATACACAGCGATCCTGTTTAGTTTTAAGGAGTGAAGACAACATAGGGTGAGGAGGCAGGAGGCTCCCTCGCGCCAACCACCCAATCAGGACTGGCACAGACGTGGCCTCGGGAGCCGCAGCATCCCCTACACCACCAGCCACTCAGAGCCCAGAGAGCAGCAACCAGCCTGAGGAACCTCATCCATGCCCAGTGTGTTTCTGCCTGAGGGAGGCTGTGTCTGCCAACCCCTTTGACAGACCCCCGGCTTTATCAGGCACCACCAAACAACACTGGTGCCTAGATGTTCCTGTCCGGGCATCTCACTCCAGAGAGCTTCCCCAGAGCTCCGGATGACAGGATGGGGAGGCGCCGGCATAGGGGAGGGTCCCTGAGCCCAAAGCAGAACATTCATACCCTTCCTCTGCCTGGCAATCCACAAGCATTTATAAGGTAGAATAAGAGAGGTCAAGGATATTATAGCATTTCTTTGAATTTTTAATTTAATTGCTCTGTATTACTGCACACAACTCTATGTTGCTAGACATTCCATGCAGCAACTTTTTCATTAAGGTTATACAGAGTATAGAGTAAAAATCACTGTTGGTAAAAGAGATAGTAAGAACAAACTAGCTCACAGGGTACCTGGGTGGCTCAGGGGTTAAGCATCTGCCTTTGGCCTAGGTCGTGATCCAGGAGTCCTAGGATTGAGTCCCACCATCGGGCTCCCCACAGGGAGCTTGCTTCTCCCTCTGCCTATGTCTCTGCCTCTCTGTCTCTCTCATGAATAAATAAAAATTAAAAAAAAAAAAAAGAACTAGCTCGTTCCTTGTGCATTTCCATGGAAACTGGGGAAGTGGAAGAGGGCTCTTCCAATAATGCTGAGACTGAGGCCTAAAGGTTCCTACAGCTACCTTGGCTTGAGGAGAAAAGGTAGGGAAATGTAGCGAGAAGTCAGGTTCCAAAGTTAATGCACCTACATACCACTGGGTTAGGCAGTGCTGTGAATCTACTTTAGTTAACCTGCCTCTATGAATGAAACATGAGGATGAAGAAAAAGCAGGTGCGTAGGGTCAGACCATCAGCAGAGTCTGACAGTGAACCAGTAAGAAATGCCCTGAAGCAATCAGCATGTCTTCACCTCCCTGGTGCACAAGGGAACAGAACCACATGAAAGCAGGCAGGGAGATCCAGCAGTTATCAGAGAAGATGGAGAAGACAGAGAATAAAACTATCCTGCTGCATTCAGCTTCTTAAAGCAAGTGCTGCACAAAAGGCCAGTGGTGTTGATACAAGCCTACGCTCCTCCCATCACTGACAGTGCCCCAGAATTGAATTTGTGCCTAACTGGTAGCTGTGTCTAAGTCTGAAAACCTAACAGGTAGAACATTATAAATGGACCTTAAAAACTGCCAGCTGCTCTTTGTTTGATTCTCCTTAGGCATATTCCCAAACTTTTGGTCTATTTTTATTCTATTTTACTACATCTCTAGCATTTTCACTAATTATTGACACAGATTCTAAGCCGGACATAGCTCTCTAAATCATCTTTGAAATTATATGCCCAAGTTCAGATCCTTTAGTCACCAGCTTGTTCCTGAACCGTCAGGACCTGGTGAGAGAAAACCCAAGCCCCTGTGTCTGTTTTAGGACCATCATCACACCACTCGTTTGGCAAATGCTCAGGGAATTAAGCCAGCTCTCAGTTCACGCTGGCGAGAAAGAGAAAAGGTGGGTCAATAAGAGATGGAAACAAAGTTCTGGGAAATGCTATTCTTAACATACAGCTATATCTCATTTTAGTGCACTTTGCAGATACCGTGTTGTTGTAGTTTTTACAAATTGAAGGTTTATGGCAACTCTGCACCGAGCAAGTCCATAGGCACAATTTTTTCAACAGTTTTTGCTAACTCTGTGTCACATTTTGGTAATTCTTGCAATATTTCAAACTTTTTCATTATTATATTTGTTATGGTGATCTGTGATAAGTGGTTATGACCTGCTGAAAAACTCAGATGATGGTTAGTAAAAAAGTTTTAAATTAAGGTCCATACATTTTTTTTTAGACATAATGCTATGCATTATGCACACTATGCACACTATGGTGTAAACATAACTTTCATATGCACTGGGAAACTAAAAAATTCATTTGATTCATTTTACTGTGATATTCAATTTATTGCAGAGGTTTGAACCCAAACCTGAAGTTTTTCTGACGTATGCTTGCACCAAAAATCCCAGGATAAACCTTAGCAAATGTACCTTAATCATTTCAGTACGCTGGCATTCAGGATCACGACCGGCCATTGGTAATATTCTAATCTTCTGTGTCTTCGAGCACCTATCTGCAAGTGACAGGGTCATCTTCCTATGTGTGGCACTGTCTGTAGAGTGAGGTCTGCAGGAAATGAACAAAAATGCCTGTTTACCAGGTACATCTGTGAGCCAGTCATATCGATATCACAAAAACAAGAGACCAGAGACCATTTCCTCTTCCCTAGAAAAAAAAAAAAAAAAAAAAAAACAACAGGCATATACCAGGTGAAGGGATTCCAAACTTTCCCCACTCTGTGACTCACCGAGACATTCTTATCTTACAAGTAAAAAACAAAAGTTGGAATAAATAAGTCTTTGCAGCACACAATCACCCTCCAGAATCATAAATACACAGGTTCGGGGAGCATGTACTGAAGACTAAGTGCCAAGAAATGTGCGTCACATTTTACAGGTTCTACATCTTCACTGTCACAGCTAGCCTATAAAACAATTATTACATTTTATATGTATTAGGAAAGTGAAGTAGAGGGGTTGAGAAAGTTGCACAGGGCCACACAAAGGGAAATGGGACAGAAATAGAGGTCTGATTCTGAAGCCTCTACTTCTGACCACAACAATTCTCAAAAAGCTAAGTCATCAAGATTTCTGTGCCCTCTCTAAAGATACCCAAGGAGGATGATCTGCTTCGAGTCAAGAAAAGAAAAATACAGACATTTCAGTGTAGTGTCTACCACTCTAAAGAAGGGGAATGCTCTCTCACCAGCTGACCTGAATGTCCTGGGCTGCTTGGGGGACACACCCTGGAGAGGTATTGGATGCAGCAGCCTCAGGAGCAGGATGACCCCGGCCTTCACACCTTACTCACTGCCTTGGCTCTGACTGCATGCACACTACCAGCCTCCAGTTATCAGTCTTTCAGATTAAAAAAAAAAAAAAAAAAAAAAAAAAAGACACACTGACCAGCAAGTATTCTAGGCCCCCTGGCAGTTAAGTAATCACTGGAATTAATAAATTAACACTGTGGTTTACATAATAGTCTCTTTCAAGTTTGATTAGCATGACCTGGTTCCTTATGAAATAGCAACTTTTGGTGCGCTTGACAAAATAGCCTTTGAACCTTCAGAGCTGAGAACCAGAACTTGGTCTCTGGTGAACTATACAGAAGATTGTCAATCAGGCGTCAAATGATTTTGGACAGTATCTATATTCACTGCTTTTACTGTAAAAATAGTAGTTGACAACAGTTACCTGAATGTGAGTTTGGTTTTAAAAACGGCTTGTCCCTGTAGACCAGTACCTTGTCTTATAAAAAGATGGTTGTGATCTCCCTGTAGTGGAGCTTTGTAAACATCAAACACTTCGTTGCCTAAATGCAGAGACATGCTGAAAAGAAGGAACACTTCACGTATTAAAGTCATAAAGCTTTCATTCTACCATTTTACTTTAAATTGATTCAATTGCTACTATCTCTCCTTACGCAGAGTTCAGAAGAAAAAAGGAGGCATGAAAAACCATCTACATAGAAGTAAAACATGTTGTATGTTTATGTTTAGACACACAGCATGTTGAGAAGAAAACCGTGCTCCAACATGTACTCAGTCTCTATTACTTTCCCAGTGAAAGGGAATTTTACTAACATGTCATCTTACAGTAAGTGGCTTGCAATGGGGAGGGGAGATAGTTGAGTATTTCCAAACCACTATGCTATAGCTGGAGAGGATGACCACGTTCTTGGCCTACTTTAAATGTCTTTCACCACCCTGTCTGACCCTCAACTACCTATTTACTTCTTTCAGGTCTTCTGTGCAATGGCAGAGACCAAGCAATAGAAATGCTTTAATATGAGATATCCCCCAAATAAGGTTTTATTGCGAAGTTTGACCCCCCACTAGCCACATTCTAAGGTATTTCAATTCTCTTCAAGGCATTTTGGGCTCACCTCCCATCTGACCACTTGACAATCCGAGCATTGCTTTCTTTGATTTCGTTTCCTTCCTCATCCCGGCGTATCCTCCATCTTATCGTATTTTCTACCTGGTTCAAAATACAAGTGCCTTAGAATGCTGTAGTTTATGATTCTTTTCTCCTCAAGAGACACATAATCATAGAATTTCTGTCACACACTGACAGAAAAACAGACAACCTTGAAACCCTCTTGTTTTAATCACCTAGTGACGCTGAATAAATTAACAACAGGAAAAACAATTAGCTCAATTTCTGAATTCCTAGAGCTGGAATCACAAAGGGAGTGAGTGCCAGAGCATTTGAGCTAATGCTAAATCCATAGTAGCACTGGGATGTGTTAAGAAACAGTAAGAGCTATAAGAACAGGGGATCCCTGGATGGCTCAGCGGTTTAGTGCCTGCCTTCGGCCCAGGGCGTGGTCCTAGAGTCCTGGGATCGAGTCCCACATCAGGCTCCCTGCATGGAGCCTGCTTCTCCCTCTGCCTGTGTCTCTGCCTCTCTCTCTGTATGTGTGTGTGTCTGCCTCTCTCTGTGTCTCTCATGAATAAATAAATAAAATCTTTAAAAAAAAAAAAGAGCTATAAGAACAGAAGATAAGGCTTGAGGCCACAGGAGGTAGCAGTTTAGATCTGAGGCTCCCTCTATTAAACAGGTTTTCTCACAGAGCTAAAAACTGAAGAAATGTGGGACCAAAAATCTTGCCCAGGGAAAAGAGGAAAGCTCCCCAAATATGGGTTAAGAAAAAAGCAGCACCCTAGGAAGAATAAAACCTCAGGTTTTTGAGGAGGTTTAGAGGCTAACTTTACCTTGATTGCATGTGGAGGAAATACCAGGTAGTTCTGGAAATCATTCAAGAGCTTCCTAAAATGAAAATCACTGCTACTGAAATTTAAAAACTCAGTGGGAATGGGATGCCTGGGTGACTCAGTTAAGCATCCAACTCTTGATTTCAGCTCAGGTCATGATCTCAGGGTTGTGAGATCAAGCCCCATGTCGGGGCTCCATGCTTAGTGGGGTGTCTGCTTGAAATTTTCTCCTCCTCTCTCTGCCCCTCCCACCACCCCCTGCTCAGACTCTCTTTAAAATATATAAATATGGGCAGCCCCAGTGGCCCAGCGGTTTAGCGCCGCCTTCAGCCCAGGGTATGATCCTGGAGACCCAGGATTAAGTCCCACGTCGGGCTCCCTGTGTGGGGCCTGCTTCTCCCTCTGCCTGTGTCCTCTGCCTCTCTCTCTCTGTATCTGTCATGAATAAATAAATAAAATCTTTAAAAAATAAAATATAAAAGAAAAATAAAAGAAAAAATAAATTAAAAAATAAAATAATAAAATATATGAATAAATCTTTAAATGGTAAACTAATCTTCAACAAAGCAGGAAAGACTATCCAATGGAAAAAAAGACAATCTTTTCAAAAAGTGGTGTGGGAAAACTGGATAACAACATGAAGAATGAAACTAGACCACTTTCCTACACCATACATAAAATAAATTCAAAATGGATAAAAGACCTAAATGTGAGACAGGAAACCTTCAAAATCGAGAGGAGAACACAGGCAGAAACCTCTGTGACCTCGGCTATAAACAACTTATTAGACACACTGCCAAAGACAAGAGAAACAAAAACAAACTACTAGGACCTCATCAAGATAAAAAGCCCTGCACAGTGAGGAAAACAATAAACAAAACTAAAAGGCAGCTTACAGAATGGGAGAAGATATATGCAAATAATATATGTGATAAATTATTAGTATCCACAACCTATAAAGGACTTGCCAAACTCAACACCCCCCAAAAAGAAATTATCCAGTTAAAAAACAGGCAGAAATGAAGACACTTTTCCAAAGAAGACATCCAGATGGCTAACAGACATATGAAAACATGTCTACATGACTTATCACCAGAGAAATACAAATCAAAACCACAAAGAGATACCATCTCACACCTGTCAGGCTAAAATTAACAACACCTGAAACAAAAGGTAATAGTGAGGATGTGCAGAAAGTGGAACCCTCTTGTACTGTTGGTGGGAATGCAAATATGCAGCCACTCTGGAAAACTTTTTAAGAAAGTTAAAAACAGCTATCCTATGATCAATTGCATTACTAGGTATTTGCCCAAATGATACAAGCGATATTGAAGGGGTACATGCACCCCGATAATTATAGTAGCATTATCAGCAATAGCCAAACTATGGAGAAAGTCCAAGTGTCCATTAACTGATGAATGTATAAAGAAGATGTGGTTTATATATGTGTGTGTTTGTGTGTATGTGTACGTATAATAGAACATTATTCAACCATCAAAAAGAATGCAATATTTTCATTTGCAGTGATATGGATGGAGCTACAGTGTATTATGCTAAGTGAAATAAGTCAGAGAAAGACAAATACCATATAATCTCACTCATAAGTGGAATTTAAGAAAGAAAACAGCATATGGGAAGGAAGAAAACAAAAAAAAGGGGAGAGAGGAAACAAGCCATAAATCTCTCTTAATGACAGGAAGCTGAGGGTTGATGGAGGGAGGTAGGTGGAGGATGGGCTAGATGGGTGATGGGTATTAAAGCGGGCACTTGTGATGAGCACTGGGAGTTATATGTAAATGATGAATCAATGAATTCTACTCCAGAAACTGATCACTGTATGTTCACTAACAAAAATTTTTTTAAAGTTAAAAAAAATTAAAAATAATAAATCTTTAAAAAAATACTCAGTGGGACCTAGCAGGAAAATACAGCACATGAAATGCATGTAGTTTATCACTGCTGCATCCTGGGAACCCAATGAAATGGCAGTGAAGAAATTTAAAAAGGATATACTCACAAGAATAGAGACTATGAACCAAGATGGCAACAAAAAGAAGTCAACCTTTTGAAAACTGACAGACCTAAGCCCATGCTTCCCTATGCCTATCTCCCCAACCTGAATAGCAGCAGCTCCCTTTCCCACTTAGATTTCCTGGATCCCCACTATTAGCTGAGAATGTCTTTGCAACAGGTCCTAATGGTTCCCTTCCAGTTTTTTTCCCTTTCCTCTTTATTCCTCACTAAATAAACAACTATGGGGGTGCCTAGCTGGCTCAGTTGGAAGAGCATGTGACTCTTGATCTCAGGGTTGTGAGTTTAAGCCCCACACTGGGTATAGAGATTACAAAATAAATAAACAAACAAACAAACAAACAACCATGAAGCCAACTGATGAAAGAAATCAATATTCATTAATTAAATATGATATATATCTGAGATTGTTTCAAAAGTCTGGGTAATGTGGGGTAGAGAATATAAATAAAACAAGATTGTTCAGGCACCTAGGTGGCTCAGGTCGGTTAAGCATCTGCCTTCGGCTCAGGTCATGATCCCCGGGTCCTGGGATCAAGTTCCATGATCAGAGCAGAGAGCCTGCCTCTCCCTCTGCCTGTCTCTTATGAAAAAATAAAATCTTAAACAAGAAAAAAGAAACAAGACTGTCCAACCTGACAATCACTGACATGAGTGATGGATACATATAAGAGTTCATTATATGGTTCTCACTTATTTGTAAGGTGTTTAAAATTTTCCTTAATAAAGGGATAAAAACAAAACAATCACTATTCCTACCTTCCTTCTGACACAAAAAATATGCCCACACATATGGGCCATTACAAACTGAGAAACCATTTTGAAAAATGCTATTACATAAAGTGATTCAAATTGTAATGATGCTATGATAAGATACACTGCTAGGTCTTACCCTATTGGGGTGAAAGACACAATAAAGTACCTTTAAGACCGAGGACCTCATAAAGATATGTAAACTATACCTGGTTCCTTATTATTTACTTGTTTTTAAGTTCATTTTCTTTAGTACTCTCTTACCCAATATGGGGCTCAAACCCGTGACCTCAAGATCAAGTGTCGCACACTCTTCTGACTGAGCCAGCCAGGCACTCAGGTTCCCTATTCTTTAAAGAATCAAACCACCAACCCACTCTCTAGGAATGGTCATCCTGGGGGGCACCTAGGTGGTGCAGTTGGTTCAATGTCCAACTTATGGTTTCGGCTCTGGTCATGACTTAGAAGTTGTGAGACTGAGCCCTACTTCAGATTGTGCGTAGTGAGGACTCTGCTTCAGATTCTTTCTCCCTCTCCCTCCTTCACCCCTCCCCATTCATGCTCTCTCTCTCTCTCAAAAATGGATAGTCTTTTTAAAAGAATGATCATCCTCGTCTCAGGAAATTCACTCAAGAAACAAAGGGCCCAGGGTTATTTTCGATCACACACCCAGGCTTAAAAAAACACCAGTCTGTTATACACTGACCTTCTGTACTCTAAGTACTGAGGGTTTTTTTTTTTTCTTTAAAGACTTATTTATTTAAGAGAAGGGAGAATGAGCACACGAGCAGGGAGAGGAGCAAAAGGAGGAGACAAGCAGATTCCCTGCCCAATGTGGGGCTCAATCCCAGGACCCTGATATCACGACCTGAGCTAAAATCAAGAGGGCGCTGGGGCACCTGGGTGGCTCAGTGGCTGAGTATCTGCCTTAGGCTCAGGTCATGATCCCAGGACCCTGGGATCAAATTCCACATAGGGCTCCCCGCAGAGAGCCTGCCTCTTCCTCTGCCTATGTCTCTGCCTCTTTCTGTGTGTCTCTCATTAATAAATAAAATATAAAAAAATATAATAAATCAATTAAAATAACACTTTCTAAAAAAATAAAAAATAAAAAAAAGAGGATGTTTAACTGAATGAACCACCCAGGCACCCCTAAGTATCAAGGTTTTGGAGTAAAATACTCATCTCTAATCTTTGATGCCCATTCTAGTCTGATACTATATGGCCTGAAAATAGATATATTGATATTTCCTGCATCCTAATAGAAGGTAAGACAAAACTGCAAAAATCAATATAGAGTAAATAAAGAACTACCACATTAATTTATATAAATGATGAGAAACAATGAAAAGCAGAATAATATCAGAGGCACTAAAACAGACATGAAAAGTTCACAGTGCTAACCCTGTATATCAATAGATACACATGCTCAAAGGGAAAATATTAACAGATGAGCTAATGGAGGAAAATAGGCGAGAAAAAGGAGAGCAAAAATAAATAAATAATAGTTGAGAACTATACCTATTAACTGTGTCCTGGAGCAAGTTATTGGTACCTATTACCATTTTCTTATTTGATTTATAGTTCCATTAAGAGTAAGGAGTAGTGGAGGGGAAAAAAAAGAGTAGTGAAATTTCACTAAAAAGCTTTGGAAGCCCACACATTTTGGATAGAAACCATCTTGTATAAGGTTTCTAAGATATTATAGATCTATCACACTTGAAGAGATGGAATTATTTTAATAATTCAGCCCCTGAACTGTAAGAACGCCAGACTGCCACTTTTTTTTAAATAAATTAATTTTTATTGGTGTTCAATTTACCAACATACAGAATAACACCCAGTGCTCATCCCCTCAAGTGCCCCCCTCAGTGCCCGTCACCCATTCACCCCCACCCCCCGCCCTCCTCCCCCTCCACCACCCCTAGTTCATTTCCCAGAGTTAGAAGTCTTTATGTTCTATCTCCCTTTCTGATATTTCCCACACATTTCTTCTCCCTTCCCTTATATTCCCTTTCACTATTATTCATATTCCCCAAATGAATGAGAACATACACTGTTTGTCCTTCTCCGATTGACTTACTTCACTCAGCATAATACCCTCCAGTTCCATCCACGTTGAAGCAAATGGTGGGTATTTGTCGTTTCTAATGGCTGAGTAATATTCCATTGTATACATAAACCACATCTTCTTTATCCATTCATCTTTCGATGGGCACCGAGGCTCCTTCCACAGTTTGGCTATTGTGGACATGGCTGCTAGAAACATCAGGGTGCAGGTGTCCCGGCGTTTCATTGCATCTGAATCTTTGGGGTAAATCCCTAACAGTGCAATTGCTGGGTCATAGGGCAGACTGCCACTTCTTACCATTCAAACACCATACACAATACCCACTGAGAAATGAAGTATTTACAGGAAATCTTTTGGATTTAAGAATCCAAAAAGCATATCTCCAGTTATAGTACCATGAGTTCAAATGCTTCTCATTTTCTGGTATAACTCAGCTTTAAAGCATCTGCTTAACCTACATTCTCCTTGATGAAAGGAAGATCAGAGGCCCTCCTTGAACACACACCATAACATACCAAAGAAAAACATTAATAGGAACGTAGCACAATAAAAATCGCTCCTAAAAGTCAACAAGAGCAACTGGAAGGTACTCGTAATAAATTCTCCTTCTTGTATGATTTGTTTATCCACGGAACAAAGAGCCTGAAGGATTTCTTCTTGTAGGAAGTTACCAGAATGTAACCCACAGTACATAAGGAGGTAGTCATTCTAAACACCAAACCACCATGCAACTTATTCTGAATGAAGAAACTAATAATTTTTTTAAAGCATTAAAAAAGTATAAGATTGGGAAAAAATGATGGAAAAGTGCCACCTTTACAGAGAAAAGGCTATATATTTTCTTCCTAAAAATATTCTGAAAAGACAATTCATTTGTCTATAAAACAAAAAAACAAAAAATCATTTTTAAAAGCTCAAGTTTCAAGTGACTATCCCCAGGTTTCACTTTACAAAAGAAAAAAACTAAGTACAGCCTGGAACAGTACCTTTAATTTTAACCTGGTTCGACCTTCTTCATCCAGCATTTCCTCATCTTCAAATTCATCTTCATAATACTGAGGATCAAAAGGTCTACAAATGTTTTTAAAATAAACTAATTAATCATATTTTTAAAGAATATTGTTACAGCTAATAACAATCTCTCTATAATAGACACCATTATGTTAAAAATCATATTATAATTAAAGTCATAATGGTTAAATATCTTCCTGTTCAACTTTAAGGAAGTAATCAAATCATTCCATCTTCTTAAAATTTGATGTTAATATATACTGCTTGAAAAGCAAGGCTAAATATTCAAAATATTCTTACTTTTATATAAGTCGTCCAAAGAACAAGTCACACATGCTGTAGCTTTCCACATCATTTTAAAAAAAATTTTAAATCTCATGAGAGCTTCCATGTTAGTGAATAATACCCAACAACACTGTCTTAAAATGTTAGCTTTTCTAGATCCACAATGGCAGAGTGGGCATTTGTAGTTTCTCTAGCAAATTTCACCACACTGGATTTCAGCTATTTCAGGGCTGAACTAAACAAGAACACCCAAAGGCCTGTGATGTCTGTTAATACATAAGAAAGTATCAAAATGCCATAAACAATTACAAGCATTTAAAAAGTAATGGTCTGTGCTTTTTCTTTTTTTTAATTAAAAAAAAATTTTTTTTTTGGTCCATGCTTTTTTTTAATCACAGGCTATGCTTGATTTATTTTTTTCAGAGACACATGATCAGTTTTCCATTTTGTGATCAGTCACCTCGTGTAAAATCAGAAAAATATCAACATTCCACATATTTCTATCCAACATGCAAAAACACTTTTAATTGATCCCCTTACCTGGGCTCTACACTGAGAAAGTTGGGCAGTTTAACAAAATATAAGTCATTTCCTAAATCAGTGTTTACTTTGGGTATTTCTACTTCTATTCTGGTCTCAGGAATTGGCTCCTCCTCCTGTTGATCCTGAGGCAATCCATTTTCATCCTAGTAAAAGAGTCTGAATTTTAGAGTTTGAAAGATCTTAGAAATGGTCTACTCTAGCTCAACTTCCATACTTTAAATGACCGAGGTAGACAAGAAACATATTGAGACTCTGGAGCTAAAGCAGCCCTCAATCCCTATCTCTACCCACCCAAGCCCCCACCAAAAAACACAAGGAAAACAAGATCAGTTTGGAAGCATCAATATAAGAAAAGATCTCTTGTGATAAATCTGTGTTCTACATATTCACCAATAAAAGCCATCAATTAAAATCAAGGATGATTTTCAACACACTATACTTCTTGGCATGAACAAGAAAAACATTTAAATCAATGGTTCTCAAATCACAAATCCTTGCAGTCCTGTCTCTTCAGATGTGACACCAACCTCATGCTAGGCAGTTGTTTCTTTTTTTTCTTTCTTTTCATATCTAGTTTCTCCCAATGGTAACATTTTGCAAACTATATAGTATAACATCAGGAACAGGAGACTGATCCCAATACAATCAGATAAAAAACATTTCCATCACCACAATGATTCGTATCACCTTTTCATTTAGCTACACATCCACTTTGTTCTTGCCCTCACCCCTCCTTAATCTCAGGCAACCATTAATCTCTTCTCCATTTCTATAGTTTTGCCATTTTAAGAATACTATGTCAGTGGAATCACACAGCATGTTACCTTTTGGGATTGGCTTTTTCTCATTGTGCATATCCTGGAATTTCATCCAAGCTCTTGTGTATATGAATACTTTAATCTTCTTCGTTGCTGAATAGTATTCCATGGTATGGATGTACTAGGGCAGTTATTTTACTCCCACTTATAAACAAGAGTTCCCTATAAAGATCATCTGTTCCTTGTATTTTCATATTGCAAATCAGTTAGCAACTTCCTCTTCTTGGTATATAACTATGACTTGAAATCTCTGAAACATTTACTTGGCCTTCAATAAGAGCCCAGTTCACACTGGTCATTTTACTTACAACAGGTTGCCCTGGGGTAGGTGGTTTATCTTCTCCATCACTCCCTGAAGATATATCATCTGCACCTCCAAACAGATCCATGGTTCCACTGTTATCTTTAATATCGAGGAAAAATTCACAGTATTAATATCTATAATAAAGCTATCAGTTCCACATATTCCCAAGGTTTCTGGACCAGGACAAGAAAACCACACAGGAAACTGCCAGGAAACCGCCAGAAAACCACAACTCTGAAACCCGCTCTCAAAGATATGACCAGACTGCCTAGAGAGAAGGGGGCAAATTCAGTGAGGCAAAGCTGCACAGGAGCCAGGTCTTTTTCCCTTTTTACTGCAACCTTGTTTTCCATTTTCCTTTATTCCCCAGGAGCCCAAATGTGCTCCTATAGTCTAGATAATCACATTTGGGGCTTAAGCACTCAATACAGGCCTATCTACATATTCCCTCAAGTTTTAAACCTGCAGACCCCTGTCTACCATCTGAGGCAGAACTTCACCTAGGTTTGGCAAAACAACAACAATAATCTGTAATTAGTAAACCAAGGTAGGGTAGAAGAGGTATAAAGAAAGATAGGAGGGTAAGAAAATAGACTGCTTGCAACCAGGATTTTAGAAGAGTTACAATTACTGGCAATGACAGAGTCTAGAATAAAACGCTACTGAGACAAGGTGGGAGGACAGATCACTGAAAAAGAAGAGTCAACCTATTGAAATGGCCCAAATCCAGAATATGGACAACACCAAATGCTGGCAAAAATGTGGAGCAACAGGAACTCTCAATCATTGCTCCTAGGAATGCAAAATGTTATGGCCACTTTAGAAGACAGCCTGGAAGTTTCTTAAAAAACTCTTACCATATGCTCCAACAATCATGCTCCTTGGTATTTACCCTAAAGAGTTGCAAACTTATGTCCACACTAAAACCTACACACAGATGTTTATAGCAGCTTTACTCATAACTGCCAAAACTTAGAAGCAATCAAGATGTCCTACAGTAGGTGAATGGGTAAATTGGTACATCCAGACAATGGAATGTTACTCAGTGCTAAAAACAATGGTCAAGACAGGAACAGACATGGAAGGAATACATATTACTAAGTAAAAGAAGCCACCTGAAAAGGCTACATTCTCTAGGATTCCAACCATATGACATTCTGAAAAAGGCAAAAACTATGCCAGTCGCCAGAGATGAAAAGGTAGAACACAGAGGGTTTTAGGGCAGTGAAACTACTCCAGAGGATCCCAGCTGTCATACCATAATGATGGACACTTGTGATTACACCTATGTCCAAACACACAGAATGTCAATACCAGAGTGAACCATAACAAACTACGGGCTTTGGATGATAATGATGTATTAATGTGGGCTCACCAATTCTATCAAATGTACCACTCTGGTGGAGGATGCTGATAATGAGGGAAATTATGCATGTGTGGAGGAAGGAGGTATATGGGAAATCTCTGCATCTTCCTCCCAATTTCATGGTGATCCTTAAACTGTTCTTAAAAAAAAAAAAAAAAAAAAGACACCTGGATGGCTCAGCAGTTGAGCATCTGCCTTCGGCCCAGGGCATGATCTTGGGCCCCACATCGGCCTCCCTGTGTGGAGTCTGCTTCTTCCTCTGCCTGTGTCTCTGCCTCTGTGTCTCTCATGAATAAATAAATAAAATCTTTAAAAAAAAAAAAAAAAAGAAAGAAAGAAAAAAAGCCATAACAAAAAAAAAAAAAAAAAAGGCAGCAAGGAAGGTCAGGGTACTGAAAGTTATCTATAATGATAAAATAAAATAAAAATGAAAACCGCACCCACAAACACTCTCATGTTCCCCCCCTCCTTTTTTTTAAAATTTATTTGAGAGAGGAGCACCTGGGTGGCTCAGTGGTTGAGCATCTGCCTTCGGCTCAGGTTGTGATCCAGGGTCCTGGGATCAAGTCATACATCAGGCTCCCCCAGGGAGCCTGCTTCTCCCTCTGCCTATGTCCCTGACTCTCATGAATGAATAAATAAAATCTTTAAAAAAAGGGGGGGGGTAAGGGGGATTTATTTGAGAGGGCGCACACACACATGTGTGTATGCACAGTGTGTGGGTTGCTGGGGGAGGCAGAGGGAGAATCTCAAATGGCCTCCCCACTGAGCACAGAGCCTGATGATGGCTTGATCGCAGGACCCTGATGAGATCATGACCTGACCCAAAATCAAGAGTCAAGACACTTAACCAACTGAGCCACCCAGATGCCCCTCATGTCCCACTTGATTTATTTTTTCCTAGTTCTTATCACCACCTGACATACTACATATTTACTTCCTGTGTTATTGTCAATCTCTCTACCCTACCCTGACCCCACCAGAATGTGGGTTCTACACAGAAAAGGCCTTTATTTGTTTTGACCATTGCTATATTCCCAGTGTCCAGACGAGTACTATTGCACAGTAGTAGATGCTTAATAAATAACTGAATAAAATCAATGAATATATCTAATTCTAATAATCCTCAAAGATGGTTAGCATCATCCCCTTTTATACATCAGAAAATTAAAGTGTAGTAAGTAATTTGAAAAAACTCATACAGCTGGAAAGTAAAGTCGTAAAAACCTTAACTTGGATCATCTGATTCCTTTTTTTTTTTTTTTAATATTTTATTTATTCATGGGAGACAGAGAGAGAGGCAGAGATACAGGCAGAGGGAGAAGTAGGCTCCATGCGGGGAGCCTGATGTGGGACTGATTCCAGGACTCCAGGATCACGCCCTGGGCGGAAGGCGGATGCTCAACCACTGAGCCAGCCACCCAGGGATCCCTGGATCATCTGATTCCAAAGCCCAGGCACATAAGTACTAGCTACCTTTAAGTAAATCCCAAAGCTTGCTCTTCTACAGCTGTCTCCTTTTCTCTAGTTGACCCTCTAATTACTTGCTTTAGTTACAGTATTACTTATGATAATTTATATAAGCTATATAGCATTAAAGTCTAATTACCATTCAGCACAATGATGGTTGTGCATAAACAAACTATCAAAATTATATTTAAAGAAACGTTTAGACTAACATCCTTATTGTATAGCAATCTGCCATTTGAAACAGTCACACATAGGGGCACCTGGGTGGCTCAGTCAGTTAAGCATCTGACTTTGGCTCAGGTCATGATCCTGGGGTCCTGGGATTGAGCTCCGCATCGGGCTACCCTGCTCAGTGGCGTGCCTGCTTCTCCCTCTCCCTCTGCCTCTCCCCACACCAGCTCATGCTCTCTAATGAATAAATTCTTTTTCAAAAAAAAAGTTCCAGGAGCACCTGGGTGGCTCTATGGTGGAGTGTCTGCCTTTGGCTCAGGTCATGATCCTGGAGTCCTGGGATCAGATCCCGCATCAGGCTCCCCATAGGGAGCCTGCTTCTCCCTCAGCCTATGCTTCTGCTTCTCTCTGTGTCTCTCATGAATAAATAAATGAAATCTTAAAAAAAAAAAAAAAGTTCTCAGGCACCTGGGTGGCTCAGGTCATGATCCCAGGGTTCTGGGATGGAGCCCTGCTTTAGGCTCCCTGCTCAGTGGGGAGCCTGCTTCTCCCTCTCCTTCTGCCCCTCCCTACCCTGCTTGTGCTCTCTCTCTCACCCTCACTCTCACTCTCTATCTCAAATCAGTAAAATCTGAAATAGTCACATATGGAGATGAATAAGTCAATCTTTTATCCTTACAACAAACCTCCTTACCTAACCCTGGGTTTTTATGAATTCTTCATCTAACGCACAGCTTGAAGAATCAAGTTCTTTATGTTATTAACTTGTTAAGGACTTGATGAGACACCTGGGTGGCTCAGCGGTTGAGCATCTGCCTTTGATTCAGGGAGTGATTCCGGTGTCAAGGATCAAGTCCCACATTGGGCTCCCTCTGCCTGTGTCTCTGCCTCTCTCTCTGTGTTGCAAATAAACAAACAAATAAATAAATCTTAAAAAAAAAACAAACACTTGTTGTTAAGGACTTAAGAACAAGTTGTCCTGGAACTATCAGTATTCAAACCAAAGAAGGTTACCACCTCAACCAGAGACTTAGCCTCCTAATAACATATTCATCTCCCTATAAATGAAATGTGGTTGGGGGGGGGGGGTCTCCTGGCTGGTTCCATTGGTTGAGGAGGAGACTTTTTTTTTTTTTAATTTCTTTTTTTTATTTATTTATGATAGTCACACAGAGAGAGAGAGAGAGAGGCAGAGACACAGGCAGAGGGAGAAGCAGGCTCCATGCACTGGGAGCCCGACGTGGGATTCGATCCCGGGTCTCCAGGATCGCGCCCTGGGCCAAAGGCAGGCGCCAAACCGCTGCACCACCCAGGGATCCCGAGGAGGAGACTCTTGATCTCAAGGTCATGAGTTCAAGGCCTGCACTGAGCATACAGTTTACATTTTATTTTATTTTTTTTTTAATTTTTATTTATTTATGATAGTCACAGAGAGATAGAGAGAGAGAGGCAGAGACACAGGCAGAGGGAGAAGCAGGCTCCATGCACCGGGAGCCTGACGTGGGATTCGATCCCGGGTCTCCAGGATCGCGCCCTGGGCCAAAGGCAAGCGCCAAACCGCTGCGCCACCCAGGGATCCCCAGTTTACATTTAAAAAAAAAAAAAGAGTCTCTTCTTCAACTGATTAAGCAGTTTCTTAATATCCATACAACCTACCTGTGTATGCCAAATATATCTACACTCTTTTTTGTGGGTTTTGCAGTCTGGGTAAATGCCTAGAGTTGGCAGTGCACTACAGTGTAACGCAGAGAGACAAATATATACATATGTATGTAAAAGAAGCAACTGGAATACCTTTTGGTACCTCGGTGTCACTATCTGCTTCTGAGTCAGAGGCAATTGCATTCTTGCGTTTCATTCGTAAAACTTCATCTTCACTATCACTGCCTCTTGCAGATTCTGTAAGAGCAGAATTTTAGGTTCTTCATAATCACAGTCATTTCTTTTAATTCTGTGCTTTAAAAGGAACAGTGGGGATAAACCAACTATGGTACAGCCTTATAATGGAAAACTACTCAGTAACAAGAAGGAACTATTGATACATGTAACAATTTGGATGAATATCAAATGCCTTATGCTAAGTGAAAAAAATCTAAATGAACGTATAAAGGCTACATACTAGATGATTCAATTTTTGATGACTTTCTCAAAAAAACAAAACTGCAGTGATAAAAAGAGGTCAGTAGTTGTCAGGGGTGGAAAAAAGATGGGACTACAAAAGGGATAGAACGAGGGAGTTTTTCAGGGTGACAGAACTGTTCTGTGGTGGTGGTTACACAAATCTATACATGAATTAACATTAATAGAACTGTATATACACATACAAACAGTGGTTAATTAAAACAATTAAAGGAACATTGGTTTCTATAAGCAGAAAAACTTGATAGAATGAGAAAAGTAGTACTGAAACTTATGACCTAATTTATATGACTCATTATAAAAAAAAGAAGTAAAAGTATTGCAAAGGAAGATAAAGTTTATCCTTGAACAACATGGGGGCAGGGGCACAGAGTCCTCCCCTCAACCACTCACAGTCAAAAATCCATGTATGACTTTTCAAAAACAACTAATACTCTACTATTGGCTGGAACCTTCCCGATAACATAAATAGTAGACAGATATTTTGTATGTTATATGTATTACATGCTGTAGTCTCACAATAAAGCTAGAAAAATATTAAAATAGTAAGAGAAAATACATTTACAATAATGTACTGTATTTAATGAAAAACCATGTAAGTGGACCTTGTGGTTCAGACCCATGTTGTTTAAGGGTCAACTGCATATCATTAGCTCTGGATGGTACAATTGTTCACCTAATTGTAAACTTCAAGAAAATCACTGCTGATGTAGGGAAGAGTTAAGCAGACTGACAAACTGTAAGATCCTCTACCATAACCCTATTCTTGTGTTAGTCTGCTAGTATTGGGTAATGCATGAGCTTTAATGATTCTGCTACCGGTAAAAATAACTCTATAAAGAACTGGTTACTGAATATTTATTGCAGCCCTGTAGTCCAGATCGATCTATATCCATCTCTTCAAAATTTTCTGGCCTCTTCTTGTAAATAATGCCAAAATGTGATCTTGAGTGCTATCCTGTGAGGTATGTATGACAGGATTAAAGACCTCCTCCCCCATATTTAAGCTAAAACAGGATCAACATGTAATTATAATCAATCACATATGGAAACGAAGCAATCCAAGAATTACTTGAGGAAGAATTCTAACCTAATCATTTTACAATATAATGAAACAAGACCTCTAAATTTAATACTCTATATGAAGAATGTGTTAACTTGAGAATAGTGTAAATGGCTACTATAAAAGGTGGTCAAGAAGCCAAAGTTTGGCTATGTGTTTTCTATAATCTCTAAGGAATAAATATTCTGACCAAAATATATCTCTCTAGGAGGATGCACGTATCAAGCTACGATATTTCACTGAGATCATCCAGCCATGTTTTCACATTTTCTGGATGTTCTACTCTGCAGGCAACCTCCTGATACTATCATTTGGCATCTAATGTTGATTTTCCCCAAGGAAAATGGACAAGAGAGAAATAACCGATCCTCCTGAAACAATTTTCCATCTTGATTTTTATAAACTAGTTTGTAATGCATTTGATTAGTCTAAGTGAACTCCTTGGAGCCTAATTACGTCTGGATGATCAAATTTTGGGTCTCAAAAAACTGAGCTGGATCATATTTACACCTCAGTACAGCTACCCTATGGAGGTATTTCAAGAGCACCGCTTTTTCCCCCAAGCAAATGTATTCTCACCTGAGGCATGCTTCTCAGTTACCCACAGAAAAAGAACCAACTCTATTCATTATCTAGCTACTTAAGCACCATACATCTTTTCCTAAGGCTGTCCTCTTTTCTTCTTCTTGACCTATCATCAATTAACAAATGAAAAAGGATAGAAATAATAAATGGATTAGGAAAAAATGTTTAAAGCAAAATGTATAATTAGAAAAGGCTGAAATTGAGGGACAGAAGAGAAAAACAGGGTACTAAATAAAAGTGGGAACATAGAATAAATGGGCCACTGCTGCATCTGGGTTCTTGTACTAAACCATTCTAGTTCTCCTAAATGCATTCATTACCCGATTTATGATCCTGTTCCTCTTCATCATCTGAATGCCTGTGTTCTTCGTCTGAAGCCTGTGGCCTTTCATCATCAGAATTTTGCATTTTCTCCTCATCAGACATTTGTGGCCGTTCCTCATCATCAGAATTCTGTTTCTCATCATCATTATCAGAAGCTGCTGGCCGTTCATCATCAGAATTAGCCTTCTCTTCCTCAGACAGTTGTCTCTCATCATCTGAAAGCTGAGGCCTATCCTCATCATCTGTGTTCTGAATTTTCTCATCATCATCAGAATTCTGCAGCTTATCTTCATCAGATCCTTGTGCCCTCTCTTCGTCATCAGAATTTTGTAACTTTTCATCATCTGACTGGTCACTTTTATCTTCTCTGTCCCATTTTTCATCATCTGAATGTGCTTTTTCAGAACCTTCTGCTTCTGAGTGATGGCTCCCTCCATCTGACCTATGACCTTCATCTTCATCATCATTATGGGCTTCTGATCCACTGTGCTGATCTACATCTGAGGGGTCATTGTCTTCATGATCAGAACGCTCAGAAGCTTCTGATCTATTGTCTGATCTTTCAGAGTGATTATCACTCCCACTGTGATGTGAGGCTCCCTCATCCTCACTGTCATCTCCAAACAGTTCCTTATTACTTGGCTTTCCTGAATCACCCCTTTCATCTTGATCGCTTTCACTTCCAGAGGCATTACTGCCAGATGCAACATTGTCTTGATCAGAATCCGAGTCTGATCCAGAATCAGAATCTACGAGATCATACAAATACAGGGTGATGTCAGTGAAAATGACAAAGAACACCAAAAGTCAATCGCAACATAAAGCAACAAAAACACGTTAAAAACTGTCAGAATCAATTTTCTCTCTACTCAGGAAACTAATCAAAAGTTAGAACAACCATGAGTATGCTTAACAAGAATAAACAGCTGAATCTCAATAAAACTTTGCAGTGTTTTAACTTGTTCCTCCACCCCAAATCTCAGCTCCCCAGCTCAATAATGCCTTAAAGATAACCCAAATTCCTGGGGCACCTGGGTGGCTGAGTGGTTGAGCATCTGCCTTTGGCTCAAGTCATGATCCTGCGGTCCTGGGATCGAGTTCCACATCAGGCTCCCCACAGGGAGCTTGCTTCTCCCCCTATGTCTCTGCCTCTCTGTGTGTGTGTCTCTCATGAATAAATAAATAAAATCTTAAAAAAAAAAAATTCCTGGTACATGGACCACTACTAGAGGGAGCAGAGGGACCTCATTCACAAAGAATCATGGTTGTTTGTTCTGATCTACCCGGTGGATCAAGAGAATAGCTCAAAGGTCTGATTTTAGCTCACTTAGGACTTCCTCAGTGCTGAAGCAATTACCCAAGAATGTCAAAAACATTTACAGGCAAACATATTAGTTGCCTCTGCCTTGGACAATGGATAGTAGTAGTCGGAGAAACTAAAAAGCTTGGGAGGAAAGGCTAGAGATTTACATACTAGGGGAGTAGGGGCTTTTAAAAGCTCTCACATATTACTAGAGATCTTGAAGGCCACACACTTGCCCAAGGGTGTGGACATGCTCAGGAAAGAAGTGAGAGGGCACTAAGCTCTCACTTCCAGCTGACTTTCAGGCTCTGCACAAGCAAGAAATGAAGGCAAAAACAGGTGTAACTGTCCAGTTGAGTGTTGAAAGCATGTCCAGTACAGAGAGCCAATCAGCAAAGCCTGGGAAGGGTTTTTGTTTTGTTTTTTGCTTTTAGGCCTAGGCATTTTGGGTAAATCCAATCACAAGCTGACCACTAAGTTAACAGGACAGATTTTAGTGGCCACAAAAAGACTGTGCACTTTACTGAATTAGTTCAAAAGAATCACTAAACAATAACTATTACAACAAACAACAACAACAAATCCTGAGGAGGGGAGAGAATGTGTTTTCCTGAGTTTCCACATTATAATACTCAAAATGGCCAGTTAACAAAAAAATGTAAAGAAATGCAAAGAAACAAGGAAGTATGGACCATATATATGAAAAAAAGGCCAGAAACTGTCCTAAAGAATCCCAGACATTGAAAATGTCTTACCAAATAGAGAATATCAATAAAAAGACAGATATTTTTTTAAAAAGATATTATTTTAAAAGAGCCAAACAAATTCTGGAGCTGAAAAATACAATAAATGGAGTGAAATTTTCACTAAGGGAGCTAAATAGCATATGTAAGCAAGAAGAATCAGCAAACTTTTTTTTTTTTTAAGTTTTATTTATTTATTCATGAGAGACACAGAGAGAGGGGCAGGGACATTGGCAGAGGGAGCAGGTTTCTCCCTGCACTGGGGGAGCCCAATGTCAGACTTGATCCCAGGACCCTGGGATCACGCCTTGAGCTGAAGGCAGACATTCAACCACTTAAAAATAGGTCAATAAAGGAGATCCCTGGGTGGCTCAGCGGTTTGGCGCCTGCCTTTGGTCCAGGGCAAGATCCTGGAGTCCCGGGATTGAGTTCCGAATCGGCCTCTGGCATGGAGCCTGCTTCTCCCTCTGCCTGTGTCTCTGCCTCTCTCTCTCTCTATCATGAATGAATAAATAAAATCTTTAAAAAAAAAAAAAAAAGGATCCCTGGGTGGCGCAGCAGTTTGGCGCCTGCCTTTGGCCCAGGGTGCGATCCTGGGGACCCGGGATCGAATCCCACATCGGGCTCCCGGTGCACGGAGCCTACTTCTCCCTCTGCCTGTGTCTCTGCCTCTCTCTCTCTCTCTCTCTCTCTCTCTGTGACTATCATAAATAAATAAAAATTTAAAAAAAAAAGGTCAATAAAGATCAAGTGAGGAACAGAAGAGAAAAAATTAAGAAAAATGAATAAAATCTAAAAAATTTGTGGGATATCATCAAGTGTACCAACATACACATAATGGGAGTCCCAGAAGAGAAAGGGCAGAAAGATTATTTGAAGAAATCATGGCCAAACACATTCCAAATGTGATGAAAGGCATTCAAGAAAATCAGTGAATGCCAAATAAGATAAAGAGATCCACACCTACTCACATCATTATCAAACTGTTAAAAAGAAAAAAAAAAAAAGAATGCTGAAAGCATCAAGAGGAGCAACTTGTCCCATTCAAGGAATCCTTGGTAACAATGATTTCTCATCAGAAACCATGGCATATTCAAAGCACTGAAAGAAAGAGACTGTCAACCAAAAATCCTATTCCCAGTAAAATTATACTTCAGAACGAAGTGTATGAGTGACATAAGAGGAAATAGGTAAATTAGACTTCTTCAAAAAGAAAATTCTCTATGCAACAAAAGACATTATCAAGAAAGTGAAAAAACAATAAAAAAATGGGGGGGGATATCTGCAAACCACATATCTGCTAAGTGTCTAATATCCAAAATATATAAAGAATACTTACAACTCAACAAAAAGGCAACCAAATTAAAAAATGGACAATGACATTTCTCCAAAGTTATACAAATATTTGTCCAATGAACACGAGAAGTTGCTCCACCTCATTAGTCATTAGGAAATGCAAACTGAAACCACAATGAGATACCACTTGACACACATCAGAGATGGCTACATTAAGAAAAGAAGAAATGTAGAGGTGCCTTGGTGGCTCAGTCAGTTTAGGATCCAACTCTTAATCTCAACTCAGATATTGATCTCAGGGTTGGGAGTTCAAGTCCCATGCTGAGCTTCACACTAGGCATGGAGCCTGGGAAGGGGAGGGGAAGGGAAGTAACTATATGTTGGCAAGGATGTGAAAAAAATGAAACCATGAACATTGCTTGTAATACTGTAAAATGGTCCAGGCACTGTGGAAAATGGTTCGCTTACTTGTTCCTCAAAAAGTTAAATAATTACCATAGGACTCGGCAATTCCACCCCTATGTATATGCTCAAAAGAATTGAAAGCAGACACTCAAATACTTGTACACAAATATTCATAGCAGCGCTATTCAAACAGTCAAAAGATGGAAATACTGTAAATCTACTAAGTGCCTCTGAATTGCTCACTTTAAAGCCGTTAATTTTATGTTATATGAATTTCACCTCAATAAAAATAAATTGGGGGCAGCCCGGGTGGCTCGGCGGTTTGGCGCCGCCTTCGGCCCAGGGTGTGAATCCTGGAGACCCGGGATCAAGTTCCACGTAGGGCTCCCTGCATGGAGCCTGCTTCTCCCTCTGCCTGTGTCTCTGCCTCTCTCTCTCTCTTTCTCTCTCTCTCTGTGTCTCTCATGAATAAATAAATAAACTCTTAAAAAAATAAAATAAAATAAAATAAAATAAAATAAAATAAAATAAAATAAAATAAAATAAAATAAAATAAAATAAAATAAAATAAAAACAAATTGGCAAATTAAGACATTCCCCTATAAACAAGAGTTTGTTGCAAGTAAGCCTGCCTCCTAAAGGTAGCCCTTCTAGTTGAAAAGATGACAGCAATTTGAATCCACATGAAGAAATAAAGAACAGTAAAGGTAACTAAATAGGTAAGCATAAAAGTCAATATCAATGTACTTCTGGTAGCTCCTTTTTTGATTAGGTTTAAAGCACAGTAACACAAAATAATAATCATAAAACCACATTACTGGGGAGACAATGTATAAAGATGTTAGTTTGTGACAATGACAACATGAGGGCAAGAGAGAATGAACTGTAGAAAAAACTGTTTCTGTTTACTACTAAAATTAAGTTGGTATTAATCCAAACTAGATTATAAATTAAAATGTTTTTGTAATCACCAGAGTAAATGCTAAGGAAAAAACCCTAAAAACTATACAAAAAAAAAATAAGAAATCAACAGTACACAAATGAAAATCAGTCTTAAAAGACTGCAGTAATATGTAAATTGAAGAACAAAAAAAGATATGACATATAGAAAACAACAAAATGGCAGAAGTCCTTATCAGTAACCATTTGAAATGAATTAATTTCACCAGTGAACAGGCAAAAATTGGCATTTTAAATTGGATCATTTTAAAAATGATCCATCCATATCCTTTCTACAAGTCTCACTTCAGAACCACATACCCAAATAGGTTGAAAGTGACAAAGATATTTCATGTAAATAATAACCAAAAGAGAGCTAAAGTGGTCATACTAATATTAGACAAAATAAATCTTAACACAAAATTGTTAGGACATTATGAAATGATAAAAGTGTCAATGTGACATGAAGATGTGTTATGCAGACACCTAAAAACAAAACTGACAGAACTGAAGGGAGAAACAGTCCAAAGATAATAGTTGGAAACTTCAATATCCCACTTACAATAAGAGCCAAAACTAGACAGAAGATCAACGAGGAGGACTTAACACTATAAACCAACCAGACATAACAAAACACTCCACCACCACCAACAGAGTATACATTCTTCCCTCCAAGTGCCCATTTAACATTCTCCAGAATAGACCGTATGTTAGGACCCAAAACAAATCTCAGTAAATTTAAGAAAGTTGAAAACATATGAAGTATTTTTTCTGAGCACAATGGAATGAAACTGAACTCAGTAACAAAGGCAAATCCGAAAAATGAACAAATATCCGGAAATTAAACAGTGCACTCAAGAGCTCAAAAAAAGCACAAGGGAAATTAGAAATATTTTCAGATAAATGAAAACACAGGATACCAAAAGGTAAGGGAAGTAGGGAAAGCAGTGCTGAAAGGGAAATCTTAACTGTAAACACCTACATTAAAAAAGAAAAGTCTCAGGGGAGCCTGGCTGGGTCAGTCTGTTGAGCACTTAACTCTTGATCTCGGAGTCGTGGGTTCAAGCCCCGTGTTGAGTGTAGAGCTTAAAAAAAAAAGAAAACTCTGAGACTGATAATCTAACCTTTCATTTTAAGGAACTAGATAAAGGAAACTAAACCCAAAGCAAGCAGAAGGAAAGAAATAAAAATTACAGTAGGAATCAATGAAATTGAGAATAGAAAAATAATCAATGAAACAAAAAATTTGTGCTTTGAAATAGTAACAAAATGGATAAACCTTAAGCAAGACAGACCAAGAAAAAGATGACTTAAATTACTGATAGTGGGAACATTAATACCAACTTTATAGAAACAAGGATTTAAAGAGAATACCATAAAAATTCTATGCCAGCATATTACATGATTTAGATAAAATGAATTACTATAAACAGACTACTAAAACTGACACAAGACAAAACACAAAATCTGTATAGGGCTGTAACATGTAGAGTTTGAATCAGTAATCAAAAAATTTCCAACAAACACGGGGCACCTGGCTGGCTCAATTGGTAACGCATGTGACTCTTGATTTCAGTGCCCCAAGTTCAGGCCCCAGTGTGTGTGAAGCCTACTTTAACAACAACAACAAAAAGATTCAATAAAGAAATGCCCAGGACTGGATGGTTTCACTGGTGAATCCTATCAAATGTTTAAAGAATTAATGCCTATCCTTTTGAGTCTTCCAAAAACTTGAAAGGGAATACTTCCTAACTCATTCTATGAGGCCCACATTACGCTAATACCAAAGCCAAAAAAATGATGTCACACACAAAGAAAAACTACAAGGGTGCCTGGGTGGCTTAGTGGATTAAGCATCTGCCTTGGGCTTAGGTCTTGATTCCAGAATCCTGGAATAGAGTTCCATATTGAGCTTCCTGCTCTATGGGGAGCCTGCATCTCTCTCTGCCTCTGCCTCCCTCCCTCTCTCTCTCATAAATGATAGATAAAATCTTAAAAAAAAACTATAAACCAATACACCTTTTGAATACAAATGCAAAAATACTAAACAAAATACTAGCAAACTGAATCTAGCAGTATATTAAAAGGATATACACTATGACCAAGTGGGAGTTATCCTAGGAAGGAAATGGTGGTTCAACATCAATGTGACCATACTAACAGACTAAAGAAAAGTGAGCATCTAAATTGATGCAAAAAAGGCATCCGACAAAATCCAACACCCTTTTGTGATAAAACTGCTTGACAAATTGGGAAGAGAAGGGAATTCCCTCAACCTGATAAAGGGCATCTACAAAAACCATAGCTAACACATGTAATTGTGATAGCACGGATGCTTTGCCCTAAGATCAGGAACAAGACTAGGATGTCCATTCTTACCACTTCTATTCAACATTGTACAGAAAGTTGTAGCTGGGGCAATTAGGCAAGAAAAAGAAAAGCACCCAAATTGGAAAGGAAGAGGTAAAACTATTTGTATTTGTAGATAACATGAGCTCATATGTAGAAAATACTAAAAAAAAAAAAAAAAAAAAAAAGCACACACACACACACAAAAACAATTAGAGCTAATACAGTCAGCAAGGTTACAAGATACAAGACTTAACACACAAAAATCAGTTGTATTTCTATATGCTAGCAATGAACAATCCAAAAATGAACTTAAGGTAACAATTTCGCCTGCAAAAGTATCCAAAAGAATAAAATACTTGGGAATAAATTTAACTGAGGTCCAAGACTTCTACAATTAAAGCTACACAACAGTGCTGAAATTAAAGACACCTGGGACAATTACATATAAAAGAAACACGTTGGGCCTAGGTAAAGATTCTACCCATTACAGGGCAAGAGATTTGTCAGGTGTAGTTATTTTCCACAACTCCCTTAGTACGGGGAGATAATGAAATATGCTAGGCCTAACAGGCATTACCGTGTCACAGACCAACAACAACCTTCAAAGCCAGATTTGGAAGTTAATCCTATAGCATCCCATTATCTAACGGTAACATGGAAGAAAGCAGCAACAGACTCACAAGAAAGTAAAACATGAAGCCCAGAGAAGCAACCATTTCCATGCATCACTTCCCCATACACCGAGTTTGCCATAGTTAGGTAAGGAAGGGTGCACTTCACTAAACCATTGCTTCTACCCATCCAACTATTTATCAAGTACGTATTAAGCACCCACATAAGACGGTGGGATATGGGGGAGACAATCTTTTCATCATTCTATTCCCAACACCTAGCAAAGTAGCTGGAACAGGATATGAAGCTCAATAAATGTTTATTGAATGAACAACTTCATGACAGTGAGCCATGGGATAGTTCACATGGAACTGCGCCTTGAAAGGCAAATGGGATACTGTCAAGTGAAAATGAGGGGGAAATGAAACAGTATTCAAAACTTTATACTTCCAGGTTCGTTCTGCCTAGAACCTCCTGGATACCCACCTCCATAGAGCCCTCACGTTAGGTTTCTATCTAGGGCTCCCCTTCACTATACCCTAAAAAACATGAATAAACTGGAGTTAGAGGAAAAAAGAATAACACTTTGCTATATTTAGATACGTTACTTTGACGGGTGCAAGAATTTTGAACTTGATCTTGGGGCCCTTAACTCCCATTCCTCTATCTTTTCTTTCTTTCTCTCTAAGATTTATTTACTTGGCCGAGTGCAAGCGTGCGCGCACCAGAGGGAGAAGCGGTCTCCCCGCGGAGCAGGGAGCTCAATGCGGGGCTCGATCCCAAGACCCTGAGATCAGGACCTGAGCCCAAGGCAGATGCTTAACCGAATGAGCCACCCAGGCGCCCCTCCCATTCACGTTTCAAATTCAAACTACAGTCCTTGTGCCAGAAGTACTTTCATGCATGCACTAATGAATTCTTTATTTCTCCTCTGCAAGCACTGACCCCATATGCTCTCCAGTCTAATACCATACAGTCAAGAAACTGCAGTTTTTGCACAAGCTCTCAGAAGACACATTGTTTCCGGCGCGTAACGCCTAGGGAAGGCCCTAACCGCGTTATCCTGCCAGTCTTCCCCGGCCAGACATTTCAAACTCCGCATCAGGCCACACTCTGGTCTCAATCAAGCGGGTTTTCCGAGCCCCTCTGCAGATTCATCCGTGTCATCCCCATGTTCCCGAGCACCTAAGGTCCATTCATTCACGGAGAGCTCTTACTCTGCGCTGGCTTGTGCAAGCAGGACAGAGCAGGACCGCAAGGTTCCTCCGCGGGCTGGGCAGGCTCGTCGGCGCCCCACACGCCCCGAGCCACCGCATGCTCCACGGACACCAAGAACCCCGAGGCTCCCGCTGTAAGCCGCTGTATTCTCGCCAGCCGCGAGGCTGGCACCGCCGGGAGTGCAGGGGGCGCTGAGGAAGGAGGAAGCGGCGCCGCTCGCCCGCAGCGCCCAGGGGTTCGCAGACCCGGAACTGGACCGCCGTCGGGCTCCCACCGCAGAAACCCTACGCGCATCCCCCTCCGCCCGCAAGCCCAGCCGATCCCACCTTTACGCTCAGCATCGCTGTCGGCGTCGCTCCCGAAGAGGTCCTCCATATCCGCCATTGCCCCGCACGTCTGCCGCTGCCTCGGCCGGGGGCGGCTCCGCGACTCTCTTTACGGCAAGGAACCCACGAAACGCGACAGTGTCGCAAAGACTCCTACAAACGCTCTTTTCCTTCTGTGACCCGGTTTTCCTCTGCAGTGGGGACCTCTACGTGAACACTGTTCTACGTCCACTCAGGGGACAAATCCCGCCCTCTAGTCGGTATCTGTGACTATTTGCGAGGACTCTCGCCGGGGGCGGGGCGTCCCCCGTCGGGGTCGGCGGGGTGGGTGGTGCTTGAGCGCTCGGCTGAAGGGCCTCGGACCTAGTTAAACCTGCCACGAGTCAGGCCCTAAGTCCTTTGTTTCGTGTTGACCAGCGATTCTCCAATGGAGAGCTCCGAAGCGCTTTTCCTGTAGGTTGTATCTCCTGCTGTTTACCGTAGGAGTCATGAAAGCAATTAAATTCAAATATTAAGTTTAAATTCAAGGTGTTTAAATAGTAACCAGGTTAACATAAATAGCATTTTAAAGTTGTAAAAGACTATATTCCTTCCAAAACCAAAACATCAGAAGAGTGGAATCGTTTTATGATTTTGAAAATATCTTTAATGCCTGACTTTAAAGACGACAGCTTAATTGTCATAGCTGCTTTTACAATCTACTGAAGAAATGTTTTGGTTGAAGCATGTGAAGAAAATCTGGCTTCATACAGATAATGCGCGTAATTAAGGGGAGGGAGGATCTCTCAACCTCCTTGAGGGTTTTCTTCAGACCACCTTTGACAACTGCAGCTTTAGAGCAGTGTATCAAATTTCCCATCTCAATTCAAGTACACGTTTAATGTGTAAGATGAAATAAATATTTCGCAAAACAACACTTCTTTACCACTAAGATGCAGTCTGGGATTTATTATTCTTTTATTCTATTTCAGCTTTTGTTATGGTTTGGTTTTAAGGCTCGCAAGGGGTCTGCCCACTAAATTGCTTTTGTGATTTGCTAATGGATTGCAACCTGCAGCTAGAAAAACACTATTCGGAGAGTTCCATTGTGTTTATTTTGCTGGCGAAAAGTTTTAGTTTTGGTAGGAAAGGTAGGAAACCTCTTCAGGAGCGACATACAATACATAATTGTATGTTATAAAACCAAACAGTAATTTTCATAATAGGGTAGTGCTAGGTGAACCTTGCTTCACAGAAGCTTAGAGAAATGAAGTAACTTGTTAAAGATTAGGTTTTTTTTAAAAAAAAAAAAAAAGCTTATATTTTGGTTTTTAAGAAGTGTACATCTGTGTTAAATTATTATCTGATTAGTCTCATAAGGGTTTTGATGTTGGACAAGCCACAATGGATTTTTAGTTTGGAGATTATGAGATATATTTTTGTTGCAAATAAAAGGGCCTGACGGGGTTCAAATGGGCAAGTGGTAGGACCTGGTCGTTGGGCTGGCTGAGAGATAGGGGCGACCAAAATGGAGGACATCTCAAATTGGGTCAAGATGGCTGATATTCCCGCCAAAGCAGCCGTGACCACCACGTCATCTCCTGTAAATCAAAACCTAGGGCGGGGGGTGGGGGTGAATGGGTGACGGGCACTGAGGGGGGCACTTGACAGGATGAGCACTGGGTGTTATTCTGTATGTTGGCAAATTGAACACCAATAAAAAAATTTATTATAAAAAAAAGTTAAAAACAAAACAAAACCTAGGCTTTCCATCCGGGATCACCCCTCCTCCCCCCCCATCGTCTGGACTTTTCCCACCCCCAGCCTAAATTGGCAAGGGACCCACCTGGATCCAGACCCAGAACCCATAAGGCTTAAAAAAACCCGCACCCCCCAACCCCGGCGCGACTTCCCTGACTCTCCTCTCCCGAGTCGCTGGAACCTCATCCGAGGGTGCTGGCAATAAAGCTCATCCTACGGATCATTTTGCCTTGGGGTCTCCTTCATTCGACTAAAAAACCTTACATTTGGTGCTGAAACCCGGGAGGAGATCGAGCCCCCACTCCGGTGAGGAGGCTCCCTCCTCCCCATCCGGCCCGGTACCGCTTCTCTGAGCGCCGATCTCAAGACTGCGGTGAGTGTCCCTAGCCCCAAGCCTCCTCCTGACGCAGCCGCGATTAGGGCAGGGCGTCCCCCCTCCGGCTACCAGGTGGCCTCCGGAGCTCCAAAGAATCGGGAGACGTCCCCATTCTGTGGCAGGTACACCCCTCTTTCTCCGTCTGCAGTCCAGCACAGGACGAAGGGACGCTCTCCTCCGTGGTCTGAACTGGTAGGCGAGGCAGCTATGGGAACTTCCCAGTCCAAAACTGATCCAAAAACGCCCTTGGGTTGCCTTCTGGCCGATCTCAAGACCTTAGAGCTGGACCAGGACCTGCGCAGGCGGCGCCTCATACAGTATTGTCGCCTGGCCCCAGTATCAGTTAGACAACCAATCTCAATGGCCCCGCGAAGGCACCTTTGATTGCCAGGTGCTTACGGATCTTGACAATCTCTGCAGATGCCAAGGCAAATGGTCTGAGGTTCCCTACGTCCAGGCCTTTTGGACCCTACGTTCTCGCCCTTCACTATGCTCTCTCTGCTCTACATCTCAGGTTCTCCTTGCCCGATCTCCTCCTCTGACCCTCCTGTCTACATCTCCCAAGGATCCCGACCCCTCTGCTCGCTCTCCCCTTTCCGAGCCTCCGGAAAACTTATCTAGCCCCTCAGTGAGGGCCCCTCTCCTACCTCCTCCTCCACCCTATCACACTCCTGTCCCCCAGCCTCCCGTACCCCTCGTTCCTCAGCAAAACCCCAATCCAACCCCTATCTCGCTCACCCCTACCACACCTGAAACCCCCCAACTGAAGGCCACAGCAGAACCCACCCCTCAAGAGGACCCCCTTACATCCCCTCCTATCTCCACTCGCACGGGGTCTCATAACCCCTCTCCAGACTTAGTCTGCCCCCTACAGGAGGTCGCAGGGGCAGAAGGGGTTGTCCGGGTCCACGCACCTTTCTCCTTCCAAGACCTTTCCCAAATAGTGAAGTGTCTGGGTTCCTTCTCCGCCAACCCAGACAACTTTATCAAAGAGTTCCAATACCTAGCTCAGGTCTACGACCTTACCTGGCATGACCTCCACGTTGTCCAAACCACCACCCTCACTACTGAAGAGAGGAAACACATTCAGGCTGCGGCCCGAGAACATGGTGATCAGGTCCACCTCACTGACGCCACCATGCCCGTTGGCACTCAGGTGGTCCCAGCTGGAGAGCCCGGGTGGGACTATCAGAATGGCCAAGCTGGCGCCGGCATCGGGACCACATGGTCCAGCATCTCATTGCCAGCATGCGGGCAGCCTCCAACAAGGCAGTCAATTATGACAAAAATCAGAGAAATTATCCAGACCCTTGACAAGAACCCGGCCATGTTCCTCAGCCGGTTAACCGAGGCACTAACTCAGTACACTCTACTCGATCCGGCTTCACTGGCAGGGGCGACCGTCCTGGCTACCCATCTTATCTCCCAATCGGCGCCAGACATTCGAAAGAAACTAAAAAGGCCGAGAGGGACCGCAGACGCCCATCTCTGACCTAGTGAAAATGGCCTTTAAAAGTCTTTAACTCGGGCAGCTGGGTGGCTCAGGGGTTTAACGCCGCCTTCAGCCCAGGGCATGATCCTGGAGACCTGGGATCGAGTCCCATGTCGGGTTCCCTGCATGGAGCCTGCTTCTCCCTCTGCCTGCGTCTCTGCCTCTCTCTCTCTGTGTGTGTCCTGAGAGGAGGCGGCCGAACTTAAACGACAGGCCAGGCTCCAGCAAAAGGTTCAGTTGCAGACCCAGGCCCTGGTGGCAGCCCTGCGGCCGGCAGGCTCCAGGAGCCAACAAAAAGGAGGAACTAACCGTATCCCTCCAGGGGCCTGTTTCAAATGTGGGGCCGAGGGACACTGGGCTCGTCAGTGTCCTAATCCAAAGGACCCTACCCGACCATGCCCTCAGTGCCGACTGATGGGACACTGGAAATCAGACTGCCCAAGCCTCGGGGGATCCTCGGCGCCTCAACGCAGGAGAAACTCTGAGATGGTAAGTCCTGCCCTCCAGTTGCTTGGATTGGAGGACAACCGACAGAGCCCAGACTCGGACACCCCTCTCACCCAGGCCGAGCCCAGGGTCATACTCCAGGTAGCTGGTAAGTCCATCTCCTTTCTGCTGGCCACGGGGGTATATAGGTATATTCAGTTCTGCCATCCTACTCGGGACCAACCCAACCCTCACCATCACTGTTATGGAGATTGATGGGACCTCCTCCTCACTCAGGGTAACTCCTCCCCTTACCTGCAGCCTGGAGTGGTTTCCCTTCTCACACTCCTTAGTCATTCCCTCCTGTCTGGTGCCCCTACTAGGAAGGGACATCCTCCACAAACTGCAAACTACCATCTGCCTCTCACCCTCTCCCTTGACCTCAGAATGTCTCGATTTACCCCTACTCCTCTACCTCGCCGTCCCCACCCCCGGAGTGCCTCCCCTCGGCAGACCCAAAAGTATGGGACACCTCTAATGTCACCGCATTGCCAGTCACCGCATCCCATCATGCCCCCGTAAAAATACAGCTAAAGGACAACTCCCAGTTCCCCTCCTGGGGGCAGTTTCCCATCCCCCTGGCCCACCGGCAGGGCCTTAAACCCAACATCGACCGCCTAAAACGGCAGGGACTCCTCATTCCTATTAACTCCCCCTGTAACACTCCTATCTTGCCTGTTCGCAAACCTACCAACTGGTCCAGGACCTGCAACTCATTAACGAAGCCGTGATCCCGCTCCACCCAGTCGTCCCTAATCCCTACACCCTACTATCCCACATCCCACCCAAGACCTCTCACTTCACGGTGCTGGACTTAAAGGATGCCTTCTTTACCATTCCCCTGCATCCCGACTCCTACTATCTCTTTGCCTTCACCTAGGAGGACCCCGACATGCATGCCTCGGGACAGTTAGCATGGACTGTCCCTCCCCAGGGATTCGGGACAGTCCCCATATTTTTAGGTTTACTACAATGCACCCTTAGGCCAGCACCATACTCCAATATGTGGACAATCTTCTCCTCTGTAGCCCGTCCCTTTCCCTATCCCGAGAAGATACTACCACCTTACTCAACTTCCTAGGAACTAAGGGATACCAGGTCACCCCCTCTAAAGGTCAGCTGTGTACCCCCTCGGTCACCTACCTGGGGATTTCCTTAACCCCTACTAACAAATCCCTCACTGGAGACTGCATCTGTCTCCTCCGGGAACTCCAGCCTCCCCAGAACGTGGAGGAAATTCTCTCCTTTCTGGGACTAGTGGGCTTCTTTAGACACTGGATCCCTAATTTTGTCATCCTAGCCTGTCCCCTATACCAGGCAGCAAAGGAAACCCCCCAAGGACCCCTAACCAATTCCCACCTCCATCTGGCGTCTATTTTCTAAGGTGCAGGACTGTCTCACCATTGGACCAGTCTTGGCACTACCCAACCCCTCTAAACCCTTTCACCTCTTTACTGATGAATGCTTTGGCTCAGCAACCAGCCTTCTAGCATAACCGGTTGGACCCATCTACAGAGCCCTAGCCTGTCAAAGCAATTGGACACCACTGCTCAGGGATGGCAGCCATGCCTCAGAGCACTGGCAGCAGCCTCCTCTCTTACTTAGGAGGCCCTTAAGCTCACCCTGGGAAGGTCTCTCACAGTCTACTCTCCCCATCGACTCTCAGATCTGGTTAGTCACCAATCCCTGGCTCAACTCACCCCTTCACACCTCCAGCTGTATCATCTACTATTTATCAAAAATCCTCTGATCTCTCTCTCTCTCCTACTCCTCGCCTAAACCCAACGACCCTGCTGCCAACACCCTCGTCCACCCCTGAGCCCTCTCATTCCTACCCACAACTCCTAGAAGAGCTAACCCCCTCCCTCCCAGGACTCTGATCAGCTGCTTCTAGTCCTGACCGTGTCCTTTTTGTGAACGGGAGCTCCCTCCCCGCCCCAGACGGCCAGAGGCGTGCAGCTTATGCAGTGGTCACCTCAGATGCAGTGGTAGAGACGCCCCCCCCCCATTGGGACTGCCTCCCAAAAGGCTGAACTAATAGCTCTTACCCGGGCCCTCCACCTGTCAAAGGGACAGCGGGTCACAATTTACACAGACTCTAAATATGCCTACCTCATCACACACACACACACACACACTCCGTCCTCTGGCAGGAGCAAGGGTTTCTGACCACCAAGGGAACTCCCATAGTCAACGGACCACTTATCGCCAAATTACCTGAGGCCCTCGACCTCCCTGCTGAGGTTGCGGTGGTCCACTACCGCGGACACCCGGCCTCCAGGGACCCTATCTCTCTGGGAAACAATTAGGCTGATTCAGTGGCCAGGCAGACGGCTCTAAATACCTCCTTGGCCCCGATTCTCTTCCTCAACACCCTCACAGCGCATCATACTCTGATAAAAAAAATACAAACCCTCCAAAGTTTAGAGGGAAAGTCGGGAGAGAAGGGGTGGATCTATATTCAAGATAAAATTGCCCTACCGGAAGGCCTGGCCCACACCCTAATAACCAACATCCACCAGTCCCTCCATATTGGCCCAGAGGCTCTCCACCAGTTCCTACCACCCCTCTTTCATCACCCCTCCCTCTCCAAAGTGATAGAGGCAGTACATAGAGCCTGCAAAACCGGTGTGGCTGTTAACGCTCAAGGCAGGATCTGTAGGCCAGGACCCAAACATCAGCTTGGTAGACACCAGCCTGGGGAAGACTGGTGACTGGACTTCACCCACATGCCCCATCACAAGTCCTTCCAGTACTTCCTAACCATAGTGGATACGTTCACAGGGTGGATTGAGGCATATCCCACAGCCCGAGAGACCGCGGATGTCGTGGCCACAGTCCTCATCGAACACATCATCCCAAGATTTGGACTGCCTCGAACCCTGCAGTCGGATAACGGACCTGCCTTCATTTCCAGCATGACTCAACCAGGTTGTGGAAATTCTTAGTATCACCCGGAAGCTCCACATCCCGTACCATCCCCAATCGTCGGGTAAGGTAGAAAGGGCCAACGGGTTACTCAATGACCAACTCACCAAACTTACTTTAGAAACCTGTCTCTCGTGGCCCACCTTACTGCCCCTCGCCCTCACTTGACTCAGGGCAACTCCTCAGGGGCCCTCGGGATTAAGTCTATTCGAACTCCTGCACAGCCGACCATGTCTCCTAACCCACAAACTTCCAGCCTCCGGGTTCCCCCCGCAACCCCTTCTTTCTTACTTACCTATTCTGTGAGCCCTCTTAAAAGTCCATGCTGACGCGACCATACCTGCTCCAGACGACCATGACGAGAGGGAGGTCCCTGTTCAAACCCTGTTCCCTGGAGACCAGGTCCTCCTCAGGGACCTACAGCCAGGATCCCTGCAGCCACATTGGTCAGGACTGCATACAGTCATCCTCACCACCCCAGCCGCAGCAAAATTGCTGGGACATCAGCCCTGGGTACATATTAACAACCTTAAACGAGTACCAACCTCGGACGAGTGGACCTCCCAAATGGTGGGCCCAACCCAACTGCGGTTGGTACGTACTCCTAATCCTGACCCTTCTACCCACCCTGACTGAAGCAGCTGATTGTAGCCAATGCATGCGCGGCATAGGAAAGGACTGCTATTCCAATCCTATACTTTCATGCCCCAGGACTGTTACCAGGGAAAAACTCCAACCACATGCACTTCCTCCCATGCCCCGGGGAAAAACTTTCTGGACCTCAGTACTTAATACAAAGTAAAAAAGTCCCCTTGCACGCAGTACCCCAAAACTGGGACAGTCTGTTGGACCTATTTGGCCCAGATGGGACTCTCCCACGGGGGAGGGGTCCAGGACCAGGCTAAACACAATCAAACCAAGTGGATGATCCAGGCCGTGTATACCCAATTGCAGGCTCAAGCTATCCCCACCTACAAGGGAATCAACCTCAATAATTTACAGAGATCTTCCCCACTGACCAACTAACAATGACCCTCCTTAACTCCAGTTATAACCTGTGGTGGAGCATATCTCAGGACCGCGACTGCTGGATCTGCTTCCCTTTCTCTACCATTTCCAGTTATCATCGGGATCCCCATTCCGACAACGTGACCCCTACCCAACACCACCATTACTAACCAGACGGTCCACACAGGGGCCATAGGAAGACCCTTACGTATTCTTAACCTTTCCTCAACTCTGGACATCCTCACCATCAACTCCTCCACCGCTACCTTCTCTCTCCCCTACTGCACCCCTCCTGGGGTATTTCTCTCATGCCCTGGGGGAATCTACCGATGCTTAACCGCCAATGACTCTCTAGACTGCATCTTCATCTTACTGTCTCCCTCCACTACCATCTATTCCCACTCTCACCTCATGTCTATCTTATTCCCTACACACCGAGACAGACGGGCAGCCTTCACTCCCTTACTCACTGGGGCGGGCCTGACCACAGGTGTTGCCACCGGAGCGGCAGGCCTCGGAACTTCAATAAACTTTTATTACAAGCTCTCCCAGGCACTCAATGATGACATGGAGTGGATCGCCGATTCCCTTAGCGCCCTGCAGACGCAGATTACCAGCCTTGCAGCCGTCGCCCTGCAGAACAGGCGAGCCTCAGACCTCCTAACAGCAAAAAAAGGGGGCACTTGCCTCTACCTAAATGAAGAATGTTGCTATTACGTTAACCAGTCGGGCATAGTCACCTCCAAAATTCGCGAACTCAGAGACCGGATACAATCCAGACGCCAGGATTCCCACCTGTGGGGTCCAGACCCCCGCACTTGGGTAACTTGGCTCCTCCCCCCAGCGGGATCCCTGTGCTTAATCCTGTTCCTAACCTCGGTCGCTCCCTGCCTTGGTAGGTGTCTACAGGAACGCCTTGAGAGACGGCGCGAGTTTCAGTGAATCAACTCCTCGGTACTACCCCTGCTCTCGCCTGCCCACCTCCGACTGCCCCTATCACGACGCCCAACTGTCAGCAGGAAGTAGCCAGAATACAGTCGACGCCCCTCACACCATTAAATTTTAAAAAAAGATCGGAATGTTGGGCTGGCCAAGAGACAGGAGCACCCAAGATGGCCGACACCTCAAATTGGGTCAAGATGGCGGATCTTCCGGCCAAAGCCGCCGTGACCACCAGGTCCTCTCCAGTAAATCGAAACCTAGATGGGAAACCGAACCGGGACCATCCATCCGGGACCCCCCCCCCCCCCGATCGTCTGGACTTTTCCCATCCCCAGCCTAAATTGGCAAGGGACCCACCCAGATCCAGACCCAGAACCCATAAGGCTTTAAAAAAAAAAACCCGCACCCCCCAACCCGGGCGCGACTTCCCTGACTCTCTTCTCCCGAGTCGCTGGAACCTCGCCCGAGGGCGCTGGCAATAAAGTTCATCCTACGGATCATTTTGCCTTGGGGTCTCCTTCATTCACCTAAAAAACCTTACACTGGTATGTTATCAATCCTAGAGCTGTTGTGTATAAAGTGGAAAATGGAAGACTTGGTAGATGGGATCACTTTAAAACTTCTGGAAATAGTGGAAAAATAAGCATTCTATTTGTGATTCAATTTCATTCAGAGTACTCTTTGAAAAGTGCACTAAATCTCAACAAATTGAATTCTAATGAGGTGTTACTGCATCACTGTGCCTATATTCATGACTAACAGAATTTGTATTTATTTCATATGAATAGTGCAAAGCAAAGAACTCATGATTTTGTTTTAAATTTTGTTTAAATTTTGTTTTTGTTATACTTTATGCTGATCATTGTTCTATTCACTTTCTTCATACAGACTTCAGTACATTCAGTTAGATTTCAGCTAAATCAGTCACAATCATATATGTATGATATGATATATGTATGTACCACTTGCCTGAGGCTACACTCAGATCATTTTCATTGTTGAGTGTTGTTTTCTTTTTTTTTTTTTAAGAAACATTTAAGATTTTATTTATTCATGAGAGACCCAGAGAGAGAGAGAGAGAGAGAGAGAGAGACTCAGAGACATAGGCAGAGGGAGAAGCAGGCTCCCCACAGGGAGCCTGAATGCAGGACTGGATCCTGGTACTCTGGGATCGCACCCTGAGCTGAAGGCAGATGCTCAACCACTAAGTCACTCAGGTGTCCCTGTATTTGATTAATTTAAATTTGGTTGTTAAGATTATACCTTGACTTGTCCCCAGAGATGGCAAATTTCATCTATTAGATGAGCAATTAAACAACTGAAAGCAGCTTTCCCTTGTTTCCAGAATTTTAAAAGATTATCTCTTTTTCCCGGTTTTCTGCCTTCATAAGGTCACATTCTCAGAACTGTGATCTTTGAGACACCACAATATCCCCAAAGAACAGAGATTCAACCAGGTTGATTACATAACACAACACAATTATTGTATCATTTCATTACATTCTTAACAAGGTGACAAGAATACCTTTGAGATATATAAAGTATATGCTCACACCAAGTTGCAAAACAGTATGACATCTTAAAGACTTAGAGGGAAAACAACAGCATGATTAAACAATACATTGGTTGAAATTTCACTCCATTTCTGGTGAACTGTTGCTCCACAGGAGGATCATGTGACTTTTTTCTGAGTACTGTGGAAGGAGCTAGCCTTTAAAAGGGACAGGTTGGGGATGCCTGGGTGGCTCAGCAGTTAAGCACCTGCCCCTGGCTCGGCGTGATCTGCAGTCTCGGGATCGAGTCCCACATCAGGCCTGGAACCTGCTTCTCCCTCTGCCTACGTCTCTGCCTTTCTTTTTCTGTGTCTTTCATGAATAAATAAATACAATCTAAAAAATAAAAGGGACAGGTTGATCTGAACTAGAGAGGAAGAGAGAAGTTCTACACTTTCTGTCTATAGCAGTAAATCAACAATGGGGCAGCTTATTTCTTGGAAGATGGAGAGCATTCACTCACAATCTGTCTTAATTAGATTTTTTACTGAATTGGGGCCCTGCAATCGGTACTATAGGGATATAAAAATAATAGCAAATATGGGATATGTATATGAGTTTGAGGGAAATAAAACATAGTCTAAAACATCTGAAGCATTTAAGTTTTAGAAGTAAATTATAGGGGCACCTGGGTGGCTCAGTAGCTGAGCATTGCCTTTGGCTCAGTTTGTGACCTGGGGTCCTGGGATTGAGTCCT
The DNA here is from genome assembly GCF_905146905.1 of Nyctereutes procyonoides. Classification (NCBI taxonomy): domain Eukaryota; kingdom Metazoa; phylum Chordata; class Mammalia; order Carnivora; family Canidae; genus Nyctereutes; species Nyctereutes procyonoides. Next base: position 22,961,141 of record NW_026575040.1, on the reverse strand, counting down.
GCATCAGGCTCCCTGCAAGAAGCCTGCTTCTCCCTCTGCCTCTCTCTCTGTGTCTCTCATGAATAAATAAATAAAATCTTTTTAAAAAGTAAATTATAAGCTATGCACAGGTTGGGGCATCTAGTGGTGCAGCCAGTTGAGCATCAGATTCATGGTTTCAGCTCAGGTTGTGACCTCAGGGTCATGGGATCTAGCCCCAAGTCAAGCTCCTCAATCAGTGCAGAGTCCGCTTGAGATTCTCTCTCCCTTTCCCTCTGCCTCTCCCACTCATGGGTGTGTGCATGTGTGCTCTTTCATTCTCTCTCTCAAATCTTGAAAAAAAAAATCAACTTTAAACTACATACAGGTGCTGAAGAATGGAAAGCCAGAAAATGATCAACATGAATGGCAGTTAGTAAAGTTTTCTCAGTCTGAATGTCTGTGTCCCCTCAAAATTCATGTTGAAATCCTAATGCCAAAGTGATGACATTAAGAGATGGGAAGTTTGGGAGGTGACTAGATCATGAGGGTGGAACCCTCATGAATAGGATTAATATTCTTATAAAACAAAACCCACAGAACTCTCCAGCCCCTTCCATCATGTGAAGATGCAGCAGAAGGTCCTGGCTATGAACCAGGAAGAAAAGAGGACCCCCACCAGAATGCAGCCATGCTGGTACCTTGATCTTGGACCTCCCAGCATCCAGAACTGTGAGAAACAAATCTCTGTTCTGTATAAGCTTCCCAGTCTGTGGTATTTTGTAACAGCAGTCCAAATGGACTCAGGTTGAATCAAAGTAAATTATTGAAGTAATGGGAAGGAGCCCAGTTTTGGGGGTATAAACTTAAGCAGAACCTAAAATTCAACCAAGCAAAACTTCCATTAACTTTATCAAATCTATTCCCTGATGTATATGAAATTCCAAAACACAGTTGGTAAAGAGAACATTTTAAAAGCTTCTAGAGAGAAAAATCAGCTGACATAGAAAGGATTTGGGATTAAAATGACATTGGACTTCTCAACAAATTTTGAAAGTCAGAAAACAAAATCCTGAAGGGAAATGATCCATTCTAGAATTCTATACCCACCAACCTATCATTAAGTACAAGGAAAGAAAAATGATATTCTGTGTAAACCAGCCTCTATGCAAGCAGTCTAACTGCCCTGAGGCTGCTATGCTGGGAAGAAGCCCAAACTAGACACACAGAGACCAAATGGAGTGGCCCCAACTATATAAAAAGAGACACCTTAAAAAAAGAGAAAGAGAAAGGGAGAGACTTAACCAGCCCTTAGCTGCTGTAGACTTCCTGTGTTTCTAGCTCCATCTGAATACAATCTCAATGAGAGACCCCAGGCCACAAATGCCCAACTGAGCCTTTCTAAAATTCCTATTTCAGAATCAAGAATACAATGAGTGGGTGTTGGGGGAGAATGCCACTAAGTCATTCATTATATGGCAATAACAGTTTGGAAGGGTTAGTAAAACATTTTACAATCTATGAATTGTGACCCACCAAGATGAAGAACTAAAACAAGGAAGAGAAAAAGGAAGCCAAAGATGGGAAAGAAGAAAGAAAAAAAAAAAAAGATGGGAAAGAGGCAAAAGGCAAAAGGTGGGGTGCTTGGGTGACTCAGTCGGTGGAGTGCCTGACTCTAGATTTCAGGTCTTGATCACAGGGTCATGAGTTCAAGCCCCATGTTGGGTGTGGAGCCTACTTAAAAAAAAGAAGAAGAAGGAGAAGGAGAAGGAGAAGGAGAAGGAGAAGGAGAAAAGAAAAGAAAAAATAAAAGAAAGAGAAAGAGGCACAACCAATCCCTATTATCCTAGAAGGCTGCTGGTCCAGAATGGAGCAAGAGTACAGAATGCTCTGCGAGAGAGCAGTCTGAAAAGGAAACGAAGCTAATAGAATACCTGCTACATTCACTCATCCAATAAGGATTTAAGTGCCTTCTCTTTGCCAGAAATTATTGTAGGCACTTGAGATCCAACAGAGAACAAAATAGACCAAGCATCTGTTCTCAGAAACTTGCATTTTGGTGGAAGATGAGACACAATAAGGGAATATGCTAATACATTTATAAATATATATACACTTTTAGTTTTGTATATTTATATCTGATGCATTTGAATTTTTTGAATGGGTATTTTTCTGTAATTAGTATATAAAAAATTTGTACCTGATACATTAAAACTAAGCAAACAGAAAAACAAGGCAATTATTACCTCCAAGAAAAAGAAAATGAATGTACATACAGAAGGCTATGTGACTTGGCTGGTAATGATAATAACCAGTAACACATAACACTTATGTCTTGTGGTAGGCATGGTTTTTAGTGCTTTTTATATAGGTCCACAGTCCTTTAGCCAAAATTCTTGGAGCCATATGTGTTTCAAAATTCAGATACTTTCCCAGATTTTAGAAAGGGAATACAGCACATATATAATCTTTATTACTCAACACATCCAGTTAGATCTGAGGAATATCCTAAATCAAAATTAAATTTCTATGGTAAAATGTACAGAAATCCAAACTAAGAGGGATAAACAAAACTTTAAATAGCTTTAGGGCAGTTTCAGGCAGCCTTTGCCACCAAATGTCATGTACCTTCTATCTCAGAGCTTTTTGGATTTCAGAATTGTAGATAAGGGCTTCTGGGCCAGAACTGACATATTCAATCCTATTATATTCCTATTTTATACATAAGGAGCCTGAAGAAAACACAGAGAACCTAAGTGGCTTTGCCCTTGGTTACACAGCTAAGACTGGCTTAGTCAAAATTATGTAAACACTGAATGTTTTAAGTTTAGTAGTACTATTTGACTTTTAAAATGTCACACACACACTCATAATTTTAGTGAGGAATATTTTTACGTTTTAATATGGAAAGATCCAAGACACATGAGTTCAGAGAAAAAAACCACTCTGAATAGTGTATATATAAAGCTACTGTCACATTTAAAAATGTGTGTGTGTAACATGTAAATGGATACACTGTCTCTGGAAGACTGCAACAGAAGCTGGGAAACAGAGAACATGCAGGCAACTGGAGGAGGAAAGAAAAGAAACCTCACTTTTCACTGTGACTTTTCAAAACATTTGAATTTTATACCCAGTGACTGTGTTCAAGATTCAATCAAATTCAATTTAAAAACAGTAAGAAGATAGATACCAATATATCAGTACTGCTTAGTTAACTCTGGATGCTCAGATTTTATTTTACAGTAATCTTGCCTTATTCTTGCTTTCACCCCCCAAGGTTTCAGGTACTCACAGACAATGCCATCTGAAAGTAGACAATACCCCTTCTGACAGTCCTCAGAAGGTCAGTGATAGCCTAACATATATCACAAAGCCTACGTCATTCACTTCACTCCAACTCATCACGTAGGCATTGTATCATCAAACATCATCACCAGAAGAAGAATGAGTCCAAAATAAGATATTTTCAGAGACCATATTCACATAACTTTTATTACAGTACATTGTTACAATTGTCTTATTTTATTATTTTTTGTACTAACATTTTTTATTGTTGTCAGAAGAGTGAAACTTGTATTAGAAGCTCCACAATCACACAAAATTCTATGTTAATGAACATGAACAGATCAGAAACCAAAACAGCAAAATGAGTAAATGAACTAAAGATTACAAATAGTCATCCTGCAGAAAAAAAATTATTGTGATAAATAATGAAAGAGCACAAAACAAAACTTCATATTTGAATTCTATGAAGTCACTAGTAATGCTAGTTATTAGTTATTTTGGTTAATCTCTTACTGTGCCTAATTTATAAGTTAAGCTTTATTATATATATGTACAGGAAAAATAGTGTATATATAGCATTCACTGGGGCAGATAATGAGGAAACTAGAGTATTTCATTCTTTCCTATGTGTTCTACATTTTCTATAATAAGCATGTATTAGTTTTAGAGTAAGTGAGGAAAAATCTTTCTTTAGGAAGTACATTCTTTACTCAACTATATTTTTCCTACTACTTTGCTATCCAGAATCCTATGAACATAGAAGTCTTTGGATTCTGAAGAATGAGTAAATCTTGGACTCTTCCACTAATAATAAATGACAATTGTTGTTATTGTCATAATCCACAGTGGGCCTCAAATAATTTTTTATAGAAGCTCTAACTTTTTTGTAGCTGCAAAAGTTTTTTGAATGACTGGGTGGCTCAGTTGGTTGAGCATCTGACTCTTGATTTCCGCTCAAGTCATGATCTCAGGGTTGTGGGATCAAGTCCTAAGCTGAGCTCTGTGCTGGGCATGAAACCTGCTTAAGATTCTCTCTCTCCCTCCTTCTCTGCCCCTCTTCTCTTAAACAAACAAAAAAAAAGTTATTTGAATTGTAAAGCTAATTACCTCATGGAATGGTTTTCCAGCTACCAGGAAAAGACAGAAATATACATCTCATAATAAAAAGTAAGCTGTTACTGCTGGGGATTTACCCCAAAGATACAGAAGCAATGAAACGCCGGGACACCTGCACCCCGATGTTTATAGCAGCAATGTCTACAATAGCCAAACTGTGGAAGGAGCCTCAGTGTCCTTCAAAAGATGAATGGATAAAGAAGATGTGGTCTATGTACACAATGGAATATTACTCAGCCATTAGAAACGACAAATACCCACCATTTGCTTCGATGTGGATGGAACTGGGGGGTATTATGCTGAGTGAAATAAGTCAATCGGAGAAGGGCAAACATTATATGGTCTCATTCATTTGGGGAATATAAAAAATAGTGAAAAGGAATAAAGGGGAAAGGAGAAAAAATGAGTGGGAAATATCAGAAAGGGAGACAGAACATGAGAGACTCCTAACTGTGGGAAACGAACTAGGGGTGGTGGAAGGGGAGGGGGGTGGGGGTGACTGGGTGATGGGCACTGAGGGAGGCACTTGATGGGATGAACACTGGGTGTTATTCTATATGTTGGCAAATTGAACACCAATAAAAAATAAATTTATAAAAAAAAACAAAACAACAACAAAAAATGTAAGCTGTTTTCCAAAATGATAGCAGCCCTTTCCCCAAATCTCTTTCCTCTCAGCATCATTAATCTAACTCACTTTTATAAGATTCAAGTGTCATCTCCAAAGCACTAGTCAGTGATTGTTCCCTATGCAAATGAGTTTCACAGCAAATATGAGCTTGGAAAATGTTCCCGTGCACTTCCTATGAAAATTTGCACTTATGTCAAGAAAAAAAAAAAGAACAGAAGAAAAGTAATGAGTCAGATAATGAAGCACTTCTCAGGACGGAAGCAAAGGTTGTCCTTTTGAAATCTTTCCTCTTGAATCTAAGGTTAGGTTTAGAGAGTGGCTTCCTTGAATAGGTAGGATTTAGGTTTCTCCCTGAAGCTTCAGGGTTACCAGGGAGCTATGTCCTTGAAAGACCTGTGCAGCGAGTACATGAGGTTGGTGCACTCGACACTAGAAGAGCCAGAACAACAACTACTGATTGGGGGAAGGAATTAGAAGGAACAAAGAAAGGACACAGAGCGGGGAGGCGGGGCGCTGTGCTTGTGGGTGCTTGCAGAGGAAGCCAAGGAAGTAAAGTGATATGCAGCAAGGATAGCAAAGAAGCAAAATGAGAAGCACAAGGAAGGAAAGAAAAGAAGAAATAGACTAAAGAGACAAAGGGAAAGAGGAATCATCCACAAGAGAAGAGCATGGAAAAAAAAAACCCACTCCTTTTTAAAGAACATAATAAAATAGTACTAAAGTGGAGGACTATTGAAACAAAAGTAAGAAGGCATTCTCAGCATTATAACATTATAAACAAATAGAAAGACAAGTTAGGTTTACAACCTGCCCTGCCAACCAATATTTTCACAAATCAAAAGGAACCGCTGGAACAGATTCAGCTCAAACCTAAAACAGAATTGAAAATGTCACTTTCCAGTAAAGCTACTCTGATAAAAATCTCTTCACTAGATTTCCTTATTCAATTTGTTTGTTTTAGAATGAGGTGAGAACACAGCACAAGTGCAGAGATACCATCTCACTGCAGGGTGGGAACTCCTGGCATGCGGGCTGTATCTGGCCCTGGACATATTTTATCTAATCCACAGAAGGATTACCAAAAGGAGATACACTGTATTTCACATTTGCAATTGCAAAAAGAATTCCTGTATTAAAACCTTTAGTGGTGGGACGTCTGGGTGGTTCAGTGGTTGAGCGTCTGCCCTAGGCTCAGGGTGTGATCCTCGGGTTCTGGGATTGAGTCTGGCATCGGACTCCCCTAAAGGAGCCTGCTTCTGTCTCTGCCTCTTTATGTGTGTCTCTTATGAGTAAATAAATAAAATCTTAAAAAAAAAAAAAGAAGAAATAAAAGTAAAACCTTTAGTGGTAATATGTCAAAAGGCCACAAGATGGTGATGGTATACCCTGGAGAGACCTTATTCATCAGCAAAATTCATGTGCACGCGCACGCGCGTGCACACACAGGAACTCACACACCTTTGTTAGCTCTTCCTTAATAAAGAATTGGCCAAGGAAATGACAGTGGCATGAAGGAGAGAAGAGATTTGAAAAACACTAACTTCAGGTAACAATAAAAACATTTCCTGTAATAAAACTTGCTTATCTTTGGTTTCTCTTCTTTTCCCAATTAAAAAAAAACAAAAACAAAAACAAAAGCAGTACTCTTAAGACTGGTAGACACCGGGATCCCTGGGTGGCGCAGCGGTTTGGCGCCTGCCTTTGGCTCAGGGCGTGATCCTGGAGACCCGGGATCGAATCCCATATCAGGCATCCCAGTGCATGGAGCCTGCTTCTCCCTTTGCCTGTGTCTCTGCCTCTCTCTCTCTCTCTGTGACTATCATAAATAAATAAATTAAAAAAAAATTAAAAAAAAAAAGACTGGTAGACACCAAGAAAATTCTTTCTGTATCTGATTATTATGTATCTACTGATAAAGTAATACATTAGAATAAAGCAACTATTATCTTTCTTGGAAAATTTCAATTTCTTCCTTGGGCTGTGTAAGATGAAATTTTCCTAGACTCCAGTAAAGATTTTATTTCCTTGACTGCAATTTATTTTCTTACTCATCAAGGAAATGACAGAGTTAATCCCATAAATGGGTGTGACATTTCTGATTAACAATGATTCATACTGATGTATGCATACCTTTAATTTTCCAACTTGCAAACACACATGTACATACTTTTTATTTGCCATTTAACACAGAAGCAAAATTTGGAAGGGGAATAGGATAGAATCCTGGGTGTAACATGCTAAAGAAGAAACTAAAAGGAAAATAGCATAAAGGTTATTTGAGGGCCACAAGACTTTATTTCCAAAGACAATAGTAGTCATTAGAATTTTTTTTTTTTATTATTTAGCAGGAAGTTGATTCTTTTTTTTTTTTTTTATGATAGTCACACAGAGAGAGAGAGAGGCAGAGGGAGAAGCAGGCTCCATGCACCAGGAGCCCAATGTGGGACTCAATCCAGGGTCTCCATGATTGTACCCTGGGCCAAAGGCAGGCACCAAACCACTGTGCCACCCAGGGATCCCAGCAAGTTGATTCTTAAAAACAACCCTTAAGTTCCAAATACTGACCTGAATCTGATAATATGTATCAAAATGTTGTAAACATATTCTTACCTTTGACTCTAATTCCATATCAAAAGCTTTATCTTGGGAAAATAAGATATTTGCATGAAGATGTATAGGGTATTTATTATAGCATTATTTATAGAAATGAGAAATATTAGGGACACCTGGGTGGCTCAGCAGTTGAGCGTCTGCCTTTGGCTCAGGGTGTGGTCCCGGGTCCAGGGATCAAGTCCTATATCGGATTCCCTGTGAAAAGCCTGCTTCTCCCTCTATGTCTCTGCCTTTCTCTGTGTGTCTCTCATGATAGATAAGTAAAATCTTAAAAAAAAAAATCAGAAATATTAGAAACACCATAACAGGGAATAGATCAAATAAATTAGCAAACATTCACAAACTGAAATCCTATCCAACCATTTAAATTACATTTTTCAGGGCATGGTCATATACTGGTGACGGTAGTATAAAAATGAGACAACTTTTGAAAGAGCACTTTGGTACCACCTATTTAAATTGTAAATGGGTATATGCTTTGATTCAACATTTCCATGTCTAGATATTTATCCTGAGAAAATAATGACAGATATCCAAATATATATGTACAAAATGTTCACTGAAAGTTTGTTTGTTTATAATAGCCAGAAATTGTAACCAATCAAAACACCCGTCAGTGAAGGATTGTTCAAATAAATTAAAATGCAGTTATACAGTGAAATACTAAATAGCAAGGATTAGGTAGGTGAATGTGTATTGAACAGAGGAACATTATATATTTTTGGATTGCCAAAACCAGTTAGAAAATGAGATGTGTTTTACAATATGAGGGTTCCTCAAAAAATTAAAAATAGAACTAGTATATGATCCAGCATTTCCACTTCTGGGTATATATCCAAAGGAAATGAAATTGTTATTTCAAAGACATATTTGCACCCCCATATTCACTGCAGCAGTATTTATAATAGCCAAGATGTAGAAAAAAAAAACCTGTGCCCCTCAGCAGATAAATGGATAAAGAAAGTTGGTAAGTATACAATGAAATATTATTCAGCCATAAAAAAGAAGGGAATCCTGTCATGGCCAACATGGATGAAACTTAAAGACATTATACAAAGTTGAAATAAGTCAGACAGAGAAATATAAATACTATATGGCCTTCTTTATGTGTGGAATCTAAAAAAACAAACAAAAAACAAAACAAAAAAGGAACTCAGAGAAACACAGCAGACTGATGGCTGCCAGAGTCTGGGAAGGGGGTGAGGGGAGGGGAATAGGTGACCTGGGTCAAAAGATACACATTTCCAGTTATAAGATGAGTAAGTCCTGGGGATGTAATATACAGCATGGTGACTATAGTTTAAAATACTGAATTGTAGGGGTAGCTTGCAGACTCAGTTGATAGAGATTATAACTCTTGATCTTGAGGTTGTGAGTTCAAGCCCAACACTGAATGCAGAGATTACTTTTTAAAGATTATTTTTTGAAAATGATTTTATTTATTTCAGAGAGAGAGAGAGTGAGCGAGCACCAGTGTAAGGAGGGCCAGAGGGAAAGCAGGCTCCCTGCTGAGTGGGGAGCATGATGCAAGGTTTTGATCCCAAGACCTCAAGACTGTGACCAGAGCTGAAGACTGACACAACCAACTGAGCCATCCAGGCACCCTAAAAATAAAAGCTTTTTTTTTTAAAAAAAAAAAAGATTTTATTTATTTATTCATGACAGACACAGAGAGAGAGGGAGAGGCAGAGACACAGGCAGAGAGAGAAGCAGGCTCCATGCAGGGAGCCTGACATGGGACTCGATCCCGGGTCTCCAGGATCACACCCTGGGCCGAAGGTGGCCTAAACCGCTGGGCCACCAGGGCTGCCCTAAAAATAAAATCTTTAAAAAACATACTGAATTGTATATTTGAAAGCTGCTAAGAGAATAAATATTAAGTATTCTCACCACACACACACACACACACACACACACACACAAATTGTAACTATTTGAGGTGATGTGTTAACTAACCCTACTATTGTAATCATTTTGCAATATATACACATATCAATTATTACATTGTATACCTTAAATCTACACAATGTTACATGTCAATTATATCTCAATAAAGCTGGGGGAAAGAGAAAATTGAATATTTTCTAAGTTTATATAAACAAACATTTATATACAAAATGTTTAGGAAGATATACATCATGATATAATGGTAAAAGTTTAACATCCAGCTCTCCAGAATATAAAGCCTTGATAAATGATGTTTGCCAATTTCCATTGTGTAAATACTCTTGCAATGGCTGATTTCAAGCTATAGTAATGCAACATAGATCTGGGAAGAGATGCACACAATTAGCTCAATGAGTCTATGTGAGCCTGTACCAGCATATCTCTATACCTTTGGAGGTGACGTTATGAGAAAGTGTTCAATATTCTACCTTAACTACTTCTATATTTGTTTGCATTAAAAAATATTTTATTTATTTATTCATGAAAGACACAGAGAGAAAGGCAGAGACACAGGCAGAGGGAGAAGCAGGCTCCATGCAGGGAGCCCAATGTGGGACTCGATCCTGAGACTCCAGGATTATGTCCTGAGCCAAAGACAGACACTTAACTGCTGAGTCACCCAGGTGTCCCTTGTTTGCATTTTTTACAATGAAAATGTACTATTGCAACCAACAACAAAATGACAATTTGGAAAAACAAAGATTTTTAAAAGAATATTTAGGAATGCCTAGGTGGCTCAACCAGTTAAGCATCAGATTCTTGAGCTCGGCTCAGGTCTTGAGCTCAGGGTTGTGATTTCAAGAAAAATTATATATATATATATATATATATATATATGTATATATATATATAATCATAGTGTATATAGATTTATATATATACACACATATTTATATACATGGGAAAACGCTTATGACACATTATCAAGTAAAAATTATATGTTACACAGCAGCATCTTGTATTATCTCTATTTCATTGGAAAAATATATATGTATGTTCCTTTACACAAGAAAATTTCTGAAAGGAAATAAGCCAAAAATCACATGGTGGTTATAGTTGAGTGATGGAATTCTGGGTGATTTTGTTTTGTGCTTTTTATTTTTTATTCATTTATTTGACAGAGAGAGAGAGAGAGCAAACATGCACAAGCAGGGAGAATGGCAGAGAGAGAGGGAGAAGCAGGCTCCCCACTGATCAGGGAAGCCATAGGCAAGGCTCAATACTGGGACTCTGGGATCATGACCTGAGCAGAGGGCAGATTTTTAATCAGCTAAGCCACCCAGGCTCCCGTGGATGATTCTGGGTTTTGTTTTACTTTTCAATATTTCCTTTGTTTTCTACAAATGCTTTTATAAATATGTAATGCTTTCATAATCAGAAAAGACATAACTGTATATAAAAATACTTACCCCTGCTGTCACTGCTTAGAAAGCAATTCTTCCCTTTAGGATTACTATTACTATGATCAGAGCACATGACTATCTTCAAATGTGGGTAAGTGGAATCTTTCCTGTTTTTCCTCTCTCTCAAAGGTAAAAGGAGAAATTAGTTTTTATTTTTATGGCCCAAGATCTTGAACTACATACATGTATTTCCTGACTCATACTAGAAAAATCTCCCAATCCCTTACTTTATCAGTTATTGCATTAGACCCTACCCTAATTTTTTCCCAGATTATTGTAACAACATTTAGCTACTCTTTCTCTTTGTTTCCATCTCTCTGCTCAGTACAGTCCATACTGTAATTAGGACAGATTAGAGAGATCTATGAACATGTTGCCAAAAGACTAATCATCTTAAAATATAGTCTTCCTTTTTATTTTGCTGAAAGTCTTTAATGGCAGGTTGCAAAATAATATTTACAACATGATCCCATTTGTGTAATAATTATATAAACATACTACTATATACACAGAAAAATTCTGGAAGAATATATACCAAGTTATTAGCAAAGCTTTTCTCTGGGAATACTGGAATTATAGGGGAATTTTACATTCTAGTCTTTATGTCTCTGAAATGTTTTAAGAAAAACCTAGATTACTTTTCTACTGCAAAAATAAATAAATTTAAAAAAAAAAACGAAGAGGGAATTTGTTACTGAATTCTCATTGCCCAGAGGATGAAATCTAAACTCCTCTCCTTTAGTCCAAGCGTGCCTACCTTCAAAATCTACCTATGCAGGGCAGCCCCAGTGGCGCAGCGGTTTAGTGCCGCCTGTGGCCCAGGGCTTGATCCTGGAGACCCAGGATCGAGTCCCATATCAGACTCCATACATGGTGCCTGCTTCTCCCTCTGCCTGTGTCTCTGCCTCTCTCTGTGTGTGTCTCTATGAATAAATAAATAAATAATCCTAAAAAGAAATCTACCTATGGATGGGGCACCTGGGTGGCTCGGTGGTTAAGCATTTGCCTTTGGCTCAGGTCGTGATCCTAGGATCCTGGGATCGAGTCCTGCATCAGGCTCCTTTTTCAGCCTTCTTCTCCCTCTGCCTATGTTTCTGTCTCTTTCTCTCTCTGTCTCTCATGAATAAATACAATCGTTTTTAAAAAAATCTACCTATACAGTAAAACCCAACTAATCTAACTCCTCACTAAAAATTCCTCATTTTTCTGAATTTCTACAGTACTTCCTGACTTTGGCATTTATCTCTGCATTTTACCACCCACTGGGTCATATATTTTGCAAACAATTTCTGATTTAATTTATAGACCCTAAAGGATGGAGTTTATGTTTATTCTTTATGTCCTTCTCCCACAAAGTCTATAAGTATTAGCTTCCTGTGGCTGCTGTAACAAATTATCACAAGCTTGGTGGTTTAATAAATAGCATTTATTCTTTTATGTTTTGGGAGGCCAGAAGTTCATCAGTTTCACTGGCTTGAATAAATGTGTCAGCAGGGCTGTTCTCCCCTCAGAAACTATAGGGACAACCTGTTTCTTACCTCTTTCAGTTTCTAATGGGTGCCAGCACTCCTTGGCTTGGGGTCCTGTCACTCCAATCTCTACCACTTTGGTCATAGTATCTTCTCTTCTTCTGTGTGTCAAATCTCCTTCTGTCTTCCTATTCAAAGGATACATGTAATTGCATGTAAGGTCCACCAGATAATCCAGAATAATCTCTTCATCTCAAAATCTTTAATCACATCTACAAACTTTTTTTTTTTTTTTTTTTTTTTTTTTTTTTTTTTTTTTGCCATACAATGTAACGTTCACAGAGTCCAGGGATTAGGGCGAAGATGTCTTCTGGGGAGCCATGATTCAGCCTACCACAGATATCTATCAGAAGGAGTTCTTTATTTTTTTTAAAGATTTACTTATTTATTCATGAAAGACACACAGAGAGAGGCAGAGACACAGGCAGAGGGAGAAGCAGGCTCCCCGCAGGGAGCCCAATGCGGACTGGATCCTGGATCCGAGGATAACACCCTGAGCCAAAGGCAGAAGACGCTCAACCGCTGAGCCACCCAGGCATCCCTCAGAAGGAGTTCTCTTAATATACAGGAAAGCTCTTCGTGGAACCCAGCCCTTTTTTTTTTCACCCAATTCTTACTATTTTGGGCCATAATATAAAAAGAGAAGTCTAAAATTCTTCAAACTGCCAACTCTGAAACCTTGGTGCCATGGCTATCAGACCACTAGGGATGAAGAGAGGTCTAAAACCAGTAGGATCAAACATGAGGAGAAAAACAACAGAAGTTCATATTTTTGGCTACTGAACACAGTAAGATTAGTAGTGATAGCTTAAGGAAGCAAAGCACTCTAAGAGTAATTTGGCAAAATTATTCATTGCACGTCTATAGTGTGCTATTATCATACGCAAAATAATACAAAGGAGTTAGAAGACACCTCTAAGTGTTTACAATCCAATGATTGCCCTTGAAGTAAACAGTTAAATAGAAAAAAATATGAAAAATCAGCCTAGATTTTTGATAATGCCCTACTTTGGGACAGATTATGAGAATCCAGGCTAAGACCAACACAAAAGAAGCAGGTCGGTCTCCTCCTGTAGTTACATAATTCCTATGGGGAGTGAGGAATTGGGGCCATCTCTCTGCAGGTGAAAATATGATTTTATTCACTATGCAAAGTAAATGCATATGTTCTAAAGACAATATCAATATTTAATAACTTCAAAACTGGAGACTCATTCTCCTTTTTTTCCTTTCCAAGTCTCCTGAACACTCCATCTATATCTGTTCTCAACAAACTCTGCTTTCACCTCCAAAGAAAAAAAAACTTCAAAACTTAGAATGCCATTTGAGCAGGATAAAAATACAGGTGTCCATAAGCAAATATGAATTTACTTTGAGAGTAGATTTTATATCTTGATACATTAATGCAACCTAGCGCATCACATTGGGAAAGAAGACAAACATCTTCATTTTCTTGTCCTTTAGATGATAAAAGTAAGCATCTTTCTCTTCTATAAGGTCAAAAATTTAGGTTCTTATGCCAGAGAGGACTACTAGGAAGTTTAACTGTTTTGAAGACTGAACTATGCAAAGAAGAAATAATATAAAATAGATAAGCCTTTATTATGTTTCAATTAAACATGTATAGAGCCTCTACTGTATGCAAGTCCTTCATGGAGTAGATATGAAAAATTAATGGTACCTGTACCTAAGGAACTAGTTTCTGGTTTCCTAATAATGATAATTAGAATATGTCAGAAAACAATATTTATCACAGATGCATACAAAGTTCTGTGGGGGGGGGGCAGTCCTGAATTGGGGATATTGGCAAAGGCTTTGATGGGAGGTAGCATGTGAAGTATACTTTGCAGGATGTAGGGCTTTGACCTTTGGAGAAGCAATGAGAGGTTGGACTGGGCAGAGGTGCCAGCATGAATAAAGGCACACAGGTAAAACAGCTTGGGACACATTGAAGAGAAGTGAATAATCCATTCTTATTGGGATCTGGGGTACATAGAGCTTTAAGACATTTAAAGTACCTTCCTATGAGAAAAAGACTAGCAGAAAGTTAAAACAACTGAGGTTCCATTTAAATGACCCTGACAGAATTAACAGAATATTGTTAGGAAGAGGAGGAAAGGAAACAAGGAGGAGAAGTTGATAGTATGGAAGCAAGATGCCCTTCCTCCAAACATGCATGCCTATATTTATGTCTTATCCCGAAAACCTCACTGAAAAGAATGATGAGAGAGGGGGATTTTCAGTTATGTATTGGCCTGAGTGAGCCATAATGTTTCTGGAAGAGGAGATGATAATTGTCATAGATAAGGAATGAACTAAGCAGGCAGCTTTGGGTCTCCTGGCAAATATAAATTTAACTGACATGATGACAGAAATAGTTCTATCTAAAAATGAAAATGGAAGTGAATCTCAGAAAAATTACATTATTAAAAATTAACTAAAAAGTGAACTAATATTCTGCTGCCTCTTCCTCCATTTTTCCACTCTCATCCTTCTTCCTGCACAAATGAGTCCAAAAGTCATTACACAGTCCAAGAAAGGAGGATGTCTTTGGTAGGGGTGTGGAGTCATGGTGGTCAAGAGGTGAAAGGAAGGCATCTAGGTAAGAGGTCAGCCTGGTGCTAGTGTCAGAACTCAAGAAGGGTGAGAAAGGCATCTGCATAGGGTAAACTAATTGGGATGGAGGAGAGTGTCCCCATAAGAAGGGGGATACCAATGTAATATGATGAGCAGAGTGAGAACAGAGTCCCTGTAGAGGGGCAGCCTGGTGCCAGGTGTTGAAGCTCAAGGGACAGGGAAGGGGAGTGGAAGAAATGATACTTAGTGTGAGTATAGAAATCCAGGTGGGTGAGAAGGGCATCCATGAAGGAAGGCCATCTGGCACAGGTCTGAGAGTCAGATTAGGGAAAGGAAGGTGACCATGTAGGCTTCCTTATCCTGGTGGTCCATCTTGGGGCTTTGGAGCCCAAGCAAGACGTAGAAGGTATCTGGGGTGGAGTAGCAGCCCAATGCAGGGAGAAGAGCATGTCTACAATGGGAGAAAGGAGCAATCACAGGATGTTGTTTATGTGCAAAAGGATTGATTAAACAAGTAGAAATGCTCAGTATAATGAGAGTCAGGTTTCTCACTGGTAGAGATGGTAGTGAAATACATGAAAAGTGAAAAACTGAAATGGATTAGTTGGTGTTAGATTGGAATTAGAAAAAAAAGATTGGAATTAGAGGTATCAGTGTGAACTCATGATTTTGAATATGTTTACATACAGAAAGAAATATAGATGCAAATGTGTGTTTATGTAAACATACATAAATACATATACACACACATACACATGTAGCTGCATATATACATACATGTATTTCATGTAGTCCCTAACTCCATCCACTGAAAGAGCCTGAGGACAGTGACACCTCAATAGCAATGAGCACACCTAATGCTGAGATCTTGGTTTCTAAATGCCATTCTCCACCAAAGGGAACCAGAGCTCCTTGAAGAAATGGCTGATTCTGAGGCTGCAGCAGGGAAAGTATAAAATAAGCTTGGACTGTCTAGGGCAAGGCAGGAAAAAGGAACAGTGGAGATATGTCAAAAGGATAAAGAAGCGAACTTGAAGGGGCTCCCGCTGGTCAAATGTGGAACAGTTTGAGTATCAAAAAAAAAAAAAAATGACAGTACAGGTAAGTCTATGGATGATAGAGTCAATATGGATGTAAATAAAAGAATAAATAGGAAATTTAATGAAGAATGGGATGTTTACATAGCCTAAAAGTACTTCTCTATTAAATACTTAATTATAAAGGGGAAAAAGAGTGGCTTTACAGAGGAAAAACCTGGCACACACCATCTTAATCACCCCCTCAGTGATGGGACAAATCACAATCATGTACCAGCTATAGTATGCAATGACAAGAATGTGGCATGACCCCTCTAATAGCTCTGCCAGTGATGCATAACCTGAAGGTAAACCTCAGACAAACCCAAACTGAAGGATATTCTTCAAAAAAAAAAAATAATTAATTTAAAAAAAGGCTTGTAATCTTAAAGAGAGTCCAGGTCATGAAAGAAAAGGAAAGCACTAGGCAAATTTTCAAGACTGAAGAAGATTAAAGAGACAGGATTCTAGACAGGAGACAGTAATTTCTGAGACAGTAATATCTGGACAGGATCCTTTCCCTCTAAGAAAGACATTAGTGGAGGGTTCCGGGGGGCGGGGGAGTGCAGTCAGTTAATTGTCTAACTTTTGGTTTCAACTCCGGTCACAATCTCAGGGTCGTGAGATCAAGCCCCTCATAGGGCTCTGTGCTGAGTGTGGAGCCTGCTTAAGATGCTCTCTCTCTCTCCCTCTGCACCTCCCCAACCCCCTGTTCATGTACACATACTCTCTCTCTAAAGCAAAAGAAGAAGAACAATAACTACATTATTGGGACCACTAACAAAATTTGAATGAGGTCTGAGGATTAGAAAGTAACATAGATCAATGTTAAATTCCTGATTTTGGTAGTTCTCCTGGGCTTATCTAGATGAAGGTTCTCCTTAGGAACACACTGGAAGTATTTGGAATGACAGAGCATTTTCACAATTTAGGCTCCACAGGAAGAAGACTCTGAGTCAGAGTTTAGCATCCAGGATGTTTATTAGGGAGTGCCTTCAGTATTGACACCTGTGGAAGGGAAGAGACGGAAACAGGTTTGGATGGGAGGAAAAGCAAGCTATGTATAAGGGAGGCCCAGCAGCCTCAATTAACCCCAAGAGGAGCTCTGGAGCTGAAGTGGCCCTTTATGATTGTCCCACACCAGGCTGAAAAGGCTGGGCTTTAAATTTAGGCCTTGTTCAGGCCTGGGCTGTTTCCCAAAGGGCGTGAGCTTTGAGGAAGCAGCTCTCCACCCCAGTAGGAGCTGGTAAGTGAAGGCTGTCTGCTGACAGTTCTCCGAGTAGCCTGGACAAGAAGTCTTTTTTTTTTTTTTTTTATGATAGTCACACACACACACAGAGAGAGAGAGAGAGAGAGAGAGAGGCAGAGACACAGGCAGAGGGAGAAGCAGGCTCCATGGACTGGGAGCCCGATGTGGGATTCAATCCCGGGTCTCCAGGATCGCGCCCTGGGCCAAAGGCAGGCGCTAAACCGCTGCGCCACCCAGGGATCCCTGGACAAGAAGTCTTGCAAAAGGAAATCTCAGTGGCTCATCTCCATGTTCATTCACTGTTATGCTCTGGTTGCATTCCCTTTGTTACTTCATCATTTTTGTTGAGGAGTAGCTTCTCCAGGTTTCTGATAAGCCTCTCCCTCTGGGAAAACTTAGAAGAGGAAGGCTTGTAGGACAAGGCTATAGCCCTCTGTTGCTGCTGGTCTCAGGGAGTTACAGGATTTCTTTTCCTTTAGTGCCTGAGGTTCTTGGTCATGCCGCTCTGAAGAATGAAGAGGTAGATCAGATGAAGAGTGGTGGGCAGCAAAGCAAAGTTTATTGAGTGATAGTAAAGTTTATTTTTTATTTTTATTATTTTTAAAGACTTCACTTATTTATTAGAGAGAGAGAGAGCAAAAGCAGGGGAAAGGGGCAGAGGGAGAGGGAGAAGCATACTCCCTGCTAAGCAGAGAGCCTGACGCGGGGCTCCATCCCAGGACCCTGGGATCATGACCAGAGCTGAAGGAAGATGCCTAACTGACTGAGCCACCTAGGCACCCCAGTAAAGTTTACTGAATGATAGGGTACAAAACTCCCAAAGTGGGAGGGGACCTTAGAGGGCTGCCAATGGAGTTTCTACATCTAGGGGTTTTTATGGGCTTGTGGATGGGCTGTTTTCATCTGATTAATGCTCCATGCATCTGTCATCCAATCAGGTTTTTGTCATTTATCTATCACATGGGAAAGAGTGGAGGGCTCCTTCCAGGGTGGAAGGAAATCCTCTTAAGGGTGTTTTCCTCTTAGGGTGGGGACCCTTGTCCCTGCCTGCCTTTCATCAATATCCTTCCCTATCCTTATTGTATAACAGCAAACCTAACTTCTGATGATGACCAGGATAAATACCCCTGCCAAGATTGTTCCTCTACTTACAGCCCTCTTGTTCCTGAATGCTAGGAGCCCAAAGTGCCCAGGCAGCAATTGTAGCTAGTAAATCAAAGTGACTTTTGCTGTCCCATCTGGTAGAACTATTCCTTTTTTAGGAACCAGGTCCTCTGACCCTGTGGAGTCCAGAATAGCAGGAACAGGAAGCATAAGTTCCCCAAGGGGCCATTGGAAGTGATGATAAGCAGGACCACTCCTACTTCCATATTTTGCCTCATAGACTCACATTTCTTCCTGTTGGGTACACAGCACCATATGAAGATCTTTTATTCAGTAGGTTTAATGTATCCTGGAAGATGCCAGTCAGAGCATTTCATCTGAGCTAGTACTTCAGCTGTGCCTTCAGCAAGGCATTCCAATGCTCCATCAGGCCAGAAGTTTCGGAGTGCTGCAATAAGCGATAGGACCAGTAGATAACAGTGTCATCGTTTAACTCTCAGACCTTTTTGCTTTTTGCTGTAAGTTGGGTTCCTTGGTCTAATTCAATGTTATGGGAGGTCTTCTGCTGGTGGAGAAAACATTGTTTTAGCCCAGGGCAATGCCCAAAGGTGAGACATTTAAACCCTCACCCCAAGTATATGTTTATCCTGTCATGATGAATTACTGGCCCTTTCAAGGTAGAAAGGTCCCGAAGTAGTAAACTTGCCACCAATTGCCTAGTTGGTCTCCTTGAAGAATGGTGCTCTATCAAGAGCTCAGGATCAATCCTTTGTTGTCAGATTGAACATCTGGCAGCGGCAATAGCTACATGAGTCCTGATAAGTACGAACCCATGCTATTGGCCCAGAATAACCTCAATCTTTGTCACTGTGGCCACTTAATTCATGTATCCATTGTGCCAGCTACGGTGTGGTCAGTGACAGAAGCAGAATCAACTGGTTGAGTCATTTTACACGTGTGGGATTTATATTTGCCCATTTGCCGTTTTGCTTTCTCTCATATATGCCATGTCTCTTTTGTTCCTTTATTACTATATTATTGCCTTTTTTCATGCTAAAAAGATATTCCCCAATATACCATTTTAATTCCCTTGTCATTTCTCTATTTATTTAGTGCATATGTATCTATCTTTTGAGTTATTTTCTTAGTGGTTGCTTGGGGTATTACTAACATCTTAATTTATAACAACCCAGTTCAGATTAATCCCGACTTATTTATTTGTAAGATTTTATTTATTTATTTATTTATTTATTTATTTATTTATTTATTTATTTATTTATTTATGAGAGATACAGAGAGAGAGAGAGAGAGGTAGAGACATAGGCAGAGGGAGAAGTAGGCTTCATGCAGTAAGCCAGATGTGGGACTCGATCCAGGGACTCCAGGATCATGCCCTGAGCCAAAGGCAGACCCTCAACTGCAGAGCCACCCAGGCATCCCAGATTAATCCCAATTTAATTTCCATAGTATATAAGAACTTTGCTCCCAAATATTCCATTCCTTTCACCCTTTTTGTTTTCTTTTGCTTATACAGACTGAGTAGCACCCTTATTGGTTGCCCATCTATTTTTCCGCAAGTGATACCATGTTTTATTAACTATTTCCATAACTCTCTGTAGGTCAGGTACTCATGGTTGCTACTTTGATCTTGCCACTCATTATCATAATTGCATCCACATGATTTCTGATAGTTGCGTGATGCCATCTGGCTCAATTATTTCTGGGTTATATTACCTCCATTGCTAATGAAGAGCTCAGTTTTACAACAGCTTCCCCTACCATAAGTCCAGCCTTCAAAAAAAGCCACCACTAGACTTCACAGTGATTCTGGTGTTATTTACCAACACATTCTTTTTCCTTTGGTGGACACTACTCCAGATCCTTCTGTGGAACAGTCATCTGGTGGGTTTTCTGATCTTACATAATATATGCACACCAGCACTCACACTTCCCTAAACCCTTTTTCAAAACTGAGATAACATGAACATACATAAAATTCTCCATTTTTAAGTACACAACAGTGGTTTTTAGTATGTTCACAAGGTTGTACAGCCACTACAATAATCAGTTTTAGAATATTTCATCACACCAAAACGTAACACTGTGCCAGTTAGCAATCAATCCTCATTGTCCCCTACTGACAGCCCCTGGCAACCACTCATTTACTGTATGTCACTATGGATTTGCCTCTTTTGGACATGTCTTATGAATGGAATCATAACTGTGGCCTTTTATGTCTGTCTGCTTCCACTTAGCATAATGTTTTCAAAGTTTATCCATGTTATAGCATGGATCAGAGTCCCTCCTTTTTTATAACTGAATAGTATTCCATAGTATAGATATAGCATGTTTTATTTATCTGTTCATCAGTTGATGGACATTTGGGTTGTTTCCATCTTTTAGCTATTATAAATAATGTTGCTATAGATTTTTGTATACAAGTTTTTGTGGGGATATATGTTTTAATTCTCTTGAGTATACCTAGGGGTGGAATTCCTGGGCTAAATAGTAACTTTATGTTTAACTATTTCAGCAGTTGTCACTGTTTTCTCAACTTGCTGCATCATTCTACATTTCTACTAGCAACATATGATGGCTTCAATTTCCCCACATCCTCACCAACAGTTGTTATTTTCCATTTTTTAAATTATAGTCATTCTTTTGGGACTGAGTGGTGTCTCACTGTGGGTTTTTAAAAATAATTTATTTATTTATTTATTTACTTATTTATTTAAGAGCTCACCTGCATGCAAGCAGGAGGAGGGGCAGAGGGAGAAGGAGAGAGAGAGAATCCCAAGCAGACCTGGTGCCAAGAAGAGCCTGATATGGGGTTTGATCCCAGGACATTGAGATCATGACCTGAACCCAAATCAAGATTTGGATGTTCAACTGACTGAACCACTCACATCTTCTCACTGTGGTTTTGATTTACATTTAATTAAAGAGCACTGAGGTTGAAGAATATATTTTCATGTGCTTCTTGTCCATTTGTGTATCTTCTTTGGAGAGATCCCTATTAAAATTCTTTCCCTAACACAGATGTAGGGAAATGATGGGACACCTGCACCCCAATGTTCATGGCAGTAATGTCCACAGTAGCCAAACCGTGGAAGGAGCCACAATGTCCTTTGACAGATGCATGGATAAAAATGATGTGGTACATATATACACTGGAATATGACTCAGCCATCAGAAAGGATGAATACCTATTATTTACATCATCATGGATGGAACTGGAGGGTATTATGCTGAGTGAAATTAGTAAATTGGAGAAGGACAATCATCATATGGTTTCGCTGATATGTGGAATATGAGAAATAGTGAAAGGGACCATAAGGGAAGGAGGGAAAAACTGAGTGAGGAAAAATTAGAGAGGAAGACAAACCATGAGAGGCTCCTGACTTTGGGAAACAAAGGGTTACAGAAGGGGAGGTGGGTTGGAGTATGAGGTAACTGGATGACAGGGATTAAGGAAGGCACATGATATGATGAGCACTGGGTGTTATACTATATATTGGAAAATTGAATTTAAAAAAAAGAATTGGGTTATTTCTCTTATTATTGAGTAAAGATATAGATAGATATATAGATATATATTCTGGATATTAGACTCTTATCAGATACATGATTTGCAAATAATTTCTCTTATTCTGTGGACTGTCTTTTCACTTTCTTGATGATATTCTTTGAAGCACAAAGGCTTTTAATTTTGATGAAATCCAAATTACCTATTTTTCTTTGGTTGGCTATGTTTTTATGCCATGTCAATGAAACTGTTCCTAATCCAAGATCACAGTTAATTTTTTCTAGAATTTTATTAATTTAGGTCTATAATTCATTTTGAGTCAGTTTTTGTTTACTGTGTGAGATAAAAGCTCAAC
Organism: Nyctereutes procyonoides; assembly: GCF_905146905.1. Taxonomy (NCBI): domain Eukaryota; kingdom Metazoa; phylum Chordata; class Mammalia; order Carnivora; family Canidae; genus Nyctereutes; species Nyctereutes procyonoides. The sequence continues at coordinate 22,938,769 of NW_026575040.1, read as the reverse complement.
CTCATTCTTTTGCATAGGGCTATCTAGTTGCCCAAAACAATTTGTTAAAAAAAAAAACCTATTCTTTCCTCAAGAATAGTTTTGGAACTCTTGTTGAAAATCTGTTGCATATAAACATATAAGCTTGTTTGTGGACTCAATTCTATTCTCTTGAGCTGTATGGCTTATCTTTATACCAACAGTTTGTAGTAAGTTTTGAAACTAAAAATTGAGTCTCTACTTTGTTCTTTTTGAAGACTGTTTTAGCTCTTCAGGCTCTGCTTGTTAATTTCAGCAAAAAAGCCGGCAGAATTTTGAAAGGGATTGCATTGAATCTATAGATCAATTTGGAGAATATTGCCATTTTAACAACAGTAAGTCTTCCAATAAATGAACATGGAATATCTTTTCATTTACTTAGGTTTTCTTTAATTTCTTTCAACAATGTTTAATCTTCAGTGTATAGGTTTTATTAAATTTACCCCTCCCTTTTTTCCCTCCCTTTTTTTTTTTTTTTTTTAAAGATTTTTTATTTATTCATGAGAGAGACAGAGAGAGAGAGGCAGAGACACAGGCAGAGGGAGAAGCAGGCTCCATGCACCGGGAGCCCGATGTGGGATTCGATCCCGGGTCTCCAGGATCGCGCCCTGGGCCAAAGGCAGGCGCCAAACCGCTGCGCCACCCAGGGATCCCCCTCCCTTTTTTTTTTTTTTAACTTCAGTGTAGAAGTCTTGTTATTAAATTCACTCCTAGGTGTTTTATTATTTTTTATTTCTTTTAACATTTTAATCCTTTCCTCTACCACCTGCCAAAACATTTATGGTATTTTGACTTCACTTAGCATGGGCCATCACTTTTATTATGTTTCAAAGAAGCCATCTTTTTTTTAATTTATTTATTTATTCATGAGAGACAGAGAGAGAGAGAGAGGCAGAGACACAGGCAGAGGGAGAAGCAGGCTCCATGCAGGGAGCCCGAAGTGGGACTCAATCCCAGGTCTCCAGGATCAGGCCCTGGGCCAAAGGTGGCGCTAAACCGCTGAGCCACCCGGGCTGCCCAAAGAAGCCATCTTAATAGCAAGTTTGCACCATTTCCTGGAGGCTTTATCAGGGTGTGAATTTTGTGCTTTGGGAGAGCACACTCAAATTGCTATCTAATCTCATGTTCTATCCCCCATTAATCAAGTGTTCCCCTACCTCCTGCAGTCTTTGCTGGTTAGATCTTTTTGCTCCTTTGAGGTCTGGTTTATTGCTTCCCTTATCATGCCTAGCATGCCCCCAGCTGGGTTATGCTGTCCTTTAACCCTAGTTATAGATTTAGTGAATAGGAGGATAGGTAGGGGCAGGTCCTGAGGGGTTACATGTTGTCTTGCTGAGAGGCCTTGGCATTGTTTCGAGCAAAGGGAACGTGTGGGGAAAGGAAGGGAACTCACTTTTGCAGACTCAGGGTCAATGAAAATCTGGGAACTCAAGATTTTGGGGAGCATCCACTCAGATGTACCCATTCCATGTGCCAGGGCCTTATTTTTTCCCAACCACAGTGCTGTCTCTAGCATAGGTGACCTTGTTTAGTTGGTAGATTAACCTTTGAAGCTTGGCTACATGATGATTTAGCTCGATCTGGTCCTCAGCTTTCTCTGTCATTCTACTGCAGGTTATGAGAGCCTCTTGCTATGAAAAAGACCTTCCAGCTCTCACGCTTGGCTTTCAGCTGACTGCTAGTCAGTGTATCAGCTTTTTTATTTCTTTGCCTGAAGTTTTAATGGAGCTAAACAATAACCATTCACTCCCCTTATAGTTACTCTTTCCTCCACATAGTACACCAGCTAATACATTCTCTTTCACTGGTATACTATCCCAGTTCACCACTATTGAAAGTCTTAATAACTGGACTACTACCTTGTGGCAGGGACTATCTGTATTCCATCTATCACCAATGGCGAGGTTCTCCTACTAGCTGAGTGGTGATCAACATCCACAACTACATTTTATTATTTGCTTTCTCAGACCTCTCCTGGCTCCATCTGCAGCGGTTTGGGTTTCCTAGGAAGCAGACTCTGAGGTGGACTTGAGTGTTCAGGATAATTATTAGGGAGAGCTCTTGGGATCAACATCTGTGGATGGGAGGGGAAGCAAACAGGATTGGGCAGAGGTAGAAGTTGATCTGAGATGCAGGTTGATAGCCTCAGCTACCCCCACTGGGAGCTCTTGAGTGGAAATGGCCTACTAAGAGGTCTTGAACGACATAAAAATAGCCAGTCCTTTCTATCCTTGCCATGATCAGTCACTGAATTTGGGCCACCTGGGAAAGGGGCATCTCCTTGGGCAAGGTGGCCCTCTGCAGATGAAGCAAACCCTGAAGGAAACGACAGCTGACAGCTGTGTGCTGACCATAGCCCTCACAGCAGGGCAACAAGTCCTTCTTTGAAGGGCATCTAATCCATGCATCTTAATGTCTGCCACAGATACCATGTCAGGTTACTCTCAAATTGTCCGGGTCAGAAAAAAAAATCATTATGCGTACAACTTTTCTGTAAGTTTAAAATACAAATATATATATATATATATATATATATATATATATATATATATATATTTTAAAGATTTTATTTATTTATTCATGAGAGACACAGAGAGAGAGGCAGAGACACAGGCAGAGGGAGAAGCAGGCTCCATGCAGGGAGCCCAATGTGGGACTCGATCCCGGGTCTCCAGGATCACACCCTGGGCTGCAGGCAGCGCTAAACCGCTGCGTCACCGGGGCTGCCTACAAATATATTTTTTTAAATGAACATACTTATATAAATTAAATATGACTAAAGAAATACCTAAAAAAGACCCTCTTATTGCTGAAACAAAGAAAGAGGAATAACCAATTAACCTAAATAAAAACATAACAACAAAAATAAAAACAAAAACAAAAACACGAAAGGGGAGTGATGTTGAAAGACAAAAATTCATTTGAATGAGTAAAACACGGATCACCAGAAAAGCTGGTGGAAAATAAGGCTGAAAGGCAAGTTGAGGCTTCATCCTTGCTGACACAACATACCTCAGAGTAGGGCAAGAACATAAAATGCCTGTTTCACCACAGCTAGCCTGGCCTTTAATTTTACCTCACCTCTTCTGAGTAGGTAAAGTCTTTTCCAGATTACCTTCAATAGTTACTGTTTCCTATTTTCCTCTTCCCTTTGTTCCCTCCCTCTTCAAGGCCATCATGGAACTTGGAATGGTGAGATATGTCTTTGCTCAGCTTCCCCAAACTGAGATGAAAATTATTTTTAGGATGAATCTCTGAGTCACAGAGGGAGGAGGGAAAGAACCATTTTAATCTCTTCCTTTCCCCTCCTTCATAACCTGCTGTACAGCTAAATCATTCTAAAATTTTGTCTTTTTGTCCTCTTCCCAACAATCATTTGCCTTTTCTTTTTCCTTTGGAAACAGTATCTATCAATCTTCATCAGAAGCTTCTAATATGGAGGAGATTTGTCTTTGCTGAATGGACCACAGGCTAAATTAAAGGAGATTGCCCTAAACTACTTTCATGTAAGTAAATTTATTTATTGTAATACTGATTGTTAGGATCTGAGGGGTTGTATATAGTTACTCCTCATTTCATTCTTTCACTGTACCTTCTGCTGCACCTCTGCTGGGCTTTCCCTTCTGTCTCTCCTAGCATGAGTAGTAGAAGGCATTCTTGCTTTCTGTGGGGAGATGCAGGCACAGATTGTGTTCTGGCCATCTACCTTTGCAGCAACATGCTTGAACATGTCTCATGTTTCAGTATTTGACCACATTTCTTTGAGAGAGAAATAAACATGGAAACGGTGAATGTTGCACTTTTTAAGAAGTTTCTGCTAACATACACAAAAAAAACAATGATTAAAAAAAAAAACCTTATCCAACTAAGTTACCAAGAAAGTGGGGAGAAAGTTCTATCTTAGCATCTGTGGAATGAATTGAATGAAAAAAGAAAGAGCTGGCTTAACTTCAGGAGACCATGCTTTAAGCGCGGCAAGCTTCTGGATGAAAATATGAATAACACCCCTTACTTATGCAGTTGGTCAGCATTTTCAGAGTGTTCTCACACACATTGTCTCAGGTGATCCTTGGAACAACACTGCAGGCATTATTGATACCATTAAAAAATAATTAAATTATTTGCCTGAAGCCCAACAACTAATAAATGGCAGAACTTGGGCCAGCACCCAGTTCTATTATTGGTGTCAGGAGTCTTCTGATTCAGAGTGGAGCCCTCAAGAATTGCTGTTGGGGGACTTGTCTGATTTAAAACTTTCAGGGACTGCTTGGAAGCAGGCTCATCTAAAAAAAAAAAAAAAAGTCACTGGGCTGTGATGTCCTTAAGATCTCCAGAGTAGTAAATACCAAGCAGATAGATCTAAATTGAAGAAAAGATAAATTGCATGAAGCTATGTGAGTGGACAGAAGCATGGCAAATGAGTTTCATTCTGCACTAATTTTGGATAATGTATTTAGGATTGTCTGAAGCATACTTAAAAGAAGATGAGCTTGGAGCTATGTTTTATTTCAAGAAAGAGAACCATGAAGGGCACCTGGCTGGCTCAGTCAGTAGAGCCTGCAACTCTTGATCTCAGGGTCATGAGTTTGAACCCCACATTGGGCATGGAGCTTACTTAAAAAAAAAAAAAAAGAAAGAAAGAAGATTACAGGCTATTGTTAATGGTTTCTTAAGGTCATATAAAAATGTTGGTCTTGGGATCCCTGGGTGGCGCAGCGGTTTGGCGCCTGCCTTTGGCCCAGGGCGCGATCCTGGAGACCCGGGATCGAATCCCCCGTCGGGCTCCCGGTGCATGGAGCCTGCTTCTCCCTCTGCCTGTGTCTCTGCCTCTCTCTCTCTCTCTGTGTGACTATCATAAATAAATAAAAATTAAAAAAATAAAAAAAAATGTTGGTCTTGTTGCTAAGAATGTGGAAAATAAAACTGAAAGCATAGTTTTATCCTGCATTTGACAAAATGATAATGAAGCTATACCCAGAATCATGCACTGAATTCTGCCTCAAAGCTTGAAAGAAAAGAGCCTAATAGATACATGAGGTCATAGTAAAGGACAACTAAAATAATCAAAAATATTCCCAAGAAGAAAGTTACTTTTAAAAAAGTATTAAATAAGTGGATATTTGGAGGAAATCCTTAGCTTTCTAAAGTTTATGTCATAGAGAGCAATTACAATGTTCAAAAACATTTCATTTTCAACAAACATTTATCAAGAAATCATTATATTCAGGCCCTATACTCAATGCTAAAGTTTACAATGAATAAAACACAGAAATTCACAACCATTGCCAGAGAATACCAGACTGGATGGATCTTTAGTCCAAATGAGCACAGCTTTTGTTCTATTCTTACCGGATTAGCATTCAGTTTTTGTACACAGTCTCTTGGGTTTGGTAGGTATGTGCCGGTTGCCAGAAACCAATCAACCCTGGTGAACCTGCAGTCAAGTTCTTCGAGCTACAGATCTGAAGGTTTGGATTCCTCATACCATTGAGAGTTTAAAGTGAAGATATTTAATTCATTCATTCATTCATTCATTCATTCATAGACAGTGTGCCATAGGTGAGCAGGGGGAGGGGCAGAGGAAGATTAATCTTAATCTTAGAATCTTAAGCAGGCTCCACACTTAAGGAGCCCTATGTCACGATCCTGAGATCATGACCAGAGCCAAAATCAAGAGTCAGACGCTTAATTGACTGAGCCACCCAGGCGCCCTATGAAGTTATTACTTTTAATAATCTTCTCATTAATGTTTGGTTGTTTACCTGGTTTTACAGACAGCATCCTTCTCTGTGGTTAGCATTTGTGAGCTAGGAAGGTACATACAGCCCTTGCATGACCAAGATATATTCCCAAAAGTTGACTTCTAACTTGGTTGTTTGAAACTGAAAATGCATTTTCCCCAGAGAAACAACGTGATAAACCTGGCTTAGGTTCCCAGGCCCACTTCTAGGAGCCCATTAGCACATATGCAACTCTATGAGAGGATGAGAACTGTGACCACAACATTGTTTCTATGGGGAAAATGTGCCCCAGGAGCACAACAAGATCTTCCTTCCTCCCGGACTTCCAACCTCCATGAGTAATGAAGCCTGGGTGTTTACTACAGGAAATACAGCTCCTAGTGTGGGTGGCTGGGCTCTGCACCAGCCTTATCCACTGGGCAGAAATAGTCTCTCACCTCTCCTGCCCTAAGCCTGACAGTGAGGGGAGTCGGGAAAGGTGGTGGTGGTGGGATCTTTCCCCAACTGATTTCTTTTAGAATAGGGCTGTTGGGATTCCACTGAGGGGTTCACAGCCAGATACATAATTTCTGGGGCCCCTTCTTCAAAAAGGAAAAAAAAAATGTAGCTAAAGGTACTAAAACAGAAAGCTTTTTTTTTCCTTTCTTCTGGTCTCTCTCTCTCAACTTGTCCTAGTGTTTTCTATTTAGATAGACAACTGTTTGATATCATTCCAAGTATTAGCATGCATTTCATAATTAATTTTTATATTGTACAATGCCTCCTTGAAATATAAGAGCATTTAACTCCCCCGTGAAATCACCAAAATGACGCAATTTGTTTTTTTGTTTTTTTAAAAGATTTTATTTATTCATGAGAGACAGAGAGAGAGAGAGAGAGAGACAGGCAGGCTCCATGCAAGGAGCCTGATGTGGGACTCCATCCCGGTCTCCAGGATCACGCCCTGGGCCAAAGGCAGCGCTAAACCGCTAAACTGCTAAGCCACTGGGGCTGCCCACAATTTCTGTTTTGTAGTTCATACATGTATATGTTTTCTTCTTACCAGAGCAGGGGGAACACTGCAGAAAAGTAACTTAACCATTATTATTTCACTTCCTGATACACACACATTCCACCAATACTGTCTGCCTTTGCCTTACTGAGGAGTAAGAAAGGACTGAAAGGAAATGAAAATGTTTTCAGCATAAGTAGTTGGCTAATGCAGGGAAGAAACACAAGAAAGAAAGAATACGATAGGATTCCTTATTTTTGTGTGTGTGTTTCTTAGAATGCTATTGCCTTCTTTCTGAGTTCAAAGCAAGTTCTGGTTTCAATGGAAAGCATGGTCTTTTAGAGCTATCAGCACCCTCACTTACTCAGCTGTAAGCATAACACACCTTGAACTTAATTGCTTGGTTTTGCTGAACTCCATCCAGCATATTGTGCATCTACCAGAGTTCTGTGCTCACAGGGCCCTGAGAATGCTATTTGTGAATGGGTCGGCAAGGAACAGCGGATGTGCATATTGTGTCTTCTCTTGCTCACACGCATATTCCATTGTCTCATCAACTGCACTATGAAACATGAGTTCAAAGATAAAATTATTAGGAATTTAAACCAAGCATCGAGTCTTTCTGAATATGGGGTCCGGTATAATGCTCTGAGTATGGGAATGGTGCGGGTGGCTGTGACAGCCTAGAGTTGGGCATTTACAAAGATAGAGCTACCCAGGGTGCACAGATGGATCTTAGGCCTTCTGAGGGCCTGGGCATTTTTTCCTTCAGGATACCACACCTAGGGTATTGTTAGAGACTGTGATGGCTTTAGTCAAAACCCCAGAGGTGGACGCTGACCTCTAAAGGATGATGACACTTTCAGAAAAGGGTGTTCTAGTAGTGGCAACTACTGGGTGGCAAAATATTAGTCAAATAGAAGGTGAGAGGATTGTGGAAGGCAGACTTACTAAACCATATTAGAAACTAGTTGATAACTTAAGTACTCAGAATCATCAATGTAAACAAATCTTCTGCACAAGTTACTTAGAGTTACAGATAGTGATTACCTTCTTCTCCAAGTGGCAGATAGCTTGTCTCTTTTGGAACACAAAAGGGAAGGGAATGACCTTGTATAGTGAAAGCTGCTTTGTCCCCACAGTTCAAAATATTTATCATTCCCTGTGGATAGGCTGAAGGACATCATGTCTATTCTTTTCTTTTATTTACAGTGATCATGTGGCAGAAGCCTGGGTTATTCTCAAAATTACTCCAATAGGTATTTCCCAGTACATTTAAGTGTTTAGTTACATAACCATTATTCAAGACGTGTACAGATTTTTGTTTCTGAAAGCAATTTTATTACACAAAAAGCCTGGCTTTGTCTAAAAAATTTAAGTAGCTTACTGCAGCTTTTCTACAAAATCCCATTTATCATAGCCTGAGAGAATGATATGATGTTTATATAAAGTGTTTACCTGTAACAGGCTACTTGGTGGGAATTTGATAAATGATACCATTACCATTCTCCCAAGGGGCAAGCTCTTTGTTGTCCCATCAAGTTAAATTTTTTTTTTATTTATTTATGATAGTCACACAGAGAGAGACAGAGACACATGCAAAGGGAGAAGCAGGCTCCATGCACCAGGAGCCCGATGTGGGATTCGATCCCGGGTCTCCAGGATCGCACCCTGGGCCAAAGGCAGGTGCCAAACCACTGCGCCACCCAGGGATCCCCGTGTCCCATCAAGTTAAATGTGGGATCTCTGCCTTTCATTTATAGGTGTCTCCCACTGCAAAAAAGCATTTAACTGATCTCTCTTAATGAACTTTACATACAACTTCAATTGATTTTGACTGAAAACATTCTCTTCATCATCTATTTATTTATTTAGATTTTATTTATTTAGATTTTATTTATTCATGAGAGACAGAGAGAGAGAGGCAGAGACATAGGCAGAGGGAGAAGCAGGCTCCCTGTGAAGAGTTAGATGTGGGACTCGATTCCAGGACCCCGGGATCATGACCTGAGCCGAAGGTAGATGCTCAATTCCTGAGCCAGAGCCACCCAGGCATCCCCATCATCGTTTTAAATTTAAATTTATTGTGCAGCCTGGATAGCTCAGTGGTTTAGCGCTGCCTTCAGCCCAGGGCCTGATCCTGGAGACCAGGGATTGAGTCCCACGTCAGGCTCCTTGCATGGAGCCTGCTTCTCCCTCTGCCTGTGTCTCTGCCTCTCTCTCTCTCTCTGTGTCTCTCATGAATAAATAAATCTTTAAAAAAATAAATTTAAATTTATTTACTTGAGAGACAGAGCATGCACGGGGTGGGGGAGGGGCAGAGGGAGGGAACCTTTATAAACAGACTCCCTGCTGAGAATGAAGCTAGATGTGGAGCTCCATCTCATGACCCATGAAATCATGACCTCCGCTGAAACCAAGAGTTGGATACTTAACTGAGTCACCCAGGTGCCCCCTCCATAATTTTTTTAAAAATATTATTTTAGAGAGAGAGAGAGAGAGAGAGAGAGAGATCAAGAGCATGCTTGTGCATGTGCACAGGGGAAGGAACAAAGAGAGAGAATCTCAAGTAGACTCCCTGCTTAGCTCAGGCTGGATGCAGGGCCTGATCCCACAATCCATGAGACCATGACCTGAACTGAAACCAAGAGTTGGCTGCCTAACCAAGCCATTTATGAAGAGAGACTTCACCAGGAAGTCCCTGGTGAAGTCCCTCTTCATAATTTTTAAATACAGTTGATGCTCATTATTCACAAATTCTGTGTGCAAATTTGAACACTTGTTTCAATTTGTCCCAAAGAGTATGTGCTGTAAACCAGATGTCAATCCATTAAGAACACAAGAAAAGCAAAATCGGCAGTCATCATTTTCAGTCATTTATGGACATGCACAGAGTGGTGAAAAATTAGTTGCCCTATGTGTGTGATCCCATTGAGGTTGAACAAGGCTGTACTCTGCCTTCTTGTCCTAACTCTCATGCTATAAACAATTGTCTCTTCCATGGTCTCTTTAGTGCCACGTGTTTTGCATTTTTTTCTTCTTTGTTGTGATTTAGCTGTTTAGAATGGCCTCCAAGCATAATACTGATGTGCTGGCAAGTGTCCCTTAGTGTAAGAAAGGTGTGATATGCCTTCTTGGGGATCCCTGGGTGGCGCAGCGGTTTGGCGCCTGCCTTTGGCCCAGGGCGCGATCCTGGAGACCTGGGATTGAGTCCCACTTTGGGCTCCCTGCATGGAGCCTGCTCTTCTGTCTCTGCCTCTCTCTCTCTCTCTTTCTCTGTGCCTATCATAAATAAATTAAAAAAAAAAAAAAGAAAGGTGTGATATGCCTTCTAGAGAAAATATGTTAGATAATCCTCATTTAGTATGAGTTATAGTGCTTTTGGCAACAAGTTAAATGTTAACAAATCAACAATATATATTAAATTAGGTGTCTTTAAACAGAAATACCCATAAAACAAAATTATATATTGACTGATTGACACAAATGTTGTGGCCAGAGGCTTGCAGGAACCTAATCCTGTATTTCCCCCAGGAGCAATGGCTCAGCAGTCACTAATTCAGTGTTCTTGGTGATTTTATAGAACAAAGCCACTATGAACAAAGAATCAACTGTACATTGGCAATGAACTTCTTCAATGGAAAGTTATTTACAAATCAAATTATAATATGTTCTTTTAGAAACCATGTCTAAGAGAGCAATCATTTTAAATAAAGAGTATAAACATAGACACATAAAAGCTTTAAGTTAGAGAAGACCTTGGATGTTATCACCTCTCTGCAGGCCCCTTGACCTCCCATTAATTCCTTTTATAGCATCCCTGACAGGTGGCCATTGTTTTCTGATTGAATGCTTCCAGTGATGTGGAGCTCACTTCACCAGGAAGTCCTGTCTACTGTGGCTCAGTTCCAATATTCAAAACTGCCCTTTCTTATGCTGAGCCAAGATCTTCCTCTTGGAAGTTGCCCTCCTGATGGTTTAGATCTGAACTCCAGAGCAACATGGAATAAATCTACTCGCTCCTTGTAAGAACTCTTTATCAGATCTCTTTCCTGCAGGTTAAGTAGACTCAATTCTCTTCAGAGTATAAGATTTCCACACTATTCCTGGATGTCTCTTCCAAATGAATCCTACTTTGTTATGTGTGGTAGCACTTTTTATGTGGTACCTATATGGGAACACATAAGTTCAGAAATCCTGAGCTCAACAGCACAGGTCTGGTACCCCTGTGCCTTGACTGCTGTTTCACTTTAACACAGTTTACATTATGTTAGTTTTTTTTTTTTAATATTATGTTAGTTTTTTATTGGTTGCTTGCACTGCATGAGTATCTGTAACTTACTGTCACAATAGCAGGTCAAGCTGAATCTCCCAAATCGTAGCCCTTTTCAAATGATCTCTCTGAACAAAGATACACTTTCTATAGTAAGATACTTACTGTAGTTACATTTAACATTAATGTCATCTCTTAAAAAAAAAAAGACAACATGATTTTGAGTAATTCAGTCATCTATAATTTCTGATTTGAGTTCTTAAATTTGGTATCCTAACTCAAAACATTGACAAAAATATTACTCAGGACTGGCCAAAAGGGAAAAAAAAATCTGTATTGCTTTTTTTTGAGAACTTAAGACCTCAAGAATTATATCACTCCATTATTCAGCACTGTTTGAATTAACCTATCTCTGTAACAATAACCTATCTCTGTAACAATCTCATATCGCTTCATCTCATCCAGAAGGTGTCTTGACTTTTTGAAATGCCCAATACTTGTTCAGTAATGTAATAATTCTATCAAGAAAGGAAGTGGTATTTCTCTTTTTAAAAAAAAAGATTTTATTTATTTATTTGAAAGAGACAGAGAGCTCAAGCAGGGGAAGGGGCAGAAGAAGAGGGAGAGGGACAAGCAGACTCCCTGCCTAGTGTGGAGACTCATGCTGGGCTTGATCCCAGGACCCTGAGATCATGACCCGAGCCGAAGTCAGACACTCAACCGACTGAGCTACTCATATGCCCCAGGAAGTGGTATTTTTTGGTAATGATTTACTTGAAAACAATCCACGACACCTATTAACAGTTACATTTTCCCTAACACATTGTGTTCAATGATTTATATTGTAAAATTTCCAGGGACTGGCATCAAGCTTAGCGGTCTGTATTTTTAAAATCTGTTTTTCTCTGCATCTTGCAAATAACGATATTTGCAATTATCTTAATAGGAAGATAGTAATCAAACTGTAAAAAGATAAAACAAGTAGCCTAATGAGGAAATTTAAACTCAAGCAAGTGAAGTGGGAGCTACTAGGTGACTCCAGAATCACCCCATGATCATCTAAGCATTCAGCGAGACCAGCTGGTTTTGCCCCAAGAATATCACTTGTATTGTCATCCCTTTCCTATGCTCACTAGAGACACATTCTCTCCCTGTCTTTTTCTCTCATGCTTAAACCAGAGTTTGGATTGGGTTTTCCATCACCTTGACAGAATTCTGATTTACTCAGGAAAGGGCAGCTCTTAGAGGACACCAGAGTATTGTTATCAGATTAAGGATGCAGAGCAGAAAAAACAATGGATTCTCCTACCCTCTCCCTGTCTCCAATTTCTTGTTCATCTAACCTTTCTTTCCCCTATATGCCAGAATCATCAGTCTGAAATACCAGTTATATCATCTCAATGCATCTCTTACTGCCTTTAGCATAAATCCAAAAGTTTTGGCATCCAATCAAGGCCTTCTCAGTCTGGTGCTAACCTGCTTTCATTTCCCTACGCCTTGTCCAATTTCTTCCATTTCCAAAGTGTGCCTGGCACATTTATGCTTTTGTGTGTCATGTGGGACTTGAAATCAAGAACCTGGGATTAAGACCGAGCTAAGATCAAGAGTCAGATGCTTAACTGACTGAGCCATCCAAGTGCTCTGCCTTTTGTACGTTCTGCTCTCTCATTCAGAAATTCCTTTCCTGATCCTTCCGGATGGAATCAAGCCCAGCTCAGATATTTTTTCTTTCAGTTGAACCTTTCTTGATGTTCTCATTAATTGTTCCTTCCAATAAGAGCAGGTAAGTTCCATTTCTGCTCTGAAAGCACTCATCTCATGCTGCTTTATGGAGTATATCCAACTCCACTTTATGGAGTTGATCCTCTCCTGCATTACTCCACTATAAAAGTGGCTTTCAGAGTCTTTTAACAATAGCATAGTTTGTAGCAATAATGGGTGATAAGTAGAAATACATTTTACATTGTTACCCACTTGGCACATTTGTGTATACCTTATTTCGTCAGTTTTAAGAACTACTTCTTCTATGTTACTATTTCTGAAATCAGGATGTAGCAATAGAGTATCATTTTGATAAGAGTTTTCACTTTTTTTTGTTTTCTCTTTAATAGTACACAAAATAATGGTGTCTCATAATTAATGACATTTCAGATTTGCTGAAACATAGTACATAATGGAAACAAAAGTTTCACAAAACAGTATTTACCCTTTATTGTGGACAATGCTCTCTAGTTTTTTGCTCTATTTCCTTAAGAAAAAAAAATGCAGGTCATAATCCACCAAAATGAGTTCACTATTTACTACTGGATCCTAACCTGTAGTTTGGAAAAACTACTGAGAATTGAAACTACTGCCACACAATAGGATTAAGAAAGAAGACTGACTACATTAGCATGACTTTACAACTCCACCGTTTGCATAAACATGACTTTAATTCCAAGAAATTCTTGCCCAAGAAAATGAAATTGCAAATAACTTAATTGCAGTTTCAGGAACTTCCTCAAAGTCTATTTATTTGAACAACAGACTCCTGACTAACGTAGCCTTCAACAGGGTAAACAGCCTGCTCCTCAACATGATTACTCTTGGGTTTATTATCAAACTCTTTACTCTTCTAGGCTTGCTTCAAAACTCTTCCCTCTCCGTAATCACCTTAAGTGATTATATCACAAATTTGGTCCGATCTCAATCATGCTTTCAGTGAAAGACTAGTCTTAAATCAGATTGCCCTGAATCTCATAACTATTCTACACTTGACCTCCCTCTTTGAGGTGCTACAGAGACTCTTGTCAACATAGTGGTGTCACTTGCTGTTTTAGGCAATAAACATAGCTTTGTTTGACCAAGTTTCCTTTGGTGGTCTCTGCTGGAAATCAGGAGCTGATACTACATTATAAGCTCTCAAGGGAAAAAGCAGTATTTATTTTCCTCCTACCTCCTCCTGATGATGAACATTGATGGACAAGGAAGGAAAGATGTCTCAGGAATCAGTATCCTATAGCAGGGGCAGGAGGGATGTATAGTTGGGTCACAGGTAAGGAGCTCTTGTTGCAGAGAGGCTGCATCCACAAACTAGAAATGCTGCAAGTTGGACCCGGCATCCCCTTTCTCTTGTTTTTATCTACTCACCATCTCCTCTTCATACCTGGTACTCAGATGGTATTGTTTTAAATATAAAAAAATAGAAAACTTTCAAGTTCCATCCCAACCACGTAACTTGAAGTTACTGTGTAGTCTTTAAAGTGGTCATATGCCTCAAGCTTGAAGCTTGAAGATATGCTAATAATGGATAAGGGATGGCCAAACGTTTGGTTCTCATCAGAAATGATTAAGTCATTGAAAAAATATGCTGACCCGCGTCTCTAATTTAATACCTATATAAATTTCCCGTAAACACTGGAAAGGAAAGGCACCTTGGACCTAATAAGCCGTGGTAAATAAGTTTGCTTTCATCCAAGTGGTCCCAAGAAGGCTTCAATCCACATTCTCCACCACATCTCACAGTACACCCCTTCCCAAATTCTTTGATTCAGGCCTAGTCCCAGAGCTCAGCAATAAGCCAGGTGTTCTCCTCCTTCCTGCTTTTGCTCTCACAGTTCCCTCCGCCAGAACACCCTCCCCCTCGCCTCCTCGGGTTATTATAGGGGCGCCTTCTGAAGAGCTGAAAGGTCACCCGTGGCGACCTCACTTAGAAGCCTTCCTCCGTATCCTCAGGCAGAATTAATGACCCTCTTAGCATCTGGCCTCTAACAGCGTTTGCCTTGTACTTCGGCTGTTGCCTTCTAGCCAATCCATCTTCAGGCCCAGCCTTTCTTGTTCCCAGCCCATCCCTGGGCTCCTGGACGAAGAAGGCTCATTCCCCTTGGGGCGCCCAGGGGCTTGCCCGCCTTAGGTGCGCGGTAAACGCCCCCAAGGAGTCTGGTCGCTTTGCGCAGTAGCGCTGGGGCCAAGGCAGGGCAAAGAGGGCCCCTGGGCCCACCTCCCCGCCAGCCCCCAGCCCCCAGCCCCCAGCGCGGCCCACCCGAGGCGGCTGGCGAGACCGCGTGCCTCTCCCGCCGCCCCCGCAGCGCGCCGAGCCCAGTCACCAGCGTTGGAAATTCCGGCGCGTGCAAGCGCTCGGGGCCGGGCGGGGGCGGGGGAACCCGTGGAGTGAGCCTGTGACGCGAGGGGGCGTGGCTCGCGGAGACCCCGCCCCCTCTCCCTCGCCCTCTCTCGCGGGTCGGGGTTACATGGCGGCGACTGCGGCAAAGCGAGAGCCTCGGAGACGCCGCTGCCGCCAGCACAGCCGGAGACCTGAGCCGACATCGGGGGCTGTCCGCGGGCCCCGCACTCCCTCGATGAGCCGGAGAAGTCCCGTGAGTGTGTGTGTGTGTGTGTGTGTACGCGTGCGGGGCGCGCCGGTGGGGCGGCTCGGGAGGGCGCCGCGGCGGGCCCGGCGGCGGCGGCGGCGGCGGCGGCGGCGGCGGCGGCGGCGGAGCCGGCTCCCTCCTCCATTGTGTGTGACCCTCCGGCGGCCGCCGCTCAACAAAGGCGCTTTTGTTCCGTCTCCGGCCCGCCCGTCCTCCCGCCGGCCCGCCCGCTCGGGCCTGGCCGGCGCGTCCCCGCGCGGGCGGGCGGCAGGCCGGGGTCCCCGCGTGGGGCCGGCGGAGCGGCCGGCGCGCCCCTCCCACCCGGCACGCCCCTCGCCGGCCGCCGGGCCGGGCCGGGCCGCGCCGCGCCGCGCCGCGCCCGCCAGCCCCGGGGCCTCGCCGCTCGGCTGCGGCCCCGCCGCCGCCCGCGCCCGGCTCCGCGGGTTCGAAGCCCGCCCCGGCCGGCGGGCGGCGGGCGGCGGGCGGCGGGCGGCGGGCTGGGGGCGGCGGCCGGGAGGGGCGGCCCGGGAGCTGAGGTGGCGCGGAGTCTCGCCTTCCTGGCACGCCGCCTTCGAAATGCTCCCGCGTCTCCTCCCCCATCCCACTCCGGTGACTCGGCCTCAGCTGACTCCGGCCGGGCAAAGTCTCCAGTGGACTCGGCGAATTGCGTAGCGCGCACCACTCGCCCGGCTGGTCTCAGGGCCCCGAAGTCCTGTGCCCGAGTTGTGAGCTCTAGCCGTAAGTGAGGTACCGCAGACTTGTTGGAGTCGGCATTGCTGATCTCTCTCTCCCCCCTCAAGCCTCCTCACCCCGCTGCAGCCTTGCCTTGGCGGCGTTCGGGACGCTGAGCGTTGGTCTGTGGAAGTACCCAAATGGAAACTTGTTTTGTCAGTTCACCAGAAAGGGCCGCTTCGCTTCGCTTGTGCGTTTTTGTCTGACTTGGTGAGATGCGTTGAAAAGTAAAGGTCTTGGGGGCGCCTTTTGTTTCTCGGCTTTAGGAAGACAACCGGTTCAGGGGTTCTGTGGGAGCTCTGTGAAGCAGGATCTTTCTGATTCCTCTCCTGTTTTATTTCTTCTTTGGCTTGCTCGTTGGCGAGCGCCCGGTGAAGTGGTGGAATTAGAAGCCTTACTGCATTTGCAGCACATTCACGTTGTTTTTCCTCCATGCTAAAAATGCTCTTAAAAGTCGGCATTAACTTTTTTTTTTTTAACGAGACGATTTGTCAAGGGGAAAAAAAATTGACGAGGGGCTAAATGGAACGCAAACAGCTTCATAGTAATTTTCTGATTGGTTTCTTCTAGCCTTGTTATTTTATTTTTATTTTTTAAGGTTCTGGTTGGACATATTCTCTGTCTTCAACCTTGGGAAACTGAGGTGGAAACAGTAATTTGACCAGAAGATTGGAGGGTCGCGCCAGACAGGGCCTGGCTCTGGAGAGGAACCGCCTCTAGAGTTTCTTCTTAGAAATGTCAGATTTTAATGTCTGAAAAATGATCTTGAATTGAGTGGAAGAATCTCTCACCCCTCTTACGAGTAGTTGTTCAAACACGTTTATGAAGGGCTTGCTTTCTGTGTGCCAAGGAGCGTAAAGTCCTTTCACATATATATGTTACATCACTTAATAAGAATTGCCGGGTGAAACTTGTAAAATTGCTTATTGGTGTTCTAAATTCAGTAATTGCAGTCATCTAGGAAATATGCAGGGTTTGAGCAGGACATGTTTTATTATTTAGATATTACTGTTCAGGGGAAAAAAAAAAAAACCTCTGGGAAATGGAGAATTGTTTATAAAAACGTTTATATATGACCATAGTTTGGAGCTTGGTTCCTTGCAAGGGAGAATTAAATGTAGTGTTTGGCTACTCTGTGATGATTAAGAAAGAGTCTAAAGATTGAAGAGGAGTTAATTTTGAAGTAGAAACAGCACATGTTCTAATGACAAGTGTTAGTACTAAATGTGTTGCAGTGTTTTGCATAAGTTCATTTAAACATCGTGAGAATTCATAACTGACAAAATAGTGAGGTTTGCTGACTCAGGGTACATTGCTGAAGGGGATGGGGTCTGGTAGGAGGAAGCTTAGAAGTGCTGCAAGTTTTGAGTTGGGTGATGACTCATACTGCCCACGGACTGCTACGTGGCCCTTTTTTTTTTTTTATACACTGTATTTTTTTAAATGATAGGGCTAAAATGTTTCTGTCCACATTATAATTCTCTCTCTAGAGGAGCTGCAGTTTCTCTTAAGAGTAATGGCTTCTTAAATTGCATTTTAAAAGGAGATCAAATACCCTACAGGTGGAATTTTATAACATTTTGTTGAGAGGAATAGTAAAATTAATTGCTGGTCAGTGGCTACTACTAAATGTTTGATACTAGCAATTCTTGCCTTATTGAGAAAGACTTGTTACAGATTATAAAAGACAGAAGTTTATGCTGAAGTAGAAATTAGCCTTATGTTCTCATTGGTAATGTAAAAGTTATCTTTATAATATCTAGAAATTAGTGTTGTAAAGGTGCAGAAGTATTAATCGGATATAACTCTGAATATGAGTATTTCACTCTGACAGAATGATACAGTAGTTCTTTCTCTTGATCTATATGAATTTTCTGTTTTAACAAAGACAACTTGAAGTAAGTATTGTGATAGGCACTTTTCCATCAGGTTTTTTTTTTTTAAGATTTATTTAGTTATTTTATAAAGATTTTATTTATTCATGAGAGACAGAGACAGAGACATAGGCAGACAGAGGGGAAGCAGGCTCCATGCAAGGAGCCCGATGTGGGACTTGATACTGGAACTTCAGAATCATGCCCTGAGTGGAAGTCAGATGCTCAACCACTGAGCCACTCAGACATCTCATGTTGTTTTTAAGATTTAATTTTTTTTTTTTTTTTTTTTTTTTACTTTTTAAGTAATTTCTACATCCATCATGGGACTTGAACCCACAATCTTGAGATCAAGAGTTCCATGCTCTGACTGAGCCAATCAGGTGCCCCTCATCAGTTCATTTTTTAAAATAGGCAGAATGTACGGTTCCAAATTTAGGACTCACACTGAAATTGGGTAATAAGATATTTTGACTGATTTTTTTAAAGCTACCATTTAACAGGCTGACTTAAAATTGAGGGAAAAAAAAGATTGAGACTAGCAGTTTAAGAGTGAGAAGAAAAAACTCCCCATCTCTTAGGTTTTCTTTTTATACTATTTACTTTCTCAGAGTAATTTATTTGAAGAGTTTCGTAGGTAGTAAAATGTATTGTATTAAATCTTTGGAAAGATTTTGGAAATCTGGCATGATTTGTATAGAAGAACTGTAGTGCAGTTTAATTTAAACTTTAAAATATATTTCCTCCTAAAGGAAATATAAAAATACAAATATAAAAAAAGTATTGTAGATTTTCAAAACATCCTATTACCTAGAGGTTGAACATGTATTTCCAGTTTGAGTATAGATAATTACCTGTCATGCATAAACATAATTCAGAATTTATAAACAAACTGGATATTTTAGCCTGTCTCTTTTCTATGAGGTACTGCCTAATGAAATGGTGAGCCACACCACTACAGTCCATTTCTTTGTTTGCATTGCCCATTTGAACCGTGTATGACCCTAGGACCCCTGTTAAAATATAAGATGTCCCAAAGGTAAGTTCTTTGTGGCATTGTTGGCTGCCCCGTGTCAGCTCCTTCAGCCTGTTTTGAGGACGGTTATGTTACTCTGTAGCCTGCTAGTGGTATGGGGATTTTGGTGAGTTTTATTGCTCAGAGCCTTAAAACCTTACAAAAACAAAACAACAATAATGTTATTGTAGTAAATGGCTTTTTCCAGACGGTCGCTTTTCATGTGGAGTTGATGCTTTCAAGGTAACGATGGTACAGGCTGAGTCCAGCATCAAGTTTTTTGTTTTTTTTTTCTTCCATGAGCTGTGTATTTAGGAAATATAGTACACCCCTCTTGTGATTCTTAAATGGTTTGTCTTTCATATATGTTAATCTTTTTTTAAATTTTTTAAAGATTTTATTTATTTATTCATGAGAGACAGAGAGAGAGAAAGAGAAAGAGAGAGGCAGAGACACAGGCAGAGGGAGAAGCAGGCTCCATGCTGGGAGCCCCATGCTGGGAGCCCCATGCGGGACTCCCAGCATGGGGGATCCCTAGACTCCAGGATCATGCCCTGGGCCAAAGGCAGGTGCTAAACCGCTGAGCCACCCAGGGATCCCCTATATTAGTCTTTTAAACCCATTTCTGAAAAGTTGTACAGAGATTGAATATTTACATGGCAAATCACGTTTTCCCATTGATTTTTATTTAAATTTAGTATGTCTTTCCATGGAAAAAAATGGTAGCACAAAAATTGCGTGTTAGAATCATAGCATTTACTTCAGGGAAGAAACTTCCTCTGCAGAAAATGAAATCTCTGCATTTAATTCTGTACAAACTATACAATGTTAGTGTTTACAGAGGGATCATGGCTATTATCTTGCCCCAGGTACATGACAGCTGAGGAAACTGAGACCCAGAAAGAACTTAGTACTCAAAGTGTGATTGCTGGACCACCAGTATTAACATCACCTAATAATTTGTTAGTGTAGAATTCTTGACCCCATCCCAAGACCTACTGAACTAGGATCTACATTTTTACAGAATTTTTACAGGATTCTCAGGTGATTCAAATGCACGTGCATTTCTAGAAGCATATATAGTTCTGAGTTACTCCTTTTATTGGCTCTCCTGAAAAAAATCAAAAGGAAAATTGAAGATAAATTAATCACTGTTCAGTAGAACTTTCTGTGGTGATGGAAGTGCTATATTCTTTGCCGTCCATCGAGATAGCCACTAGCCACATGTGACTGTTGAGCACTTAATGGTGGCTAGTGCACCTGAGGAACTGGATTTTTAATTTAATTTTAATTATATTTAAATAGCTAGCTAGTGGCTATCATATTGGACAGCTCAGATCTAGATGATTTATGCTGACATTAAATTTAAAATAACCTAAGCTGTAATTTATTAACTGATTAGGCTCAGTTTAATAATTTCCTCCTTCATTTACAAATTGGAGAGATGGTCAGTTTCTGCCTACTTTTTCAATATGCCCAGATATGATTTTAGTAGTTTTAAGCACTGCTAGTTTTCTGATTGATAGTCTTGTATTCAGTAAAGTAGATAATCTAAGTTGCAAAAAAATGTTTATTTTACTGTTTCTCTCAAAGATATTTTCACTTGGATTTAAAAAAAATTAAAAATAGTTATTAAATAAATATTCCTTAATTATCTTGTATATAGCATGGACGGGGCAGTTTTTGCCTCTGGCTTAGGACCTCTGTGCTTGTTGGTACTTGTTAGCTGCCAGATTGATCTGCCATTTTTTATATTTCCAGGTCAGAAACATTGGTCCTTAACCTCCCAACTTAGGTAGTGGTAAGCATCTGACCCTAAAGTAAATCAGACTGGCCTGTGTCCAAATCTTGACATTCACTATGTATGTGATTTCAGTGAAGTTGCTTTACTTCTCAGAGCATCAGTACTCTTATTTGTAAAATAAGACTTACAAGGTATTAGTTCCGAGTAGCAGAAATAATTTGTCACTTGAAAATGCCTGGCAATGAATACGTATTAGTAGATATAAATTATCTTCCCAAGTCCTCCTGCTTAGCTTTTACAGCCTTCTGTAATTTAGTCTTATGCTTGAGATTTCAACTAGGCTTTAGAGATACTCTAATTTTAAATTTTATGGGTTCCCACCAGTTGCTATAACTTCATGGTTTGCTTCACTCATGTTTATCCCTTGTAGATTCTTCTGCTTGTGCTTTGGATTCCTTCTCTTGACCTTTTTTTTTCTTTTTTAAATATTTTATTTATTCATGAGAGAGACAGAGACATAGAGGAAGAAGCAGCAAAGCAGGCTCTCCATGGGGGAGCATGATGCAGAACTTAATCCCAGGACGGAGGGGGGGGGAGGGGGGGTCACAACCTGAGCCAAAGGCAGATGCTTAACCACTGAGCCATCCAGGTGCCTCTTCTCTTCTTAAGGACTCCTCTCTTGCCTACATCATGAGTTTTTCCCTTCCTATTGGGTCATCTTTATTAGTGTACAAAGGTGCTCTGAACTATAGTGGCCGGTCTGGTAGCCACTCGCCATATGTAGCTATTTAAATAAAAATTTATTTAGAAAAAAATTCGTTTTTCAGCCCTGCTAACCACATTTCATCTGTTTGGTAACCATTTATAGTTAATTGGCTACCATATTGAACAGTATGGATATAGAAATCTGTTACAAACCCTCTCTGATTTCATTTTCTCCTCTAGCTATCGTCTAGTTTCATATTTCTCCAATCCTCTTCAGACCGATTTTCGAGTTGTCTTTGTACGCCCTCTCCACTTTGCTCCTCAACCTGTTCCAGACTGGCTTCTGTTAAACCATCTTACCACTTGAAATTGCTATAATCAGGATACCAGTGACTTTGATTTACCAGATCCATCTTATAGGATCTTGTGACGGCTTGCAATATAGTTGACCGTTGTTTTCTGCATATTCACCTGTTTTTATTAGCATATGAGACATTTTGTTTTTCTCCTACCTCACACCTTGTCATAAATTTTTACAAGCTTCTGTAGTTTACCTGCCCTTATATATTGACATATCCCAGAATTTAGTCCTGTTCCCCCTCCCCTTTCAAAATTCTTTCCCAAGTGGTCTCATTCAATTTATTATTATTATTTTTTAAAGATTTATTTATTTATGATAGACACACACAGAGAGAGGCAGAGACACAGGCAGAGGGAGAAGCAGGCTTTATGCTGGGAGCCCGACATGGGACTCGATCCCGGGACCCCAGGATCGCGCCCTGGGCCGAAGGCAGGCACCAAACTGCTGAGCCACCCAGGGATCCCCTCATTCAATTTATTAAGTACTATCTATATGTGGGTAATTCTCAGATTTACGTTTAGACTTCTCGCCTGAGCTCCCGACACATTATCCAACTGTATGCTTGATGTTACCACTTAGTTATCTAAATAGACACTATATGAATAGAATTAATGTATTCAAAATAGAATTCTCTTTCCCATATTATTCCCCTAGTCTTCCCCATCTCAGTAATTGGCACCTAGGAGTTATCCTTAAATTCTGTTACCATTGTCCCCCATATCTAATCCCTCACCAGGTTCTCTTGGTCTCCAGGTTATTACTTGAAACTGTCTCCTATTTTACATCTTTATTTCTACCAGCCTAGCGATAGCCACCATCATCTCACTTGACCTATTGAAATAGCTTTTAACTCTGCCTACTTTCACTCTATTATCCTCAACCTGTTGTCTTCCCAGTAACCAGAATTCATCTTTTTAAAATGTAAATGAAACCATGCAATTGTCTGCTTAAATCCTTCAATAGCTTTCCTTTGTGGTGAGTTTTAAAATTCAGAATCTTTTATTTTTATTTTTTTTAATAAATTAATTTTTATTGGTGTTCAATTTACCAACATACAGAATAACACCCAGTGCTCATCCCGTCAAGTGTCCCCCTCAGTGCCTGTCACCCATTCACCCCCACCCCCCGTCCTCCTCCCCTTCCACCACCCCTAGTTCGTTTCCCAGAGTTAGGAGTCTTTATGTTCTGTCTCCCTTTCTGATATTTCCCACACATTTCTTCTCCCTTCCCTTATATTCCCTTTCACTATAAAATTCAGAATCTTGCCTCAGGTGTTTCTTTCTATCCCATCTTCACCTCATTCCTCTCTCCTTCTGCTTAGCATGCCGTGGCTACACTGGCATCTTTTCCTCCAAATACCATACTCTGTCCTGTTTTAGGTTGTATTTGCTGTTTCCTCTGTTTGGAATTGGTACCTTCTTATTTAGATTTTAGCTCCATAGATGGCCATTTCCCAGTCACTCAATCATAGCATTTAGACAAATCGGAAGTTATGTTACTAGTTTGTTAATCTCTCCTCACGAGATTGTAAACTAGAATGTAAACTCTTTGGAAGTAGAAGAACCTTAGCTGTCTTATCCACTGTATCATCAAATAGTGTCTGGCATATGCCAATTGCTCAGTAAATTTTTGTGGACTGTAGAAAATGTTTGATTCCTTTACACTTCTAAAGGGAAAAATATGTTAAAGATTGTATTGTAGTCAATGTGACATGTGATTCTGGATGGGGTTCTCTAGCTGTCAAGTACATTATTGATGTAATTGCAGAAACTTAAATGGGATCTGAGTATTCGATGGTAGCATTATACCAGTGTTAATTTCATGATTTCGATGATTACATTTTTTGGTTTGCAGAAGAACGTCCTGTCTGTAGGAAATATATTCTCAAAGAGGTGGGAGAGTGTTTACTGGTCAATAAAAAAAAAAATTTATTATTTGAGAGAAGGTCATGGGCTTGGTTTACAACCTGAGATTCAAATCATGGCTATCTCATTGATGTGTGATGTTGAATGCATTATTTAAATTCTCTGAAATAAAGATCATAAAACCCATTTTACAGTGTAGTTAGGATTTAGTATAAGATATATGTTCAGTACAATGCTTCCCATATAATACATTCTTAATCAAGCTTGCTATTTGTTTTTTTATATTCTCTGAAAATTCAGATATTAAAAATTCTATTATCAGGTTCAGGGCCTTTATTATATAAGCCCTTTTTTCATTAATTGCTTTTATAATAGTAGATAATGTGGGATAAATATGTACCAGACATATTTATATTCTCCAGTTTGAACTTTACAGCTATATTCCATAGTATAATTTTTTAATATCTTAAAAGTGTATACGTTTTTTAAAGCAGGAAGTAGAGCCCCTCAAAGTTATTTCAGTTAAAATATGTATATCTTGATTAACATGGTTAATTTTCATTTCCTTTGGTATAATCCATGAATCTATGATACTGCTTTTTTTTAATGTTTTTTTTATGATAGTGCTTTAATGTTAACATATTGGTTTATATTATAATTGATGTAAAAGTACACAAAAACTACTTGCAGTTGCTGATTTATTTAGTTTTCTTTTTATCCTTCCTTTTACTCTCCATTGATGGGCATTTTATTAAGTAAACATAATGGCCAGAAAGGAAGGTGTTTTAAGATGACCCCTGAGCCTTTTACTAGCTATCATAGTCTTTTTAAAATAATATAAACTACTTCACCAGTACTGTAAACATGATCACATGATTCAGTTCACTCCCTTCCAGCACTTTGTGCTCTTGTTTTATATTTTTATTTCTACATGTGCTGTAAACCCCACAATACATTATTGTTTTGTTTAAAATAATCAGTAGTTTCTTAAAGACATTTAAACATATAGATAGGTGGGTGCCCTGGTGGCTCAGTTGGTTAATCATCTGCCTTCAGCTGAGTTCATTCATGATCCTAGAGTCCTGGGATGGAGCCCTGGATTGGGCTCCCTGCTCAGCAGGGGGTCTGCTTCTCCCTCTGCCCTCTCCCTGTGATCTCGTTCTCTTTCTCTCCCCCCCCCCCAACTCCTCACCTTCAGCCTAAGAACTTTGAGCATTTTTTTAGCAAAAATCTGAGGGAGACAAATTCTTTCCACTTTTGTCTCTTTGAAAATGTCTTTATTTCATCTTCATTTTTGAATGAATATCTTCATTTCATCTTCATTTCCCTAGGCACAGAATTCTGGGTTATTTCCCTGTTTTGGTACTTGAAAAGTGATGTTCTGTTGTCTTCTGGCTTTCATCATTTCTAGTGATAAATCAGCCATCACTCTTACTGTACTTCCCTACTATATATAGTTAACTCTCTTTTACCTGGTTGCTCTTTTTTTCCCCCATTTTCACAGTTTGGCTATAGTATACCTTGGTATGGGTTTCTTTGTATTTATCCTGCTTGCAATTCATTGAGTTCTTGAGTCTGTGAGTTGGTGTCTTTTGTCAGTTATGGAAAATTTTTTAATTTTGTCTTTTAAGATTTATTTAGAGAGCGTGCACGTGCATGACTGGGAGGGCAGGGGAGAGGGAGAGAGAATCTCAAGCAGACTCTGCACTGAGCTTGGAGCCCAATGTGGGGCTCAGTCTCACAACCCTGAGATCACAACCTGAGCTGAAACCAAGAGTTGGACACTTAGCCAACTGCACCACCCAGACTCCCCAGTTTTGGAAAGTTTGTTAGATTATTTCTTTATCTGCTTCTATCCTGTCAGCTTTCTGAACCTGTTTAGCCTAGCTGCCAGTTCTTTGGACTGTTTGGACATTTTCTTTGCTTTCTAGTACCACCATAGGTTTTCTTTACTTCATATTTGTGCCCTGTTTATTTGTCTTAGGAAGAGTATCTACCTTGTACTCAGAATGCATTGGAGAGGTTTATCTTATGCTTCCTGACTTGTTCCCTCACCTTCAGAGGCAGCTGCCTTGAATGTGGTGGAGGCCCATGTGTTCCATGAGATTCTCTCCGCTTTCCTGCCTTGCTCTAGACTTTTGTTCTCAGTGAGGACCCATGGGGAAGAGTTTGGCAGGTAGGACTTGTAGCTGGACCTCCTTTGAATTCTAATCTGTTAGCTGCAACCACATACAGCTTTTAAAAGTTGGTTATAAATTTGTCTGGCTTTTTCTCAATTCTGTTAGTGGAAAATTTCTTGCTATGCCACTTTGCCAGGAATGAGAATAGTCCTGGTCTCTTCTTTTATGAAGGGCTTAATACTTTCCAGAATTTAATTTATTTATATTTCTTTGCATCTTTAGCTTTCCTGATGGGTTTTCCAAACTACAGTATTGTAGCTTATCCAGCTCATCATGGTTTATAGGGTGAGAGTAATGGTGTCTTTTAATTTTCTGCATTCTAATCAGAAGTGGAAATCCTGAACCTTTTCTTAAAATTATAAAACTTTAGAGCTGGAAGAGGCCATAGAAGTCCTGTAGTTTAGCTGCTTCATTTTCCTGATGGTGGACCTGAGGCCTAAAATGTGAACCACTTTGAGTATAAGCTAATTTAGCCATGGATCATGGACTAGTTATCAGATCTCTTTAACTCACTTGTTTTTTTCTTTTAATATGGTCTTCGTGAAACCAGACAGGAATTTGTCAGTAGTGCCAACCTTTAGCATGAATCTGATAGGAAACTTACACTTTTTTTTTTTTTAATCTTGAAGCTTTGTTCAGCCTTAGAGAAAAGGAGAAACAAAGGAGGAAGGATATTCCAGGAAAGTTATATGCTTTTCCAGTTCATTTTTTAAAAATTGGATACTCTCCAATCAAGCATGTGGTTCTCCATTTGATGAGAGACCAGAAATATTTCTTATGGATGGTCTTGCTTGCATGTTGCAGCCTTCTGCATACCCTTACCAGGCTTAGCTGAAAAATGACAGCAGTTATATTTGACGTGCAATCTGGAAAGCTGTGGTGTTAAATGCCATAGAGCCTGCTAGGGTGAACTGAAGAATAATCAGAATAATGTCAAGGTCTCACGTATCTTCATGATACTTAGTTGGTATCACATGGGCTAATGAGACTTTTTATAGAAACCTGCTTGTCTGCTAATATAAGACACTATTTCAATAGCACAATCTCTTCTTACTGCCTCAACAAAATAAAACAGGAGCTATAACGAAGCTGAAGTTTTCTTTTTTTCTTCAGTCTGAGTGAGTTGAAGTCATTGCTTCATGTGTTGACAAACCTATTATGTTTACCATAGGGTGAAGCTCCTGCAGGGAGTTCCTGGAAAGGAAAGTACCATGTCTAGGAGTCATCACGGATGTTCCCCATGGTAGGTTAGAGTATGATCAGATTCTGAAAAAATTAAGGATAGAGCTTGTCTTCTCCAAAACTTCCTACTATCAAATAAAATAATACTGTTTACATTAATTTATTCAGTGCAGTTTTTAAGTGCCTACTAAGTACCCAGGTACTATGCTCAGAAAGTGTTAGTAATGCAACTGAGTCTCAAACCTTTTGTTTTTTTTAGCATGTATTTATTTATGAGAGAGAGGAGAGTAGGGGAGGGAGAGAAACTCAAGCTGGCTCCATGCTGACTGAGTGTGGAACCTGATGTGGGGCTGGATCCCACAACACTGAGATCATGACCTGAGCTGAAATCAAGAGCCAGTCAGTGACCTGAATGAGCCACTCAGGCACCCCTCAGACCTTTTTTTTTTAAGAGTATACTTATTTTTTAAAAAGATTTTATTTATTTATTCATGAGAGACACAGAGAGAGGCAGAGACACAGGCAGAGGGAGAAGCAGGCTCCGTTCAGGAAGCCCGGCGTGGGACTCGATCCCGGGTCTCCAGGATCACACTCCGGGCTGCAGGTGGTGCTAAACCGCTGTGCCACTGGGGCTGCCCCCCCCCCCCGACCTTTTATTTTAAAATAGAGCAATATACAATGAAGCCAAGGGAGGGGAAAATGGTAAGGTGGTGCCCTGGAAAATGGTAGAAGAGTAGAGGGATCTGCAGAATAGAGATAAGACTAGTTTGGGAAGGATGGCCTAAGATAAGGGAAGGGGGGGGATAGTATTAGAAAAGAGAGGAGGAAGAAATGTTAGTGGGATAGGGAGGAATCTACTACAATAATCTAGGAGTTTGTGCTCCATAAGGTCAGTGTGATTTTTTGTTTTTTTAACTTGTTTTGATCCCTGCTAGACCTTTATGCCTAAAACAACATCTGGCATATGGTAAATACTCAATAAGGTCTTGTAGACTAAAAATATAGTGGTTGGATGGCAGGATTGAAGCTGCAGTCAAAGCTCTTCAAAACATCTTGGTTCTCTGCTTCTGGGACCATGTCAGGATTGCATTTTCCCACTCCCTTGAAGCAGGTGTGACCATGTGTTCTGCCTTGGTCAGTTAAATATGAGCAGAAGTAAGATGTGTTATTTTTTAATGGAAGCTTTAGACCAATGAGATAGTTGCACTTCTTCCTTCCTACTGGCACACTGAATGGCAATGACAGAGCTGGTAGTTAACTTTGACAACTTGGATGATAGCTGTGTTGGATTTGTTGCATTAGCAAGACTTAAAACTTCGGTTGTAACTCAGTGAGATGTTGGGGATTATTTGTTACTATACAATTTTCGAACCTATCCTGACTGCTACAGAAATTTATATTAATTTTCATCTGATTGGAATTCTCATATAGCCAAAGATAATTGAGGAAGGAGGCTGTCTACATGTCTCCTATTTATATATTTGCTCCAATGTTTCCTTAACATTAGTTAGAAGAGAAGTCTAAGAAATGAAGGGCTCAAGAAGGAGAAAGATGGAAGAGGGGATGAAGAGCTATTATAATTTGTAAATTTCCAGCCATAAATTTGTAGAGAGGATTATGTTTGTTTACTATTTAGTTTATAGCAACTTTAATAATGTCCCCCAATCTGGCATACCACCATAAGAAGTGCTTGGAAACAAAT
The DNA here is from genome assembly GCF_905146905.1 of Nyctereutes procyonoides. NCBI lineage: Eukaryota > Metazoa > Chordata > Mammalia > Carnivora > Canidae > Nyctereutes > Nyctereutes procyonoides. The sequence continues at coordinate 22,910,037 of NW_026575040.1, read as the reverse complement.
GACCGTAAAGTAAAAGACTTGTACAATGCTTTCATAGGTAATAGAATGAGAATTGAAAGAGTCTTTAAAGACTTTTGACCAACCTACTTGGTCTGTGGAGTTCTTATATGCTAATATGGGTGCCCTAGAATAAATAGCAGCTAGAGACGAGCATCAAAATAAACATAATGACATTTATTTTGTAATGACTTTTTAAATAGTCAAAGGCAAATGCAAGACCGTAATGTTAAAATGTATTTAGGCAAAGGTTCAGACAATTTAAGAACAGCAGTCAAGAGTAGAAGAGTTTTTTAAAAATTGGATACTTTGTTATAAGCCAAGTAATCATCTGTCTTTGACTTCCTAAGTTTGTCTATAGCACATACTAGTCACTGATAGCATGTAAGACCTGTTAGGTTTTGGAGTTTAGTTTTAAGGTCTGCCCTCCTCCTCAGATGACTGAGATCATTCATTGACATTAGTTTACACCATGAGCATCTTTGAGGTCCAAATCCTGAGAGGGATCCCTGATAACTCTAAGGACTACCTTACATCAGGAGCCAAGGGCATTGTCAAGAATGCATATGAACAAGCAGTTAAGCTGTAGCCTTTGGCCTTCTCTGCCCTAGAAACTTAGTAGCTTTGATGAGAGCTTTGAGATATGATCTTAGGATGAATTTGCTATAACAACACCTCTCTGTGCCAGGGTTAAGAGATAGTCCTATGTGAATTTAAGTAGAGCTCAGCCTTTCCCTTCTCTCCAAAAGCAACTGGGTTTTGGCTGAGGAGATGTGAGAATGGCTACATTCCAGTTAACTCAAGTTACTGACTTGACCCTGGAGAAGAGCAGAATAGGCACAAACCATTGGGGGAGGGGGGAGCTGTCAGTGCATGTGATCAGGCCAGATGACCCATGTCAACATTTAACCTGATAAGCAGCAGAGTAGAAGATGGAAGAGAAGACCAGATAAGTAACCTTATGTTTAAAGCTCTCACTTCAAACTTGCTTTGCACATCTAGACTCCTTTTCTGATGTGGGACCAAGTTGTTCTTAGATAAGAAAAGGAAGGAAAATCCAGTTTCTATTGAATGGGGAGATAGAATGAGAAGTTATTTTACAGTCTTCATTCTTTTGCATTTTATAACTTTTCTGAATATACTTAGGCTTGACTCAGAGTACCTGTATTTCTCTTGGCTTGGGTGGGGGTAGGCTAAGTGATAGAAAGCAGGTGGTGATTAACGGAACAAAGGAGTGCTTGAGAAGACCAGGGCGGCTAATACAGTTTCAGGGAACTGCTTTATAAATGTAGGAAGCTGGTGCCCAGGCTGGGCTACATAGAAAACTTTTACTTCCATTTTATGGTGGATCACTGAAGGAAGATCAAAGAGAAAGCATAAAGCTAACTTATTATTTTTTTTAGATTTATTCATTAAGAGAGTGTGAGTGGGGAGAGGGGCAAAGGGAGAGGGAAAGAGAATCTCAAGCAGACTCTCCGTTGAACGGGAAGCCTGTCTCAGGGCTCCATCCCAGGACCCGAGATCATGACCTGAGCTGAAATCAAGAGTTGGACACTTAACTGACTGAACCTCGCAGATGCTCCACGCAGATGCTCCAAGCCAACTTTATTCTTATAAATCATTCCCTATAATTCATTTTATTCACCCGGTTGTTAAAAACATAACATTGACCCAGCTAATTAAAATTTAATTAAGGATCCCTCTCCAAGCAACACAATATCAGTACTAAGGTTGGTAGGAATGGGTAACATTTGGAGGCAGAGAAATTGGAAGGATGCTGGGAAGGGTTGTTTTAAGTTACTGTCTCATTTTAGTTTTTGTTTTCCTCTCTTGAAGTGTGTGGAAATGCAAAAGGAATATGGAACCCCAGATCTTTCCTGAGCCTAAGCCTTGAACTGGCTTTTATGAAGTTAAATGTGAACGATGGTAGAGAAAGTGGTATAAATGGGACATTTCTAGAGGTTATTGATATGGATGGAGAGTGCTCTGAGCAGTAATCTGGTTGATTGTACCTGCATACTTTAGTCAGGCCACAGAACTCCATGATTGGCGGGAAAAATGGAGGTAGTTGGAGACATTATGATTTGGTATCAGGGTAATAATAATAATGAGGAAGCTGTTTTCCTGGTCACTCAGCCTTTTTATGGCTTCCAGAGGGATACATCCTGACATCCCTAATTAGGTCAGATCCCTCAGTGTGTAGGCTGTCTTCGCATCCTGTACCATTCCTTGGTATTGCTTGTCCCTTTTGCTTCCCTTTTTCTTGTTAGTTTACTCTTGTTTATCTCTAGCCATACTGTAAACTGCATGAAGGCAGCACACTAGTCTGTTTTTACTTACCATTTTATCCCTACTACCTAGTATATTGACAGGTATATAACGTATAATTAGCAAATACTTGCTGAATGGAGCATGACTGAATTGGAAACATTACTGGATCCACTTTATCATGCAGAAGTGTAACATTACCTTCAACTTACTGATAAAGGTGGGCATACTTACTTAACTTTCCAAGCTCCCAGATGAAAATATGCTCTAATAGCTTTTGTCCTAATAGTTATTGAAAGATTTTGAAGAATAGTGCAGAGCAGTCAGGCAGATCACTGGGCAAGCGCTGCTATTGGTCTCCCCTGCCCCCCAGTTTTTTATTGTGTAATCCTCACTGTAGAATTATAGTTTTGGTGATTAATATTCTTTTCTTTCTTTAGAATGGTCTCATATTTCTATGAAGTCTATTCAAGTCTTTCAGTAGTCATCATCTGAATCTAAAATGAGGACTCTGGGGATGCCTGGGTGGCTCAGTGGTTGAGCGTCTGCCTTCTGCTCATGGCGTGATCCTGGAGACCCGGGATTGAGTCCTGCGTCACGCTCCCTGCATGGAGCCTGCTTCTCTCTATGCCTGTGTCTCTGCCTCTCTCTCTCTCTCTCTCTCTCTCTCTCTCTCACTGTGTCTCTCATGAATAAATAAAAAAAAATCTTAAAAAAATAAAATAAAATGAGGACTCTGCAGTTCTCAGCCTAGGTACAAGTTCCTGCCTTCCCCAAGATGAATTTTTACCCACTCTAACCCTATTAAGTGCTGACCAGTCACTGAGATTTCTGAGAAAACATTGTCATCCTTGTAGTTTTTGGTCTATGATGTTTCTTGGTCTCATTATAATTTAAAGAGAGCAGATCTGGGTGGAGGTCTTGAGTGGAGATCTCTCATTCTTATATCTCTCTTCAATTATCTGGCTGCAGTTCCTGTTATAGTGCTATTCTGTCATAATAGTAGTGTCATTTTTAGCATAGCTAAATTATTTGTGCCAGACTTTGATTGCTTTACTAGTGAACTAGAAGTTTAAAAGAGTACTAGAGATCTTACTGTTCTTATGTTAAGTCTCTAGAACTGATTTTAAAATGTACATTTATCAAAAACTTGAAAGTTGAGCCTCAAGGGATTGTCTACAGAAGGGCAAGAAGGTAAATATGAACAAACATTTTATTTCAGGTGGAGACAAGAAACGTAAAAATCTCAAAAATACTGGAGCCTTTTAAAAAATAATGTTTTTATAAAAGGATATTTAGTAGGGACTGGAAGTATCAAGATAAATCTAAATAGAAAAAATTGGGAAGGGGAGACAGTATTAATTAAAGACCTTTAAAAAAAGTCTGAAGTTTTTAAGTCTGAAATGTTTTTTAATTCAAAAGTTTATTTTCGTACTTTAACTTTTAAATGTTTTATACAGACTGACAAGGTACAGAATTTTTAAGAGTCTGCTTCCCCCCCCCTTTGATTTCTGTGAAGCAGACAAAAACTTGGAAACAGAAGAAACTATTTCTGTTAGAGTAAAAAAAAAACAAAGCTGTTATGCAATTAATGTCCTTTACAACATTAAGCAGATACAAGAAGTGCTCGTATTGGGATCCCTGGGTGGCGCAGCGGTTTGGTGCCTGCCTTTGGCCCAGGGCGCGATCCTGGAGACCCGGGATCGAATCCCACGTCGGGCTCCCGGTGCATGGAGCCTGCTTCTCCCTCTGCCTGTGTCTCTGCCTCTCTCTCTTTCTCTCTCTGTGACTATCATAAATAAATAAAATTTTTTAAAAAAAAAAAAAGAAGTGCTCGTATTTATTAAAATAACTCAGCGGTAGTAAATATCAATTTTTATTAAATCTATTGGCAGGGCACCTGGGTAGCTCAGTTGACTAAGTGTCCAACTCTTGATTTTGGCTCCAGTTATGATCTCAGGGTCATGAGATTGAGCCCCGTGTCGGGCTTCAGGCTCCACCTTGGGCAGGGAGTCTGCTTGTGATTCTCTCCTGCTCCTCCCCACTTTCTCTGTTCTCTCAAAAATCTTAAAAAAAAAAAAAAAAAAAAGATCCTTATGGCAACAGCTTTATTTTTTATCTACTTACTCTCTGAGTTATCGGTATCATCATTTTCTCTTTCACACAGTTACAATGTTTGTGGATTTCTTGTAGTTGAAGATTTACTTAGATTGTGGCAAGTAGCTGTTACCTTGTATTTTTCAAAATCTTGTATTTCCACATGTGGATCATGTAGGAGAATGTAGCAAGAAGGAAATAAAGGCAGATTCCCTATTGTATAAAAGCTTTGCCCTTGTAAAACAGCTGATGTGTATGTGATTCCTAACAGTTCTCTTAAGCCACACCTGAAGGTGATTGAAAGGTTTTGTTTTGTTTTGTTTTGATTGGAAGTTTTTACATGGGACGCCTGGGTGGCTCAGCGGTTGAGCTTCTGCCTTTGGCTCAGGGAATGATCCCGAGATCCAGGATCAAGTCCCACATCGGGCTCCCTGCATGGAGCCTCCTCTGCCTATTATGTCTCTGGTTCTATCTTTCTGTGTCTCTCATGAATAAATAAATGAAATCTTAAAAAAAAAAAGTTGTTACATATTCAAGTTCAGAATAGGCTGCTTTAGTTCATGTATTGATAGAGTTTTTCATTGCCTTTTGATGATTAGCTCTTTGAATAAATGAATATTGCACCTGTCCCACTTCAATTTCTTCAGACTCATTCAGAAAATAACATTCATTGTATATACACCTATACCAGCTTTTAGATCAGAAAGCAGCAAGAAGCTTAGATCAAGAAGCTTTTACATTTAAGGGTTAGTCTGTATTACTTGCTTATAGGCATATACACTTAAATGAGCTACTTACTACATTGGCCACCTAGTTGTTCCTCAGACTTGAGACACATACTTAACCTCTGCTTTTGTGTGCTAGCCCCTCTGTCTGCAATAGTTACTCCCATGTAGCACCCCTAAGGCCCACCCACTTTAGAGCTTTGCTCCCAGTACCACCTTAGTAGAGGCATTCCCTAACCACTCTCCCTGTCCTTTTATTTATTTTATATCACTCATTACCATCAGATGTCTGTATTTTGCTTATTTATCAACCTGTCTTCCCCCACTATGATAATGAGCTCTTCATGTACATACCGCCCAGGTCTATAAGATTCTAATAATTTGTCATACTTCCACACATTTTTTAAAAAGAATTAGCACATTAAAGATGTTGGAGCATACTGTGTAACCCCACTCTGATGGTAATCCCTTCTCTCATTCCTCAAAGTAATGATTATCATGAATTTGGTACTTATCTGTCATGTATGTTTTTAATACTTTTGCCACATATATACACTTAAAAGTAGCATTATTGTGCATGCTTATGAACCTGAAATAAGTGGTTTCAGCATATAGATTTCTATCCGCAACTTGCTTTCTAAATTTAATTTATGATGATTTCAACCATCTCTATTCATTTTTACTATTATATAATAGTCCACTATATGAATATAGCTCACTCTCACATTGTTGAAAGTTTAGGCTATTTTAAATATTTTGCGATTATCAAAAAAAAGGTAGGCATTTTGTATGTTCATTTGCAAGTATTTCTCTAGGGAGTGCTTTTTGAAGAAAAATTCCAAGTCATAGGTATGCTACTTATTCATTTATGTATTTATTTATTCTAAATTGCTCTTTGACATTCTTTTGCTAATTTAAACTCACCAGTATTATACAAAAGTTCTTGTTTTTCCACATTCCTCCTCAGACTTGATAGTAACAGACTCCTAAAAATGTTTTTCTAATCTGAAATGTTATCTTCTTGAGGTAATTTGATTTTTCTGATTACCAGTGAAGCTAAATACCTTTTCATTGGTTCATTAACTGTTCAAGTTGACTTTTTTTTAATAAAGATTTTTATTAAGTTTTTAAAAAAGACTTTTTTTTTTTTATTAATGAGAGACAGAAGGCAGAGACATAGGCAAAGAGAGAAACAGGCTCCCTGCAGGGAATCCAGTGTGGGATTTGATCTCAGGACCCCTGGATCACGACCTGAGTCAAAGACAGGCACTCAACCACTGAGCCACCCAGGCGTCCCAGATTTTTATTTATTTGAGTTTAGAGAGCGCATTTGAGTGCAGAGAGGGGGAAACCAACTCACTGGTGGGAGGAGAGAGCCAAACACGGTGCTTGATCCCAGGACCTTGAGATCATGACCTGAGCCAAAGTCAGATGCTTAACCAATTGAGCCACTATGCACCCCCAAGTTCACTCTTTTGTAAATTGAAGAGCATACTCTGCAGATTTCTCATTTGTACTGCTAGATTTTTGTCCATTGGATGTTGATCAGCATAGTTAATAAGTAAACATGTTCTTTAAGGAACTAACCCTTTGCAGGCTTATTATTATGTTGTTTTTTTTTAGAGAAATGGTACTCATGTTGTACTCCTCAAAAAATTCTAAAGATTCTGTAAAAATACCGTGAACCTTCCTTCCTTTGCTTATTGGCATTTAAGAAATGTTACAACCCAATGACTAAATATTACAAAGAATCTAGTATGGTGGGACCTAGAGTCTGAGCCTAGTACATGTGAATTGCTTACAACATGCATAGCTATTTTTGATTGAGGGTCATCTTTCCATTTAGTAACTATAAATAAGTTGAATGTACCAGTAGTCGTTTATAGCTAAATGCCCAGTTCGTGTCATTTTACAAAGTTGAAGAGTACTTAGTATTTCCTGTAGTGGTGACTCTTCTCCTTCTTTTTTTCTCACCCTCTAGGTTTTATCAGAGTAAGATGGACGGTAGCTTTGATTGTGATTGTGGTGAGCTGGAGCCACCTGATCACTAACAAAAGACATCTTCTGTTAACCAACAGCCACCAGGGCTTCCTGTTGAAATATACAGCAACAAAGGAAGAGAAGAGGCAAAACGGAAATAGTGCTTATCAGCACCTTAGAATGATGCTGCTCAGGACCAGTCCAACACTGAATGTATCTGCACTGTGAGGAGAATGTTCATAGAAGCCTGTTGTGTGCATATTTATTCACATTTTTGTTAAATGTTAAATCGTTTAGCACAGTTAAATCTGAGTGCATAGTATGTCATTTCATTCCGTTTGAGTTTCTTGAGTGTTTTCTTTAAATGTCTGCAGAGTTGCTGCCCCTTTCTTGAACTATGAGTACTGCAATCTTTTTAATTCTCAATATGAGTAGAGCTTTTTGAGCTTTAAATCTAAGGGGAACTCAACGGGCCTGGTTGGCATATGCAATGAACATCAAGAAATCATCTTGCTGTGGAAGCAAAATTATTTTTCTTTTCCTTTTTTGAAAGATCTTTCCTTTTGATGTCAGTTTTCTTCCTTGTTTACACAAGTTCAACAATTCGAAAGGAAAAAAAGGCAATAGTAAAGGTTTCAAAATGGCAGAGAAGTTTGAAAGTCTCATGAACATTCATGGTTTTGATCTGGGCTCTAGATATATGGACTTAAAACCATTGGGTTGTGGAGGCAATGGCTTGGTTTTTTCTGCTGTAGACAATGACTGTGACAAAAGAGTAGCCATCAAGAAAATTGTCCTTACTGATCCCCAGAGTGTCAAACATGCTCTACGTGAAATCAAAATTATTAGAAGACTTGACCATGATAACATTGTGAAAGTGTTTGAAATTCTTGGTCCTAGTGGAAGCCAGTTAACAGACGATGTGGGCTCTCTTACTGAACTGAACAGTGTTTACATTGTTCAGGAGTACATGGAGACAGACTTGGCTAATGTGCTGGAGCAGGGCCCTTTACTGGAAGAGCATGCCAGGCTTTTCATGTATCAGCTGCTACGTGGGCTCAAATATATTCACTCTGCAAACGTACTGCACAGAGATCTCAAACCAGCTAATCTTTTCATTAATACTGAAGACTTGGTGCTGAAGATAGGTGACTTTGGTCTTGCACGGATCATGGATCCCCATTATTCCCATAAGGTATGTGGAAAGCTAGCTGAGACAGACCTTTAAACTGGTGTACATCATCAGGAATTAGGTACTTGTATTTTCTTTATATACTGTGACAGATTTTTTTTCTCCATTAATTGTATTAAACTTTATGTAGTACCTTTTTCTCAGATACAGATCTACTTTCATTCAGAATCTCCATATGTTTAAAAGGAAGTTGGGGGGGATCCCTGGATGGCTCGGCGGTTTGGCGCCTGCCTTTGGCCCAGGGAGCGATCCTGGAGTCCCAGGATCGAGCCCCACCTCGGGCTTCTAGCATGGAGCCTGCTTCTCCCTCTACCTGTGTCTCTGCCTCTCTCTCTCTCTCTCTCTCTCTCTCTCTGTGTGTGTGTCTATCATAAATAAATAAATAAATCTTTTTTTTTTAAAGGAAGTTGGAATGGGATCCTAAAAGTATATGGTTATTTATTATAATTGAAACTCTCCCTTATTTAAAAGTGAGATAAATTCTTATGTGTTTAGGGCAAAATTGTGGTCCTATCCGAAGGTAAGAGGGGATGCTATTTCAATTTTTAGGTCTTTTGTCCCTTTGAGTCTCTACTGTTCTGTTATGCTTTGTTTAGGCAAATTTAATTTAGTTTGATATCTAAATTGGTATAGAGATAAAATGGGCAGTAAGAATAGCTTAAGGGATCCATAGTAACTGTACTTTAGGTAACAATTTAACTTTATATAAGAAGTAAATTGTTTTCTGAACCAAACTTTGGTCTTTTAGTTTTCAAATGAAATTGTCTGTGGGATCCTGCTGTTTAAAATATTAAAGTGGAACTCCTCTGGTTATAAAGAACCCCTTGGAGCTCCCTGCTTGCTTGGATTCCCATAGTACATGCCTAAACAAACAGATCTTTTCATTCACATGTTAGCATCTCACATTAAGTATAACTTAATTTTTTTAAAACTTTAACGTAGAAATATAGTATTAAAATGAAATGGACAACCGTCACATCTTTTTTATGGGTAACAGTGAAGTATTGTGGATAGAACACTGAACTAAGAGTTAAACTAGTTAAAATTGAGTTCCATTTCTGACCTTAAGTAGATTCCTTAATCTGTGAGTGTTACCATCCCTCTAAAATGGCGTAATATCTACCTTCATAATTTTTCAGGGTTGTTTTGACCCTGTTTTAAGGATGAAGTAAGGTCGTATACGTATATAACTCTTTTTGTTGAGTGCTTTATAAACGTAAAGTAGTAAAATTGATTAGGAATGGGATACATAATAAAGCCAGGTCCCCTGCATTGTCAGGAGGTTGGCATTGGTTTATAAGTAGCACCCTAGGTGCTCTTTTTTACCTTTCCCTCATTGATTTAAAGCATCCCTCCTCCTCAAGTAACTTAAGACTTGAAGTGAAAAATAGCTTCTCTTCGAAACATGCTTTGAATATGTGATATAGTCAGCATTAATCTTGTATAGTATATATAGTATATTTTGGTCAGCAGACTTCATGTGAACATCATCTTATGGATGATATATCCCAGGGAGAGTTTAACCCCCTATTGAGCCTGAAAAGTGTAAGAGCCTCGAAAATAGGCATATAAATCAACAGTATTGTTTTAGGATTTCACTTTTTTTTTTTTTAAGATCAGAGATTTTTTAATGAGTCAAGTTTTATGTACTGTTCTTCAGCTAAAGTAAAATATTAAAGTATGTGTTTTTTTTTTTTTCAGGGTCATCTTTCTGAAGGATTGGTTACTAAATGGTACAGGTCTCCACGTCTTTTACTGTCTCCTAATAATTATACTAAAGCCATTGATATGTGGGCTGCAGGCTGCATCTTTGCTGAAATGCTGACTGGTAAAACCCTCTTTGCAGGTTAGAAATTTTAAAATATTTGGAAAAAAAATAAAATATTTGGAAAAAAATTACCTCAAAGAGAAATAATTTTGCATGTATCTATGAATCAAGATTTATATAAGATTTAACATAATTTATTATAGTCTGATATTAAAATGAAAAGATAAAATGGTGTTTTAATATTTTAAAAAGTTTAGAAACAGTATATTCACCGAATATATTCACTCAGCAAATTTAGTCAAAATTCTAGTGTTATTTTATGTTTTTCTTCTTAAACATAATTTTTTATTTTTAGACTCACAATATGTGTTGGTAATCTTAAATGATGCCTGAATTGTCTAATGTTGTCAGTGTTTGTACTCTTAGTAAAAATTTTTAGCTGTCATTGGAAATCCAGTAATTCTTTGTCCTCTATCATCTCTGATGTCTGAACTGCCATATCCTGTTGTCTGACTGCTGTGACCTTTCAGAAACAACCAAACAAGTAATTTTTTGCTGAGTTTGGTGCTATGAGGGAGTCTATAGAAGTATGAGAGAGAATTTAGTCCAACATAGGAAAGGGAGAATAGTCCATGAAAAATATCAAGTGTTGTAAAGCAAAGTATGAGTCTGTATAAAATTATTTAGTGAGAGTATAAGAGCTACAAGCTTAGAGTCTTCATCAGTGATGGCTAAAACAAAAGGTATAATGGAGTAAAAAGATTTTTCATTACATAGGAATAGTGAAGAATTTTGGTGGGAGGAAGAGAGAAAGAATGGTACTATATAAATGAAGGTATGAGTCTGAATCAGTGAGAAAAGATTGATGAAAGAAATCATGTACATGCATGAATTAGTGAGAAAAGTTGGATGAAAAAAGCTGTCAAATAATGAACATACTTATGACTGCTTAAGATGGAGCCAGAATACTTAGAAAAGTAGGCAGAGGAATTCCCATTCGGAAATAGGGTATTAAAGATTTTTTAGTTTGATAATTGACATGGTGGTGAATTAGGTCTTTTCTCCCTTTTGACGTTACTGTTTTTCTCTCTAACCAATCTTAGAATGACCCTCTCACCACTCCCAAATTGTGCTAAGAGCAGAAGAAAGGGAATGGAGCAGGATCTACTTACAAAAAAAGTATTAATTAAAGAAAAGATAAGAGTACACAGAAAAGCATTATTGAAGAAAGGATGGTATCCATAAATGCCCTTGAATTTTTTTTTAAAGAGCACTCAGCTTACATAACATTAACCAATCTTTTTAGTTTTCCTCTTAAATTTATCTGAAATTTCTTCTGTGATGTGTGATAGTGATTGAATTTCCACTAGGCAGAGTGAGAAAATACCAGTGATTCCTGGAAATTAAATGGTTAAGTGGATTGAATTTTTTCCTAGGAACAATTAGAGTTTAAATTGCTAAAATTCAGGTATGTTCCAACATATGTACGATAAATATCTTATTACTTGTTGCTGCACATTTAAATAACATAATTTTGATCTTAAATCCATGTAAACTTTAAGCAACTAATGGGAATTGTGAAATGATTTGAAAGATCCAATTTTAGTTCCTTTCTACTGCTTTATTGGTAGATTTGTGAACCATTCAATAAAAGCATGTGGGAGATCTGTTTATTAGGTATAGGCCCCAAATGAACAGAACAAAAAAGGCATGGACTGAGATGTCTAATAGCATCTCAAATTTAACCTACCCAAACTGAACTCCTGATATTTCCCCCTCATATTTTTTCTGCTATCTTCCTCATCTTAGTAAACCAGATCCACTTTTTTAGATGCTGAGTCAAAAATCTTGGCTTCATAGAGATTCTATGGGTTCTTCCTTTGAAATATATTAAGACTTTAACTGCTTATTATTATCTCTATCACTACCCACCTTTCCATAGTTCAGTCAATTATGTCTCTCCTGGTCTCATGTAGGATTTTTTTTTTTTTAGGATTTTTTTTTTAATATTTTGTTTATTCATGAGAGACACAGAGAGGCAAAGACAAAGGCAGAGGCATGCTCCCCATGGGGAGCCCAATGTGGGACTCGATCCCCAGTACCCCAGGATCACGACCTGAGCCAAAGGCAGATGCCCAACCACTGAGCCACCCAGGTGCCCCCTCATGTAGGATTTAACTGCCTTTTCTGCTTTAATATTTGCTGTCTGTAGCCTAGTTACCACATAGCAGCCATAAGAGTTCTCTGAAAACTAAATTAGAAAGTGTCGTTTTTCTTCTTTAGACTCTGTCATGTCTCCCTATCAAATTCAGGATAAAGCAAACCCTTTGTATTGTGTTACCACTCTGACTTCATCTTCCAATACTTCCCCTGTGGCCACTCTATTTCAGCTACACTTAACCTTAATTACTGTTTCTTGGACACACCAAGCCCAATCTCCTCTGAACCTTTGCACCTTTTCCATCTTCCTGGAACTCCCTTCCTCCATTTGAATGCATGATGTGTTCTCCAACTTCCTCAGTTTTCAGCTTCTCAGCGATGCCTTCCTTGGTCATCCTGTATTAATTAGCAGTCCTCCCCTGAAAGTGCTGTTTATCCTCCCTGCTTAGTGTATTTTTCTTCATAACATTTGCTACATTTGACATAAATGTTGACAATTATTATCTATCTTCCTCTCCTAGATTGTAAGCTCCATGAAGGCAAGGATTTGGTCTCTTTTGTTTCACAGTTGTATTTTAAAGTGCCTTGCTTATAGCAGGTACTCAAGAAAAATGTAGAGGTTGAATGAATTCTAGAAATTCATGGAAAAGCAAACAATGTTTTTTTTTTTTCTAGTCACCATTTAGCTTAAAGTTCCCCCTATTATTTCTTGAATAATGGTCCTGAAATGCTACCTGGAAAAAAAACTTGTTATGTAAATCTAGTCCAATAGTCCATTTTACTGATGATGAAATGAAGTCATTACCGTGCTAAGATTTCCAAAGATCTAGCCAGTTAATTAGTGGTATAGCCAAGACTAGAATCCACATCTTTTGAATCCAAATTTTTCACTATTTTGTGATACCTTAATGTGAGGCTACACTTAAAGGGTCAGTATCTTACAGAATCAAAGCAGTCAAAAGTAAATATGTCAGTGAGCAGAAATTGAAATAGATGTGCTTTTTTTTTTTTTTTTTTAATTTATTTACGATAGTCACAGAGAGAGAGAGAGAGAGAGGCAGAGACACAGGCAGATGGAGAAGCAGGCTCCATGCACCGGGAGCCCGACGTGGGTCTCCAGGATCGCGCCCTGGGCCAAAGGCAGGCGCTAAACCGCTGCGCCACCCAGGGATCCCCCTAGATGTGCTTTTTGAGTAGATTGATGATATTCAAAGCAGAGAAACTTGCTGGTTAAGGATTCAGTTAACATCATTTTCTTCCCATTGGTCATGACAGTATTTAAGTTAATTTCTTATAGCCTTAGAATGTCTGTTGCCAAATAAGTAAATATTGAAGAATGTGTTTATTTATATTGTATTTGATGTTTATTTTATCTCACCAGGTGCACATGAACTTGAACAGATGCAGCTGATTTTAGAATCTATTCCTGTTGTACATGAGGAAGATCGTCAGGAGCTTCTCAGCGTAATTCCAGTTTACATTAGAAATGACATGACTGAGCCACACAAACCTTTAACTCAGCTGCTTCCAGGAATTAGTCGAGAAGGTATGGTTACTCAAGAGTAACCATTATGTAATGGGGTGTGTGTGAGTGTGCATGTGTGTGCGCATGCGCACTCATTCAGGTATCTCTGTATCCCAAAAAGTCTTCAGACGCTATACCTTATCTAAAACTTCAGTGCTTTTCCCTTTTTGGTCTGGCTCTTAGGCTAGGATCTGTTTCTTTGTTCCTCTTAATGATTTTTCAGATTCCGTAAAGTGTATCCCTCTCTTCTGGTTCTAACTCCCATCTTGGTTTTTCAGCTTACACCTCTGATATTATCTACTATAGGCAAGTATCTACAATACTGTCCTTCACTGAGCTAAAACAAAGTTCTGTGAAGGTTATATGATAAGTGTGGATATGAATATGAATGTGACTTAGATATGGAAAAGTGAATTGAGTTGGGGGAAAGCAAAGTCTTCAGGGCAAGGGAGCAATGGGGGAAAGAGCAAAACTCTATGAGCAAACATTACAATAAGAGTTTGTAGATTCGTGTTAATATTAGGTGCTAAATGTGAGAGTTTGTGCGAGCTTGAAAGAAGTAGAAACTTGGAGAGAATCAAAACTTTGTTGACCACTAAAGCAAATAATTTCATGTCTCAGAGTGAAATGTCTTTAGGATTTGTTGCTATACATAATATGCAAAAGTGTAACTTTTGTAGTAGTTACCTGTAATAAGATTTTTAAGATTTTATTTTTAAGTAATCTCTGTACCCAACCATGGGGCTTGAACTCACACCCTGTGATTAGGAGTTGTATGCTTTACTGACTGAGCCAGACAGGTACCCCAGTATAACATTTTTTTTAAGCAAGAGCGTTAGACATGAGAAACATCTTTCTTAAAAGTTGATTGTCTTACATATTTAAGAATTATTGTATTAAGACACATCAATGTCAGGATTGTATAGCTCTCTCATGAATCAACAAGTTTAGGGATATATAGTTTTCTAAGCATCTTAAGCTTTGAATTATATAGCCATTATACATATCACCCACTCTGATCATTATATGTGGTTCAGGTTATTATGTATCAAAGTCTTTTAAAATTGCAAGTATTTTGTGATGCCTGGGTGGCTTAGTCGGTTAAGTGTCTGATTCTTGATCTAAGGGTTCAAGGTCCACGTTTAGTAAAAATACTAAAATTAGGCAGCAAGTGTTTTGAGAAAACTGGATGGCAAAATCATAATGACATTTTTTGTTTTTTTTCAAATGTGCTTAAAACTCATATAGTGGATACCTAAGTAAAAAGGAGGCAGATGTATTTAATTTCAGCAGGTTTTGCAGGATTCATTTTCAATAGTTCTATATTCCTAACTGGCCTTCAAGTATATCTTCACAATCAGATTCCAATGCTGGTTATCTTGCTCCTGATCTTGTAGCCACTGTCATGACATCCTTGTTCATAACTGAATAGTAGTCACATAGCATTTGACCATGCCTCAGAATCCTCTGTGGGAGCTCTTTATTTTTTTTATTTTTATTTTTTTAAGATTTTATTTATTTATTAATGAGAGACACAGAGAGAGAGAGAGAGAGAGGCAGAGACACAGGCAGAGGGAGAAGCAGGCTTCATGCAGGGAGCCTGATGTGGGACTCGATCCTCGGACTCCAGGATCATGCCCTGGGCCGAAGGCAGGCGCCAAACCCCTGAGCCACCCAGGGATCCCTGTGGGAGCTCTTTAAAAATGCAGACTATTAGGTTAGAATTCAGAAGTAGAGTGGGGAGCAGAACATGTGTCTTCTTAAAAATTATTTATTTATTTATTTAGGTTATGTATTAGAGAAAGGGCGTGTGTGAACAGGGGGAGGGGCAGAAGGAGAGGGAGAAGCAGACTCCTCACTGAGCATGGGACCCAATATGGGGCTTGATTCTATGACCCTGAGATCATGACCTGAGCCGAAATCAAGAATTGGATGCTCAAACTGACTGAACCATCCAGGCATCCCACATGTGTATTTTTAAAACCCTTTACAGGTATGGCCCTGCTCAGCCAGGTTGAGGTACAAGAATAGCCTTGATTGCCTTTGGAGTCACTGTTGCTATTGCTGTGTCTTATCAAAAGAGTCAGGCTAGTAATATAGGACATTGCTGTCAAAGCATTTGCAGTCTAGCCAAATTTGAATCATCTTTTTCCCTACCTTCATTAGGATTGGGACCATATCTTAGCTGTGAGCCAATTTGAATATTTGGCTGACAGCTGGAATTATTCATAATGCATTGAATATATGTTTGATAATGGGTTAACTATCAGGCAAAAGTTTTTGGTATTCATAAGTGGCAGAGCTATGCTC
The DNA here is from genome assembly GCF_905146905.1 of Nyctereutes procyonoides. NCBI lineage: Eukaryota > Metazoa > Chordata > Mammalia > Carnivora > Canidae > Nyctereutes > Nyctereutes procyonoides. Next base: position 22,894,015 of record NW_026575040.1, on the reverse strand, counting down.
ACATACAAGTCAATGCAGTTTTTAAATTCCTGAGACTAAAGATTTACTCTGTAGATATGCTCTACACCAGTTTCTTTTTGATTAATATTGGAGTTTTATTTGGGGGCAGAGTATATTATGAGGCAATGGGACTTATAATACATGTTCTTTTCTCACGTGTTCATGGTCTCCAGAGGGGGGGCGGGGAAAAGAAGATTAAGTACATATGAATTAACACATTTATACAATTAGGAACCCTGGTGGTCTTTCGTCTTTAGATGAAATATCCTTTTTTCATTTTCCTCTGTACTTAACCTCTCATCTTCCCTTCCGCTGTAGTTTACCATGTATTTCTATATCTTAGTATACTTCAGCACCATCAAAGCAAATAGATTGATTTCTTTGAGTGCAGTGCTGGCCAATAGAACTTTCTGCAACTATGGAAATAGTCTGTATGTGCATATTCTGCATGCACTTGGGAGCTCAGCTTGGCTAGTTTCTTACCTCTTCCTCTTCCTGCTGCCTACAGTTCCTAAATGCTAGGGATTTTAGAGTATATTACTCTTGTGTGGTTGGATATATATCTCCCCTCTCTCTGAGAATGGTGATTGTGCTGGGTCAGCCCTTTATAACTCTGTTTTAGAGTCTCTCTTACCTTGAGACACAAGAGCCCTGGACTAAGATGGACTCTTTTGCGAGAAAAACAATAGTAGCTTGAGGTATTGTGAAATAAGTTACTAGATTAGGGAAATATAATAGGAGGGGGTAAAGAGGAGGAGTGGAAGAGGCCTCAGCCATGGGCCACTGAAGGGCATGAGTAGCAATGAGCCATAGGTTTCTTTAGTCTTTATTGGAATGATTTGAGGATTGAATAAGAAAATGTATATGAATGCACTTTGTAAAATATTAAAGGCTATAAAAAATCAGCTATTGCTTACATTAATGAGAAATTTGGGAATTGAGAATAGTGTTCTTTCTAGAATATAGCTTAGTTTTAGAAAGAAGGACTGTCTTTTCCTGTGAGACAGAGGTAAGAATAAGAGGACAATATGACAGGCCATAGTGAAGAAGTAGGGATTGAGATAAATGTCAAGGGGGTTTAGGTATGATTAAGATTGAGAGCATAAAGAGATGGTGTGGAACATTGCTGAGCAGTAGCAAAGGCCAAATTGCAGTTCTACAATATGAATTTGTAATGAGCTCTGTGTGTGTGTGTGTGTGTGTGTGTGGTTTCTGCATTGAGCTTTCATCAGTGCTGTATGGCTAGGAACAGGGAAAGTAGATGGAGCAAATGATTCAAAGTTGAGGGTTGGTATAAATCATAAGGCATACAAGTGTGCGGTGGTATAAGGACAACCTTCAGGCTGAAGACAGGTGTTGTTCAGGATGAGTTAGGTGCTTATGAGCTAAGTTAGTGGGAAGAATTGGGTGTGTGATAGGTAACTTCCAAAGCCCTAAAATGAACAAGTGCATTTGTGTAATATGTTGGAGTGTGATTGATGTGAAACAGAGATCAACAAATTAGTACAACAGCTTGTCAGTGAGGTAAGGGAAGGAAAGGGTAAATGATTTTTTATTAAGCACTAGACGCTATGCTTTACATTTAATTTTATACCTTTTAAGATATCTGTCTATATATCCATTTTTACTCAGCAAGTTTAAGTAAACCCTTTACAGCTAGTAATTCATTTAAGCTAGTGAGTTGCAGAGCTGACATTATGACCTATAGTATTAGGTTGAACCATGTGAAATTGCTGTTATTTGACCATTTTTGACTGACAAAAATAGAAGTTTCATATGGTTCAACCTAATATATTCTTTTACTTTGTAACTGACCATAGTATGAGACCATAGTATGAGATTTCAAATATGTACTGTATTGAGTGAATGTCTTTACTTTTTAATCTATAAATCAGGTAAATTTTATTCTCTGATAAACTTAAGTTTTTAATTGTATAATCCCTTTTTTTGCTTCTTTGGTTGATGACCTCTAATACAGTTAAGATGTTTCATCCCTTTCTTTTGCAGCACTGGATTTCCTGGAACAAATTTTGACATTTAGCCCAATGGATAGGTTGACAGCAGAAGAAGCTCTTTCCCATCCTTACATGAGCATATATTCTTTTCCAATGGATGAGCCAATTTCAAGTCATCCTTTTCATATTGAAGATGAAGTTGATGATATTTTACTTATGGATGAAACTCATAGTCACATTTATAACTGGGAAAGGTAAATTGATCCTAAGTTAGAAAAATACCATTTATTGTATTTTCACAATGCACATACTATATGATTATGGCTCATTTATTGTATTTTCAATAAACCGTAATGCAGTAAGTTTTATTTTTAAATTACTTATGACAAAACGGTGTAGATGTCTTCAAAATTTAATGATGGTCTCTTTGGGTTTGTGCTAAACTTATAATATCTTTGAATAGCCTTTATGTAATTTAAATATTTAATAGTTAACTGGTTAGGATATACATAATGGGAAAGTGTAAATTCTACTTTGAAACATGTCTAAGCTGTTAAGGCATGTTTAGTTAACAAATATAAGGTCCTTTAAACTTGAGAGTTGAAGGTTAGAAATCTGAACCCTTTTAAACTATTGCTTTTATAAATGCCACAAATTTTTTTTAAGATGTTGGATGACAAGACTGAACCTTATCCAAATAGATATCTTCATAATGGCTCAAATTTTATGTAAAATCTTTTATACCTTAGAATAGAAATTATTTTGTTTCATGGTACATGCTGTTCAAATCTATTTTCCTAATGACACAAAATTAACCTTGGACTGCTTGAACATAGGTTCAATATAAGGGACTCGTCTATTTTGAATAGTAGAAAATATCAAAACAGGTAACATTATACATTTTATTTTTTATTTTTATTTTTTTTAAAGATTTTATTTATTTATTCATGAGAGAGAGAGAGGCAGAGACACAGGCAGAGGGAAAAGCAAGCTCCATGCAGGGAGCCCTACGTGGGACTCGATCCCGGGACTCCAGGATCAGGCCCTGGGCCGAAGGTGGTGCTAAACCACTGAGTCACCAGGGCCGCCCAACATTTTACATTTTAGTTCAAAATTCCACCCCCGCCCCCCAGCTTTCTTTTAGGATTTCTAAGTTTCCAGGGAAATTTAGATACAATTTTGCTACAAAGTAGGATTGTAGCATGTAATCATAAATCAATATTATTATTATTTTGAAAGATTTTGTTAATTTTAGAGAGTATGTGTGGAGGAGCTGCAGAGGGGGAGGAGGAGGAGAAAGAATCTTTCAGGCAGACTACGTACTGAGCGCACAGCCCTTTATGGGGCTTGATCTCACAACCCCAAAGATCATGACATGAGCTGAAACCAAAAGTCTGAAGCTCAACCCACAGAGTCACCCAGGTGCCCCATGTATCAATATTTTTTAAAATCTTTGGGTAGTTTTGATATTTAGCCAGGTGTCAGAGTTATGAATGACAGTCTTAAAACTTTAGAATTTCATATATTTCTATGTTTAAAAGAACAGTATTTTAAAATTAAATAAGTAGTTAATATTAAAATTAATTTGTTTAGTTATTGCATTTTTTCCCCTCCTAAAACGTTGAGGTATTTGTACATTTACATGTCTGGCAATGACCTGTTGGTCCACATGAACATTTCTACTGTCAACATATAGTTCTTTCATACATACTCCAATGTCTTCCAGTCTCTTTTCTAGGCCTTCCTCCCCATCCCCCAGCTGTGTGTGTCTGTGTCTCAGTCTGCCTCTACTTGGGCATGGAATGGTCACCTTGCTCTGATGTGTCAGTAAGAGGATATCACATTCAGTAGTACATATACATGGAGAAGTTTTCTTTCTATTCATGAACTCCAGCAAAGCATTCCTCATATTCTAGTCTGACTTGTTACCAGGAGAGTGAAAATCTGTAGGAGACCTGATTGAGATTAGAGATAGCCACAATCCCTGATTGAGATTTTATGGCCACAGAGTATTTTTTCTTTGTATGAAACTGTTAGAATTGAACATAGACATGCCAGCTACTCAGATGTTTATCTGCATTTGTGTTTGAAGGTGAATGAAAAATAGAATAGAGAAAAGACGGAGTAAATATGAAATGATCTTTGGTCTTAAAATTTAAGAATGGAAGACTCAGAATTTTACTGTAATTATGTTTCATTGGTAATTGCCAAAATTGCCTCATATTACGTTATTTAGTAACAGATCTTACCTATCCATTAAAATTATGAGCTATACTCCTATTGTCCCTTCATAGACCTAGCAGAGTGCTTTCACCTAAAAGGCGCTCAGTGAATTTGAAAAAGAAATCCTATACCTGGACTAACAGTGATGCATTAATTTTTTCAGGTACCATGATTGTCAATTTTCAGAGCATGATTGGCCTATACATAACAACTTTGATATTGATGAAGTTCAGCTTGACCCAAGAGCTCTGTCTGATGTCACTGATGAAGAAGAAGTACAGGTTGATCCTCGAAAATATTTGGATGGAGATCGTGAAAAGTATTTGGAGGATCCTGCTTTTGATACCAATTATTCTACTGATCCTTGTTGGCAGTACCCAGATCATCATGAAAACAAATACTGTGATCTGGAGTGTAGCCATACGTGTAACTACAAAACAAGGTCATCATCATATTTAGATAACTTAGTTTGGAGAGAGAGTGAAGTTAACCATTATTATGAACCCAAGCTTATTATAGATCTTTCCAATTGGAAAGAACAAAGCAAAGAAAAGTCTGATAAGAAAGGCAAGTCAAAATGTGAAAGGAATGGATTGGTTAAAGCCCAGATAGCTCTAGAGGAGGCATCACAGCAACTGGCTGAGAAAGAAAGGGAAAAGAATCAGGGATTTGACTTTGATTCCTTTATTGCAGGAACTATTCAGCTTAGTTCACAACATGAGCCTACTGATGTTGTTGATAAATTAAATGACTTGAATAGCTCAGTGTCCCAACTAGAATTGAAAAGTTTGATATCAAAGTCAGTCAGCCGAGAAAAACAGGAAAAGGGAATGGCAAATTTGGCTCAGTTGGAAGCCTTATACCAATCTTCTTGGGATAGCCAGTTTGTGGGTGGTGGGGAGGACTGTTTTCTCATAAATCAGTTTTGTTGTGAGGTGAGGAAGGATGAACAAATTGAGAAGGAAAACACTTACACCAGTTATTTGGACAAGTTCTTTAGCAGGAAAGAGGATACTGAAATGCTAGAAACTGAGCCAGTAGAGGATGGGAAGCTTGGAGAGAGAGGAAATGAGGAAGGGTTTCTGAACAACAGTGGGGAGTTCCTCTTTAACAAGCAGCTCGAATCCATAGGCATCCCGCAGTTTCACAGTCCGGTTGGGTCCCCACTTAAGTCAATACAGGCCACCTTAACACCTTCTGCTATGAAATCTTCCCCTCAGATCCCTCATAAGACATACAGCAGCATTCTGAAACATCTGAACTAAAACACTCAGCAGACATTTCTCTTTGTATGCTTCATGAAATGTGTTTTGTCTTTTTTATTACTAGTGTTTCAGTCATTTTTTTTACTTGAATCATATGGTGTCATTTAGAAAGGATTTTATTAGTTCTTGGTTTTTAAAATCCAGACTTTTTTTTCTACATGTGAGATGGTTTTCATTTTAACTGGCATGTCGTTTGCACACAAAAATAAAGAGTAGAGCAAAATAATGCAATGCAGGAGGAGACAAAAGAAATGCACTAAGACAAGTAAAAAACATTCTCATAGAACAATGATCTGTTTTACAGGAAACAAAATCTTGCCTTGAAATTTACACAGTGAGACTGTACATAATTGCATGAAAATATCTATTTTTTTCCTAAGACATTTTTCATTCATGAGTATTTTCAAGTTTTTCATACTGTACACATTTCTTAAGACACATGATACCAGCAGCAACTGAAAATGAATGCCGAATTTGGTACACATGTGTTATCTACCTCAAGGTAACAAAAGTATGTGGCAAAACATAGACCACCCATAGTGCTTCACATATGCACTTCTATTTAGCCAGCGTTTATTGTAGTAAACTATTCTTAATAAGATTCACGCACCGTTTATAAATGTTCTGGTATGCATTCTTTATAGTGAAGTGTTACTACATCACATCTTATTTATTTTAGCAAATCAATATATTTTCTGTATTTAATTATAAAAAGTTAACTTAGTTTTTGAAATTTATTTGCAAATACACTTTTTCCATTTGGCACTATGGTTTGTTGCCTACTTAAGCTGAATATATAATGTCAGCTCATCCTAAGGCTGTCCACGTACTTAATTTACTTAAGTATTCATTTTAAGTAAAGCGCTCACTGTGTATAGGAATTTGTATTTTGGAGGTGCTTGATCTATCTACAAAGAAACATTAGGAATTACTTTATTATAAAATGCTCCTAGAAGTCTTAACTGTGTTTATTTTTAAAAAAAAACTGTAATGTTAGACTTGTGTGCATGGAAGTAATTAAGGTACATCATTATTGTAGTTTAAAAGTTGTACATGATAAGACATATTTTGTTTTTACTGTATGTTTTTACTGAATGATCTGTTCCCCATCCCAAGGCAAGCATGAATAAAATTAGGTTAAAATGTAGCATGTGGCATTGCAGTCTCTTAGAATTCGTTTCATTTATTTTATTTTATTGAATACTGTCTGTATCTTTGGTTATCCTGTTCAAAGAAAAGGACAAATAAAACATGGCCAGCGAATATGGCTCCTGTCGAACTCTTTAGGTAATGCAGATTACCTGCTAGAAAGAATAAAAATCACTAGCAAAACCTTTATCTGATTCCACTTTTTGGCATCTTTAAATTGTGTCTGTATTTTAAGCTATTTTAGGATAAACAGCTTAAAAGAAAGTTCTTGGTCTCCACGCGGAAACCTCTTGTTGACTTGCCTTCACACGTTAATATGGAATAAGGCTTTATATATTTCAAAGCTATCAGATGCATGTGGAAGCTTTGAAGGACAGACAGAGGAGCCTCCTTAAGTGTATTTGGTCTACAGTACATCATCCTTCCTTTGATCAAGAGCTTGTCTGTTTACCTATCCAAATATAAAACCCTTTTTCCTTTACCCTCACTTTTCTGTTTGTCTTCCATCCTTGTTTTATATAAAACCAGTTCTATTAATATCCAGACTTCTACCTTCCCAGTGACCTATTCATTGATTTCATTTGGATTCACAGACCTTTAAAAATACAACTATTTTCTGGCTGAATATCCTAATCATGTGTTGTGAGTTTAAATACACACTCCAATTACCTTTAAGAAAAAAAGAAAGAAAACTCTTAGATTGGAAGATTTCAGGTTTTCACCATTAGATATATTAAGCTGTGGATTTCGATACGGCCTTTATTGTTTTAAAGTAGTTTCCTTCTGTTCCTACTTTGTCGAGTGTTTTTTAATTCATGAAAAGGTGGTGAATTTTGTTGAAATGCTTTTATTGCATATATTGAGGTAATCCTGTGATTTTTGTCCTTATGTGGTGAATTCCACTGATCGTTTTTCATATGCTGAACTATTCTTATATTCCAGGAATCCCACTTGGTTCTGATTATGTAATCCTTTTAATATGCTGTTGGATTTGGTTTGCTTAGTGTTTGAGATTTTTTTTTTTCAGGGTTTTTGTATCAGTACTCATTAGGGTTATTGGTCTGTAGTTTTCTTGTAACACATTTGTCTAACTTTGGTATCAGGTTAATGCTGGCCTCAGAATGACTTTGGAAGTATTCCCTCCTCAATTTTTTGGAAGAGTTTGAGAATAATTCTTTAACTGTTTGGTAGACTTCTCTAGTGAAGCCATCTTGTCCGGTGCTTTTCTTTGTTGAGAGATTTTTTTTTTTTTAGATTTTATTTATTTATTCATGAGAGACACAAAGTGTGAGAGAGAGAGAAAGAGGCAGAGACACACACAGGCAGAGGGAGAAGCAGGCTCCACGCAGGGAGCCCGACCCGGGACTCCAGGATCAGGCCCTGGACTGAAGGTGGCGCTAAACCGCTGAGCCACCCGGGCTGCCCGAGAGATTTTTTTATTGATTCAATCCTTACTGGTTAAAGTCTGTTCAGATTTCTAACTTCTTCACAGTTCACTCTTGGTAGGTTGCAGGTTTCTAGAAATTTTTCCATTTCCTCTAGATTATCTAGTTTGTTGGCATATAATTGTTTATCATAGTCTCTATGATCCCATTTTGTTTCTGTATCAGTTGTAATGTGTCCTCTTTTCTGATTTATGTTGAATGTTTTCTCTTTTTTTCTTAGTGTAGCTAATAGTCTGTTGTTTGGTTGATATATTCTCCATTTCTGCTCTAATTTTTATTTCCTTCCCTCTGATAATTTGAGGGTTTTTTTTTTTTTTTTGTCCTTTTTCTAGTTCTTTGAGGTGATTTGAGGTCTTTTTTTTTTAGGTAGACTTTATTTTATTTTAATTTATTTTTTTCATTTTCCTATGTTTATTTTTTAATTTATTTTTTTAATAAATTTATTTTTTATTGGTGTTCAATTTGCCAACATATAGAATAACACCCAGTGCTCATCCCGTCAAGTGTCCACCTCAGTGCCCCTCACCCAGTCACCCCCCCCACCCTCCTTGCCCACCTCCCCTTCCACCCCCTAGTTTGTTTCCCAGAGTTAGGAGTCTTTCATGTTCTGTCTCCTTTTCTGATATTTCCCACTCATTTTTTCTCCTTTCCCCTTTATTCCCTTTCACTATTTTTTATATTCCCTAAATGAATGAGACCATATAATGTTTGTCCTTCTCCGATTGGGTAGACTTTACTTTTAGAGCAAGTTTTAGGTTCACAGCAAAATTAAGCACAATGTATAAAGATTTTTGATATTCTTACTCCCCCTCCCTGCACATGCATAGTGTCCTGCATCTTCTACATCTCTTATCAGAGTGGTAACATATGTTAAAATCGAGGAACCTAGATTGACACATCATTATCACCCAAAGTCCATAGTTCACATCAGGGTTTACTCTTAATGTTGTACATACTGTACATTTAGATAAGTATAATGACATGTATCCACCCTTTTAGTATCATACAGAGTAGTTTCACCACCCTAAAAATCCTCTATGCTCTGCCTACTTGCCCCTTCCTCCTCCCTTAGCTCCAGGCAACCATTGGTCTTTTATTCCCTCCATACTCTTGCCTTTTCCAGAATGTCATGTGGTTCGGATCATAGCGTATGCAAGCCTTTTCTGATTGGCTTCTTTCACTTAGTCACATGCGTCAGTTTGCTTGACTGTGTTTCATAAGTCTCGTAAGTCTCTAGACTTTTTTCACTTTTGTTCTTTTTTATGTCCTTCTGACTTGATAACTTTAAATGAACGGCCTTTGAGTTCACTGATTCTTCTGCTTGATGGTGTCTGATGTTGATTCCCTCTAGTGATTTTTTCAGTTCAATTTTTGTATTCAGCTTCAGAATTTCAATTCATTTTTACATATATGTATAGTTTTGATATCTTTGTTGTTTTCTCATTTTGGTCACACATGGTTTTCCTGATTTTGTGAAGTTACTATCGGTATTCTCTTGTAGCACATTAAGCTGCTTTAAGACAATTGTTTTGAATTCTCAACAGGTAACTCCTAGATCTCCTTTTCTTTTTAGTCACTCTGGAGATTTATTTTGTCTTTTGATTGGGCCATGTTTCCCTGTTTATGTACCTTGTTATTTTTTGTTGTGATTTTTGCTTTTGAAAAAATAGCCACCTCTGCTTAGGATTGCTTTATACTGGGGAAGATCTTCACCATTCATCCCAGCTAGAGCTTCTGGGGGCATCTCAAACTTTGTATGGGCATGTGTCATCTCTGTACTTTGTGTAATCCAGCCCCTTCCTCACCCCAGGTTTGACGGTTCTAGCTCAGGGGGTTGTAGCCCCTTGCTCTACCAAGAGTCTGAGGTATTGTAGGTTCTCTGGCACTGCAGCAGCCCACAAGCTTTCTCATGTTCTCAGTGACCCCCAGGCATCCAAAGTACTGTTGTGAGTCAGGCCAGACTGGAGCGAGTTTCTTGGGGAACCCTGAAAATCTGGAACACTGGGTGATCATTCTGTTTTTCTCTTTCCCTTTCAAGGGAGAAGCTGTGAGGTGGGCTTTTCCTCCCAATCATGAGCTATGCTGGCACCAGGGCAGGAGGTGGGGGGAAGGGACTGACATGGTTGAAATGAAACCTCTTTTCTTACCCATTTCAGTGCACCTGTTCTTAGCTTTGAGATTGTCTTGGAAACTGTGACTTCCTAATTGGTTTCTAGAGTTTTCATAAAGGAGACCATAGTAAGTCTTTTTGGGCCAATATATTATTAAGTCAGTGTTTCTGTGGGGTGGTGAGTTTTGGGGCTTCCTGTTCTGCCATCTTATGTTTAAAAATAATTTACTTTTTATTTATTTATTTTTAAATATTTATTTATTCATGAGAGACAGAAGCATAGGCAGAGGGAGAAGCAGGCTCCTCTCAGGGAGCCTGATGGGGGACTCAATCCCTGGACCCAGGATCAGGCCCTGAGCCGAAGGCAGATGCTCAACCACTAAGCCACCGAGGCATCCCAATAATTTATTTTTTTAAATGACTAGGTTTGTCATGTTACTGAACTAATGTGGTATTATTACAATTTTTAGAGCTATTTCTTAAGCTTCAATATTAGGCTTAATTTGGAGCCAGTAGACTTCCTCACCCTCCCACTCCCACACTTTGTTTTTTACATGAAATTTCAAGTATATAGAAGTAGTATGGAATTTTTTTAAAAAGCGTATATATGTCACTTGCTTTGTTAGCTCATCTAGTGTTGATTTGCATCAGATAAACACCTACAGGTATAATTGAATCCCTTTGTTTAACCCTCCCACGTTACATTTTCCTACCTCTCCTCAGAGGTAGACACTTTGCTGAATTTTATTCTAATGCAGTTTTATACTTTCACTATATGTGATTTTGTAAATAATATTTTTACATGTTCTAAAATTCCATATGGCATATTGTTCACATCTTCAACTTGCATTTTTGACTCAATGTGTCTCTGAAATTTAACTATGTTGATACATGTAGCTCTAATTCCATTTTCATTGCTGTGTTGCAATGTTTTTATCCACTTCTTGATCATTTTTATTCACATTTTATTCAAAATGACATTTGTTTTCAAAATTTTGCTCCTAAACATGCTTGCAGTGAGAATTTTTGTGAACATGTATAAGACTATCTTTAGGGTATAGATCTAGTTGCTGGGTCCCAGAGAATGCATATCTTCAAGTCTATGAGATGCCATATTGCTGTCCAAAATGATTGTACTGATTTACACTCCTGCCAACAGTATATGAAAGTTCTTATTCATCCACACCCTCCCACACAGGAAACCAAGTCTTTTCCATTCAATTAATCCTAGCAGGCTTGCCATGAGTCATTTACTTTAGCTACAATAGGAATCAAACTTTCTAATTCCAAACAACGGCATGACAGCTATGGTTACACCTTAGGGAACCTTACACAGCCACTTCAATTATGATGAGATAGTATTGTTTCTTATTTTCCCATTGCAGTTTTGGTTGGGAACAGGTGGTTGAAGCCTTAAAGGCTGAGCTAATTATATGATTTACACTGGGGCCTATATCCAAGGAGTAAAAGTAGAGCATCGTGACTCAAATGGTGTTTTCAGAATAAGATTCAACATGGTATCACTTTTGCTTCTAGGTTAAAATAGTGCACAGTATTGCTCCTGGTAGAATTATTGTTTTATTTAAAAGCACTGTTTTCTATCAGATGCTGTGCTGTGTACTCAATAGCATGTTTAATTAGTGGCTGGCCATTGTGTTATTGAACGGAATTGCTCATCTCCTAATGTCAGCTTTTTCAGTTCCTGTTTACTGTTGAATTAAAAACTAATAGAGGTTCTACCCTAAATGAGTTTATCATGTATCTAATATTGTGGTTTTAGCCTCTGCCTGTTCATGTTAGGATTGCTTATCAAAGCCTAGTATCTTACATTAAAATCTTCAGGATAGGGGATCCCTGGGTGGCTCAGGAGTTTGGCGCCTGCCTTTGGCCTGGGGCACGATCCTGGGGACCCAGGATCGAGTCCTGCGCCAGGCTCCCAGCATGGAGCCTGTCTCTCCCTCTGCCTGTGTCTCTGCCTCTCTCTCTCTCTCGCTCTCTCTCTCTCTCTATGTCTATCATGAATAAATAAATAAAAATTTAAAATAAAATCTTCAGGATAGAGCAGAAAAAGGACAGACTGGGATTTGGGAGATCTGAATTCTGAATCGTTTTGAACACTGACTCTTTGTCACCTGGGTGTCACTTATCTCTATGGGCCTAAGCTTCTTATTAACTAGATGCAAATTGCTGAGCCTAACAATATCGTCTACCTGGGACAACCTCCGAACAGGGTCCCCTTGCTGAATTCTAACGCAATGTAATAGCCACAACGATTAGCTTGTACTGATGTATACTGCTTATAAGTCTTATAGTTATCTGTATTGGACTGGGTGTGCTAATCGTCTTATAAGTAGGTCAAGAATGAAATTTTGTGTTCACTGCACCCTTACCGTTTGGTGAAGGGAAAGAATCAAAAGTATTGGAACACTGAGATTGTTTACCTTTGAAAGAGTGTGAATTCACCAAGCTCTTTCCTCATACTCCCTGAAGGGGTCTCTTTAAATTAGCCAAGTGAAGAGAGGGGACCTTTGTGAGCTTTTCCAACTGTTGGTATGTGACAAGTATCTTAGAGAAGAGAGGGATGTTTGATTACCTGTGGGGACTGAGCACTGTCTCAGTTCCAATGCAGAGGGTCTAACAATCAGATTACATTGGATTTGCATGTTTATCTTTGATACCTTGGGATAACACAGTGGCCGTGTTACATATCTACACAGAATGCTTGCCTTCCATGGCAACCACCAGCATCTGCAATGCTTTGCCTCGTTCTCAGTGCTGCTGTAGGAGTTTGAGGGTGGTGCCAGATCCTGGGCTCCTGGTTCACACTCCTGTCCAAACCTGTTTCATCACACCCAGATTAAACCACAAACTTGGATCCACATTTGTCTGTATACTTGGACTCTGCTTCCACCTGAGCTCACCGCTCCCACACCAACCTAACTTGAACCTCTGAGATGACTTGTACAGAAGTCATCAGAGACATTGAACCTTGTGGTATTGCATAGTCTTTAAGCACACATACTTAAGAATCCGATCCAAACCAGCTTCAAACTGGGTTCCACTGACCAGCCTTGTATAAGTTATTCAATCTCCTGATTTTCTTCATTTGTAAAATAGGGTTCATAACATGGGGCTAATTTGCGGGGCTGTTGTAAGGATCAAAGGAGATGTGGTACAAAAAGCCTTGTAGCATAATTTCTGGTATTTTGTAAATAATAACTACTCTTACCCTCTGAATTATTGCCACTGTCTCCCAAATTGGACTGAAATTCTGACTGTGACTTTGCTTTCTACATTGTATTCCCTTACCTAAGTATCTTCCCTTACCAAAGTATCTAACTTCTGGCCTTGACCCATGATGGCTTTCTGTTCTAGCCATAGCACTCATCAGCTCTGCCCAACTCATGGCTGCAATTTTTGGTCCTTCCTCCAGCCCATAACCTTGCCTAAAGTACTTCAGCATAGGCAGCTCTCAGATCCCTAAAGACTTCATTGCCTTCCCCCCTCGACCCCGCCCCCAACACCACTCACCCATGGCCCTAAACAAACATCTTCATTTGGGAGCCAAAAGCCTGGGACTCATTTTATAATCCTTTCTCTGAAAAACCCATGTCCAATCTCTCAGTGAATCCTTTGGCAATATCCAGAATCTGACCACTTCTCACAATCTCCACCACTACTACAACCCACCATCGTGCTGGTGTGCGTGCTGGACACAGCAATAGCCTCCTAACTGGCCCCCAGGGCCCCACTGCAGTTTATTCTCAATACAGCAGGCAGAGTGATTCTTTTAAATCAAGTCAAACAACATCACTCCTTTAGTTAAAATCTGAATGACTTCCTCAGAGTAAATGTTAGAAGTCTTTACTGAGGCCTATAGGACATCCCTCCTCTACTCTTTACTGAGTTGACATGGCTCCAGCCACCTGTGTGGCTCCTATCATGGGGTATTTACTAGCTCTTCCCTCCGCTTGGAAAGTTCTCGGCCCAAAGAGCTGCAACACTTTCTCCCTCCCTTCAGAGAAGTCTGCGTTCAAAATGTCCCAGAGGCTGTGCCTGACCGGTACATGTGCGTATAAAACAACATTCATCCATCACTCCTACACAGCTACCCTACATGACTTTTCTTTCCGTCACATAGCCTGACCTATTATATCCTTATTTTATATTGCCCTTCTCTCTCTACTTGGAATATAAGCTCCTGGAGGTAGGGACTTCATCACCTATGTTCACTGCTGTATAAGCCTCTAGCAGTGTTTGGCACCTAGTAAGCACTCAATATTTGTTGAATGAGGACTTGAAGGAAACAAATGATAACTGCTGTTTTTTAAATTCCTTCTGGACTGATGGGGCTTGGGAGCAGTGAGGCTCTATTGATAGTTCTGGGGTTTGCCTGTTAGTTTTGAGTTTAAGTTTAGTATTCATGGTTCAACTTTCTATAATTTGCAGGGATGAGTCTATAAATTTTGGATTCCTTAGACAAAAGGGACTCTCCCAAACCAGCAAGCTCTAAGTTGCAGTCCAAGAGCAGTTAGAAATTCTCACAAAATGTAGTCTGGTCTGGCAGGCTTATTATCCTGAATTGTGCTGTCAAATGTGGGTGCAGTTTAGGATAATGACTGTATTGCTCCTGACTCAGCTGCTTTCCTGTTTTCCTGTTCTCTTTATTGGAATGACTATACCTGTCCAGGTTGCACAATATGTTCATGACCTAGTTAAGACAGTGCAAGGTGGTTTGTTTCCTAACCGCCTCTGTACTGTTCCTGTTAATCGTAACCCTGCTAAATGAGCCAGGCCTAGATTATGTTAGTTAAGGATCTTTGGCAAGAGAAACCTCATGCTAGCCTTTGAGAAAAAGAGAAATTTATCAGGATTTTAGAGTGACTCAGAGAGCCAAGAACTGGGCCTCAGGAAGAATCAGAATCAGGCCAGAGGGTGCTGGCAGCCCAAAGAGGATCAGGCTGTTTCTCATCTCTGCCTCATTCTCAACCACCTGGGCTTCCTCGTCCAAAGATGTGTGCTCATAACTTCCAATGCAAATGTAACTGTTCTGGCTATGTAGAATTCTGTCTGGCTGTCCATCCATCTATTCTCTCCCCCAGTTCACAGTTTCTCTGGAAGAAAATCATATTGGCCCACCCCTAGTCCAGTCAACTATGAGCAGGTGGTAAGAAGATATTAAAGAAACGCTACTGCTAGAGTCAGCTCTTATTGATGGAGAATGGGAGGCAGGGAGGAGAATCATATTTAGCTGGCTGTCCCCAAATGTCCCTGCAACACATGGTAATAAACTCTCTCTTTCTTCTTGTTTTTTTTTTTTTTTTTTTTTTTTAGCCAGCTATCGACCATTCAGAAGGGTGCTGTTTCTCCAACTGGACCCACTGGGGTCCTGAAGGCATTAGTTTCACTACCTTCTATCTTGTTGAATTCATCAAGACAATCTATAGTTTTATCAATCACAATTCTTTGACTTGTATATAGTGTTTACTGATTTTTAGAGCATACTTCTATAGTTTGTGTGAATTTCATAACAACTGTATGAGGTCAAGTAGAGCAGGTATTATTATCTCCATCTGCAAGTTAAGGATGCATAGAGATATTAAGTAATTTTCCCCAATTTGAGCAGTGGTAGCATCAGAACTAGAGTGTTTTGCACATCTCTCCCGTGTACCAAATTGCCTTTCAGGTGGTTGCACCAATTTTCACTCACTGTGAAATATCTTCATACAAATGCCCATTTCCCCTCATTCTGCCCTATGTTGTATATTATTGGAGGAGTTCATAATTTTATTGTTTATTTTAAAAAATATTTCCTTATTTAAACAATCTCTACACCCAATGTGGAGCTTGAACTCACAATCCCAAGATCGAGTCACATGCTCTATTGATGGAGCCAGCCATGTGCCCCTTTCATAATGATTTTAAAGACCATTCTATAAATATGTTACACATGTTGCAAAAGTTCTTCAGGATTTATATTTAAAATTTATAGTGTCTGTTTCATTGAAGATTGTTTATTTCAGTGTATTCAATCTATTAATACTGTCCTTGATACAATCTGAGTTCTGTATCATACTTAGAATGGCCTTCCTCCAAGATTATTCAATCTGTTTTATTTTTAAGGCTTATTTTAATTTATATATTTAATCTACCTCAGATTTGTTTTGCAGCTTAATTGGTATAATTTATATATCATACAATTTACCCTTTTAAAAAAGTATAATGAAATTTTTTTTACTATATTCACAGGGTTGTGCAAGCATCACCACACTCTAATTCCAGAAATTCTCATTTCGCCTAAAGAAAACCCAGTCCCTGTTAGCAGTCACTCCCCAATCTCCAACCGTCCTCCATTTCCCTGCAAACGCTAATCTATGCCTATATCTCTAGATTTTGCCTACTCTGGACATTTCATATAATGGATTCATACAACAGGTGGTCTTTTGTGAATGATTTCTTTCATGTAGCATAATGTTTTATGTTTATTTTTTTAAAAGGTTTATTTATTCATGAGAGAACATAGAGAGAGGTAGAGACAGAGGGAGAAGCAGGCTCCTCACAGGGAGCCCGATTTGGAACTCAATTCCCGGACTTGGGATATCATGCCCTGAGCCAAAGGCAGATGCTCAACTGCTGAGCTACCCATGCATCCCTATGTTATGTTTCATTTAGCAACATGTTTTAACATGGTGTTAGCATATTGATTATCTCATTTCCTTTTTTTGCTGAATAATAAGATATACCACAATTTGTTTATCCATTGATTACTTGGTAGACATTTGGTGTTTTCACTTTTGGCTATTAGCAATGAGGCTGCATACTGTTTTTGTGCGGAAGTATGTTTTCAAGTCTCTTGTATATACACAGAGGAGTAAAACTGCTGGATGACATGGTAACTCTTTTTAACTTTTTGAGGAATTGCCAAATTTGTTTCCACAGTGGCTGTACCAATTTACGTTACCACCAACAATGTATGGTGTTTCCAATTTCTTCACATCCTTGCGAATACTTGGTATTACCTGGTTTTTAAAATAATTATTATAGCTATCCTAGTAAGTATGAAGTGGTATCTCCTTGTAATTTTGTTTTCCATTTCTCTAATGACTAATGATGTTGAGATATTTTCATGGCTATAATGGCTGTTTGTATACATCCTCACTGGACAGATGTCTACCTAAATGCTTTGACTATTTTTAAGTTGTGGGGTTTTTAAAAAAGATTTTATTTACTTATTCATGAGAGATACAGAGAGAGAGGCAGAGACATAGGCAGAAGGAGATACAGGCTTCCTGCAGGGAGCCCAATGTGGGACTCAATCCCAGGACCCTGGGATCACAACCTGAGTCAAAGGCAGACGTTCAGCCACTGAGCCACCCTGGTGTACCCCCCCCCACACTTTTAAAAAGATTTTATTTATTTATTCATGAGAGACACAAAGAGAGAGGAAGAGACATAGGCAGAGGGAGAAGCATTAAGTTGTGTTTTTTAAAATTATTATTAAGCTGTAAGAATTATTTACATATCCTAGATACACCCTCCCTTAAGATAAATGATTTGCAAATATTTTCTCCCATTCTGTGTGTTGTCTTTTCATAATAATTACTTGGGAAATATTCCATCCTTTTCTATTTTTTGGAAGAGTTTGGGAAGGATTGGTATTAGTCCTTTGAGTGTTTGGTAGAATTTGTCAGTTAAGTCATTTGGGCCTGATCTTTCTTTGTGGGAAGCTTTAAAATTAATTACTAATTATCAGATTTCTTCTTGTGGGTGATGTTAGAGTCATTTCTAACATGAAATTTCTAACATTTCATTTCTAAATGAAAGCCAACTGCTCTAACACCATTTACAGAATATTCTACCCATTTCTACTAATTGTTAATGCCACAGAAACTTCTTTAGAACGTTTTGGATCTTGACTGCCACTTTACTCTTGATGAGGCACAAAACAAATTTGTTTTATCAGTGATTGTAATGTCAGAGCCTTGAGAGATTCTCTGTCCTGTTGGCATGTGAGGTTGGAAAACAGAAGGGACCAGGAATAGCTCACGACTTCCCTGCCTCACCGTCGATGTGTCAGTGTGGTCTGGAATGCACACAGGGCTCACCAACACCCTAAGCCTTTGTCCCCAGGGCTAAGTGCACGCCCTTGGATGCCTGCCTGCCCACAATGGAGCCGAGATCCAAACCAGAGGCTACCACTCATTCTGCTGGCCTTGCTCTTGTGGCCTGGATCCCTGTCTCCAGTGACTTCCCAGACTTTGGAGTCAGCTTGCTCTGTTGGGCCTACTCATCTTCCCTGCACCTTCCTGCATTCACATTCTTCTCAGACCCTATACTTGGTTTTTTAAAACATGCTGGTGTCTACCACTCCCTCTACATTTGGAAATAGTTGTGAGCCCTGTAGTCTACTTTCTTTCAGATTCAGGACACTGACTATTCTAATCAGCAATTCTCTCCTCTTCCAATACATGCCTCCAAGTATCCCTGAATCCATAACGACCCCTCCACCCTGACTCATCCCACAATTGCTCATAATTCAGTATGAACATGCTCACTGAGTCATGACACCAGGAGCTATGACCCTTGACTCTGGACCCTTCCGTCTCCCCTGACACTATTATATGTGATGCCACAGTAATAAAATGAGGTGGTTGAGAGCAGGAGCTGATGGTGAGCAGGAAACAAGACAGGGCCTGTAAACACCAGAGGCCAGAGAGGGGAGGAGCAGCCAGAGTGGGAGCTGGAAAAAGTGATCAGAGAACCAGACAGAAAAAGCAGAACTTAGTGACCGAGAAGACAGGAGATTGCTCCAGGGGGGATGGAGAAGGCAGCAGTACCAAACACTCCTGAGAAACTTCACATAAGATG